>NW_024066217.1:0-1308497 GCF_014898535.1 Botrytis deweyae
CCCTAACCCTAACCCTAACCCTAACCCTAACCCTAACCCTAACCCTAACCCTAACCCTAACCCTAACCCTAACCCTAACCCTAACCCTAACCCTAACCCTAACCCTGAGAAAATACAATTCGCTATTACTACACGAAACCAGAGAAACCCCGATCCTGTTACACCTGAACCCAAACTCCTGCCTGCTATATTAGAACCTAATCCTATAACACTCCTAAAAGACCGAGAAACCCTTCTAGATCTGTTTGCTGATTTGTTATTCCTGTTCCAAGAAGGCTACCAAGCCGACCCTGTTCCCAAATCCATCTTGAAATCCCTACAAAAGGAATCCCCAAGATACCCGAAAATCACTCTTGCTGAGTGTTCTGAAATCAACAGTTTGTTGTATTACCAAGGGAAGCTATATATTCCCAATCATAATCCCCTGAAAGCTTACCTGCTCTATCTATATCACAAGTCCCTTACCACTAGTCACCTGTACCATACCCGAACCTTTGAACTATTGTTCCGAGATTACTACTAATCTGGCTATTATGATTACATTATACAGTAGGTTTGCAATTATTATAGTTGCTACTACATTGCTCCGAATTGCAGAAGCCAGGAAGGAGTTCTCTGTTTGTTCCCGATTTTGCAAAGAATCTGGCAAGATATTTCGATAGATTTCATTATACATCTGCCCGAAAGTATTGACTTCGATGTCATCATGGTGGTAGTCGATCGTTTGACTAAAATAAAGCACTTCCTGCCCTGTTATGGTATTTGTAATTCTGAAGAAGTCGTTTGCTTGTTTCGGAAGAATATTTGGAAGCTTTACAGCTTGCTTCTAATGATCATTTTCGATTGTGGAGCCCAATTCGTATCCGAATTCTGGAAGCATACCTGCAAATGTTTGGGAATATCTGTTAGACTTTCTATTGCTTATTACTCTGAGACTAATGGACAGATTGAAAGAGTTAATGTGATGCTGGAACAATACCTCAGATTGTATATAACTTACCTACAAGACGATTGGGTAGAGTGGCTTCTACTTGCTGAGTTCTTCATCAATAATATCTGGTTCGAGAGTATCTAAATGACTCCGTTCTTCTTTAATTACGGATTTCATCCCTATCTAAACTTCGAACCAATCCTATCCGAAAGTAATCATCCTGTTATAAGAGATACTGAAGAGTTTGTCTCTAAAATGGAAGCAATCTCCTCACATCTGAAAACAGAATTGACCGCCAGCCAAGCCCGATACTCGAAGAATGCTGATTCCCGCTATTCCCCTGCCCACTAATATACCCCCAATGACCTAATCTGGCTGAACACTAGAAACATCAAAATCCTGTACTCTTAAAAGAAGCTTGATTGAAAGAATCTTGGGCTATTTAAGATTCTGAGCCCGATAGGCCCCTATGCCTATAAACTAGAACTACCTGTCTTTATAAGGATTCACCCTGTTTTTTATATCAACCTATTGTACCCCACATATAATGATTCTGTTTCTAGGTAGTGTAATCCACTGCTACTCTTTGTAGAAGTCGATGGCTTAGAGTATTTCGAGGCCGCCGAGATCCTGAACTTTTGCTAAGAAAGAAAAGGTTGTGGAGAACCTCGCCTGAAATATACTATCCACTAGGTTGGCTATGATAAGCCAACTAAAGAATCCACCAGCTACCTAGAAGGTATGTAGGAACTGATTTGCAACTTCCATTGTAAATATCCCGATAAGCCTGGACCTGCCTGAACCGAACCGCCTGTTTGTAAGACTGTAAACCGTGACTTGCCGCCTTATCGGAGCTCGGCCTAAAGAAGGGGGGTAATGTTACAGTGTGGATATATGTAACCAATAAACAATAAGCTAGGCCCTGTTAGACTAACTTATAAGTGAAAACTCTGTATATCTTTACATTAGAAGATCCTATATTATAGCTCTTTAAGCTATATCTTAGTCTACACCCTGTACCTACTATTCTTAACACCGCCGAATATAGATTCCTGATCCTGCCTGCCTGCCCCGTGATAGTCTTACTATCTCTCAGCTATTATATCAAAATCATTAGTTATAATAACTGATAATATAATGGATTCTGCTATACTTCCAATATTATTCTTATATTTAAGCTTATATTCTATAAAGTTGTCTTTATAAAATCCTACTATATTAATAGATAGCAGATAGGTAATAAAATAAGATAAAATATTTAAATATAATTTTACTAAATTCAATAAAATTATATCTATTTATAAAAAATAATGCTTAACTCAAGCTGATAGCTACTGGTTTGTATTCTTTAATACACATTACTTCAAAGAATAAAATATAAATTAAGATTGAGTGTAAGGGTTATTGCCACATTGCCGATTAAACTCATTTGTTAATATTAAACCATATTGAATTAATATTAAATATAAGAACTATTGCCACATTACTAACAATCCTTATTCACACAAGAATAGGTATTAAACCATATTACTTTAATACAAAAGCTTATACCTCTTCAAAAAAATATTAATTTTAATCACAAACCCACATTATATTTGAAATTAAGATATTAGGCTCCTGATCTATAATATCATTGATCAGTATTGATATCATCATAAGGATAGTGAAGTAATATAATACTAATAATTTATACTGTTGTAATATTGCTTAAGATTCTAAAAGTTAAAGGCTATAAATGTATATGCTATAGTGCGGGGGCGCTAGCGCATGCGCTAGTGCGGTCACATGATCCCTGTCCCAACAATTTCATCCTCCCTTATTCCATCCTCTTTTATTCTCTCCTCCTTTATTCCCTTCTTCTTTATCCCCTCCTTCTTTATCTTACTCTTTAATATATTCTCTAATACTTTAAAATATTCTTAATTAAAAACAATAAACTCAAAAAACTCTAAAACAATCTTTTTTTTATAATATACTAAATAACTTCAAAATTTTCATATCATCATATATTATTACCCTTCTATCATTCTATAAATCAATTAAAACTATCCCTATCCCTCCATCTCCACTTATAAAAAATAAATATATATCTAATAATAGCATTACTCTTTACTAATTTATTAAAAAATTCAATTTTAAAACTTTTTCCTATCTACTCATAATAAATTCTTTCCTTTCCAATATTCTTTTATAATAATATTCTAATAGATTAATTTAAAAATAAAAGTATTTAAAAAATAAAAATATATATTAAATTTATTTCGAATTTTAAAATAAATAAAACAAAATCTATATTAATGATTATAATTCAATTAAAATCCTTTTAAAATAAATTGAATTTACAGATTATATTATATAATACTCTATTATTTATGTTTTCAAAATAAAAATTATATAATATAAAATCGATTTATTTGATATTATTGAATTTAAAAATATAATAAAAAAAAGATTGAAAAAGTATTGGAATTCTATTATTCTATCTAGGGGGGATTGATAATATGCTAGGTTAAATACGGTTAAGTAGATTCTGAGTTTATCGAGTTTTTACAGTAATCATATAATGATTAGATATACCGCGGTATGAAAAAAAGCGGATCACCGATAACAGGATCGGACTTGGAATCGATCTCCGCTCTCGTGATCGGATCCTGAAGATCACCCTCAATATAAGCATTTCTCTGATAATTAGTCATTGCCAACTTGGGCTCCCCACATCTCTACCATTATCACCACTGTCGCAGACCACACACTATCAACACCACTTCTTATTCTATCCCGGCCGACCCCAAAGTAGTTCCAAGGTGCCTTCTGCGACAGCAGGTAACCGTGTACCGCCTGCCTACAGTCTACGATACTCTCGACGACCAGTGTCTCGCGGCCAGCACCAACTTTTGACAGGCTTCTACCCGTCGCTCTACGGACGACGGAAGACCCTGGGTGCTGGTGCATCTTGCAGCACTGGAGCTCGTCATATAGTGTGTTGTGGCTAGGCTGGGCGTGCAGGAATGAAAGCGACCGGACCCTCGATCCCATAACCGTTTGGTTAATCTTCAAAGAAAGCCGATTACCACCACTTAGCCCAGCTCTATCGCGAGACGGGGCTGGCCTAGAGGGATCGTCTTGACGTGTTTACCACGCCCAGGTTTGTTGCGAGTGGTCGTTTGAACTGACAGTGTATATAGTACGAGAAACCGGTCACTATGATCGTCAGTACTGCAGAATGCTCTTCTCCCACCGATCCCACGTCGTCACCCTCCCCTCGATCGACTACGTTTGGCCCCACGATAGATCCGAACACGCCTAGGCTCAACCCAGATCTCGAAATCGAACAGGAAAGTCACACCGCGCAAAGCCCTGACCAAGCACGCCTTAATCGATCCCCAACGCGAGACGAACACATTGAGACTGCGTCTCCTAGTACTCGTGCTTCCCCGTCTCTGTCGCCTAAAAGTAGCAGCTCTGGTGCGCCCTCTGTGGGACACATCGAACCAACATGGCCTAAGAAAATCGACGTGACCAAGATCTCTGCTCTTGCGTCGTGGGGGGAAGGGCAGCGCTTGCCTGGCTTACTCTTCGACTTTCACTGGGTGATGTCTTCCAACAAGGCCTTCTTCAAATTGCGCGCCTCTGTCCAGCTCAAGCAGGCACCTGGTTCGCGTCGCGATGGCAGGACCAACATCTTCATCCATATCTACCCTGAGCGCATTCAGCAGCTATCTTTTGAAGCAGAGCCCGTAGACAAGGTATTGGGAAATGATACTATAGCACTTGTATTTACGATGTCTAAGCCGCCGGCCCTGGTGCTGCCACCTACGCCACTCGAACCCAAGAACAAAGCGTCAGGGACTATCATCACCTCCTTTTTTCATTTGGCTAGACAGATGTCGTGGACCGTGTACGCTGCCGTACCGCCACGGACTCTGTCTGCTGCACGGATACGACAGTTCTGCGCAGCTGTCTCCGAGCCGTTAGCTGGTAGCATCGTTTCGTTTGCGAGTGCGGCTACATTGTACCAGGGCCAAGGGGGCAAGATAATTGAGGGAGACAGCCTGGAATCTAGCACAGCGGGCGACGACGATGATACTGGCAGTGAAGTGCACGATCATCCTCCAGAATATGAAGCGTCAGGCTCTGCCCCTGTCTACCTTGACCTCGACAAAGGCAAAAAGCGTCTTCGTCGAGGCAGCAGTCCCGAGATATGCCAAGAGCAGAAATCGCGACGCCCAGCCGACATAGAGGATCTTCTGCAGTCGCGCCTGTCAGCCCTTGAACAGCGTTTCGACGATGCACTTGCGGCCCACAAGAAGGAAATGGTGGAACTCGTTGGGCAGGCCGAGTCACGAATAATGGACACGCTCCGTAGAGAGATGGACGAACAGTCGGCTGATTTCGAGGAGTCGTTGGACAGGAGGGTCAAGGAGGATATAGCAGAGCTAGAAGAAACGGTAATGCAGAACATTAGCGAGGCGCCACTACAGGCCACTCTGACCTTTCCTGCACATCCTTGGTACTGAACCGTTCCC
This sequence comes from Botrytis deweyae, assembly GCF_014898535.1. Taxonomy (NCBI): domain Eukaryota; kingdom Fungi; phylum Ascomycota; class Leotiomycetes; order Helotiales; family Sclerotiniaceae; genus Botrytis; species Botrytis deweyae. The sequence goes on from NW_024066217.1 coordinate 5,458, forward strand.
CATCTTCTGGGCCCATCCTCTCCGGGGCAGATTTGTAGCACTATTGAAAGGGTGAAGTCCAGGTTAGACGAATGGTCAATTTGTATAGAAGCAAAAGTGTCTATACCGTTGAGTTGTATATAAAGCTCCATATACAAAGGAAATATATTCTTACTTATATAGACCTCAGTGTTGTAATTAGTATTTTTCGTATTTTGAATACGCTTTACTTTGGTGGTATGTATCAAATTCCTGAAATACATTTTTTTATTAGGCATCTTTCCTATTATTATATTAAAAGTGAAGATATCTCAACTTTACTTTATTATCTAATCTCTATATAAAGATTTACTACTAGGTACTAAATAGTGGCCACCCTTTAACTCTCAGATCCTCAGGCATCCGTATGATCTAGAGTTATAATAGTGAGAATGGTTAGTTATATATCCTAAAATTCACTTCACTTCGATAGTAGTGACGTCATATTTGGTTGGCTAGGGACAACGAACACGCTGCACAGACAACGAACACCTGCTACGGACAATGACGTTGAAGCATATCTGGGCCACCACAGTGGCCCCTCTGGAAGATGGCGAGGTAACCAAAACGTTGCTGGAGGTCGTTGAGCTATCATTAAAATACAGCTCGAGACACCAGTGCCGAGAGACGATTCTGGTCAACTATTTAGTGAAAGTTGTTCAGCAAGTGGTGCAAGGCAATTTAATTTGATACAAGCAAGTTTGATTGAAAAGCTACAAAAAATAAGAGCCATCTCTCCATGTTGTAAAATAGATTGCAATCGATCATAAAGAAAGGCATTCGGATATCCTCCAAATCCGAAGGATCTCTGTGCTCCGCCGGAGGATCCGAAGCATGATTTACGATTAGTGGCCCACTCTAGAATATCTTTTTTTTCTCACTCATTGCCACTGTTTGAAGGATACAGCCGCTCTGTTTTTCACATAAAGTGTAAAGAGGTAGAAACAAATGGAAATCCAGTTATTTTTCGTCAAAGCGCCACCAGTTGAAGTTAATCAAGAAGCCAGAACCACTACCTGCAAAGACAAAGTACAAATCTTGGGTTCCTGTGGCCCCACTTATTGGACAAGTTACAGTCTTCCATGTCTGCCAGCCGCCAGTGCCTGATACAGTGCAAGTTCCAACAAGAGTGCCTGAAGTGCTCCCTAGGCGCGCTTGAATCGTACCTCCGTTGGTGGCGGAAGAAACGCGAGCAGAGAAAGACTTAGCCCCGGTACCGAAGGCAACACCCTTAACCTTGATATAGTCGCCGTTGTTAATGCTACTAACGTCCATGCCGCCTTCACTGCAGACCTCCGTCTTTACACCCTGGGACCAAGCTGCTGTCTCTGCCTCCTGCTGCACATAAGGATTCAAAGTGCCAATTTGCGGGGGCCCAGCTGTCGTCATCTTAATTGTAGGAATAGTACCATCAGAGTTGTAGACAAATCTTTCAACGCATGCTGACCTCTGATAACCTCCCCCGCCGGGCAAGGCACCATTGTGGTAGAAAAAGTATGAGTTGCCCTTGTAATCAATGATGCCTTCATGATTTGTAAAGCTTGAGCCGGCACTTGCCATGATAACTCCTCGGTATGTCCAGGGCCCTGTGACACTAGGGGCGGTTGAATATCGGATGTCTTCGGAACAGCAATTTGCTGCGTAAGCCAGATAATAGGTGCCGTTGCGCTTGTAAAGCCTGGTAAACGAGAGATTATTGTTAGTGCACCATTTTCGAAGATGTGGAAGAATCAAAAGACTGGGACGTAAAGCCATGGGTTGCAGACACGTATTGACTAAGGACATTGATGGGAGAAGGATTGGAGAAAATGACTTACCAAGGTGCTTCTTCAAAGGATGTCGCGCGCGACGTACTGCTACCAGTCCTTGGCCCAAAGCCAGCAACTGTGAGCGAAGTCTTCATTATACTTCCACTGTATGAGATCATATCCTGGTTCAACTTGACGTAGTACAGATCTGGATTTCCCCAGTACAAATAAGCTTGACCGTCATCATCGATGAAGACCGTCGGGTCTATCTCGTTATTCTCGACCAAAGGTTTTCCCAAGGCGTCTTTGTACGGGCCTGTGATGGTGGAACTCACGGCGACTCCCACAGCCATTGCACCGGTAGTGTGGCGCATTGGGGCGTACATATAGAACTTCCCATGACGGGCAACAACTTGCGGAGCCCATGCATTGGCGTTGGCCCAGCTGAAGGTGGCCAGGCTGGCAGGAGATCCGTGATCTTGCCAGTTTGCCATGTCTGCTGTTGAGAAAAGACGCCATTCTGTCATCACGTAGGTCGTAGCGCCATCGTTGTCATGGTCAAGAAAGGCATACACACGATCATCATAGACCATCGGTGCCGGATCTGCTGTGTAAATCGTCTGTACAAAGGGATTGTCAGCTCCAACAAGTCCAATTTTGCTCAAAAGAGGGCAGAGGAGTAGTGCGGCTGTTGCAACGCATTTCGCCTTCCATGAAATCGAATTCAATGATTGAGGCATTTTGGCGGCGCGTCAACTCCCTGAGATCCCACTGTATCTAATGATAGTTTTGTAACTCGGAAGGATAAAAAAGCTTGCGAATAAAGCTGAAACTCATAACAAAATGTCAGTGGCATAATATATCAGGGAGTTGAAATGAAGTATGACTAGGGTTGGGCGATTTGATGATATATAATATCGTATATCGCTCAATCAAATATAATATGTAATATCGCTCAGATTGCATTATATTATGACTAATCATGAAATCCTATAAAACCCTATAAAAACCCTATAAAAGGCTATTTTGAAGCTATTTTGAAAAGAAGATAATTAGTATATAAATCACATGATTAGCACCTGACTTTTGGGTCTAATTATACACTAAATTGAAAATTAGAACCTATTAAAAACTTTTTCCAAAAACGACCCACTTTCATTCATCCTGATGGTCTTATTAGCCCGAAAAACACGTGCATAAACTTGGCATAATATTTTATATGCCTCAAAAAGCATTATAATATAAAATTATATAATCGACCCCCAAATTATATAATTCGCCCATCCCTAAGTATGAGCAGTTTATACGAGAGCTCCACTTTTGGGCATCATCAAATTATCCGCCGCTCCACTTTTCCTGATCTTCTCCGTTCATATTAGTCTATCCACTTCCTTAATCATTGGTTTCATACGGGGAAAAGTATGTTCATCTGAAAAATGCCTCTTGTAGAACACTCAGTATCCTTCCTCAGTGGGAACTATCACGTAAGATTTGGCACACTTGTGTCTCCATTAGATTGAGCTAACCGCCTTCATTCCTTTCTCGGCTACAACCTAGGAAATCACCTGCTGATCTAGGTGCTGATAATGGTTAAATGGTGCAGTTAAATTAACCTTAATTAAGTTTCCTAGCGAGTTACCCCGCATTGACATTCAGCCGCAACAATAAGGTTATACGCCCCAATCATGGCCCAATCTACTAACTGCCGGTGACAGTATATATCTTTTTGGTATGGGGACGAGAAGCACAGAGGTCCATCTTTAATTTACTAGTATCCGCGCCAATGATATTCGACTTTAGGTATCAAGTTTCAACTAATGACGGTCCTTCTCCTCAAAGAACAAGAGATCTCAATGTCTGATTTGCCTATCCTGTCTGGTAAGCTGCAAAATCTACAGCTTTACCTTCGGGGAACGAGTAGATCGGCAAACTCTAAAATGTGGAGCATATCGTATTCCGGGGAATACCTTGAGCGAAGTGGCTGTACGGCTATATTCAAGAATGGTCCGAAGTGATCTAACTTAGTAGACTCAGTGGTAAAATAATATCATATAACGGCCACGGTCGTGGTGCATAAAACGATTGCTTTGGCAGTTTACTCCATTCCACAACTTCTTACACCATTCTAAAAGATGCGCTCTCAATTATTCCCCGCCTTCATTGTAGGCTTCCTGGGTTCTACCGTGGATAGTCGCAATTTGGAAGTGCGTATCAGCAACGGCCTTGGTCGTACTCCTGCTTTGGGTTGGAACAGCTGGGTAACTCCCTCTTCTCACTATTCCGTACCCAGACTCACAATTACTGATTCATCCTCAGAATGCCTTTGGATGCAATGGTGCTTCAGCTTCTTCGGCAATGACTGCAGCAAACCAGTTTGTAAACCTGGGGCTCAAAAACCTTGGCTACATATACGTGAATATAGATGACTGCTGGCACACCAAGTCCCGCAACTCCTCCGGCAACCTTGTCGCTGATCCCAGTAAATGGCCTAACGGTATAGCACACACCGTCAATCAGATTCATGGTATGGGGCTTAAGTTTGGATTATATGGTGATGCGGGTACCATGACGTGCGCAGGATACCCAGGCTCCCAGGGACATGAGCAGCAAGATGCTACTTTACTAGGTAGCTGGGGGGTCGATTACGTGAGAATAATCTGCTTTACTCTCCTGTTCTCCAATTTTCTTCGAAGGTGTTGAAGCTAAATCTTACTCTTTCAGTGGAAATATGACAACTGCTACACTCCCTGCAACGGACAAGTTCCACAAACATGCTGGATTGCACGAAACTCGGAAGCTTGGTATCAGACATTCGGTAATGCCTTGAAAACCGTGTCCCATCCCATACTATACTCCTTGTGCTCTTGGGGAGTGGACAGTGTATGGACCTGGGGCGGATCGGTTGGGAATTCCTGGAGAGTCACTGGTGATATTCAAAACTCCTGGTCCTCAGTCTCATCGATTGCCAACACTGCAGCGGGGATCTCGAAATATTCCGGTCCTGGCGGGTTTAATGACTTGGATATGTTGGTAAGTCAAACTGCCCAGCTTAAAGAGATTCCCTGTTACGGCTTCTCAGATTGACTGAGTATAGGAAATTGGTAATGGTGGTCTCTCCGAAGCCGAAGAGCGAGCACATTTTGGTCTTTGGGCAATCGCCAAGTCTCCATTGATTATTGGTACAAATCTTGCCAGTATAAAGTCTTCTTCCCTCGCTATAATCAAAAACGCAGTAAGTTTTTCTTCGGTGGTGTCCACTTTTCCACGTCTAACGAGATTAGGGTATAATTTCCATCAATCAAGATTCCCTTGGAAAAGCAGCTACCTATTTCACTCCATCGGGTCAGGCAGGGCCAACATCTGGACAGCTATATCCCTACTGGGCTGGGCCGCTCTCCGATGGTGTCGTGGTTGGCATCGTAGCTGCAAATGGTGCGCTCAACTATAACGTTGCACTTAGCAGTGTTCCTGGATTAGGCTCTGGCACATGGAGCTGGACAGAGTTCTACAGCGGTAAAAAAGGATCAGGAACTAGCATATCTGGATCTTTAGCAAGCCATGATATGGCTGTTTACAAAATAACAAAAAATTAGTGGAAGCGGAATGACAACTTTGGTTGTCAAGCCGACTTCAACCGGTGCCGCCCCAATCGGTACTTCTAGCAGTGGTGCCCGAGCAGTCGCCCAATGTGGAAAATGTGGAGGAAGTGGTTATACTGGAGGAACCGCGTGCGCCTCACCATACACTTGCACTTATAGTAATGCGTATTACTCTCAGTGCCTGTAGCCAACTTCAGGATAGGACAATATTATTGGCTTTCACTATTCGTCACTATCTCTTATATCGGTATCTCCGAGTCTGTGACCCTCAAGTAGCTTGATCCCCATATTTCTAGCGTGCAAATACTCAAACGTATCTCTCATAGGCGTTACTATCAACGATCTGTCTGTAAAGTCACGTGAACAAGGAAGCCCTCTGAAAGTTTTCAGAAACCACGATTGAAAGATGAAAGGTCTCATTACCGACTCACCAAGATATCTTGTGTATCAGGGATTCTTGCCGACAACATAAGTCCATCTATCCAAGTACACACTGGTAAACTAGGCCTGTCAAAGGAGGTGTGAGTCAAAAATTTCCAGATTGGAGGATCATTACTAGAGCCAACCGTCTTTTTAGGGATAAATTCATGAAGAAACAGAAATATTATGACCTAGGCTATGATAGCTTCCATAACCACTCGCGAATGTCTCTCCAAGTACGATATCCCACCTCCGGGCCTTTCTTGGAGAATGGAGAGTTTGGCTAGTGCCTGGAGTGAATGGCTGTTGGTCCTCACTAATTCTCCAAACTGGAGAGTAACCAGTAGTCGCACAGAGCAGACGAATTTCATGCGATATAAACGAATGTATAAAATAATTCCAAATGGTCACTATCCGGCAGTTACGAAGGCAGGTGTGAAATTTCTAGATGTGGATACCAACACGGAAATTCAGCCTAGCAGCAAACTGCAGCAACGTTATTGCTAGGGCGCACAGTAGTTCATAAGTCCCGCCTTGACTATCCCCTGCCCGGAGCAAGACTTAACTTTTTAGTGACAAAACTAAGTTCAAAAACAAGCATTTTTGAGGGGAAATAGTTGCATGGAGTAGGTACGAATAATCTCCAAAATGGGCCCGGTACACAGTGCCGATGTTCCGTCTCGAAACAGGTCGTGAGGTACCCGATTTCCCAGCGAAGATACTATTGCCAGGGACTGAATAAATATCCCACCTTTGAAAGTTAGCGGAGGATAAAGTGGAGGCCCGGGATGGCAGAGGTAGAGAAGATTGTGGAAATGAGGGAACGGTAATTCAGAAGTGAAACGTCGGACGATCTAAGATTATGGATATGAGAACCATCGCACCCTCATTTCAGCGTTATCCATTGTCTCGTTGAAATGAAGGTATCCCCACATCGGCATTGATGTCTCGGTTTTCGGCCGCACTCTTAAGGATTGCATCACGTGGGAGACTGGAGCTTCCGATCCTTACAAACTCCCATGTAATTCTACGTATCCAAGCCCCGCTTTGTTCCAAACCGACAATTTCATAAGGTTAAGTCGTCTCGTAGCGATAAATTCCATGCTGGATGAATACATTGCATAATTGATTATTTTATGGAGAAGCTACTGAAACTAGCTTTACACACCTTTTGTATCTGATGGGTATTTTCCTTGCCCTAAATGATCAATTAGTTGTGATGGAACCTTTTCAAGGTCAAGAAAGCTTTTGGAAGATTCAATGACAGATTATGAAACTAATATGGATTGCTGAGGCTTGGAAACAGCTCTTTATCTTCTTAGTCGATTGACCACAGTCTTTGGGTAATCAACTACTCAATGTATCTTCGGCGTACTTCTTCGGAATCCAAGTATTAATATTTGATATTACGCCCAATGAGCTGTCTTTCGAAAAGCCTTGAGGTGCACCTTCTAGTCTCTCGACTAGCACTTTCAAGAATACTGATGGCTCTGTATCAGTTCAGTTGCTTAATACTGGATCCACATCTTAGGGTGTCTCCATCATAACTACTGCTTCAAGCCTACGATTTCTTCAAAGAAAAGTTGGTTTCCATTCCTGGGTCATCAGACGCAGTTGGATACCAGATCACGTGAAGCTACAGGCAGCCAGTATATTGTTACATATATGAGAACGGCTAGCCCGCCTACTTTTACAATTAAGCATGCTGCAATTGCTACTTCTTTCCAGCCATCAACTGCGTCTCGGCACGCAGGGATAGAAGTTATAGGTACTGCATGATTATGGGTTCTCGAAAGGGGAGGCTGAGTAAGTCTGCTAAGGGAGTATATATAGTATAGACAATAGTATATTATAGTAAAATGCCGGCGTGTATGAAGCTTTTGATATGACAGATAGTGCGTATTAGATAATTAAATATTTATTATTGTAGATATCATTTAAAACAGATGCCTAGGAAGATATACGGGAGAACTGAATATAAAAATAAAAAGATAATACTAATCTCAATAAAGCCTAGATAATTAAAACATGTAGTATAGTAGCTGACTAAGTATATAATAGCTTATTAGAACTCTCCTTTGTTTTAAAACCTCAATTAATCAATTAATTCAATAAACCCTTTTCTCTAATGATTTAATAGGTTTTATAATATCAATATTTATATTCAAAGACATTAAAAAGATCAAAATATTCAATAAAATTGATGAAATTTAGAGATAATCTCAAATTCGTATATTTCGGCTTGTTCTGTATTAATCAAAAATCCGTATTCCTATATCTTATTAGTAGTATTCAATATTATTCTAATATTGGATATCTTTAGTAATATCGAATTCTATACTATGTATGTATGTATTTGGAAAAAATTGATATGCATTAATATTTAACCTGTATACGGATTACAGGAAATACTATTGCTTACACTGAGTATGTATCTTCTTGAATGTCGAGTTTGCATGGTTCAAGAAGTGTTGCATCGCACAAAAACTTAGTTAAACGCATTTGCATTTACTGGTGTCTTCAGACCTTCAATCAGCATGCGAGAGGGAATCAAAAGTCTTTCCTCGGTGTTTCGTATCTCTTCGATATACGGATGTCAGCAACACATCAAATGCATTTTCTTACTCTACTCTTAGTAACACAATGGCCGGCGACTGACTAAAAAATGATGCCAGCTGCTCTGAACTTCTCGAAAGCCTTCAGCCAACCCTGAATGGGATTGCTTTCCTCCTCGAAACCTGACGTTCTCAGCCTGTCTGGGCTTAGTTGTCGATCGAATTCCAGCCACCAACCGACACTGTCGAGCTGTTTATTCCCCACACCAACTCCAGCGCTGACTGCTTTCAGTTTTCCATTGTCTTCAAACAGTGACCTGTATTTATCTATGTATTCGCTTGGCTTGAGTTGGCATTCTTCAGCAGGACCGACACCCTGAAGACCAAACTATTCGGTGATCTTTGGCCACAGCTCGCGAAACGTAGTCGGACTACCATGATCAACTGCATTCAGAATCCTCCCGCCACACCTATCAGAATTGAGAGAAGCATGAATCGAGATGCGGCCTAAACTCCGTGTCGAGACAGGCGTGAACAATGCATTGTACCCGCCCTCAGATCCGGGAAAGGCGACTTGAACCTTACCATAATCGGCTGGCTCAAGTAGACCATGGTTGTACGCGTACAACGAAAGATATTGAGCCCAGTGTAAGGCGAGTGAGAAATTGGACCCGATTGGACTGAACCCAACAACAGCATCCGGACAAATTTCAGACCACTTCCAACTCCGATCTTTGCTTGCCTTTGTAAGAACACGTCTGTATCCTGGGTATGCGACTGTTTTGCCGTAGTCCGGAACCATGCTTTCCTCGAGTGGTGCTGTGAAGCTACCGTTTGGAATGTAAATTCAAGATTTCTATATATACATCATATAAATTATAGATTTCTTTCTTATTTTAAGCAAAAATCTATTTTTGGTATATTATTCAAATGCGCTTTATCGGTCTTGATATCATGCGAAGTATCTAAAATGAAAATGGACTAATTGGTCAAAATCACAGTGTTTTAACTTCGGTTTCGACGGATAATTTTGTAATAAATGAAGATATTCTGAATAGGAAACATACCTAGTAGGGTTGCGGATCAGAATTAATCTACTCCGTAGAGCAAGGTACGGTACTGGTATGCCACAACTTGGTAAGTGCACACGAACGAGACACAGTAAGATGATACATACCAATTTGTTGTATCTTCTAGTGCTTACTTCGTCATCCCGCAAGCCATAAGGTTACTCGTGCGGCTAGAAAGTATGCAACTCCGGCGCTATGAAAATCTGGTTAGTCCTTTTGTAGTTCACTATCTTGTGGTATATGCATCTAGCGTCGAAGCTGCATACTTTCTGGCCGCACGAGTAAAATGAACATGGTTATTATTAGACCAGCGATACCCCTTAGGGCTCTAGCGTCGAACTTATCATACATTATATGCCTATTTAGGCTAGCTTTTCCTCTCCATCCCCCACTAGTTATATACATAGGTAAGATCTTACATCTTTACATGTGTTTATATTGCATATCCGTACTAAGCCGAATATGACCATCTCTGAGAACTTTATCTGTGAGAAATCTGAGAGTTCATTCTGCTTATAATTCAGCCCTCATTTAATTGATCGGAATTGCCCGAGTCTAGATGTATTCCGTTAGGAGAGTCGACAACCTTATAACAAGGCAGTTTGGCTTAGGGAGTGGTGGTAAAATCCGTTAGTCTCATCATTTTTTTTGCGGATGCATGTCAGCGGCACGGCAGATCAAATTAGTGGCAGTTGCTAATTTGGCGAAGGACCCCAAGGCCCAAAGGCCATCAATCCATGTGATAGACATCCCCTTTGGAATGATATTTCATTCCGCATCCTCTTCTACTTTCTTCAGCCTCAGCCAAGTACCCCTTTCTATCCATCAAAAAAATGTCTTCATCATTTGTGGTTGTCATATGCCATGGATCTTACCACACGCCAGAGCCATATCGACCCTTCCAAGATGCTTTGACAGCCGCTGGCATTGAGTCATATTGCCCACAGTTGCCCTCGTCAGACTTGACGAAATTGAATGTAGGGGACCTCGCAAACCCAGATTATGATCGAGATATTCCGGCCGGTGGGTACCCGCAGCCATCGGATGATTTAATCATCATCAATGAATTGCTTCAAGACCTTATTAAAAAGGGCGAAAAAAACGTCATTGTTCTTGGTCACTCTTCTGGCGGCTTCACAGCGACCGCTTGTGCTATCCCAGAGTTGCAAGCAAATAATCGAAAGAAGCGTGGTCTCTCTGGTGGTATCATTGGCATTTTCTATGCTTGTGCATTCTTGATTCCTGTGGGGGATTCTGTGAATGGCTTCTTTCAGCCAAAAGATGGAAGTTCTCCCGTTGTTCCACCCTACTGCAAATTTCATGTAAGTTTTGCGTACTCAGCACCCGATGGCCGTCTCTTCAGGCATCTAAGCATTGCTAACGACGATCGATTTTCAGGTTCATGGAATGAATGGCGTTGCTTCTACAGTTGAGGGCGCCAAGTACTTCTTTAACGGGCTAGACGACGCTCAGGCTAAGAAATATGAATCCACATTGACGGCATCTCCGATATTCAAAACCATTTTGCATAACGATGCATATGTTGCTCTGCCGTCTAAATATCTTATAACGGAGGACGATTTAGCTTTGCCTACAGTTTATCAGGAAGGGATGATTGCACTACAAAACTCCCGACCTGGAGTCAACATAACTATCGTCAGATGCCCAAGCGGTCACTCGCCCCATTTGACCTGGATTGAAGGGTTTGTGGCAACAATTCAAAAATTTGGGAAGGGACTGTTAGCATAGATAGTCTGGTGCATCTCAACTGAAGCATTTATTGCAATAGTAACTGGTACTGCCAGCACTGTGATATCGAGGATCACAATCCAAGTCAGGTTTCTTGATGAGCCAGGAAATTTAGAGATCCGTCTTATCTGCTTTGATATCATTAAAATCTTACTTCAACTTTGTTTAGGATGCTTGCATTGTTATTGAAAAGTATTCTGCATGCATGTTGCGATTTAAATCATATCTGAGTCTAATTTCAGAGGTGATACGTAATCTCTTTTAGTATCAGAGTTAGAAGCCAGTTATAGTAGCTCAAGATGTTGTTTACACGACTTGTATAATTAGTCATATCCCAAGGTCCACCAATTTTGTGCCTTAGTTCTACAGCTCCTCTCTTTAAAACCAATCCCGCAAATGACATAATAATCAATCTTAATTATCTCAAAATCAATGTGAGGATTCATAATAAGTCCACTAAATCACTTATTAATATCTTACTAAATAAGGGATATCTTGATGACTAATACATATATAATATGATCTTGTATTATCAAATCATATTATCATATAGTTGTATAATAGTATCTCTTATCAAGTTGATTTATAATGGAATAGAATGAAATGGAACTAGATGGAAGTATATAGGAAATATCGCTAAATTGATTGGTTGTACTTTCTTTTTATTATCTAAAATGATTCTATAAGATTCGATTTAAATCGATCTTATTTATAAGCATAGAATATACTGGAATTTCATTATAAACTATATAAACCTAGAATATTCTTTAAAGAAAATCTAGGAAAAAGCAAGCAATTCATCTCAACTCAGCCTAGCTCTTCTAAATTGACTTCAATTCAACTCCTATTCTATATATTCGATTTATCCCTCAAGCTTAAATTGACTAGATCTTCCACTATCATTATAATAATACTATTCCTTATTATTATAAAAGCTAACCTCCAAGAATCAATTTAAGGGATTAAAACAGTTGAGGCAATTTTGAATCTGATTTTGAAAGCAGTAATATTTTATTAAATATCGAAATTTAAAATATTTTATTTAATTTATAATAATAAAATTAAGGTTGAATTAAAAGGAATAAAAGAGATATTTAAAGAATTAATTAACATTGAAAATCAATTTGAGAAGGAAAGTTTTATCAAAAGTAATTTTTTTGTGAAATCATTGATTCTTATATTTTTAATACTTCTAATTATCTTTATTATTATTTTAGAAATAATTATTTATATTTAGAAATCAAATAGAATTAGATTCTTTAAAAGTATAATAATAAAGTATTTAGAGATAAGGATATAGAGAGTTAATTCTAACTATTATACTGATAAAAAGTTATTAGCAATTTAATGATACTCTTATTTGCATGAGAATTAGATATAAAATGAGAAGCAAATTTTAATTCAAAGTAACCTTTAACAAAAAATAACTAAAAATCTAGTGATATCTTCGAATCTGATTATTATTAATACAATGATTATAGTATTTCAATCTTATTAGATTGTATTGAATTATAGTAGAGATATTGATAGATCACAACGGTGGTTTTTGGTGGTAAAGGTGTCCGAAATGAAGGGGTATGTAGGGGTGTCCGGTAGGTGCGGAGGTAGACTTATATCTTACTCGGAGCGTTAACCGAACCAGCACTGCCGGGCGCAGTCTCTTGGCGGCTATATCACTGAACAGGCTGCGAATAGTGCCCTCCTTCGACAGCAAGGCAATTTCTTGGGTCAACAGTAGCGACGGTAGTCAATTATAACTCTGATATCAGGATGCGTGCGTGTGAAACTGCGGTCAGGGCATTACTGAACATGATGCAAAGAGTTGGGAAACAGGCAATTATTGACTCATTTCGTACAGTAGCCGACGCCGTGGCCAAGAGAGAAGCAAGCTACAATTATCATCTCATCAGAATTCAACAATCTACAAACCTCCATTTAGTGATAACAAAAAAGTCTCAATTATCGTAGTCACCCCACCAGGCCTTCAAATCTTCTCTTCTCCAGCTCGTTACCCAGCCTGTCTCTTGTTCAATTCTCTTTAGTATATCTAAAATAGCTCGATGTTCGCTAGGGTGACTCATGACCTTTCCCGCAATCCATAGGGGCTGGATTGAATTTGTCCACGCACCGCTAATTGGATTAGCAATCGATTATCAAGAAGAGATGTGAAGATATGGACTTACTGATGTGTATTTGACTCGGAGATAGCACATATCTGGCGGGCATGCCAAAATATTGATTTCTGAATGAGAAAATTGTTAGCCAGAGATATGTGAAAATGCATTGAATGGTCGATTTCCAAGATAGATATTAATGAGAAGAAGCTAGCTTACTTGTCTTCGTTGTACTTGCAGCCTGTCTGGCCTTTCTTGCAACATTAACAACATTGCTGTATGATACAATTGGTTGCCGGAGACTAGTATTCGTTAGTCCAAATCAACAGGCGCATAAATCTTCAGTTTAACCTGCAGGCCCATTTCCATACAACACGGTCGGAAATGGGCGATGAATCTCGCTTTCATTGAGCGAAATACTCAAGATTGGCTTCATTTCCTCTGGTCTCACTGTGTACCAATCATCGAGAAGGTTAACAAGCTCAATCCACCGGCTATCTTGCGTTTCCGGAGCCCATCCTTTACAGGCTTTGAGGTATGCAACGCAGTTGGCGCACAAAAAGACTGCATAATTGGCGTATGTATCGAAACCATTATCTCGATTTCGGAAAAGCTTGACGTCAGACGAGAAGTCGACATTTGATGCCCAACGTGTTACCGGAATAAGCGTGATATCCTGAGAGATCAAAGCACCACAAAGATCTACGATACTTAGCTAGATTTCGAGGAATGGTGGCGGTATACGCTACCCATGCGAGCAAAACACCAGAACAAAGCTTCCTCCACCCCACCGACGAATCCATTGATTCCAACAGCCTCTAGTAAATTTGCACATCCTTCCAGATGCCTCCTCCATTCTTTTGGAGAACCTGATCATTGTCAAAACTGCTGTCGCCTAGTTTACGACGACTTACAACTCATCATTTCCAGTACACACAATATAACACAGGATGCTATCACAGCAGTATCCCTGCTTTGTAGCTCTGGCAGAAGAAGATGAATTGCTTCTTGGTACAGCGCTAAGCTTTCCGACGATGACTCGGAGGTTTCTTTCATTTCGATCTGGCGAGCAGATAAAGCCAAGATCGAGTTCTTGAGATGAGGGATTTTCCTGGCCATTATAGGTATCTTGTGTTCAAAATGGCGCTTGTTGTCGAATTTATCAAGCTAGAGCAAGTTAGTAAAAATGCGGAGTACAAGATAAATCCCATAATACCCATGGAGCGAGCTCATCAATCCAGGTTTTCCACAAAAGGTATTCTCGTTGTGGTGTAATCTCAGGTGGCCTGGAGTGCCCAGCTGATTCTGAGCTCAGGTCTGCCCCTTTATTTCCAGAGAAAGATCTCTCGGCGAAGCTAAAATCAGGTGCTTGTAAATCTGGGGTGCCTACGCGAGTCGGGCAGTTCGATCGCGCAGTGTAGATCAAGTGATCTCTCAAAGTCGAGTGAGATTCCTGAAACTCTGAGCCAGGCAGGAAGATACCATCCTGATGGTTATCGAAGACCTCAAGCTCGAGCATCTGTGCTTGATTGATATCCGTAAGAATACTTCTATTGTCGGGAGGAGGCCTTGATACCTGGGATACAGCAGTAGCGGATTTTGATTGCTGCAAATACCGTAGTGCTAGAAGATCAGCAGCTGCACCTTTGGGATCCGTCCGATCGCTCGACACGTCATGATTAGGAGATGTCATATGTTCCGCTTCTAGGTTGCTAATACAATGATCTTCATCGGAATACGACTGACCATGAGAAGCTTGACGGTGATACACAGATGACTCACTTCTCCGACTGGCGTCTACTTGCATATATTGATCGTTATCTTCTCTGGAAGAATTATCGTCAGGATACGATACGACCATTGAGTTGGGAGTGTTGAGTGAAGGAGACTCCGAACGCAATTGGGAATGGTACATGGAAGGTTCGTCAGTTACGGGGACCAGAGGTTCCAAATTCTCCCCCAGAGATTTATTGTTGTAAGGACTTTTGTAGCTAATTGCTACATGGGTATGACTTAGATTTATCTGTGGGTGATCGTCTATCCGAGATCCCTTCTCAATTTGTGGTGTTACATCCACAATCTTCAAGCCGGTTAGCTAGATCTACGAGATTTGACACCCCAAGCTACCTTAAAACTCCGAGCTCTTCTTTTAGATCCCTCCCGCATCGACGGATGTTCTGAGTCAATGTTCGTTGCATTATCGGTTCGGAATGTTATCTTCATTCCCCAATCGCACCTCTCCCCTCTCTCATGACAATTCATACATTCTGGTCTGAGCTCGTCACCTGAGGTCAACTGTTAGCATTTCTAATTTCGGGTTGGCATGGCATTGACTGAGACCATACATTTCCTTCGTCGCCGACGGCAAACAAGACACCCTGATCTGGTCCGTGTCTGCTTCGCTTGGACAAGGATGCCGGAGGTCTTTGCGACAGAGGGTTGAAGCTCACTGCTGCCTTCCATAGTAAGAATAGGTCTGCTCCGGAGCATAGACGCCTGCTGTCTAAAGGTTACCAAAAAAAAGCAGGTTTCTCAATCCATCTGCTTTTGCCGCGAGCTCCGTTTCCCCGCACCCTAGTACGTACTCCACTATTTGCACTAAGAGTGCCTCAAACTTCCTATTTAGGAAATTATAAAATTATGTAATTTAATCTTGGCACTGGTGCACCAAGACCCATGTTTCAAAATTCACACGTGATCTCCAGCTTGTACACTAGGTACATGTTACTCTACTCGGCGTTATTAAAATATACAGACATAACTCTTTGCCAACTGGAAAGCTCAGCTCTCAGCTGAAGTCATCTTCTTCCGATCCGTACAGGCTCTCAACTAACAAAATATTGTGCTAGTTATATCTACAAGGATGCCTTAGGCAGTGCACCGTTATCAATGTGTTCAACATTTGTCTTCTCCCCAAACTTCGCTCGAAGATCTTCCTGAGGTACGTCGGTAGCGATTATAGATTCCTTCCAATGCAACAAGACTTTTTCACCAATGAATAACTCATCGATTTGCTCCAGAGTCAGGTTTTTGGTCTCAGGATAAAAGAAGTAGATGAGTGGAAGGAAGCAAGCGTTGAAGACTATATGCTGTATCAGAGGGCAACGTTCGATTTGTGTGGAAGAAGACTACATACCAGCAAAATATATATATGTCTTCCATTTGATACTATTAATGCTGACAGGTGTGATCTCAACTACTAGGAAGGTAAAAATCCAATTTGATGCGCTAGCCAGAGAGGCTGCGGGAGTTCGAATCGCTAAAGGTGCATACTCGGTAGGTACTGATACGATTAGCATTGACGTTATAACTGGGCCTGATAGACTTACGAAGCCATGGGATGGCTAAAAAGCCCACTGCGAAAAAGAAGTTGAAGAGGAAGAGCATTACAGTTGCGACATAGCCTGCGCTCGCCGATCCATTAGAGATCGTGCCAGCTAATATTGCCATGCAAACCGCCTGCCCTGCTGCTGCAAACAACATGAGTTTTCTTCGGCCGAGACTGGAAAAATCAGTATTTTCCACCCGTGTAGGTGTGATCTAGGAAGTCTTACCGGTCAATCAACCAGATGGGTATCAAAGAGGAGAGGAAATAGGCGACCCCGTTGAAACCAGAAAGCAGTAAAGAGATACTGTGCGATAAGCCGACCGACGTCTCAAAGATTACAGGGGCATACTTCCTGTTGTCAGCTAAGGAGCGACCGATCGAGCGAAAAAATTTGGGGACTCACATAAGTGATAAGATTGATGCCACTCAGCTGTTGCATAAACTGGCTACCGATACCCAATAGAGTACGGTGAAGGAACCGCTGGGGACCGTTCTTCAGAAGAGCTCTTTTTCCGCCAGACCCCTCGGCCGCAGCTCGCTCCTCGTAGATTGCATGTTGGATCTCGGCCATTTCCTGATGAATTACCGCGTCCGAGGGCTCAATTGAATTTGCGTTTGGTTCAAGAGCCCAAAGGATGTGTCTGGCTTCCTCGGGTTTATCATGTGCAAGAAGCTGCAGCCATTAGCTAAGTTAGTTAGCAAGAAGAGAGGACGAAAGCTACGTACCCATCGCGGGCTCTCTGGAAGCACAAGAACCCCTGCGAAAGTGACAACAGCAAACACAATTTGTAGAGCAAGTGGCACTCGAAATTGAGCGGCACTATTCACAAAACTGAAACCATAGTCCACCCAGTATGCCATCATTACACCACTGGGATATATCAGCAACTTTTCTCGGAGGATCTCATCCCAACCTACAATATATTGATCGCGAGTTCCACGGCAAGACCCTTCCCTCTCTTGTGAGCCTTCATTAATTCGGCATGCCATACTGGAATGGTGCTTGTGTTCATCCCATTCCCCAGCCCCGCTACGATCCGGCCTACGATCAGTTGAGGAATAGTGTTTGAAGAGGCTTGGAGAGCAGCACCGATTGAGAGCACGACGCAGCCAATCATTATACACTTCCTTCGACCCAGCCTTTCGCCGAACAGGAAGCAGAATAATGAACCGAAGAAACAACCCTAACGACATTAGTATGAGCTCGACGACTGTGGTGTAGGGTAGCCTTACGATCTCATATATGGCAACACTATTCATGTAAGTACGAAGTATGTAAAGCCGACGGTGATATGACTTACACAGTCCCCTGAAGTGACGAACTGCCTTTACCAGTAGGTGTTGTGTCAATCTCTGGGAATTGACGGGTAAAAGCATTGCCCGTGAGAAGTCCACTCATTACACCTTGATCGTATCCAAATCTTGCGGAATTGTTAGGAATTGAGTATCTCGAAGGGACGGTGTTGGGGATACTCACAGGAGAAAACCGCTTCCAGCAGTCGCCGTGATAGCCCACGACAGAGGGGCGCCCGTGTGAATTGTCATTTTCGCTGTGCTTAACGGGTAGATAGAAAAGCAGCTTCAGATATTGAATGGTTATCTGTATTCCGATTCAATCTGAAGAATGAAGTTGATGGATGAAGGAAGGTCTTATACACTGTAATCTCAATGAGCTGTGCCTTTTTCCAAGAGCCAAATTTCAACACTGTGGGGTCGCATCCTGGGGCCCCATTTCCCAATGTTTAGAGAGCCTGCAAGCCGGAGAGACTAGTAAAAGGCTTTGCGGAGAGCAAGGTTCTACATTGACTACCTAGTCATAAGATGATTTAAGATATCTAAAAGAGGAAGTTTTAGGCACTCAGGCGACTAGGATGGCCCCTGTCGAGCGCGCCATCCAGGGCTCCACTACAACCTGTTGCCCCGCGTGGAACCATCGTTGGCGCTATGGTTTTGAACAAAATCGTGAGACGTAATGCTCAGAAGATTGAACTAACCTATTTTCGTGGGAATCAATTCAAGCCTGTCTCGGCTCCCTTGGAACGGATGCACCTGGAACCCTTCACCATGGGCAAGGCACATGGCTAGATCGCATAACCTGCTTCACTGGAAAATGAAGGGACGGAAAATGGCCGCGCTCTGATGTCTATTGATAGACGTCCTCATTCAGTTTATCGAGACTTCTACTGAAAACCTGGACTTCAGCGCGGCAGAGGTAGCGGCGAGGAAGGATGCCGATATCACAAGAAAATTGGATGCTGTATTGGGGAGAGCGAGTTACGTCGGGAAGGATAATCTTCAGATCGAGGAAGCTGGAATGTGAGTGCCGGATCTTGGTACTGTGGAGGTATGTAGTGTTCTACGGAGTATTGGAAGAGCGCTGCGAGAATTGTCAGGGTGATAATGTGCGTTTTTTGTTTCGGCTTGGTATCATACAGTCCTCGTGACTAGTCGACCCAGAATTGATATCTACGATCTTAAATATAGTCAGTATTTTACCAGCAGGTCTTTACCCTTTATCAAGATTTTATAAGTGTTCCTGGTAGTTCTATCGATATCAAAATCGCAATCTGCTAGGTACAGTCGAATTGTCTCTTTGTACTGCCCCATGCAGCTCCTGCTCACCAAGCTAGAGCGCCCAGTAACTGGACTCACGAGGGCCGTAGCAGTTCGATCGCTGATCATGGTAGCCATCAAGTCCTTCATTAGACTCAACAGGCTTTCAGTCCTCCTTATAGCCCTTTCAGAGCAGCTTGGGTGGTTGTTTAGGAAATAATGCCCTGGGCTCTGTACGATGCTTGCACACGCATCGTCTTCATTTCTGATATTTTCTTACAGTTGCTTACGAAATGTATATTGACACACAACCCTCCAAAACCTCTTGTCCATATACGCAGTTTTAATGTAATTTATTTGTTCAAAAGATTTGATAATCCAGCCAATAGCAAAGAAAAATCATGCGGAAGCACAATGTCCCCCGTCGACTCTAAGATCTGCACCAGTCATCCATGAGCTACCATCAGCAAGTAAAAACACAGCGGGGGCCCTAAAATCCTCAGGTACCCCGAGTCGACCCAACAAAGCACCTGCCATCCATGTCTTCTCCACCTCTGGCTCAGCAGCGAGAAGCCCGTCCGTCATCGCTGTCCTAATATACTGAGGCATGGTCAGAGATAAATTCGAAAGATGGTGAGAAAACCTACTCCTGGAGATAGAGTATTTACTCTGATTCCATGAACACCCCATTCCTGAGCAACAGATCTACACATCTGTTGCACAGCTGCCTTCGAAGTATTGTATGCAGTACACGTCAAACCCTACAAGACCGTGATTAGTATGCCTTGATGGTCGCTAATTGAGCAGCTCATACCCTATTTGCGACTTGGCCCGACATAGATGCAATCATAATCACGCTACCCTTCGTCCCCTCGGCTATGAAGATCCTAGCCGAATGTTTGACGGTCAAGAAAGTTCCGGTTACATTGACATCCATGACCCGTCTGAAGCCATCGACCGGATATTCCACTGCCGGGATTTTTTGCTGGATGCCGGCGCAGGCAATGATCCCTTGGAACGGAGCACCAAGCTTAGAGCCGGCATCTGCGATAATATCTAGAGTAGCTGAGATTTCATCTTCGAGGATGATATCGCATTGGTGGTATGATACGGTGAGATTGGCTGATTTCGCGATGGTTTGGAGAGATGTCCATTCGGGTTCAGATGGTGAGAGAAGAATATCGATGCATGCTACATGGCCGCCAGCCTCAAGTACAGCAGCTGCGAGTGTAATCCCCAAACCTCTGCCTGCTCCCGTTATGGCTATTGTGCGCCCTGCAAGGGAGAAGAGGGGATTTGTAGGCCTTAACCCCGGCAAGGGGGGAACATTTGGCTCAGCTAGACTGCCCATCCTGAAGAAATAATGCTATAGAGTTTGATATGAGTAGGAGTAAAATGAAGAGGTATCTTATTTCAAGACCAAGCAAAGAAGATTTCGCGGATGGGAAGCAAGTATGGCAAGGAAATTACATTCTTGAAGATGCGTTCAAATAACTCCATTGTGGCTCACGTAGCGGCTATTGAATGCTAATTCTACATAACTTCAAGAGAGACTTCCGTTGAGTCGATCTTGAAAATGCCTATGACTTCCTCTTACGCTCATAAAATTGAGCTAGAGATGATGCGAGAGTCTGATTGTCGTAGAACTTCCGGAAGAGGAAACTGTAAGCACCCAGAAAAGTGGAGCATTGGGTGGACAATGCGCTTCCTTGTCTTACTTCCGCTTTAGGTTAAAGTCTAGCGTCGCCAGTCACTTTTTTGTAGCAAAAGAGCAATACCAGCCTTGATACGCCAGAGTTAAAACGAGGTAGAAAGTACCAACCGGGAGCTGATGGCAGGAGGCCATTCAGAAATAGCTGACCGAGCTGTTTTGCCTATTGGGGCAATTATAAGCACTTTCAAGGGGATTCGGTCGATATCGATGAGCAGGCAACAAGAGCTGAGATGAGGTTTATATATTTGTTTCTCGCCTACCCATTCTCTGTAGCAATCGCTACACCTGACTTCCACCGATCGAAATTATCCATAACATGCTCCCCTCAGCCGTTGAAACGCCGTCGCCTACGGATTCCAAAATGCAGCTTTTTCCCAACTCTGGAGTCCCCGACGAGCTTGTCAATGTTAAATTTGAAGGAGCTGAGCTAAACAGCCGTGTTTTAAACACATTCAGATGTCTCATCGCAGATCTCTGTGAACAATTCAAAGGTGGCCACCCTGGAAGTGCTATGGGAATGGCAGCAATTGGTGTCGCTCTGTGGAAATATGTAATGAAATATACGCCAGAAAATCCAAAGTTCTTCAATCGAGACCGATTCGTTCTCTCCAACGGTAGGCAGTGATCTCGATTATTGAGTGCTTCCAAGTTTTAGGGGATGAGGAATAGACGATCATAGCACTTCTCTGTACTGACTTTGGAAGGTCACACATGTCTCTTTCAATATACTTTTTTACATCTTGTCGGATACAAGAACATGACTTTTCAACAACTCACATCCTACCACTCCGCAAGAACGGACTCGATTTGCCCGGGACATCCAGAAATCGAACATGATGGAATCGAGGTTACCACGGGACCTCTGGGCCAAGGAATTGCAAATGCAGTTGGGTTAGCAATGGCTACAAAACATCTGGCAGCTACATACAACAAAACAAATTACCCAATAGTGGATAACATGACCTGTTGTATGATCGGCGATGCTTGTCTACAGGAGGGTGTTGCGCTGGAGGCTATTTCTTTAGCTGGTCACTGGAGGCTCGATAATTTGGCAGTGATTTACGACAACAATCAGGTTACATGCGATGGCTCTGTGGATCTATGCAACAGCGAAGATGTCAACGCTAAAATGATTGCCTGCGGATGGAATGTGATTGATGTACACAATGGCAGTTACGATATTGAGGCAATAGTTCGAGCGCTTATGGCAGCACGAAATAACAAGGATAAACCTACTTTTATCAATATTCGGACAATAATCGGTATTGGCAGTCAGTCTGCCGGCGACGCCAAAGCACATGGGGCTGCTTTTGGTGCGGAAGATGTTGCAAATATCAAGCGGACGTTCGGTATGGATGAGACAAAGCATTTCCAAGTATCGGACGAGGTTTATGCTTTTTTCCGGGACTCGAAGCCGCGAGGAAGACAGATCGAGACCGACTGGAATCAATTACTAAAATCATATGCAACTGCTCACCCAGTACTATACGAAGAATTCATGCTTCGTGTAGCAGGGAAGCTGACGGATGATTGGGCGAAGTTCATTCCTGCGAAGGCAGAATTTCCTACTAGCCCAACGCCATCGAGAAAGTCATCTGGGCTAGTTTGCAACCCTCTCGCGGAGAACATCAAAAGTTTCATGGTGGGAACAGCTGATCTGTCACCTTCCGTAAACATGATGTGGAAAGGAAAGGTGGATTTCCAGCATCCAGGTCTGAAAACCTCGTGTGGTATTAATGGAGATTATTCCGGACGATATATTCATTGGGGAATTCGAGAGCATGCAATGGCTTCGATATCTAACGGTCTAGCAGCATTTAACAAGGGAACTATCGTTCCTGTCACTTCCTCATTCTTCATGTTCTACATCTACGCTGCACCAGGAATCCGAATGGGTGCCCTTCAAGGGCTGCAGCAGATTCATATCGCAACACACGATTCCATCGGTACAGGAGAAGATGGGCCGACGCATCAGCCCATTGCGCTGGCAAGTCTTTATCGCGCCATGCCAAATATCCTATACATTCGACCTGCCGATAGTGAGGAGACGGCTGGTGCATATATCGCTGCGCTAGCCGCCACCAGCACTCCTACCATCATCTCCCTCTCGCGACAGAATCTCGAGCAATATCCACAGTACTCATCACGCGAGGGTGTTCAGAAAGGTGCCTACGTTTTCATCGAAAAAGAGGAAGCTGACGTGACCTTGATTGGTATCGGTGCCGAAATGGTATTCGCAGTGAAAACAGCAAGTCTCCTGGAGAGTGAGTTTGGCTTGAGGGTGAGGATCGTTAGCTTTCCATGCCAGAGACTCTTCGACGAGCAATCCTTAGAGTACAAGCGGCAAGTCTTACGGTACAGAAGCCAGACACCACGTGTTGTGATTGAAGCTTATGCTGTCAATGGCTGGGAGCGGTATGCTGATTCTGGCTATTCGATGTCTTCATTTGGACACTCGCTACCTGGGGCGGACGCGTACAAATATTTTGGGTTCGATGAGAAGGTCATCGCGCCTAAAGTTTTCGAGTTGGTGCAAGACGTGAGAAAGAATGGTATTGACACCTTGAGAGGGGAGTTCAGAGATCTAAATGTCAGAAGCCATTAGTATTTTCAATAGCAGCTGTTTTCCTGTACAATGAATAATATGACCAACCTCCTTACGATTATAGACTTTCAAGTAGCAGCGATTTTGTTGATTCTGATGTTTCACCTGATATAGAACAGAGGCAATGCTCGAGAAAGCACGCTAAACGCATTAGTCGTATTAGATAATTATCTTGTTTGATATAGTCAACTTGATCATATATAGATATTATAGATTAATTATAGTTTTTCTATTTTCTGATTATAAATGATCTAAATACTCAAAAACTATTTTATATTCTAAATCTTTTAATTTAAAAATACTTTTTGATATCAGAAATAATACTATTAATTATTAATATATATTTATAATAAAATAAAATCTATATATTATTTATAAAGAATAATACTAAAGTAATTTAATTTAGATTTATAAAAAAAATATAGTTTTTTTTTATTAATTTAAATCTAAATTCTTAACTATCTTCTTAAAATCCAGAAATATAATATAGAAAAACCTTGGAGACTATATAATATAAGAGTTGGATCGCTCACGTGATACTTTGAGACCTGAAAAGCCGCCATGATTTATAAGCGCAAATGGCCATGTACATCTGCCTTGATTTGCGCTGTTCAATATCCGGATGTAAATTTTTACATCGTGAAAATATTGAAGCTTTTCTCTACTTGCACGAAACAAATAGTACTTTATTCAGCAATCATGGCTACAACAACCGACGTCTCCCCTCTTTGCGACTCTTTCAATACACAAGCCTCGACCTATGAGCGACGACTTGGGGGTAGTACTCGTAGAGTCATTGAATACGCTATTTCTCTTCTATCTGACTTACCTGAAAACCCAAAGATACTCGACAGTGCCTGTGGACCAGGTATGGTGACAGAAGCCATTTTAAAGGCATATCCCGATGCCCAAGTTCACGCCGCAGATGTTGCACCAGGCATGATAGCTTTGCTTGATAATCTTATCAATAAGAATGGCTGGCAGGATCGAGTTAAGACGGGTGTTATGGACGGTGTGAGTTTAAGCTACGCCAATGAGATCTTTGATTTTTCTATAACAAATTTCGGGATTTTCTTCTACTCTGATCCCATTATTGGTGCAAAAGAGCTGCATCGCACTTTGAAACCCGGTGGAAAGGCGGTTGTTACATGTTGGAAGGAAGTACCATTTTATCCAATTCTTCACGCAGTCCAGGCGATAATCAGACCCGGTACCGAGCCTGTCGCCATGTCCACACTCGATCGCTGGACTCAAAGAGAAACGATGGAATTGACGCTAAAGTCCGGAGAATTCCACGACGTGGAAATCTACGAGAAGGAGGTTATGTGGTGGAACGAAGGTGTTCACGAGGCGGCTAAAGGATTTACGGATAATTTCATGAACATGGTAGGGGATCAGTGGCCAGAGGAAGAAAAGAATCAGCTCCTTGGGGCCACAGAACTTCTTCTGAAAGAGAATAAGAACGGTTTTATAGTGAGGTCTGGCGATAAGATTGGCTTTCGCATGGTTGCTTGGATAGCCATTGCAACCAAAACTGTGTTGTAAGATGGTTGAAACACATATTGATCAGCGACTTATCCTAGTTTTTATTTTGACTTCATATGTACGTGTGGCTATCAATTAACACACAAGTCGGTGTATATATAATTATATCTCAATTTCCTATTACAATGGATCTCCATGCTACTTTGGCAAGGTGATGTCTAAATACTGAAGCGAAGTACTTTCTACGATGGTGATGTTTGGAAATAACATGCCATCCATGGAACTGTTCCTATTACTCTCCTACTTTCCCATAAAATATAACAGCTGCTCTGATCTCAACTCTCTCTCGGGGTCTTGCGCTGACAACATCGCTACAATTCTTGGAGGTTAGCTTTTTTAATAATAAGGAATAGTATTATTATAGTGATAGTGAAAGATCTAGTCAATTTAAGCTCGAGGGATAAATCGAATATATAGAATAAGAGTTGAATTAAAGTCAATTTAGAAGAGTTAGGTTGAGTTGAGATGAATTGCTTGTTTTTTTCTAGATTTTTTTAAAGAATATTCTAGGTTTATATAATTTATAATAAAATTCCAGTATATTCTATATTTATAAATAAGATCGATTTAAATTATATTTTATAGATGTTGGTTTGAGAGAGATACGGAAGACGTGGTTCCCACTATGTGTAGGCCCCTAAATGTCTATTTGTATTCAATCTAAGGAGCTAGCTAAATGAGGGAAATAGTAGGCCTTATATAGACACTACTGAAAGAGCTAGTCTCCTTCGCTTTCGCCTAAATACCTTTAATACAGTTGTCATTGTATGGAAGTCATTTCCTTGAAGTGAATTCCTTTGAGTGAATTCCCTTGTTCATATAATAGAGTTATTTTAGATAATAAAAAGAAAGTACAATTAATCAATTTAGCGATATTTCCTGTATACTTCTATCTAGTTCCATTTTATTTTATTTTATTATAAATCAATTTGATAAGAGATATTATTATACAATTATATGATAATATGATTTTATAATATAAGATCATATTATATATGTATTAGTCATTAAGATATCCCTTATTTAGTAAGATATTAATAAGTGATTTAGTGGACTTATTATGAATCCTCACAACAATCAAAGGAAGCATGGGGACAAACTATGAAAAATAGTTGTTAGCACAATTTCACAGGAAAGATTCACAGAACAAGTCCCTACATCGAGATACGGAGTCATCAGAATCAAAGATTTTGAAAAGCAACATTTCGTCCGTCTTTTGCCCATCCAAAAATTACCATTTATGCTCGGTATTCTGGAAGATTTGTTACGTCGCTGACACTGTTTCGGGAAATACGCTGTCTGAAGGAATAAGATCTTCTTCAAGGTTGATTGAGCGACTGTCGCATAGTGCTAGTGGTCAGTCATTAAATCATCGAAGAGAGGACGCCATGTACTTCAAATTCTGAATTAGCTTGGAGGCGTGTGATAGATTGTGGTTGAAACCTACTTAATTATCTGTATTTTGCCCTCGAGACGTGCTCGCTCAGCTGGTGTATCACAGATATAAACAGCGCGCTCAATGGCGCTTGTTGGCGAGGAATCTATTCGACATTTTCGTCAGTCCTTAGAATTGCAATGTGTGCAATTTACATCATGATAAAGATGAGTTTGAGTTACGAACCAACATGAACTCCTCTCACATGCTGCTCGAGAGCTGAGCGCTCGTCAAGTGATCTTGGGAACTCTTGGTTTCTTTTCCGCAACTTGATCAAGATTAGTACCTTAGTAGAGTGACCGTTGAGGCTTAATCTTGGGACTACTCACTTCCTCTTGGAAAACAACAACTTCTTCTGCCCCAAGCCTTTGTTTCAAAACTTTATCGATCTCACTTTTATACTGTTCCATTAGAGTGTTATCCTCTCGAAGATTCTTGAGTGTATATTTGGCGTCCAAGGGATGCTCAAGAACCTCGAACCCGTTCTTGTTCAGCGTAAAACTGTGCTCTTGTCCATGGAGACTCGTTATAGAAATTTCCGAAGAAATATACTTTTGGTTGGTTACAGGCGCCCCATTTAGAATTTTCGGCGGAATATAGCAGAATCAAGGCTTGGTACTCTCATATAAGACATCACGCTTGAGGTAAAATACTGTTCCTGTAGTCTGCTTCATAGTATTTTTATCTGGAGATTCCCAATATGAGATCAAATGGTTTTGAAAGAAGAATTTTACTGTACAAACTTCAAAGTTGCGCTGCTGGCCACGGATGTTCTCTGATTCATGGAGGGTGATAAATGAGGAATCATCATCATACCACGAGGATCGCACACAATGAAGATCGAATTCCCGACAAGAACCGCGGTGAAGTACTGATCAAAAAGAGTAAACTGCGAACTATAGGGTGTGTGGCTCGGGATATCAGAGCTCAAGAGCTCCATGGACACGGGGTACTCCAATGTCGGCCCACCCAGAAAATCTGGAAACAGACATTGCAGGGCTCTTGCTGGAACCCTATAGTCTTCATTAAATTTGCGCAACTACAAGGAGGTTTGTCATGAAATTTTCAAGTTAGGTTGATGAGCTGACAAGAAGTGATCTTAGGTGTCGCTGCTTTCTCCGACTGGTCCCTATCACTCATTCCAATCTGGATCGTCAAAAATCTCCACTTAGACAAGAGAAACAAAATTATTCTATGCATCCTCATCGGGCTGGGAATAATGTCAGTTTGAGTTCTCTCTCTCTCTCTCTCTTGCTTTCACTAGTTTCTGCGCTAACGGGAAACTTTACACAGTTCCGGTATATGTGCGATTGTTAGGACTGTCTATCTTATATCATACTTCGACCAAAAATACCCCACCTGTATAAGTCTTGTACACATTTCTCGTCACAATCGGACAATTGACTTTTATTACAGATACCAATGTGAATCTATTGATATGGGCTGGGTATGTATTCTACCTCCACACTTGACCTTCATTGCTAAAATCTCCTCAGGCTCGGACGAAATATTGCCTGCATCGTCGCTTGTGTTCCAGATTGTCGCCCTCTTGGCAAACAATTTGTACAAATAGTCAGTGTAGGCAATAGTGTACTACAGTGAAACTGTGGCGCGTATTAGCATATTGATATTGCAGCTAATACGTATAGAAAGGAGGTTATACTACTCTCGTACATATTCATATGCCTAAAGAATACTAGCAATATACTGAAATACTGAAATCCAATATAAAATATATATTCCCTATCCAAATTAGACTAGAAATAAAGGATTCCTATTTATATTAGGTAATAAAATTCCATTCCTTATTTTAAATTGAATGGGAATCCCTTATTTCAAGTCTAATTTGAATAGGGAATGTATATTTTATATTGGATTCCAGTATTTCAGTATATTGCTAATAATATTAAATAAATAAATGATATTGAATACTTTCAGTGGTATCGAATTTCATATTACGTATGTATATATTTCGAAAAAAAACTCGATACGCATTACTATCTAACCCGTATACGGATTACGGGAAATACTATTGCCTACACTGCAAATAGTAAGCGAAACCAGCACTAGATATCGTACCAGGCGCGCCGGCTATTCCCAGCAACCAGCTCAACATGAGCTCTTCAAGGTTAGGAACAGATCAAAATTTGTCCCCGGCACCAAACATTCCTTGGACCAGAACCAGAGCACATATCATCTAAAAGCGACGGCAACGGCAGGCTCAGCTCGTAGTGACCAAAGCACATTTCCTTTACAAAACAACAATGCTATCCGCGCGACTACTACAGTAAGAATGGACACTGCGTGAGATTTCTGGAGGATAGGGCTCGATGATGGTAGAGGATCTAGAGACGTCTATGGCTTCCTACAAGTATAGCTCAATTACTCTCAAATTTCAAACTCCCATTTTCTGCCCCCTCAAAAACCAGTATTCTAGGCGTAAAGTTGTTGAATATGTTTACTGCTCTTGATTTAACTTGGTTTCTGTTGCTCGGAATTAGCTTTGTTTGCAGAAATACTGGTTAATCACAGAGAGTTATCGCCCTTGAGTTGATGTAATGAATTCCAGAAATAGAGTGTTCGGAAATTTGACTTGAAGATATTTGGACAGGATGTCGATTGTCACTAGCATAAAGCGCTTGGGAACGTGTGTAATCTTTATGTTACGCAATTACCATAAAATTTGAACATCTTCGAGTGCATGGCATAATTTTATGCTTTTGGAAGCACGATGCGTTCAAGTAGGTATTCATATATCGAGACTATCGTTCGTGGAGGATAATTCTTCTTCCAGAACTAATTTGCTCTTGGTAGCTAGCTATACATCTTTCATACATGCGATACTTGTATTCTCACTCTTCAACTTCAATCCATATCAAACTTTGACTTTAAACTTAGTTCCAACTCTCATTATACGTGCTGCAATTGAGCAGAGCCCTGAAATGACCAGCAATGCACCAACCCAAACCTGTAATGATGCCCAGCTACCCCGGCTCTGAAGAAGCGCTCCACCGATGGGACTACCCACGAGGAAACCAAGACCTGAAGCCCCAAGAGCCATTCCCATACGGCTTCCCATAGTCTGTAGATCATTCGTCAAACTCATCACACTGGAAGATGGCATTGAGGCGAAGCACCCGCAGAAGAAACCATACACTACACACCATACAACCAATCCAGCAGTATTCTTCACTGCAATCCAGCAGAAACAAAGAATTGCAGCAATGAACGTGAATGGGATCTGCATATTGAGTGGGCCAGTCTTATCAGCGTAGAAATTAGGTACTATGCGGCCGATCGTTGAGCTACCGTTGATAATGGCGAGCAAATAGAAACTGAAGTTTTCGTTCATATGGCATATTTCCAGGGCGTACAGCTGAACATAGTAGAAAGGGACGTAAATGCCCATGAAACCGAAAAAGGTGCCCAGGCAGAAGACTAGAAACGGTTTGTCGCGAAAGGAATTTGCGTTATATAATTTGCGCCGCGTTGCTGGCTGGATACGTTGTTTCATTACAGCAAGTGGAACAATAAATAGGGCTAGCATAACGAAGGCGATAATTCTTGTTGCCCAGCCTGAATCAAGACGTAGTTGTATCCTGCTGGATATAATTGGAAAGATCACACCGCCTATATTTCTATTTAGCCTTGACAATATCATATGAAAGAGGCTGACTTGCCTATACTGCTACCCGTAGAAGTGATACCATATGCAAATATCTTCTTTGTAGTAAAGTATTGGGGAATGATCGAAACAGCACCAACAAACAAGCAGCCAGTACCGAAACCCACAAGTACTCCTTGTGATAGAATCACTTGCCAATAAGTCTTGGCAATGCTGGCAAGCATCATTCCTAAAACACTCAAAATTACGCCACTCCAGATCAAAGCCCTCATGTATCCGGCATCAAATATAGGGCCAGCGGCGGCACCTACGACGTATAGAAGGGCAGCCTGAACGGAGCCAATCCATGAGATAGTAGATTCGGATTCGAAGCGTAAAAGATTGGTCTGGTAGAAGGTTTGATATACACCATAGGTATTTATGATCCCCCTATTATAAGATGATAATGTCAGAAACTATAACACTTCTTACTTGGGTGGGAAAGTATCTACCAAGTGTTTACGAAGATACACCAAGACCCGGCAACGTGCAGCCATGATATAAGATCACCATTGGGGATTTCAACGGTAAGAAGTGGCACTTCTCCACCTGCAGGCTCAACTGGATTTTTATGGGAAGACTTTTCTGTATCGTGCTGTTGTGTGCTGCTCGGAAGAATTATCATGGAACTTTGGTATGGCACATCTATCTCGTGTTTCCCCTCAACTGGGTCCTTTTCGGCAGCCATATTAGGTAACGAAGAAGATTGAAATTGCAATGAAAATGAATAGCAGCTTATGTGACCCTCGAGTTTGTTGATACAACGATGAAGAAAGAAATGAATATTGATACCTCGAAGAGATTACAATGACTTCCCTCTACCGAATGCGATTTTTGAAATCCCTGTAACTAGCTCGGACAATTTAAAGCGAAGCCATTCAAATACCGATAATCCATCATATCTAGATTGTAGCATGTGGCGTAGCAAGGTTGCATTACATTAGCTCCACTTTTTCAACTGTTTATACCTGCCGAAAAAGTTGTGTTGATGACCCGAGTTTGGACATACCCCTGTGTTTAAGCCAGACTGAAAGGGGATTTAGACCGAAGGTACCTATGTCATGATTATCTGCAAGTAAAATCACGTCCAGGGGTATATGCAAAAGTTACCAATTGAGCACGAAGAGAAAGAAGGTCGGTTATAAAGCTTCTCCCGGCTATTATTGAGTACTCCTAAACTCCAACGCTACTGTACTTCAATTTCTCAAAAGATCGTATTTTGGGGCAGATCAATTGTGCTCAACATTTTCTCCAACCAAAATCAATTTTCATACCATCAAATCATGGATGAAATTCCATCTGATTGTGGCCAGAGACTGCTTCCAACATTAATTGACCACTATGCGAAGTCTCAACCAGAAAGAACTTTTGTTGCTATCCCAGCCGCAAAAGATCTCAAAGGTGGATGGAGAGATGTGAGCTATCTCAACTACTCCCGAGCCATCAACTGGTGCTCATGGTGGATCGAAGAGCACCTTGGCAGAGGAAATGACTTTGAAACAATGTCATACATGGGACCACTTGATCTTCGATATCTGATCATACTCATGGCTGCCACAAAGACAGGCTATACTGTATGAAGAAATCACCTTCCATAAGTTGAAATAATACTAAATATACATCATTGCAGGCCTTCTTCGCTTCCAATCGCAATAGTCTAAACGCACACCTGTCCCTTCTCAAATCCACCAAGTGCAACACACTTGTGATTGCTGAAAATGGAGCACCCGTGATTTACAAACAGATCATTGCACAACGGCCGATGCGTGTTAAATCTATGCCCGATCTAGACATCTTTCTGAATCTGGACGACAAAGTCACAACTTATCCATTTGAGAAGACATTTGCTGAAGCACGATATGATCCATTGATAATAATGCATACATCTGGTTCAACCGGGTTTCCCAAGCCAGTCTTCGTCAAGCATGGAACCTGGGCAGCCATGGATGCGTACCAAATGATACCACCAAGCAATAAAGGACCTCTACACTCCGACTATCTGAGAAGGAGGCGAGTGTTCCTCAATCTGCCGATGTTTCATGGAGCATGTGAATGTTTCATATATGGCATGGGTGTATATGGCGGAGCGATTCCCGTTCTCCCACCCTCGGGCCCTCGAACTGCGGAAGTATTAGATATGGCACATAGATATGCCAATGTCTTTGGTAGCATTGCACCACCTTCTATCTTGAAAGATCTGTCTGAAACACCAAGATACTTTGATGGCATCACCAATCGAGTGAGTTTTGTTGGTTTTGCGGGCGGTTCTTTGTCGCAGGAAATTGGAAACAAAATCTCCAAGACAATCAAGGTCATTGGATATTTTGGGTCAACGGAGACTGCATATCTGCCATGTCGTATCTCGAACGTTCAGGATTGGTTATACTATAATTACAGCTCATACCTGGGCCACGAATATCGGCCTCGACCTGACGGACGGCATGAAATGATAATTGTGCGCGACCCGAAGCTAGAACTATATCAAAGCATATTCTGTACATTTCCTCAATTGAAAGAGTACTCAACAGCCGATTTATATGAACAGCATCCGACAAAGCCAGGTTATTGGGCACATCGTGGAAGAGCCGATGATATCATCGCTTTTTCGAGCGGTGAAAAGACGAATCCTATAACATTTGAGGAAACAGTGGCAGCACATCCCGCCATTACAGCAGCGTTTGTGGGGGGTAACAATGAGTTTCAAGCATCCCTTCTTGTCGAACCTAAGATATTTCCTGCGACCAAAGAAGAGAAGTTGGCCTTGATAGATACGCTGTGGCCTACGATCCAAGCCGCCAATAGAGACTGCCCCGCACATGCGCGTGTTCTGAGAAGCTTCATCATCATAGCATCAGCAGACAAACCCTTTCCACGCGCAGGGAAAGAGACCATTCAAAGGGCTTCGGTACCTGTCTTATACGCTGAAGAACTCGAGAGGCTGTACAGTGAGAAAGCAGCCGTTGATACTCAAGGTTCACTAATAGAAGGCGTGGATTATGGAAACCTTAAACACTCGCTCCACAACTTAGTTGCCACAAACTTTTGGTTACAAGGAGATCTTGATGATGAGATGGATTTTTTTGAGGCAGGTTTGGACTCATTGCAACTGCCCGGATTCATCAAGCAGATCAATGCATTTCTCAGCACAGTGAAGCCTGGATCTGAGCCGGTATCGACTGAGACGATTTTCGCAAATTCAAGTATTGATAGATTGTCGGAGGCTATAGAG
Source organism: Botrytis deweyae (assembly GCF_014898535.1). Lineage (NCBI taxonomy): Eukaryota > Fungi > Ascomycota > Leotiomycetes > Helotiales > Sclerotiniaceae > Botrytis > Botrytis deweyae. The sequence continues at coordinate 38,804 of NW_024066217.1, forward strand.
ATCAGCGGTGGTGAACGTTGAGTAAAAGAACGCGTGTAATCAGAGACCTGGGGAATTGTTTCCTTTTCTCTTGGTCGTCAATTTGCTGCTGCATTATTTCCATTCTTCGATGTAATTTAAAGCGGGAAAGACGTAAGGAGCAGCTTGTGGATCGAGGTTCCAATAATTTATTAGTATGTGAAGTGCAATTGAAAAAAGATGTATCTGAATAATGTGCTTATCCTGACTCCTAATGATGATTCGCCATCAATCAAGCTCACTCCCCACGATCTATCTTCACTTTCTTATCCATTAATCATACTCCATACCACCGACTACAATGCGATATCTCTAACATCCACTAAATATGATTCAATGAGCCCTAGAAACTACCCAACTCATGGAGTAGCCGTTGAAGCGGGTTTTTCTCAGACATAAGAGCACCGACTCTAGCGTCAATTGAGCAAATTTATCAAAAATCTAGAAAGCCATAGGTATTTTGTCATATTCATTTCGGAGCTGTCGCCGTCGAGCACTTCTTGTGTGTCACTTGCCAGTTTGGAAATGAGCATCTTAAGTCTTAAACAGAAAACGTTTTCCAATCCATCTCCATATTTAGTGATATGCTGACAGTCAAAACAAAGTCGATGATGGGAATTACTCGTGCGAACGGTAAGTGTGAGACAATATCATCGAGAAAAGAAGGTACATACGTGGACCGACAGCAATAATTGTTTTGATTGTAATATCCTCCAGACTTCAATCGAGACATCGAGAAGGTTCGATCTGAATTTTGATGGTTGACAAAAAGTTAAGAAGAGAAAAATCGAAAAGCGGAAATTGACTGCGAACCTACGACTCTAACCACCACTTCTAGTGATGGCAGCAACTGCTCGAAACCTGTATTATACGGTTCGCGACCTCTCAATACTGCCAAAATACCCGTCGCAGAATCTGGCTTTGGTCAAATCGATCAATTTTCCCCCATTCAACCCAGTCATACAGCAGCTAACAATTTGACAATTCACCTACTCAAAGCATGAAATCAATCCACAAATTCAGCTAGTTTACAGCCATTTTGGAGACTTTGAGCATAAAAAGACACCGAATGTTGTTCAAACAATATCGTCAAATTTATGATAACACTTCACAAGTACCTACGTTAGATGTCTAATGATGAGAGTACAGCAATGTTGAATGTGTTACCGGATGATCCCACTCACACTAATCCGTCATGGCTTTCTCACGTGCTCCATCATTCTTTGCTCAAATACCTACCTACATAACCTCACTTACCCCACATTCAGATTATTAAAGACCTCGGGAGATTTAAGAAAATCTCAAGTATCAAAATTTGTATGAACCCTCTCATAAATTAGATGATGCAATACTGATTGAAGATTTGACAATTCTATCCGCATGAGATCTAGTATGCAAACATACGTTCTGAAAAACTCTATTATTCGATATCTCCAAATATTGTTAATCAGAAACCTCAACGTACTCCACTATCGGAGTTTTTTGCAACTCGAATGCCGGGCAGCTATAACATTTCGGTATCAAGGACAAAATCTACCCTGAGCGCCTTCTACGCGAAAGTTCTGCGGACTATTTTTCACGGTTTACTTGCGGTGAGATCAACAATTTATCAGCCACTTCAAGAGAGAATGGATGCCAAAAACGTTTATGATCACTAAGCATGCCATCCACTCCTCCGACGTTCTTTGTATCGCTGACAGGTTACTTTCCATTCCTTGAGACTAGCCCAATTAGATGTGATGAGTTCCCAGACTTGGAAAACTTAACAATTAAGAGATGCGGAACAACTACAAGACCGAAGGTGCAAGGAACATGGTAATGTCGCGTGAAGGCTCAGAAAAACTTCTGCGAAGGCTTCATTGTAAGATTCAGTCTTGTGAATAACGAGACAATTCATCTATGCGGGAGTTGATTGCAAGAACTCGTAAGCTGTCTGGATCTAGCATTGTAATTTTGGAATTGTTACCAGGCCACTGTTGACAGCAGAAAAAGCGTGTATATAGTCTTCTACTCTGCCCATTGATCTGTACCTTCATCAAGCATTCAACTCTCTTTGATATCTGCACCAACCTGCTCTAATCCAAATTTTTACTGTCGCTAAGATGATTTCCTCATGGCTTCGTTTCTCAGCAATCCCATTGCTTCTGTCAACTGCCATTGCCCTTGATCTTCCCATTTATCCTGGGCTCCGAACAAACCAGTCTCGACCAGGCGTACTTGAAATTGCCTTTAACAACACAAAATCTGAAGTCAACGTTTGGGGAGAGGACGCTCTGTCTGGACTCTCTGATGTAGTTCAAAAGCTACAAAGTGACACTGAGATTAAAGTCGTCTTATTTACGAGCGACGTCCCACTATATTTCTTGAATCATTTAGACCTCCTCATCCAACCTTTCGGTAAGTGCATTTTCACAAAACCTTTTGTGAAATTCTAGCCCAGATTACTCTTTCATACGAACATTTCGCTGACTACTCTAGACACCACTATCGCAAGTCGAACTATTGAGCTACTTTTCAATATGACGAACCTCCAACAAATTACCATCGGTGCAATTGAGGGCGTAGCACGTGGCGCAGGCAACGAGTTTCTCGTTTCCCTTGATATGCGCTTTGCTACTAAGACCCATACGCTTCTCGGACAACCCGAAATTGGAGTTGGTCTTATCCCTGGTGGCGGAGGAAGCCAGTACCTACCCCGCCTGATTGGACGTGGTCGTGCAATGGAGTATATCCTGAGTGGCAAAGATGTTGGTGCTGTAGAAGCAGAGCGCATAGGCTGGATCAACAAGGCTTTTGACACTACAGCAGAGATGAATGGCCATATTGATGATCTCATCTCGCGTATGGTCTTATTCCCGATTCATGCTCTTGGCCTTGCCAAGCAGTCAATCAATGTAGCGACAAGGCCCCAGCTTAGCGATCTCTTAGGCGATTCGGACAAGTTCTTACAAGCGTCTAGTCCTGCTTCCCAGGCCCTTATCGGGAAATCATTGGAGTTAAGTGCAAATCAGTCAGATGGTGATATCGAACGGTTCTTTGGAGAAGCTATACCATTATTGTATAACTAGTCTAGTTTTGCGTCAGGTATTATCATTTCTTATATAATTATTATGACGAGCAGTCAACACTTTTCTTTTCTTCGGTATTCTGTTTGCTCAGATCGGATCTTCGATGCGATTTTCAGCCCTCAAACAGAGCATGCCGCATTTATATAGCTCCTTTACACTTATCATATAACAATCCAATCCTACAAAACCTTTATATACATCAAGTAGTATTCATCTGCTTCAATTCCCCTACACCTATTGAGGAGATGAAAAATAAACTCAAACCTTTATGCCCCCGGCCTAGTAAAGTGACTAAATTTTTAGAAAAGTTATTTCTTTATAGACTTTTATAAAATCGCCAAATAAAGTATATTATCGTCTTTAAGATCATTATATAAAGGTCTAGAGAATTCTCATTAATTGTAAATTTCCCGCTTTAATTAGAAATACTATTATTTTGAAAATCTTTACTACTATAATATAATTAGTAACTTCTTAATAATATACAGTAGATCTTCCTATATATAGAGATTACTTATACTATAGATTTGAATAGACTGATTCGAGTAGATTATATATATACTAATTTAACTTAGATCTAATATCGAATTCAATAACTTTACTCGAGTTATTCTATTCTTTATTTTATATTAAAAAGTAATTTCTAATTATACTAATAACTAGTCTAAAGATATCTTCTAAACTACTTCTCGATAGAACTAAATTATTAAGAAGAATAGTATTTCTTCTTAAAGTAAATTATAGCTATTTGAGACATATAGGTCTTAGTTATTATATATATATTATATATCTACTTCTTTATTATAAATATCTTATCTATAATATTCGTTACGAAAAGCTTTCTCTAGTCTCAAAAGATCTATAACTCATCTTATAATATATAATTAAGCTTATTACTACTATATATAACTTTTAACTCAATTATAAAGCTCAGCCTACTAAATTCCTAATTCCCTAAGACTACGGACCGAAATGAAATTTTCCTTATTTTCAGATAGAAAACAGGCTAGACGCATTAGGCGTATTACGTAATCATCTTGATTGATATAGTCAACTGGATTATATATAGCTTTCAATACAATACGCACTATACTTAATACTAAAACCTTACCTACGATATACGTCTTTTCTTAGATACATTTGAAAATCTATAGGAACTAATATAATATTTAAAGTTTACTATCAACTTTCTCCTTTGTTCTATTCTCTTGAGCTTTCCTTAATAAAGCATACAACGTTTGTAGCCTTGGCATTTCCAGTCCATGACTCCTGGCAATTCGGATTGGATTTCCCAAAATGACTTCAAGCTCCATTGTCTTCCCCTGCTCCCAATCCAATAACATACTTGGCTTACTTCCACTAGTATTCTTCTGTGTACTTTTCAACAGCTGTTCAGAAGTTGCAAATTCTTGTGGTAGCTTAGTCCCCAATATCTTTGGGGCTGTCTCTAAAACTTCGTCCATGACACCTTTCAAATGAATGTAAAGCTCTGGATCGAGCGACATATCATTATTTGTGCTCCCAGAGGAAAGCACAGCGGAAGGATTCATACTCGCATTAATGGCGATTTTATGCCACCTCACCATTTGAAGTTTCCAATGTGAGTACTCCTGGGCATCCGAGATGCCACCTGTTTGTAATAATTTCACAAACGTATTGTTTCGTTGAACAGCCATGTGTTGATCATTACTCAACTTCGTCGATTCAACAACACCGGGTAAATATGGGCCAATGCTTATTCGTGTCCATCTGTTATGCTTAATAAGACCTGGGGAAGTCTGTTCGGCGCTCACAACAGTGACAGCACTTAATATGGTGGACCCTGAGAACCTGTTTGAATATGGTTCTTCCACACCGAGACCATTTTGGACCAAGACGATAGATGTGTGACCTTTCTTCACGAGGCCTTCAAGGATCTCGGAATCATCGTTAACATCTGGAAGCGCCTTTGTGCTTACGACAATATAGTCCCATTCTTCATTCGAATCTCGAGCTTCTTGTGGGTTGGCAAAGGTTTGATGCGGAATGAATTTGTATTCTCCAAATTTTGGTGAAGTGACATTGAACCCGTTGGCGGTGACAGCTTTGTAATTTGATCGGCATATAACGGAGACTTGAGTGCCTTGAACTTGGGCAATTCGAGATCCATAGAATGCACCAACAGCGCCAGCACCGACAATGAGGACCTTTATAGTCATAATGATATTTTACGATCGGATAATATCGAAACTGTTGTAATATTGAATCGTTGTGGATGTGATCTGACCAAGGGAAGTAACCTCGGCAGATAGACGGTCAGTTCACCCCCGCTTACATAATCTATCAATTTCCTGCACGTGTTGTAGCAATCATTACCTTCGTACAAGGTTTACGGGTAGTTGATAAAGATACAATTTTGACGGGATTATTAAATCGCACAACGCGCACAATCTATTCCTCAATCTCGTCTTCTATTCACAAATTACTATGCGATATCGAAAACATTCAGTTATACCACATCGCGCAAACTGGCTACGTCGGTTTCAACCCTAGATACTCAACATCTTTAAGCTCGTAGATAGGCTAATGTTTCTAAACAAATCTTAGAACAATCTGTACTAGTGACAGCCAATGGCCAATGACCAGCGAGCGACAATATGGCAGTAGTTGGCGCGCGAAAATCGCATATACGAACAGGATATAGGGAGTGTGAAATGCGGATCTCACACAGTGCAAAAGACTGGGTACCCGAATGAAACACTGAACATTTTGACCTTCATACCATTTTTTGCGCCCTTTGAAAACAACAAGACAGCGGCAGATGCTATCATTCCTTTTTGCCGAAAACAGTCGAACAAATCAAGAGTGTCGACAAAATTACCTGGGAGGATTTGAATGTCTATAAATTGACCTGCGACTTTTCGAGCTGCAAGACCTTCTGGACAGAAGGACGATTCACCAGATTCTCCACAAGCGCTGTGTATTTCGGATACGCTCTCTTCATATCCAAGCCATGTCCTTCTCCCCAACGATGGAACACAAAAAGATACGAATCGACGACTGTGAATGCACCTCCGACTGCGTAAAGGCCATTCAACTTTCCCTCAATCATATCAAAACAATTCTGGACATTTCCCATACTTTTTTTCTCAATACCCGGCAATGCTGCTTTTTCATCACTCATTCTCTCCGGTCTTAATAGGCCACCGAATGCATGAGCATGCAATGTTCCGCTAAGCCAATTCATCCATTCATACACTCTTATTGTTTCCATTGTTGTTCGCCCTAAAAGATGCAGTTCCGGAGCAAATGAAGATATCGCTGTCGCAATAGCAGGAACCTCTGTAATATTTTCACCCTCAAGTGAGAGTACTGGAACACGCATCTTGGGATTTATGGAAGAGAAGTTTTGAGTAAATTCTACCGTCCCTTTTGTGATTAAGTTGGCAATTGATTCAAAAGAAACTCCAGTTTCGAACAGAAGAACATGAGGGCATAAAGAGCAAGCCCCAGGTGCCCAATAGAATTTAATCTCAGGATGAGCCATGGCTTTACGTGTTTTTGAATACTTGTAAAGAGTAGGTACCGATCCTGTAGAAAGAAGATATCGGTGTTACTTTATACAAATACGTGAAATTTTGCTCACATGCTACTCCTTGATGGGTGCGTTTAATGGCAGTGGCAGGTTCATGTAACCGGGTTTCGAGATTGGTCCATCAAGTCTTAGGATTGAATCACGTCATTAAATGCAGAGTCAACATTTCTATCACTACGATTTCGATATTGCTTAGAAATCTGGTGGTTTTGTGGCAAGGGTTTGAGGAAGAAATCCCTTACGTCGGCTTAATGTCAATTTGCCCCACTTTTAAGCTTGCCGGCTGATTTTTGCCATTAGTTTGCATATGAAGCTGCCCGGATGAATACGGTTGTAGCGGCCAGAAACCCCGACGAAGAGATAAGATCAATGGCGTAGCCTTCCTCAAGAGAGTAATGAAATTGCTTTTTTGGCTTTGCCTTATCTTTTGCATTGGTGACTACAAGGAGGAAACAGACAGTTCTTTTCCAGTGCCAATCCTTATTAGACTCCAATTCTGATCTATAGAGTCTAGCACACATCGATCATAAATGAGCAATTGTCTCCAAAACCCCATCATCGACAAGTTCGCTGACATCTCGTAAACGGCTCTTCAGATATGATCGATGTTGCTCTGGAATCTCAGAGACTATTGTTGACACAGTCAACGGCCAGCAAACCAAACTAGCCGTGCTAGCCTTAACTGCATTTCTTCGTCCCTTGCGTACCATTTTCATACCTGTCCCTCCAAGTTCAATCCATCCCAGAACAAACGGTAGACTGGCGCAGAAATCCAGAGCTAGTTTCTCCATATTCAGTATAACGATATCTTCTTGGAACTTGGTGTCAGGTTTTGAAGACTCTATTTCGCTGTGAAAGACTTTCAGTATGATGTCATTCATGTGAAGACGGATAGCACGATATTGAGCCCACATTGCGGCATGGCTAATCGAGGGATATAGATGAACCATTTGATCAAAGACATCATTTGCGCCAGGCTCGTCATCATCATCTACCGTCACTCGAAAAGTACTCCAATAATCCACCATCGGTACTTCCTTAGCCCATCTGACCAATTTCGTTTCCAACTCTTGTGCTAGTACCAATAAGCCGCGCATCTTTGTAGTAATCTGCCCACTTCCTCTTGCAGAAATACCGTCAAGACCAATAGAAGCATGGCTCACACAACACCCCAAATCGGCGACTTCAACTAAACACTGATCAAGAACTAAGCTTGAGCCTATCTCCCCGAAGACTCTTCCATTCTTCAGCCAACTTGGTATCGGCATGCTTCTGAGCAGGAGCGAACGAACTAAGTGTCGCCTTGTAATCTTGTCTAATTCCGACCCAGAGTTTTTATGGGAGGTGCTGGAGTTGCTGGAATGGGTTGGAAGAATTGAATAATGCGATCGATATGACTCTTGCTGGCTTTGCAGTCGTAAATTTAAAATTGCAATCGCGCCATCATGATGGTTAAAAGCCTTCGCAGCTATAATCTTGATGTCTTTGGCGACAAATTGAGCTTTTTGGGTCACGGAATTCTCAAAATGACTTAAAAGGAGAACGGTAAGAATGACTTCATCCATTACGACTCTCTCTGAGTTTCTCAGCGCTAGATTCGTTGCCGCCAGGGCTTGTGAGTATATCTTACTCCCAATTGATAAAGCAGCAAGATTCTTTGTCGATCGCCCGAAAGTCGTGTGGGCAATTGCAAGAATAGCGAGTTGTAATGTGGAACGGGCAGACATGGCATGAGATGCTTGTTCCGGTGATGCAATCGGCCAAGGAGAAAGTCGGCAAATCGTTGACGATGCGAGGCTGAAAATTGAGGAGTGCTGAAAAGAACCGACACAACAATTTATCTGGCTATTATGACTAGTAAACATTCTTCCGGGTGTCTGGACAAACTGTATTGTATAGTAGGCAATATCTTGATCTTGCAGAGGTGTTGTGGGAGGAGGTCGCGGCGATGAGAAAAGAACGGTGACATGTGGGATGCTTGGAAGTTTGATTAGATTGGCTTCGTCTATTGTCATATTGACATGTCTTGTCTGTTCTTCTGGCACGGGGGATTGAAATGGTGAATTTAGTTGTATTGACCGCCGCAGATTGGGACCTCGAGGTCGTTTTATCTTACCACTCGCTGCCTCGTTTTCGTTCAAGAACTCGTATTTTTCAATGCCACTATAGCCCTGACAATTGATTTTTGCTTTTGCACAATGGTCGCCGGATGGCTTTGTTTCATCGCACTGTGTTATTCTTGTAAGTCTCAAGACCAATGAATGATGAGGAGATATTCTTAAGACCTGCCTTTACCCGTCGCTTCTTGCACGTATGACATCTACGGCTCGGAAAAGGCATGGCGACTTGGGCGATTTGATGTGTAATCGTGGATAGAGGGAAGCAAATTGTTGTAAGTCAAAGAGATGGTATAATTATCGTTTCGCCATTCTTCAGGAACGGGGAGTATAAGCGCCGGACATAATCTTATATCCGCGAAGTTGAGAAAAAGTGCCAATGTAAAAGTATCTGATTTTCTAATACTGGCCGAGAATTAGACATGTTGATTTTCAAATAAACCGTCCTACAACTCTTCAGCTGTCGAGTTTTCTGAGAGATCACAGAATCCTAGATCTGTTAGTGATGTAGGATCTGGCTCTTCCTGACATTTTTCATCCGATCGTGAATTTCAGAAGAGAAAGAATGTAGAGGGTCATTATCATACTGTGCGCCACAATGATTTTTGAAAATAACATGAATATCCATATGGGAGAGATTGCATTATGAGTACCAATGCCCAAATACTATAGCTAACTACAATAAAGAAAGGCAGACACTAAACAACAAGCCTTAATACCATTCCATTCCTCATCGACAAAATCAAACATGCCAATTCCAGATTCTAGTAGGACGTCCTCCTCGACCACGATTGTAGCTCCGACCATTTCCTCCACCTCTGGGGCCGCTTGGCGGGTTTGTGTTGTCATTTCCAATTCCGTTGCCACGACCAGCACCACCAGTAATTACCCGAGGGATTGATACTTCTGTACGTCTTCCTCCTTCTCCCCATCCTCTTCCGCAGACAGCTCTGGTTGGAGTTCGCTCACTTTCCTTCAACTCCGATACAAGGACAGCTCCGCCTTGATGAATCTGTTCAACCTCAGTCTGACTGATTGGTTCCGCTGGTACCTGATATTTGGTCGGCAATCTATGTGCTCCTGAGATACTGTACTCGCTCCGAGGAGTTACAATAATGCCACCGGATTCAGATGACCTGGATCGCGACGAACCAATATCAGGATTGGGAGTGGCAAGTTTTGTTCCAAGTTGAAAAGATGGAGAGGAGGGTATTGTTTGCCAATTTGTATCGAATGGAGTGTCTCCTTCGCGGTAGGGTCTGAATCCGGCAGGAACAGGGGAACTGTCGATTATGGTATAGCCAGAGACGGGATCGGTGAAAGATATGTTTCCATCGTCTTGAAGAACGCCAGGAATGGGGTCACTCCATGGAACATAATACCAGGTACGCTGGATTGGGGGACTTGTGTCAATCTAATGAATTTAATCAATATTTATAGGCATACAGCAATGGATGGCAGTTGGGCTCGGACTAACCTCATGTTGACACCAAAAGTGACAGATTTTAGCTTTAGAATGCTGAGGAGGCATTTCATATTCATTGTTAGCATACACCTGATACCTATGATCGTGGTAAAAGCGAGCATATACTCGTGGGCCATTCTGATGTGGATCAACGGCTTCTTGTGGATAGTAAAGGACTTGAGCTCCTTGGTCTCCCTTGGGACAGTATTGACAAACGTAGTCATAGCAGATATAGTTCGGAGCCTTGTAATTCGCTGTTGGACAGATGAGAATTGTATGAATTGGTGCCAAAGGTACAGCTCTGCCTTCATGATTGATGATGTTCATTGTGTATTCGATGGAAGCTGAAAAGTATGTCTTGTGTGCGGCATCAGATGATTTGGATCGGGCGGCAAGAAGCTCCTAAGCTTGTCACAGCTATGGATTATTGAAGCTAAAATTGAATATTAGGGTTGAGATATAATGTGGCTTGAAGATCAACCGTTGCTAGATGAAACAAAAGTTTATGAAGATTGTAAATACTGGAAGAACATATTAGATTGCCCAGAACAAAACTTGAGGAATCCTAACTGGTAACGGGTAAATTACAGCTGCTCCGAGCAATAAAATCTGGACAGGTAATGAGTCTTGAAAGATGGCACAGAGCTTTTTGTTTGTTGTATAAGAAGAACAAAGATTGAGATTTAAGAAAAGCTCAAATTTTACACTGGGCAATATCCGAGAAGTTGGGAATTTTAGATGATTGTGAGATCAGTTCATTTACTAATTAGGGCGAAATCTATGCCGCTCTCTCTACTTTACTTTAAGCCCTTTCTTTGCTTATCGATTGGTCTTGAAGGTATCATCTTGTGTCTGAAACCTTACTATCTATTCACAAGATATGGGTGAATTAGGGCTTCCATATTTACAAATTTAACCAGGGGCCTCAAATGCCTAGATGTCGTCATCTTTCGTGGTCTGGTAATCACAGTGGGTCTTTTCCATGATTCAGCCAGGAGAAGGCCTACGATTGAAACTTCTCTTTCAAAACTTGAGCTCCTCTCGCGATTCACATTAGCTTTTGTGACACGCAAATATCACTTCCACTTTATTCTTTCGACTACTTTATCTTCGAGCACTCTATATTCTACCAAGTTGTCTCTCAGTGGCTGACGACTATGAACTCGAATGCTACAAGGTACTACTTGCTTACCTGAAACCACTCGAAGATAGCTGATGCTTTGATTGAAGTCAATTACCGTTACTAGACTTACAATACACAGGAGAAATTGAGTAAAATCGCCTCGATGACTACAGTAATATCAACAAAAAGAATCTGAGATCTCATATTTTAGATTGTTTAATTTGAATTTGAGATTCAATGACCTCCCTCGAAAGATTCCACAATTCCAGACTTTGTTGAAATATATCGTCATCTCTGATTTGAATCTTCCCATCTGAAGTAAGAAATCTCACTTCCTTGATCGACCGTGTACCCCAAATGAAGTCATTACCTTGTATGAAATCAGCCATTGGCTTCAACCAGTTTCTCAATAAGACCTTCTCGTTGTCATTCAAGAGATCCCCGTTCCCAAAAAACCATATTGACATGTCCGTCCCGTGAGTGGCTCCAACAATTTTAGGCAACCTTTTATCCACACTTTCTGTTCTCCAATCAATTCTGTATCGATTGATACTCTGAATTGGGACATCAGAAGATATTGCGACGAGGAAGCCACGCATAGTAGAATGTATTTGCATGTCAGCATACAATTTACCAAAAATTTCAATCCAATGTTCCTTCGGGTAGTTTGAAGAAGTGTGGTCCGGTTTATATTTAGCGCAAACGGCCGTGGCGATACTTCGTGGGTAATCCCATGAAAGACGGTCAATCAATCTCTCATACGAATGCGGCGGAAACACGTTTTTATAGAGCTGATATTCTTGTGTAAGATCCCCGATGATGGTTTTGATGCCAAGTTCTTTGAATCGTTTCCCGAACGTACCATCATAGATTCTAGTGAACAAATCCTTCGAAATGAACTCTCCATCGAGAACCGGACGAATGAAAATCTGCTTCATTTTTCCAACTGCAACTATTAATTCATCAGAGCTTTTAGTGCGAAGAACTTCCACGGTCTGCTTTGCGCTCAAAGACCGAGATATTCCCAAAACAGAAAGTAAATCATCAAATTGTTCTTGAGCTTCAGAAATTCGTTTGGGCTCAACTCCACATCCATTTGACCATTGGATGATTCTACGAATGATTTGGCGTTTAGAATTGGGGCCGATGTCGTACGCGAGTTGATGAAATGTGGAATAAGAACCAGCTGATAAACCACCGACTGTGATATTCTCATTATTGCCACCAAAGAACCCGATGTTTTCATATGTCCATTCAAGAGCAGCTCGTTGATCCCAGAGTCCTAAGTTTCCAGCTGAAGTCTCGTCCCAGAGTTCTCTACCAGCTAGAAATCCAAAAACTCCGAGTCTGTAATTGGGACATACAATAATGCATTTCACATCTGTCTCGGCCAATAACGAAGAAGGGTCGTCTGAGTTGTTCGAGCCGTATTGAAGGAAACCACCATCTGAATTTCTTAGTCATAGATCCTCAAATCGTCATGGAGATGACACCTACGAATGTAGAAGAACACTGGCCAACCACCTGATGGCGGTTCACCAAGTGGGATGTAGATGTTACACTGTAAACAATCCTCACTCGAGCTGCCTGGTGATACGAGTAGCGGGGATTGCGGGCATGGAATAGACGGCTTGTTGTAAGTTTGCGGATTATTTTCGGAACCATATGAGAAGTTTGAAGGGAGCGGGAACGGCTTTCGCCATCGTCTTTTACCTGTTGGTGGTAAAGCATACGGTACTCTTGAAAAGCGATAGCATTTTGATACGTTCGTAGTTTTGTCCTTGATCACAGGGCCTAATAGAGCTCCTTTACCAGGAAGCAATATGCGAAGGGGTGGATACATGATTGGTCAAGAGAAATTGCAATGCGGAGACGCAGTTGCTATGAGGAGTGAAGTTTAGTGATGGCTAGGTAATTGAAGTTGACGAGCACGTGCCGAGGTAGAGTCTACTGCATTTGTAGCACGGCTCGAGCACGGATAAACAACGGCTTAGAACAACGCGTGATCGGCATGCTTAAGGTTACCGTGTCATTTTGGGTCTTGTGAAAAGAACGACAGTTTATGTTCTTAGAATTGAGTAAGAAGTCATAAAAGGCGTGAGTAATTTCAACAAAAGAGTTCAGTTCATTGTTCGTTCGCCAGGTTATTTGTCTACATTTCAATCTATCGATGTTTCTATGCAGGCGCGGAATGGTTAGCACCAGTTGGGGTCTTATTAGATTAGATCGGATCAGATTAGATCAGATAAGACTTTTTTGTTCTCCGAGTACACCTGACTACCTAGACAATCCATACTAGAATGCTCGCACTAATTAACCTTAATCTAACCGAATGCGAAAGGGAAGAAAAATTAAGACTCTTTTTCACATGAAATTGGGTATTTTATCACATCAATCTAACCCAAAGAACTCAACTATCGCCTGGATATATCCGTTGGAACTTGGGAGACGATTCGATGCCCGTTCAGCAGATGAGAACTTTGGTTTCGAAGGGTCAAACCATGCGAAAGTGCAGTCCTTCGGGCCCAAAACCCACTTGTGGTGAAGTGCTTGACAAAGTCCCACCTTGAAATTTGTGGTATCCCATCTGATAAGAGTGGGATATGTTGAGCGCTACTATTGGCGCAACTCATGATGGGACACAAATGAGCATCTGATAAGATGTGATTGATAAAACGAGATGAGACGGTGTAGGGTGTACGAAATCTGGATATTGCCTACAAGGAAAGGGCAAGCAAATTCAAGTGAAGACTAAAGTATGAGTCCTGGGATTCAAACATATGTATAGGTAGATACGATACCCAATGCTCATGGTTGAAGTCGACTGTTTCTCATGCCATCACAAGAAGTTCATTGCGGCGATAGGATTGAGTTACCATTTGGTCCAACTAGACTGAATATGGTACTGCAATGGAGATCTTCGAGAGTTTTTTTACTGGTGAGATTATTTGGACCATCCTGGAGGTTGCGCCTTGAACCAATTTCTTGGTTGTTTGAGTGTAATTCCGACATCCAGATAATTTCTCACGCTTGTAATATCTTGCCCCACGATCCATTTTTCAACTCTATGCTCACTGCTCAGTATAGGGGAGGGTCTCAATCCGAGAGGGGCAGACGGAACTTTTAATGGTCTAGCCACGCAAAGTCAAATGCCACATAGCAGATTTAGTTATTTCTTCACGTTATCGATCTATCTTTCAACATCCATAGCTCGACAATGTCTTACTTGTCCTCACTCAACATTTACCATCCAACATTCATCTCAGTTTTTCAAGATAGAATTCATGTCGGCTGCAGGGTTAGTGACCTGCTTGTTTGATATATGATGCTGAGTGCGTTGGGGGTACTTGGTTTTATTATCGTTGAACGAATTTCAAACCAACCGACCATCTCTTCTCCGACTCTACATAAGCTTTAGTCATACGAAACAACTAGTCACACGATTTGATGATCTGATAAGATCAAAATGGGGATAAAGCCGGCGGCTAATTTGGTTGGATCCACTCGCTCCATCCATCAGATTGAGCATGTGGACGGACTTCGATCTCCAAACTAAGCTTGCTTGTCAAACTGCACGCTGCACGATATTGAGACTTATTTGGGGCAATGACCAGGACATGTCATCGACATTTTATCTAGGGTCTAGCATAGTAGGCAAGTCCCCGTGTCAACCGGCCTAAAGCTGCACAGGAACGGTGAATTATGCGAAAAATTAATGTTGGGTGTTCCTTGGCGCTCAAATTTTTCCTTTCCACTATTGTGATCTGGAGCGTTGTCTATATTGCCACTTCTCAAAGTGTTCAGAATAAATACACTTTCAGTCTCTCTTTTCTATTCTTCGTCAATAGCTACATTTTCCATTATCTTTCAGCTTTGAATTATTGGTTTCTCAGCCAACAGGCGATTGCAAAATGAGGTTTCGATTCAATAATCTCACTCCAAATGAGGTACCAATTGCGGAAGATACAGCCCATACCTCATCCGTAGACGAAGAAAAAACGCCTACAACCACAGCCAATGTTCTCTCGGAAAATGACAGCGAGGTCATCAACAAAGAGTTTCAGCATGGCGTGCAAGCTGCTGAAGCCATCAACCAAGTATGGACTAGAAATCATTTGATTCTGGCCTACATTTTGTTAGTATAGCCCGTGATTATAAAAATGTTTTCGTCGAATCTTTTACTGAGGGTTTTTAATCTAGAATCTGGATTATTGAATTCCTGTTGACATTCGCGTCCGGATTGACCGGCACACTTACACCCTATGTAACCTCCTCTTTCCAGGCCCACTCCCTCACGGCAACAACTTCCATCATCTCGAGTCTCATAGCTGGTCTCATAAAACTACCATATGCGAAACTCATGGATATTTGGGGTCGTCCCCAAGCTTTCTGTGTCATGGTCGCTTCATTTACTCTTGGTATGGTTATGATGGCCGGATGTAATGATGTTAAAACATACTGCGCAGCTCAAGTATTCTACTATGTTGGTTACAATGGAATTGACTTCACGCTTACAATCTTTATCGCCGATACAACCCAGCTGAAGAACCGAGCCTGGTGGATTGCATTCTCTTCTTCACCTTGGATTGCTACAGTCTGGGCATATGGACCTGCTGCTGAAAGTGTTTTGAACACGATAGGTTTTAGATGGGGTTTCGGTATATGGGCCATCATTTTCCCAATTATCTGTATACCTTTGTTCGGACTTTTCTACTATCATCAAAAGAAGGCCGAAAAGCAAGGCTTGATTCAAAAGGTTGACAGTGGACGAACTTGGACTGAATCATTTATTTATTATTGCAGGGAGTTCGATGTCATTGGTCTATTGCTGATTGCTGCTGGCCTTGCTCTGTTTCTTCTAACATTCAGCTTGTACAGCTATCAGAAGGGCGAGTGGAAATCTCCGTTAGTCATTTGCTTCATTATCTTTGGTGGTCTATTAATCGTTGCTTTTGCTCTATACGAAATGTACCTTGCACCAGTAACCTTCATTCCTTGGGGTTTGATGAGGGATCGAACAGTATTCTTCACCTATACAATGGTTGCTAGTCTTTACTGCGGTATGTACCTTTCTCTGACCCGACCTCGCTTCCTAGAATCAGGATGTTCAACAGCCCCGATCATTGGAGACCTTCACAAGAAGCAATAATAATTTAGCAAGATTCTGACTTCAATCAGCTTGGTACATCTGGGACTCGTATTTTTATTCCATGCTTATCGTCGTATTCAATCAATCTGTTACGAATGCCACCTACATCTCAAACATCTACACAATTGGGTCTTGTTTTTGGGCACTGGTCGTTGGAATTATTATCAGATTCAACGGACGCCTCAAGTGGCTGGCTCTTTACTTCGGTGTGCCTATCACTATTCTCGCTGTCGGCCTCTTGATTAAATTTCGTCAGCCCGATACCAATATTGGATATATCGTAATGTGTCAAATCTTTATTGCTTTCGGTGGTGGAACCTTGGTTATGTGCGAACAGATGACCGTCATGGCTGTCTCCTCTCACCAACACATCCCCGCTATTCTTGCCATGGAAGCGATGATTGCCAGTATTGGTGGGGCCATCGGATCCACTATTGCAGCTGCACTTTGGACTGGCATATTCCCTGTCAAGCTCGCCGAACTTCTTCCTGCATCATCTCAAGCCGACTTCACATCAATTTATGGTAGTTTGGTAGTGCAGTCCAGCTATCCACTAGGAAGTGACACAAGAAATGCTATAAACCGAGCCTATGGGGATACTCAAAGGCTGATGTTAATCTGTGCCACTTGTCTTTACTTCGTCACTCTTATTTCAACCATGTTCTGGAGAAACATCAATGTCAAGGATATGAAGCAAATCCACGGTCGTATTTGGTGAGGAACATAATTGAGGGGGATTGTCAATGGTTCGAAGCAGATGGCGATTCAAAAGAGATTCTAGTATCTTTTGTGGTCATTCTTGAGAATTAAGTTGGGCTATGACAGCACGTCAGATCTAGAGCAAGACAATCATCAAAGATGATAAAAAATTGTAATCTTAATTACTGATACGGCACGAAACTGCGGTGACAATCCAATTCCTAGTTTGAATCAAGAGTCCATAGTCTAGTGATACATTTTTTCTCGGGATTCTCACTTGGTTGGGATAAGATACCATATCTATAGGTTGTTCTCGATTTGGTATACCTGACTTATTGAATATTTATTCAAAATGGGAATTGAAACATCATGCAAACAGCGGGAAACCTCAAAAGCTCACTCCGTAATGACCAAAGATGTGTCAATATTCCCGTGATTTAAGCAGCTGTTTCTCCCCGGTTTTCTTTCTCCGACTTGGGACTGTGAAGATTGTGAAGCAACTTCAATGTTCTTGGAGCTTTACTAAATTTCGCCTTCGACCGATCATGACTACCAACCATAATTCTACCCGTGCTTTACATATCGTACGTTTGTCACAGCATAGAACATCTAAAGAACTATTAGTTCCATGACTTGAGATATCGGGGAGTAATATGGGACTTACAAAGAACTCGTTCTGATCTGCGGTTTCTTTCGTTCAGTTGATAACCTAATTTCTAGAGTTTCTTTGTGAACCGTTTTGCACTAAGACACAACTGACAGATGATCAAGGCGCAGTATGGGCATTTATATTGTGTCGTGCCTCTCTTCTGGCCACAAGTCAAACACTTGAACTTCTTCTTCATTTGTTCCTTTGGCCAAAAAGAACAATGCTCGCAGCATACTTGCTTCTCAGCATCCGTGACACAATCGTTGGCAGAAAATATGAGTTCCATCTTCAACTTATATTCCATCTCAATCTTCTCTTTCAGACTAGCTGCAGCGTCTTCCGTTGTTTTCCTTGCCTCGGCTTTGGCGTCACGTTTGGCCTTTTCGGCAGCGTTTCGCCTCGCTCTTTCGAGTCGGGCAGCAGCTTGGTTAGCTTCCCAGGCAGCCTCTGCTTCTCTCCTCAATTTATCTTCGCGTTCTCTACGCTCCATTTCAGCCTCGAACTCAGCATATCGGTCATAGCTGGGTCTTCGTGATGCGCGAGTAAAGAACATGCGGAAAAACTGGTCGAACATCATCTCCTCCATCTCATCATACTCATACTCATAGTCTTCTGGTTGGTGGTACTGCTCTCCGAATCCACTAGATAGGTTGGAAAGAACTGGTTGGTCATACTCTCTGCGTTGACGCTCATCAGAGAGTATTTCGTAAGCAGCTTGTACCTATGCGCACATCGAGTTAGCTACGTCAATTTATGTAGTGAAGTATGAGCGGTAGCGTAGTGATGTTTGATGCATTGAACGGCCTGATAATATCCCTAACTCACCTTTTGAAATTTGGCAGTGGCATTGGTATTGTCAAGATTCTTATCTGGATGGTGAACTCTTGCTAGTCGACGGTACGACGCTGTGATATCTTGTGCGGATGCATCCTTGGGGACCTCAAGAGCCTCGTAAAGATCAAAATCCGGGACCAAAGGCATCGTTACAAAGGATTTAAATGTCTCTTCCTTGTAGGTCGAAGCTGTGGTAAGGTAGCGATGTATTTGGTAGATAAAAATTGTAGTAAAGTTGGTTTCCAAGTGAGAATATAGAAATCATGCGAAATAAGGAAAAAAAATTTACTATAAGTACAACAAGCGAGCAAAAGTGACAGGTCAAAGATTCGATCTCTAGCAAACCAAAATTTGAATAATAGACTTTGTCGTTTGTCCCGTATATGGATGAATGCATACCATGCGTGAATAAAACAATTTCCTGATCGGCAACTTTCAAATTTTCTTTTTCATTTCGACATTAGGGCCATATGGATTAGAAAATAGTGAATACTTGATGTGAATGTACAGCTTATTAGCTAGCCAATCTCCCTTCTGCTATCATCTGCTTCTCTGGTTTAAAGTCAATTAAGTAAGAGAATGGGGAGGTCTCTGTCCAACTAACGAGGGAGGCAGAGAGGACAACATCATTGCTGTAATTATAATAAGACAAGCATTCGAAATGTTCTCTTCGGTTCAAAATGATGCATATTCAAAAATACAATCATGAATGCATCTTCCACCCAATACTTTTTCGGACAGAGAACACACCCCAATGTTATTTACTTTTTTCGAATCAAATTTGTCGAGCAAACATGCGATAATTAATATTGAAAGAACAAAAACCATCACCCCTCACTCCGATTCAAGGTATCATCAAGTTTCACAACAATAAACTACTACCAGATTTTGACTAGTTCATTCGAGTTTATCTTGATTGGATTGAAAGTATGATCCTAGAAATATGGCCATCGACTCTCAACTAACATATGAATCGCTTCAAACCCCTAATTCCCAACGCCCCGTGCTCCAATCTGCCGTAAATATAACAATGTAAAGCGGTTAACAATCTTTTATATGACTTTAAACCCGGTTGTTTATATGCACAAGAGTATTACACAGTTCTCCCTCCCTTCACTTCGCATTATAGACCAGATTTACCCACCATATATCGCGAAGTCCCGTTCCTGAACGCCCTGCCCATGCATCATGTAATAACTTGGATATGCAAGTAAATCTTGTTTGGTACTCCCATTCGCCAATCACTCTCAGTGCAAGAATTACCAGAAACTACACCAACCAATATAATGTTGACAAAGATTCTCCAACTTCGTTGCCTCAATCAACAACTTGTCAACTTGCTGAATATATGGCAATTCCTCGTCTGGTTTGAAGTCATGTCCCGTCAACTTCTCCTTGACGCGCACCAGTACTTGCACTGCCCTCGTATTCTGGTTTTCATGTGCCTCCATATCCTGAGGGCCTTGAGTGGTGGAATTCGTTCTTGCACGAGGACGCGAAGCTGGTGGGCCACCTGGAGCTGCTATAGGATCTCCTGCGTCCGCAGTTAACGCTGCAGGTTGAACAAAGTCATCCATTGTTGAAGGTCTACGATTCTGAGCAGCAATAATAGATTCCCGGCGCTCGGATCGGAAGTTGGGTCCTACAGGTGAAGCTTCACCGTTCAAACGCCAATTAAGGAGGGGATCATGGATGAACTAGTTTGTCAGCAATGTGTCTCTAGAAGAAATGAATCAAACTTACAGCCTCAAGAACTGCCATCAAAGACTCCTTGTTCTCTCTCAATACTCTCATCACGTTTTCGCAGGTAATTCTAAAACTTCCCTCAATATTGCTAACTTCCATAGCATATGTCAACATCCTAGTCAATCTGAACGGAACTCGTTCGGGGTATTTTTCACGAGTCATAGCAACTTCAAAACAGTCTCCAAAATCGATGTGAACGATGTTACCTGTTATTCGATCGAGCATCAAATTCGAAGGGTGACGATCACCAAGACCAAGAATGTATCCGACCATAGACATCACTCCTAATGATCTAGTATAGTTTGTACGCCTCTCGAGCCAGGACTCAGAACTCTTGCTCTTTAGCCAAAGAACACGATAAAGATCTTGACCAGTTGTGTTATCGAGAGCATAACCAAAGACCTCAACCTTTTGCATGAGGGTGAGATTGTCGTAATCGGGGGCCATTTGTAACATGATACGGTGTTCAATATTGAGCAAGATCTTCCTACTTTCTCTGTACTCCCGAATGAGGACGTGTAGAGTATCACTGTTGGGCACCCAACCAAGAAGACCGGAATTCTGGGACAGTGGAATGGCAGGATACCTCTGTATGTTAAGATGACGTTTATATGACTCCGAATCGCTGGTGAGTAAGGTATTGCAGAGACCAAACAATTGCATAACACGTTCGTCCTGTCGAATATCTTCGTGCCCCTTAAGACAGAATACATAAGCGACACCGTCACTTCCCTTAAGACTAAGCTTCCTTGGGCGTTGCTTGGAAGAAATAACACTGAAGTTGCTATCGAAATTGACAATCGATATGATACGCTTCCCACTTTGATACGTTCCAGGGACAGCCAACTCCAGATCATGAGCATTGAGAAGCTTGGGGGACACGTAAGCTAACTCAAGATTGTTAAGTTGCGGTAACTGGCGTGCGATTCTTCTGAAGACTTGATAGTACAGATCCCAAGCTTGGTTGATATCTCCAAGATCCTTCGTTCTTTGGTAGGTAATGCACCATTCTCGAGCCTCTTGAAGATCACGACCGAATGTTTGAGCGAAGGAGATTTCTCGCAAGGTCTCCGGTCCGTTATCGAGCATATCGTGCAAAGGCGCGAGTGTGTTGAACATGCCCTCGATGTTGTGGTCGCCGAAGTACAGTCTGGATGCCTCTTCGAGACCTTCATGCCATTGCTCATGCCATAATACTGCCACACGAATCAACTCTTTACTAACAAGATCTGCTTGGTCTACCAATTTCGGACTGTGTTGCCGCATACTGTCCATGATTTGCATGGCTGATCGTGAACGACGTGTATTAGGGGCGGATTTCATAGCGACTGTCAATGGATAGACTAGCGCTTGCGGGTGAGCTCTGCCAACATCTGCAAGTAGATTGTGAATGGAAGCGCGAACACGAGCATTTGGTTGGTTGATGCGTGCGATAAGTTGAGGGATGACTTCTAACCAAGTATCAACGCTAACAGAAGAAAATCCTTCGGTAACGGCTTGATTGACTTCTACGTGGCCACCATGAGCGAACCAAAGAGTAAGAAGACGCAATGTATCTTGCAAAGAGCTTCCTTGCGACAGAGCAATGGACTTGAAGAAACCACGGACAGCAGGAACGACGTGATTAACGACGACATTACCACCATTTACATCATGTAACTCATGCCCGGGGTCTGCCTGAACAGCCTGAACAATTTCAAAATTTGCCAAAGCCCAGGCATGCCATGCCTTGTACCATTGTGGATTAAAGTGAGTGGCTGCTTTATACGAGGCAAGGATATCGTTAAGATTGTCGGTTTGCCAGTTACCTTTCTTCTGGGCAACCTGCCACTCTCCTTGTTTAAGACAACACCTAGCAAGGAGTGTGGTATGATCAGCCAAGCCCTTTGGCGTTAGCAGACTGTGGGCATTTGCTCCGAGACCATTAGTGTAACCATTTCCGTTCATCATCCCGTTCGTACCATTGTGAAGGTTCATGGCATGCATATCATTTATGATGCCCCCTTGAGTTGCGATCTGTGCTTGTTGTAGTTTCTCTGCCAGACCAGATGTGAATATCTTGAGAGCTTCCAATGCTTGAGATTGCTTGCCGACAGCCCAGTGAAACTTCAATATAGCATACTGAACCGGAGCTTCAATATGTTTATTTGAAACCCTAACTCGTCGATCTCCGTTTGCATTCTCCACAATCTGAGGTAATACCACATCCAGGCTCTCATCGCCGCCCATTAAAGTTTTGAGGTGCTTCTCGGCCAGGCCCATTCTTCCCGACTTCCTACATAAGTTCGCAAATTTGATTGACATTTGCATGTTCTCCATTGGAGTTATGACCAAAGCTCTCAACTTCAACATTCTCTGCCAAACCTCAACATTTCGTTGACATCCGAGCAAACGAGTCTCCCAGGTTTGACGCATAACTTCCTGCTTGGCTGGGTTATTGTTGCTCTGCTTATATATACTGAGTTCTTCCAACTCTGCAAGCATCTGTACCCGAACAACAACCGTGTAGGCTCTATTATAAGACTCACTAACCAAAGCACTCAATTCGGTGTCTAATCCTTCTCTGGCCTTTTGGACGAAAAGGGCAGCCTCGCGAAATTGATTGCGATGCAAGGCAAGAATTGCTCCAAAAAATGATCGATCTGGTGTATGACTCTTCATGACACTCAAGTAATCATCCATAAGATCCCACTTTCTGAGACCCCAAGCAGCTGCTGTGGCCAAAGGAGCAATGGCTCTCTTGATCTCGAGTGACGAGGTATGCCATTTATCTTCAGCCAAGGCCGAGAGTGATTCCCACTCTCCCAAGGCATGTAGACATCTCATTTTACCCATTATAACATCGAAAGTCTCTGCTTGGTCTGGGAAATCCTCCTCGCGCCTCTTGTAAAACTCGAGAGCCTCTTCCCATCTCTCGAGCTTCTCGAACCAAGTCTCTCGTAATGTGATACCATCCTTGTAGAGTTGCGCTTTTCGTAAAATACCGATTGCGGCATCATACTGCTGTAGCTGATTGTTAATTTGGATCAATGCTTCAACAGCTCCACTTGTTTGATCTTGACAAAACTCCAGTTCTTTGTAGTGAAGAGCCTTGGCCCAAGCATGGCACCTACCAGCCTCTCGTCCCAGAACTCTTATATCAATTGGTAAGGCTTTATCGTCGTGCTCCATGAACTCTGCAAGATTCAGCAAGATGCCCAAAAGATCAGGAGTGACGTGAGGAGATTTGATCGCCATTTCAATATTCTGTATCAGATCATCCTGATAACCTTCGAATAGCTCTCCCCAACATGAGACGAAAGCGGAATTAAACAGTTCTCTTGCAAGGGGTGGATATACCGATGCCAATTGAGCACATGACCTAAGTGCGTGATTTGGTGACTCCAATAATACGGATGCACTAAATTTGCGCATCCATTCCTGCCAATCCTCCTTGGTGGATTTCCCTGTTGCATCCCAAGCAGCCTTCAAGTGGACAGGATTGCTGTCCAGTTTTTTATTCGAAACATCCGAGAAGTCGACTTCATCGGATTGATTCAGATAACGTTCTTCAGCACTCAGATCTTGCGGTAAAGGTTCTCCCTTTTGAAGTTTACTAACCAACAGTTCGTAATTTTGATGCTGAATTTGGTGATTATTGAGAACTTTGTTGATTGTGCCGGCAAAGTGTAGATAATCCCTTCCGAGCTGGAAGATTAGAGCACAAAGGGTATCAAGTGATGCCAATCTTAATGAGCTATCACTACCAGCTAAAACTCTCGAGAGGGGATGTATGATTTTCGAGGCGTAATCGTTCAGGTTGACATGTCTTGAGATCTTACCGATAGTTTCAATCGCGGCTTTTCGGATAAATGAAGGCTGCTGAGGTTTCTCAAATACGTTAACGATAACAGGCACGATCAAATGCATGTATTCCTCGGCGCTAGGACCAAACACGAGAAAAGCATGTAGCACACGCTCTGAAGGAAGTCGTCTTGTTGTAGTATCCTTTTCGAGCACGCCCAGCATAAGTGGCAGTAGGCTAGCCAAATAAACCTTGAATTCGCCTTCTAGTGATCTCGAGATAGCCTCAACAAGGTGAAGTATGTTAGCTTGCAATGGCGGAGACTCATTCCAGTATTCTTGAAGTACCACAACAATCTCTGGTAAGTAATTACGGATGTGCTGTCGGACGATGGTTACCAACAAACTTAATTGACTGAAGTATGACTCAAGACGGGTTTGTGGAGAGGTTCGAATAACAGACAAAAATGCAGGAATAATCTTGTCAAGAAAAGAAACGCACTCTAGTCCCAAGGTCCTGAAAATTGACATGATGGCTTCGATAACCATAGCATGGTGTTGGTTAAGGGATGGGTCCTTCAAGATGTTGAGAAGAGCATTTATCACAACAGTTGGGAAGTATTCTTTGTTGGAAGGTGTCAGTCCCGTCATCATAAGAGATATATCAGTCATCTGGTTTGACTCTAGACGTAATTGCATCTCTGGAGATCGCTCTTCAACTTGTTGATGTCGATATGGATCCAAAGCACCAAGAATACCCATTAGTTTGATAGTCTCTTGTCGCAATGGTCCTCGTTGTGGTTCTCCTCGAATGATGTTTTGCAAGATTTCCAAAAGTCGAGGGTATTCCAGATATGGCTTAATGACATATCCTGAGTTGCTTGCCAATTGACCTAAAGTTCGTAAAGAAGCTTCACGCTTGGCAGAAGAGCTTTGATCCTGCAAAGCTTCGATGATTATAGGCATGAGTTGCTTGATGAATGGAATCATGCCCTCTCCTCCAACACAGGCAAGTTCACCGATAGCCTTCATAATTGTGGCGGCCACAGCTGGACTAGGATCGCGAGCTTTAGGCAATAAAACATCCATCATAGGAGTAACATATGGTTTAATCAATTTCTGTGAGTTTTGAACGAGCAAGCTAAGCAGTTTAGCGCTTTCTTCTTTGTTTCTCGCTACGTCGGAGAACTCGAGTTCTGTGAGCATTTGAATGAGGACCTTTCTCAAAGAAGGAATGACATATGCAGGATTTACATGCGTCAAGCGGCCAATAATTGTGATTGCGACTTCACGGATTTGGAATACTTCGTCATTCAAAGCAAAGAAAAGAGTTCGAATGTTCTCTGCTTTGGCAAGATGTCGATCGAATCGTTCGTCAAGAGCAGCTAGAACCACTCTTCGAATGCTAGGATCCGGATCTCCAACACCGACGGTAAGTAATTTCTCAATAACTTCGCTAACAACTTGAATAGCATGGTGGCTCGTTTGATTAACAATAGGATCTCGGACATAAAGTTGACAGCACGTCAAAGCAGCTGCCTCTCTAATCTCTGGATTCTCGTCTTCCACATATTTGATAGCAACATCACGCACAAATTCGTTTAGAACATGTCCAGAAAAGTCAAAACTGCCAAGAGTATTAAGGGCTAGCTTGATTTCGCTTTGGCGGTGCTCATATGCTTGTGGGTCTTTTGAGTCTTTTGGCACGACTGGCGCAGCGGCAATGTTGTTTGGTGTAGGGGCTCCAAGGGGTTTGAATGGCTCGCCACAGAGAACCTTGCTCAACATGTCCAGCAGTCTTTCTTGGATGATAGGCTTTACTGGTGGTATATAGAAAGCCATGTCCACCAAAGCTTGAGTCAACTTGGGACTTAGCTCACATGCGAATATGGGGTCTAAAAGTGCCTCCATATACTTGCTGAGGGTTTGCCCAACTGCGACTGCTAATCTGCTGATGCAATCAAAGACTGGGTCCACTGTGCCGAGTCGCCTTCTGAAAGGAATGGTTAGCATGCATGTTTACATGAGATTCCGGCATAACTTACGACTTCAGCGACAAGCCTTCTCTGACATATATCAAAACTCCATCTAGGTAAGAGGCAATAGCACTTTTGACAGCATTGGCGATATTTCCAATAGCCAGAAATGCGTCATTTCTATCTTTGTCCTTCTTGAGCATACCGGATAAGAACACCATAAACCTGTGAAGGTAGGATTGAGCAAACTCGGTAGGGGAATAGTTCGCCAATTCGGGTATCAGCATAACAACGGTTTTACGAATCTGTGCGTCTCGGTGATCTTTGTGTCGGAAAACAATTTCGCACACTTCCGGATAATGCTCATGCATAAACATACCACCTTGCTGAAGAAGCTCCTTAATTACAAGAAGGGATCCATGGATATATTCCACAGTCCCTTGTCTCACACCCTGAACAGCTTCATCATATATTTTTGCCTGCCATGTCTGTCGTAGAGTTGGATCTCTCTCCCTAATTATCTGGAAGCATGCACTTATAGCTTCTGCTGCAGTCTGTCGGATGAGAAGTCGCTGATCTCTCAAACCTACCCATATTTGATCGAATATTAGTCCAACAAAAGTGTAAACCAGTGTTGGAGAGTTTCTGCCCAATTCTCGCAAAACCAGAACCGCGCTATATCTTTTTTCTTCGATTCGATCGGACTGCAAGTATTCCAGGGCGGTTTTGATCTCACTCTCCACCAGGTCCGACACCAACGAACCTCCAGGCCGGCACATCTTCCCCAATGCCATTGCCGCCGGTTGCATAGGAGCAAGATCCTTCCCTCTCAATATATTTCGAAGGGATTGTCCAAATCGAGTGACTCGTTGTCCGACTTCTATACCGTCGAAATCGACCAGCGCATCGATAGCATATATACCACCGGTTCGCTCAACATCTCCATGGTGACCGATGAGGCTGGTGATTTTTCCACTGACAATATTGGAAAACTCCGTGTATCGTTCCTGGGGAAAGTCTACCAGAACATTGATTAGTTTCCCGTCCCAAAGACTAGTATGAAATGAGAGCCTCACCTCTGGAAGCCACCTCCAGCAACTCTCTCAACTCCAAGGCTGCTCTCTTTCGTTGTTCATCACTCCTACATCCGAATTATTAGCTACCAACACCGCATAGCAATATACTCAGTTGCGTCAAGCTAACCGTGATCGTAAATCTGCCACAATGCGATTCAAGGCATCAAATGCTTGATTAGATTGTTGTGACATTTTGGCCTCTTTTCAGAGCTTCTCTCTCAATGGGTGAGTTTGCAGTTCAACCAGCAACAGTGTTATGCGCATTCCATCCTCGTCCTCGTCCTCGTCCTTGTGCGGCTATCCAGCTGAGTAATTGTTTTCGTAGTGGTAGTTGTGTTTGAATAGACCAGCAATTCGATTATGGGCAGGCAAAGAGTTTGAAATGCTCACTGTCTTATAAGATACCTGGGTAGTTGTTAATGACGGAGAGCTCGATGGTTTGATGCCGAACAGACGAGTTCGAGGTGAAAAGTACGCTAAATCACACATTCACTAATACGGTGCGTGGCGATAACGATCTTATCAGTAAAACGGTAAGACCGCCTCAAGCACTTCAAAGACCGCCTCAGTCAAAATGTCAAACCATCCATCTTTCCTACGTCGAAAAAAGAAAAAAGACTTATTATTTCGTCTCACTCATCAAAAAGTCGCTCCATGAAAACCATTCGTTCCATATCTTCAAGGGTTTGAATTTTATACCAATACAGAGCACTTCTATTTCCTCGTCATGGGTAACGATGGTGGAAGTATTCCTACTCGTCGCGAACTTGTAAAAGAAGCCGCCCGCAATCCAAATACTTCAGAATTAAAAGCTACCCTTCACGAATCACAGACACACGCCTGGACATATTGTCCTCTCTCCAATAAACCTCTCACTACGCCTATCGTATCCGATTGCGCCGGAACGCTCTACAACAAAGATGCCATTCTCGAACAATTACTTCCTAAAGACGATGATGTCCCCGCTTCTGTCATAAGGGAAAAGGAAGAGATTCTGCAGGGACGAGTTAAGGGACTTCGCGATATTGTAGAAGTCAAGTTCTCCACGGTCAAGGAAGATAAGGAAGAAAAAAGGATATGTCCTATAACCAGTAAGGAGTTGGGAGCTGGTACCAGAGCTGTCTATTTAGTGCCTTGTGGACATGCGTTCTCAGAAGTTGCGATCAAAGAATTAAAAAGTGATACATGTGTGGAGTGTAATGAGGGATATACTGCGGAGAATGTCATATCTATACTTCCCATATCGAAAGAAGATAGCTCAAGATTGGCATTGCGAGCGAGTAAGCTGAAGGAAGGAGGATTAACTCATTCGCTGAAAAAAGCTCCAGGGGGAAAGAAGAAAAGAAAGCACGCGACAGAAACAGAGTCTGCGGTCCCCTCGGAAACTGGGAAAGAAGACTCTCTTCACAAAAGCCAATCTCGAGCGAAAGAAAATGGAGTGGCCGACAAGACCCAGGCTCGAATGCAAGAGAAAGGAAATGGTCCAGCGACAACAAAGTCAAATAATGGACCATCCACGGTACCTTCAGGTATCAAAAATGCATCAGCGGCAAATCTAACAGCCAAAGTTTTGGAAGAGCAAGAGGAACGAAACAAAAGACGAAAGTTGGGGATGAATGACAATCTCAAGAGTTTGTTCTCGAATACCGGATACAATGCACAGAATCAAAAGGGTGGGGATTTCATGACAAGAGGGTTCTCGATGAACAAGAAATCTTAAGAGAACATGGTACAGGAAAGGCGTGGCGTTAGGTGTTGTTGGTTAGGGGCTTGGTTTCTGTGGGATATCGTCCCCGATTTGTAAGATACATCATATGCCAATCGACAATTGCATGATATCATTGTTTTCCAGAGCAGAATCGTACTAGGTGGTTACGGAAGCTTTTGCGGGTGTGGATGAATCAATAGTCACAACCCTCTTCCTCTTCCCCGTATCTATAAGAACCATGAGAGCCTCTCTGTTAGTACAGAATTGCTCTCCATATACTAATATACTTTCTATGTTTCGTGTCCTCTCAACGCACCAGGTTCTGACTTCACTCTCAATTCTACATTCTTTGATATAATCGACTAGAAGTATGTTTTGCATTCAATCAAGCATTCTGGTTCATAGAACTCGACCAACCTGGACCTATCCCGAAATCCCTCTAATTTTTATATATACACTTTCTGCTCACCATATATCCCAGGTGACATTCATCTTCGACCCCAAGCTTTCATTCCATATAGATGCCATTTCTCCAATCTCTTTGTTGCCCATTCCACTATTGCATACTGAAGCTGAGCTTGGCGGAACGATTGCAAGGGAAAATCCGCTCTGGTTAATCATCTTGCTTAGTTTATATGCTTAAGTGGTTTTGAATCCCTACCTTGAATCTACCGGGGCAATACATTATGGAGAGCGATGTTCAAGTATTGCGTGCGGCTGACGCTTTTACTTTTGTTAGCAGACCAGCATCTGCACTATGTTAAATAGCCGAACGCTCACGACAATGACGAATGAGGCCTGTGAAAGGACATTTTTTCAGTAAGTATTTCCCATCATCGTCTCTAAGTAACTCTGATCCAAATCCCATTTCATCTTAAATCGATTAAACTTTTACCTCTCCATTGAGTTTACCCACCATTCTCCCACCTCTTGTACCTGGTTCCAACTCCCCTTTTATAATCCAAATTGCCCTCCAAGCACTCCACTCACTCAGAATTCTCTCCTCCTATTCTCCTTCTTCCAACCTGTCCATTGAAGCATTTTCCCGATCTCAACAGATATGCTAAACTCAGCCTCGTAACGCCCGCCCCTTTTCCCGGCGCAGTAACAACACGATGGAGTGAGCTCCGTAACATTCCACCTGTCCATTCGACCATCATATTTCCGGTATTTATCAGTGCGCAGCCTGGGACCGGACGGATGTATTGCCAATTCTCGTTACAGTTTTCTGCTGAGGAGGGAAGAATTTGTAGACCCCCTGCGATGTTGAAGAGCATCATTATGGTTCCAATATCTGTATGGCCACCCAATGTGATCTGATGATCTTTTGTAGATGATTGAGCACGATTAATTAGCATACGTAGAGAAATATCCGATTCCTTGTCTAAAGTATTCAGGGACATTAGGATACCAGATGCGAGACCCAGATGTTCTTCAAGGTGGGTTAAAATGACTTTCAGAACTCCATGGACGTGATAGAATAATAATTTACATTGTTCACGGTGAGTTTTGAATGGCAAGGGGTTTGCACATGGTGAACTTGTTCCAGTATGTTGTCTTGCCCGAGGGGATGCATTGCTATGTTATCGGGTTTTCCGTCGTCGGTCTTTAATATACCAGGAGGTTCATATCTAAAGGTATTGTAGGTTAATCGTTCATTTTTTTCCCAAACTTAAAATGTTGAATCAGCAGTGGGTGCCCAAACGAACGGATCTCCGCAGAAACTGAAATTAGCAGTATCTCTTGAAAAATTGATTCAAGTGCTGCGAAATTTGGCTTTATAGTATAAGATGAATCAACCAAACCTTACGAGGTTTCAGTCTTCCTCAAGAGTCAAGAAGAGATTAAATTTATCACAAAACATGGAAAGTTGTGAAATATCCCGGGATTCTCACCACCCACAAGTGAACACTTCAATAACGAGTAAGATGAGATAAAAACTTACCCCAAGATACTTTTTGCGGGTTGATATGCGCATTTCTTCAATACTTCATGATCAAGAGTAAGTGTTGATTTAGTAATGACAAACACCTTCTCTGCATCGAATAGCAAACTTTCACCTTGATCGCCATTTCTCAGTTCCAAGAGGAAGAAACCAAATTCTTTGCATACCTGAAGACCTTTTCGGACCCTTCATTCACATTTTTTTGAGTTGGCTGAATGAAATACTTGGAATGCTGGCAACGTTGAGATCGGCTGGAAACTCGGGATACTGGTTGAAGTACTCAGAAGTACCCATGATAACGTGTCTTTGAAGAACAATAATATCGTGTAAGAGTTTGTTCTCAGGTCAAGAATATTTGACAGATTCATGAATGAGTATTGGAGCGTGAAGTACTCCATTAACATTTACGCTTATACTCATCGCAAATCTACATCAGTGTTGCGAAATATAGAATGATGCCCATTTGTCAACTGGCCATATCGATCGTTTCATTCCAGAAAGGGAAGAACTTGATGAGTAAAAGAATGAACCAGGCATCAAATCCGCCGGCTTGCGTCGGCGACCAGTGCGACACTTGTCGTCTTACACTATGGAGTTTCTATCGAAAGAGAAAACTGCACGACGGCTGTTGGTATTGGTTTCTCCATGACCTCTAGTCGATTTAAGCTTTCCTGCAGTCTTTCCATGAGGCCTAAGTAGAGGTTTGGACAAAATAAGATGGGCCCACCTAGCATCTTTCATCTTCCATCGATTTAATAAGATATCATCGGATGAGTGGGGCTAGACATAAACAATGATATGTTTGCTCTGTATTTTACGAAGCAAGCAAGCAATCCAACACATATGGATCGAATATGTCCACGCAATATTGTCTTATGTAATGAGACCAAATAGGAACTCCAGCATGGGAGCAAAGCGAGTATGAACTAGAGAGCACATATTGATGAGACTCTATCACTCCAGGAAATGAGCAGAAATGGTAGACTTGAAATCTCACCCACTTCAAAGCATCAAACAGGATGCTGTTAAGAATTAGAGTTAGATAGATTAAGTCTGCAATCACTTTAAAAGCTTGTTAGAGCCGTAAAGAAACTAAGCTACCAAGGTGTGTCACCAGACCCCTCCTCTGTGATCATGAATCATGAATTGTATGCAAATTGCACGATTCATTGAACAAGCGAAGCAGCAAGAAAGTGTGTGGTACAATAGAATGTAGCGATGCTGTCGTCTATGTCACAGCATGGTGCATAGCGGAGTACATATCGTGATTCAATGAGATGCACTCATTCAATAAAAATCATCCGGCTGTATACCTTGTCATCTTGCGGATCTCACACGAATGAATTTGGGAAAATGAGAGCGAGTGATAAGACTCAACAATCATTACACTTTCAAGTTTTGTTGCTTGTCTTACTTTTCTCCTTTACTGACACCAGCGAACCTCAAAGTCAGATGGCATGAGTGTAGATTTCGAACTCAGACCGACGGAAAAACTTATCTTATACTGCTATACTAGTTGCCTCAGAGGCCGAAGATCGTTTGGTTACCTGTCGTCAACAAAAGAGCCTTTGGAGTATCAATTTACAAATAGATTGTAATCTCAGATTTACGTTTGAGTGGTTGCAAATATTGCAATATACCTGAACATGTCCTAGCATACACGCACACGATATGGAACTCTTTTGGTCAACAACAGCAGATTGTATTCAGATGCAGCAAATTGCATACCACCGAAGTTGATAACTTGAGATATAATTACAGCTTACAACCTGTCTTGGAGTACTACTATTATACACTAGTTTTAAAATGATTTTCTTTGATCTCTATCCAAACGAAGAGCAATCTTTCGAATATTCTTTCTACACCAACCATGTTAGTGCACCTCACCTCATTCGTGCTATCACTCGACTACCAAACTCATATCAAACCCGGGCCCATGAAACGTATGAAAACTGTGCTTTGACTAAGTACACTCACGACGTAGTACCCCGCATGCAAGCGTCCTTAGACTACCTACTGATACATAATCTCTTGTACTGGGGTTTGACAGCATGAAATTGTGCTCACGGGAGTTTGATGTTCGTATGGGCACTCGTACGAGTATGTGGATTTAACCGCGAATCCTGATTGTCGCACTGCACTTCGATATGTATGATTGATATCCCGCTTGAGAAGAAAACGTGAAGTGAAAGCTTCGGAAGGGATGGAGGTACGTAAGCCTTTATGGCCAAGAAGATTAGGTTAACAAAGCAGCCGGATCGTGAAATTTTGGATGTGAGGTATTAAGAAGGTATCGTCCATTCAAAATATAGCATGGACTCAAACCACAAGATGATCATTTCTTTAGCAGGTAGGTTGATTTCCGAAAGGAAAGAAAAAAGAAAAACAACTTATGGTGGGCAACTTTCCCCGGATTCACTAGATCTGCCTACCTGATCCTCTCCACCTCGGCATCTTCCCGCTCTCGCCATTATCATGCAATGCAACCGGCCTGATATCCTCTGCTACTAGGTATTTGGCAGATAACGGCGCATGCCGATACTTGGGTACTTAGCACTTTATTTAAATCCTAGTTATACATGAACCAAGAATATCCACGTTATGTTAAATCTAGACTTAGATATCAAACAAGAATTGAGCACTTCCCGATATTCGAAAATGGTGATTAGAATGGATGGGCCTATATTGTCAACTGAGCATGTGAGGACTTTCCTTATAGAGAAAAGGCTTTGCTGTAAGCTTATCGATGTGCATTGTCCGTACCCTGCATTACTGGCACAAATATATGGTGTGCACTTTGAAGGAGTTCACAGCACTGCAGGTGTTGGAATTTAAAGCGGCAACTTGCAGCATCTGTGCCTTTGCCAATTCGACAGAAATACGTAGTGGTTTGCTAATTGTTTTCATTGACGCGTGTTATTATTGCGTTTCCCTTTCGGAATCAAATCATTTCGGGACAGAACGCAAATCTCCGAGGGTATGGTGGTGGAAGAGAGGGATGAGTTGTGAAAATCGAATGCGATGTATCATTTTACCCTGAGTAGCAATGGGCCTGACTGAGTAGCCTTGCAAGTCTTCTAGAAGGACCAATACACCAAGGGCTCTTACATACTCCGTAGTTGACAAAAAGAACCCAAGGATTCGGAGCGCTCAGCTCCCAAGAGATTTCAAACGTCATGTTATTTCCCTCCCCGCCTTCGCCCCGCTCGGGAAAGAATTCATTTCCGTGATTCTCTTGTCTCGGCCGTTCCATTTCTGCTGGCAGGTAATCAAAGGCCTGGGTGATCGCCATGTATTAAGATGATTGGAACCGGGAATGAAAAAAGTAATTACCATTCCTGGCCAGGCAAATGGAGGTGGTAGATCGTTCAGCCTGATAATTTTCCTGGCGATCTCAATGCTTGATTGGTGAGACGGATCATGTTCAAAGCAGACGTGAAAAAGGATTCATGAGCAGCGATGATGTATATAATACTGTATGCTTTAAGAATTACACCGAACAGGGAGTTTGGATATTGTGTCGAAACTTTACGATATAGTAAACAAGTTGTCTATGTAAGGTTTCTCGGTGTGTACTTAGAACGGTTTGTACGGAACATATACTTTTCGATACCTCGAGGTTGATACTTGTTTGGGTACTTGTTTGGGTAATTCTATCGAAGCTTGGAAGTTGGTCGGAACTCGGGCCTTATGACTGAGTGGACCACCAGACGAATCTTATATCGGCTAGGATCAAGGGGTGAATGAAACCTCGGTCATCCGTCACCCATCACTCACTGAGACTTCAAGCATTTTGCCTCTGATTGATGACTACTGTATACACACAGTATGTGAATCAATGCTGTGAATGAATGGTTCGTGAGCTTTTCGATTGATGTTGAGACAGTAAAGTAAGACATAGGATGTAAAAAGCAAGTACCCCGATGATTTATGATATATGAGACAAGAAATTGATATCCACTTCCCGAGCACTTTTGGTGATAGTAATGAATCAGATGAATTCATGGGGTCATTCTAGAAAGGGAGGGGAAGCGCAGTCGACCTTGGAGGAGGCAGAGCAGACTATGAACGGAAAACTCTGGCGATGAAGGCTGGCTGGATGCGTTCATGAGATGATAATTGAACTTAAAATCCTCGTAAAGTAGTATTGTAATAACGAATTATCTTGGATAGCTCTTGACTTCTTGTTTCATATAAAGATGTTCTTCATCTATAATTTGTACAACTGTACGAGTACTCTGTTCTCCGTACATTCTTGTTTTTACACCGGCGTGATATGAACGTTAGTGTATAGTCGAGTAAATTATCGACCTACTTGCCGAAAGAGGATGATTGGATGAATGTTCGGAACATGCTGAGGGGAGAGAGGACCGAAGAAGGAAAAAAGAGGAAAAATGCAATTGATAAGCTGTTAACCGTCAAGAATGTCTTAACTTGGTCAAGTGTCAGGTACGCTCAGATACTTTCAGGTACAATTGATATTTGATTCGCTCGCGGGTGAAATCCGTCCCGTGCATTGCATATTACGATTACAGACTACGACTACAGACTACGACTAACTGGGTACCTAGTCTCTGGTCTAGTATTATAGTAGTAATACTGTAGGTATTGTGGTGTAGCACGCTTGTCGTGATCCAGCAAGTCAAGCAAGTCAAGCAAGTCAAACCCTAGTTCACAGGTTCAGGTATACTTAACGAACCCTTTTTCGTGAATTTGACACCCCCTTTGTCTTATTCATCGACGCGAGGGTCTACATTTCTGAGTTCACCTCATCTCATCTAATTTGAAATAAGTCAAAATTACATTACAATCAAAACAATTCTCACGTGTATACTCCGTCCGTACTCTGTATTTTATAATGCTTTCTTCTGACGAATTTGAAACCTCAAATAACCCTTACTGTGACACATCTGATGCTCATCCCCCAAAAGTAAATCGTGATGCACGAAAGTATAATTATACATCAAACAGTTGCAAGAAAAGTAAATCTCGGCCTAGTTATCAATGTTCTACAAATCCATTCCAAGGTTGATGAAAATCCCGAACCATCTGATGATCATGTTAACAGCAACGGACACATCGTCTTCTATTATACAGCGACTTCCTTGATTCCAGGCAAATGGAAAGTCAGCCCAAAGAATCAATCTACGGAGTAAATGGTTAGCCGTGCCGCTAGATCATCAAGTCTCAGTTTCAGGAGTATGCAGAACGTAGTTGCATCGAAGCTTATTTTCGAGGGCCGGTCGCGACGTTCACGATATGCTAAGATAATAGATAGAGTTTGGGGGCACAAACCGTGGAAGGGAAGGGGTTTGGTTACAATTGACCTATGAGACGGCTCGATCAGCGGTTGAATATGTATGACAAGGGAGTAAGAGATCTCTTTCATCTCTTCACACGCATTTTGAAAGATTCTAATTGATTCGCTTCATTCTACGCCGCCGCTTCACTTATATACGCTTGCACAAGAGTCATCTTGGTAACTGCTGAAGAAAAACCCTAGAGAGATATCACCACTTCCCATTGGAGGCCATACCCGCATACCACCTCACCAGTCGGTTCATCTTCATTTAGCTGCCACAAAACCCTTTCTGTCTTTGCCTCCCCCTTCATCGTATATCTTACCACCCGCCACCATCACCATTGTTTGTCGAATTCACGGAGTCCGAGGACTACATGTACTCACTTGTTGTTCACTTCCGAGTTAAGATTGATTCTCCTACCATCGTCTACGGACTCGAGACGGAGTACATCTAGGTAATTCAACCCACTTGCTATCTTATTTTTATCTGGGTAAACCATAGACAATGTGTACTATTGAATGCGTTGTCACCAAATGGCAATAATGTAAACAAACAAAATCATTTTAAAGAAATGCGATTTATCAGGGGTATGGCAGCGGTTCGAGAGACCAGATGAACGGTACATAGTCCCTGGTAGATGGATGTAAAGAAAGAAATTTGACTCGGGTAGGGGGGGGGAGAGGAGTGATGTGTGATGTGGCACTGGCGTAAGAAAAGAAAAGAAGAGGAACGGGGGGGCCACATTTTAACCTTAGTACATATTGGGCAAGGTTCTATTTACAAAACCTTCCTTGGCCTGGTACCTACAGATACCTCATGCATAATTCCCTTTTTATCAATTGATCCAAATCCTCTTAATTAATTATTCATCCATCCATCCATCCATCCATCCATATCAATTCAACAAATTGATTGGATTGCATTTTGGCAAACTCTCAAGGAACCTTGGCTATCTGCAATGAGATAGAGAGAGAGACACAGAGAGAGAGTAGATACTAGGTAGAGAGAGAGAGAGAGAGAGAGAGAGAAACTAAACGACGTACTGTCCCTCTTCTCCCCCATCGATCAATTAATCAATCGCTCAATCCTCCATTCTCTCATTCCACTCTTTCACCCACACTCACTCCCATTCTATCCCTTTACTTCTACACCACATTCATTCTTTTTCTTTAGACGTACCGGTATACTCACGCCAACCAAAGGGACAAAAGGGAAGAGGCAAACTTGAGACGGACGGCGGATTCGACAATAATATCACAATATTTCAGACGATACTTCTCCCGCCGCATATTCACTTGCATTCAAGCATTCATTCATTGGCATGCCCCTTTGGCGGAATCACAATCTCAATTTCTTCCATCACAAAATTAGCTGTCCAGGATATCTTACATATCGTGTGGTTATCAATACCCGACTTTGACGTTTAAAACAGCAACTGCCTTACTCTTTCCTTTTTCTTGTTCGGCCCCTTGAGAGAACCATCTCGAATTCCATACTATACAATTCGTGCAGGTCACTTATTCGACTGACTGACGGCATATTGACGAAGACATCTATCAAATCAGACTTTCCGTGCAACTCAATTCATGCACCGCGAAACGAAACGAATTTCATTCCTCAGGGATACCGAAACACCCCAATACATTCATTACAATCTGTGAAGCACAACTGCCGATAGCATTCCTTCACTTGCTCTGTTCAAGCTATCACTATTGGTAATTGTCAAGTTGCAAAACGAAACATCTTTGCTATTGGCAATTGCTCACAATTTTCGTCTGATCATACCCGACCTGTTACACTTCTTCCGTGCGTAGTTCACCGAGAACTCCTTTACCTCAAACAACTATCAAACTTTCAAGGCTAATGCTTGCATGTCAAAACAGCTTATCTTCCATTTCCCCAAGTTTCTTCCTGTCGTTCACGCTTTGGTCTTTCGTCTCGAGTCATTTTTTTGCCTTCCGATATCTCGAGTTGAGCGACATCCATTGAAACGAGAATCGGGAAAGTTTCTTCACTAGATCTCAATCGAGCTTGTATTTTAATACTTTTTTTTTTGCCAGAATCGGGTTTATACTTTGAGAGGATTAGAAAGTTGTAAATCACAGTGCGAAACACCGAGCATCATGTTTCGATCCCGTAAGAAGAAGGATGCCAAGGACGCAGCAGAAGGAGTAGGTCGAGGGTCCAGCGATACCGAGCACACATTGGCTGTCAAACCATCAAAAACTTTTAGACTTGGGAAGAAGAAGGAAGAACCGGAACCAAAGTTGGAATTGGACCTTGAGAATGCTTTGCCATCGTCGGACGACTTTCGAACAAGTCTGTTGATGAATGGATTATCGGCTCGCTTTTCCATGTTACGAGAACAAGACGACCCAACTTCAAAAATCGGTAAAGCCAGTGATGACAGTGTGTTATTTCCCAAGCGAGCTTCGAAATTGATTGACTTCGGATTTCAAGGACACGGTCTTTCTGATATCGCAGAGGTTTCTTCAATACATGGATCCGTTCGACCACCATTTTCCTTTTCTAGGGCCGATTCGGTCGCAGATGGCTATGGTACGGATGATGAATCCCTACACACTGGTAGCATTATGAGTCGACCAAAGCCAGGCGAGGGCAATGTACTCTTCGGTGGTCGTCAAAAGATTTATAAAATTCCATCAGGATCGAAGAGTTCCGCCGATGGGGCTGGCCTTGGGGGTCGCGTATTGTATGAAAGCGACGTTAGTCAATCAGCTTTCCAGAAATTGAGGGAAAAGGAAAGAGAACAACAATGGGAGGAGCGAAACGACGATGAGGATAACGCAGATGTATCCACAACAGAGCACTCGAGAGCAGGCTCACCACCACTTGTCGGATACAATCGTAATAGAGAGACATCATCTACCACTTCTTCTGGGCCGGTGAACACAAGGATTTCTACAGCAGCAACATCTATTACTTCACAGCGTACACCATCTTTGAGTGGATCTCACACACCAGTTTCAGCCGGAGGCTCTGTAACAAATTCTGGAATGGAAAGGTCGGCAACCAAAATGCGCCGACTGTACGAAACTGGGCTGGACCAACATGTGCATGACCAACAGCACTCAACCATGAACAGAATAGACACCTTGACCAGACAACGTGGTATGGGTGCTCAAACACCTCCGCTGACAATGCATTCACCAACGTCAGCTACCTCCTTTAATGCACCTGATAAGTGGGACCGCAAGCCTGTACTTGCCAAAGGTAGCATGCCTAATTTACGTGCTGCAAGCCCACCACCTAATCATAATCTTCCGTCTCCAATCAGTGGCTTTGATTTCGGCCCAACGATTAAGTCCGCCCATCTGGGAGTGGAGCCAAAATCACAATATGGATTTTCGAACCCTCCTTTGAGTCCTCCAGTCAGCGAAAATGATGAGGCTCCACCACCATCACAAGTCAATGACCGCGTTAAGGCTATGATGATTGGCAGTGCGCACCCTAAGTCTGGTCAACAGCATCATGAGAATAGAAATCTGGCTCACATGAAGAACGGAAGAGAGACACCGCCACCAAGAAAGCATTCCCCTCCGGGACCCTTCGTTCCACGACAACAACCTGGTTCACGAGTTCGAACCGACTCTAGTGCAACGCAAGAAAGCCATTCTAATCAAAGACATTTCCCCCCTAAAGACCGCGCTCCCGAGCCACAATCACCAAAACAACAACGAATTATAATTCCAGGGAGCGAAACCGTTTCAGCACCATTCATGGGTTCTCCAATTACTCGCTCCGTAGCATCTCCTACTAGATCTGAATTTCCTACCAAGGGAGGACTGATGAGTCGACCATGGGGACTACCCCAGCCTCGTAGCTTCCCAAATCTGAAGTACCGTAATCACAATGATCCACTGATGACACCACGACCCGATGAATCTCAACATCCAGCCTACCAGCCACCTACCGCAGCACCTAGAGGTCCACAACAACCACTACCTGCGCCCCCAAGTAGCCCCCCAAGAACCCTGGAGATTAAAACTACACCACCTGATGATGGCGAAAGACTGCCTGAATCTCCAGCAGACTCTCCAACGCTTCCTGGCTTGAGCGGAATGGTCCGTTCACATTTGCGATCTGACAGTGACAGCTCATCCATATATGGGATAACTTCATCGGGATTCAATGAACATCCATATTCTGATCCTGTTGAAGAGCCGTCTCGCGACTATAATGAGAGAGGAAATCCATGGGACATTAATGACTGGGATGAAACCCCAGTAAGCCCTTTGGCTAAAGTAAACAGCGCTGTTCCAGCACCTCTTGTGGTAAAATCAACGGATTCGGATGCCGATCCTGGATCTCCACCAAAGGCTGCATGGGAGAGGGAGATGGAAACACGTCACAACAGGAATGGAAGTTCAGCCACCCAACAGGAGCGTCAAGAGTTCAAAAATGAACTTGCTCAACGCCGAAGGCAGGTTCAGGAAAATCTGAAAAGCCTAGTGCTTGAGCCTGAGCGCCAGCCTGAGCGTCAGGTTGCTTCGCCTACTCCAGGATCTGCTGTACTGCTGAAAACTAAGGCTAGCCTTGGTGCGTTGGCAATGAAGCAGAAAGAAGCTGCTGGTCAATCCAAAGCCATGAAGATGTTCGGAATAGGCAGCAGCCCAGTCGTACAAAACAGTCCTCCCCAACCACCAAAGCAAAGAATTGACGACAGCTCATGGAAGGAGGAAGAAGAGGAGATGCTTCGAAATGTCGCTACTTCTTCAACACCTCCTCAGATGAAGGCCTTTCGACAAGCTCGGAGAGACGCTCAACACGATCGTGAGCATCAAATAGCCATGAGACATCAACAGAAAGGCGACGGCAATTTCAATGAGATTAATTGGTCCAATCCAAGACCTAGTGACCCTCGACAAGTGCATCCTTTTGAGTCAAGACTAATGCAGGGAATGAATGATGTGTCTGGTAATCTGGCACTACGTCAAAGAGCTCAAAGTAGAGAGAGAAAGCCCCCACCAGTAACCCATTCCCAACGAAATGCAAACAGGGAGAGCAAGGGTAGTATAGGTACGAATCATTCCGGGTCACGACCTCCATCCCGTACTTCTCGTGATCGTTCAGGTTCTGATGCCTCTGGCCGATCTAGAAGTCGCAATGGTAGATACAAGGATGATTTAGCTAAAGCAATGGCCGAGGGAACGGGCACGTCGAGTCAAGGGGTCGTTGAGGATCTTCAAAATGCTCGCCTCATGCTCAAACCTACCGTGTCCGGTTTATCTCTTGGTTCATCTCCAAGTTTGTCACCTGGTGTTTCCGGTCGCCCATCCCCACTTCCATCCCCAGCGATGACCTCGAGACCCAGGACTAACAGCAAACCACAGCCCTCGAGTTACTTTGATCCACAGAGCATGCACGCTCTCCAGACTGGTGATGCATTAGAAATTGGTCTCTCACCTAGACCATCACCTGTCACCCCTTTCTCAGTAAATTCTACACCTTCTCTAGCTGACCCATCACCAATTGGGTCAAGATCAGCGACTCCAACAACTTCTCAGGCAAATAGCCGTATAGCTGCTCGCAAGAAGTCAGTTACCAAGTCCGAAATCTCGGAACCAACTTTCATATCATCCACTTCTCGTATCTCAACAATCAACCTTCCATCTGGATCGAGCCTTCAAAATAGTACTGCCCCACCTATTCCAGCAGTCAATCCAAGAAGAAGACAGACGAGAGCTATGTTTGATGCGATTATGGGAAAAAAGGACCCTTCAGAATACCTTGAGAAAAATGAGATTCCATTGTCTTCGCAGAGTAACGAAGAAATGAGCACCTTCTCTGATGAAGAGGCAACACCCAGGGATAAACACAAGCAAAGATTAAGAAAAAGTTCTAGCGAGGGAGGCAATCTCAATGTTAAGGCGAGGGAAAAGGCTTATAATGCGCCAAGTCCGGCTATGCCAGATTTTTCCCCCGGACTTGGAGGTGTCAGAGGACCGACACCAGTCCAGGATGGAAGTATGTTCTAATTGCGATATCATGGTAACAAGCCATGTTAATTCCTACTTTTTCGATCTTAATGTTTTACATGAACTGTTTTCTTTGTACATCTGCCTCGCGGCAACAAAATAGGACAGCGGCATATTGGAGTTTTTGAAACGGCAAAGAAGGAATTCGACTATGTGTCTCTTTGTTTCATACCAAAATTTGGAAAACAATGTCAACGGGGAGGCGGGACGATGAAATTGGAGGGAGGAAATATGTAGCATATTGGGATAACTGAATGGCGCAGCAGGACTGGGTTGTTAGGTATGGGATTGATGGATATTTAGTGAGCTGGCCGGGTATGGTGGGTTGGGTGGTCTGTAGGTGAACCGGTATCGAATGAGGATAGAGCTCATGCAGTACGCATTCGAGCCGTCATCAGAATTCATAGGAAAACAATTGAAAAAACATTCACAATTACTTGGGACTCATTATGAAACTGTGATACATACCTGCCCACTATCATGGAGATTAAGATTACTTTTTGTGTAATCATACGGAGGTGAGAACATCAATTATTGAACACAAACCTATAAGTTTCGATGATAACAAACACTCTTTTCGGGATAGTATTGTGCAACTTTGACTTTGACTTGATCAATTGATTGGATCACTAGTCGGACGTGAATATTGGTTCAGGTTTGAGGTTACATGGAAGGTCTGTTCGCTAAGTTGGCAAGCTGGCATCTTTACATTGTACCCCACAAACAGCTTGAACTCAAGCTTATCTCGATTACCTATTCTAAATGTCATAGTTCAATAAATTCAACAATTGCTTTATATATTGTCCTTCATAGAATACAACTTGCCTACCTACTGAGTCTCGAAATTGTGAGAGAATGGTGGCAGCAAAAGCATTAGTGCTTCT
The DNA here is from genome assembly GCF_014898535.1 of Botrytis deweyae. NCBI lineage: Eukaryota > Fungi > Ascomycota > Leotiomycetes > Helotiales > Sclerotiniaceae > Botrytis > Botrytis deweyae. The sequence goes on from NW_024066217.1 coordinate 81,920, forward strand.
AAGCACGATTTCTACTTCAGTCCTTGCGGCTGAAGCTTCGAGACCAAGAGGTGTTGGTCCTGAATGTAAGTAAACAAATGAAATATGAGAGTCTGGCGCAGCGAAGTAATGGCGAATTTGAGCATCGGTCTTCGTTTCTAGCAACTGAATAAGCAAATCCCCTAATTAAGATGCCGTTTCGCTGGCCATCTGGAGACTACTGTTGGAGGTAGTCTATCTGGAAAGGTTACAATTCCATCAGGAAGCCCAATAGCTAATATCTTACTTCTTGCTACATAGTTGCGAAATTCTACAAATCAACAGACAAATTCACATGTCTTTCAAACCCCTCCATTTCAATCGAAATCTCCAAAGTAAACGATGATTACTGCGATTGTCCAGATGGAAGTGACGAGCCAGGCACGAGTGCCTGTACTTATCTATCCAAACTCTCCCCTCCTCAACCATTACAAGGCACCACTGGTTCAAGTCCACACAACACAAGTTTAGCCTTGCCAGGATATTACTGCAAGAACAAGGGTCATATACCAACTTATGTTCCTTTTACATATGTAAATGATGGAGTCTGCGATTATGAGTTGTGCTGTGATGGGAGTGATGAGTGGGAGAATGTTGGCGGAACAAAATGTGCGGATAAATGTGCAGAGATTGGAAAGGAGTGGAGGAGATTAGATGATATTAGGACGAAGGCACAACTCAAGGCCAACAAGAAGAGGGATGAATTGGTCCATGAAGCGCAGAGGCTGAGAGCAGATGTGCAGATGAGTATTGGCAGGACGGAACTGGAGATTAGTCAATTGGAGAAAAAAGAAGAGGAGCTCAAACAAAAATATGAGGAGGTGGAGAGGAAGGAGAGAGGCAAGGTTGTCAAGACCTCAGAGGGGAAGACCAGCAAGGTCTCAATTTTGGCATTAATGGCTAAAACTCGAGTTGCGGAACTGAGAGATGCTTTGACGGGTGTTCAAGCAAAGAAAGTGGCTTTGCAGAATAAGGTCAACGAGCTGGAAGGAATTTTGGCAAGATTTAAGGAGGAGCGTAACCCTAACTTCAACGACGAAGGTGTCAAGAGAGCAGTCAAAGCTTGGGAGGATTATGCTGCTACTAAGGATGCTAGTGAAGCAGAAGATACTGAAAGTCAAGATGCTGCTGTGGATGAGACGGCTAAAGCTGAGAATGATGGGATTGAATGGGAGACCTGGGAGAACGATGAGGAGGAGAGCGATGTTGATGCTCGTAAGTTATCTTTGACCCTTCCTCCACTCCTTCATTTGAAGTGAGCCCCTAAACACCCACAACTTGCTGCAGTTGAAGGTGGTGGTTATTTCCGCCAGTCGGTCTCCATGGCAATTTCCCCCGACGGACCAGCGGAGCATTATATTGGAAGAATTTTTATCTATCGTTCATATCATCACTAACACAAAATAGTTTACAAATTCGAAGAATACCTCCCAGAATCCATCCGTACCTGGGTTCACCAAAAGGTCACCGATCTCCGTATCATCCTCATTGAAAATGGTGTTCTGGCTGATAATGCCAATTCTGGCTCCGAATCTAAATCTGTCCAAGATGCGAGAAATGCTTATCAAGCTGTCAGCGATGATGTTGGTTCCAAACAGAACACCCTTTCTAATCTCAAATCCGACCTTGAGAAAGACTATGGTGTAGATGATATTTTCCGCGCTCTCAAAGGCTCCTGTGTATCCAAAGATTCGGGTGAATACGACTACGAACTCTGCTGGATGGAAAAGACGTCACAAAAGTCCAAAAAGGGTGGCGGAAACACTGGCATGGGTAACTTTGTCCGATTTGACAAAATAGAAGTTGACGAGGAAGTTGATGCCGAGGGTAAGGGTCTTGGTAAGGGAGTTAGAACCACTTTGGTATATGAGAATGGGCAACATTGTTGGAATGGACCGAACAGGGCCACGACTGTTGTGTTGGCTTGTGCTGAGAAAGATGAGATTTGGAAGGTTGTGGAGATGGAGAAGTGTAATTACCGGATGGATGTTGGGACTCCGGCGGTTTGTGAGAGGGTTGTAAAGGGGGGCCCTAAGAAGGATGTGAAGGATGAATTGTAGTGGGGGTTTGGGCATTGGTGAGGGAATTCCAGATGGAAAGGGAAGAGAGATGTGAGGTTAGAGCGTAGCCTGAACAGTTGGCAGTATTACGATCGTAGCTTAATATATCCTTGGGTTGTTTGTGAAGCAAGTGGAGTTCTCTATGTCTCCAAAAGTTTACTCCCAATCTGACAAACGCGTATTTCAAGAAAATTCGTGTAGCAATGCAATGGGATCTGAAATTTTGTGGGAGGCTTTTAACATAAATCTTTGTTTTTGATGGGTGAGTGGAAGCGTGTGCCTCGAATGCTAAGCGTGAAGATTCCATTGAAGAAGGGTCAAACTTGCTGCTCTTCTTCGAATACTTCGTCGAAAAGCTTCATCAAGCTGTAGCTCCAATCTTCGATTTAGGGCTCGTTCGGATCGATCTGTTTTTCGACATTAGACTAATACATTAGCTCAATATAGTATTTATATCACGGAGGTAATAGCTATATCTAATGGTCACTTTTGATCTAAGAATAGATATGTAGAATAATAATAAACTAGATTGACTTAAGATATAATCCTAATAATCATACCTACTTTATATACTCTAATCAGACAAGATATTTATTTAATTAGATATATAAAGTATACAAATAAAATAAATAAAATAGTATTAATAATTATAGAAATGAGTATTCTGAAGAAGTATCGGAATTAATGCTTGTAAGATTATACTATATAATGAATTCTATAATATATCTCCTAGATTGCTAAATGTTTTAACGATTATACCAAATGATCTGTATAGTAAACAAACAAAAAATTCTTAGAAAGTAAGTAATATAAATGTTGGTGAGCGTTTTATTCGAATAATTGCTGCAAATTTATCTATTGGGCAGATTTATTCATTAAACAAAGGAATATAAGGTATATAAATATACAGAGTTTTTTATAAAAGAAAAAAGTGAGTTATATTGTTAATCTAGGCAATCTATAAAAAAGTAATAATATTGGAGTAAAGAAATTAATTCTTTAAATTGATATATATTATGAGGCTTGAGTTATATTAATTATAATTAGCTAAGTATTTATATTAATTGATTTAATTGATTTGTATATGCGATGCTTTTATAATGGTAATAGAATTAAATAGAAATCGATGGATTTTGGGGGGTATAATGGATCAAAATGATTATAAAAGGAAAACAATTCCTTTTTTTTAATCTTTATATTTGATAGTTCGATATATTCTTTAAATATATCTTTTTTTTATCAAAGAATCCTTTAATTCCGTTAATATTTTTAGTCGATATATAATCGCCTTTTTATATAATATATTGAAAGGTAATATTCAATCTAATAAATCTAATGCTTAATATACTTCTATTCAATTATTATCTTCAGTTAAGATTAAATCATCTTTTGATAAAAAGATTTCGCGAATAAAGTCTTCTTTTAATAAATTTCAATAAAATCCTGATAATAACTTTTTAAAGAAGATTAAAACTATTCATAATCATTAAACTAAAGCAAACAAATATTATATAATGATTACTTCTGTAAAATACAATAATCCTTTTATTAATAATACAACCAAATATTATTTTTTCAATTTTCCTTTCAATAATAAGAATTCTTTATTAAAAACCCCTTTTTTTTTAAATAAATCTATTTTTATATTTAGATTAAGTAAGCTTTAGATATTTACTTGTAAAGCTTATAATAAATACAAATAGAAAGGTTTTAAATATAATTTTAAGAATAAAGGTATACAAAACTTTATTCCCTATATAAAATATATTTATTCTTTTTTCTCTAATTATTATGAGGAATATGATAAGTATTTTAAATAAAGAAATACTTTTTCTCTTTGATACTGGAAGTATATTATATATACTTATATACCTTTCTCAGTGTATTTGAAACCTTTAATTATTTGGTTATTAGAACTTTGTAATTCTAAATTTGTAATACTTTTTGGAAAAGTATATTCTGATCTTTTTATATTATTATAATCTACTGATATACTTTTTAAAGAATTATTTCAAATTAGAAATCGGTTTGTATTATAATAATAGTTATATTAATAATAATTAAAGAGAATAGTAAGTTTATTAATCTTAATTCTCTTTTATTATCAATACAAATTATATCTTTTTCTTTTATTCAATTATTATAATCATCTATCTATCTACTTTTTTTATCAAAATTATTATCTTTCTTTTTAATTAAAAAACAGAGATCTTTTCTTATTTTTAAATCCCTTATAATTAAATATACAAAAATCAAAGTATATATCTCTATAGCAAGTTTAAAAACTCAATTACAATTTGCTCATTTTATTTCAAAAAGTAAAAATAAGGTAATATTTAATATTAATAATAATAATGATTTTGATAATGAATATAATACTGTTAACAAAAATAATATAATTAATTCTAATAATAAGCTAATTAATAAGAGAAAACAAATTAATTTGATAAATTTCGATTTTGAATATACTAAAAGAAAGTATATACTAAAAGAAAAAGTTTTTATTTGATCTTGTTAATCCTAACGCTCATATTTTATAGATTTAGAAGAGATATAAAATAATTGAATTTTTATTATAATAAGTTTTTAATTAATCTATTTATTATTATCTCTATTATAAATAAATATATAAAATGAAAACTTCTTTTTAAATATTCTTAATATAGCTATATATTCTATATATTAATATATTTCAATTTAATAATAATCCTTTTGTTTTTTTCTATTATTAATCTAATTATTTATTAATTATTATAAAAAATCATAACTAATTATTTAATTACAAGATTGATTTCCTTAAGGAATTATAGTATAATTAGTATTTCTTTCGATATATATTTAATACTAAGTAATTCGGCTTTGATAGTAGATATAGTAATTATATCTTACCTTGAAGCTTTTCATATTATTAATTTATTGAATAATAAAATTACAAAATCTTAAAATAATCTTTGTAATTCCTTATTATCAGTAAATAAGATATTTAAAAAGAATAAAAGCTGTAGAATCTATTTTTGACTATATCCAATTAAATAATATCTCATATTCCAGAGATATTATATATAATAATTAATTATTTTTATATAATTCAGAGATAGATTAATTAAAAAATGATTGAATTGTAAAGCTGTGAATGTAATATTTATTCTAATTGTGATTGCAATATATAATATTAATTCTACCTTTTCTTGATAGATTTATATAAATATAATAGTTGTAGTTTTATTATATTTTATAAATTCCATTATTGGTAGAAATATACATATATTACTATTATTGAGATTAAACTTCTTTACAATCTTCTTAATATAAATATTATATACTAATTAAAGTTTTCTTATTTTTTGATTATAAATAATTCGGATATTCAAAAACTACTCTATATCATCTAGATCTTTTAGTTTATAGATAATCTTAATATTAGAAATAATACCATTAACTATTGATATATTCTTTTAGTGATATATAATCTGTATATTATTTATAAAGAATAGTATTAAAATAGTTTGATTTGGATTTGTAAAAAGATAGAATTCCTTTTTGTATTGGTTTAAACCTAGATTTTTAAATATCTTATTAAAATCTTTGAATTATAATATAAGGGAATCTTGAAGATTATATAATATATAATTAAAAACTATATATTTATTTGATTTCTTAAATTTATTTGATAAATAATAAATTATAGGTATATTTAATAGATTTTTATAAATATTAATAAATATATTAATAATATCAAATTGCTTTATTTCTAGATTATATTTTGCTATTAATATTATTACAATCCTAAATAATCTCCTAGTTAATATTATAATATAAATTGATTCGATTATATTCTTCACTTAAAGATCACTACAAACAATTAATTTAGCTTAATATTATATTAAGAATCTCTATTTATTATATTTATATATAAATATTTATTACAATAGTATTAAGGTAATTAATATATTTTATATATTGATTTTATACTATATTTTGCGATTTTTCAGATTATTAATTTCAATCTCATATTTGTACTTAAACTATTTTCCTAAAAAGTAATTCTTAAATTGATAATAGTACTAAAGTAATTTGAATAATCCTGATAGATATAGATTGAATAATTCCTTTAAGGCTTCTTTTTCAGGTATATTAGAAGGGCTTGGTTTTGTTTGTATAGTGGAGGCGATTATACTGTATATAATAATAAATGAATAAATATTCCCCTATATATCTATATTTGAATAATTAAACCAAAATGTTGAATGAAAATCTTTAATATGGGAATTATTTTTTAGTAATAAATTTATAATAAGAATATCTATAAATATATAATTATTTATAAAAGAATTGTTTTATAATCTCTTTTATTATCAGATTTAATAATAATAATCTATAGATATATTGATATTAGAAATTATATTATTAAAAATAAAAGATTAATATTTAGATAAATTGAGAGTTAAACAAGGGATTTCGATCCTTATAATTCTTTATCTTTTGGATTTTTGATTAAAAAGAAATAGAATTTTATCTTTTTTGAATTAATTAATTATATATATCAAAAAAGGTAATCTTTCTAGTAATATTATTTCCTCTACAATATAAGCATCCATAATATTAATAGAATAAATGTCTGAATTATTCTCGTACTCCTCATATATAATTTGAGTAGTATTACTAATATACTTATATTCTATATTTTCAGATTGATTATTATAATTGCTTAATATCAAAGCAGAACTTATAAACTCCTATAACTGATTAATAATAGTTATTCATTCTTGAATTCAATTTTTTATCTTTAAGATTTCTTCAAAATACAAAATCTTATATATACTACTACTTTTGGTATTCCTATATAAATTTCCATTTTCTAAAAATATTCCTGAGTCTTGTTTATATTGAGATATATCTGAAGTATATATAATAATATTAATAGAATTAGTAGTAGTATATAAAAAAGTCATTATATTATCCTTTTGATTAATAATTATATTATTAATATCGATTATTTATTAAATATCGAGAATTAATATAAATTGCTATAGCTTTTGATCTGTGTATATATTGATAGTTTTGTTTAATTAATTTATTTTATATATCCTTTCTTCAAAGAAAGTTGTTACAGGGTATATATACAGTAGTAAGCTATCAGGACTCGATCCCTGATACTGTGCCTTTTGGACAGATTGCGTGCGTGGCGTAGTGGTAAAGCTTACAACTATTATTGTGTCCGCTTACGTAACAAAAGTAATATTTCGAATAACAATAATCTGCTTAAATTTGGATATCTAAATACAATAGATTAGGGAATCTAATATATATTCAATGAGATATCTAATATTTGCTTTAGGGTTAGTCTTATAAATTCTCTTATTTATATCTAATTCTTTTTTTTTATTCAGAAAGTATACTCTACACTCATATCGATATATTCTACTCTAGTTTGAATAAAGATTAATAATTAAATAATCCGCAACCACTAAAACAGATAATTATAAATATTCCTAAAATCAAATATCCAATACCTCATTTAGGGATTTGAATAATTAAACTTTGAAAGAACTAATATTATATAAATAAATAGCAACTTATACTACTTCAACCTATAAAAGATTAGATATACCTATAGAAATCCGTATTTTGATTTATTTAATAATTATTTCTTATCCTATTCGTTTTGATTCATTATTTGATTTATATATATTTAATAAAGATAACTCAAATTCTATATCTTCAATTTTGATTTAATTTTCGAATATAGTGTTTCTCATAATATTAATAACTGAAATATCATTATTCTGCTTAATATAGATTACTAAGAAACTATACTTTCTGAATACTCAAATAAAGAAATTCTGAATTATATTGAGTATTTCAAAATAAGTTTTTTAATATAATAAAAAACTAAAAATCTTCCTACTAAATATATTTTTGATAACTAGAAGCTAGAATACTTCTATATATATATAGAAAATCGAATAAATCCCATTATATTTTATAAAAAAAACATAATAATCAGGATTTACTAAAAGCTTATAATATTATTTGCTTTATATATATATATAAGTAATTAATATATTCAATTCTAAAAAGTTTTTTAATCTTTATATTCCTTATTAAGAAAACAAAATATTCAAAAGCTTTTTTATCCAAACATTCTAATCACTTATATCAGAATTATATAGAATCCTCTCGAGATTTAAATAGATTTCTTGATTAGCAAAATAGTCTTTTGATATTGAAATTAAGTATAGAATATATCAGAAGGTTTGGATTTACAAATATTATATTTAGATTGATTAAATAAAAGGAAAGTAATTTGTATTCTAGAAATAAAAGATTATTTTTATAAATATAATAAATAACAATATAACTATTCTCAAAATTATTCTTTTATAATATAAAATCCATTCTTAAAAATCATATTCCAATATCTAAAAGCTTTATTTCCAAAATAATATTGATATAAAATCTAGGAATATATATAATATTAGAAAAAACCAGATTATCTTTTAAATCTTAAGGTCTTTAAAGGATATTCTTAATTATACAAATGCTTTATTTTATAACCTATATTTTTGATATTCCTACCTCAATATAATCTGATATTAATAAAGGTATATATTTGTATTTATCCAGAAAATCGATATTATTAATAAAATACATTATATTACCATTATCAAATATAATATTATTAAAAAGTTGATAAAATAAATCAGAAGTAATAATATAAATCCTATAATTAGTAAAACTTTGAATAAGATAGATAATTATTCTTAATCCAGGATCTTATAAATTATAAAATTGAAAATCACTACCTTTTGAATTGATTTATTCTTTTTGTTTTCAGATTTTATATATATTCAATTATTAATTATCCTTAATCCTTTCTTATATATTATTATATTCCTTTTCTATTAATAAAATCAGATTTTAGAAATTATATTTCCCGATAAATACAAACTTTATTATTTAATATATTTTAGAATAATAACTCCTATTCATTTTTTCATTCTTCCAATCAGATTTTAATTTACAAGAATATTTGTATCGACTATTTGCCTTTTTGAAGTCTCTTTTTTAAGTATTGTTTTGCTTTCTTTATGAATTATTAGAGTTCTATTTAGATTTAAAGTTGATGGTTGAGAATATATCTTTACCTTTGAAAGCTAAAAAGTCCTAATAAATTAAACTACTAAAAATATTTTCAAATTATTTTAAAAAATAATTAGAAATTCCGAATTGATTATTAATTTCAATTTGAATAAATATAATATTTATCTAAATAGAAAGTATATATACTCTTACAGCTTATAGGAAATTAATAATTGCTAAATCATCTTTTACTTCAATATAATACGATTTTGTGGTTATATAAACTCTGATCCATTTATTATACTACTTAATTAGATTAGTTCGATTTATAATTACTTGTTAAAGAATATTTCAATATTCTTAAATAATAACAGATTTTATAGTTATTATAATAAATGTAAGCTTATTCTATAGCTTTTGAATAATTGTTTTGAATAATAAGGCTTTAGCATTATTGTTTTCAAAAATGAATTTTATAAAATAAAATGTATTTATTATTTCTATAATTCATTTATAAATATTCTAATACAATTTATAAATAATATTATACTTATCTTTTTAATATTGATATTCTCCTTGAAATATAAAGTGCTCGATTAAGATATTTTGGAAAGTGGTTATTTTAAACCTTACAGACTTAAGTATTGACTTTTTAGAAAATAATAATAAAGTTATTTTAATATTTCCTTCTGAATCTTTCTATTAAAATTATTTATAAATATTAAAATTAGAAAGATATTTTATTTAATTATTTAAATTATATTTTCTTATAAGATCGATAATTATAATAAATTCAGATAGATTCTTGATAAGCTAATCTTTATTGTAAATAAGGATTAACTGGTAAAGAGTTTTTCTATCTTTTAAGGATTCTTTAAAACTGATTAAAGTAATCAAAATAGATTTGAAATCAAATGATTTAATATCCTTTCAGATACTTTTCGATATATAGAGATGTTGTAGATTTAAAAACCATTTTGATTAATATCTACAAATAATAAGTCAGATAACTTTTAAGGAATTGGATTTTGATATAACAAGATTATAAAAAGATATAAAAAAAAGCATATATAAATCAAAATAATCAAAAAATATATATATATAATAAGAGTATAGTATAAATGCTAACTAGACTTATAACTATCATAAAAGTAATAGCTATATCTAATAATCACTTTTGATTTAGGAATAAATATATAGAATAATAATAAACTAGATTGATTTAAAGTATAATCCTAATAATCATATCTGCTTTATATACTCTAATCGAACAAGGTATTCACCTAATTAAATATATAGAATACACAAATGAAATAAATGAAATAGTATTAGTAATTATAGGAGTGAGTACTCCAAAGGAGTACCAGGATTAGTGCTTGTAAGGTTATACTATACGGTGAATTCCGTAACAATTTACCAAACACAATATTGAGCTTAATATATATTAAACTATATTAGATCTAATATATGACTGAAATATTTCGAAATATTTTGAAACGAATACAATATTTGAGCTAATAAAATATTGAATCTAATAATATTAAAGTAACAAATATAACAAATTTTCTCAACTTTTCTTATACAGTAGTTAATAACAACTTTTGAGATCTAGTTAAACCAATATATTTAAAAAAAAGTATTATTTTCTTTATTTTCAATTCATTTTCAACTCAACCTTATATATTCCAATATTACTCCAAATATATTAGCTTCATTCAAATATCAATATTTCCAATCCCTTACCATTTTATTATTATTAGAGATTTCATTAATAAAATAAAAAATCGATCCGAACGAACCCTTAGAAGTTCAATGTCTCTTCACAGGGAAAGGGTATTAAAATAGTTCAGCTACGAGATAGAGGTCATTTGGTGATCATGTGAATTGAGAGGAGGAGATCGTGGTTGAACGCTTGGTCTATTTGTGTTGTGATCACATGACCATATTTACGCGTTCGCGTTTTACAACGTCATCTCTCTCACCCTCTCCTTATCTTATCCTTTTAGTTCCTGTCCTCTTTGCTCAATAACATCGATAATCAACCTATTTTAAACGCCCTCACGAGGAATATCACTATCAATCAGGGTTAATCATGAGTGCTACAGCAGAAAAGCAACCTTTGAATGTTGCAGACAGCAACATTAGAACGCCCCCAGCTCCAATCCTTCCCCCTCCAAAGTCAAAAGACAAGGTTCCAGTCAAAACCCCTGCATCTGTAATCATGTCTCTTACTCTTTCTCCTTATCCATAATCTAACGCTACAACTAGAAACCAGCTGCGGATAACAAACGCAAAGCTTCCGAAGTTGAAGAAGCACAAGATCTACCAGAAATCGATAGTGATGATGAGAGACTTCACATCGTTGATCAGAATTGTGATCAAATTCGTCGCAAAATTCGCACCTTTCTCGAGAGCGGCGAGATGAAAGTCACTGAATTTCAGAAAAAGATTGGCACCAATAGCAGAAGTTACGGTGCATTCATGGGCCAAAGTGGCAAATTCAAGGGAGATCAGAGCAATGTTTACTTGAACGCGTTTATTTTCTTCAAAAAACGAGAGTAAGTCACTCAGATTCTCGTATCAGTCTTGTGACTAATAGAAAAACAGACTACAAGGTGTCAAGCCTCCCAAAAAGCCAAAGGTCAGCAAAGCCGAAGAAGTGAAGAAGTTTGATGTTTCCGCCATTAAGCTCGATGGAGAATCCACGGTCTCTGTCCCTATCTATGATACCTGCGATGAAGTTCGCAAGAAGATACGTGCGTTCCTTCGCGAACCCGGTGTGACACAAGCTGCTTTTCTCCGTGAAATTGCAAAGACCTACCCCGAGGAGAAGAAAATCCAATCCAAAGTCTTGAATGAATTCTTAGGTAAAAAGGGACCGAGTGCTGGAAATACCAGTTCTACATACTATGCTTCTTATGTATTCTTCGAGAAGGTTCGCATTAGAGATGGAAAGCCAAAGAGTAAGCATAGAGAAGAAATGGAGAAGCAATGGGCAAGTGAAGGAGGTGTAGATACGAAGACCCCAAGTTCTCGAGGCTACTTCTGCTTTGGCGATGAAAGACCTGTCGAGGATAAATACGGCAAGGTCTCGTTCCAATAAATCTAAGGACTTGATACCATAGTGGCTTTTGTACTACTTTGGACTTTGGAGGATCATGAATTCTGGCTTGCTTAGTGTCTGTACTTTATTTGGCGTTTGGTTTGATCACTTTAGGGGTTCGTTGGTGCCTGAACTTATACTACCTACCTAGGTATTCCTCGTGTCTACATTAATCGAAAGAATATTTCAGAGATTGCAGATTGTATAATACTTCATTAATACTCGTCAATTCTACCTCTACTTCCCATTTTAATTTGCGCATCATAGCGAGGCTTCGTTTCGTAATACTTGCCAGAAACCCATCACAAGCATTGAAAAGATCTAATGTGATTGGCGTAGCTGATCAATATCAATTATGTACAGCACATGGATTGGTGGGCGATTCCGTGTGCGGGGTACCTTGCAGTCATCCTTCGTGGCTCTGGATTTCACGAGCGACGACAAGCACGGAAATCGGCCCGTCCTGTCCAGCAAGAAGAACATAAATATGTACTATTGCCCTGTGTGGTTTTACGAACTTTGTTTCTGATTATATCTCAATTCTTTCCACTTTCAAACCACGTTAGACAATTGACCGGAGCAAGTCGCCCGTCATGCTCCTGACTAAAAATTCTTCAGTTTGTTCCTTGGTGTCTCACATCATCTTGGGATACTTATTTACATCTTACAACATCATTGTCTCTGCATATGATTTCGTGATAATTGGCGGCGGAACCTCTGGTCTCGTGGTGGCCAATCGTCTATCAGAAATTCCCAACATAACCATCGCTGTAATCGAGGCCGGCTTTTCGGTTCTTAACAATACAAACGTCAGCAGTGTGGATGGGTTCACATTAGGTCTTAACACAGCAATTGACTGGCAATATGCGACGACGAGTCAGACGCATGCTGGTGGTAGAATACTGGGATATAATGCTGGAAAGGCATTAGGGGGAACGAGCACCATCAATGGTAAGAATTTCACTAATGAACGATAGTCTAGAGTCTCCAACTGAGCAATGGTAGGAATGACCTACGTGCGCGCAGCATTGCAACAAATTGATTCATGGCAAGTTGGACTTGGAAATACCGGTTGGAATTGGTCTACACTCTATCCATACTACAAGAAGAGCGAGAGTTTTACAATTCCAACTGCAGCTCAAACAGCAGCAGGCGCATCGTTTATCCCAGCGTTTCATGGACACAATGGACCTCTTAAAGTTGGATATGCGTATGATCTTAACAACGGCACACTTTTCTCTCAAGTGGGGAGTGCGTGGGAATCCCTCGGTGTGAAGAGAAGTCGGGATGTAAATGGCGGAAATGTAACTGGACACATGGTGGGACCATCTACACTGGACCGAGAGAAGAATATCAGAGAAGATGCCGCGAGGGCTTATTACTATCCTGTACAGGGTAGGCCAAATTTGCATGTATTTTTGAATACTACCGCCAGAAGAATTGCTTGGGCTGGCAATTTGGGAGCAACGTATACGGCGGGTGGTGTAGAAGTTTTAAACTCAAACGGGGAGGTTGAGATTATTAATGCGACAAAGGAGGTTATCGTTTCAGCTGGAAGTTTAAGATCCCCAGCGATTTTGGAGCATTCCGGTATCGGGAATCCAACGTAGGTTCTTGAAATCATGACGAGTAGGCGACAGGACTAACAAGTTTAGCATCCTGCAAAAATATGGTATACCGACCAAGATAATTCTTCCTGGCGTAGGAGAAAATCTTCAAGATCAACCTAACAACGCATTTGCCTATGAAAGCAATACCACATACAACGGAACAGTGCCATATGTAACATATGCTCCATTATCTTCCATCCTCCCGAGTGTGCCAGCTGCGAATCTCAGTACTTGGGCATCGTCAATATCTGCAGCAATCAATAGTTCCATTTCACCTGGCGCCATGAATTACCTCCTGACCATACAAAATGATCTCATCAACCAAAACGTACCTGATATTGAGGTCATCTTTGGCAACACAGTCAACACCGGATCTGGACCCGGTACATATCTCTACACAGCCTTTTGGACCCTCTTACCATTTTCTAGAGGGAATGTGCATATCTCTTCTGCGGACCCTGCCGTATGTCCAGCTATTAATCCGAATTTCTTTCTCGTGGACTTTGATCTGAAAGTCCAAGTGGCGATTGCAAAATGGACACGAAAATTTTGGGCAGCCAAAGCATTGGCAAGTGCATTTACGGAAATGTCACCAGGATATTCGGTTGTTCCCAAAAATGCTACGGATTTGCAATGGGAAACTTGGATCAAATCAACATGTAAGCCCTTCCCCATGAGGATTCTAGGCTGCCATCTCGTCTAAGCTTTCAGGATTGCACTTGCTAAACAAATAATAATATAGTCGGCTCAAACAATCATCCTGTTGGCACGTGCTCTATGCAGGGGATAACATCTGGCGGAGTCGTGGATTCGAATTTGAAGGTCTATCGTACCAGTAATGTGCGAGTAGTCGATGCATCCATTCTGCCTCATCAGCTCAGTGGACATTTGACTAGTACATTGTATGCGGTTGCAGAGAAGGCAAGCGACATCATCAAGAGCATGTATGGATTCGCATAAGATGGATTTGATTTGGAGTAGAGTAGATCGTGTATTTACTTCGTAGGTGAAGAAGAAAGGGTGGTATTGGTATATTGTACGGATAACTTGATGGATCGAGAATCATTTCATTCGCATAAGGCCGAGGAAGAGAAATTGTTTAGATGGTCAGACTTTATGACTTTACCCCGAGGTACTTTGATTGGTTCGTTCGGGTATTTTTATATGGTATCGATATGTCTGGCATTAATTTACCTTCTACTCGTAGGAATCGGGTCTTTACCTCCAGTCACATAGCAATCCTTCAGCTCAGTTCGAGCTCGAGCTCAAGCTCAAGCTGCAGGAGGTTCTTCATATACTTGGTGTGCCTGATTGACTGCTTTGACTGGCCCGACGACTCCATAAGGCGTTTAAGCAAATAACCTTAACCTTACCCTAATCATAGGCAGAGGAACATGGTATTGTGGCATTGTACGTAGTAGAGTTCCCCAATATTTGCTTAACCTTACCCCAAAACTCAATTCACATCACATCTCCGATAGAAACTTACCAAATTTGTCAACGATTTTCCCCGTTTAGACCGACCCCGTTAACCGTACACCATACGTACGTGCAGCGTCGTGCATCGCTGTGCATATCCTTGTGGAAATTAAACTTTTGCACTGGCCAGCGGTTAATTTTCTTTTTTTCCCCTCTTATATTTCCCGGTCCATAGGGTTCATAATTGATTGGTAACCTAATGGTATAATATCCTTGTTGACTTCAATTGCAATATATTGAAATTGCTCAATTCGAATAATACGAGCTGTATCGTATAGTGGTGAAATTCTTGCTTGAATCATCACAGCCAGAATCCCAATTAAAACCTCTCTCGGTTACGAACCATTGATTTGGATTTCATGGTTATTTGGATATGTGTGTGTGTGTGTGTGTGTGTGTGTGTGTACACCCTGAGGTTGGTCACCCAAACATTGTATCATTGTGTGATGCATGGTAATTACGGTTAATCGTGATGTGTCTGGTGTGTTATCTCGCTCTGTACCACCAAACTGGACGAACAGAGACAGATTGGCTAGATCACCAGATGTTGGATACATTTGGCTGCATGGGACCGGATAACTGCAGGTCCACCGAGACTATCAAGACTATCAAGACTGTCTAATGCATGCATCTAGCCTTATGTAGTCTATTGTTTGCTTTTTCGTCAGGGGTTTTCTAGATCGACACCCCGCCACACTTGTCAATCAATCAAAGCGTTGAAGCAGCCTTATATCGTTCGAAAGTCGAAGAAACTCTACTCTATTGTCGTGGATTCTGTTTCATTAAATCTCATATAGATAAAACATATCCATATCCATATCGACTGATATCATAAGAGACTTATTGTATATATCCCCACTCAACACGATTTTTCGATGTGTCGATGTATGAAATATTACAGTACAATATATAGAAAAGTTTAACCTATGAATTTATCCATCCGTTCATCCTAAATATCCATCCGTCATTTGCATCTTACCATCTTATTTTAACTGTGCCTCATAGGTTGTACTCCTGGCGTTGGTTTGATGGGATTGAGATAAGTAAGATCAGTACTAAAATCAGGGGTATGAAGGGAAATTACACAAACATGTGCCGCAAGTTTGCATCCTACCTACATATATTACTTATGACTAAATGTGATTTGGTCCAAGGGAGTTGGTGAGATTACGGTGTTGATGGTCGATGAATACAAAAGCATCCAAGCTACCCACTCTTTGCCAATCCTTCGTCCGTCAGATATTTTCTCTATTCAAGAATCGAGAATATCCTCCTTTAGGTTTTATTTACCACCCACGCTCTTTAGCACAACTCAGGCTTTGCCAACTTACACTCTTTTCCAAATTTTCATTAATTAATATTCTCCAATCTTCATATTCTTCTTCATAATGTTCTCCAAGATCTTCTCCCTCACCACTTTGGTGGCCGCGGCCTCCGCATACACCGTCCTCACCCCAACTCTCAACTCCACCGTTGCAAAGGGTAAACCCACCACTGTGACATGGTCCTCCGTCGATACTGATGCATCCCAATTCTCTATCTACCTCGTCAACTTCAAAGACTGGCCTCCTACCGTCATCTCCCTCGCTCAGAATGTTCCACAATCCGAGAACAGCGTCGATGTTACCATTCCCTGTGACGTGAGCAGTGATTACGGATGGCAACTAAACTTCATCAACGGAACCAATACCTACGTCATCTACGCCCAGTCCAATGCCTTCTCCCTCACCGGATCATGCGTTGACCCCACTACCTCTTCTTCCGTTTCCGTCGCTACTACCACTGCGTACGCGACCAAGAACTCAACCGTTACCGCCTTCTCTACTGCCACCACAACCGCCATCTCCAAGGTTATCGAGACCGTAACATTCACCAGCCCCATGATCTGGTTCGTCCAACCTACCTCCATCGGTTCCATGTGCGCCCCACCAAAGACCGTAACAGTCTATGCCGATGGACCTGCCCCAACCGATTGCAGCTCTGGCTCTGGCTCTGGTCCCTCGGGATCTCCATCAGGAGGTCATGGTTCGGGCTCTGGTTCCGGTTCTGGTTCGGGTTCCGGCTCCGGTACTGGTTCTGGTTCTGGTTCTGGTTCCGGTTCGGGTTCCGGCTCCGGTACTGGTACTGGTTCTGGTTCTGGTTCTGGTTCTGGTTCTGGTTCTGGTTCTGGTTCTCCAGGAACATATAGTAACTCCACTACCGGCACCAGCAAACCAAGCTATAGCGTCCTTCCATCGGGTACTGGTTCCGGACCAAAGAGCACAAGTACAGCTACCACACCTGTCTTCACTGGCGCAGCGACATCTGTTCAAGCTGGTTCAATGCTTGCTTTGATTGCTGGTGCCGCAGTTGTTTTGTTGTAGATTTTATTTATTTCTGAATTCTGATCTAGGGTTGGTATGAGAGGGGGTTTGGTAGATTGGTTGAGTTATTGTGACAGAGAGGAGAGAACAGATTTATAATAATGGGAGGAGAGAAAATCGCTGGATAGATCTTGATGTACAAACAGGCATATCCGTACGGATACACAAACAGACAGACATTTTAGTAGACGCCATATTGGTAATTGATGATTGAACAGTAATAACGAATAATGTCCTATCATGATACATATTGCAATTCTTCTTCCTCTCCCTATTCCCTTGTGTCTATAAAACGAAACAGGATCCAACAAAGTCTAATGAACCACACACTCGGAAACAAAGCCCGTCTCTGCATTCATGATGTTGAGACTCTATCCATTACATATATCAGTAGCCAAGTTGACTTAGCACGTAGTGCTCCGATCCTAAGGCTCGAGGGTCTCTTATCTTTGAAAGATACTCGTCCACTAGATTGGTAGTGCTCGGACAATGTTCGTGAGATAATCGCGATAGTGAAGCTATCGATGTCAATGCACAGCTTGGACTCTTTTTTCCCGATGGCGCAAGTGCAAGGATGAGTTCTATATATATTCAGTTCTATCGATTGCGCTGTAAACTATTGATTGTGGATCTAGAACGCGTCTTGTGAGTTTGATGTGAGTTTTCAACTATTACTCTGAAGTTCTTGCTGCTGCCGCACAAATAGGTGCTTGGATATTTTCCACGACTTATCACGAAAAGAAACGTGGTGCACGGGGAAAATCAGGAAAGCTTTCTAGAGCACTTGATATATGTTCAATTGGATATTTAATTCAGAATGACGAGGTATCAATATAGCAGTGCCGCCGGTAGCCTATCCAGTATCCACAGTAAAATCTGATATCCATCCCGTAAAACTCCCAAAGTATTGACATTCCATGTCACCAATAACCATAGCCTAACACCGCATAAACCCAAACTCCATTGATCCATATTATCTTTCAAAATTACGACTTCTTAAGTCCTCACACACCTCCCATACACATCAAGCAACCCATCTCCTTGCCTTTGCAATCCCTCCACCACCAACCGCAACCGCCGCTACAAGAGCATCCAGCGCTGAGCTCTGCGTACTCGCATCTCCCGGTGCGATAAATGGTCCTGCCCAATTAACACCCAAGATGTTATTCTTTGTATCTCTATCGTTTGCCCATATGCTCTTTGCATTGTTTGCGATGAATGTTAGGTACCTTGAATCGGGTGATGCTTGGTGAAGTTTCTGGAGATTTCTCATGAAGATTCCTTTAAATTGTGCACCATCTGCTCCACAGTCCGGTTCGCATACGTCATGAAGGATTCCGTTTGAGTCTGAAAGTGCTGCGATTGCCGCTGTTGCAATGCTTTTCGCGGTACTAAGATAAGTAGAGTCACCCGTTGCCTTCGAAAGTTCAACGAGTCCTCCCAGAACAACGCCTTGGTTATAACTCCAAACGGTTCCTCCGTTGTTCTGGCATGAACTCGTCAATCCATCGTTGATTGTTCCTTGTGCATTAATCATTCCAGTCCCTTGAAACCAAGTCCATTGATTTTTCGCAATGGTCAAATAATTCGAGCTATCGTATCCCGTTGCGCGATTAGCAAGATGAGCAGCCACGCTCAAATATAGTTCATTCGCAATAGCGTTTACATATGTATTTGGTTTGTCCCACCAAATTCCCGCAGCGCCATTTGAGCAGGGTGTGGTCGCGCCATTTTTCATGTCGGCAAAAATATCCGCAGCCATAGTCAGATAGTCGCCGTTTCCTGTAACATCGTACGCTTGAATCCAACCTAATGCCCACCAACCCTCATCGTCGTAATAATCATTCAAGAAACCCGAAGGATTCACAGTCGTTGCTTTGTGTACGGGGAATTCACTTGCCAGAGCAAGACTCTTCATGTCGCCGGTAGAATCTCCATACATTGATAGGTAATTGTAGTCTGTTAATACAACTTTCATCATTTGTAGGTTGGATTTTTGAGCCTGAATAAAGGTGTTTGACATAACACTGGTGACGGTCGATTTGACATTTGAATCGACGGCAGCGAGATCACCAATAACAGTTAAGCAATTGGCCGAATTCCACCATCCTGTTGTAGTCCAGAGTCCAGAAGTGGCGTCGTACCATGTTTGCAACTGCTTGAAAGCAGCTTCTGCATTGGCAGTAGATTGCTGCGAGGTGGCAGATTGTGAGGTGGCTATATCAGCTAAGCCAAGTACACAACACAAAGAAACAAGCGAGCGATACATTATGAGTCTTGTTAAAGTGGGAAAGAAGAGCCGGAGTGGATAGGTCCAATTTACTTCTGGGAAACGGGCTTCCCCAATGCTTTTATTCAGTTTCGTGAAGAGAGAGGCTAGGTGTTCTAGCACACAAGAGGTTCAAGAATCAATGAAACAAGGTCAGCGCGCGTTGAAATTGTGGATCCAGCAGCTGTCAATATTTGCAAGACTGTAAATGGCTGGTAATATGTGCTATGTATGCGTAGTCCATTCTTTTCAATTTTTGAGGTCTCAACTTAATAAGGTAGTTTGAACACTTTGGGATGAGGAGTTGCGGGTTTCCACAGGAAAGAGCGCCAATCGGCGGCACAATGAGGATCACTTGATACATAGGCATTGGCATTCAAAAGAAAGTTTAAGGAATAGTTTGTATTGGACGACGGAAATCTCTTTTATCTGCCGAGGCAGCAGATGTCTTTGAACTGACAAATAGACTATGTCATATTGTGGTCACGTAGGAATGGCCTGGGCAATTTACCTCCACCATTTGACACTTTTGATTTTTGTAGTTCGTGTGACGCATGTGGCGATTAGTACCTAGGTAGTTACTTTGCTTTCTAAATTGTGGAGAAAATATTGATGTTGTACCTTAGTCTTAGTGCTAGTCTGCTGATTCAAACCATTGAGTTTTGTGATGTATGCAACTGAGCCACTTGACTCGGCCGTGCCATTGTTAAACCTCCGAGGCCCTCGATTGAAACATTAACTTCGGCACTTGAAACCGTAAATCGAGTCGTAATTGAGATTTAGATCAAACAGCAAATGAAAGACTTTACATTCTTTCAAATGTTTGTCCTTTCCGAGCTTGGCCCAAGCCGATTCGCGAGATATTGTTAAATATTGACTCGTGCCAAGAGCATCTGACAGTAAGACAACAGAATGTGAATGGAAATGGAAGTCACATTAGAGGATCAAATTTACACAATCAGATTCATCTGCTAACAGCTCGGTCGAATGAACAACGAAAGGCTACTTCCGATCGACCGATTTGAATCTCCTACGTAAAATGTTACCTTGATTAGCATCATTCTTGTTCGTTTCTTCTATTCGCAAACCCAATCAGAGGACACCACGAGAGAGAGGTTGGTCAACTCTGCGCTCCGTCTCAATAGCGCGAGCCTACTGAACTTTCTGCGTTTTGATCCTTCTCTCATGTTGCTGTGCGGCGAAAAAAACAAACAGTATTATTCTGAGAGGTTGGAACTGCAGACAGTTTTTTGAACCGAGCGAAATTATAAGGTTAGGTTAGGTGTGAGTAAAGTTTAGATCGTTTGATGCTCTGTGCATATCAACACTTTGCAATGATGATACCCCCTCGACCCCCTCCCCCTCTCCCATAGGTGAGATTGACGTTACGTAGCTTTCCCCGTAGATTGTAGAAGATGGCGCATGAATTGTTAGCTAAAATGGTAGCTGGAAGACCATAATTGAGTACGTGTTCCAATGGAGTTGTATTTCTGCTGTTTTTATCAGGCAGATTATCCCGTCGTTACGTTGGCGGTGTTGGTGGTGTTGGTGGTGTTTGCTAGACGATATTGGATGTGATTCTTGGCTGCACAAGTAGGAAGGAATTAACCTTACCCATATGTGATAACCCGCAGAGCCCAAGATTTGAGAGTCTAATTCAATATAACATCCGGCGCTTCGTCCCAAGGTCAGGTAGTTTGCTCAGACTTCAAAAACAAGAGCTTCCTCTCCTCTTTTCGCCCTCCAAGCATTTGTTGAAGCCAATAACTCTTTACAACCCTTGAGAGCCCATCCCCAATTCTTCAAGAAGGTCTCACTAACCTCCCATCCCCAAATATCCCACGGTTCTCCCCAAACAATGAGGCCGGATTGTTCGTTCATGAGACCTCCAAATTCCACTAGATCATTACACAATCGATCTTCATCGTAACTTCCAGCATGCAACAATAGGTTATCGCGCATTTGAGGAATTGGCCAAAGATCTAGCCATGGATGATGAGGGATTGTGCGCTGAATCTCTGTTGGACACAATGCTTGAGGACAATGCGCTCCCGGAACAAACTTTGTGGAAAGATTAAGCCACGGGGATAGAGGATCGATAGTACAGTCCAGCCAATCCAAGTTCCAACCTATTGTTCGCGTGTTTTTGATCAATGCGCGAAAAACGTTGAATTGAATGAGGGTGAGAAGTTGATCTGTTCGTGGAGAGCCCATCGAATAATTCTTACGAGCTTCTTCCTCGAATGTGGCCAGCATCAGTCGAATCTCACAGAACCCTTGGTATCTCGACACGCGACCTGTTGTCCATCGCTTTATACTTATATCTGCCGATGATGTGGTAGAAGAATTGCTTGGTTGCTCGAGTTGGCTGGGTTGTTTCTCGATACGGAGGTTCGTTATCGATAACGGGTTCGCAGAATGTGTGCTTTTGGCTTCACCAAGGATTGATCGCTCTCGGAGCTGTGAAGCTTCAATTGAAGAATCGTTTTCGCGGTCTTCATGGGGTTTCGATGGAGCTTTACGTCTTTGACCTGACGGTACGTACGAAACAGTTAGTTAGCGACAATCACTTGAGCAAACACCAAGTCTCAACACCAATAATCCACAGCAAGAACTCTCACGGTATATCCTCTGGTTCAAGCGATTCTGTAATTTTCTTCTAATTGCTGAATCGCTTGCTCCGGTCCAATCATCGTCCATACATCTGGTCCCAGTCTGTTGAGACATACGTGTGAGCTCGACTTTGGGTGGCATGTTGCAAATCAGTTCTTGATGACCATCTATGTTTCGTCCGAAAATCGAGGATGAATCTCTCGGGAATTAGAGATTGTAGTTTGATAATGCAAACGACTTCGGGCATATTGAGAATAAATCAAAACTCGTACGAGCAGGCGATAATCGAAGAAGCTGGAGGGGTAAGGTTCTTGGTGATAAATTAAAAAGATCCAACCAAGAGCCCAGGATAATGCTAAGTTCAAAGAAGGACCTTCCCCACGGGCCACGGCGGAGCCTACTTCGACTTAGTTCTATGCAACCTGCTTATCATACATCAGTGGCAGTTATATGCTACACCCGATTTAATAACATGTGTCCAGAAAAAAAAGCACTTTTTCGAATATCACCTAATCGAATTCCGAAAATCAAAAACTTCAATTCAATCAATATAACTTCAAATTAAAAAAACTCTGTATAGAAATATAGATTTCAATTGATAGAATTTATATTTAAAATATGAATAATATTGATTGAAAATTCATTAAATTGAAAATAATTAAATAAAATTATAATTTTTGGAATAGTTTTCAGGTTTTTGAACTTTCGAAAATTGAATTTTTATTCAACTACCTCCAATTCAATAAGTTTTTAATCAAATTTATTCAAATTTTAAATATAGATTTTATCAATTGAGATCTATATTTCTATATAGAATTTTTTCAATTTGAAATTATATTGATTGAATTGAAAGCAATTGAATTATTTCAATACAGGATTTAGCAAAAAGTTGATTAGATTAAAAAAAGTCACGTTTTGGATACACATTATTAAATCGGGTATATTGGCCAATAAATGGTGCTTGAGTGGGGGCATTGTTGGATGAATATCAATGTTAGCTCGAAGTGGTCAAAGATATCAACATCAACATCTGTAATTCGGCAACAAGTGTACGTCTACCTATGAAGTCAAAGTTTATGGGGTGAATGTATTCTTTCACTAAGGTGTATGCTATATGATTCTCATGGAGTTAGAGAGATCGAACTCCGTCTGTATCTCCGAGCGTGTGATGCAAATATGGCAGATAGATGCCACATCTAGAGACTTTGTCTAGGTATAAAGTTCTCTTCCATCCCTCCCTGAAGTATACACCAGTACCATAAGATACAGTGCCTCTTCATAACTCAACCCAACAATAGTTCGATTCTAATTTCGATTTCACATCCAATCATCAAAATGGCACCACCATTCCCACTAGCACCAGCACCTGAGTCTATGCTCTTCCGCCATCGCCAACTAGCTCCAACAGCCAATGTGCGAGTTTCTCCAATCTGCCTTGGAGCTATGAACTTCGGCGATGCAGATAAGGCTCGTTTGGGAGAGTGCAACAAGGAAACTTCTTTTGAAATACTCGATACTTTCAAAGGTCTGGGTGGTAATTTCATCGATACTGCCAACGGATATCAAGCAGGGCAATCTGAAACCTGGCTTGGGGCGTGGATGAAGTCAAGGGACTGCAGAGATGAAATGGTTCTTGCCACCAAATATTCCTCCCCTTATCAGAAGCATCATCCCGGGAAAATTCAATCAAACTTTGGAGGCAACGGAACTAAGTCTCTCAGACATTCCGTTGAAACATCACTCAAGAGACTTCAAACTGAATACGTAGACCTTCTTTATGTACATTGGTGGGATTATGCAACCACCATTCCAGAACTAATGACTTCGCTCAATGACCTCGTTTCTTCCGGCAAAGTCAATTATCTGGGAGTGTCTGACACTCCTGCTTGGGTGGTAGCGAAAGCAAATCAATATGCTAGAGACCATGGTCTTCGTCAATTTGTCGTATACCAAGGGCTATGGAATGCGGCCAAACGTGATTTCGAACGAGATATCGTTCCTATGTGCAAAGACGAAGGTATGTGCTTGATTCCATGGGGGACTCTTGCCCAGGGTCGATTCCAAACAGAAGCCACCTTCCAGGAGCGTGAGAAAAACAATCCTGGCCGTCAAGGCAAGCCTTCAGTTCTTGAAAAGCGAATGTCTAAAGTATTGGAAAGCATTGCAGCCTCCAAGAACACCAATATTACAAGCATCTCCATGATATACATCATGCAAAAGGCTCCATATGTCTTTCCGCTTGTTGGGGGTCGTAAGGTTGAGCATATCAAGGGCAACATCGAAGCCCTCAAGCTTGTTTTGACTGATGAGGACATGGCCAAGATTGATAGAGCGAGTCGTTTTGATCCAGGATTCCCGCATACCTTTTTGAGTGGATCACAGTTTGGCGAAGATCAGGACACCGAGCACGAGATTCCGGATGGTGCTAAAGATGTCTGGTTAACGCAAGTTCTGGGGACATTCGATTGGGTCGAGAGTTCCAAACCTATCACACCTTCTGAGCAGAAATAGACTTATTATCTTTTGTCCAGTTCCAATATCTCCATAACAAGTGTCAATGAAATCAGTTACTTAAATAGAAGTTCAGAGTCACGAGCTCATATTACGCTTGGAGCGAGCATATTCCAGTGACATCTAGACTCTGAAAGAATCCAACGTAACACCTAGTTCTATATTTAACGGGAATTCATGAGTGAATTGATTAATGGCCGACTAGTGTTCGAAATGTATGACAAAGCTGGCTATTGTCATGCCAAGCTCAATAATCCATTGTCATCGAATTTCAAAATCAAATGTATATTGTGACTAAATCTGCCTTCCTTCTAGAATGCCGAACAGGGGAAAACCTTCTCGCTAGGTGCATATTGATCCTAAGGAGACAGGATAAAAAACTCGCTTCGGCAGGAAGGCAAAACAAGGAATAGGTCAAATTGATCCGATCTCTCGGCCCGTTTGTTGAGGGTAAAACCCGCAAAGTCTGCAAAAGAACAACCAAGTCTAACCAGTGAACGCGCGAAAACAAACAAAATTTCCTTTATAATTCCCTCTGTATACATCCCAAGATGTACACAACATTTTAGGCAAAGCCCCGAGCGGATTGCCATGTCCATGATGTTAGGGTGGAAGCTTGTGGTATACCGAAAGATAGGTACTGGGAATGCCTGCAATACCTACCCCTGTAAAACCATGGTTTGAGTCGCGACCCAAACATTATCCCAATCAAACAATGTGGAAATCTTGGCGGGAAAACATTATACTTGGAAAATTCCCTATTCTCGAACTTACAACAGCCCCATGAAAAGCTGATTGTGTCGTAAACTGACGATTCGCTTAGAGTGCCGTGCCTCGCGTGCGTAGATGAGGCTGCAAATGACCGGATGAATGAGCCGATAACTGGTGTGCGGTCATCGGACAGCTCATCAAATAGCAAGTAGTCATCCATCGGAATACATCCGTGGCCGATCTCTTGAATTGACGTCGTATAATTGGTTTGCAAGCTTGCGGCGCTTGAGTCCTTTGAAGAACTCGAATTCATTTCCATCGACCCAAGATGGGTATGATAATCAACTACTTCCATTCTCACTTTATTAGGCAGTGGAAACCTTGTAATACTGTCTGTATCTTCGAAATTTCTCTTGTTGAATTGACCAAGCTTAACTGGGCTTGTTTGAGTGCCGCCTTATAATATGTCTGTGTCGCTTATCATTAAGGGTGAAAGTTTTTTGGCAACTTTGATAGGGACATTCAAGCTTTTCAGACTTCTTGTGCCTCGTCTTGATGAGTCGGCGTAATTCTTCGGACAAGTCAAATCCTAGACTCTTACAAGAAGGCTCGTTACACTTGTGTGCTTTGCATTGTCTAGTACATCCCCATTCCGGCTTTGAGAATGGCTAAGAAATACCCCGAGACAACTTATGTATTTATCAAAGCCTTTTATGATCTCTTATCTACTGGGTAACTCTAAAGATGGATACAAGTCAAGAAGGAAACGTCATCGTCATGAGATTTGTTGATTCTATACACAGACAACACAGACAATGACCAGTATTCAGATCCATAAGCATCATATTGTGCATTAATCGGTTCCGAAGCAATGATAAAACTCAAAGCGGATACACCAACATTATATACAAAGCATTTCTAGCTCCATAGCATCGATGTTTCTTACCGATCACCAATCCAAAGCCTCCATCCATATTCTAAAGAAGCTCTTCGAAATCTTTGTACATTTTCCCCAATGAAGATCAGAAAATGAAAAATAAGACATTAACATTCGAGTTGAGCAATAGCACCGCCGATGACACTCTAGCTGCTCCAATCTACCTTTACGCTTTGGCATCTATGAAAGGCCGGCGAAGCACCATTTTGTTGTGGTCGTGTTGGTACCGGAAGAAGATGGAATGTAATTTTCCACATGAATTGACTCGCCGGCTTGAAGACCCTGTGCAATATTCTAGTCAGACTGTGGTATGATCTGAGGTTCAAGCGTTGAGGTTCAGACGTGTATGCTGAATTTAAAGTTCGAGTCGTAGATTTTGAATTGTTAGATGGGGAAGTTGCGACGATAACTTCAAAGTTCATCTCTACGCCTGCCTCGTTGTCATTTGCCCGCCCTTGAGGGAGGATCTTTGCGATTCTCATCTCGAATCACCACCCCTCGAAGACCCAACCAAGATACAGATCAACATACCCATCCCACGCTTTGAGAATTTATCCCTCTCATCAAATCCAAGTTGAAAAGCATTTTTGTTTGTTAAAATATCATTGATCATTGAAAGAAGGTCCTCAAGACCCGATATCGCATCACCATGAAAACCCAAGACAGCCACAAAGATGAAGCCCATATTCCGATGAGATTCCGCATCTTAATCTACGCATTAGAAAAAGGAGCCACGCAGATTGCATTCATGCAGGCTTACAACGAAATACTTTCAACTGTCGAGGAAACAGAGTGCGACTTATCACCAGAGATGCGCCAATCAATGGTAGAGCGCCAAGTCTGGACGAAGTTTTGTACGCAATCCAACTATTTCAATTTATTGCATGTATCTGATGAATCATACAGTCCCTGACGAGACTTCTCCGCCACCACTTGAATTTCCAGTCGCAGAGGGATATTTCGATCCGCCAGTCTCCCGAAGAGCAGTTGAACAATACCGGATTTGGCAAATGAGTTATCTCGATAGTTGCCATAATCAAAGGAGCGATAGCGAGCCGCATTACAATAAGATGCAGCAGAGTGGGAGTATTCGTCCAATTCCTGATATTAGGTCTGAAGATTGCCAGCTTCGCCACTCCAGTAATGATCTGATTCGCGCCGGAGTCGGAGGGTGCCAGCTTGGCCGGAATATACAATCACAACCATATGCATCATTTCAGAGCTCTACCCTTCAAGATTTACAACAGCCTGTCGATACCAACATTGTGAGGGATGCTAAACCCAGCTTTGCAAAATCGATCTCTCCAGTAATGCAGCATGAAAAGAGAGTAGACGCTGGTACGGAAATCGTGAGAAACAACTCGACCAGGCTTATTGACCACATGGCCCCGACATCTGAGGAGAATGTACACGCAAAACTACCACAAAGCGCACGAACATATGAAGGAGTAACGCATAATAGCGAAATCATACCAACCGGAGATCTCGCCATGGATGATTTGACCGTCATTCTAAGAGTCGATGAAGGCGGAGCGAGTACGCCCAATCAGTCAATTAGGCCTTCGAGATCCACATCGTCGATGATTGACCATTTCAATCAACAACTCAACGAAACAGAAACACCAAATTCTCAAGTCGATCTGTTTAATGGTGAAATGTTACCGGTTTGAAGTGTGTTGTTCGACTAGTTTGGACGCACGTACTCCGGAATTGAATCACGACCTTCAGTTGAGAGATCCTGTAGATGGGAAATCTATATGAGTTCAGTCTGGAGAGTTTGAAGAATCGTTTGGAAGGGGGAAAAGTATTAATATAGCAACGGTTCGATCCAACAAATCGACAAAGAATAATAGGATAGCGAGATGAGTTTTCGCTTTCATAATGGTTCTTCAATTGCTTGAGCAAAGATTAGTGTAATTGTATTCTGACAGTATTCATGAGGGTCAAAGGATCAATAACGAAAACCGGTCTGCCAAGGAAAGCGCAGAGATAATATCACACTGTTACTTAATCGTGAAGTTGGGTGTATAATTACATTAGAATTAAGTTATACTGAGTAGTCTACCAATAGACAGTCCAATTTCTCTTCACCACTCAACCTGTATCTTAACAGCTCAAATCATACTTGAGGTTACCATTTCCATCTACAACACCGAACGAGGGGACGGCATCAAAGTCCTGAAGAGAGTACCAGAAAGTGTGTCCCTGGTTGAATGCCTCGCAAGCAACGTTCTTCCAGTAAGTACGAGCATTGTCAACCGATGCAATAGCCGCATTCTCCTGAGCACCTGCAGTAGGCCATCCACTCTCGGTAACCCAAACCCAAGCACCACTTTGAGCATTCTGAACAGTCGTGCGGACTTGGTTTACAGAGTCCCAGAATAGTTGAGAACCCTGGCTGATATCGTTGTTTTGCGTGTTTTGGAAATAGGGGTAACCATCTAATCCGATGAAGTCACATGCTTTGATAACATCGACGTTTCTTCCATCAGCCCACATGGTCCATGTATCAACATGTCCAACTTGTACTGCGCTGCTGTATCCGGCAACGGTGCTCAACATTCCTCTAACGTCATAGATCTGTTGTGCGAGTGTGGAAGCGGTAGTATCTCCTCTGTACAAATCTTCCGAGCCGACAGATACTGCAACGACCCAATCGAAACCATAAGTCTGAACGGCGTGCAACAAAGCTTGTTTCTCGGCATCGTAATGAGCGGCATCCTCGGTCCAAACGCCCAAGAGAACTTTTCCGCCGGTGGCAATAGCAGCTGGGGCAACGTTGGCAATGGTGTTACAATCCGAGGATGCGTAGACTCTTAAACTGTCGAATCCACCGGGGAATGATTGGATGAGACGGAAATCGTTTTCCCAATCAGCTTGGGTCTTGCAAGCACCGTTTCCGAGGGTAGCTTGGGAGTTGAAACCTTTCCAGTATGCGTTTGCGCCGGTGAGGGTGCTCGCAAGTGCGAGGGCAATAGATGTTGACTTCATGATGATGATATGAATAGAGATTAATTTAAACGATTGTATAGAGTGCAATGAAGAACTCTGAGTAGGTATGTGAAGTGATAGGTAGATTATATAATAGAGATTGAAACAAAATAGAAAGAGGCAAGAAGGGAAAACAAGAGATACTTATTCAATTGCCAAGAACGACCGTCACCACATTTACGAGTCCCTGACGTCTTGCATACTTAGTAAATACTTACTTGCATATGAAGTGTCTTTTTTTCCCTCGTATTTTCGATGTTGTGTAAACATCGGACTGGGTTATCCGGTGTATTCGTATTCAACGTCATTTGTTTATGTTGCCTTGTATAAGTAAAATGAAGAATCTTTTCTAGAAGATCAGCAATTTATGCTTGTAAGACCAGCTTGGCGTTACTATATATAGCTTCAATAACCAATTGGACAATCTGACAGCTGTGGAAATAGTGGGGATGATGATCTAGGTCAATCTTAGAGTTGAATGGTGATTGGAAATTGTTCAGATGAATTGTTTATGCTTAATTTCTGTTGTGTAAATGGAAGATGGAAGGCAAAATATGAATGGTGTAAGCTAATGACTATTGGATATCAGGGGTGCTAGCTAACGGACTCGAGAGAAAAGGAGAAGAAGTATCAGCTGGACCAATCACGAGTCTTCGGGTACGACTGGGCTGTGCAGTGTTACTTAGCAA
The DNA here is from genome assembly GCF_014898535.1 of Botrytis deweyae. Lineage (NCBI taxonomy): Eukaryota > Fungi > Ascomycota > Leotiomycetes > Helotiales > Sclerotiniaceae > Botrytis > Botrytis deweyae. The sequence continues at coordinate 112,357 of NW_024066217.1, forward strand.
TGGATTCATTCCAGTATTCCGATTTCCGAGTGATGATCATGGCTCGATTGTTTATTCCTTCAGGAAACTGAGGCGAGGGTGTATACAGAATTTCAGAGACTAGCATGAAACTACTCCTGTTGGTGGGGCTAATATCTGGTTGAACTGGCATTGAAAACAATTAGTAGCTTCGAAAGGGGTTCTCTGAAGTTGATACCTACCATCTTTCGTTATGAGACCCTTCTCAAGATCTAGCTGGATCATTGTTGTGCTGCACTGTACATGCTTCTTATATGTTCCCATATTTGTCTATATTTGGTAATGATTCCTAGTCTTTAAGACATAGAACTATTTGGCACAATCGTAGATTAGGTCTAGAATGTGGAAAAGGGGTCAAGACCCTCCTGTACATATTTTGCCGAAAGTATGGTGTCTTTTATTTTGACATCCCGTCCTCGAACGTTATATTCCGAATGATCCGCCCAGTTGGATCTACGAATCTTAAAAGCACTGAAGCATTGACACGCGATTGGGAATAGTAAGCCAAATCTACAGTGAGAGACGTCGGCTTGGCCATTTTTACCTCCTAGTTCTAGTACAGGAGAGAATGAATCGAACGCCAAGCCCAATGCAAGACACCTTCATCCCATATGATACATAGACGTTCATTTATTTCTTTTATTTTTGCCCCCTTCCTCATCCACACCCACTGCTCATTTCCTTATCATGAAAGATGTCCAGCCGCCAGACTTCGGCTTCTCTTCTTCTCCATCAGTCCCTATCCTATCCAGCGGTCCACCATTTCTCTGTCTCTCCTTCTCTGCCTCAAATGCGGATTTGGCCTTATTTTGTATTGCCATTTTCTTCTCCTCGATTGCTCTTAGAACATCACTTTCCCTCTCCCCAAGATTATCGTCCTCTTCGCTCAATGCCTCATATCCTAGCCTTCTCTCACTAGTTCCTACATCATCTCCCTCTTCTTCTTTCTTGAGGCCCGAAAATAACCAATCCTTACTTTTCTTCCATGCTCCGGGAGCCTTCTTTTTGGCCTCTTCCGCAATCTTCACTTTCTGTTCCCGCTCCTTTTCTCTATTCAAGAACTCTATTTGTGATTCGGTTGCAGTGCCAGATGCTGCGGCAGTTTGTGCACTCTCAAGTGCCATAGCATATTTGAATTTCTGTTCTGCGTAAAATTCGGCGCGCTTTTTGCGATTATATACCATCATATCTCCCAATGCATAGACTGTGACGCCACCGGCAATGACTAAAAGAAATCAATTAGCAGATGTACAGCTTGAGTTACCAGATCCTCCAGACTCGAATCAAGAGCAATGGATTCCCAATTGGAACCGGACAACGATGCGGGGAAATCATACATGTAAGTCCAATCAAACTGAAAGCTGTAAACCTATGCGCCTTATCCGCCCACACTCTTCCCCTTAAGAGGAACTTGTCAAAAGTCGAAATTTGTGCATCTCTAGCTTTATCTGCCGCAGCCCTTAACCTCTTGACTCTCTGTTGCGGTGTCTCTCCTGGTGGTCCTGGATTTCTCGATACGGGTTTTGGTTTTGTGGCAGCGTGTGGGGTCGTCGAAGTAAATCGTGTTGCATCTGTTGCTGAGCGCGCCATCCTTTGAAATATTAATTAAGAGGATCTTGATTTAGAAATATCGTAATCTGGTGTCGTCGTCGTATTAAAATGGAGGGTTATGATAGAACTTTCATTATCGAATGATTTTTTTCGAGATGTCAATGACCAGTGGGATTTCTTAGCGGCGGGTCATTCCGCATCCCTGCAATAAGGTTACCATACCATAAGGTTACCACACAGACTTGATGATGGAAGCTCTTTGAATTATCAATAACAATAATTACTCGAGGACTCGTACAGTATCAATTCAATTCAAAGCACCTCAAGACCAATTTATACATCTTCGGTACAGCATTTATAGATATCAACATCAAGAAGTGTTTAACCTCATATTCATGATAGAGATACTTGCAAGGACGATGATATAAACTTCGCGATATTTGCGACCTCTCATCCTTCCTTCAGTCATTACCATCACCAATCAAGAAACAATAAATCAATATAAATTCATCAATTTCGTCAAAATGTCGTCCAATAATACAACTCCAGATCTTGCTTCTGTAATGGAAATCTTAGCAAATCTAGCAAAAGCTAAGAATCAACAACAAGCTCAACCTTCCACGCAAATAGCTTCAGCTCAAACACCAGATATCACGTCACATGGTCAAGCAATCCAGCAGCAGCAACAACAACAGCAACCACAACCACAATGGTCTCAGTCTGCAGCCCCTTCAATACCACATCGTGAATCTGGTCAGCTCCAAGCTCAAGTACAGTCTATCAATAATTCAAAGGCCGTTGATCCAGCTACCATCATTGACTGGAGTGCAGGCCTGCGATGTGTTATGAGGACGATGAATAAACACGATTATGTACTCCAGGAAATTCGGAAGGTTGGTTGTATTTGCTATCAGCAGTCTGACTTGATCTATTACCTGGCTGTAAAGCATTTCACTTGAGCTTACATATACATAGATGATCAAAGTGCAACATGAGCATGAAGAGCAATGGTGGAAGTCGAGAGAAGCTCTTATAGAGCGACAAGCCGCTAGGAAGGAAGGACAGAAGAAATTAGAAGAGGTATTGTGAGTTGTTGTCCTACTATATTGATCGATTTCCGGTTATGCAAATGGTTGACCTCGATACAGGAAAGCAGTAGGTGGAGCCACATCAAGCGGGGCATCTAACACCAGTCCCGAAGAATTGGCAAGAGAGCTAGAGACATTCGACATGAAAGTTTACAAAGCTCAAACTCAAATGGTCAGAGAGATGAATGGAAAATTAAGGAGTTTAGGGATACCTTTCTTTGGGACGAAGAGTGAATTGGTCAGAATCCCTGGAAAGAAAGATGCCACGAATAGTACTGGGACGACTAGTATGGAGGGGGAGAAAGGTATGATTGATGAGGATGAATTGGTGGAGCTGCAAAAGAAAATGCTTAATATCCTGGAAGATATGTGCAATGACTGAGCTGGATCACAGCAAATCAAACAAGCATATTTCGAGCGAGCTCTTTTGTTGCATGTCGTCAGGAGGAACTCCTTCCATTAAATCTGACCAAATGGAGAAATTAAAGAATAGGAAGCAGGTCAAAATGTTTGTTTTGGACCCCCGAGTCATTTCAACATCAATGCCAAGGTCGGGGTTACTATTTTATGCATACATTTTACCGTGGTAGAAGACCACTTCAAAGAAACTGTACCTGCCGTACCCACTCATATCAATATTCTAGAAACTATCCCAGGAGTATTGCGGGCACTACAGATAATTATCATATTTCATATTACCATTCCGACCGGTATCTAGATTTCGGACTTCGAATTTCATATTCCACGCTTGAAGAATGATTGCCATTGGCGGAAATAATAAATACCATGATTGTATAGCTGGAAGAAGACGTTCCGTATTACTTTTCCAGATGCGGATGAAGCTGCTGCGGTTGCGTGATATCCCGCTCCTAAGGCTGGAAGCGAGACGGTTGAGGCTGGGATGTTTGATATTCCCTGTTGCTTTTGATATTACTCCAGTTGAGTGTGTTGAATATTCGAGGATAAATTTTGATGGTATATAATTTATAGGAAATAGGTATTCTTCTGGGTTATGTAAGACATGGGCGAGCTCCGGTCTTGAAATTATATATTTTGTCTTTCTAGGTCAAGTCAAACTTTCATATCACATTCCTTGACCGCAGTTTAACACGTATCTATTGGAGACATTTGAAGTGTTGGGATTTGTGTACCCTGGACAAGTGTCCAATCGGATCTTCACACGATGCATGAAAATCATTCTACATTTCCCAGCGCATTGTTTCTATCATTAAGTTAGTATTTCTTCCCGTGTTAAAAATCGGTCTTCAAAATATATCAAAATCACAATCACAACCATAATCACAGTCACAGTCGGTGGGAGTAAAGTCGTTGAAAAGATATTAATTCAACAAAACTAACTATGCACCACCTAAAGCCCAAAGAGTCTCAACTAATCCCTCCCAACCACGTATTGAGACATTGAAATTTCCTCCGATTTACTTCCTGACCCTCCGCCCTAAAGAAATTTGTCCGTCACTCAATGGCAGGGGTATATCAGCCCCGTTCCTTTCCCATGCCATTTTACAGTGTCACATTCCTTCCTATAATTGTCTCCGCACTCCAATCCCGCCCCGTGTGTCGTTAGTTGATGTTTCCTCTAACTACCTAGTACCCATATCCCGAGGAAGGAAGTACAGAAGAAGTAAGATTTTTTCTCGTTTATGTTTCCACAACGCTATCCATACCATGATGCTAATGTTTTTCAGGTCCTCAGCATTTGCCAGGACTTGTCATTCAGTGATGAAGGCTCTTTAGTCGAAAAGACAGTATATTGGGAAACCTGATGTGCGAGGATATTAATCAGTCGAACACACCCTTGGGTGAGAAGGAGACTCGAGTTGTGAACAAGACATTGGGGTCGTCATAAACAACGACAAGGCCGATGAGATGACGTTTTTAGTTGAGATTTGCACCCGACCACGCCTGGTCCACGTTCTTTCCAGGCCAGATAACATCATTAACATTTTCATATCTATCAATGATGGTATGAGTCTTTCGCATTTCAAAAGGCCATGGATAGAGTTCGCCAGTGGTGATATTTCCCATATCAGGTTTGTTTTCTTCAGCCTCCTGAACATAATGATCTCTGTAGTCATCTCTCCAGGTCTTCCTAACTTGAACGTCGTCAACGGTCTTGGAGAGTCCTTGAAGGGCTTCATCTGGAATAGTGAAAGATGTCGCGATGGGCTTGAAGATGACCAGTGTCTCAGCGTTTGGATCCAAAGCCTTGCCACATGCAATCATCTTAGCCGGATCGGTATCTTTTGAAATCGAGGTTTCTTTTAAAACTTGAATTGCAGAATCTTTGAAGACGGCGCCGGTACGCTGGCTGCTGGGCTCGGGTGACTGAAGAATTTGGATGGTAAGTGATGTCCCGAATTGGCCTCTGTCTAGGATTTGATCAGCCATAGTGTTGATGCGACGAGTGACGAGATCTGTTGCGTCCACCGAAGTCGATTCATTGCTCTCATGGAAACATGATGTAGGAGTGTGGTAGCAGAGTTCCTTGCAAGGGAAACTTGTGGTTATAAATCGAGTGATGTCTGCACAACCGGTGTATGAGTCGCCCCAACCTGGTACAACTGTGAGTCTGTCAAGTTGCAGTCCTTGCAAGACCTGTAGCCCATACAATTGTTCTTCACCCTCGACGGTCTCAGGAGCTTCAGGCTCATCACCCTTCATGCGAATGCGAACATTACGGATTTGGCTGATGGTAGAGAATGGTAGAAGGGAGAACTTGTCCAGCAGTGGGAAAGTATCTTCAAAGTCGAAGAGGACCCGAGTGATCCAAATGTTGCTAGTTTCTTGGTACATTTGTTTGCAAACGCGGAGGATAGCGAGTGCGTTGCGTGCTGGCAAAACCTTGCGGTATTCAGAACTGATTTGTCTGTGTCCGAATGTGAGACGAGTTGAGTCAAAAAGATGTTCGACAATCATATCCCGTAACTCTTTTGGTAGGTTCAAGAGGCGGGATCCGGTCTTTGGGCGCGAGCTCCTAGTCATGGCTCCACGATGATTTCTGAGTGGTGATCGGGAGCGGTAGGAAACCTGTTGATTTCTGCCAGGGGACCTGGAGCGTGAATCTCTTCTGCGTTCAGAATTGTGTCGATTGTTCATGTTGTTACTACTGGAAGATGATGGACGAATCGTGGATGTTTCTCTATCGAGCATTGGTAGATGTGAGAGTATTATTGGAATGTCTGAATGGATTCTTGTTTTTTGATAGAACTTGTTTGGTAGATGATTGTAAGTTGTTCTGTATGAGAGGGTTTAGCAAGAACAGTGGGAAAGACTACCCTTTTAAGCACAAATGAAATGGCTCTGAAAGCTCTCTTGCAGCGTAAGTTACGGTGTATTACCAATCATCTAGGCAGCATAGACCGTAAACATGTTCTCAAACTCGCGCAAGGCAGCTATTGACTGTATGGTAGCAATAATCAAAGCGAACGTCTCGCTTAGTTGTGATAAGGGGGGTAAAATGATTATAGTTGGGTCTTCTGAAACAGTTTTTTTGCTCGGGAACTCTCGTGAGACTGCAAATTAGCCGTATATACGCAAATTGAAGGCTACCACCTCACTTTTTTGTAATCATGCAGCCTTAAATTTGTAATCATGGGTGTGAATTGGCGGTACGGTAGCAAAATGGGTGTTAACCAGCGTACGCTAAGCACTGCTTATACAATTTCTTGTATGAATTTGAGCGTACACATCTCCTATCTATGATCAAAGAATGAGAATCGGTAACCATAAAATCTAGATAACCGTACGGTGATATTGTGAACCTTAGTATGACACGTTCATCAGGTCATTGCTCATGTAAAAGTGATGTAGCATGAGAAATAGACAAGCCGTAATGATATGGGCAGCCACAGAGGGCAAGCGAGTCAGTGGGTGCGTATTGGGTGGCGGAGGATGAAAGAAGAAAAGGGAGAATATGGAGGAAGTCACCTTGAATGAAGGGAGAAGGAGTCTGTGCCAAAACTACAGCTCTACATTGATTGAATCCTCACACGTTATGGTGGCCTCTTCGATATTTCCAAGCTGCCTTCCTATTTTCAGGGGGGGGAGAGAGTAAGTGTGCAAATGTGCCAACTCATGCTAAGCTTCAGGATACATAGCTGAGGCCTCCACTAAATGTAAACGGCAGTATATTCTCCTGAGAAGACTCTGAAGTGGAGGCCTCTAGACCTTCTGCTTATAAGATTGTGGTTTACCCTCGTTGTGGAGAATGCATCATCATCTAATAAGAGCATTTGAGTTTCCGAGTTCACGTTGTGCCCCTCTGAATACTGTTCAACTAAGATTTTGCGAACCTGCTACAATATGACCGGTGTCAACAAAATCTGTCTTTGGTGTCCAATAGGGCAAAGAACTCCTGACAGATGGTATGCTTACTCGATACCAATTGATACCACTTGGCACTGATAATCTTACCAGCAGTCCGGAGAACCACAAGTTATCGAATTCTTCCCCAAGTGCCTCGAACGGTACGTCTATTACTCTCTCTTTATTTCAACTTCTGGCATGTCTAAGGTTTGTCTGTCCCAAGACTTTTAGAAGGTTCTACACAATCGTCTGGTTTAACATATGATGCTTCTGGTGCTAAGGATGAATCTCAAGGTCTTGCAGCTCCGTTGAGAGAAGATGCACCATGGAATGTTCGATATAAAAAGACCGAAGAAACTCTTGAGAATGTTCTCGTGAAGAGATTCAAAGACCCGGCATTGGGAGGTCGCAGCAATTTGACAGTGTTTCCGATTACTTCGGCTGTGTCGAAACGTCTAATGGTTCCGTGGCTGCAAGCATGAATGTGAATTTGAAGATTGAAATACACGTCAATCTGCAAGATATAACCTATGATCAGGAAGAAGAGAATTCACTGTCTGCGGCTGAGAGAACGAGCCGCAGAAATTGTTATCTTATTGGTTTTGGTACACAATTCGAGACATGACGTTAGAAGAGCTGGTGGCCTTCATATTTGAGTTTGGATCTATTGGTTGTCTTTTAGTTAGTAGCATCAAGAAATCTTTTATTACAAGAATTGATTAGCAGTATTTGTACCAAAGACCGCCCCATTGTACAAGATATTCAACTATGAATGTTGGTGATAGGAATTATTACCACGCTGGTCCCCAGATACGAATTAAAGCCAAGATAGCACTTCCCCATGTTCATCCATGAAGTCGCCGCTCTTGTCACCGGAACTGGTACAGGAAAGTTCCATTTCTACTTCCAGTATCAGCATTCAGTCAACTCCGGAACTTGCATCGCCTGCTTCTTGATTTTCAATTCAGGAAAATTTCTCGGCTGCTCAACCAGCTGTGACGCATAGGAATAGGCACTTGGCCAGATTTACTCAAATATACCCAAATAAAAATCCCGGGTATTTTGATGGATATCCAATTTGCTATATACATAGGATAGAGTAAAGACTTCATCAAAAGTTGCTGGGTACAGATTTACCCCCAGATATAATCATACGATATTCACATAATATTCACTTGATATTCAAAACTTTGATCTAATAACGAATTGAATTACATAGTCACGTGAACATATCACATAATTCACACAGTTGGATCACATGCCTGATGGTCGTGTTATTTGCTGCTTACTAATGATTGATTTTCTTTTTCGGTGAATCAGGGATCGATGTTTTTCTCCTCGGTGGACCTTCAGAAGGTTCTTGCCTCGAAATCAAGGCACAAGAGCTTGAGTTATGTAATCACCGTATGGTTTGAGGATGAGATACGAGTGAATCACATAATATTCGATCGTATGATTCACATGATGAATCATACCCCAAATACCCGTGAATAGGTACTTAGGTAGTCTTGTTTGCTTCTGCTTTATGAAAAGTACTTTCTGATTATTTAAATGATTCTAAGCTTTTGAACTGAATTTCCATAGTGTAATTCTAGAGTTCTTGACGGATCTGAAAGTAGAATACATGAAGGTCTTCGATATTGTACGTATATCCTCAATCTATATATATATTGTGTCTACCAGTGTGATCTTACCTCAAAATAGGCGCATGCCGATCATATTTCGTGTGTCAAACGTCCTCACAACTATACGAATGATCGGCATCTTCAACATTTGATTTGTGAACACACAGCATATACTTACTAGCTTGTTTTATAGGATTATTTGAAGTTTTTTAATTCATAATGATACTTTGATGTTGCTTAAAGTAATTCGCTCTATTTATATTTGTATATCTATACTTGGAACATTATATTCAAAAATTAGTCATCTGTGTATAATTACACAATTTCTATCTTATAGTACGCAAGCTATTCTATTATTACAAACCGATACAGATCGAGTCGATTTAGTAAAGTGTTTTGAAATCATTATGCGATGTACAATACTGCAAATAGCGGGCGTGAGTGGTTGCAGCCTGTTATCCGCAAACCCCCAACGGCAACACTGCGTGAGATGCGCCCGGATGGGATGCACAAGCGACATCACATATACTTGACATGCCACTTTCACAACGTGTTGCAACACCACCAAATCGTGACGAGAGCAAAGCAAACATTCATACACATAAAGGCTTGAGGTTCTTATGGGGAAGCGATGATCATATGGAAGTACATGTGTGCGACCAAATGCCTCGTGTAAGTTGCATTCCTTTTCACCTTCCAAGATGCTCAGTTGTGTAAAAGAGATAGGCAAAGAAGATTAACGCATCTTAGAATATCGTAGCTGATACGATTGAACATGCGGACTGGCTATCGCAATGAGTGCTTCATGTTGCTTCATGTTGTGGATAACAAAAACAATTTTGTATTATTTATTAAAATTAATTATTGATGTTTATTACTCATGGGAAATTGTAATAATAACAGTCAGACCTCGAATTTGACTTCGAATCTGACTCCTACTTGATTCTTTCGAGGAATATCGAATTACAAATTATAGTAGACTACTAATCTTATTATTAAAAACATTTTACTACTTTACATAATTCAGTAAATTTATTTTAAAGGGTTAGCGAGTTTCTTTTAAAAAACAGTGAATTTCTTTTAAGGGGTTAGCGAATTTCTTTTTAAAAACAGTGAATTTCTTTTAAAGGGTTAGCGAGTTTCTCTTAAAGAATAGTAAATTTATTTTAAAGGGTTAGCGAGTTTCTTTTAAAAAACAGTGAATTTCTTTTAAAGGGCTAGCGAAAAGTCATTTCAGATTCTAAACTTAAATAAAATTTATACCTTGATAGGCAAAATAAGTCAGAAGATTTGTAATCTTGTCGCGTGGTATCAAAAGGCAAAGGGGAAAGCGGAGAATAATAGAGGAAAATTCATAATAATATAAAAATGTAAATGGACCTTGTAGACTATAGAATAACTGCAAAAGCTATTGAATGGTATCGTCCTCATTCTGGACCCGCAAGAGAAAATAATACCCGGCTCAAAAATCATTGGAAATCTGGTACCCATCGAACTCGACGAGCTTTCAAAAGTCGATAGCCAGAGTTTAGGAATTGTGAATCAAGCCACGGCAGAGCGCTCCGTTGATCTTCTACTTGAGGAACAACTTGAGAATCCCAATCCGCGTCGGTAGACAGCCAGGGCCATGGTCGCTGATAATCGTGTGGGAGAGTTTGCGGGATTCATTGTCGGAGATACAGGAAAGATAGACAGGGGCGAGAAAGAACCTAAACCTAACCCGAATGAAAGCGATGTCATTGGCAATAGCGTTACCGGAGATGGGAAAATGCAGGTCGCAGTTTTTGGGATTGACCATTGATGGATGTAATTTTTTGATAAGCAAAGGTTGACTAATTTATAGGTGGCATTGTGGTATTTTGTTTGGAGGGGGAGAAGAGGCAGGTCTAGAATATCAACTATAAATACCTACCCAATCTCAAATTTTACTTCTTTTTCGAACTATGAGCTTCAATATAATGTTTGTGGGTGCATAGGGAATATCTCACTCTTATTCTAATCGTCGCAATTTCAACAGAGCGATGTCACTCTTACAGCAAACTACTATAAAGATTCGTGTGCTATGGGGGGCAATACCTGTAATACAGGTCCAAAGTTAGTAGAAAGTTTGAATATAATTGAGGTGATTAGGTTTGATGTTTTTGTCTTTCTCAATATATGGGTTTCAGAAATAATCAAAGTATTTATTCTTTAAGACTATATATTAGACTTAATGTAGACCCCTATATGGACATTTATAGTAGGTTATATTCCAAGTCTATAAAGAGATGAGAAAACCTCTGAATGGGTAGACACCATTTAATCTTTGAAATCTTTGAAATCTTTGAAATCTTTGAAATCTTTGAAATCTTTGAAATCTTTGAAATCTTTGAAATCTTTGAAATCTTTGAAATCTTTGAAATCTTTGAAATCTTTGAAATCTTTGAAATCTTTGAAATCTTTGAAATCTTTGAAATCTTTTTAAAAAACATCTTGAGCTGAAAATTCCGTATGAAGTACTATGCATGAGACGAAAAGCAGGATAGTATAAATGACTTTCGCGATACATTGTATTTGAATTAAACAAAACGAATCCTGTTATGAAATAATCATGAATTAACTTTTATCTTTCAAGTTTCTTGGCCCATGAGCTTCTAGCAATCTGTATGAACCTGTTAGCAGGGTGAATGAATCGGACGATGGGAATTAAACGCATACCAAGCTTCGAAGTCTCTTTCCGTAAACATAAATCGGCACCGCCAGCATGCAGATACCTGCATTGATTAAACCGATAATAATAAAAACGCTCTTTGCCCCAGCCGTCTCCAGCCATCCATTAATGAAAGAGCTGGAGACAAACACCATAATCGCCTTGACGAAATTGATGGTTACAAATGCTTGATTTGCATCTTTGGGATGGCAATCAATCACATATGTGAAGCTTGCTGAAGTCGCAAAGGGTACAGCTAAGGAATTGATCGTCATGAATGCTACAGGCCAATAGATAGGTAGTCCTCGTTCAACAGAGATACCGAAGCCGAAAAAGCCTATTGTAGAAAGAATGACGGCTGGTATCATCAGAGTTAAGCGAAACTCGGGCTCATAAACACCGTTATTGTGACGAGACATGAATGCAGCAATCTTATCCGCGGTCCAACCGGCCAACATTGTTGCGGCAATCCCCATGAAGAATTGGGGAAGATTTGTAAGACCAATTTGTGATGAAGATAAATTGTAAGGCGGAGCCGAGAAAATATTGACGGACAGGAGAGAGAAAGATATTAGCCATGTTTGAACTATGGCACAAGATTAGCATACACTATTCATGGGCTCAAGTATGTGCCGACCTACATGATGCATAAACAAAGGTGCTGACAATAACGGCGGGGTAGACGATAAGCGGAATAGGTTTGATTGCGGTTTTCCAAAAGCCTGCATCAGAGACACGACCGTTGTACAGAGAAAGTGTTTCAACAAATGTTTTCTTGGACTCTATTTCCTGGGTTTCAATCTCCATCGTGGATTCTTTCTCCGAGATATGAGTGTGCTCGAGTGTTTTTCGTTGGTATGAGGTCTCTGGAACAAAGAAGTATACCAGAGGAATGATTACTATGTAGCAAAGTGAGGTGATTCCAAAAGAAGCCGAAAATCCCATGGTTTCGATGATTACCCCTGAAATGACTTGACTGAAAATGATGAGTCCAAAAGCACCTAAAAAGCAGATTCAAGATGACTTACCCTAAAAGTGCACCTGTAAGAATAGCGAGTCCCCATACGGCCAGCTTTTGCCCTCGTTGATGAACGAAAAAGATATCGGACACTGTGGAGGTAACCAGCGTTTCTACCGGAGCACTAGCTGCACCTTGAATTGCCCGCATCACCGTTAAGGAAACGAGGCTCTGACTTGATGTTAAAGACTTTTCGGGGTTGTACAAAAAATAAGCTTACAGTGGCATAGAATCCCCAGACTGAAGTGATCAGCAGGACAACCAGAGATATGATAAACATAGGTCGTTTTCCCCACACTGTCGCAGCAGCGGAAGTGAAGAATGTGAATGTACCCGTAACCAAAGTCAAAACCCCTACCAAAGCTATTGACACAGCGTTGAAGCTGACATGATATGTAGCAGCTACTTCCCCAAATCCTGGAGTAACCATAGGACCGAGTCTGAGTGTTGTTAGAATTACTCTACTGTTTACCGAGTAAGCAGGTATACATACGATACAGTAAGCCCAGAGGCGATCGAAAGGATCCAAATAATAACATTTTTGCGAGTTGAAGACCTTGGACCCAATTAGTGATATACGATATTCCGGGTCTCATCGGCAAATACCAGTTCAGAGGATTATTTACACTATCACTAGGTTGAGGGATGAGAATAATTGAGCCAGACTTTTTGACGTCGGGATCGACTTCAACACCATCTGCCAAATCGACGCCTTCTTTGTTGAATAAAGTGGTTCCCGGAACTTTCGTCAATTTGTAATCATCCAGCACACCCCAAGCCATGTTGACGCTCTCACAAACAAGCAAGTGATAGAGATGGGTATCCTCCAAGCCAGCTTGAATTCGAGTATGATACTAGATGATGAAGTCTAGCTTGCACGAGTGTGATGAACAAGTAGTAGTCGTTATATTGACTTGAAAAAAATTGAAGAAATTGAAGAAATTGAAGAAATCGAGATGTGGCGGAGATCCAACATCTGCAAGTGCCAAGTCGCGGTCAAACCTCGTCCACATATGTGCCGAAAGACGGGAAGGACCGTCACATACTAAAAGATGGTAATTCAGCGAATCAACCCATGGCAAATAGAAGGATGGAATCCACAGTTGAGGCTTGTTTATATGCCTGACGATCCATGTCTCCGTTGAAGTGGAAGCAAAGCTCGATAGCCAAAAATGTTCCCTCATTGCATAAACTTCATTGAACTTTGTACAGGGTATTGTAACTCGATGCTACAGTATGTGTGGGGCATTTTGGACGAAAATTGCCGGTGAAACTATACCCTGCTGCGGTTAATTTCTGGATGTGAGATTTTAGATTGTCGAACGGCGGGGAATATGCAACACCTATTGAAAACCCTGGCTTCGTGCTGTCAAAATGAAAGCCAATTGCCGGGTAAGATGATTCGAAGTATAATTGAGCATCTTGAATCAGATGATCGAGGCTCTTGCATGACTTGACTATGTTGAAATCGCGAGAAATTTGCAACCATTATCAATACGGGCAGGTAGAAGTTTTTGAGGGTGGCATTCCACTCATTCAAGAAGGCGTTGGGAGGTGCGGCTGTCTCGGATTGATCCAATCTTCAAATGGGATTGCACTTTTCAGAATAGATGGATTATTTATGGCCGGTAGCGTTAATTCATTAGATAAAGCTAGATAGAATCGGTAGTACACTCTTATTAGTCAAATCGTCGCAAATCTTGACGTGAGGAAATCTCAGAATGCGGTAGTAGTAGTAATACCATGATCCATTCGATGAAAATGTTCGAGGTTGATTTCACGGGGGTCTGTGCACATTTCGTGTGGGGCCAAGTGAGCGTGGGGCTGAGTAAGCAGGATAAGGTTAATCCAGACGACAACCCAATGTGAAACGATAAAATAAGAACTCGTGGAAAGTACCACCAGACATCCAGCATTACAGCAAGAAAATCAAGTGATATAGTAGCTAAAATGTACTGAGGACTGTGAACCTTTCAACAAGGATTTCTTGGCGATAGAAGGGATTTGTCCAAAGCTGAGTGAAATTGCGAGATAGCACAACGTTTTCGCGAATTGGACTTGTGTGAACGAACGTATGAAAGCTTTCTTGGATAATGTACTTCCTAAAAGATGTGTCTCCTAAGTTGATAGACATAACCTTGTACAAAACATGGGCGACTGCATCATATATTGCGATCCTTGATGCTAGCATCATGACCTTGCTCTCTTCGACATCTTCAACTGCCCCTGGAATAGACTATGTCGATTCTGCGGTAGAACTACTTGCATGCATCTCAAGGGCTTCCTTGAAGCAGGTAAAGTATTTTCTGTCTACTGCCGATGAATTTCGGCTATCTGCTATTCACACCAGTGCTCAGTGGTAAATTGACGAATTCTGGTGTTTGCTTTTCTGATATACAGCTTGGAATTTTGACTTCAAATTCTTGCCATTGCTCTTCTATGTCAGGCTCAAGATGATGATAATGAAGGGAGTTACTCGACCTCGCGAACCTATAAGCGAAAAGCACGCAGATACGATCGGCGCTGGGGAACCTTCTGGACAAATAGACTTTGAAATGGCCAATGACGCTAGAAGACGCCAATTTCGTTAATAAAAACTTCATCCAAGGAAAGACCGGTAATGCTCTTTCAATTAACTTGTCGCTAGTACCGATTCTATCAATAAGCTGTGTTTTGAATATTTTCCCATCTTTCGTATGTCTTCAATCCCTCATTCTAATCTTCCGTCTGTAATTATTACCCCTTTGATTTACTGTTTCCCTGCGGATTCAATGATTCCAGTATTTGTTTTTGTAAGCGGTGTATATACAGCCATGCGACTCGTTCACCCGAAGGGCCGCGGTTTCAACATACTGAAGAATACTTGTTTAGAAAAAATGCACGACTTTCGGAGAATAAGAGGACGTGCCAGGAACAGTTCCATAGTGAGGAGACTCGATAATGCGCAGATTTAAATATTCAAGCAAAAGCGCAATCTTATTTTATGCCTGCTTAGTGTGCGCCGGGATCTAAAGAGTACAAATTGATGAGTGTGGGAAATGCATTGTCGAATACTTTAGGTCGAAAAGTACACAAAATTTGATTGAGTATCGACAAGTAGTGAGACTATCCATTAAATTCCTGATCAATTAGAGAGTTCATGTTCTGTGTTGTTTGGGTAAATCTTATTGTACTCATTGGCCTTGTTGTAGATCTGGGAAATGTCGAAATTGATGTGATAAATTCATTTGAGCCAGTGACCTTGCAAGCACAAGTTGAAATTACTAAAGGCACTCATAAACAGCTTATCGTACATTAGTATCATCCGAAGGTTCTCGAAGCTTTTGAATGTGATGCTTGAGTGAATTACGTCTCAACCATTTCATTTTGTTGCATATCTGAGGAACATCGAAATCGACGTCATGCTCATTAGGGAGCCAATAGACT
Organism: Botrytis deweyae; assembly: GCF_014898535.1. NCBI lineage: Eukaryota > Fungi > Ascomycota > Leotiomycetes > Helotiales > Sclerotiniaceae > Botrytis > Botrytis deweyae. Next base: position 128,098 of record NW_024066217.1, read on the forward strand.
GACGAGCGCAAGTTTATAGATGTAGTCTGAAGTTTATGAACGTGCGCCTAAGGTGAATTATATTGCCATCGAATTCTTTTGTTGCATATCTGAGGAACATCGAAATTGACGTCATGCTCATTGAGGACCCAATTGATTCACGAGCGCAAACATTTGAAGATGAGAAGTCGCAGACTAGCCGCGGGAGCTATAACTAGCGTCGCACTACTTCCCGCAGCACGTTTGGAGACGCTCGTGGTTGACTGGGTGGTTTGAGACGTTGAAAAGTTTTGTTGCATATCTCAAAAAAAGACAAAGTTTCAGAGCTCAAAATCTCAAAAGGACCAATAACTGGGCGAGCGCAAAATGACCCAAGCTTTGCGCTCGTTTGTTTATTGGTCTCTTTGAAATCGTAATCTGCGGTAATTCTAAGCCAGAGGTCTAGAACTCTGGTGCGTTTTGAGCTAAGTGCAAATGCCGAAGCCCCCTGTCTTGTATCTGCCGCCTTTCCGCCTTCTCCACGTTTTCTGGCCCTTTAAGGTAGAGTTTTGGGATTCTAGACGTGCAACAAATCTTCCATAAGGCGGGATGGCGCCATAGAAAGTGAATGATGGGACAAATGGGATGCGGGGTACTATTTTGTTGCATATCTGAAAGTTTGACACTTTTCTTAGCGTCCCTTGGAATGGTTGGCTCTCGTTGAGCGCAAAGGGAAATGGAAGAGAAAAAAGTGACCAAAGCTTTGCGCTCGTCAGTCTATTGGACATATTCCAATATTCGTAGATTTTTGTTGCACATCTGAAGGTTTGATCTTTTTGTTAGCGGCCTTTGGAATGGTTGGCTCTCGATGAGCGCAGAGGAATAGAAGGGCCTAGGCTTTGCGCTCGTAAGTCTATTGGGCACATTCCATGAATTTGGAAAGTCTTGTTGCATATCTGAATGTTTGATCTTTTTCTTAGCGTCTTTTGAAATGGTTGGCTCTCGTTGAGCGCAAAAGAAAACAGAAGAGAAGAAGTGACCCAAGCTTTGCGCTCGAAAATCTATTGGTCGCAGGATATATAAGTGAGAGAAGAAAGCCAGATTGGAAGAAGGTCACACGTGATTAGGGTTCGTGAGGTCGCGGCTTCGCTATTCACCTTCAACCTCTTAAACTTGATTAGCTTGGAAAACCTTTCCCTTGAAATCTTGTTTAACCTCGACAAAATATATTGAGTGTGATCATCAAACGCCAACCATCGACGAGTCCGGCCATTTTTTCCAAAACTGATGTCCTGCACAGTATTTTACAACAGGTTGGGTTGAATGGAACAAGGTTCGGCTTCGATACAACTTTACGACGGTAGATAGGACTGCGTGGTGGGTAGAAATGCGACTTTGGCGATCTATGAGGAAATACCGAACACCCGGAGACTGTGCAAGTGACCTCGATGCAAAGACGGAGATACAAGATTACTGTGAAGATTTTCAACTTGTGCGACCGAAGGGTTGATGGATTTGGTGAGTTTACTGCAACTGCGATGAGGCGAAGATGTGATTGATGGAATCAATGGATCCTATGGAACTCGAATTTCACGAGAAGATTCAACTAGAGCCCACGGACGTAAGCGATTTCAATACGATATTGATGCTCGGGGTATTATGGAAATATTGCGGTTTAGTGCGACTTGTGTGGCTCAAGTTGAGGTGAAATCTGATCAGCAGGCTTTTGCGACAAGAATTGACTGGACTCGATAGACGCCATAGACTCAGATACGACGGTGATAAATATGGATTCCAAGGAGCTCAAATCGACGTGTGTAACAAAAATGCAGCTGAACTGCGTCGAAACAGCTTCACGATAAAGGCGAAGATGGGTTTTGTCGAACTTCAAACGAACACGATAGTAGTGCTTAGCAGACGCGAAGATAAGCTTCATAGGCCTTGGCCGGTTTAATTGCGTCTTGTTGCGAAAAATGTGAAGAGTGATTTATGTGACTCAATGAGAACTAGGGAGAAATCACCTTGAACTGGATGCTCAATTGCGACAACACAAAAGGAGAAAGTAAGACACGCATGACCAGGACTGCCCAATAATACTCTTAAGATAGCAGGTACTAGACAGTGCGCTGTGGTCCTGAACGATATATGGAACAACGTGGGACACTGAATATTGACCGTTTCCACGATTTGGGAAGAAAATGCTGCAGCCACTTGAAGGAAACGGAACCTAACATTTTCTTGCACATGTTTCAGTGCACGTACCATATTATGCTCGGTTTATTTTGGACTCCCCCTTGGAAGAAAATCGAAAAATATACCAGCTCCAATAAATTTGATGATGAACTTCTATTTCAGCTCTAGCTGATGAAAGAGATTGGATGCTTGGTAAGTAATCTTACAGAGTTTGATTGTATTCTAACAAGTCGCCATTACCATCTGTATGAATGCGAAGGATGCGGAGAAGAATCATGTTAATCGGAAGTCAACACTGAATCGACATTGATCAATCGGAAGGTACCTGCGGATAGTGGACGACTAATCACGGGGACCCTACGAGATACGCCATGAAGTCTAGATTGATGAATGGATGTGATGAACCACACTTGTCAGTATTGAAGGAAAAGAGTGGTGAAAGCCGATGGATGCCATGGAAAGAGTCTTTCGAGGCACACTACTTGATGAGGGAGCCTGACCCTGGCTTTACCACTCGCTTGCCTGGAAAAGTTCTGTAAAGGGCGAAAGGGGAAAGACATAAAAGCAATGAATAAAAGAAGTAGCGGGTGCAGGAGAAAGATGAGGGGCAAGCGGAAGGCAAAGGATGCGAGGAGAATACAGGAGGTGGCAGTCTGCTTGAAGGGGACAAAAGACTCAAGCCCGAAACCAGCAAAGCCATTAACGCCTCTGAAGAAAGTTGACGGGAGCACACGAGCAATTCGAACGATCAGACTGTAATAACAACAAAGCGGAATGGGCTGGCTCATAAACAGCTGCGAGAATACAATCCCTAGTTGATCCTCACAAGCTGATACATAAGAAAAGGAAACTTCCTCGCCGTCAGAAGGACTGGAACATGTGAGTTGTTGTGAATGGCCCATACTGATTTACCCAAGTTTCAGGGCGGACTGTTTAAGCTACACGATAGATGATTCTGCAATATCTCAAGCTACCCAACCAACAAACAAATATAAAAGGGACCGACCCATACGGACCAAGCGCACTTCAAGTTGATCAAACCCTGCTATCGATCTCCAAATGACAGAATGTCAGTATAAGGAGTCAATTTGTCCGGAAGAGCGCTGCCCACAAATTCGAGACGCCAGTTTTTGGCTTGGAGCAAGGGCTTATGACGGATGAAGACGGGAATATTCATACTACTACATATGAATAGAACCCTTTGGCGCACCAAAACGAAAATTAAAAAACAATACGCTCAAATCTCGAGAGGACCGGCAGCTCTGCTTGTTCAGCATCTGAGACCTCATAGGGGTGCGGAACCGAGTCTCTTTTTCTGGTTTAGAAGTAGGTTATTGAGACAGCAGGTATGCCGAGAATTCTTGATTCAATGGGCTATTTTCACACTATGTTAGATCAGGTATGAGTCCATGGAAAGCTCCACACTCCCAGCTTTGTTTTGATGCTCTCACAATTGCTGATCTACTTTGATATGCACAAGTACTTAGCAAGCTTCATGTCATTGATACCTGCTTTTTCTCTCAAATGTTTGATTATTTTCCATTGTTGAATCACAGAATACACCACATTGACACGAAGTAGTGTGGCCTCCGCACCTCACTACAATTGGGATCGGAGAAGCCTGAGGCTGGGAGAGCGTGAGCTGATTTCGAAAAGTGAATATAAAATGTCAGACCCAGGCTGTTCTTCATTAATATATAGTCATTCCAAACCTCCCCGAATCTTCTTCCAATTTATCTTAACCTTTTGCAACAGAGAAATCACAAAACAAGGTCAAAACTTAAAAGCTTATAGGCTCACCTACCGAGTTGGTCTCTCCCCCAAAATTGTGTACAGAGCTTCAAAGACTCTGACTAACTTTGTAAAATAGTGGCAGAGATTGTACGCTCCTCAGAACAAGATTTGATGATATCATCATTATCTATCCTCTCTTTACATCTCCCTGACCCAGAAGGCAAAATCATAGCTCAGATCCTGGACCCTATAAAGACCGACAAGCTTGAAACATTTCACTGTTTTCCATCCCTGATCAAGGAGCTGCAAATCAAAATATGGCAATTCGCTTTTCCTCCTCCACGAAGAGTCGAAGTACGACCCAATCGCTTCTGCCGCCAAAGGGAGCCTCACTGCTCTTCATGTAAATGCAGAGCCAAGCACACGGCTCCTTTGCCCATAACACTGTATGTCAATCAGCAAAGTCGAGAGGAGACACTCAGACACTATCGACTTGTTTGGATGACGCCAGAAACACAAGGCACTTTCAACGGCAAAGTAAAACCTCTTTGCTTCGATCCATCACGCGACTTTTTGTACACAGACATTTTCGACATGATGTGTTGTACTCGTTCTGATTGGATGGCTCCATTGATCGCCAATCGATTCCTGAAGAGAGATGGCTTCAAAGATGTAAGAGTCTTGGAGGTTCGCTCTTGGGAATGGCATGATAGTATCGGCGAATCTCTAAAAACGCCATATTGCGTTGCATTAGAAGTCTTTACACAACTTGAGGAAATACGCCTCATGCTACATCATCCATCGCAATACCTTCCAAAGTTCTGTGCAGATTGTAGAAGCAGGCATCAAGGGAGGCCATGGACTAAGTCTATGGAAAAGAAAAGTATAGATGCGATGACCGCATTTTTTCAGCGCATTCATGATGATACCGCCGTCGGTGAACAGCTCGCTGAGTGGGGATTTCAGTCACATACTAAACATGAGATGGCGGAAGTCAAGATTCCTAAAATTGTTGTTGTTCCATGGACTAGACGATGTTAAGTGGGCTATGCGCTAGTAATTCGAAAGTTAGGTGCACTTCTGGCTCCTCTTCATGAAGCGCTACCCAAGTGATACGGGGCTGACAATTAAGATTGCGCTTAGCGGGTTCGGATAGTGCGATGAGTTTATAGCAGAATAACGTTGAATTTTTACATCATCTCTTTACATGTGCAAATGCTTTCCCGTCGAGGCGTTTGAAGATTTTACCAATATCAAGAGACCTTTCGTATTTTCATGGCAACATTTTCCCAGGCTTCCCCTTCCCTTACTCTTCCTGCTCCGCCATGAACCCCAAACACTCTTACGGCCTTTGGCATCCACCATTTTCTCGTCGCGTTAATCTTTCTCGTATCTCGAGAAAAATTCACAACGCCAAATCTTTGCTTTACAGCTTTTAATTCGGAGATTTCGAGCCTAGTCACCCTTGGTTTCCCTACAAAGTTCATCGTAGTGATATCGACCTGTGCATCTTTTGGTGGGTTCTTTGAGTATCTCATCAATAGATCTCGTGAATTACGAGCGAAATTGGGCAGCCTGAGATGGATGTAATTGACAAATGGCGATGTTATATATGCCACGAACACCACTGGAACAGCTCCAGATAGTAGAACTTGGAATTATATTAGTTTCTGAGAAAAGAAGGACTCGGTAGTTTTTGATGACATTGCTTCATTTAAATTCCGCAGAATTCGGGATCTTAGCATTAACTTACCAGCAGGTGCCACCCATTCAGGTCCATCCTCCGCATAGTAATGTGCTGGCGCTACAACTAGAGTAAAAAATACAAATATGAAAATAGTTGTAACTTTCAAGCAGCCAAGAAACACTGTTCTTCCAGTCCCAGAATGATAGATAAGCAGACGTTCGGGATATGCTATTTACAGTTAGTTTGAATAACACAAAGAGGCAGATGTACTGACCGGGCCTTTTGCTTGCATATTGTGGTGTTGGTACAGGTTGTGGTGTTGCTGCTCGTGGTATTTTATTTTTTGTAACCTGACTAGCGTATCTGAAACCAGCTGTTCGAAGACATGATAAGGGTCTCTGGATAGCCAACCCTCTGGGCGCCGTTAATCGTGCGAGCAATGTTATCATTGCAATTGATCACGGGTATGGCGAGGGGAAAGAATGTCGTCAAGAAAATATATTTGGGAACGAATTATCAATCAATCATTATTCTGCTTGTGGCCGAATGGCTGATCCAATGTCAAATCGAATCTCAATATCTGGCAGCTGTGTAATATTTCAAATATTGTTTAAATGGATACAGCATAGAAATAAATTTGATACAATGGCCAAGCGCGTTTGACGCCACGGGCCGCGATATTTAGCCGCGGTTACATATCTCGGTATCATTGTAACAGATTACCGTTAGACTTTAGGAACGAATAGTATTTGCTCACACAACATTTGGGGAAGTATGATATTGCGGAGATATTGCAGATAAAGACAAGAGGCGCTCGCCTTTTCACTCGGTACAATGATTTCACAATACATCGGAACAATCGCTTTCTTGATTTGCAGCATCTTGAGTATCAACGTCACGGCATACACTCCTTTATCCGATCAGACATTCCATAGTCTCCCATCTGCAGACGCAGATTTTGATATACATAATGGGGCCATTCTTTCCCCGATTTTGATCCCTAGAGTCCCAGGAACCCCAGGAATCCAAACTGTTCAAAGACACTTCGTTGATTTCTTTACAACGCATCTTCCGGAATGGACAATTGAATTCCAAAACTCGACTTCGAAGACTCCCGTCACCGGTGACAAACAAGTACCATTTGTTAATATTATTATAACGCGCGATCCTCCTTGGGCGAAATCTGGAGATGTTGGAAGATTGGCCTTGGTTGCACATTACGATAGCAAACTCACCCCTACAGGATTTATTGGCGCAACTGACAGTGCAGCTCCGTGTGCGATGATTATGCACGCAGCTAGAAGCGTGGATCAGGCATTGACGAATAAATGGGAGGCTATGAAAACGGCGGGTGATATTGGTTTGGAGGAAGAAAAGGGTGTTCAAATACTGTTCCTCGACGGCGAAGAAGCATTCCTGAGCTGGACTAATGATGATTCTCTTTATGGCGCAAGGTGAGTGATTTTTTCCAAATCCGCACAAATCGCAAACTAACTCATTCAGGGCATTGGCGGAAACATGGGAAGCGACAGCTCATGCAGCTATGTCGAATTACAAAAATCCATTGGACTCGATTAGCTTATTCCTTCTTCTTGATCTTCTTGGGCACGAAAATCCAAGCATTCCTTCATATTTCGAAACTACACATTGGGCATACAAAAGTCTTGCTACCATCGAAAATCGTTTACGATGGCTTGGGATAGCTCAAACAAAAGTCGAACACCATTTCCTTCCCGATGTAAGTCGGACTGCCTTTTCTGGTTTTGGTGGTGTACAGGATGATCATATACCTTTTATGGCCCGTGGTGTGGAAATTTTACACATGATACCTAACCCATTCCCGAGCGTTTGGCATCATATTGAGGATGACGGGGAGCATTTAGACATGCGTACAGTAGAGGATTGGGCCAAAATGCTAACAGCATTTGTTGCTGAATGGATGGATCTGGAGGGACATTTTCCATCGAAGGCACAAGCGGAAGCAAAAAAGGCAAAGAGAGACACTACTTCCGATAGAAAGACTGAACTGTGAGTTGTTCATAGTCACTTTGTAGCTTCCAAAACTCGTATTAATTTTGTAGTAGTAATGAGACTTAGGGATGCCAACTGGATATATCGCTTCAGTCAAATGATGTCTGCTTATTCGAGCGGATTTTCTTGCTATTCCTGTCTTATTGTGCCGCGGAAAAGTGATATTAACTGAGATTTACAAAAGCTTCATGACATCGAAACTATGTTTTTGCTCAACACACATCCTATTTTACTGACCATAAACAAAATGGAATAGGCAAGAACTAATTCTCTGGTCGTTGTTGCCCACTTCGCCCTGTGTTATTACTGCATTTGCTCATCTGCTTCATGATATTTTCGAGTCTTTTGTATCATTCCATCCTGACTAACTCTCGCCGAACTCGCATTATGATAAAATTATAACTGGATGCAAATACTTTATTTCCAGTCACTGCCGTAATTCTCTCAGAGGTATCAGTCTTTCACTGGACCGAGCCAATCAACACCAGACTCAGCACGAACAAGTTTTGAATCAGACCAATTGTTGAATTCTAGACTTTGTCAAGCAGGCGATTAGCTTTGTTACTGGTTACCAGAAATCTGCCCACAAAGAACCGTCAAAATCCAGAATTTTAACGCAGCTCGATGAAGCTACAGAGAAGTATCACGAGTGGCATACGAAACTAAGATGACTCCAGGGCCGGTAAAAATAACCCTGGACCAGGGAACATTTACGATACAGCATATGAGGCTGTTTGATGTCAATGGCCTAATGTGACATTAAAAATAGGTAATTAATGAAAGCGACTAAGGATATTGTGTCTCTCTTGAGTAACTTCTTACATTACCCTCGCCTTTGAGAACCGATCTGTACCATCGCCTACCTCAAAGGATCAGGGCACACTTCACTCTCGAGGGAATCCCATCGGGTTAGTATGCATTCCTTAAAGTTTTCATTCTTGTCCAAACGTTTAGGCTCCTCTTAAGCATTGAAGCATGAAGGAGGAAGTTATAAGGGGAGAAATCGCAGTACCGACAAGAATTCATGGTCTCAAAATTATTGTGCAGATGCACATGGGAGCAGAAATATTGGCAGAAGTACCGAGGGATAGGCCAGATGGTCATGAGTTCGATGTGTGCAAGGTTCTCTTGATATCTGGAGTAGCTACTTGGAGGGTGGGATCACGTTTCAGATTGGCACCCGCCGAGGCTGTAGCTCAGGTGTTTGGAATCATGTATGTCCATGATGCATAGAATGGGATGATGGCAACGCTGCTGTGTAGGTTCGGATTTGGGCATGGTTTTGACTTTCAGTCAGGATAGATACTTCAATGTTAGGCGTTGGACGGTTGACGTGATCTACTCTGGTTCGGCTTAAAACTCTCGGGCTTTAAAGTTCAACGGTTTCAATCTTTGCAGCACAGAATCGATATCTCATCCATTAATTATAGTTCTCACTACGCGGCTCACTCACAAGCATACTCAAAGTTCAATTATAGGTCCAGAATGAAGACAATATATATAAGCTACGTATGGCCTCAAAGAAATGACTGTCTCTACCTGGGATCAGTACCGAAAAGCTTTATTCAGCAGCAAGAAAATAATTCATGACATGAATTCCTGTCAAAATATGTACAACAAATTGTCAATACTTGAAAACACAAACTATCACTTATCCCGAAGCACCGGAAGTACAGGTAAGGCCCGTTGATTTATCAACATTTGCGCACAGAAAAGTGGCAGAACCAGATGCTGGAGCAACAGACCAAGACGAGAAATTAATGTTACATGTTCCGGCCCCTGGGCAGTCCAGATTCGCTACATCTGGAGAATATTTTGAGCTTGTCGTTCCTTTGAAATTTGTGAAATATACGTCGGTGACTGAGGCCGTGCTGGGACTGCTGGCACAATAAGTTGCGTCTTCGTTGTAGCAACTTTGGATTTGAGCTGCCCAATCACTGTTCTTTACTGTAACATCATTGAAGGTTACGTTGCTGACGATGGCTGATCCGTGTGAGCTTCCCCCAGGATACAGCTTGATGCCAACGGCTTTAGTGGAATTGACCATCGTTGCCCCAGTGACGTATATGTTTGTTACTGAATCGGTTGTGCCTGCTTTGTTTCCAAGAGAACCAACCGAGAGTCCATGTGATCCAGTACAAGTAATGGTATTCACAGTTGTGTAGTTTGCTCCGGGCTTAAAAGCTACACAATCATCTTGATTTGTAACATTGATGTTGTTTAATGTAACAAATGTCGAGTCACCAACGTCGAATCCGTCTGTATTTTTTGGAGCCGTTGTCGATTTCGAAGCTGCTGTCATTGTCAAGTCAGAATATGCGACATTTTTCGAACCTCCAGTAACACTAAAGAAGACGTTGGGTGGATTCTTGACCCTGAGGTTCTTGATGGCGATATTGGAAGATGCCCCGGTTATATAGTGTAATGTCGGGCGAGCATATGAAGAGTTGATAGCGAAATAATCGTATGCTGCTTGCCCATTTCCATCTATCACTCCGGTTCCACTAACGGATTGGATAGTTGCTTTGCTGATGCCATCCATATAGAATATAGCTCGTTTCCCATCCCAAAAGTCTAAATCGTCCGAGACTTTGAGTGTACCTTCGATATTGAGGGTGCACCCAGCACAGCCCTTGAAGTCGACAACACTATTTATTGCATACTGTACGCCGGCCGGAATCTGAATGACTCCGCCACTTCCACATGATGAAATGGCGGCAGCAATGGCTGGAACGTCATCGGTTCCGGAATTTCCAGCAGAAGCAGGAGTGCAAGTCGCACGTTTGGCAAGACTGACACCGTTCGCTTCCTTCCTCACTGCAGTTGGTGATGCATAGGCGGATGAGAAGAGCGATGTTGCTAAAGCCAAAAGCTCAAATTTGTGATGCATGGTTGCAGATGTAGTGGTAGAGATCGAACAACAAATTCGAAGAACACAAATTTATATTCACGGCTGACTGTCTTGGATGGCTCAACGGGTACTTTCGTTCACTTAAATGAATTAATCTATGTGGAACATTTGCTTGATGATTACAAAACAACCCCCTCGAAGAAAGAGGAAGGAAGTTGAAGGTATTGTCCATTTCTGGAGTATTTCCACGTATAGACATCTTATTCCTGTTACAATTTAGGAAAGGATCAACTCAACATGTTTGTTTCGAGGCGTTTAAATCCTTCTGTTTCATACCCCTTCTCGCCCTTCACTACGTTCCTGCGATACGGAGGTTAAAAATGCTTTTGACCTCCGTACGATCCGCGAAAACGTTGCGTAAATTGCAGGGTCATGAATTGAGCCTGAATACAGGACCGTCATGTGGCATGTGCGTGGTGACTATTGCCCCCTCAATGTACCGAGAGCGACTTGTTCTTACCCTGATATTTAAATGAGGTACCGACGTGTGGATTCTCGAGATGTTCCGTTACCACTCAAACGGAAAATTGAGGATTGATTCCCCGCGAAATAAGCACATTGATGATATTTCCGTACCATTCCCTGCGAATATACCAGCGGAGGTATTCATTTACAGTATTTCGCCTGAGGGAATCAGAGAGGTAGGTTTGAAATCTCAATTGGAGCGGGTGAGGAGTTGAACGAGCTTCGTTTCTTGGCTAGATCTAGGAAAACTAAATTATATATAAATACTGTTACTGTTGCATCTAGAATACGCTTCTCAATCTTCTTCAATCAACTTCACCGTTTGCTGTTGAAGTCTAACTTTGAAACCATGGCAACTTTCAAGTACATCCCTAGTTTCTTACTCGCCATTCTATTGTTTGTCGGTTCCATAGATGCATCAGCAGTACTGCACAAAAGAGCCGGCCGAACTAGCCCACCGTCTGGATGCCTAACAGTGAGAGGGAGTGGTACTCTCTCCGGCGAATATAGCACAGTTGGGGCTGCTTTGACTGCGCTTGGGTCGTCAACTACTACTGCTTGCATTTTCATATACAGTGGAACTTACAACGAGCAATTGACGATCAGTTACGGAGGAAACCTCACTGTCTATGGATATACCACAAAGTAAAAGCCCTTTGACAATTTCGGGGGACAAGCAACTAACTCGTGCCAGCACTGGAACATACAAAAGCAACACAGTAACAATTACGCATGGCATTAATTCCACAACTATTGGCCTCGATGCTAGCTCTACAGTTAATATCAGAAGCGCCAATTTCAAGGCCTACAATGTCAACTTTGCAAATACCTATGGAGCCGGAGTTCAGGTTCGCTTTTACTCAAGCTACATTTTGTAGCAGTGAACAATTGACTGACTAACATGACCTTTTCTAGGCCGTTGCTGTAACCGCCAATGGAGACCAACAAGGATATTATGGATGCTCATTCACTGGCTACCAAGATACTTTGTATGCCAAAGCTGGCAAGCAATATTACTCAAATTGTTATATTGAAGGTAAGGTTTGAATAACTGGAAGAATACAGATGAAGATTGCTGACTATAAAAGGGGCTGTGGATTATATATTTGGAAATGCTGCTGCTTGGTTCGGTGAATGTATGTTATCTCGAACAATGCAACAATCAAATAAATGCCAGCAAAGTTTTCTAACCCATTTCCAGGTACAATTGCTTCGAACGGAGGTGGTGCAATCACCGCAAGCTCCAGGACACTTGCCACTGATTCTTCTTGGTATATTATTGACAGCAGCACCGTAAGAAATTCCATCCTACTCCTCGAACAAATCTCTAAACCTTTGTAGATCACCCAAGCAGACGGATTCAGTCTAACAGGAAAGGTCTATCTCGGCCGACCATGGCGAGCGCTTGCTCGTGTAATCTTCCAGAACTCTGTCTTGACAGACGTGGTTAACGCAGCGGGGTGGACTACACTTGCCGCTGATGCCACACCGTACGTTTTACCCCAAGTTTTTATTCGATGGAAAATGCTGACGTGAGTTAGAATGTTTATGGAATATGCTAATACCGGAGCTGGCTCAAGCACATCTGCGAGAGTTTATGTGAGTAAAATAGACATGTGAACGGATTTAAGAAATCATGCTTACTATTGATCTAGGAAACGGCTGCTACTGGAACAGTCAGCAAGACCACATTGTGGGGAAGTAACTGGGCTTCTTGGATTGATTCTTCATATTGAGTTGAAGTGTTGAGAAAAAAGGTTAGAATAATTGTAATCAATTAAATTATTCTCCGCGACTTAATCTGAATAATTTGTCCAATCTTGCTGCTCGTAATTATAAGATGCTTTGTACCTGAATCCTTTGCAATCACTTCTTCTCCAATTGACACACAACAACAACCATATCCATAGAAATGCTAACCCCTTTTCTCGTCTCCAGTACCGCTTTGTTGAACGCCAGTCTATAAGCTGTTCTTTCCCCAAGTGCTCTCTCCGAAACGACATATCCCAGATCTTCAAGGCCCATCAAATAATTGTCCGTTGTCATTTGTCTCAACACGTCATTACAAGGAAGGCGGAAATTGTCGACGACTTTCAGACCTTGTTGGTTACATATCTCTGCCAAATTGGAGATCCACCTGGCCATCAAAAGAGGTTTGGTTAGCTATTTTCCTGTCTGACTTGGTGGTTGATAGAATCAACGACTTACCCAAAATCTAGATCACTCTTCTTGCACATGTCTTGAAACCTGTCTATAACTAGTTCCATATTCACTTTGGGCGTGAATTCATTTGGGGAATTGGCACTGAAAGATGCAGAATCCATCTCATCCCATTGAAGATATCCTCCCGGCTCTGAAGTTCATCCACGGATTAGCCTCCAATATTCTCACCCGTGTTGTCGAGGTATGATATGATGTAATTACTCAGCATAGCAATAAGATTGTCCAGCAACACTCCAGGATGACCCCCTTTTACAACAATTGTAAAAGCCCTAATATGAACAACATCAAATTTTCCCTTGAGGTGTTCTGGCAATGTTCCGAAAGCATCGAGAGTCTCAAGCTTCATGTTCGAGGGAAGATATTCTTTTGCTGGAAAAAGCTCGCTGGATATGTCGAAACCATGAAGTTGGACATTGGGAGAGACTTTCTGTGATAATTCTAGCAGCCAATCTCTACATTCATAAAAGTTTAGGTTAGTGTTGGTATCCAGTTGACTTGTTGACAAATAACTTACGCACTGCCAATTCCTACATCGGCAATGGAGAACATATCCTCTCTTTGGGGAGCTGTCGGCACGAGAATTGACGGATGAAGTAGCCATCCCAAGCGTATGTTCCACAGCAGATGTTGAATATGAAGTCTATTCAAGTCAGTAAAAAGCCGCAACTACCCTCGATTAGATCTAGGGAATAGCAACCGTGCCGAATCTCGAAATCCACGACTAAACATATAATCCTCCTGAACTGTGTTCTCACCCATCGTGATGTCGAAAGTTATGCTGGTGATTAGAGTAATATTCAATGGTGGCCTCTCAATGCAATCTTGTCTGTTCTGGTTGAGTCAAAGGAGCAGGAGACTTCCACACTGCAGAGACAAACTCTGTTATTGTGCTATCTCGTTAGCTAATAGATCCTTGAGTGGGGTATCACTCATTCATGAGTATTCCTGCGTGTTATCAGACTCGAGTAACGCGTCTCGAGAAATTAGCTTACAGCTATGGTGTACCGTGGTTTATGCTGTTTCGGGACCGACCTCCGATCGATAATTTTCTATTCATGTCCTAGCTACTTCTATTGTATGAATCTGGAAACACTTGCAGGTGTGCTTGTTTAATGTATGATGCTTGACTTGCTCAGCGCTTCCATCCTTCCAGGGAATGATTGGAAATAACACGCTATTTAGTATAAATCCTGACTATTTTTTTGGTATAACTTCTTGAGAAATATATAATTACGGAGGTTGTCAGTGTAAGTTGTGTAAGACATTAATTTCCTCCATATATCTCTGTAAAGGGGAATTCAGAGGTTTTAATAGGTTGAATTGTTCTCTTTTATATTGTTTTAATAAATCCAAATAAAATCAATACTTTTAAATATTTTTAAAAACCTTATGAGAATCTTTTTAATATTGATAATATTTAAACTCGAAATTTATTAAAATTTATATATCAATATTATCAAAATAATTGATTATATATTATTATTATTATCTTTAATATCAATCTTTTCATTTGTTAAATCTATTTTATCTTTTTCTATATTACTAGTGTTGGAAATTCTAATTCGATATGAAATGATTAAAGATTAATATATCGAAATATATATTCTTTATAGAATTGGATAGAAAACTATAAAGATATAAGAATATTTTCTTTAAAATGATATCAATCTAAATTATAAACAAGTAGTTTATATATACTTTATATGTATAATATTTAAAAAACAATTCGGCTAATTATTAATTTTATTAATCTTCTAGTTTAATTAAATTATTGAATTTATTAGTTTTTTCAAAATGTATAGGCAAATGTTATATTAGAGAGTGGTTTTTGAATTAGAATAAATTGAAATAGGTGAATCTGTAATTCGAAATAAATTAAGAAGAATAGGCTATAAGTGTTATGTTGTTTTTCAAAAGTCTTTTATTTTAAAAACTAATTATTTAGCTTATCTTTAATTTGTATTAGAATATTTTGATTAGATTAATAAATAATGAAATGTTATTTTATAGTTAGATAAGATGTGGGTGATAGTAGGATCTTATTGTAAAATATATATTATATATTTATCACGGAGGTAATAGCTATATCTAATAATCACTTCGATCTGGGAATAGATATATAGAGTAATAATAAACTAAATTAACTTGAGATATAATTCTAATGATTATATTTGCTTTATATACTTTGATCGGGTGAGGTACTCGTTTAATTAAATATATAGGGTATATAAATAAAATAAATGAAATAGTATTAATAATTATGGGAGTGAGTACTCCAAAGGAGTACCGGGATTAGTACTTGTAAGGTTACACTATACGGTGAATTCCGTGACAATATTGTATTAATAAAGCTTTTAATTCTATATATATATTAAAAAGAAAACACAAGAAAACCGGGTGGATGTTTTGAGGTTGTTTTTTAGAAAAAGTAGGTAAAGAATTAGGCTTATTTTAGGAAAAGGATTGGGGTATTATTGATATTGAATTATATCAAATTTATATTATCCTTATTGTTGATAATTGGATATATATGTATTCAGAATATATATTTATGTAGAATAGAGCTTCTGGATATGTTATTAATATTATTTTTGTAGATTTTATTAAAAGAAGTATTGAAAAGGTTAAATGGTTAGTATTTAATTTGAATCTCAATTTTATTAAGAATGTATGAAATAAAATGAAAGATTGGATTTGGGATTATTATTTATATAATAAGATAATCTATAACAAGCTTAGGAAGACTATTAATGAAGTATAGGAGGTTATATTGTATAAATATTTAATTAGTTTATTTAGGAGTATAAAAGATAAATGTTAGGCAATTATTAATGCTAATAATATATATACTAAATATTAATAAAATTGATACTTTTTTTTATTCTTAAAAGATTCTTTATAATATTTTCATTATCTGGAATTTACTATACTAATTTTTAAAAAATGTAAGGTTTTTATTAGCTAAAACCCCTGTATATGGGGAAAAGCTCGGCCGCTTTTTGGTGTGTTTTACAATACTTATGCTGACAACCTCCGTACACGAGAAAGAGCCCGGACGTGCGTAGCATTTGGTCAGGGGCTCCTGAGAGTCAACGCATTGAAGACGAAAGATCCTTGACGAATATTTGTGATTGCCCGATTATGACTGGTTCCATAGTATTACCAGGGTGCTCTCTAACAGTTGGGAATGTAAGGGCTTCTTTCGATATAACGAAATGACTGAAGTTGATCTAGTAATAAGGACCTGGCGGTTAGGGTGGGGGGACGTAATCTAATGCAGAATTGGGGTTTTGACCCCTGGGTATATTCTTATCCCCTTTTGCATATAACTATATGCAGTGTGGTACCTGTCAATCATTATCTATACCCTAGAATACACCCTCGTAAAACAGGGATAGAACTAGATCAATTTGATAGAATAGAGCTACATCTCCATTCATAAGCTGTGACCACTTGGACAGATACAGAAGGAGAGAAGCTTTCCCTCTTCCTTGAATCCACATTGCCCAGCTATACCCCATAAAGCTTTTACCACCATTAAGTGACCTGATCACTGTCAGACCCCGTTGATCCTGGCAATTCCCCACTTGCAGGGACTTGGGGGCGCGGAGCAGTCTTCCGTCGACAATTTCTTTCATGCATGTATTGTCCTGTACTTTTAGGGCTATGCCGCATCGCTTCCATTACTTTGATGTTGCCAACTATTCTACCTCACTCAACCGGACATCTAGTCATATGCGTGTACGAGGCCTCAGGCCGGTCATTTCTGCGCATTTTTCTTAACTCGCGGCTAAGAGACCTTGTCGTGGATGCTATTTCCAGAGCCCAAATTAATCTATTCATCTATTCAAGCCGTGTCATTGGTGAAAACATAAATGTCAGGGACTTCATGATTATGAAGACGAAAACTAAAGGCCGATATCAGTCAAAAATGTAGCGTCAGATTTTTGGACTAAAAATCTGTATAGTAGTCTATTCGGATGGGTCATACGCGGTTGAGATGAGAATTACTTCCTTTCCCGTTTTTTTGTAAAACCCGTTGACGACAATTCCTGGTTTCCTGAATTTCCATACACGTTTCCCACCCTCAAATTAAAACAGGCTAAACACCCTTTGTGACGTTAGCAAACAATTTGAAATTGGACCCAGAGGATCGATATCAAACCCTGGCATGATAATTATTGCAGTTTCTTGATTGGCTGCCATAATATTGCAGTTCATCGTAACAATCGTTATTTTGCAAGTCCTATTGTTTTACGACTGCGACTGGCTCAAAAGCAATGTAGGCATCTGTACCCAGCTGCAAACCTTTGTAATGTTTGTTTGATAAATCTCGCATAGAGAGTCCTTTGATAGCCTTCACCCCTCATAGGGGGCAACGCCCTAATCATTGGTATTCTCTCCTGGTCGAAGTGATGACTTTCGTCCGCGCACAGAAAACAATGATTCTGATGCAACCCACACTTCGCACAAGGTTCTTCTGCAATTGAATACGTTATACTACACCAATATGAATCTCTTTGGGCGGCAAGCGATTGAAGGTGCTCTTCCTCCACCACCTGGAGTGACTCCAAATTTTGTCAACCCGCCTAGCATTGCTAAATATAATGTTCTTTGTCAGGCCGTCTGTGTACCGGTTGTCACTGTATTCGTAGTCATACGATTGTATACGAGAGTCTTTATACATCGAAAAACAACGGGAGATGACTGTAAGCTTTACAATCTTAAATCTCGAGAAACTTACTGATGTGAGAAGATTCTTGCATAGTGGCTTGGGTAAGTCATCTTAGCGACACATTTACTGAAGCTTCAAAAGGCTGATTGGGCATGCAGGTTAGCACCATTATATATTCTGGAATGGCATTATCCTGCAAGTTCTCAAGCAGAAGACACATACACAAATGACACTAATAAACGTGAACCAGTATGGCGCTGGAGTCCACCAATGGGATGTTCCAGCTACAGATATCAAAATGTTTGGAAAAGTGAGTTAAAGAAATACACGAAGTTAAACTGTATTGACGTCGCATGCAAAGTTAGTTTATGTGACTCAGATGTTGTACGGGCCGCAAGTCTTTGCGACCAAGGTCGCAATTCTACTTCTATTGTCTCGCATATTTGGCGTCAGCAATAAGATGTTGTGGGCGATACGAGTGCTGATCGGCTTGATGGCACTATACTATGTTCCTGCAACAGCAGCAAAGATATTCATATGCTGGCCGGTCGCCCATTTCTGGGACCCTCTAGCCAGAAAAGGCACTTGTCTTAACGAGAACTCGATATTCCTTGCTGATTGTACCATGAGCATTATTAGTGATTTTACGATTTTGTTGCTACCAATACCACTGATTTGGGGATTGAAAACTCGTACAATGCGGAAGATTGGGGTCTCGATCGTGTTTGGAGCCGGCATTTTGTATGTATCTTCCACAAATAGAAACGCAGTCTAACAACTTTCAACAGAGCGTGCACCGCAAGTGTTCTGCGTCTTTATGAAACACTACATCTTGGGGGTACTCTGGACAAGACTTATGGTCTAGTACCTATACTCCTCTGGAGGCAAGTGAGACTTCTTAAGGTGTTACAGAGTATTGACTTACATGTATATATAGTATTGCTGAGGTGAACATCGGCATTATCTGCGGCTGTTTGCCATTTCTCCCATCCTTCATTAAAATGACGTTCTTCAAGTCTCCAAGCCCGAACGATTCCACGGAAAACAGTAGTTATTATCGTCTGGAACGAATATCAAAACCAAAGCGCAACGTTGATGATTCTATCTTGCGAACACAAACGAGAATGGACGATTCGGATGAGCGCTTAAACGTGGAACAATCTACACTTGCACAAGTTAATCAAGGCAACAATATAGGAAAAGGGGCTGGGATAATGAAGGAGATAGAAATCGATCCAAGGATTTGATAGGTGACAGTAGTTTTCAAATTAAATATGTAGTAGTGTCCCTGACCAGTATGCTTGCTGTTGGTCTTTGGCTCTTATCCCTATGCCGATCCTGATGTTTGGCCAGCAATATTGAAAAGCTTTGGACGGTTTTTCTATCTTGTCTTTTCTGGCTGGTTTCTGCGTCGGTAGCCGAAAAGGATGCATAGCCTTCATCAAGATTATATTGCGTCCCTGTAAGGTTGAGAAATATACATATCATATGATTGTAAATATCATATGCTCGGAGGCCATTCGTTGACCTTCACACGGTATGGTGGTCAATTTCCATCTTGAACTCCAAGCCTTCCATGCTTCAGAAGGTCTATGAATCTTCCATTCTCTCATCCATCAATTTCATCATTTCATCCTCTTCATCGACCTTCTTGCTATGACCATTACTCGTCCCATTACTTGGTCCCAGCCCTCGTTTCGCCAGTTCTTCCATGATATCATCTTTAGCAATCATCATCTTCTCCCCAAATATTTCTTTCCCCCTCCGTGCCACGCCCTCTAAACTCCTCATCCCAACTACCAAGAACCCTAACTCCTCCCTCTCAACATCAAACACCTCCCACCATTCATCTTCTGGCATTTTGATTCCCTCTTCCTTTGCTGCTAGGTATACTGCCGCTACTGCTAATGCGCATGGCTGATGTGTCAAATATAGCATCTGCGGACTGAGCAACGCTGTGTTGAGATATTGTATGGTCTTCTTCGCAACCGCTTTGCCACTGCCATTTTTGTGTGCCGGTGAAAATATATCGAGAGTTTGGAGATATGTAATTGCGAGGGGATGGGGAAGAGCGACGTGTGTATTGAATCCCAGAGCATTCAAGACTTGGCCTTCAATGTTGAGGAGTCGTGTACGGTAGGTTACGTAGGCAGATTCGGAAAGATAGTACGAGGAGGGATTATTTTCGGGCACGTAAGAATTTGTGAGAGTTGCGGATTGAGAGAGGAGATAAGCATATACATTCGTTATACTGCGAAAGGATCGAGGAGACGCGGATACTTTAGCAGTTAGGTAGAGGGTAGCTGCTGAGACATCCTGAGAACATGTTATTCTAAGAAATCAATGATAGACTTCCAATTCATCACGTACGCTATATTCATATTGCATCAAGTCATCCACAAGCCAATATCTGTAGAGAAGAACATTTGCTTGAGCTGTGATGTCTTGGGGAAGGCCAAGCAGAATGCCTGCGGCTTGCGTAAGTCGTGCGGTATAAAACCGGATGCTGTCTTGAAGTTCAGATGGAAGTCTATTATTTGAGGTATTTTGGTATAATTGTTGAGCTGTTGCAAGAGGATTATAAAGGTGTGACATGATTGCTGGTTGTAAGCAAATGAGGAAATGTAGGTCGCGACGTCGTTGAGGTTTGGATGCTAGAAATTGTAGCCTTTTGCGCAAGGCTGCCATTTTTTCCCACAGCAGCCAATCTTCAACTCCAACACTGTGAAATAGCAAGCTTTGAACGAACGCTTTTACGACTTTTTATTGTTATTAATATCTATGAAATACCGCTGGTACCAGAGGAATCTTGATTATCTTATATGCCAAATACAAACCCAACTCCCCTTGCTGCCTAGATGCCAAGAGCGCAATTCTCACTATATTAGGAGACTTCAGAAAACCCCCTCCGGTCCGAGCTAAGTACCTGTGATCTCAACTCCTGGAGCATTGTCCTTCGAAACCACCTCATGGCCTGCTTTCAAAAATTGAAGAATGACATCAACTGCCCAATAAACAGTATTCTCAACTGTGTCATCGACAGTAGTTCTAACAAACACGCCGTCGACATTCTCCTTTCCGGCCTCTCTTAACAGCCAACCGAATGAATCTTCATAACCCTTCCAAACAACTTCTTCAAAGTATCCTTCTGACTTCCACATCTGTCCAGGACATCTTCCACCAGCTGGAAAGTCGATGTATGGGAACCTGCTCAATCTCCTCTCTTTAGCGACCTCCTTGCTAGTAGGCAAGAATAGTTTGATATCAAATTCTTGCATTAAAGCTGCCTTTGCCACGACCATCTCTTCCTTCGTTCTCATCATAGAATTTTCCTTCAATGCAGCTTCTTTCTCGAGTTTTTGTCGTACGTTTTCTGATCGCCCTGCGCAACGGTCTTCGACCTCTGAGGATGCATCCAGCCATGTGCTTCTGTCGTCAGAAGGCAGAGTTTTGCTGAATAATAGAAATCCCTCAACAAATACCCATCCATAGTTATAGTCCGCAACAACATGGTTTCTCATATGACTACCTGTTCCAACGGCTAAGCACTCCCCAACCCTTCTGCGCATGCTTTCGATCACCCCGGAATATTGCTCAATCAGTTTCTTCTTGTCTGCGTCATCTTTATATTGAACACAGATTTTTGACTCGGGAGTATTGGCCTGCGCAGCTTGAACCATTCGAAGTAGATTGCTAAAATTGACCGCTTCCATACAATCAGTATTTGGTCCGATGATCTGTACATTTTCTTCCCCATTCGTGCCAGTTCGGGCGTAGAAATAGACTGGGGTTTCGTTCTTTTGAGCAAGACTTTCTTTTACAAAACGTTTGTCGTTAGGAGCGCTGTTAAATTGGACCAATGGACAGTCAGCTTTCGGAATGAAGAAAGCGTCCTGATGGATTATGGTTGTAAAGAGATGTGTAGCTTTTGCATCGCCTAGATTATTTTCCTTGGATATATGTGGAGATTTATTGTCTGTCGAGTGTTTTGTAGTTGGAGAAGAGAAGATTTCTGAAAGTAGTAATGCCAACGTTGTTTTGCCTGATGAGGTGCATCCTGAGATAGCTACAGTGAGCGCTTTGGGGGTAATTTGAATGACACTACATTCTTTTGTTGTTAGGTGTAGCTCTGGTGATTCAAGTCTCTCCCGTGCTTCAACAGAGTATAACATTTCTTTTTGCTGGCTAGGATGATAGAAAGAAGGGTTAGTAGTTGTGAATTCTTGAGACTCCATAGCTTGAAATCTTCAAATAAGACCAAATTTGTAACAACCTGATATCAGTCCTACTCAAGGGTAATTTTGGGACGATTCTGACTAGATGTAGGAAAGTCGCAACCGCTGTATCATAAGGTAAACAACCAGCTTCAATAGCCTCTGTCGTCTTTTGAAGAGGTTTAAACTACGCTGTATATCGGCCTGGTCGAAGAAAGTATTTCTTTGATATACAACGAGGATTCAGTATTGCCACAACGTGGTTTATTCTATAGAGTGAATCATGAAGTCAGGATTAATTTTTCAATCTTCACGTGGATGACTGTCGATCAAGGGTCAAGTGGCATTAGCCTACCAAGGTGTACATTGCTGTTTGAAACACACTGAGTAAATCTACGGAAAGAGTCAATGTAATAATCTAACTGCGTTTTGGTCTTTGTGCGTGTTCGCTTGAATCATCATCGGGCGACATCAAGATTCCACCCACCACTCGCCAGCAGCCTCTGTATCCGACAGTCAGCCAAATGTAACAAGATTCGTACGAACCAAATCCTCATATGCTTGCCATTTACAATGCTTCAGAAGACTCGCACTTAGTTTGGTTTTAATCCCCGTATTATTCTATAGATTAATCAACAAAAAGAAACCAAAATATACATAAAAAATTCATGCGATCAAGACACTACCATGCCATCCTGATAAGAGGCGTGGGGCTCATGATACTTTTAGTCTTGTTGTTTGAAAGCTCTTTTACTCAAAGATTCTTGGCAAGTAGGTATTAAACAGGCAAATAGGTTAAAGCAACAACAGCATTCAACAAGCACGCAGGTCTTTACCGGTTTTTATTGTGAAACCCCTTGGTTTCCGAATACGCAATGCTATTGAAAGATTGAAATGAGAGTAATTATTGGAGCCAGCCCTATAATGTAACTTTTGCCATCTTTGATTACCAATGAATCCCTGTTCCCGCCAGGTTCATGCTGTCCATGCTACCTCTTCGTGTGTTCACTGTATCCCAAGAATCCTTCGATACTAGGATTGCCTCCGATCGACTGTATATCTCACTATTAGCTCGGTTATATTGGCTATAAAAGAAATTATGCAGAACAATAAGAAATTTGCGTTTGAAGAACCAGAAGACTTACACTGATACCAACTAGGCTCCACCTAAGACACACAAAAAACTTACATCCGAGGTGCTTTTGACCTGCATATCACCAGGTCTCGAGTACGACTCAGTACAGGGAAATGGTGCCATGATGCAACCAGATGCATCCCCGTGAGCTTTAGGCACTAGATATCGGATGCCTGAGTTATCGCAGCAGTTGTCAACCGCAGAAACAGCATAATAGCTTTTTCCTTGGAAGCCCTGGAATGTAATTTCACCAGTGACTTTGGGAACGTTTGGAGTCTCTCCTGGAAGAATAGCTTTGAAGGAGCCGCTCCAGCTAAATCAAGTTTTCATTAGTAACTCGAAGACTTGATATCTTATAGGTAGTGGACTTACCCTTGAGGAAATTGGACAACAATTGCATATTTGTCCACAGGCTTCGCAGGAAGAAAGAGGCTGGGAACTTCAGCAGAACCGGTATTTGGGGTAAAGAAGACGGTGCGCTCGGTGGTGTCTTGAGTGAAAAATTCCAAGCTATTTGCCATGACAGAAGCAAGGAGCGAGAAGATAGAGATCATAAAAATAGTGATACTGTTGAGACGAGACATATCGTAAGAGGTAAAATGAGGATTCAGCAAACGAGAATACCTTATAATGGAAAGAGTGAGGTTTTGGGATCAAATTAATCAATGATGAGAATTTGATTGTCTGTTGTTCCGATGGATGGAGGAGAGAAATTTTGTGATTAAAGAGAGGAAATTTTGGAGAAGGACGAGTGCGAGTTTATAAGGAAGAGGGGGAGCCAAAGACTAAGGCACTACTCTAGGCGAAATATATTTTCAGTCAAATCTGGAGTGGTCGGAGAGTGAATTGCTTCCTTTAAGGTGAATTGACAAAAGTCGTGCAATAATTTATGTCTTTGTCAAAAAGCCATGCCACAAAAAGGAGAGTTTGGAAAAATTGATACTAGTGTATTGAATGAGAATTCTACGAATTTTCAGACATAAATGGTGGATACTAGAGTAAGAGAGGTGACCTGAATTATAAGTGATCACAGTGTAAAGATGGGTTTCAGTGAGCAGGGGTGCTTAATGAATATCGAGCCCTCCTGCAAACGGCGATCTGCCGCAGACTATCTGTAAGGATCCCTCACCAAGCAGAATCTTATAGCCTGGAAATATGTATGCCATCTTTTATTACTTAGCGATTGAAGTGAAGAACCAATTCTTTGGAGTATGATGCAAGGAAAAACAGGACTTGTCAAAACCGACGTTTTCAGTCTCCTTAGAACATTGATTTTTTTTAGATATCGCCTGGTAGCAAAGATAATGCAGTCCGGAAATACCCATATTACTTAATTTGAATATGGACTTGGCTCAAATCATCAATATACAGGTGCCTGGTATTTTCTCACGACTCACGTGATACTATGTTCACATAAGATTTCTCGATGCCGAGACTAGCAATGTCAGAATTGGGAATGTCAGAATTCCAGAAGATCACGGGCCACTATATGTAGAAGCTAGGCTTAGGTTGTTATGATAAGAAGAGGTAGGTATGAGAAGAAAGATAAGACGAACAAGCTATCAATGCCGAAAACCGCGGTGTCGAAAGTTTTCAAAAGTAGTCCATTCTAAAGGAAACCTTGGAAGAACCCGTCCTACGGAAGTCAGAAGCTATGATTTATTGCCGGGTTCCTGTACAGCGGACGTTGCAAATGGTATCGCTATGTAATGAGGTGGTATGAATTATTCCTACTTTGAATACCTAGTCACTCCACACACAGATACATCCCCTATTTCGGTACCCCACCCTTTGCAATCAAGCGAGAAAACGAAGCCACGGATTAACAAGACACAATTTATAAATCCAAATACAAGCATTTTTAAAATAAATACACCCAAAACATTGTATTTCCGGCAAACATGGAGAAGAGGGTACGTCAGATTTGGCTTGTGAATAGATGTATGGAAAATTCTTCATCCAAAAAGGTAAAAAGCAAGTGCAACCACGGCGAATCGAACGCCGACCTCCACCTTGGAAGGGTGGAATCCTGACCATTGGACTATAGAAGCTACCATGAAGATAAAGGTTTACTTTATTTCTTGTTAACGGAAATGTATTTTGACTACATATTACCTACTTGTGCCTTGTGGGTGGAGATGTGTGGAGTCAAATGGGCAGTGTAGGCAATAGTATTTCCCGTAATCCGTATACGGGTTAGATAGTGGTGCGTATCGATTTTTCTTCGAAATATGTACGTACGTGGTATGGAATTCGATACCACTGAAGATATTCAATATTATCCTAATATTGAATACCACTGATAAGATACGGAAATACGGATTTTTGATTGGTACGGAACAAGCCGAAATACGCGAATGAGGTTATCCCTAGATTTTATTAATATTATCGAATATTTTGAACTTTTTGATATTATAGAACTATTGAATTACTAAAAGAAAAAGGGTTTATTGAATTAATTAATTGATTGAGGTGAAGAGGAGAGCTTTGCTTAGTCAGCTACTATACATACTACATCTTTTAATTATATATCTAGGCTTTAATAGGACTAGATTTTTATATTTCAGTTTTCCCGTATATCTTCGTAGATATCCGTTTTAAGTGATATCTACGGCAGTGAGTATTCAATTGTCCAATACGTACTATCTACCGTATCAAAAGCTTCATACGCGCCACCGTTTTACTATAGTATACTATTGCCTACACTGCAAATGGGTGCGTGGAGATCAAATTAGTCATATCCGTGCTTCAATGTCAAGGATTTGATGTTTAAATTTTGGAAGACTTGATCTTCCTCAATCTATAATAGACCTCAAATGTGCGCATATTGACCTTTGGTTCCGCTCCCTTGAACTTTTTGATTTTTCGAGTCGGGCTCGAAAAATAGCTCGGTCCAATCACTTCCCTTTCCTCAACCATTAAATATCAGGTGACTCGCACACAGTCTATAGTATAAACTTTGAGATTATTGAGCCCCAAAAAGTGTACAATAAGACAAAAAGATCGCAAATCCCTTCCCACCCTTTTATTCTTCAATGCTTGTAATGGAACTATTGCCCGACGTTGATTCGTTACCTGCTTATAACAAACGTTAAAAGAGAGTTGTGATAAAATCTGGCAGGACTTATCCGTAGAGCACCTTCCAAAGTAGTTATGGAAGCCCATAGCAGTTACCGAAAGTTGGTAGCTTTGCTAATACTTCACTTGACTTTTTGTCCCAAATTTGAAGGTAGTCCTCATATCTGGTAACATGAATAATCCATAATCCATTCAAACGCTTGCAAGATACACTTATCAAACCGGTATGAATATTTTTCGACAAGGTTGATGACATTTCTCGTGGCCTTCAGTTTTTATTTCATGGTCTAACGTATCAAGTTCTCCAAAAGACTTTTAATTAACCACTTCACGTTTCCATCGATATTCCCAATTGCTTGTCGCTATTTGAATCGTACTATCACCTCGATTTAATAAGCCATTGGCGATGATGATCCTTCAAGGCCATCGCTCCAACTCCCTATCCTCTGACGATGAAATCGCCATATCTGCACATCAAGAAGCCAGACAAGGTCCTCGACGAGACCCTAAGCCATGGGCCCGTGATTCACCTTTTATTTCACATAATTCTGAGCGGCAAGCGAATCTTACACCTTTCAATACCATGCATATGCCCCGTCTAGATTCAGTGGGCAGTCAAGAACGTCGCTCACACATGCCTATCTGGGAGCCTCTATATATGGAAGACACTCCAGATAAAACGGAACAAGATGAGACACCCAGAAGCCGAGTGTCAACGGATGCCAATGGTTCGAAAGTGTTCATCAAGAATCCTTTCTCTGGTAGTGATGACGGAGATGAAAGCAGCATGGACCACGGTTGTTGCGCTTGGAAGTTGTGCTTGTCCCTTATGACCGCGAATTGGATGTCTCGTGCAATGTGAGGCAATCGTTTGAATGCTACTGGCATTTTCATAAGTTTCTATCTCGGAAGGAATGAACGAAAGAAGTTGTACGTGTTAGGATTACCTTTCTTGGGGTGGATTAGGTAGAATCATTATTCAAGGAAAATCAGTACTCAAGGCTTCATTCAAATACATTATGATCAAAGGTTTATGCTGATATTATTCCACGAGGGTATGTATGTTATTGTTCACTAGTTTTTCTACGGAAGTGGAAGTATCTTTGTAGTGGGCTTCGCATCTTCTTGTTTATGAAAGCGGCATGATGTAAGGTGAAGTCACTTTTGCCCAGCTCTGACTTTCGCTTGCCTTGTTTAATGGGCCACATTAAAAACGATAATACCGATGGCAATATCAGCAATTTTGCTCCTCCCATTCCCTTCCCCAGGGGCGAGTTCCATATTACTGGTCCTCCAAAGTAGGGGAAGTAAGAGTCTATGCACTCCATCCGTTATCCCACTCATTGATGTTTGCAGAATTCTGTCAATGGCCTGTAGGAAACTCTCCTGAGAGAATCGATTTGCCCTTTTTACTATTGTTCACCAAGAACCCTCTACTTGTCTTTATTTGAGATCATTTCTCTTGAAAGAGGGCCTTGATATTCTGCACAACTATTACTAAGAGGCTGTCTCTACTTGTGAGATAAAAAAAAAGGGCGAGTAAATAGGATGAAGTTGATAAGTACATAGTGAATCGCAATTATTCTTCCCTTCACGAAATTTGCAAATCCGTTTATTAGAGCCATGAGTTTGCAGCGTGCTTGTTTGTGTTTAAACGCTTGTATATTAGGATTGTATCTGCTCACCTGTTTGATCAACCATACAGTTGGCCGTTTAGTTTCGAGTTCCTATCAAGATATAATATCACTCAGCAGTGCACTTGTATAAAAAGGGCACCTAGAAGCACTCAATCATTCTAAAAATCCTACGCCCATTCCGTGTTGCAGTCACTCAGGAAGTGAATTCATACAGGATGCTTTTATAATAGACCCTTACAAGGTTTCCGTAGTATCAATTGAACACATTGTCTTCCGTGGTTCCCTAGAAGCAGCATATTGTTGCCATGAGAGTTCTGAGAGTATAGCGGAGCAGCTTTTAGCTGTTTTCTTCTTCACTATACTTGGTAGTGGCTTGAGAAATTCAGACATCATCATGAAAGCATTTAGTTGAATCTCGAAAATTCACTTGTATTGTGATTCAAATGAGATTTCGCTAACCGTCTTTAATTTTACGCGTTCAATTTGCAGTTTTTTGGCTCCACTAAAAACTGACACGGCAGCTTCGAAATTCATGACTTGATATAATCTCGCACTTTTCAGAATTTGGACCTGCAACAATTACAAAGTAATAAACTCCAGATCTCAAAGACCAAGTTCACATTCGCAAAACATTCAATTTTCAACAACTCTTTGAACATACCTTTCAATTTTCTCTACTTACTAGTAAATTCTCGAAATCACACATTTGTTTGACAGATCATTCTACAAATTGCCAACATGGATTTCACTACCAAGAATACAGCTTCTGGAGATGCTCGCCGCACACGGGGTTCCACTTCGTCATCGCCAACAAACACTTGCAAGCATGATGTCGAGTTCGACAACAACGATGAGCAGCACACCACCAAGCGTACCAGACGCGAGGATGCCCCGGCCACTCCTTCCAAAAAGTCAGCCAACCATCCCCAACGAAAAAGCGAAGGCAAATCCAAGCCAATCTTGTTTACAACTTCGCGCGTCGCAGGCTTCACTGGTAATATCTCTGTTGGTCTATCTGATGGTCCTCGCGGTCATTCTTCTCCTTCACCTGCTACTAATGATCACCACATGGTTGACCCAGGCACCCAGGATACCACATCCACAGCTTCTCAGGATATTTTGAAGAAGCAAGATCATGAACGTCTCAAACAACTTCTTCAGCAGAAAAATGAAGAGATAATGAGATTAAAAATCAAGCTTGAGGTCAGAGAAGAACTTGACAGCGAGGATGCTGCTCGTGAGTTGAAGCTAAAAGACACAATTGAGAAGTACCGTTCAGACGCCGAGTACTGGAAAGAAAGAAGTTCTGGCGGTCTTGAAAGCTATCATATTTTGCAAGAGAAGCACAAAATTCTTGAAGTCAAGCTTGAGACAGTTACGACTGAGCTACAAGTGAAGAATGAAACCCTCGAAGCCGAACACGAAGCAGTCAAGGCTGAGCTCGAAGGGCAGTGTACTGTTATAGCAATACAGGAAACAGAGCTGGCTGAATTACAAGAGAAATATGATGCACTGGAAGCCAAATACAAGACACTCAAAGCTATAGACGTTAACCAGGCTTCTTATGCTTTGTTTGAGGGTCGAAAAGTGAGATCTCCCTCATCTTGAGGGTTTAATGCTCCGCTAACTTTGCTCAGTCTCCTGAATTTATATCTGTTAATCCCGATAAACCATTTTTTACAGACGAGGAGCTAGCAGCAAAGCGAAAGGAGGTTGCGGACCAAGACGCTGCCGAGTTGCAGAAAGCCTGGGATGATCGCCGTAACAACGTCGTCAAGGACTGCGATGTTGTTATCCAGTCCATTGAAGTGTTCCCGGAAGATATGAGATTCAGCGAAGTACCTGAAGAAGCGACTGATGCAGGCTCGAGGTCAACAAACCCAAAGGTAAAAACATTTTCACTGCAACCTTGAAGGTCTCCTAGAGGCTATCCTTGATTTTCTTTTGCTGATATTGTGATAAATTCAGAGAACCGGCTCTTCTGTTCCTCTCAGATATGCCACACCATCGGTCGCCGCCAAGTCACCGGACCCACCCAACACTTACGAGTCTAATCTTCGTTTGTGGGATACACCTGACAGACCTCTTTTTCCTGGTCCGACTGAGGAATCTACATAGGTATCTTTACATATCCAAAGTCAGTTACGACTTCCTGTCCTAGACTTCCTTGTACAAAGCGCAGCAACTAACTTGAAGATATCCGCAGGCAGTAGATTGTCCATTCGATCAGCATGTCTAATACATGACGCGAATCGCCCGAGCAACGAAGCAATACCGTCGATTACGAGGAAATGTTCAACCTGCCCAGAGGGAGCCAGGAAGCCTTGGGAGTGGCTCTCCCAAGGTGGATTCAGCTCTAATGGGCAGATGAATGATTCCAAAGTTTCTGTCTCCGTCTGCCGAGGGCTCAATGTCGACAAACCATACGAAGAGACTCATCACAAAGAACAAACAGTTACCTGCGGCATAATCGATCGTGTTGACTCGCGTTGAATCTTTAGTTGTCTTTGAGCTTTGAACGGAGACGCCCTGACAAAACTTGAAGCAACTTCAGACTCTGCATCCTGTTCCTGATCCCAAATCACACTTACTTGGTAATTCGTTCCGGTCAATTTCTTAACTCGACTCTACTACACACATCACAACTACACCTTGGATCTAATGATACTCAAATTTCACAACTCAATCTTCCAATCACATCATTCTCATTGTCTGCTCTGTTACAGTCAATATCTCAACATGGTGGACATCCTTCTGCCTATCTCATGGCCACGTCCGGCTTTGATATTAGGAGTAAGATGCCCATCGACTTCAAAATACATGCACGACATTTCGGGTCCGTTCCAAAACTCAATGTTGCTGCTCGCAGCCCCCGATTCTGATGTCCACGACTACAGCACCTTATCTTCGCACATTCTCCTTCTTACTGTTGATATGTGCTATGGTTTAGGGACGCGGTTTTCCCGAATCCATCGGGTGCCCACAAACGGTGGTGGATGTTTGTAGATTACCTGCAGGACTCTGCGGTGAAGGATACTCTATGTTTTAGATGGTTCTCTAAGTCTGTGTGCCAATTCCAGGCTCATTATGACGGCTGTGGCAACACATGTTTTGGTCATTTTTGTATGGTTCTACGTGTCTATAGTTATTGATTTGATGTCCATGGTTGCGATTGGAATTCCACCGATGGTAGAAGTTGTATATAGTACTAGCTACATATTAGATGTTGTCTAAAATCCTGATTTACATCCATAACTCTATCTCTATATACCATGCCGTGAACAATCTCATCTATCTTGTTCGTGTCTAATTTTGCTCACTAACCACTTCCCGTGGAACACCTCTTGATTCCTACCTAGAGCTTGAGTGTTGGAACCTCTTACACGAATTCAAGATGACAATGTAAGTCTCATCACCACGATGCCTCTCTGTCAAACCACAGTCCCAGTCTCGTGACTTCCCTGAACCAAGAGACCAAACTCATATCTTGGTATCCCGAGGTCAGTCTTACAAGAATCATTCACTGTCTATTACTAAGTTATAATGAGCAATGAAGGCGGAGTAAATCGTAACCCGCCTTTCAATTTCAACTAACCACTGATATCAAGACACTGAGAAACGTGCTCATACATAGATGGAATTCCCCGTAATGAAAGATTTGTTGAGTCATATAATAAGTGAATTAGACGCTTGAATTCTCAATTTTACCCCGAGATGAAAGGCGCAGCAGGAATTTCCGCGGCTTTTACTTTCTATCAAGCTCCTCTTCCTGTTTCATCACCACCAAGAGTCAAATTACCCCTCAATAGCAAATAAAAGAATCAATAATTGTATAGCATTATCCAATTACCACAAGTGAAGCTATCAGAATAATATGAGCGCCCCTGCTCTTCCACAACTACCTCGGTACTGACTGGGCTTTTGTTGGGAGGTCGCCGTAGAAAAACTCAGCGAAATGATTGTTTGAAGTGAATGAATATTATCAAAAGCCTCAAAAAGTGAATATAGCGAACGCTAAGCCGATCAGAGTTTTCATCAAGTTTGATTAGCGAGTTCTTTCTTGCGCACAAAAGCATCCTCTTCTTTCTCAAAAATTCTCCCAACCTCCATCCTCTTTACATCCAAAAAATTCAGAATCCATTCAAAGCATCCTTCATACTTGACAACTGTCGTACTACTTGCAAACACTCAATCAATCCAACCCGTACAACATTACAACACGCCTTGCGCATTCTGACTCTTTTACAACTCCTCTTTTACTTTACCATAAGAAAATTCTTGTCTCTTGAAAACAGACCGCTTCTCCATACGTCCTATTCATACACAAGTCCTTTTTTACTTTGCGTGTTACCAACACCACACCACATAACAACAACTTCACCAAGCACTTCTTGAGAGCACCTCGTCTCTCACAAGTACTTATTAATTACTTCAAACTACAACGGTAGTTACAGAACCTCCTCTTTTTACCATCAACCATTAAGCCTTGTTCATCACGAATCATGCCTGCCGTTACCAGATCAAAGTCTCCTTGCAAGAAGGCATCGGCCGATCAAAATCAAGCCTCCTCATCCGCCGCGAGTACCTCCGCGAATGTCGCACCGGTCGCAAACATGCAAGCACCCGCAGATGGAGCTCTAGCTGGTGTTAATAATGCAGTAAGTCCCATCTGTTTGTCAATCGCACATTCTTTGATACCCGATCATGTTCCCCTATCTTGAACCCCACTTTACATTTCATCAACGTGAATGTTCCTTGCTTCTGGAAGCTTCATGTCTTCATTTTGACACATCTTTTTCGTTTCGCACACCATACAACAAGACATTGCCATGGCATCATCTTATTTGATCACATGCTTTCAATTTAATCATGACACTTGCTGACTCCATATTTGCAGTTTTCCGATGCCATGGTTCCAGCCTTGGCGCCGCTCTCTCCTTCCAAGAGAAAGAGAAGCGCAAAGACTCTCAGCGATGACGAAGGCGTTGGCGCGCAACCTTCTGAGCCTATGAAGAGAACACGGGTCGAGAGGAGTGATACCTCTCGTTCCCACCTAACAAGTGGTCAACCTGATTTGGCTGCAACAACTTATTCTCAAGTGGAGAGGGTAGTTCTTGGTCTTGAAGACACACCAGTATTTGGCGCTACTGGTGGTGCTCCCAAGGAGGGTCTTGATGCTGCTGCATCAACTCCCACATCCTCTCCAAAGTCCGTCGAAACCACGGCCGCCGCTCCAGTTTTGGACGGCGAAGAAAACGGTGCCATGGCAAAGGCACCCATTTCTGCGGTCTCTCCAAAGACTGGCATCACCAATACCTGCAAGTGTGATGAGCTTGCTACCAAGTTGCAAGAGATTACTGGCCTGAAGGCTGCTGTTGCAAAGGCCGAAAACGACGCTGAAGAGGCAATAGCAAGATCTCAAGCGATTTTCCAGAAGAAATTCAAGGAGGCTGTGGAAGAGACAAATGCTATTGAGGCCTCGGAAAAGGAGACTCGTGCGGAGTATAACAAGATCCGAGACGCCATGAGAGACCATTTACAGTCAACTCATCGGCTCCGACGTGAGAACGAGCGACTTTCTGACCTTTATGAAGGTCAGAAGAGAGAGAAGGAGGAACTCGCCGCGAGAAACCTGGTGCTCAGGGAGGACATTGCACAGTATCGTGAGGTCTTCAATTTGATGAATAAACGAGTTCCTATCCTCACCGCAGATCAGATCGAACTCGAGCGGACGAAGAAGCTTCTTGCGGCCGAAAAAGTGAAGAACGCGGAATATGAGGGTCAGTTTCAGGAGTCAGCTGAGTTTTTCGGTGCAAATAAGGTGGTTGAGAGCATCGAACGAGTTGATCCAGCTCAAGGAGGTATGTTCCACGAAAATCATAATTATGAGGAACATGCTCAGGAAGATCGCTCCCGTCGTTATCGCACACCAACACCTGCTGGCACTCAAAAGTCCCATCGAGCTTCTAGTTTAGTCGGCTTTCGGGAATCATCTAGGTGGGAGTGTCTTCATGACCGTGGATACAACGGAAATACCTGTCGCCACTGCGGCGACCACGTTCTCGCGGAGGGACATCCCGAGTTTGATCGTGAGAGATCCGTTGCCCCGGCTGATGACTTACCACCCAATTTTAGTGATGAAGAAGAAGAAGATCGCAACCGTGAAAGCGCTTCTTATGAACCCGCAGAAGCGGTCATCAATAACCAGGATGAACCTGAAAAGGTCGGTTCCCCAGTCCTCACTGGCAATGAGGATTATGAAGACAACGACCAGGAGGATGGACCTCAGGATGACGGTGCCTCAGATCTTTATGATTATGAGCATTATGAGAATGAAAATCAACAGGATCATCAGGAGTCTCTTCACCCTGCTGCGGCAGTTGAAAAGACGACTTCTGCACCTTCTGAGCCCCACCCTTCTTCCTCTCCTTCTCCCTCATCTTCCAAGAAGAGAAAGGAAAGTCCTGTCAGCGCATCGAGCCCTGCCAAAAATGTCGAGTCAACCGAAACTGAATTGGCTGGTCCTAGCAGTACTGATACACCACGTGTGATCATTGACTTCAAGCCTGCAAATTCAGGCTGGGGATCGCCAAGCGTTCTTTCCCCACAGGTTGCTGTCACTGCTCCAGCACTTTCAACTCCATCTTCAGCATCCTCGTTCCCGACCTTCATCACTCGGTCCGGAGCTGCAGTTCAATTTGGAGCTGCGACAGCCTTTGGTGCCATTGGCACCGCTGGACCCTCTGTTCGCTTTGGAGCTACTAACTCATTCGGAGTTCCAGCCTTATCGGCAAAAAGCTCTTCGGTCGCTGCCTCCCCTAAGGAGGATAATGCTGAAGAAGACAAGCCAGCTGATCAAAATAAGTAAGTGGAAATCCCAGCCTGCCTAACCACCAACCACCTCATCTACAACACTCGTCATTTCTCAATCATTCAGACGTCGTAGATGCAGCGATGAATGAACACTGGTTTCTTGTACCTGAAAGAACTACGCTGCCTTGAGTTTGGAACGCTCATGGTGGATATTGGGTTCTCGATGGGTTCCATGCATGAAGCTTTTGTTCTTAGTCTTGTACTCTTCGATGTCATCGACTCCTTATACTGGTTGGGCTCGGTTTCGCACAGGATCGTACTTATGTTGGTAAAATGCTCTCCTCTCTCTGGTGTCTCTTTTCAAGATAGTTTACTCGGTGCGGCTCATTGCCACCATCAAAATTTCGCGGTGAGGCTTCACGCATTTCAGGCCTGAAAAAGTCCATTCGGAATTCTACCATGAGCAGCGGCGACTGATATGTGTACTGCCACCATGGATTGGTATATTCTCAAAGAAAACAGAAAAGCTCAAAAAAAATTGATAACAAAAAACAATCACCAAAAAAAAGCTTACCCTCACCTCTCTCTTGATCTCGACCTTGTCACTTCATATTCTTTGGCTTTCGATCCTTGGCCATACCTTTCCTGGACTTTTCCGGAACTTATTTAACCCCAGCATGACACCTGTTGGTCTAACCATCTCTCTATTTCGAAGACCTTCCAACGTTCGTCATCAGCGAAATCCTATTGAGAGTCCTCTGACCACATGACTCCGTCTTCATATTAACCAAGTTTCTTGACATTGTCATGCAGCTTTATCGGTTTGAATACCCCTCGGAATTTTGACGCCAAAGATTTTCCATCGGGAACCTTACCACCTAACTTATTCTTCGATATCATAACCCTTCTCGATATCGATTACTTTTAACTTACGCACTCGCTTGCCTGCGATGTGCATTACTCATATCGGATTTTCGCGCCAACGTCTATCCACCTAAATACAACCACCATAACCAAATAACTTTCGACATTTGCATCTCTAGCAATGTCCATGATGGCCATTACGCCTTCATTAATATTAACTTCCCTTCAGGCATTCCTTCACCACCAGGATTGGGAATTTTACCTTCTCTTAACTTCGCACCATCGACACCTTTTCGATTTGTGCACCAGCTCAAACGATGACGAGATCATTCTTCATATCGAGAGCTTACCACCTTGTTGACATTAGCATCTTTCAGCAATGTCTATGATGGCCATTACGCCTTCATTAATATTACACTTCAGACACTCCGCCACCACCAGGATCAATGTGAGTATTACCACCCCTCTTGACTTCGCAACATCAAAGCTTTCCCAGTGACAATGCTGACAAGTTCTTTCATAGTGTCTAACTCTTATCGGCATTTGTTTCAACAATTTCAACATCATCATCTCACCTCAGTGCTGGCACTGGGGCAAGAGACACGGACTGAATCGCATGAAGACAGTCCAGGAAAGAAACCCCTCCACTCTCAAAAACTAATTCCTTGTTTCTTCATACTGCGGTGGCGATCTAGCAAAGTACCCCCAGCAGCACTCGGATCTTTTCAGCTTTCACACAGCAGCGGCGATCCTTTGTTCCCCCGCACCAACTCAGCTTCGTCCACAACAGGATGGTATATCGGATTTTTTCCCTTAAACCAGCGGCAGCGATCTAGTAAAGTACCTCCGCACCCATTCATTCGGCTTCGTCCTGAAAAGGACTGCACCATCTCGGTCTATCGGCGTCCCACAATTAACAGTTCCACCATGATCAAATCACTGGTGTCGAAAAGTACCACAGACACACAAAACAATCACAAAAAAACTTCAAAAGAGAAAACCCTCAAAAAAAAAAACAGTGCGCCCTCTCTCGCCGGTCTGGTATCAAGCTCACCTTTCAACTCATACGTTCTTGATACCCACCTGGATTTCGACCCATCTAACCTTCCTCCGAAACTTCCACTTCATCGATTCTCACCAGTTCATGTCCACATCGACAGGTAGTGACGACTACAACGGACATGTATCTCGGTATCGATACCTCAGAATTCCTCTCTCTTCTCTTTCACTTCCTTCTCCTCCGCATCAGCAACCGCTGAGACCTCTTTACCAAATCCGCTTACTTCATCATAGACTGACTGCATCAAATTCTCTGCGACGAAATCACCACGTGCAGCAGAGCAGTCATTGTCTAGATGGGAGATCAAGCATGAGAGGTCGACCTTGAAGGAAAGAAAGAGAACAACCAAAAAAAGAAAGACATCAGAATGCAAGAAAGTACCGGTAGATAGTCAGCAGTAGATAGTTCCATTTGGGGCACGTCCGCCTCAGATGCGTCTGATTTTTTTCCCTAGGTTCGGAAGCGTTGTTTGAGTGGTTTCCATTGGGGGCACGTCCGCCTCCGATGCGTCTGATTTTTATTTCCTAGGTTCGGAAGCGCGAAAACCCACATATGTGTTGCAACGCTTGGGAAGGAACCCAGGTTAGTTCCCGTATGATGAGGGTGGAGGACATGCTCGAGTAGATGATTGGGGGTGTTTTGAGTTCTTTGTCTTTGCTGCTTTGTATGGTGGTGTATGGTGGTGGAGCTCTAGTTGTTTGGTTAGATTTTTGATATGGTCGATGGTATTCAAGAAGCAGCATGTTGCTATTGAATGGGAGTTACACGATTGGGAAGAATTACGAACAAAAAAGGCGCGAGATCGAGATAGTCAGAACCCGGAGAGGGCCAGGAAACCTTGGGAGTGGCTCTCCCAAGGTGGATTCAGCTCTAATGGGAGGAAGCGGTTTACACTTTATTTCTGTCTGTCTAGATATAGGATCTGGAGTTTGGGAGTTGGAGATGAGGAGTTCAGGTAGATACCCTTGTGTTCTGATGGTTTTCCAGAATGGTTTATGAAAATGGAGATTTTACAAATTACTTGTTTGCTTTGATTGTGACTGTGATTGATGTGCTTGTGAATTGCAATTGTGCTGGTGATATATAACAAAAAAAATAACTTCAAAGCTAGGGTTACTGAGTGCTGAACTGAAAAAGGCCTATATAGGTACTCGAAGCATACCTCCTTAGCGGTCTAAAATTAAAAAGGTGACATGGTAACTTGCCAAAAGACACTCAACGTGTGGTAATCTTGCATATTCGCTGTATAAGATCCCCGAGTTTCTCAAGTGAAATCGCCAAATTGAAAGACAATGAACGCAAATCAAGGGAAAACAATTATTCATTAACTCATTAATCATTACCCGTTAGCCATACACCCGTTCCACGATCATAATCCATACGCAAGTTCATCGTAGGAGGAGCGAAGGAATTCGTTCCTTCAATCTCTGATCTATCTTCCTCTTCCTTCTCCTCCTCATCGTCATCATCATGATCAGCGCGTAATCTCATCGATCTCTTTTTTAACCTCCGGTTACACCCAGAGATTCTTATCACCTTCTCCCACTCAAATATCCGGGAGCTTGACTTTTTTTCTCATGACACTTCATGAACGAGGTTAATCAGCCGGTTTCGAGGACGTATTCCTATATCCGTTCTCAAGGCTCTCTTCAAAGAGAGACCCACATCGCCTAGGAGCATTCTGCTGCTACAGGCATGATCTGGTTGGCCCTTCTCATCACTTCCTTGTCGTGTCCAAGTCATCGTGGCCTGGCGGAGTTTATTTCGATTATTGATCGTTCGAATCGTGTGTTGACGTTTCAACATCCAGCAAAGTCTCGATAAAACCACATTTGCCTCGGAGGTTCGAGCCCGAGTGAAAAGCGGAACCTTTTTAGGCTAGAATCTAGATGTCCAGACCCTTCAAGCATTGCACGCCGTTTTGATGTTCAGCAAAGTCCGAATTGGCTTAGGCGATCCTCGTGAGTCCTATGTACGTTTTTTCAAGACAGTTACTCTGTGATCGATTCCATGGCAGTCCTCATATATGGTATACAGAGCTTGAATCCATTGATCAAGTGCTGTCTCAGCAGCAGATGTCACGTGTAAATCACGTGAACCCGCTCGTAGACCCTTTCGAATCGATTCGTAAGCCTCAATCATAAGCAAGATCTCTAAGCTTGATGCTTTGTTTTCTTGTTCCGTGGTATGATGATCTTGCTGGAGTGATGTTGATAACTTGCTTGTCAGGAGATTCAAGCAAATCTGTAGGCTAATATCCTGGTCCGATGAAGATGTCTTGTCTAATGGTTCGCATGTTGGGGATGCTGCGTTCTCGGTCCCGAATTTGTTATTCTTTTCATCCCCTTTGAATATTAAACTATGCGGCGAACCTCTTCCGTCGGATCCAACCAGAGTTTCGCAATCCGAGGCTTCAGATGGTGATGTCGCATTACGTCTGCAAAGATCCCGCAGACCCTCTTGAGATTTTATTTTCCTTAATGTTCTCTTGACCGGAATGACAGGTAGATCGAGGTTCCAAGAAGAGGATATACGTCGTCGCGGTAATGTTTTCTGATATTGGTTGGCAAGCCATTCTGAAGAGTTGTGTTCCATCGCTTTCTTTTCCAATTGGCCAATGAAGAAGACCGGGGTTTTAGCTCTCTTTCGTAAGGTCTCCATCTTACTGGTAGTACTGCGTTCGTCGGAAGAATATATACTAATCGAATAATTCGAAGGTACACGACGAATGCGATAATTATTAATGTCGGTATTATGTTGAACTTGGGGTGGATATCTTGGAGATTGTATACTCATCCGTAATTGAGCTGGTGAATAAAAGTTTTGTTCATGTTCTTTCTCTGTCAGATCCAAGTCTCGACCCGCACAAGTAATGGCTACGTCATTGTTGCCATTGTCATCACCAATTGCTTCATTCTCTTCTTGTATTAGATTTAAACAGGGTTGTCTTCTGAAGTCTGACGCTGTCACAACTTGACCGAATAGACAACGAGGAGGAAGCTGATCCCTAGGTAGATCATTGAATGTAACTTGTTTTTGTGAACGTTTTGCTTTTTGGAAATCTGTTGGTTTCGAATCTTCGGAGCTTTTCCTGAGGCCTAAAGAGCCTAGAATACTGGTAAACGACCTCATAATGAAGGGGCTTGATTGTTGGTGTTTCTCGCTTCTTATTAGTTGCACAACCACAGCATAGAAATCTTGGTTTGACAACAATCAACTTACAACAAAGAGCTTTCCTCGATAGTGGGGAACTTCGATGCATTATATGTGTTAATTGTTATTCTTCTGACTTCAGAGCCGGGTAGGGGGATCAACGAGTTATACCATCAGATGATATGGCATGGCATTTGAGCTTTGATATTGTGAGAGTGAGAGTGAGAGTGTGAGTGTGAGAGTGAGAGTAAGAATTGAGAAGGCTGGCCGTGGCGCAACCATTTCGTCGAATGAAACTAGAAATTAGTGTACATTGTGCTATTTTGTTGCAGCATCTATATGAACTTACATGCAAAGAAAAATCTTGCGAGTATCTTTTAACCTGGACATTATTTTCTCGACCATTCATCTTAACGGCCACAATGCCCTTTTGCGTTTTGGTGGCTGATTGATGCTTTGCGGTATGGTCTTTCTTCGCCGATTAGACCTGCTTACAGTTCAAATACCAACTTTAATCATGGGCATGTTCGTCGAGCGTATTTTCTGCATGAGGTAGAAAAAAGGCACAGACTCACCATTTCAATAGAATCCATTGAGATGGCGCAAATTTTCAAGGAGCAAAGAAAGGTAAAAGGATGTTTAAGGCTGGAAAAGAGTTGAAACTTGAAAGTAACAGAAGATGGGGAATTACATTTTAGTGATCAACTACCGAGACTAGCAGTGCCTGTATGTATCCACCCCGAGCCACCATCATTTTATTTTTGCAACGCGATATTAAAAAACTCTATGTAGAACACAACTCGCCAGGCCACTGATGAATGAGAGCATTCTGCTTAATTGTCTTTTTATGACATACTCGAGTTGCAATCCTCCCTTTTCGACAAAGCCATCCATCATGAGATTCACGAATTCGTCAGACAATAAGAAACTCGGATTTCAGAGTAGCTTTGAAACCATTGTCTTTAAAACTTTAAGGCTCCATGCAAATCTTAACTCTACACCAAGTAATCAGATTATAGACTTTTATCAAGATTAAATGATATTTAGATTACTATGATTTTCGCACTTAGAAAAGAGTCTTACAAATTCGCACCCACTGTTGGGACTTGACATTGACCATCGACGGCTTGCCGGCTTTAAATCACGGCACGATACGAGCTTAAATGGTTCAGATTTCTACATCAGGACAATCGCAACACCTCAATCACGATAAATATGCCCCAAACTCAAGACCTTCTGCTTATCTCGTATGCTTTGTGCTGGGCGTGGAGTAAGCACATCTGCCAACACACGTGGAATGGATGGGACGAAAGAAGCCGGTCTATGCACAAAATTCTCGACACCAGAAAAGTCTACTCGACATGCTAAGTAGAACCTTGGAAGAGTTAATGGTATAACCTCCAAAAGAGAAGCTAAGATTAAGGTAAGGCGGTACCTCACTAATGCTATTGCGCTGCTCTTGATCGCTGCACTCTAGGTCTCATGGAATTCAATGTAGGGTTCTAGCACGCAAAAAAACGGCATTGTAGACACGCCTTTTTTAAACTAAGAAGGTCAATCTACACCTTCACTGACAGGGCTGAAAAGAATGTCACGGGGGGCATCATTATGTGAGACCAAATTTCACACTAAATGCGGGGTCTTTCAGCTCCCACCATCGGCGCCTTCAACCACGGCTTAGGTCATGAAAGAGCGATTTTTCACGCGGGAGAAAACCTCAGAACCTATCACCGTGCTCAAGTTCTTTCGACACAAACTCTCGATTGTTGTGTCTGGACCCAGCAACATGTCTTCGAGTATCGAAAGAATTGCGTCTGGACACAGCATGTTCCGGGAGTCCTAGGTGTGCGATGACCCTAAGCAAATGATGACGGTTGTCATGGCCCTTCCATCCTCCCCATTTACGGGACATTCTTGTTTGGTATTAGTCTTTGGATATAATTGGTGTTGATCAATGGCTATCTACTGCCCTTTACCATATACATTCCTGAAGTGGAAAAGAGTGTATGAATTCCACGCCGGTG
This sequence comes from Botrytis deweyae, assembly GCF_014898535.1. NCBI lineage: Eukaryota > Fungi > Ascomycota > Leotiomycetes > Helotiales > Sclerotiniaceae > Botrytis > Botrytis deweyae. The sequence goes on from NW_024066217.1 coordinate 169,953, forward strand.
CCATCAAATGACATATTTCAACTCCGCTTTCTACCATCTGGTAATTATATTAGAGATTCATTTTTCCTCGTGTTTTGTTAACTAATATAGCCCTTCCTAATCTCATCATTATCAAAATCATGGAAGAACATTTAGAAGGAGTCCCCAAATTGCTACATTCTGAAATCGTTGCTCGTTTCACTCTTGGCTATTTCCTTGAGAATATTGCCGTACGGTCAAATCGAACGCTCCTCGTCACGAATATGATTGTTGGCCAGATATTCTATGTTGATCCCAGACATAACGATCCCGAGTCTACTATTCAGTCGATACATGATTTCAATACTGCCGAAGCACCTCCTGAAGACGATGAAGAAACTGGTATCTAAGGCTCAAAAAATCACGCGGAAGCGATTATAGAGCATCCGAAAATTGCCGATTTATTTTATGCATTCTCTGGTGTGCATGAGAAAGCTGATACTTGGGCTGTATACTCCTTGGACTTCCGTGGCTTCGATCCGTCTCGCGGAGCAGCTACAACCATGGTGGAAAGCTCGCGAATCTACCTGAAGCAGGATGGCTCAATGGTGCTACGATGATTCCTGAGACGTCGACTCTATTGATGGCTGAATTCCAGCAATGTAAAACCTTTGCGTTCAATTTACAAACAGGAAAGGTTTCGATCTGAATTGGGGACGAAAGATCAGGGAAGGTCACAACTCATCCACCATGGCCTGCACTCAATGGCCTGGAGTACTTTACAGGCCAGATTTTCGGAACGGTTATTGATCGTGGGACACTCGTGAAAATGCAAGTAGATGAAACTGGCGAGTACAAGAGCGGTAGTCTGGAACTTGTAGTCAATCAGTTTATCGGGGATGATTTTGCATTCTATTGTGAAAGAAGCGCTTATGTAGCTACAGACCCGGCATATACAGTTTTGAAGTTTGTCCAAATTGCGACTGAGCCACAAAAGGGGGAAAGGCTCAAGATTTTAGGTGGACTAGATAAAAAAGAGACTGCAGGTCGGACTGTTTCAGCTCTCGGGAGAGGGGAAAATGATAGTGACTGCATCTATGTAGTGACATGCGGTGGAGTTGTGAATCCAATTGGTGATAATGGATCAGGGCAAGCATTAATTGCTAAAGTTCGTGTTGGAGTGACAGGTGAGGCATGTTAGACTTCGAATGAGTGTTAGAAGTCTGTTACAGTACCCAGACATACAGCATATGAGACTCATATTGTACATTATCATCAACTATACTATGCGTCTTCATGTCGTATATTTGCAAACACGAGTACACTTGCAGATGCCACTACCGGGTTTGCTCCACTTCATTCCTAAATTAATGTTGTCGAAACCTTCACAACTCATCAAGACACAAAATTGGGAAACTAAAACTGCTCGCTACACTTCTCCTTTGACTTAAACTTTAGATCAAACGAAGAAAGCCAGCTTCAAGCAGCACATGCAATTTTCTTTAATTACCTCAGCTTTGCTTCCAAGAGATACTCCAGCTTCTACCGACTTTCCTTGAGCCATTTCTCGGGCTGAATCTATTCCAAAGCACAACATCCAGATAATCTTAATTTTTCAGCTCAAACCCCAGCAATTATTCAACGTCGAAATGGCAAAAATCAAAGGGAAATTATTTGAAATTGATGTATCTGCGAGAGCTATTGAACTGCTGCACTTTATCTCATATGACTGGATCATTTTTTTTATCACCCACACACAAGAAATTATTGAGGTGAATATCCCTTTAACGTGACTGTGAAGCTGCATATGTTTTGACCGTTTAACGTTGAACAGCTGACCTCGGTACGTACCCGTTTACCCGACATTCATCCGTGTGTAACTTTGCAAATACTGACTTAAAAAGGCGATTCACTGCACTCGCGAGAGTAAACCCCGAACTCTACATTATACTCATCTCCGATGTAGTTGTAATGTTGAAAAGAACTATTGGAAGAAATTATTTACCATTTCCCTCTTCTACAGTATGTATTTGAGAAACAGTCAGGTGGTTGTAAAACCTTGGCGAATTTGTCAGGCACGCGAGGCGCCTCACGCGCATTTCATCATGACATTACCTGAAAATGTTTAGACGCGCGTTCTTTCGATCTTGACTGTCTCAAAAATGATCCGATCCGGTGCTACCTTTTGTATCCTTGGTGTTGGTCATACCCAACGTCAGGATTAAGTTTGGCGTTAATATCCGTTATGCTTAGCATTGACGCCTGCTGATCATGGGGGTCTGTCGCCATAATTATCTACATGGGTTCATATTAAGTCTTTGTTGGTGCCCCCTATTCACTCAAAAAAGCTCACTTACCCCAGACGCCAATATGCGAAGGAACCTATAAGCAATTGTTTAATATCGAAATGTTGGAATTCGGTATCTCGGGTTATTGAGTATCATGGACGAGGTCAAGAAAGGGAAATGATATCACCTCTACAGAGGCCGTGTTCCCATATAAAGTATGAGCCTGGGCCCAAAAGGTACAGTTACGGAAATCTCTTAACATTCTTTCCAAGCGGACACCAAACCTCTGCTTCTATCTATTTTTTTCGTTGGCGCCATGTCCTACCGCCTTTCCCTCTTCGGAGGATCACATTTAGCATCGTTGTTTCTTTGCATCTTCGTCTTTACAAACTTAGTGAACTCTTCTGCACCAAAAGACTTCAAATATCCCATTCAGAACCGGTTTTCGTCCAGACAGGACGCCAGTGCTGTTCCAAGCTGGCAAAAATATGTCAGAGCTCCTTCCTCCAATATCATCTCACCTCAAAGCATTGTTAATACCTCCGGAGATGTCAACAATCCCAATGCTCTCCTTGGACAAGGTGGTGGAGTTACCACATTAACTAGAGCTAATGGATCAAATGACGTTCCTTCTATTATTGTTGACTTTGGACAAAACACTGTGGGATACTTGAGCATCAACTTTGCTGGTGCTTCAGCAACTCCCCCCGGTATTCGACTTGCTTTCTCCGAAACTTTGACATATCTTTCCAATATCAGTGACTTTTCACGATCAAACAGTGTTAGTGTACTCCAAAGCTATTTAAATTATAGCTTATGTTGACAATATATCAGGGCCAGACAATCACTCCAGGTTCTGACCAGGTACGGTATTCACTATGCTTCTCTATGCTACCTGTTTCTAACCACAGACTATTCAGATTGCTGTTGGTAGCCAACCTTATACCTGGACCGAAGTGTACGGGTGTCAACATGGTACACAAGTGTGTGCCGATGGCCTTCATGGTTTCCGTTACGTAAAGATCTATCTCGATGCATTAGCCGCAGATGCACCATATACAGCTCCATACGGAAAGGTATCCATCGATTACTTGAGTTTGAAATTTTCAGGTGTTCATGGTACCCCAAATACTTTCACCGGCTGGTTCGAAAGTTCTGATGAGGATTTCAATCAATGGTGGTATGATGGTGTATACACTAATGACATTGCAACCGACATTTTTCAACAAAATTCTAGCGACCCCCGAGATGCCTTCAGTCCAACTCTTGATGGCAAATTAGTTCTCTTGGACGGAGCAAAGAGAGATAGAGATCCCTACGTTGGTGATGTTGCTGTTGCTGGAAAGACATTGTTCCTGTCGCATGATGCACCCGAAGCATCTCGTAATGTTCTTGCTGATTTAGGAGATCATCAACGTGCTGATGGATGGATTCCTCCTGCATCGATGTAAGGGATCATCTCAATCATTACTCGTGGTTGTATACTTACATTTTTTTAATAGTGGCAGCTACGATCTTCACCTCCTCGATTATCCATTGTGGTGGATTGTCAGCAGTTACGATTTATTGATGTACACCGGCGACAACGATTACATCACAAAATATTACCCCAACATCGTCAAAGTCCTGGACGTATTCTACCCATCTGTCACAGACAATGGTACAAACCTCATCTGGAAAGGAGTCGGTATTTCAGGAAGTTATGGAGATTATGCATTCCTTCCTCGTTTTGGTCCAGTCACGTATTACAGTGCCCTCTATGTCCTTGCACTCGAGAACGCTGCTGTAATTGCCAAATCTCAAGGTCAATCTTCCGATGCTTCTCGCTGGCTCGCTCGCGCTAAAGTTGTATCTGATGCACTCAATTCCAATAACTTCGACAATTCAGTCGGAGCATTCTTCGACGGACAAGGACCTCCCTGTGTCGGCGGAGAATTTTGCGAAACCCACTCTCAGGATGGAAATTCCATATCTATCCTCGCAGGAGTTACCAATTCCTCCCGCTCCAATTCTATTCTCAATTACCTCAATACCGCCAATAAGCGCTTTTACGGCAATTCATTTTATGACAACGACGTTCTGCAAGCAGACTTCTCGCAGCGTGTCTATGCATTTATATCTTTCTTCGAAATATCCGCACGATTCAAGACCAACCTCGTAGCAAGTGCCTTTGATGAAATCAGAAGATTATATGGTTGGATGGCCAATAATGATCCCAAAGTTACCATGTGGGAAGGTATTGGACCGAATGGAAGTGCATACGAACAAGGATTCACAAGTATGGCTCATGGATGGAGCACGGGTATTGTGCCTGCAATGAGTAATTACGTTTTGGGTGTTATCCCTACTGGACCTGGATTTTCTACCTGGAGTATTAAACCATATCCGGGTGATCTTAAATGGGCTAAGGGTCAAATTCCCACTCCGAAGGGTCCAATCCATGTGGATTGGAGTATCAAGACAAATGGATGGTTTGCGTTGAGTATAACTGCTCCTGTTGGAACATCTGGGTCAGTGAGTCTACCGGTTCAATTTGGTACGGCTGCGAAACGCGATACTGCACTCGAAATCGATGTTGATGGGGAGGTTGCGTGGAATAATGGACCTAAAGCTTTCGATGCGGAATTAAATGGGGATGATGGATACATTACTTTGAGTTTGGCGGGTGGTGCTGTTCACAATATCACAGTGAAGGCTTAGTGATTGGGTTAGTGTTATTTCCTTTCTGTGTACTTATTAGGAACGAAAGTTTGCGCGCATTCAAATCAAGGTCTGGTTGGCTGGGTTAGGAGCAAGGATTTCAACCTTTATGGGGAGCATTATGGCACCATGATCTATTTCGTTAATAGGGTTCTTGGGTATGGTAATCGGCATGGGCATTAATTTATCAATGGACATTCAGATTATTATAATAAGAGCCTTTGCACGATATCTATTTACCCCAGTAGTAAAACCGCATAAGATATATCACGGATCGGCGACTTTTCCGTGCTAACCAGGGTGGTATTCGGAACATGGGCTCGGATATCTTACAACGATCACACAGAGGAGAAGATCATATCCTGTTTCGGTACATCCCCAGATTTTAACCAAAATTAAGCACCAGCACGGAGGAGCATTTTCTAAATTTGAGTTTATTAAGTGCTAGCTAATTACGGATAAAGCGGGATCATACTTCATTGCCGAGATTTACGAAGTAGTACTCCTTTTGATTCTATTTTCTAAAACCACGAACATACCCATCGTCTTTGGATAGAATCAAAACATTAATAATACTTTTGCAGAAAAAACGCAGACCTTTTAAACATGCGCCAATCCAACACCCGTAAATGAACATTCCTCATCATAAACCCTCTTCTTATCCTTCCCATCCATTCCCACTCTATACACCGCACCACCCAAATCCGTCAAATAAATGTGTTTATTAACCGTATCCAGTTTCAATCCAATCGCTTCATGCAATTGTCTCGTCAAGATTTGATACTCGTTCTTCTCTTCGCTATCATCCTTTAGCGCTTTCAATGAATCGTCCCCAAGCTTTGCTGCGTTCAGACTATTTCCTCGAGGAGGATCTCCTCTATCGGTCCAATACAGTGTCTGTGTATCTTCGTCTATCTCAAGATCAATAGGCTCAGGTAGTTCTTGAAACAATAACTCGATGTCTTTTCTAGTGGAAGCATTTTGGCCCGCTGGCATCTGTATATTGGCGCGGAAGATCCGACCTTTCCCACCTTTCGAAAATCCCTTTTGCGTCCAGTAAAATTTTCCTTCTTTGTTGTTTATGGAGATTCCTACACACCATTTGAGTTGATCTTTTGCATCTTCTGGATTTTGCCAATCGCCGGTTTGGATAATGGTTTCGTGTTCTGATCCGTCGAAGTTACATCTCATGACTCGCAGACCTTCGCGGTCACAGAAATATAGTTTGGAAGCGGCATGATCAATGATTAGTTGTTTAGGCGTGTGGACTGCTCCGGATGGAATCACAGTTTGGATGTCGCTTCCGTCGAGTTTGCATGACTGTACTGTGCCGTCGTTGGCTGTTGGGATGCCCATGCATGTCCAATATATACGACCGGTCTTCAGAGAAATGTCAAGACCGTCTGGAAGATGCTGGCCGGAGACTAGAGTTCGAAGTTGACGGCCATCAGGGGAACCGACTACGATTCGACCTGCGTTTAGGGTATCGGTCAGGGAATTGAGTCCAATATCTAGCATATATCTAGGTCTGTTAACTTCAGTCTCGTGGACTATGGGAGGAACAGCTTACAAAGATGGAGCATGCAAATTCTCATGATGATCTTTTTCTTCGCCCTTAACTTTTGTTGTTTGCCCAGGGGGGTACAATCCTCCCTTACCACTTTTAGCACCCAACTTTCCCTCCTCCAGATACCTCTTCTTCAAGAAGTCAACTGTATGTTCTGAAGGTAATCCCCTCTCCTTAACATAATGTTCTTCAATGAACGCGACCGTATCCAAGCCCACTCCATCCATCATAGCACAAGGGCCCATCCCCTTTCCACCCCCAAACATCTCTACCCAAACCCTATCCAATTCCTCTGGGGTACTAACCCCCTCCGCAAGAATCATCAAGCACTCTCTCTTAATACTCGCCCAAACACGATTAAACACAAACCCCGTACTCTCCCTCTTAGCAACAATAGGATGCATACCCACCTCCTTCAACCTCTCTACATACCACGGAAAGATTTCTTCCGCCGTCTCTCCATCCGTCATAAGTTCCACAATCTTATTATCCGGCGGCATCATATAATGCGTATTAAAAATTCTCTTCTTCGTATCCCCACTCACCTTCTCCAGCATCTCCGAAGTCTTATAACTACTCGAATTACTAACCAACAGCGCATCCGACTCACACAGTTTCTCCAACTCAGCAAACGTATCAATCTTCAACTGCAACTTTTCCGGCACCGCTTCAATAACATTCCACGCTCCTTTTACCGCTTCGGCTAACTCTTCATGGACGGTTACGGTGCCCGGAGACGAACATTGGATGGCGGATGCGTAGATGGATATGTTGTTTTCGATGTAGTGGAGCGCTGCGTTGCGCTGTTCGGGTGAAGGGTCGCGGATTCGAACGTCCCAACCTCCAGATGCCCATGTGCAGGCGATGCGACGGCCGAGAACACCACCACCTAAGACGGTTATGGGACGGTTTTTGGTGGTGGGAAGTGTGAAGGTCATTTTTGGGGTTTGGGGTAGTTGAGTCAAAAAAATTGTTGAAGGGTTTAATGCGGAGGAAAACTCAATTGGGAAGACTTTGGGGGAAATTCTTGATGAGATTATGATAGATTTACTGTCAATGTTTGTGTTAATGTATGTATCAGTATTTCTCTATCAAATATGTAAGTAAATCTTTATATATGAAAAGTCGTCTATAAATCACATAAAATCCACAACCCACGCACCCTCACATCCCTTCCGAACATTCCACCCATCCTCGGTATGATGTCAGGGCTAGCGACGGAAGGGAAAACTAAATTTATCTATTACAATCCTATCAAACTACTTGTCTGGGCCTCGGTCAAGCTATCTGAAGCTAACGCATAACTAGTGTGGGTCGTTCCGGCCGGATCTAAAGGCAACTAGTTCGAGGTCTGGCCAACTGAGTGTGTTACAATTATGCTAGTCATCTTCATGCAGGATTTGTGAAATTCATGATGTCGAATCTTTTGCGTATTTTTGCATCATACGTATGCTCTGGATAAAGCGGAAGATTCTTTGTATTTGAGATTTAAACGTTGAAGAGAGGTCGAGGTTCGGATATACAGCGGAGGCGAACGGATGCTTAGTTTTCCGCAGAGGTCGGAAGATTTAGCACGCTTCACGTACAATTTAAAACTTTAATCCCAAAGAGAACAAGAATGGTAAAATCTAGCTGTATTTCCAATATGATACAATTAAAATGAAGCTAAAATGAGAAGACTTGGTCAGGCAATTTACTGACAGCTCTTGGTTTTTGCCAACCCAGCTCTACCAAGCTAGTTTTCATGGAGTCAACCAAACCCGGTGGTCCACACAGTAACACCTTACTATCATCGCTTGGTTCTGGAAAGCATTCCTTGACCATCTCCTTGGTCACATATCCTTTGGCCAGCTTCCAATTCTTTGACGGTTTGGATAACACATAATGTACTCTAAGGTTCTCAGGGTATTTCTTTGCGAAATTGTCCAACTGCTCGCGGAGTAAAATATCCTCTTCGCTGTTATTGCCATAAAGAAGAGTAACAGAAGTTTCATCCGTTGGGTCTTCACATATTGCTCGAATCAACTTGTTCGATGTCAGCTTAAGTTGTGTGTAGAAGAGTAGACATTGTTACCTGATACATCGGTGTAATTCCCGTTCCTCCTGCAATCATTCCCATCTTCTTCACCATTCCCTTTCGATATCTCATCGCACCTTTTGGTCCGCGTACTTCAATCTCGTCTCCAACTTTGAGATGCTGGAGATATCTTCCAGTGAGAAGTCCATCCGGATACATTTTTATCACCAATCGAAGTTCCCCAGGATTGGAATTATTAGAAACAGGTGTGTATGATCTACTGACGGCCTTGCCGTCGATTTCTGTTCGAATACTAATATGCTGTCCAATAGGAAGGCCGATTATCATATCATCTTTGGGAAGTTTGAATATCAAACGATGAGTATTTGAAGACAATTTCTCCTTTTTGACCAAAGGTAACTTTTGATAATTATCCGGTTGTAGATATCCCTTGACTTTCGTGATTGGTTTAGCAATCTGGATAGATGGTTTGTAATGTGATGGGTATGAATATGGATTTTTGAAAGATCCCGATAATGCTTTTTCGAGATAAAGTCCCACTCCTGCCGCAATAGATAGGGTAGCAATACTCGAAATCAGCACACCTTTCCAAAACCCTCCATGTTGTGCATGAAGCCACCCGATTTTTGGTGACCTCGAGTAAATTTCATAGCCTAGGAAAAGCGCAGATCCAATTGAGAAAACCTTGAGCCCAGCCCTACCAGCGGTCATGAGCGGAGCTTCACTATTAAAGTCTTGATCTTCTGATTTGGCTTTCAAATCTGGTTTCGGCATCGGCAATCCTCTGTCTTCATCTTCCTCATCGGGTGCCCCTTCCAACCTTCCTATCAGAAATGATTCCATAGTTTCTCGCGCATCTGCTGAGTGTCCAACATCTTCAAAAGCAACTGTAGAGTTCTTCCCTCCAACTTCGAGCAGTGAATCCGCTCCACCAGGGTGATCTTCAAGGTATTTTGTTACATCGTAAACTTCAGAAATGTTAGCTTTTGATCGATAATGCGTCAAGGTAAAAACAAACCATTATGATGAATTACGAGCCATAGATCCGACTTTTTGTTATGTTTCTGAACTTCACTGAGGGAAAATTGCTTGCTTTCACTCATGATGATAATAATATGTTCTGAGTAGCTAGGCTCGAGCAAGTGCGATTGGGGATCTCTTCAAAAGACAACGAACAAGATTTTCAGTGCACGGAGATGGAAGAAGGAAGGAATTTCAAGGAAGAACTAAATCTCTGAAAGACCGAGGATGCAACTTTGACTTATCTCCGTCGACGCCACTGATTATTGATCCCGAGGTCACTTCAACATATGCATATGTCGTATATGTGGAGACGACCTCAATGTGCAGCGGCGCTTTCATCAATCAATCGGAGTTTCAAGATTTGATGAGAATCGTAACCATCTTCTAGTAAATAATCAAAGACATATTAGCCAAGGCAAGATGGTTCCATGTCATCCATCAGAAAAGTCCCAGGAGTTTTTCAAACTAGTATGGAAGGATCGCCCTCGGAGACCCACCAACCGACTAGCCGTCTATCTGCCGCTTGCCGTTCTGGATACTAACCCCTTTAAATAAGGCCGTATGGGCTTTGATCCAATTATTCCAAGGCTATTTGAGTTTCTTGATTGATTTTTCACCACATCTGGGGACCCTGTAAGACTTGATGAAGAAATATACCGAGGAACCGCGGTAAATATCTACTGGTGGTACCGCAAAAGATTTCATGTTAACAAATTATGACTTCATTGTCTGGAACCAAAATATGCATCTGAAACCAATTCTGTCGGTAAGTCCGCCAGGTATATTTTTAGAATATATAGTTTATAACTTGAGATTTATGTTCTGGAATTTTTAGCAAGTCAATATTCCATAAAGCGGGCAATTGAATCATTGAGTTCTCATATTCCTTTTCTAGCTTGACACTCGCCTTCCCCCCATTGACTTCGTTTTTCTCTTGTTTATCTCCTTGTATACAAAAGTATATAAAACTATGGTGGAGAAATCATTCTTCTTACTGGGACAGCCAGCGAAGACATCTCAAGCACTTGAAGTCGATCTTCAAAATACATTTGAGTTCTTGCAATACACTGTTGCTCAAAAGTTTTCAATTGCGGAACCATCAGGTAGGTCCGCAATATATGAACTAGCCATGCAAGAGTTAACCCACAAGTAGGAATCTCGTTTCAAACCGATGAAAATGGAGTTCTTGATGATCTTGATAACTTCGTAGACGTATCTTCTCCAATCGGTATTCTGATTAACGGAAACCAAGTCAGAGATGTTCCCGGACCAACAGGCCTCCCCATTGCTGGAAGTTATTACGAAGTGTATCCCGACCATCTCGGAAATCACCAACGTTTGTTTGAACAATATGGACCAGTGTTCAAAACGACAGACATGGGTCGTACAACATATTATACCAACGATCCAAAGGTGGCCGATGTGTGTTTTGGAGAAGGAGGTTACTGGTCGAAAGTGATAAATTCCGATCATCCTCTTTATGGTATAAAAGATCCTATGGCAGGTGTCTTCCTATCAGATACGGATACCGAAGCATGGAAAGAAGCACATAAGTTCTTAGCACCGGCGCTTAGCCCCAAAGCCGTCAGGCATTATACACCTCAAATGCAAGACACAGCGGAACAGGCTTTTAAAGTCTTTGATGAGCTAGACAAGAAGGATGAAGCTTGGAACGTATATCAGTATATGTTCAAAATGGGTTCTACTGCGATTGGAAAACTAGCTTTGGGAATGGACATGCATCATTTTGACTCGATCGATGCACCTCTTCATGACCTCGTAAGGACTGTTGGCAAAAATTTGGAGCTCAACAAGAAAGTTTCGACAATGGGAGATTGGTATTCTCATATGCCATGGGGAGCACCAAAGCAATTGAAGGATAATAAAGCACACGTGAAAGAATTGATAGAAGAAGCTATCAGAAACGTCAAAGGTGGTGGAACAGAAGATTTGCCCATTCAAGATGCAGCTTTGAAGGCAACTTGTATTGTTGACTATTTAGTGAGAGCGACTGATGAGAAAGGCCACAAGCTTGCAGAAAAGTACCGCAACAACGCGGCACTAGTAACTGTGGGAGCTGGATTTATCACTACGGCTTCACTCCTCAGCTGGCTACTATATAGCATTGCTTCATACCCCGGTAATCAAGAGCGCTTGCTCCAGGAACTGGTTGACCATGATATCAAAAACGATACAGAGTGGACACCCGACCTTGCAAATTCACTGGAATTCCTCGGGATCCTCATCAAAGAAACACAACGTCTCCACAATCCATCTTATCAACCAGGTCGTACCGCTCTCGCAGATGTAATCATTCCTGGTGGTTATCGTATTCCAAAAGGCTCCATAATGATTATTGCCATTCACCATATTCACAACAATCCCAAGGTTTGGGACTCGCCAGCAGATTTTAATCCTGACCGTTGGAATACAGAAAAGGTCAAAAGTCGACACAAGGCCTCCTATGTGCCATTTGCTGCTGGTCCTCGAATGTGTATCGGTTTCAATTTCGCATTGCAAGAAGTCAGAGTCATCCTTTCAATGTTGGTGTATAGATATGAGTTTGAAAAGATGGGTAATGAGCCAGTGGAATATGATCCGGAATTTCAACTGGTCCGTCCGAATAACTTCTACGTGAAAGCCAGAAGAAGAACGAGATGGCCAGAGAAGTCGAAGAAACCCACGAGTACTGAATAGATGGCGCTTGTAAGCTGTAGAATATATAATTTCAGAATAGTAAGATATCCAAACTTTGAAAAAGACTGTGTTAGTTTTAAGGTGCGAATTACGATAAATTATAGTGAAAGGGTTTTAGGGAATGGCTCATTGATACAAGAATTGGTTGGGGTTGGTAATTTTTATATATCTGAAAAGGTATTTCGGGTGGTGATTGAATTCCGGTGTCTCGTGTCTCGCCCTAAAGAAGCCCTCGTAGAAATTATACTCACGTGACGTGAATCTAAGATTAAAAGATGGAAACAAACATTAGGTGGAGGTTATTTTGTTGTTCTTGATACAGTATCAATAACTTCACTACCTATCATAAGTGTGTACAAACGTCGATACTGCTTTTTGATGTGATCCTATTACAGTGTGATCAAGTTCACCTCGATCTGTATGTGTAAACCGGAAAGTCATTTGATAAATCGACCAAAATCATGTGACTCGATCCTTCACCGCTTTCCTCCCGTTCCTTTTTTCTTCTTCATCTTTTGTCGAACTGAACTGGATGCAGCATTTCATGATCATACCATCAATCATTTCCTTATGGAATCGATGTTTCATTATGCTATCATGATACTTTGGAACCCAATTCATCAGTATCTTTGCACCTCATTTACCGTAAATGTCGTCGTCGCAAATTACAGTCCAATGAACCTTCGAGGATTCAACTTGAAGGAATGTATTCAAAGAATAAGTAGCTCTTTGAGTTTTACAACCGCAAACGACGTATTTCCTTGTTCAAATGTCAATGAATGGTCTTTATTCACTCGGGATCATCATTTGCATTGCTCTTTGGTTATTATGAAAGAACATTAACAATGCAATTTCACGACTTGGAAACTGGAGGTCTAAGACAAGTGTTCTGCCCAAACTAAAGGTTTTGTCCTTGATATCTCTTTTCCGTCATTTGAAGCAACAAAGGAATGATTGGAAGCTTTAGTTGCTAGAGCTCTGTCTCCCCTTGAAATTTGTAGTACCTGCTTCCCCTTGTTTTTGTTCTTCTATCCATTCAGATAGCATTTTCATCATCATTCCCTACATTTTTCACAATCAGCATCTTCTATTATGGCAGCAAACGGGCCCTTACAAACCCTACGAGGTATAATCTCAGATTTAAGAGAATATTTCTTGCCTCATCCTGTGGAACCAGTCGAGGTACCTATTGCTCCTCGAAATGCTAGACCTCTTTCGGAGCAGGAAGTTGCTCAATTACGACGAGAACAAGCTAAAGCCATTGATAAATATTTTGATGAAGAATTAGACAAGAAAAACTACGACGAGATTAATAACAAGAGTCGAAGTCTACAATGGATGCCAGACATTCGCCCTGCGGATCGTTTGTGGCGGCAAACTCGTGCATATTATGCCGAGCTTATCAAATCCGAGAGAATTTCCGATGTCCTTGATGAAAACTATGAAGAGATGCAAAAGATTTTGATAAATCCTCAGGCGTGGAGTGTTGAAGTACAAGCGGTTCGAGATGAACAAAGTAAAGAATACTATGAGAACATTGGCCCAGGTGGGCGTTTCGAAGGACAGCTCGACAATCTTGCAACAAAAATGACAATGGTCCACTTTGGTCTTCCTGTGGCACCAATGACATTGAATAATATCATGGTCCTCACTCCGGATTGGAAAGACGATGCAGACGATGAAGAAGACCCCGCACCTTCTCCCCCTCGGACACAGAGAATTATCTATTCCGAGAAGCCTCTAGAATTTCTGGATTCATATATCGAGAGATCTTTTGGATACCAAATCATCCGACGTTCGTTACCAAAACTTCCTTGTGATGCATCTGCTAATATCAATAGGTCCTCGAGTAAGCATGCGAGGTGGCGCCGGGTCTATTGAGGAATTAGAACTAGCAGATAGTAGTGATGGTGAATGGCGCTCAACTGTCACTATGCGTGGCGGTGCGGATCGTCGTGAGCGCGCCCCTCTACTAAGAGGACTTTATCTCAACCTGCTGGGCCCAAGCCCTAAGCACAAGTCTCGCCGTACACATCTGGTCCAAAGAGAATTCCTCAATTCAGCTCATAGGCTTCTTGGGATCCCGAATGATGTGGACTTGCACTTTAATGTTGATATCTATCGCCAGGTAGATCCACGTAAGATTGATAAACCACTACAAATCTCGTTTTCAATAGCTTCACATGAAGATTTTGAAAAGAAGTGGCCAAGTATCGAGGAAGTGATCGGCAAAGTTGATCACGACCAATTGAGTATCATAATTGAAGATCGCTTTCCTGATGAAGATGTCCCTATGTTCTATGAGGATGTACGTCGTTTGGCAAAAGAATTCCCAGACGATGATAAAAAAACATCTCAGCATCCCATCTATTCGTATTTTGGGAAGAAACTTACCAGACCAACATACCTTGCCTTCAAAGACACCGTTACGAAACTCTTGAATATAGATCCGAGATCAGATTGGTCTTTCTTAGTTGATGTTCACACTGAAGATCGCATTTTACCACCCTTACATTTTACCAGAACACAATATAGGAATGATTTCCTGTCCCTCAGGGATAAGTTTCTTATCGGTGCTAGTAGTAAAACAAGCGTCTTCGTGCGCAACGTTAGTGGTTACGCGCCCTCACAACACCAAGTCGTGGAACCACCTCAAGACAGTCAAATTGTCAGATTATACAGTCAACAAGAAAATGCGGAAAGTTACTGGAAAATACCCTTGGTCCTCAACCCCGTATTACCATACTGTCTAAACCACTTACAGCCCTCATTTGTCAGAGCTTTCCTTGCCATTTACGGTCAGGATCGTCCCTCACGCAATCCACGACTTTCCAGCACACAAGAAGGGGTTCACGAACAGGCTCTTAATTTTGGCGGTATGGAAGTAACCCCTCAAACTTGGGAGTGGGTTGTTGATCGAGTCAGACAACAGAAAAATCTTCCAAAACCTGTTCCACAACCTGATGATGATTCTGATGCTGAAACTGAAGTTGATTTGTCATGCCAACTCACTATAACAATTCCACCTCATTCTGACATGAGAAAAAAGCCCGAGGATACAATCTACCTCCATCTCATTGGCGATGATTACCAGAGGGATATTGCATTTGAACGCAATGAGTATCAACATATCTACAGTTTTATTGTAGAACGGCTGAGAAAGGTTCATCGTCATAGCCAGAATTCAAAATACCCGAACGGCAGTCTTGTCGCAATGTGGTTCAGTGCTATAGAACGTGAAGAGAACCGGCCACCTGTCATTATGGAAATTGATGACGACTTGCCAGATGCTGAGAAGGGTAATATGATTAGAACAGCTTTCCTCGGTCGCGTGCAAACTTTCTCGAATATTTGGTTCCGTCCGGAGTATCAAGTTTTCACGCTTCATGATAATTCCGAAGGTGAACGTATCTGGCAGTGGGATACAACAGACGAACAACACAATACCTCCCTGGAGAACTTCAGGGCAAACATGAGAGAAATGTATGATGATTGGGATCATGCTCTTGACTCGAATTTTGTTTTACTCCAAACAAAGACAAATCGTTCATTCGCAGTAGATCGAAGAACCACAGAGAGTTACTGGAGAAAATATATTTTTGATTGGCTCACAGAAACCGACATATTCATTGAGCGAAGAGAAACTAGACCTTTTAGTGAGTTTCGCCATGCTTCAGCCGATATGACTAACTAATCCTCCACAGTGCAACCTGATACAATTCCTTGGGGCTATAGACATACTCGTCAAATCCCGCCCCCTCCTCCAGTGGAACTTAACCCAGTTCCGGTGGCGCCTGTTGCCGAAGCATCACAGCAGCCTCGTATCAACAAAACACGACTCATTGCACCCGTTGCCGAAAAGGCCATCACTCCAAAATGGGAGACTTGGATGACAGATCAACATCGTAAGGATGCATTACAACGTCGTTCTTACATTCAAGACCAATCGGTCATTGAGCCGGGCCTTGACCCTTCAGCACCAACATATGGTCCTAGTAAAGAATTGACATTAGGAGTTTCTCTTTCGACTCCTGCAGTTTATACACAACGACTGACCCCTACTGATATTTTAAACTTGGTTGAAGAAAATCAGAAGTTAAGAAATGGCTTGTTAGAGCGATCTCACAACTGTCTCATCTGCTCTGTGACCATGGCTGGCTATGATCATGCCGAAATACAACGCCATTATGGACAGCATCTAGTCCAACTCCAAAAAGAGGGACAATGTCCTCTTTGTGAGCGAGAATCGTGGTCAATCATGACCATGGAGCAAAAGAAAGAGCATCTTGAAACTCATCAAGTGGAAACAGACACCGAAATGATTCGAAATTTCTGGAATGGCATTGAATGTCCTGTATGCGACGCCAAACTAAGTGGTTTTACAGCCGAACAAGTTCTTCGCCACATGGCAGACCACATACCAGGAATTGTCGAATTCTGTGATAAATGCGGACTTCGCACCGCTATCTGCAATCATGCTGAACTAGTTCATCACAGATACGTATGCCTTGATCAACCAGATCGTGGACCCCTCGATCTAGAACCTTCATTCTGCGGCGATTGTGGCCAAAATCGTACCGCGGAGGATGAAGAAGAACGGGGTCAGCACGTTATAAATTGTACCGCTAAAAATCGACGTGTTCAAGATAAGAAGTTCTGTACCAAATGTGGCATTGATAAGAGTGCATGGAGCAACGATGAAATCACCACGCATGATGAGCATTGCACATCTCCTCAAGGTTTGCCAAAAGCTTTTTGCTTGAGATGTGGCACAAGGTTGCTTGGTGCCACTGAAGCTCAATTGGATGACCATAGAGTATACTGTTCTATTAGAACAAAAGAACCGGAGAATTTGAGACAGCGAGTAGAAGGTATGTTCGCTATATTTACTTATCCCTTGAATTCACATGATTTCTGCCCAAATCTTTTTTCCTCCATTCCATTATTTCCATAGGGTATCAAGCTGATATCCCTTTCTTCCTCTCAGATCTTGAAACCCTAATCAAGCGTATCTGGATTGCACCTCGTCCCCTCACGGGTCCTCTAACCATTACTGATTCACCTCTCCCCATTCAGAGCTTCAGGCGCGAACTGCAACACTCAATCGCATCGCGGCCAAGAACGCAGCCACACTCTCCTGGATTACCCAACGGGAGAATGAGCTCGTAGAAAGCGAAAGAGCTTTAGCCGAACGAGAGTCGAAACGTCCTATGGACGAAAGACGAGCGTACGCTGAAGATAGGAGTAGTCTTGGAGCATGCCCTTGGTCTCGCAAAGGTTGCAAATATCATACGATCAACCAGACTCGTAGGCAAATCTTTACACACATGGCTACACATTTCAATGCCGATCAAAGCAAAACTCTCCCATTTACCTGCCCATTCCCTGGATGTAGTAAGCAAATCGCTGTACCCGGCTCGGATCCCGATGATAATCTTCTCGTTGTGGATCATTATCGTCATCGCGACTATCAAGGTATCGCGGATGTACATGGTCCGCCTAAGGGCAGAGATCCGAAGGAACTCAAAAAATTGGTAGATCATTTTCAAAAGGCCAATGCAATGAATGCTCGTACGCGCTTGCGAAACATTACACCGCTTCCTGAGCCAGGCCAGGGACAAGGGACGGGTGGAGCAGGAGCGGGTGGATTTGGTGGCGGGTTAGGAGGTGGACTGGGATCCAGATTCCAATACTCCGACTCCAGCCGCCTCGAAACAGGTTACGCGTATCACCCCTCACACCTACCTTCCGACGACGACTTACAACAAAGTATCGAAGCCGATTATGTACAGTACGGAGACGATGAGAATCTTTTCCAAGCCGGCGATTACGAGCCTCCATCTGAAGCCGAAACCGACCCCGGAGTCGAAATTGAGATCTCGCAGCCGACACCTACCAGACGACACCGATCCTTTGCAGCCCCGCTAGACTCATACGATAAACCATACTCCACATACACTCCCAAATCCATCAGCCAACCACCTCCACTCCCGTACTCCCCCACCAAACGTAAAGCATCCGCCGCAATCCCAGAAGAGGACTTATACCCACCCTCTAATCGTACGACGCGTCAACGCACGGCAATCCAGACTCCAAGTCCAGATATTGAAGCCCCACCCGTGCGAAGATCAATTCGACAGGATCGTCGACGAAAATCAATGCATGGTGTAGATCAAGATGGAGATGCAGACGAGGGAGAAACGAGAGAGGTAAAGTCTCAGGATTGGAAGAATATGATGGATACGTATGAAGCCGAGACGTCGCAAATAAACCAGTATGAGTCGAGTGGAGGTGATAGTTCAGAACAGGCTCAAGTACATGAGGAGGTGGAGGGCAAAAATGAGAGTTCGGAGCAAGTTACTTCGACGTCTAATTCGAATCGGAGTCCGAGTCCAGCTCCGAAGGTGAAGAGGTATAGAACTAGGTCTGGAGGATAGACGTTTAGCGGGTGAATGGTTGGTTTGGTTTAATTTTTGTTCCGAGAGTTTGATTTTGGTTTTGATTTTGATTTTGCTAATCCTTTCTGTTTGTACTTTCTTATATTCGTTCATAATTATCTCTTTTCTCTCTTTTCTCTTCATCTTTCGTATTCTGCTACTCGTAATCATGTTATCTGTACTACGCTACCGCAAAGGGTTTTGGAAATATGAAAGGATGGGAATATTAAGTACCATGTCATGATATATATAACTCTTCAATCTTATGATGCCTACTTAATGAGTGAACGAATCTATGATTGTGATTTGGATGGAGAAAGTGAGTAATACAACATATCATCTGAGGTACATACATCGATATCTCATTCCATATTCAACAAAACCAGTCAATTTAGACTCCCTTTGAGATTCTTTTCATATGTAACTAGGTACCTAGTAGATATCACATATTTCTCTATACGTATATTCCTTCATCTTCTAGTTTTTTTTTTAAATGTATAGGTAACTATAGAATATTTCTATATCTCTCATCATACAACCAACATTTCCAGTAGCTCAAACTAGGTACGTTATAGGTCAACGAGTAGAAGCTTGCATAGTCAAAATAGTTTGGAATGTTGTATTTATTTTCTGATGTTATGTCTGCGTTTATGTAATCTTACTCAAATCTACATCTAATTTACCGGTCAAATGTTGTTGGATATCATACCAGTGCCACGGATTTAGAATATTACAGAATCATATCGAATTACCCATCCCATCCCATTCTTTATACCTATGATTTATGAACCACTCATCACAAGAAATATTTGGCGTCTAAAGATTAAGCGACACAATATTCACTTTTCAATCTCAGTTCTGATTCCCCATCCCGCACATCCCCTCACATCTTCTCCCCATCTCCAGAAACCCACACCCCTTCCAACCCACCCTCCGCATTCTCCCCCTCACTCCCCCTCCCCTCCTCCCCCTCCTCCCCCTCCACCACATCCCCATAAAACGACCTCTCAACCAACGATTCCCTCGCCGGCCAAACCCAACTCACCCCCACATAAACCACCACACTCACCACAAACCCAAACAACCAATCAAACGAATAGAGATTTCTCGCTCCCCGACTAATCCTCACCGCATCCCTCTCCACCCCCGTCTCCCCATCCGTCTTCAACGCAATATTATACGCCAACCCCGGCAGATTCGGACACACCGCTAGTAGCAACGCCAACAGCGCGCGCCAGTTAACTCCACACACGTATCTATATCTTCCCAGGGGATCGTACAGCGCCGGCACATCCAGATGTTGTTTCCGCAGCACCCAGTAATCGGCCGCGAGAATACCCGCAATGGGCGCGAGAAACACGGCATAGCCGCCCATGAAAGAGAGGAAGGTTTGGGCCGAGCTGATGATTTTCCAAGGGACGATGACCCATCCGCCGACGATGGCGGCGATGACGCAGCCGCGTTCGATGTTGATGTAGCGGGGGAAGAGAACGGTGAGATCGTTTGCTGCGCTGATGGAGTTGGCGGTGATGTTGGTGCCGACTTGTGCGATGTACCAAGCGGCGGCTGCGAAGAATGCTGCGGCGCGTCCGCCGTGTCCGAGGTCCAGCCATTTGGCGAGGATGTCGAGGGGGTTCCAGAGGGGTTCTCCGTAGATGACTCCGCTGGCTGAGGTGGTGATTATACCGATCGTACCACACAGGGTGAAAATGAGAGGGAGGAAGGGAAGTTGAATGAATTGACCTTTGGAAGATCGTGCGTAGCGGGAGAAATCGGGGATGTTGCATGATAGTGTAGCCCACGTGCCTGTGACTGACGACATGCAGGAGAGCCAGAGATATGCTTTGGTGGATCCGGAGACGGTAGGCTGGAGATCAAAGATCGATCCTGAGCCGCCGGCTTTATGGATACACCAGCCCATGGTTGCAAGTGCGGCAACAGGGGCTGCGATGAGTTTTGTGACGAAGAGATATCGGAGACGAGTAGGGGGTATAAGGAGAAGTGGAAGTTGAATTATCCAGAAGAGAAAGTAGCTAAAGAAAATGTGATTAGTATTTCTTACTCTCCATCTAGTAGAATGACATACCTAATCATTCCCTGCGTAGTGATTCCTTGGTCTTCTGGAATATGATTCGGCACATTCGCATAACTAGGCCAAATAGCCAATATCATAATCGTAACACACTGTGCTCCGCCCGCGCCTACTATACCCAACCAAAACATCGCCAGTACGGCTCTTGAAACTATACAAAAGTATGCAAAATAGTATCCAAACGACGCTCGGATTGCTACTGAAAATGGAATATGGAATTTGGCACCGATGGCCCCGTTGAGTACCACGGGAATCGCAACGCAAGTCGTTCCCACTACCATCTTTTGTGTTTATCAGTTTTGATCTGATGATTAGAGATAGCTAGGTCATGTAAGGGATTTCGAAGAAACTCACAATCGGAATTGCTTCTCTCCATGTTAACCCCACCGCTAGAACACTACTCGCCGTCTCCCAGGTACTCAGAGTGATTGTATCAGTTGCCCAATACGCCATCCTATATTGCATATTATCAGCCAACACCTCACTTGCTCTATCTATCATCTCTTCCCCAAAACAAGCCAATGATTTCCAGCATTCCCTATCCCCACCCCTGATCAACTCTCAACACATCCCTACGAAATCACAAATAACAAACTCACCACGTCCACAAAGTCCAAGTTTGATTTTCCTTCTTCACCGGATCCATATCCTCATTCGTCCAAACATGTTCTGGCGCCAACGCACTTTTCTGTTTCGGCAATTGCCATGCTCTGACCGTTGTGCATCGTTCTTTGATTTGTTTTCCAGTAGGAACATATGGCATCGAAGTGAAAGAACGCATCGTCACGTTTTGCCTCTTCTCAACAACAGCAAATAACCTCTTGACGGTATCTATGAACAAACCCTTCTTTCCTCCAACCTCGAGCTTCAAAGCGCACTTCAAAGCAAGAGATAAAAGACCAAGACCAAGAATGACAGAAGACAAGATGCTGAACCTCGGTCTGTGGTATAAATACACATTTGTCTCAATACCTTATCCCACCTAAGCCCAAACTTTACCTACAAGGTAGGTAGGTAGGTAGCTTTCTATCCATTCATAAACCCCTCCTTCCCCTCATCGCAACTGCATATTGTGTACTACGCGATAGATATCGAACCGGAGAAGGATAAGCTGAATGATAAGGCCCATGCAGAGATATGCAGAAGCAGATATGATCTTACCAGGGAGTGGTCGATCGTGGGCGAATCAGATGAGAATCATCCGACAACCTTGCACTTGCAGATCTCGACATCGTAAATATGGGCGAGATGAGATAGATAGGTACCTAGGTAGGTGTCTTAGAAAAGCTTAATGAATGCTATTGCATCTTCGAAGATTATCTCAAAATCATTATTCCATATACCTCGCTTGAATGTATATACGAATTCCATTCGTGGCTATCGATCGTATTCTTTCTTCACCATCCCATCGAAAATCTCCCATAACCTTATCATCAAAACAACAACAACAACAAAAGGTACATGACCACTCCCAAAAATCCAAACAATAGTCTCGACCTCGTAATCTTACAATCAACAGACCAGCCCTAACCTTAACCGAATCCATACAACCTTACATACATACCCGCCTAGCGTACCTACCTAACTGTCGAAACCTACACAAGCCAGCACTACCTACCGAGCCTACGCACTGAAGATCTCCACACCGGGCATACTCCACACTCCCTCGATCAATGAATAGGATCCGAGCAGGAATCTCCAAATCCAATCCCCTCCCTGTGACGAGCAATTCTTTTTTATCTTCACGATTTCATCGAAAAGCGATCGTTCAGCTGTCGTGAATCAGAATTCCATGACCGACTCTACCAAGCAAGGACAGGAAACACTCACCCGGGGAGAATCGAAAGAGTACCTACCTACCTACCTAGTACTCAGCCTGCTATCCACTAACCCCCATCCATCCATCCATCATCCATCATCCATCAGATAATGAAAAGAAAGAAATACGAAGAAAGGGAAAAGTTCTACGAGTATTCTAATCATACCTAGGTATCGAAGCTCTCCAGCTACTAGTAACCTTATTAATAGTCACAATCTCAAACAACACTTTACTTCCCTTCACATCCCCACTATCCAAATCCTTGCACAAACAACTAACTACGAGACTACCTCGAGCTCTCTCCACATGTATATAATAACCAAATCTGACTACCGGTACCTAGGTACCTACACATAATTCAAATCATCCAAACTCTCTCCTCGAATCATCTCATCATCTCATCATCTCTTTTTCGCCATCCCATCCCATCCCATTCCCTTTCATTCCCTTCCATTCCTATCCTATTCCCCCCCCTCGTCTCAAAATCACAATCACATCAAATCACATCAAATCACATCAAATCACATCAAATCACATCACATCAAATCACATCACATCACATCACATAACCATACATTGACAACACTACCTACCTATGTAAACCTACCTAACTACCTACCTAGCAATACAATCCTCACATTCACATTCACATTCATAATCCTCACCACCATCACTTTCTCGCCAGCTCCAACAAAACAATACGAGAATCTCTTCACAAATACATGTTACCCAATTGAATCATAAACTGCTATTTGGATTTCAGTCATTAAAATTGATAGGGCGTGAAATTCTATACTTAATTTAAGAAAAATGATCACAAAGTTCCAAACTTCGTCTAGCAGCTGCAACATATGTCACGTATTGAAGCCCCCAAACAAAATGACAAGAATAAAAGACCATAAAGATGGATTTAATGATCACTCATACAACTCATCACATGAGGTAAAATGCTTCACTTATAATGCTCTCTGTTGTACACATCTCTATACTATCACAATGCATTTCCTCCACTTCAATACATGCATGATGCTATCCTCAAGGACTGCATCTAAAACACGCTTCCGCTGAATGTAAACTGCTAAAATTACAGATTTCACTATGAGCCCTAAGTTAAAATGATTTACTGTCCCTCCCCATCAGAGAAATATTCGAAATCATTGGGCACAGTAGCTTCCTCGTCACCCTCATCGTCTTCATCGACAGCGGTCAACACACCTGCGGCAGCAGCAGCTCCTGAGAATGCACCTGCGGCTTCACCTTGGGCATGGGCTTGACGACGCAAGTTGAAGGCTTCGTTGCGTAGATCCCCAAAAGTTGTAAACGTTGCAGCCTTCTCGACATTGACCTTCTTCACCTTTTCTTCAATCAGGACCTTTTCTTCTTCTGGCTGGGTATCAATCATTACGATGACACCCCCAGTAGGTTTCTTGACTGGCTTGTATCGACCAGCTGGGAAACTAATAAACTTGAGTTGAGATGGCAAAACTCTGGACATGTTTTCAATCTCATATCCAACCTTCTCCTTCTCAAGTTTCTTCTTCAAGGTCTCTCCGGGGGTATCTTTCTCGCCTTCGTCTTTTTTCTCGGCAGACTTCTCTTCAGTGTCTTTGGATGACTCATCTACATCCATCTTATCATCGGCTGAAGAGGGAAGTTTTGGTGTGGCAGGAGTTTGATCGATATCCATACTCTCTCGTCGTTGAGCACGCTCTTTCTTTTGTGCTCTGCGTTTTGCTTGAGCAGTTGTCGATAGTACGGCAGTTGCAATCAAAGTTGGTGCATCCTCAGTCTTGACTTCCTGCTCTGGGGGATAGTCGAAAAGGCTTGGACGAGTAGCACTGTGGAATTTGAAACTTGGAATCTCCAATTCGCTGTTCAAGCCGATCATAGATGTAGGCGTAAAGGTCAAGGAGAGGAAATGGGTGAATGGGAACCAGTACCAGTATTGTGTAAAGACTGCCATGCCGACAATACCTGCCATGTTCAGGTTACCGGTTTGAGTTTGTAATCCGATTGTGCAATTACGTCCTCCAGCATCAATGATACCCAATGCTAATGCACAACCAAACTTGGCCATAGCGTCCTCATGACGATCTGCAACGACCTTCTTCAAGGTTTTGCGAATTTCCGTCACCTTTGGATTCATTGCCTCATTCTGTTGAACCATGATCATGGCGAGAGAGATCAAGGCACCCTGTCGAACAAAGTCTGTAGGGTCCTTCATCATAGGCTCAAGCAAATCGATGGCTTCATCAAGACCGGTACCGGCACAAGAGATACCAAGAGCCATGGCGGCACCGTATCTAACATGTGGATTATAAGATTCGGACAAAAGTTCGACCATACGTGGCACACTTCCGGGCTTGCGGAACAGAATGAAACCCAAACTCATGACGGCAACACGACGAACATCGTCGTTCACATCACTGACGGCTACATGCAGTAATTTACGAACTGCCTTGTTGCTTCCTGTACCACAGTATGCCATAGCTACAGCCATGATACCACCATAACGGAGAGATGGGTCTGCGTCTTTCAACAATCCCTTGATGAGATCATCGGCTCCTTCTTGTCTGCCGTACATAACTAATGCCATACCCAGAGCAAGACCTCGAACAGTCTTCTCGTGTTGAGTATCGTGAGCATAGATGATCATGTCTTGCAAAACTTTCTCATTTCCAGTTCCCAACATAATGAGACCAATCGCAAGACCCACGGCCTCACCATTCAGTGCGGAATCGGTTAAAAGTACGTTTTGCAAGCTCTCGAGAATTTTTTGATCACCTGTAGCCATACCAGCAATACCCAATCCTAACGCACCACCATGCTGGATGACCTCTTCTTGGGTCTCATTGAAGCTTTTCTTCAGATACTCGAGGGCATCGGCGCCATGGTTGGCATAGATCAACCCATAAGCATAAAGAGCACCACCCTGACTATAATGTGAACCTGTGATTGACGAGGCTTTTGGGAGATAAGGTTCCAATAGTCTCTTGGCCTGTGAAAGATTGCCACGGTGAATAACACCAAGAGCAGCAGTAGCAGAAAACTTTGACCAGTTGACTGCCTTTCCTAGCCAATCTAGATTGTCGCGGAAGAATTTGTCGTTGGTTGTGCCGTGGTTCATGAACGCATTGCAGAAGGTAACAGCTGTGTGGAAGATGGAGTTGCGACCTTCAAGACTGTCACGAACCTTGTTGAGAATACTGAGGTCGGTGTGGTTATTGCGGTATAAGAATTCAAGGTTAAGTCGAATGGTCTCACTACCATTAAGGATCTTTCGGATCGAGTCATAGACCTTGAGTTGTTCATCCGAGGCTCCTTCGGTAGAGTCCCCAGCTTGATCGTTCAACTCTCCTAAGAGCTGATCAGATTCTGTTGCTACTCAAGAAATTAGTAAAAACTCAAGCATGAATATAGAGTCTACTCACGCTCCTCTGTAGATGGCTCCGCCTCGGTGGCCTTCTTGGGCAAAGATTTAATTACTTTGGCGAGGAATTCTTGAGTACCATTATCATACAAGTCGAAAGCGATCTGATATGCGATAGCGGTAGAAGTTTGATCATCCTTGGTCTGAAAAAGGTCAGCCTCATTTCAAATAAAACGTCAAGTCACTGCTTCGTCCAGTTAGTGTACTTACCACCAGCTTTTTCAACATTGCCGATGCCTCTTCGTCGATGTTGAGGTAAACAACACATTTTGCAATTGCAAAATAATCGGGAGTTGGTATATCGTTCAATAGATCCAGGATCAATCTGAGTATCTCTGTTCGAAGCCCTCTCTCTTGTACGACGCCCATGCAAATGTCCAAGACATATTCCATCAATTCTTCTGTTGGACCAGCTGTACCCTCGGGCACCTTCGATTTTGACTTCTTTTCGTCGTCACTGGCACGCTTGATGACTCTTCGTAAAACCTCCAAGTTTCTAGCCTCGACCGCAATTCCTACCACTTGTCTATATCTCCCTTCGCGTAAACAATTCTCAAATAGTCTTTCAACAATCTTTTGGAGCGCAATCTGAGTAGAACGATCTGGTAAGATGGTAGAATCCGAAGCCTTGCCTTCTGCTACGGGCTGTTCCAACATGTTATTGGTAGAGGCTCGTGATAGCAGGGATTTTGATGGTAGAGTAGACTGCGAGAAAGGCGTAGTAGGTGAAGTCAACGCAGCAGCAGCAGCGCTGATGTCATTGAGCCCACTTGCAAAAGTCGTTGCGAGAGTAGGTAAAGCATTATCCCGTTTCTTTTCTTGTGGTGCAGCATGGTGTTGAGCAGACACACTGATATAGGTGTCGACACATTTCGAAATGATGGTTTCTTCGAATTCGCCTGGGTTGTCGAGTTGAAATAGATCACCCGCTCCGAGAGCAAATGACATACTTTCATTGTATGCTTGTAAGTGATAGTAGACCTTTGCCAACACCAAGGAAGCTAGTCGTCGCTCGGGGAAGGATTCATCTTCGTAAAGCGCCTCACTGAAAAGTGGCCAAATTAGTCTCGAGTTGGTCATGGTGATGGAGCTATCTTGAGATGGATTATCTGCGACGAGTTGGGTTTGACTTACATTTGAGAAATCGAACCTGCAACCTCTGTCCATAGGGTATCAATATCATCATTCAGCGTTTGAAGAGCAAAAACCTTGAGCTCTGGTTCTTCGTCTGAGAGGAAACCCAAGACACCAGAGGCTGAAGTTAGACTCGGCATGGTTGGTTGAATGGCTCGAAACCCGGAGAGATTTGACTTTGCAAGAGTTGAATTATTTGAAGAAGGTTAATGAAAGTTACTCTTCAAGAATATGAAGGACTTGAAAGAGATTTGATGGATTTGGTAGTTGAAGATGAGATTGTGTAGAGTATACAAACCTTGACCGGAGCGTATCGATTACAACAATCAGGCACACCTTTTGGCACGTCAACACTCCCACAGCTTCAACTACGAATTAAGCTTAGTGGGAGAGACGGAATTAGCCGGCAGTGAATTGTAGGTGGGTAGGTAGGGTAGGTTACAAGTGGTGAATGAATCTTACATAATCAATCTGAGGGTTATCGTAGATAAGGCTGAGAGGTTGAGTTGACAAGAAGACGAGACAAGACAGGACAAGGCTGAGAACAGTTTTATTATTACGGAGGTCCATGTATTTTATTACCTATTACCTACTAGGTAGTAGGAGCGACTAGGCACTTACCAACCTGTACGGTATGGTATTTCCCTCCTCCAGTAGGTATTGATTGATGCTTAAATAACTTAACGATCTTTAAATTCTAATTCGTATAAATATCAATCTTTTGAAGATATACTTTGAATCATCTTCATCGAAACTTTATATGTTAGATACACCGTATTCGTATTATCATAAACACATTTCGTTCTTCACTTCAAATCATGCTGTAACACCTACTACTTATTAGACACATATGAATACCTCTTATTACTGGTATCCTCCCTACCTGCCTCCCTGCCTCCCTCCCTACCACCTATACCACCTACCACCTATACCACCAGACTGTAACTACATAGGTCGTTCCATCATATGTAAATTTCCAAAGACCACAAACCACAAACCACCAAACCACAAAACCACCAAACCACCAAACTTATTATTATTGTCATTATTATTATCTCTCGTGCTTCAAAACTCCAACCCCCTATTCATCATCCCAAAACATTCAATTATTTATCTCCAAAAAATAAATAAATCCCTTCCAATATGTCCTCAATCTCGACGAGTACTGTAAAATTTATAATCCTTTAAATTTCCACATTTGGGTCCATCTGGTCAAGATCCCCTCCCAAAATTACTGTGGTCAATCCCGCCAATCTTGCCGTTATTGTTTGCGTAGTTCTAAACTTTTTCATCCTGATACGCTTTCTTTGTTCGAATGTGTTTGCGCCTGCCTCTCCTTTGCGCCAACTTCATTATCCCCAACATTCGAGAACGAACGAGATCAATCCAACCGTCCGACGAAATTCGACATCATCAACAAATGAACCACCGGTGGAAGGTCTGAAAGAGATATCGAGAGTGTAGCTCGTGGGGTCTGTAAGGGTGTATATGGTGGTGGTGTTGCTACTGCTACTACCGCTACTGGACAACGAGTCGCAAATATGGACCTCCGCTCAATCATCAATACGGAAAATGGCGAAGGGGCGCGATCGAAACAAAATGCGCCGGCACCAGTTACTCCAATTCAGACGGGTCCCCCATTCGGACAGGGACAACAAATCTACAGGAATTATAGTCATTCGTCGCAAGTCTCGCCAGGTCCGGGCAAACATGGCTCACAATCACAAGAGTACGCTTCACAAAATGGTGGGCCTTATGCATCGCCAACTACCTATCAATCAACCCATCTAAATCGTCCGCCTCCTCCTACTCCCATTCAAGCTCCTCCTCCGAATGACCTTCGTTCTCCAACAGATTCTTATTCGGCCCCCTCGCCTTATCGGCACACTTCCACTAGCATTGTCGGGAGTGGTCAATACCGGTTCCCGCAAAGTCTTCAAAATCCTATAAGTCCTGCTCAACGTCATCATTATCCTCCTCCAACTTTTCACCAACCTCAAAGAGAAAGTTATTCGCAGTCTAATCCCCCTCCCCATTTACAACAACAATATAATTCACAGATTCAACTATCGCCAGTGCCACAAACACCTCCGATTGGGATACCAGGGGCAAATATTCCCTATTTTCAACATCAAAGATCACAATCTTCACTTTCGAATTCTACACCCACGTCAGTGCACAGTCAGCAGCAGCAGTATCAAAATCAATTCACTCAAGATAGTCCTATACACACAATTCAATTACCGCAAAATCAATTTCCAATTCAGCATCAACATCAACGGCAACAATCTCAGCACTCTCAGCACTCTCAACCTGGAACTCCTTTGGGTCCTCCTTTACAAACACAACGCCAATCATCCGGCGCATTTATACAGCCGACTAGTCCTTATCAGCAACGAGCAGTACCCACGAATCCTTTCAACAGTACTCAATACAATCAAATCTCTCCTGCGCCGGCGAACGCTTCGATTCCACCTCGAATGCCAACGACTCCACAGAGTGCTTACGACTCTCAAAGAACCTCAACAAGCTCCACGCAACAGAGATCTTTGATTGAACGAGAAAGAAGTCTCAGTGTCAGCCCCAAAACGCGTTTACCAAGTCAGACTAGAGGAAATTCAATGGTTCAGCAGCAGCCGGAAGAATTCAATAATTCTACAAAGCGTAAAATGGAAGATCGGGAAATGTCTTTTGAAGCGCCTCAACGAATTGACCAATATGAAGTTAAACCACAAATGAACGGCGATCATCGATCTAGCTCTACCGCTGCTCCTTCTCCTCAACAACAACCACCACCCAGAAAGAAGATTCGTTATACTGAGCCACCAATATGGGCCCGAAGTGCCAAGGGGGTAAAGGGTCTAGGCCGTAAGAACATCAACGGAAGACAACACACTCCTCAGCCAACCGCGCAAAGTCTACCAGCTACATTGATCAAGCAAGAAAGCAATGGTATGCGTCAGCCATCACCAGCAGTTCCTCGACCAGTTACAGGAAATGATTATGATTGGGATGGTCCTCTTGGTCCATGGGAGCCGAGCATATCTGGCACAAAGCCCCCTGCGGAGATAACGAGACTAGTGGCAGACTTTCTCTACATGCACGTTGTTAATCGAGAAGATACTGGAGAGTTAGCCAGTCATGGTGTGGAAATTGAAATTGAAGCAAAGTTAGGGCAACTCGTCAGTAAAGAGACGAATGTGAGATTGAGTCTGCCAGTTCGATCGGAAACAGTACTTTTGGATAATCAGTTTGTTGCCTTCAAAAGTACAATGACAGAGGTACGTTACACAAATCTTATATCATTGCCCCGCTAACACAAGTATAGGCTCAGCATAGAGGATTGAACGAGTTCTTAAATAAAAAAGTCCAGGAATGCATGCCAAGTAATAATAGTCAGTCGAAACGACGTGTTAAGATTGACTACTTACATCGACGTGAGACGGACAAGTTTTATGAGCTTCCGTCTTCAATGCATAGCACTTTACCTCCTGCTCTACGAGCTTTACTTAACCCACGTTATTCTGTGAAAGTTCGTGTTACACATGATCAGAAGACTGGTGAACCTCTGGCCAAGATTATCAAAGCTCGAGTAGCAGATTTGGATCTCTACTTCCCTAGTCAAGCACTCGATTGTCG
This sequence comes from Botrytis deweyae, assembly GCF_014898535.1. Classification (NCBI taxonomy): domain Eukaryota; kingdom Fungi; phylum Ascomycota; class Leotiomycetes; order Helotiales; family Sclerotiniaceae; genus Botrytis; species Botrytis deweyae. The sequence continues at coordinate 200,775 of NW_024066217.1, forward strand.
AATTAGTATAAACTTTGAAATGAAGTTTGATGGCAACGTAGAAGAACTTATTGTTTCAAGTGATGGAGCCCAAAGACCGGATCGTAACAAGGATCGTTTGAGTTACAGACAATCGCATTATCAAGTGGACCTCACTCAAGTCACTCAAAACTTGGTATCAAATGTAAGTCTTTTATGCACCTAGCCTCACTCGGATATCAACTAATCATAATAGGGTGTATCTCGAACTGAAAAAGAACACGAGCTTGAAATCGAACTCTCAGCAGCAGCTGTTACTGATCAAGGTCTCAAAGCTAGACATGGCGAACCAAACGATTATTTCAAACTGGTTGATGGTTTCATAGACAATGTTCGATTATTGGCTAGAACGGCTATACACGTTTAGGCGGTTCTAGTAAAGCTTTCGTTCTTCAGACTTTATGAAGTCAAACACCCTATTTTGTTTATGGCACTTTTTTTTCGTGGCGTTTGGGAATGGGGAAAATTCAAATGGGACACATCATAATGAATGTGTGGAAAAGATCGCAATGATATTTTGGTGGTAATTTCTTATTTTCGAGGAAAGGCAAGGGTTGTCCCCAGATTTACTTTTGCAAATATTCTACCTGCATTTCGGAGCATCATTGACTGGTTGCACATGGAAGGAAATAGTAATTTGGTTTTAAAGAAAGGCTTTCCATGTTGTTATTATTATTCTTACTGGGAGGGACGGGGAGAAATTGGGAGAGATTGATCATGAGGATGACTTTTGATGATGGGATGTGTAGATGAACAAAAGGGATGGAAGGGAGGACGAAAGGGAATGGATGGAAAAGGAGAAAGGAAGGCTTTTTATGCTTGCTTGATAGCTGGCGCGATGATATGATCGCTAGTTTGATACGATGTTATGCCATGCATACCTAAGTAGGTAGGTATATATGGTTTGTAGATTTTAAATGTAATAATGTATGTTATGTATTTGTCGTGGGACTTGCTGTAATCGTTTGTGTATGTATGTATGTATGTATGTGTAGATACTAGATGGATGCTGTATCAATACCTTTCCCTTTTTTTATCTCTCTCTCTCTCTTTCTCTCTCTCACACACACATTAGCATATACCTTCAGGTTCGTCTTCTATACAGTTATGTTTTATGTTACTGCAAGGACTGGCAATGTGGCTGGAGACTGATTGAGGGGACTGATTGAGTATGATAAGGATTGGAATTGATCATGGAGATACCTGATACCTGTTGCAACTTGCTTTTACTGCAGAGGGGTTGTTGGGGGTGTTAGAATACTTCGATGTGGTAGCAATCCTCTGATTGGAAGAAATACGATGAAAACAGATGGACTACTTGACTAGATGGTTAGGTGATTTCAGTTCCATACTTGCAAGAAATGTAGACGAAATATAAGAAAGTATTCGAGTCCTTGTTAGCAGTGATGGAGAGCTGAAAATGGGTTTAACGCATACCTTTATCACCCCTGAATAGCATTTGAAAATAGATATGCCGTTGGTCCATTGAAGCAGGATAGTTAGGAGCTGCAAATCTGAGATTATAGATCCCGCACTTTGTCATCAGAAAGATCGGGTTGTTTGTATGCGGATAGATACACAATAGCATGTAGATCAGACCAAAAACATCGATTTCAAAAGTGCGGGGAATTTAACATTCCGGAGATCAGTTGATCTCAAAATTTCATAGCTAGGTATGCTCGTTGAAGAACAGAGAGGAAGTTTATTTGTCTCTGTTGTTTCAGATAGATGTGAAGAGGTACATCGCCGAGAGGAAAGTCTAGAACGTTGAAATGAAAATCGCATACTCGTACTCCGTACGGCCAGACGGTATGCATTCCGAGACCAGATCACCAATGCACATGCCACAAAATGATAATCTACGAGAGGACGGACGAATCCGCTTTTCGGAGTCTGGGTGGCCGAGTGGCGTTACGCATCTTCTGACAGCACGCGGCACGAATACTAGATGGAATACCGAGAGCTTGGTTTGCTTCGTGGAATGACCCACGCTGCCATCCACACATGCATGCATACATGGAATGGAATGCTGATGGAATGAATCCACCGCGTGAAAGGAGTCTAGAGTTTGTAACATGTTATTCATGTTTGCCGCAGGAAAGGGCGAAATGTGCAAGCAAGTACGAGCGGAATAGCAGATCCCGCAAAGTGTCACATATATTGTATTGTAGTCATCAGAAGTACACCGACGATCCCCATCTCGACTCCAAACTCTAAGACCAAACTCTATTGGAAATATCGGTAGTCATTGGCGGAGAGATGGGAAAATCAACCAGGCGCCGGAAAGTAAGAACGAAAGAGGTAAAATGTCGACCGAAATAAGAATTCTTCCAAACTGCCCAAAGGAGAAGAAATGTGGAAACTCATTAGCTGTAAGCGCTGGAGCGGCTCGAGAGCGGTTGCGGGAATATAATCATGTAATCATGTAATCATGCAATCATGTAATCATATAATCATATAATCACACTAACTAGGGATAATGTATAATAATAAATTAGAAATACCTCGATTGCCGTCTTTACCAATAGGATGTCACCCCCTTTTTTTCCAAGTTTGTAGGATTTTACCGGCTTGGTGCCGTCTTGAGTACGTACCTCGTGCACATCTACTAGTTAAGATACATAGCATAGTCAGGAAGGAACCCAGTCAAGACACTTCCAGTACCAGGAGCCAGTATGTACCTCCTTCCACTCTTGCTCTTTTCTCCCAAGGATTCAATTAAGGTTCATAATGTCGAACCATTTTCCTTGCAAATAAACGGTTTTGATGTGGTTGGGTTGCGTTGTTGGTCCTTATTGAAAGTCTCGACTCTCGAACAATGTCCGCTTCCATTACTGCCTGACCTGACCTCGAACCCAGCGGGATGAATCATGAATGGATAGACAGAATAATCACCATCACCATCACCATCACCATCACAACATCAACATCAACATCAACCAAATCTTCAAAGCCCCCAAGCTCCCAGGTAAGCTTACGAATACACGGGTAAGCCCTCCACCGGCGATCTTCACTGGTCGGTATCCATTCTGGTAAAGGAATATGCTTGTGCAGAATAATACGGAGGCGAGGATTCCAAGTTTTAGTAGCCCCGCAGAATTTGCCAGCATTGCTATGATCAATATGTTGTCGAAGTGCCTCCTTGCTTCAACCGTTAGACGCCCTTAGTTTAACTAACATTCTTCCCTTTGGATCTGATTCTTTTCCTTCTCCCACAACTCTCCTCCGTTTGCTGCAATTTCGTTGGTGCGTCAAAAGGCCACGAAAATCTTGCGCATGTAGCTCTCACCATGTTGGTGTCTTACACAACGCTGCTGTTCAGAGAGGATGACCACCACCAACAAAAATATACAACCAGACGTGCGCTTTCCTAGAAGCGACGATAAGAACAATGCTACTATTCGGAGTAGCGAGATTTTACCCATTCGTCGAATGATCGCGGGAGAGAAATCTAAAAATCCAGCTCTACAGAAGAAGGAAATCAAGTTTCGTGCCAGATTACCCAAGGTCAAGACAGGATGTCAAAATTGCAAGTAGGTGCTAGCCTTTTATTATTATCATCACCTTTGTATCATAACTAATACACATGAAGGATCCGAAGAATTAAGTGCGACGAAAAACTGCCCGGCTGCTCTCGCTGTTTTAAATTCGGAATTTTGTGTAGTGGATATCCGAAACAACCGGAGAAGATCAAACCAAATTCCCGTCAAATCGTGCCCATTTTACCCAAGGGGACGATTTCGGATATTGCACAAGGATCCATAATTGAATTGTACCTTGGACCTCGATTTACGGAAGAGCTTGAGGGTAGGTATTTTAAACACTTTTGTGAGAATGTGGCGGCAGGATTAGCAGGCCCACTTCAAACGAGTGTTTGGTCCGAGATCATTCCTCAGGTGTGTGAAATCGAGCCATATATTGCACATGGCTTAGTAGCACTGGGTGCTTTCAGCAAGTATAGCAAGGAGATGGTCCAAGGGGGTGAATCGTCAGATACCAAAAAGCACCTGGAATACGCTTTGCGAGAGTATGGAAAAAGTCTACGAGGTATGCAGAAAGCAATTGATGGAAACGTGAGCCGGAGTCCAAGAACAGCTTTGATTGCGTGTATGATAGTTTTTTGTATCGAAAGTCTACAAGGACATCAAGCATCCGCTTCTATACACGCAACCAATGGTATCATGATGCTCTACGATTACTATCAATCTTCAGCAACCGGCACCAAATTCACAAAAGAGAACGTCATCGGACCTGAACTTCGGCGAGCTTTCACGGATTTAGACTTACAAGTTTTGCACTTCCTTGATATTCGTCCGCCAGCTCACCACGTTATCATCAAGGAGCAGCTCAATCGATACCATCTCCACGGAGCCCAAGTCCCAACTTTTCAGAACATCAAGGATTCTTACGAGTATTTACAAATGATCATGAGAAGGAACCTTCATTTCATCGATATAGCCAGGAAATTACTTTTGGAGACTGACTTTCAAGAGCAATCCACAACCTTTTCACCCAAAGATTGGGAAGGAGCTGCAGATTTACGCCAAAATAACAATCCATGGACTCAGCTAGAGCCACGCGCCTCTCATTCTTCACCTGCGGCATCATGCGATACTCATCCGTGCGGTAAAATCTATGGGGAGGAGGAATCTGCCGCGATGCCTCAAGAATCTCTGAATCCGACCAATTCCGGCGTCGAAGGTGGCTTCGCGGATCCCTGTATGGATTATGTAGCTGCGGCCCGTTTTCCACCCGAAATTCTACGAGAACGCGATATCTATCTGGCAGATCTGATGCATTGGGAAAAAGCGTCTGAATCTATTCTTCAGAAATGTCTCGCATCTCCTCACCACTCGCAAGAATTTCGGACGGCGGCTCTCCTTAAAACTCACGCCGCCGCTAGTGCCATTCGTCTCCACGGCTCCTTTTTCATCGATGAAATTCAATACGATCAACTTACGCATTATTTCCAAACTATTATTACTTATTGTACATACCTCCATCCTTATTACAGTACCTCATCCTACCACACAAATCTGGGGATCTTAATGCCGCTCTTCGAAGTCGGTACGCATTGTCGAGCGAAGATATTGAGAGATCAAGCAATCGCAATGTCGTTTGTGAGTAAAGAATATAGAGAGGGGGTATGGGATAGTTATGTCGGCGGATTCATCTGTAAATGGATTCGAGATCTTGAGGAACCGTGGCGAGATGAAAAGGGACATATTCCTGCGGATAGAAGAGCGAAGATTGCGGGATTGAATGTGGTGGTTGAGAAGAGGAGGGCGCAAATGTTTTGTTCGCAGCGGATTGGCGTGGGGAGGGAAAGTGTGACGAAAGATATTATTGTTACTTGGTGATGGATGGGTTTAAGGGGTAGGGGTAGGGGTAGGGCGCGAAAGGAGGGAAAGGAGGGGAAAAGGATTTGCATAAGAATCTTGGATCGAGGGTATATTGTCCGGGATTGGATTGGATGGGATTGGAATGAATGGTCGTATGTAATGTAATGTATTCATTGGGGAATGATGGGGAGTGTGTGTATATATGTTATATATAGTATATATAGTATAGTATACTAGGTAGTATAGTATGATATGATGTAATATTAGAATCAAAAGAATCCCAAGTCAAGTCAAGTCAAGTCATTCCTTACCTTCAATAAGCGATATTCGATTCGATTCAATTTCATATTATATTTTTATCTCGTACGCTTAGCGATATAAATGAGAATGTACGGAGTACAGCTGGAAGAGCACCAAGGAGAAATAGTCGTTTCGATTATCGAGATAATAGGTTACATTCACATGTAAGATTACATGCACATGCACATGCATAGGTACATACATACATACAAATCTCAGAGAGAGATACGTATTTTACCATTTCCGCACAAAACACGTAGACAAATTGGGTATCATTCCATTGCACTATAACAAATTACTCCATGCCCTTGAACTTCAAGATTCCATTTTCAACCGGTCCTTTCTTTCCCCTCTTCTTCTTCTTGCGTTTCTTGCGTCCGCCATCTTCCTCATCGCTGCTGTCTGCCTTGGCATCACTATCATCGCTGTCTTTTTCCAATGCGCGCTTTCCACCATCACCCACGATATCGTCATTATCCTCCATATCTTCTTGCTCTTCTTCTCCCTCTTCTTCATCTTCCTCGACCCTTTCGTTCCAAACTTTAACCGTATCTCCACCTCCAGAAATCAGTCTTCCTCCAACATCAAATCCCACCGCGACAACCGCCTCAATATCATCATGTTTCATATCCTCCACTACCCCCTTCGTCCCCCCAACCCTTACAATCCTCACACTCCCATCTCCACATCCAACCACCACACATTTCCCACCATATCCACCCTCCAAATCCTCCGGCATCGCAATCATAGCATCCAGACTCTCGCCGCCCGCCTTTCCACCCCCATCCACAATAATCCTCTCGCTCTGATCATCCCAAACTCCCTTTTCCCAAAGCGTAATAACCCCATTTCCATTCCCCACACAAACTTTTTCTCTCCCGTGTTTTCCCCTCGCAGGTAACCCGCTCACAAAAACACTACTCAGTAACTCCTCTTCCTGGTCCTCACTTTTGACGAGCACTCCTCTCCTGAGATCCGTAACCGCCAATGTAGTTCCTCCCGTCGTGATCCACTGTTTACTAAACCCGCTCGTGCTCATTTCTGTAGGTGGGAGCGGTGATAAACTAGATATGTAGTCATCGTGTGGATAATGTGTCTGAGCCGGTTTACCAGATTTGAAAGACGAATTGTCGCGGAGATCGTAGAGATGGAGAGCGCAGGAATCGGTGGCTAGGAGGAGAGTTTGAGGGGAGAGGGCGTGGAGAAGGGTGGGAGGATCGAGTTTATCGGTGTTGGTATTGGGGATGAGGATTTTGGAGATGACCTGGCCGGTGGAAGATGCGGCGGCTTTCAGGAGGGAATCAGTGCCGGCGGAGTAGAGAACTGGGGTTGGATGTTAGTATGTGGCAATTGAATAGTAGAATTTTGATTAGTTTGCAGATGTAAGATGAGATTTCAATCAAACAAATGCATGAGAAGAAAATGGAAAACAAACCTTCACCATCATGACTATACCCCAATGTCCTGCAACTTCCCTTGTGTCTCCTAGTTCTCCATTCCGTGTCAATAGTACTAGTTCCCGTGCTTACCACACTCGTATCTCCATCTTCATCCTCAGCAGAAGCTCCAGTAGGCGGTAATCGATAACTTTGTACATGACCAGACGAAAGACCAACTGAGAGAACAGGTTCGGTAGGATGTAGAGCTTGGGCGAAGAGCTCGGAGCTGAGAGGTAAAGAACAGAGGTTTTCAAACATGGTGGTTAGATGTTGATATGATTCGGAGAGGACTATAACATTATCTCATTGAGATTGCATCAATTTCGGATTCAATTGGAAGAGTTGGAGGAGCAATTGATTAAAACTTTCTTTTTCATGAAAGAGAAATTTTGACGAGGCTGGGGACGGGAAGGCTACACTTTTGCGGAACGGGACAGGGCTCACCGGGAACTAAGGCAGGCTGGCCGGCACCTTGCAGCTATCTAATCTGTAGCTTCTTTTGCTCTTTGATCAAACATACTTACATCATGCAGCTCACAGAATTCATTATCTAACAAACTATTCCCATTCTCCATTATTGAAATACACCTCCTCAATAAAGTAACATACTTTGCCAAACTATGAAGCTCTCTAAACCACCTACTCAACCTCCACCCATTTCACACCCACCAATTCCGGTTTCTTCATCTGTAACAACAAGACAATCTCACTATCCCAAACACTCTTCTCCGCTCTCTTCCTTGCCTCTTCAACACTCTCTCCCTTTTCAGGAACCACCTCAATGCGATGCTTCCTAAACAACGAAACCATCGTCGCCACAAATTCCACCTGCCCAAATTTTTTCCCCGGACACGCGCGTGCTCCTTCCGACCAAGGAACATACGTACCTTTCTGTGGCGAGAAGAGAAATTCTTCTTCTGGTGTTGACTTGGGAGTTGTCGATTCATTTGGAAGATCTTCCTCTTGAATTCGAGTTTCGGAGTCGGATTTCTTACTGAGAATCCATCGATTAGGACGCCAGATAAGTGCATCAGAACCCCAATACTTCGGATGCGAGTGCATTGCGTTGATATTAGGTATCACGCGCGTATTTGATGGGATGACGATGGTTTTTCCATTGAGTGTAAGAGGTTGCGGTTCCGCACCTGTTGATTTAGCGATTCCTATTAGGGGGTTTAAGAGCCGAAGAGTTTCGAGCTGGAGTTTCTTTTAGTTTCTTTCCATCAATGTATGGATGGTGAAAGCAGGACGTACCAGAACTGCTAGACAGCGATTCAATTTCGGATAATACTCTTGATATTTCGATTGAGTATCATCATTGATAACCACAGCATGTATCTCCTCGCGCAACCATTCCTGAACTTCTGGATTGGCAGCAAGGAGATACAAAGCCCAATTCATCGTGATGGCCATAGTATCATGTCCAGCAAAATTATACACAAATATATTGCCATACACCTCATCCTGTGTTAATCCTCTTCCACCCATACCCTTATCTCCCGTCAACTCAATCATTTCATCAGACGCCATGATTAGCGAATTAATGAGATTCCGATTCCCAGATGTTCCTTGATGTATAACTTCTTTCTCCTCTCTTACCATCGTCTCCATATGATCCCTGAAATCCACACAAGCTTGACCCAAACGACTAAACCTCTTCAGCAACCATTTGTTGCTGAGAAACTTCGGCCCAAAAACTAGAATCATCAAAGCATTTTCTAAAATCAAAGCCAACGAATCCCGATAATTAAACATATGCCCCTTCTTAGGAGATTCCGCCGCCTTTGTAAATGAATACGGTTTACCAAACCCAGCGCCCGATAACACATGAAGAGACAGCGTTCTCGTATCTTTATGAATGCGACGGATGGGTGCTGGTAGCGTTTTCCAGTATTCTAGTACTTCGTTTGCTTGGGTTAGTGCATGAATCCATACCGTGCTACTATTTTGTTCGTTGAACTGTGCGCCGGTGACTTTGCGTTGGCGTTGCCAGTCTGCTCCGCTGGCCTGGATGGATGTTAGTGGATAGCTCATGGACAATGATAGATACGATTATAGTAATGATACGAATATACGTACGGTAGAAATATTAGGACCAAAAACATCCAACATCGCTACAACCGCAAACATCAAATTAGTCAAAACTCCCTCTCCCTATGGAAACCCCCAAAACAAAAACCCACCCAACATCTCCGCCGGCCTCGGAAACCCCTCTCGCTTCCGAAAAATCTCCACAAACGCCTCCTTCTCACAAACATAAACCCAGTTAAACCCCGGCGTCACAAGCACAACCGCATCTCCCTTCTCTCTATGCACACGATACTTGACGTAGTATTCCCAGCCCAGTTTGCCATAGCGCGTGATATCGCATTCGCCGTATAGGAGACGGATGAGAGGGAGGATGAAGCGCTGCGTGAGGACCCAGAGGGGGTTGTCCGGGCTAGAGGGGAGGATTATGAGGGGGAGCTGGGTTTGCAGCGCGGTTTGGTAGTTGTGGTAGAGGTGGTAGGTGGTGTAGAGGATCCAGGATAGGGGGAAGAGAAGGAGGAGAAGGAGGGTGTGCATGGTTTTGGGGGTAGAAGGAGAGGGGAGGTATTAGATTCAGAAGAATAGGATGAGATGGGTATTTTGTGCTCTTATCGCAATTCTGTAATGGAAAGAAAAGGTGGAAAGAGAAGGGAAATCCGAATTGAACGCTGGTTTTATTGCATGCAAGAACCAACAGCGCCATGTGTTGGTAAACATGTTGGAAACGGCACCAATAACCACTAGCTTCCGGATTTCACAATTTTGCGGCATAAATGTCGATGCAGAGCATGATTGTTTCACTCGATTGAGTATGTATGTCGTGGAAGCCTCGAAACTGTTTGAGTCAAGGTCAAGGTAAAGGTCCCTTAAACGACACTTGATTTTTGTTGAAGATTTCAATCTTCAATCAGGGACAGAACAAATTTGAAACCCGACACCTGTAATACCTTGATGATAACAAGAAAGCTATACTATAGCCAGAAAGATGCCTAACACGATCACGATCGTCAATAATAAAGTACATATTAAACAAATCTATATTGCTAAAATCATCATCGTTCATTCATTTATACCCTGTGGCTTGATTACATCAAGCTAGTCTCTTGCTACCCCCAAAACAGCAACCCTCCATCCTATTTTGATCTTGCACAAGCTAATGACAATATTTACTTGATTGTCAAAACAACACCTAGCCAATGATGAGAAGTATGGTCAAGCAGCAAAGCATGTTCCTCAACCAATGCGTGCAATTACAAACAAAATTGCATTTCCCAACCTAAACTCCCATTCATGTTCATAAATCATTCAAATTCGACCTCACAATCCACCATCAAATCTTTTAGCAAGTGGACTTCCCACCTTTGGTGCCCACTGCAAACTCTTCCTCCTAGCTGCCATCAATCTCATCATGACACTCTGATCTTTTTCCTTCCTCAAGAAACCCATGCCGTCTCCCGAGTTTCCACTTCCACTGCTCTCATCCTCGTCAAAGTTCACAAACTTCTTATTTCCACCTGGAGCTGTCATCTGCACCAATTTATCCTTCTTGAAATAATAAGGCGTTTGGGCACCTGGAGTTTCAGCACCCCACAATCCTTCTTCCGCATATGCACTGATTGTTTCCGGGGCAGGTGTAGCGGGAACAGGGCTTAACATCCAATTGTCGTCACCCAATTCATCTACTTCACCATCTTCATTGGAAATAGGTGACTTTTGCCACTGTGTTGATTCTCTTCTCTTAGATTTGAGGGTCATTGGTGTGGTATCCGGATAGGTCAAGGTTGAATACGTAGATTTTGCAGGTACAGTTGATGGAACGAGGGTACCATTGAGATTAGCAAGTGCACGAGGTTCCATACTCTTGCGACGACGTGCACCTCCTCGAGGAACCATGGCTGTATCAACTGCATAAGAAGCTTCATCGAGCCATTGGTTTTCACGTTCACAACTATTGATCTTGTTAGCGAACTGGTACAAAATAAGGCGTGCCACCCAAAAAGAACTAAAAAAAACTCACTCTAAAACCCAACCAACACCAACACAAGAAACTACTCCTCCAGTTTGTTTAGCTTTCTCGAGTGTCCTCTTTCCACCATCTTTGAAAACAATATGCGTGATTCCAATTTTGCTTTTGTCATCGCTGTTTGGATTCCATGTCCATGTCTTGACACATTTGGCGCCCATTTGTGTAAGCAATTCGGTGAATAAACCACTAGCATCAGCGCCTTCAGTGGTATGTACATCAACAAAGACTACTGCTCCCTTCAAAAGTGCTGTGTTGAGATCCGGACGTGGTGTACGGGCTGGTGTGGCAACTGTGGACCAAGTAAAAGTCTCTGATTTGATAGGAGTAGCAAATTGCTGGCTATCTGCACTCTCCGTGGATTCTTCTTCTTGTTGAGATTTAGGTGCACTCTTGGATGGCGAGTATGAGATCACGGTATTGTTACGAGATAACGAGCTAGATGGGCGTACAGCTGGAAGTTTCGAACTACTAGCGCTTCTCTTCGCTTGTGATGGCCGCATTGGAGTTTCATGAGCACCTTTGAGTGGCACTTTTGCGACGGTATGGAATGTTCTCTCGGTCAAAACACGCTTGGGGGTCGTGAAAGCTGAAGCTGAAGCTGCTGGTGCAGTTGGTGATTGAGGCGCAGGAGCCAAAAGTGCGGGATCGATTAACATTTCATTTTCATCCCCATATTCTTGGCTAGCGTCTGAAGGACTAGGCTCTCGCTCAGGTATAGGCTCTTCAAGCTTGCCCACGATCGTCGTTTCATGTTCTTCATCTTCGTCGTTTTCTTCGTGCTCCTCTGCAATTTCATTTTCGTCATCATTGCCTGCTTCAAATGCTTCGGGATCCAACATCGACAACTCATCAGCTTCTTCTGCGAGGTCGAGATCTTCCTCTAGGAGTTCAATATCCTCGAACTCTGGCTCACTGTTCTCAGCCTCAAGAGCATCAAGTGGAATAGATTCGTTCTCGGCCATGTTGAGTTCGTCTCGAATTCTCATCTCGTCCTCGAAGTAACTACTCTTAGCTGGGGAAGCAACAGCTGGAGAAGCTGCAGCCGTGCTCAAGTCGGCAAACACTTCATTCGCTGATACCTTTCGTGCGGGTGAGGCAGGGTCGGCGATTTCATCCTCGATTTCAGCAAATTTTTCAGGGCTTGCAGCCATCCAGTTACTGAGTTGTTTTGCTAAAGGAGTGAAACCAATCTTTTCCTGATTGAATCTACTTGAAGATCGCATCGCTGATTTAATTGTAGTCATTTTAGGAGTCTTGTTGATGTTACCAAGCCGGACTGGTGTTACAGGAGAAGAAGCGAAGTCGTTAGTAGAAACCTGAAAGTTGGCAAGCGGGGCGAGTGAACATTTTTTAGCCGCAGGAGCAAGCTCATCTTCTGAATCCGAGTTGTCGTCAGTCGGTTCTTTGCGGAGCTCAAATGAACTGCCAGTATTCTTACGAGGAGGCGAGCATGGCGGTGTAGTACTCTGAGCTTCGACAGTCTCGACTACTTCATTTGTATCTTCAGTGGCCACTGGGTCGTCGAATTCTTCTTGGACATCATCCACGACAAGTTCTACAGACTCGTCTATTTGAGGTGGAAGTTCAACCGCAGGTGACAAAGCTGGATCAGCAGAGCGCGGCATGATCGATGAGAGTCGACCGGAGAATTCTAGAACTGGAGTTGGCAAAGAGTTCGTCTCCTTCGAGATTGGACTGTCATTGGAAACATTGTTTTTGAGGGCGCTTGAAGGTATTGGAGGAAACATCGGACCAGGACGGATTGCGCTCTTCATGAGAGTTCTCGGGGTTTCAAATTTTGAAATCTTAAAGGTGCTGGCTTTTGGAGTGGCATCAAATATTGAAGCACCCTGATTGGTTCTGATTGGTGACCCAGCTTCATCGACTTTGGTAGGTGACTTTGGTCTTCGAGCTGGCGATTGAAGAAGAGATGCTTTGAAAGGAGATGCGGTTGTCGAAGGTTCTGGTGCAAACAAATTGGGTTTGAAAGGTGATCGCATGCTATGTCCAAATTCAAATCTTTGCGCATTTGATTTCAATGTCTCCTTGAAAGGTGACGACGATTGTGGTGGGCGTCGAGCAGGGCTTGTCAGTGTTGATGCATTGAAAATCTGGGTAGGTTCCATTGAAGGTTTATCAGCAAATGATGTAGGTATATCCAGTTTCTTCTCTGCAGTTTGTGGGGGTCGACGAGCTGGACTCATCATACTAGATGCATGGAAATCCAGTTTAGCTCCTTCTATAGGTTTTTGTGCTGCAAGGGATTTCGAGAAATCAATCTTTTTCGCAGTATCAAAGATACTTCCTGGTGGTTTGACAGGACTCTTCATCAATGATTTCATTGGAGTCTTTACTGTTGTCGATAATTCATCGTCTGACGACTGTTCCTTTTTCGCATTAACTTGTGTCGCTTTCTTCGGGCTTAACGGTAATGGTTTCTCTACCTTCTCGTCCTGGCCAGGCTTGGCTCTAGCACGAGTTGCACGAGTTGAAGCTGTTGCAGATGATACAGGCTTTCGAACCGGTTTTGCTCGCAGTCCTGAGGCTGTTTCTGTAGCCTTGGGCTTTGCTCGTGAGGACGGTAAAATATTCTCCTTGTCTGGTTCCTCAAACTTGACCCTCTTCTTCGGTCCCATGGCGCGTGAAAGCGTAGCAGAAGGAGCACGTGTGCGAGCGATTTTCGTTGCAGGTTCCTCGACCACAATTGATTCCGGTTCCGCCTGAGATGCATCTTTCCTTGGTCGACCTCTTGTAGGTTTGGGGGGTGGAGGGGCTGGCGCTTCGATTGTAGATTTCTTTGGTCGACCTCGAGTTGCTTTTACAGGAGCCATGGTTTCCTCTACCTCCGTTTCCACTTGTACATTGGCTTTCCTCGGTCGTCCGCGAGTGGGTTTTGATTCTGGCTTGGTCTCTTCTCCTAATTCGTCGTTTTGTTCTTCATCTTCTTCATCTGCTCTAGTCTTTCTCTTCGCACTTGTTGTAACGGTGGTGGCCTTAGCTGCTTTCGATACGGCAGGTGCGGTTTTGGAAGATTTGACTCCAGTATCTTTTGTTGACTTTGCGGCTGCCCTCGCGCGGGTAACACGTTTTGGTGGTGATGGATCCATGATTGTAAATTATTCGGCTTGTCGAGGTTAGTAAAAGTATGAATTGAATCTCTAGATAGAGTTACATTTGACGCGATTTAAAATAAATGTCAGTAAGTCTTGAAATTTAGCAAGAGGGAATGTTGATTTGATTCAGGAAGTAAGGTAAGGATTTCAAGCTAATGCAAGGATAATTATTGATAAACATTTTCACGGGTCTCACGTTGGCGGATCAACCGAACCTGGTCACGTGCCGAGAACAATCTTGAGCAACACGTCATCTCAAAATGTATTGTCTCGCTTCAACCTCGTGACCGAAGTCTTGCGTCTTGATTGAAGTCTTTCTTCTATGGCAACTTGATGATGTATACAAATCATTCTATATGGGCAGTATCGTATCTAATAAGTACAGGAGGTATTGGTTGAGCTTGGAAAGCAGTCTTACATTGGTCCATGGGCTGCCATTTCAAAGGGTGGGTTCAATAGTGGAATGGAGCATTTATCTCTCCCTGCAGCTGTTTTCTAATATCAGCAACACAACATTACAATCTATGAATTCTAATAACAGGATGAATATCAAATCAACATACAATATACTCGATCCTTTGCCATAAACCAATCTGCCCAGATATCAATATGAGGTTCTCGTACATCTTTGACACTTTGCACAAGGTAAGGCAGTTCCACAATTTCTCTTCGACCTGGATCATGCTATCTCATAGTGACCTCATCGACATCTACACGGGAAAATGCATGAAAATACAATTTTCAACAAAATAATGCAACTCATCAACTCACAAATCACGATTATACATGGTTTGATATTAGGGACTGGCCATTCTATTGTTTGTCCTCGGAAGAGTGTCACACGGCGCACAAATTGTTTTGCGCCACCAAGCAGCTGAATCGCGTCAAATAATTTCTAGAAGCAATAAGGTATTTTTTTTTTCAAGTGCAGTCAAAACTACCCTTCTGGTATTATCTCTCTCTCTCTCCCTTCCTCTTTCCTCTGCTTGGCATATCCTGCCATTAGACAAGAAGGAATGTCGAGCTTTTTCACTGCAGACCCAGCCGATCCTCCAAATCCTCGAGATGTCGTAGGCACCTATCGTCAAATCTTCGAAAATCGCGTGTTAGAAGGAACGCTTCGGCCTATGGTGGTACCATATAATCTCTACGGTTTTATACTACTGGGAATTTATCTCTGTGTGCGGCATACAAATCGACCATTATTATACAAGGCGCGGTGGATTGTGCTGGCTGCTATAACATGGTTTCAGCTCAAAACACTATGGCACACCAGCAGCACGAACATGGCAATCAGTTTCGTGGCAGGCTTGATGAGTGTTTATGGTATTGTTACAAGTTTGACCTGGTTGTTATTTATGCGGCCACAGTTTGATGCTAAGAGGATTGAGAGAAGGAAGATTCAGGAAAACAAAATCATCGCAAAGGATAACAAGCAGAGAACTACAGCACATGGAGAGGGCATGAAGTTACATGTAAGGCAGCGCAATAGAGTAGATGGAGAAGAAAACAAACTTTCCTCTGGCTCAAAGGCACCAAACGGCAAAGATATAGGGGCGCTTCATGGTCAGCCGGCGGCAAATGAGACAACGGAATCTCAGTACTATTGGCAATCATACCCAGATGACATTTGGGAGAGATTGGACTGGATATCCGACTTAATTATCAATTTTCGTGGACCTGGTTGGAGCTGGGCAATTCCCAATATACCAAAGCCTCTCCCATCCGTCTACAACAAATTAGGAGAACCTGCAGATGAAGCAGCGAAACATGATATATCTAGAACAGGAATCCAGCGCTTTAACACAAGAAATGAACTCTTCAGGGCTCAAGTTCCCCGCTTCATTATTGGATATTTCTTACTTGACGTCGTCAAAACTATCATGATGAATGATGCATATTTTTGGCTTGGTCCCAACAATTATGCTATGCCTCCACATGTTGCAGTAATGCCTCCAATCCTACGCTCTCTATATCGTGAGCTTTTATCAATGGCTGGGGTACTCATTTCTTTAGACATGGTATTTCTTTTGGCCCCTATAGTAGGATGTATACTTCTCGGCCCATCCTCATTCATGGGTCTCAGGGGTGAAGCATGGTACTACCCCACCACATGGGGTTCTTTTTCGGTCATTGCAAATAAAGGCCTTGCCGGGCTGTGGGGAGGTGCTTGGCATCAAATATTCCGTCTCATATTCTCCTCACCAACAAACTATTTGATCACAAATGGATATTTAGATGCCAAGTCCTCAACTACAAAGCTCATCGCTTCGGTCTTTGCCTTTGGTATATCTGGAATCTTGCATGCTGGCGGTAGTATATCTCAAATTCCTGAAACAAGACCATGGAATCCACCTAAATTTTTCATGCTGCAAGCTGTTGGGATTTTTCTGCAAACTGGCATTTGTGCCGTCTTGTCTCAGTACATCAAGAATACCCCGAAGCCAATGAGGCAAGCAATGAATGTAATCTATGCATTATCATGGGGTCTACTGACTGGATGGTTTATAGCGGATGACTTTGCTCGGGGTGGGATTTGGCTTTATGAACCCATTCCCATTTCATTACTTAGAGGTTTAGGATTTGCTGGTAAAGATCATGGGTGGTGGTGTTGGGAGCATGTAGGACTTGGATGGTATACTGGAAAGCATTGGTGGGAGAGTGGTATTTCAATATGAGGTGGTTAGAATTTATGATTTACGAATATTATACAATATGGCAGCATGGAGTCTGAGAATTGGAGTCGACCATGCTTGAGTAAAAAAAAATCGTGCATTGGGCGAGAGACAGACGACATAGGGGAAGCAGGATTTCACTGATCCAAAGCGCAGTCTAAGGATGACGAGTTATTGAGTCTCTTCGGTGCATCAATCCTCTTCGTAGCTTTTATCATGTTCAAGAGTCTACGGCCTTTTGAATATCAAACGCTTTCGAACCTGCACTACAGTCCAGATTTAAGAGAACTTAAGGAGGTGTACGTAGAGGGATTGGGAAAGCCAAGTAATACTAATGATATTGTTATTCGAATCTATAGCTTCATCATTCGTATTGCTAACTGAATTCACATTATCTCTTCTTCCTTCCATCCAGCAATAGACATTCATTTCACGTGTAGTGGATTTGCATCGATTATGAAATCACAACAAACACAGACCCCTTCTTGAGAGCACCTCAAAAAATGATGCTGACATCTTGTCATGTCATTACTTCTCATGAATTCGCCTACAAAGGTTAAAATCTCAGCCCCAACCTGTCAACATTGACTGAACAGAGAACCGCGCGGACTTTGATTGAAGTTCCAAATCCATATTCAAACTTTAAGGTCCCGGATGAAAGGGCAGGAAAGCAATCCATCAGCTAAGTACACTATCCCATCCCCACGAAAAGGCCAAGCTCCCCATCCCCACAATCTGCCGAGTAGAAGCACACGCGGCATGAATTTCGTTCGCGTTTGGCTGTGCATGCATGTGTGTGTATGCTTGGCCACGGCAACCTCTCATATGTCTTTGCTATCTTATCTCGCCTACACCCCCGACCATGATCAACACTAATTTAATCAAGCCCCAACATGCTTGGTAAGTGTCTTTCCCAACCATAATTTGTCGATAAGTATTGCTCACGCTCGGTACTAATCTACTTACATTCATCTAAGTCATGTCAACGTCCCGCTTTCGTATTGACTGACCGACTCTCACTAGCCAAGAAGGTACTAAGTAGCGTACACACGATTAGATACGTGAATTCTACTCGCTTCAGAGCTGAGCATGCGATGTTTAGTTTCTGGGGTAGCGACGTGTGAAGGTGGACGGGTGGTGGAGTGCCAGGTTTTAGTCCAACGCAAACCCCGCGTTTTCGCTTCCCCAAATTATTTCAATTCTAGATTTTGTTGGAAGATGGGGGAGGTGGAAACCGGAGTTATAAAGTATTCCGTATCCCCCGTCTAAAGATGAGCATTATTTTTCTTTATCGATTGATCTGGAATTGGATTGTTTTTCCTTCGATTTTGATATAGAATACTACCTCATTTTGCATTATGGGACCTCAAAATATTAATGCTGAGGAGAGAGCGATTGGTGTGGAGTCGAGAGATGAGAAACCTGGTGTCTTTCATGATGAGCATTCGGAGCATCTAAATAAGGGTGCTCATGCAATTGCAGAGAGAGGTAATGCAGCGACTGATAGGTTAGTAGTCTGAGATGTTTCTTGTCGCACGAAATCGTTGCTTATTCGGATTATAGCCATGGCCAGTCACTTGTTACATTTGATCCCGTTGCGGAAAGAAAGTTGAGATTGAAGATTGATTTGATGATTGTTCCCACCGTGGCATTATTATACCTATTCTGTTTTATCGACCGAGCAAATATTGGTGAGTTAGAACACTTCTCTGTTCACATCGGACGATACTAATAACGATATTCAAGGCAATGCAAAATTAGCAGGACTTGAGAAGGATCTAAACATGACGGGATACGACTATAACAAAGTCTTATCTATCTTCTATATCTCATATATCATCTTCGAAATCCCGGCCAATATGGCTTGCAAATGGATGGGCCCAGGATGGTTCATCCCAGGAACTTCGTTAGCCTTTGGAATTTGCTCTATTGCCACTGCATTCGTGCACAACATCCACGCGATCTCAGGCGTTCGTTTCCTCTTAGGTATTTTTGAGGCAGGCATGCTGCCTGGTATCGCATACTATCTTTCCCGTTGGTATCGCCGATCTGAATTGGCTTTCCGTCTATCGTTGTATATTGTCATGGCCCCATTGGCTGGTGCATTCGGAGGTTTGCTCGCCTCGGGGATTCTAAAACTTCCCGGCTTCGGCTCACTTCACACTTGGCGAATGCTTTTCGCCATTGAAGGTATCATTACCTGTTGTCTCTCACTCATTGCTTTCATCACCCTGACCGATCGCCCTGCCACCGCGAAATGGCTCACACAAGAAGAGAAAGACCTCGCGATCGCTCGTGTTAAATCCGAGAGAGTTGGAGCTACCGAAGTCCTAGATGCTTTCGACACTAAAAAGGTCCTCCGCGGTATCTTCAGTCCAGTAACCATCGCGACATCCTTCATTTTCCTCCTCAACAACATCACCGTCCAAGGTCTTGCTTTTTTCGCCCCCACAATCGTGAGGACTATTTACCCCACAGCCACCGTTGTCTCTCAACAACTACACACTGTCCCACCTTACATTGTCGGTGCATTCTTTACAGTTCTTTTCCCATTCCTCAGCTGGCGCTTCGATCGACGCAACATCTTTTTGATCGCAAGCGCTCCCTTGATGATGTGCGGCTACATCATGTTCCTCGCCACCAGCGATGCGCAAACCCGCTACGGAGCCACTTTCCTCATCGCCAGCGGAGCCTTCTCTTTCGGCGCACTGTGCAATGCTCAAGTTGCTGCTAATGTAGTCTCTGATACTGCACGCTCCAGCGCAATCGGTACTACTGTCATGATGGGTAACATTGGTGGTCTCGTTTCCACGTGGTCATTTTTGCCGACTGACGCGCCGAATTACCATATTGGAAATGGACTCAATCTTGCGACTGGAACGACGATATTGATTTTGTCGATTGCATTGCTCTTCTGGATGAAGATGGATAATAAGAAGCGAGAAGCGAGAGATGTGGATGCGGAGTTGGATGGTTTGAGTCAAAAGCAAATCCAGGATTTGGATTGGAGACATCCGGGATTCAAGTGGAAGCCTTAATTAGTTTGGAGGGAAATTTGGTTGGCTTCTTGTATTTTTTCATTATTAGCCAGGGTGTTCTTGATTACACTGTAGTAGATGACCAATCACGAATTTTATTTATATTTTGAAATGAAATGCGAAAGGTAAGGTGCTAAATGGTAAACGACACAATGAACATTCATATGGAAGAGGTTGTACAAAAGATCATGACTTTTAGCGTTCAGAACAAGAACCAAGGACGAAGCGACTTAGCGGGCGCTCGGCGTGTCAAACTGACATATGGTATTTGATTTGTGGGCTACAAGACTTCGGAATGTATCAATTCAACAATTATACATGACGGGCATACTGATACATGGATACAAGAAAGAGAAGCGACAGTTCTTTCGGGATAAGAACGAATGTAATGATTATCTATTCAGGTACCGATCTGTGTTCTTCGCAACAGTTGAGAATAATGCAGATCCTCAGATAACAAAAACAAAAACTCCGATCTATACTACTGATAAATCCAAATAACATCAAAGAAATATGAAGGAATGGCCAAAATACGAGAAAATTAAACCCCGACCAAAACAAACTTCCATCAGCCCACAAAAATATTCATCTATCATCCGTCTATCAAGTGACTAGCGAGATAGAAACGATGATGGCACTCCAAATCTCAACCTGCCAAGTTATCGGCGGGAGGAAAGGAATCTGGGTATTGATCCATATATTTCGCTCTACTGTAGTAAGAAATAACCATTTGAAGGCCGCATTGTTGAAGACAACTATATGCTCATTAACAAACACTCTTCTATACTTCCTGCAGATATAATATCTGCATAGCCACAAGAGGAAAACATCAAACTTACTATTGAACGCGATAGCTCATGGTATCGCCAGTCGCAGCCGCAAGTCTCGTTCCACAAAGCGCCATGCAATTGTACTTTCGAAATGTCAGTTTTTGTGAATCTGTTGATTGGCATGTTTGCTGGGATTTCATATGCATACCAATGCCTCGTAATTTGTGAGACGTTTTTCTACTTCAGATAGTTCTCGAGAAGTCAAGCCTCTTGATGATGGTCAGTATTGTATTTGATATGCATTGTGTTGATGCGATACTTACTGCTTGGCCATCCAATCTTGGTAGTCGGCTAGACTGGATACTCCAGATTCATCGCGCTTCACGGATGAAGGTTTGATGCTGGAATATACGGTTCCGTGTTCGTTGGTGCTGATTGCGTACCATTCAGAATCTTGTCGTTTCTCGGTGGGTTTGATGGTGGAATAAACGGTACCGAGCTCGTTTTCACCGATAGAGTAATAGGTAGAGGTGTCTCGTCGAGTTTCCTCGGTAGGTAATGTGAGAGCAGTTACACTGCTGATTAGCAGGAGTGGAATGAACAAGAGTGTCTTCATGATTGCTACTAATCTGAAGAGTAACTGGTAGGGCAAAAGATGATATTTGTCTGTTTTAGACGTTTGGCTTGTGTTGTTGATGCACAAGAAGAAGATGTTCGATATGAAAGCGCAGCACGGCAGTTATATACCCTTTGTTTGTTTGGGAATCTCTGTTTTGGTGTGTGTCTTCCCGCTGATAACACTTCATATGACAGAATTGTAGAGGCAGTAGTAGGATTGTTCGGTTCTCAAGAGCCTGATCATAAAACTGGGATTATTGACCTCGCTGATCTGCTCGATAATCATGAACGAGCAGCCAACGACGACTGTCACACTGCCACCATTGTTTCAATTCCTTCCATCCTCATCAGCTCTACTAGTTGTTGGGGATAGATGGCGTGATGCGAGTAGTGCTATGTGTACGGAAATAACGTCAACTCCACGAATCTAAGCATGGCATCTTCGGATTGTTTGAAACTCCAACATCGTATGAGCCATTCAAGTTGTAACTGTTGTATAATGTATTAGAATAGACGATCCTGTAGTGATGGTGCCGCATGTGCCTTTCGTTTCTCGGTCGGCTTACTACGATGGAACGAATTAAATCCTCCACATAATGAGATTCAGTAGACTTTTGCAAATGTTACCAAAACTTTGCCTCCTTGATCAACATTCAAGGGCGTCCCGAGCCCAGGGTAGGATTGCACGAGTTTGAGACTATTTTGTTGACACTCCGACCCCTCGTGATCGATTTATGTCAACACTCAGCTTCTATTCAATATGCAAACCATTGTGGGCCCCATTGAACTGAATTATAGAGATCCCTACAGCAGGATCTCCTCATATTGTGCGAGTATAGTTATACCAACATAAAATGCTTGAATATATGAGTATCACACACGAGTCAGGGGGATTCTCGAGACTTTGGCCAACTAAACCTTCTGCTGCCTTCGATGAAATTAGAACAACAAAGAATGCATAGCCTCCATCCTCGAAATTATCGAGGACACCCCAAGTCGAGATTCATCTTTCGGGATTAAGTCACCATGCCATCATCGAAGACTGTAAAGCATGAGACGATATCATCCTTTGCGGCTAGAAGGTCTATAAAACACTCCCCAAGACCCCTCAGATCTATCCTCATCAATACCATCTTCGACAATAAATACTTCCTACAAATACCGCAAATTCAACTCATCGAGCTACACTTTGCCTTTTCATTTTCAATCAAATCATCCCATCAATCATCATGCAATTCCTCAGCATCATAACTATTTTCTCCTTCACCACAGGAATCTATGCTGGCTGCTACACCAGTGGCATCTCCGGCAGCGCAGTCAATATAAATTCTTATTTAGGAACCATCTGTAACGGACTCTCTGGAAAATATGTCAAGAATGAGCAGCGACACCAATGCGTCATGGATAGCGCTAGTGTCCAATGGGACTTTACCCTCAAGGTATTTCCGTCTCTCCAAACGTGATATTCATGCAATTCTAAAGGAAACTAGTATATTGGATCCGATTCTTCCAGGAACATCGGTTCAACTGAGTGCATCAGTGGCATGCAGAAAGAAACCGCATGCGGCAAGGGTGGATCTTCTTCCTATTCGAACTGGGCGTATACGTAAGTGTTCTCATGTTCTTTTTGCTTTGGCGAGAAGAATAAGAGGATGGGGCTATGGCTAACGAGGTGCTAGCGCCGATCCAAATGCCGGTTCTTGCTATTCGATCTCAAAATAATTGGGTCTGGATCTCGAACGTGTCATCAATTGCTAAAGATAGCTCCCACACTTGTGTTGATGGTGGCTAAGTATGAACGGTCCAAGATGTTGGCACGTGGTGGTTGGCGTCAGATATTGTGAAGTCTTTACTTGTCTTGCGATGTTATTGTTCTCATTGGATTGCTTTAAGTTACACAATCGTTTAGTCCATCTTTGTATTCTTGGTTTTCTGTTTTGATGCTTGTATATCGTAGGTTCGCTGGAATCAAATTGTTTTTTATCTTAACATACTCTCTTCCGATATTCAACTTTGAATTTCGTGATATTTACTGCTTCTGTCTGATACTGTAGGTACAGGGGAGCGATACCATATTATTGGATGACTAGGTACTCGCCTAATTCTTCATCTGTAACAACAACAGTTGGTGGCACGGAAATGTACGCGATTGGTGTCAGCATCAGCACGACAGGGGAGTTCATCGAGTGGCTATGGGCCACAGCCTAGTGCTATTGTGTAGTTGATAACTGAGACTCCCCCCATTCCACATCTACTCTTCTTTATACTCAACTTTCAATCTTCAGTTCAAGATGTCCGAACAACTTAGCCAGGTCACCGACACAAATATCACCAGCGAAGCCCGGAAAATTGATGACTATAGCGAATACAGCTGGAGCATCATATCCGAAGTCACAGTTTGTACCCCTGATCCATCTTTCAAATCACACATCTAATAGTATCCCCAGGCACGACTACAAGGCACACTCTATGCCAAACTATGGCGGACTAGCATGGAGAAATTCTCAGTCACTCGCTCGATCTCCGATACACAAAAGGAACTTGGAGAATTAGTTGCCAATGCACCACTTCCACCGGATTTGCTCAAGTCTAGGATTGAACCTTTTCTCAGTATGCCTACCAGTACGCAAGATGAATGCGATGCTGCTCGGCTTAGGCTTCATGCTATTCTTGACACGCCTTGTTATAAGTTTCCTCCCGACTACCCAACGACTTGTGAAATGGAGGTTTTTAGAGAGAATCTAAAGGTAAGAGATTATATTCCTAGTATTTTGTTGTGTTATATTAATTCTTATCGACAGAAGCTCTTGGGACCAGAAAAAGAAAATCAGTTCTGGAAAATCTACAATGGATTTCCAGGAAATAAAGGAGCTAATACAAAGGAGAGTAATGTAGCAAGACAAGAATTGCTAGAGTTGTTAGGAGAGAACGATGAACTTCTTGAAGTATTCAAGAGAAATTGGCCAGCTGGGAACTGGGAGATTCGCTTTATACCGAGTGGAAGTTATGGTGATGGGTTGTAGGTTTGAGGGCTAGACTTTTTGGATTTGGAGCCCCCAGAGTGATCAATGTGAAGCTTAGAGAAAGACATTTCTAGTTTGCTGTAATGAAACATGGATTTGAAGAGTTTCTGGCGTCAGTCATTTTCTTCGAGTACAACATAAGCACGAATCAAACGAGAATTTCAAATTTCGAGCTGAGCCAGCATCTAAATATCTATTTGCCCAAGGTGTTGTATCAAATTTCTATTGATATCTAAATTCGAAAAACCAAAATGTAATTCGATATTCAAATGACATTTCACCTTTGTTGCTCTTCTCCTCAAAAGCCAGAACCTTACAAAATAAGAGTTGAGGCCCCGGCTTATCACACACTAAGCGAAAACACAGCAAAAACCTTCATTTATTCAACTTTTTAATTATATAAAATTTCGATAAATATATAGATTGAATTATTCAAATTGAGAAATATAATAAACAATTATCAAAATTATTTTAAAAAATGAATAGATTATTTTTATAATTTTTTTGGAAAGAGTTGTAGGAGTTTAAAGTTAGAATTTTCAAAATTTTCAAAAAAATCGATTTTTTTGTATAGGAAAAGTATTACATATAATAAATTTCGAAAATTTTCAACTTCAAGATCCTATAATTTCTTTCAAAAAAATATTAAAAATAATCTGTTTTATTTTTAAAATTACATATATATTAAACTCTTATATATAAAATTTTGAAATTATTACTTCAATTATCAAATAAATTATCAGAGAAATTAGTTTATATAGGAAAACGATTTTTTTGCAAGGATTTTGTTACGAAAAAGGGTAGTGTGCGATAAGCCGGGGCCTCAACTCTTACATAGAATACGAGAAGTAGAGTTCAAGAATAACCAAAACTTGAACTAGGCTACCAAATCATTCATTAAGGACCTTGTAGAAAATAGTCCCTATCTTTTGACCATCTTTTCAATCCTCACAACCTTTGAATCCCAGTACCACATGAACATCATATCTCACATAACATCCACTCGCAATCTGCCTCTCCACCTCCCTCTCCAATCTAATCAGCTCCTCAGCAGACAACGAACCGGCCAAATTCCTCGACGAAACCAACCTCGCCCACCCAAAAATAGCATCCATCGCATTCCTCGCCATAGCCGCTCTCGTCTCTACGATCCGATCCGAACTAACAATATCCTCCACCACATCTCCCATCCCAAACTCCTCATAGATCCGAGGAAGAATATTCCATCCATACGAGAAGTTATCCTTCATTGCCTCTTTAAAGCGTGCGCACATCGACCGAGCAGCTTGCACGGATAATTCAATGTCAGAATGGTAATATTGGGTTTCCATCCAATTGCATTCTTTCCACTGGATAGCTCCGCCGGGCTTGAGAAGCTTAAGGAGATTCTGTACGATGGGTTTCCATTCTGTCGGGTTTATTCCTGAGGCGAGGAGCCGAATGTGAATGAGATCGTATTTGTTGTGTTTGGATGAAGGCGGAGTCTATTTGATGTTCATGACGCTTAGAGAAACTTGCGGGGACAATGTCTCTTGCGATGGAAACAAGTTTGGGAATACATCGAAGCCGTGAAGAATTGCATCGGGGTAGTCCTGTGCAAGTTGGGATAGAAAGATTCCTGTGCCAGTGCCGATATCTGCTATTGTAGGCCAGGAGGTAGTTTGGCGGCAATGGAGGGATGGATAAAATACCCAATGTTTCTGGAAAATTGAGTCAATGATCAAGCAAATACTTTTGGAGATTTGTGAGTGCAGAGAGATACTTCCGTACCGACTCAGGAGTTCAAATTGCTCGTTTAGTCTTTACATAATGTTAGTAGTCTATGATTCTTGTTTAAGGAGGAAGTCTCGAGAAATTGCTGACCTGCGAGACTCGGATTTATTTTGTCTCATGTCTTCAGCGTAGATATCAGACATTATTGATGCATAAAAAGAGCAAGAAATTAGAACTGCTAGATCTATGATTGAGAGAAGAATTATTGAATAAAGAAATTCAAGAAACACATAAGGAGATACGAACTTATCTTTCCCTTCCAACCGTTGGTACGCGGATCAATAGAGCACTTATCCAACTCCCAACTTTTAGACTCAATAATTAACTCAACTGATTCTCCACAGTATCTATTGCCACTCGACATATTGTACAAATTTGCGCGATTTGAAGCAAAGTCCCGCATTATCAAATATCTACATCTCAAACTTTATATCGCAAACAAAAATCACACAAAAAAACAGCACAGCAAATTCTCGTTCAGGGGAAAAAGTTCATATACAGCCATCCTTCATTCAATTTTCTAAATACAACTAACTAACTATTAAACACAAAATGCCTCCGTCATTATATAAATGAAATGAATGTCCAGATTCATATTCCTTTCAACTATTATTCAATTCTTTTCCATCCATCCATCCATCCATCTTTTTTTCTGTTTACCATTGACTTTTCCGATCCTCTGTCTTGCCAACACCAGATTGCTTCTCAAAATCGCGAAGAAAAAAAAAAAAGAAAAGTAAAGATAGGACAAGTAAAATAATCAATCTAGTAAAGGAAAGACAAACTCCATGACAATGCTGGCTTCCTAAAAGGAGATTGCTCTCGGAGTATTCGTTGAAAGAAGGAGATAAGGAAGAAATGGAAAATGAGACATTCGACTGATCTAAACGAAAAACAGGAGAAAAGAAAGAAACATTGAAGAATACATCTCCATACAACAAAGTAAATCTCGCCCGAACTCCGCTATTCACAGAAGGTATTCATTCATAAAAGTCATCATCAAATCAAAATGTGGTATCAAACCCCGCCCATCCATCCATCCATCAAACAAGTCATCAAGTCATAATCCACCAAGCCCTAAATCATATTCCCATTAACATTAACCTCATACCCCTCGCTCTTCTGTTTCAACGCCTTAGCCAACATCAACTCTCTCATCCAATCAATCCTCTCATCTCTACTCCTCACCGCAAAATAATGCGTTTTATTATTCGCTCCTGCATTGCCCATGCCACTCGGCATCAAACTATCTCTCTTTCTCAATTTCACACCCTTTTCAATCGCCTGCGGAATCAATTGGAAAGCAAAAACGTCAACTTTCTTATCTCGATCATTTCCACGTCCCATCGCAATATTCACTCGTTTAAACGCTGCGTTGAGTTTAGAAGAGGAGGCTAAAGATGAACACGCAATGGCGTAGTCGTCAACATCGATGCATTCTAAAACATCGAGCGCACGAGCATCTTTGTGCATGGCGAGAGTGGTGCCGCGGAGTGTGAAGTGGTGTTCGTGCCATTCGTGGCGAAGCATCTTGGTGCGGCGCTTTTTCATCCAGCCAGCATAGGAAGGTGTGTCTTTCTCTGGGGAGGAGGTGTTGGAGGATGATGTAGAGGAGGAGTGGGGTGGAAGGGGTATTGATGTGGTGCTGTGAGATGGATTGGGATTTGGACCGCCGAACTGAGCCCACGGGTCGGTTGTAGAGTAGGCACGGATAGAGGTTGCGATACCCACTGGGTGCGTGGGATCTCTGATGGTGTTTGAACTTTCTGGAAATGTGTGGGCTGGTTCATTGGGAAGAATCTGGACCTGAGCTGGCTGTGAAGGCTGGGTTGACTGAGTGGCTCGATATTCATCAACTCGGGGAAGAAGAGAGGGACGACGATTAGAGATACGAGAGAGACTGCGTTGAAGAGAGTTGGCCATCGAGTTGTTGGTAGATGTGTTGGTGTTTGGGCGGTAGGTCATATTGGGTGGAACGGACTGAGAAGCCTCTCTTGCGACAGGACTCATAGGTACAGCGGTAACCGGCACATCCATCTCGGAAAAGGGAGTACCAAATCGATAGACCGAAGGAGAGCGGGTTTCGTTGCGGAGCTCTGGAGAGAGAGCTTCTGCGCGGTCCATGTGATAAGGTGAAAATGCGATAGCGCTGTTTGGAACGGCGGTTGCGCTGCAAGGACCATATCCATTGGCACTCTGGGATCTGATGGGCTGTTCAGGACGAGGTGGAGGAATAGAAAGTTTAGGCAAGCCCCTGAGACCTGCAATAGGTCCTTTTAGTGGCGGGAACATTTCATATGGAGGAGTTGGAGGTTGTTCGGATGATTGGTTCGGTGCGAGATGCTGGAATCTGATGAATTGCTTCACATTATCTTGAGGATCACGCAATCCAACATTTTTAAGGTTCTCCTCTTCTAAATAACGAAGAGCAGGAGTAGAGCCAGGACCAAGAACATCTGAAGATGCAACAACTGAAGGCACTGCATCAGAGATTGGACGAGCTGTGAGAGCATTTCCTGGATCTCCAGCAATAAGTAGCGAGCCACCTTCTATTTAACTATTAGTATTAAACTCAAATATTCTGTCGCAAATCGAAAACGTACCTTCGGGACTGATCGGATGATCCTTATTGAAAGCAGCAATCAATCGTTGTTGTTTCCTCCACTTCGAGCAATTTTCTCCCTTTGAGCATTTGTGTGGTTTCGGCATAAGTTGTTCGATACCCACAATTGAAATAGATTCCAAAGGCAAAACAGTCTCGTGTTTATTCCCTCTCTTTGAAGCCTTGCGCCTTCGAGATTGACCTCGCTCTTGACCATTCGACCAATTCTCTTGTCTACCTCTTTCTGATCTATCTCTTATCATACGGAATTCCGTGGCTGGAGAAGTTTCTTCGATGGGGGTAATTGGCTTAGGTGTACTTGGAGCACTTCCTCGCAAGATGTGAATCTCGTTCCAAACTTTTGTTCGTTGTCCAAATGATGAGATACCCAGTTCTCGGAGATCCTCAAACTTAAGAGTGGTCAGAATCGCACCCGAGATGTCATTTTCTTCGAATTTCTCAACAATCGACCATTCGAAACCTGCATCATGCATCCATCTTGCGACTTGGCGTGGTGTCCAGTGAGTGATATCATTCAGGTTCAGATCCGCGATGTTTTCGGTCAAGAGAGATAATCTCTGGCGCCTCGTAGGACTATCTGGTGAGACTGGAGTAGGCGGGCTGACTTGGTGTCGCGGTGTGAGCATCGATGGCTGTGGACTTATTGGTGACATTTCCAAAACATATTGATCCGGGATATCCAGCGACGAGGAAACAGAGCTGCGGAACAAATGTGGTCCCCGAGGTCCTTCGACCGGTTTTTTCGGACCCAAGTCGAAATTGAAGGATTGGAATTCATTTGAGGCCGATGTGGGTGTAAATACTTCTTCGTAGGAGGATAATGTTGTTTCACTCGCTCGACCTCCCTGAATAGTGACATGTCAGTACGAGAGACAAAAAGAATGAAACGTGGTACATACTGATCTATAACTTAGACGTGGGTAGTCCAAGTCTTCCTCGAAATCCGATCCATATGCGGCCTCTTCTACATATCGTGGAGTATCTTGGTGATCTTCGAATTCCTCAACATCACTTACGTCATCCTCGAAGTCGGTATCGAATACAGTTGCGGATGATAAAGGTCGCTCAGGACGATGCTGTGTTTCTTTGAATCCGAGAAGAGCATCCCGGGGTTGATTTGCGAAACCCCTTTGGTACATGTCCAGCCGAGTGTCGATGGCTGTTAGAGGGGTTGTAGCCTACATTCATCGTAGGATTAGTATGATACTTCAATATACATGAGCATATTACTGGCATAGCCTCATCAACTCACCATACTGCCTAGTACAAAGGCGGGAATAACAATTGATAACTCGGGCGGTACAAGAATACTTGCAAGACTGCTTGCTTGCCCGTTGCCGGGGGTATCTTCTATGAGCCGAAACAAGTCCAGATGAAATCTTATGAACCGCGATAACGATAAAGCAAATTTGGAGCAAGAATCAAATTCAATCTGACATGAATGAATCGTAAAATTTCAAAAGGATCAGAAGGAGGAGTCGGGGTTATAGTCAACGGCGTCTAGGACAGTATATGTATCGCCATTTTTGAAACGAAACGATATATCATGGGCCTCAAATATATCAGAGCTCACCAATGGGCAGTATAACGTCCCGGCATATTTTCTATAATGTGAACTGTGCTCAGCATTCCTGCATGAAGATTGTGACTATTCTTGAGAAATAATGCCACACAATGCCACAAGGCCCTCGTTTGTTTCCCTTGAGCCATTGAGACGATCGGGTTGCGAGCCTTGCGACCCTACATCGCAGGAAACTTAGACCCAATAAGGAGATTCTGTTAGGGTAAGCATGCAGAATACTCACATCCACGCATCTCTCACGCAGGACAAATGAAGTGAAAAATAGAAGACGTTCCAATAATATTCAAGCTTGGTCAGATGGATCCTGCAGAAAAAATCCATGATTGGTTGTGAATGGTCGGATAGTTCTGCATCTACGCGCCGAGTCACATCTTTCTTCGTTTATCCTGGCTAACGCACACAATTCGTCAATTGATTCGTTTGATTCGTCCATTGAAGGATGATTTGCCTACTCTGTATGATTGCTCATGATTTGACCGAGGATGCCCAGAGAAAGTCTGCAAATCCAGACCCTTTGTTTTTTTCACATCATCCCGCCTTTTTCATCGGGCTATCGGGCACCGGCTTGTGTACCTAAGTATCTAGTCCCGAGACTAGAAGAAAATCATTTTAGTCCATAAGGCCAATAAGCTATAGAGAATGCCTTCTATTATCAATATATCGAGCATCAAAACTACCTGTGTTGAGTGAGAACTATATTTAAGTGGAAAATTCTCCAGTCTCGTTTAGACTTCTACGGTGCGGTCCGTTGATGAAGGGGTAATTGCTCCAAGTAAAATGAAATTTCAAGGTTGAAGCTTGTTGAAATACTTCAAAAATGTTGTAAAATAATTGGAACCGCTGGTCTAAGATATTACAAGCATGAACACTCACATCAGCAACGGAACTGCAAGAAATTTGTACGTACGGATTTTCGGCATTGTTGGAAGTTGTTGGTTGTACGTGATGATAAGGAACAGTTCTAAGGATTATCGCCATGGCTATCGCTATCGTCTTCAAAATAATCGCATTGCCGTCAACATCGAGAATGGGGGAGGCTGTTTGAAAGCTTTGAAAACTGGAGAAACCAAATCCTTCTTTCTTTCTTTCTTTCTTCCCATCCTTTCCTCCCCACACTTCCCGAAACTCTGACTAACAATGGGAATGCACATGCGGATCAGAGAGATCCCATCAGGCATCTATTCACTTGTGGAGGTAGAGAGAGAACTCTGAAGTAAGAAGCTACTTTCACGACTACTAACATGTACGATACCGAGCCCGAGCCCGCTACAACGTCAGGAAGAGTAGACTATCGATGTAAGACCCTAAAAAGAGGGTATTCCGATGTCCCGCCGCTGCCGGCTTTTCGTTCCTGCAAGTACCTATGTATCTAGTTCCATATGTGATGCAATACAGAAATAATCAGCGTCGGCACATGAATATTACATGCAAGCAAGAGAGGAGAAAAGCAGGACTGTGCTGTGCAGTGCCTGTACTTTCCCGTCGCATGCGTTTATCCAAACCAATTCAAGTCCGGAGTGAAGAGATAACAATTAGAATCGATCCTTCCGATGATTCCCCCTTGTTGGATAAATTGTTTCCGTGCTGTAAGATTCGTCACGTCTGTACGATGCCCTTGTCCTCGGATATTGTTTTCCTGTTAAATATCCCTCCTGGATTGGCCGGTCATGATTGTTCATCACAAATTATCTTAGAACGGACTTCTCACATAGTCCAGTCGATTCGACTATCGCTGTCGCAGATTTGGAGGATTCAATTTGCCCCTCATTCGATTCTGTCAATTGTTCAGCATACTCAATACAAGCCCCACGTATCACGGATACGCGTGCAAGTCATTGACATACTCTGTACATTGATTGATTGATCCATATTAGCAAATTGTCTCAGGCCTCACCGTCTCCGTCATCTGCGCAAAACGGTGCATCGTCATGCGATATACTAATCAGTAAGGTATCGGAAATGCATGGCATTGTAAGTACAAAAGAAAAGAACATATGTATGGAAGTGGATTAAATGTAAACATTTTGAAAGTACACATGATGTAGGTTACATTTGTGGAGTTTGAAGTATCGATTTTCATCTGCAGTAGAAAAATCGATTTTTTCCTCTCAGCAAATCAAACGTTAAATTTTGCATGTGTATGTCGAGATCCCAGCCGAATAAACACAGATGCATCAATGGCGTCTCTACCTAAGTGAGTTTATATTTTCTTCCAACCAATTGCAGACGAAAAGAGCACTCACACCATCCTCACATGACTGTTTCTTCATGCGGGTCTCTCCAAAACATTGTGTTCAATCAGATAGGTCACTTCAAGAAGGACCGAAGGTTACATACGGAAGTTTTGGTGGCCAGTACAACATATAATACGCTCCACCATGGCGAAATTCGAATACATGAGAAAACGAATAGAAGCATGAAGGATAGGTTTTGAATTCGTTACTGGCTAGTTGGCCACAATTAGATGATTCTCGGGTAATTGCGCAGTATTCGAAGTCGAATCGCACATGGAGGACCAAGAATTTTGGTGATGCAGATGTTTTCTTTGGAAAAAATGACAATGGGAATGGGACATCAAACTCATCAATCGTTACGATATACACAAGTGTGCTGCACCTACTAAGTATGTACTCTCACTCGTCCGCTCGTACGAAAACAAATAAGCTGGATTATCTAAGTACTATCCTATCCGCTTCATTTGAAGATCGTGAATTCAGATCACCAGATCCATCATGCACTTTTACCTTTGTTCTCCACATCAATTAATATGGAGATGTGAAGTTGAGCATGCTCGTGCATATCTAATATGTCCATAAATAATCTCCATATCTTAAAATTTCTCCTAAACGGTAACCTGGAATTGCGGAACGCTCTTAGTGCAATGTTCGAAATGGGTAAAGTTCTTACGAGCTGTCAGATGAAAGTTTAATTTCCTAGATATTAGCTTTGGAGCATTGTCTCCCCCATTCTTATCAGAAAATGACGACGATGATAAAGTTGTCAGGAATTATTTTTGTCTCGGAAAAATAATCAAAGTTTCCAATAAGGCAGACATACAAACGGTCAGCCACTATGATGATATTAGAGATACGATATATGAAACTCTTTCACAAAGGAGAAGGATCATTAAGCTCATCCAAACCTAGTAAAACACGAGGGACGAGAACGTCAGCGTGCCTGCCAATATCAGACGATACTGGCTGGAATGACTGAAGGAATCTCCTTTACCCACTCTCGTTGTTAACATTCCGGTACTCCAAGAAGCTTCAGCGAGCCTCAGCAATGTCAGCGTGCCTACCGTTCTCAGTCAATACTGGGATCGTGGAGGGAGCCTTTTACCCGCTCTTGTTGGAAGCAATCCTACATTCTTAGAAGCTTCAAATTCAGCCTCAGTAATGTCAGCGTACCTACCGTTGTTGGAAGATACTAACAGATACTAACATCGGAAACGGCATCTCTATCCACTCCTGATGCCAGTCCCCCGGAGCCTGCTGAGGCTTCACTTTCAGCCTCAGCAATCCTTTGTCTACTTGATGCTTCTAGTTCCTACACCACAACTGAATTGAGCGGTTTACGAAAGTCTTGAAGAGATGCGGGCAAATATCCTGGTTGCATCCTCAACGCACATCACATCATCCTACATGCAGTTTCTTTGAGTGAGGATTCTAGAGCCAAGTGATATATTTCAAATTGTGAAGATATTGTTGACCACTGTCCTCGTACCGGTCCAAGCTTCATGTGTTATCAACTGAAACGAAATTGCGATCTTGTCAACTTCACAAATATTGTAGATGATGATGTTATTTTAAGATTGGATTGCTTGGGAAGATAGGAGGCGAAGGCTTTTGTTGCCTCGATATCCTTCTCTAACCGAAACCGAGCTTCTTCATCTATTCCAGATCGTTAGGGAATAGGGAGAAGGCGCAAAAATGGGGAAAAGCTGCGAGTGTAAAGGGATGTGCACATAAACGTTCGGAGGAGAACGTGCGTACCTTGGACAATTTGTAGAAATGAAGGAAGCTTTAACATAAACTTCACATTTTGATGATTTTCGTATCACCTCAGCCTTTCTAGGCTTGGTGTTGTTGTACGTATGGGGACGGTGATGATTAGCATATTCTTAGTCAAGACTCAAGCCACATGGCTCGATGATTGTGAGCTTCAGTGTGGGGGTGAACGGAGCCTCGCTGGTCCACGAAATCCCGGGGATCTAAAAGGGTAATACAGACGAGTGCGAGAGACTATTGAAAATGTTGATTAATTAGTGACAATTTCTGCAAGACCAACATATGTGAAATGTCCAAAAATAACACTACATTGAGAGCGGGATATGTTGCTAATTAAGGATGAATGTGACGAAATATGATAGGGATACAGCAAAAAGACCAACTGATGATCAAGTGGTAGTTTAAGAAATGATACATAATTATTGACAATAAGCGCTTAATTCATACCATTAATAGGATTTTGGTGTGATGGAAAAAGGATTGTATTGGATGTGATGAATAGATGAATGTGAGAAGCTTGGATCATTATGTGACATTTCACAACTACCTGGTAGCTTTTCAGTATCTACTAGGTTTTGTTACTAGGTAGTCTCTTCCCTAGTCATATTGCCGAAGAAAATCGTATGTATGAGTCTGGCACAGATGCATCATTGATCTTTTTGACAGAGAAGGAGAAAAAATGCCCCTACCTACCGTTATTATCATTCCAGGGGTCACTTTCTGAGGTTGCATCCGTGTCCTAATCCTTCCATCTCGCATTTGAATATTTGCATGGACTTGGCTACCTCCTCCACTCTACCCGCTGTCCACACTTTACACACCCCACTCCGTCAAGCTTTAGTCAAAAGGGTTTTACCTGATTCTGCACACCAATTGATTCACCGCTGATGATCAATGAAGATTAGGGAAGGACAGCCAAAATCGCGAGACATGAAGCCTGTAGATTTAGGGAACTCGGGGGGTCGTTGTGATTTCTGATGAGACAAACAGCCAGTTCGTTGTAATATCAAAGGCAGGTACTGTGTGTGCACTTACGGGGCATAGACACCATGTAGTCAAGAGCTTCCCATGCAGAAGAAATACCACCTTGCACAAGCAGTGTATTGCGGGGGATGTAGTATTGAAAAGACCTGCGTCGTTACCTCGACAATTATCCTAATCATCCTAGTTTATCTCCATATCAGTTCGTCGGAATGCTTGACTTTTTCTTCAATATGCTTTCCGCCGTAACTTTTTAATTAATTTCTTCCGATTGGCTTCTCGTTTGCGTACTTTTTTCTTTGATCTACACGAAATATTTCACCCCTTCATCAATAGCTTCATTTTCGCTTCCATGAAATGAGTGAGTGAGAACCCTAAGCATTCCGTAAAATACTTGATCATCTCGTGCTGTATTACTTTGAATTAAGCTTGAACCACTAAATCATCTAGTTACACTGGCCCAGATTTTAGACAATTTCCTTCATTCAACTTGATAGCAGAAACTGACAACCGTTGGCTACGGGTAAAGCCGCTCTTTCCTCGCTAATGCAAGTGGTCACACTTATTGATTGACATCTTCGAATCACAGTCATCAATCCACTCTTCAATTCCCATCCACGAAAATCACAATCATTATTGAAAAGCAATTCAGGTATTTTGAATGGCTGCACTCTCATCACCCTGTCGTGATCGATTTCCGCCCAATCTTACTTGACCGCTATTTGTTACAATACGATTATACGATTATACCATTTGTTCCTCCGTACTCTTTTGGATTGAGATGTCGAAATCTAGTAATGGATTGAATGGAGTGTAATTTCAATCCGTCACATCTCGTGATCCCAAATATCCATTCACCGCCGAATGAAGAGAATTTCACGAAATCACCATGCCGTTGACCGTTGTAGAAAGTCATTCCAACGTATTTAATTGGACCATATAGAGAAGTAAGCACGGGATTACGGCAGAAGAGGAGAACTACATCGTACAGTATGTAAGGTTCACATCGGGATTCGGGGTCTCAGTGTTGTATGCGGGCTGGGGTAAAGTAAAGGAATTATGCTGCGGATAAGCAGGCAAAGCAGATATCGATTAGAAAAAAGGCATCGGCAGTGTGGATCCGCAGGTTGGCGAATGCTACCCTCGAGAGAGAGAAAAAGGTACGCTCTACCGTTCAATGGTGCAATAGGAAGGTAATGTACCACTTTTTTGCGGGAAGAGGGGATTCTCCGTCATTGTATGTCGGTATCGTATTGGTATTCTCTCTTTTCAGGCTTTTGCAAATTGTCGTGCTGACCCAAAAGGAAGAAATACAACGAATCAACAAATAGGACGATTCAAGCAATCTACTTTTCATGTACATGGATATTTATCGCGAAATGGCGAAATGCAGGTGTCCTGCAGAAATGAAGCATAGACCAATATCTCTTCCAAAAGTGTGCACCCGTTGCACAGAGAGTAGATTACCCATGAATCCATGATACATACATACATATCTTCGAGTTTATCGAGTAACCATCAAACGAGTAAGAAATTGTGGACAAGTCAAGAAAGCCTGACAAAGAAAGAAAAACTCAAAATCATTTAAATGTCTACCTATCACATTTGACACAGCCGATCATGACTTGTCGATCTATCCACCTAGAACCCTTGAGATCATTTGAGAAGTTTGACAGGAAGTCTCCATATTGATATCAAGAAGAGGATGAATTCACGGATCCTTAGGGTAGGTGCCAGCTATGTTCGATGTGCTATTGTACGATATGCGATGTGTTATCGTTCCATCGATCCATCGTGCCAGTTGAATGGTATTCGTAGTACAAACACATGCAAGCAAGCAAGTACACCAGGAATGGGAGCAATAGGGCAAGGGAGAGGGGAGCAAAGATAGGTGGGGGGCCGACTTGGAGTAGGTTGCATAAGAGGCGCCTCGCGAAAATAGCACAAAATCGCCTTCTTTTACCGCTGAGTTTCCCCACTGGGCCAGCCACACCTGTTCCTTAACCGACCCATAAAAAGCTTAGTGCGGTAGGTTTTCATTAACAAGGGGGGTGAAAAGAGAAGGACAAGGGGCACGGAGAAGGATGGGATCAAATGCAGTAACGATGACTAGGGTCTTGGTGGACACGGCATTTTGTGGAACTAACCCCAATGCATGGATTATCATCATCTTCACCAATCATGATTTTTGAAGTTATCCATAATGCTATGTTGGATAATATTTCCTAATGTTCCTTTAGGCTCGTTCGTGAATGCTGCCCCCATGCGATGCGGCCACTTTATTTGACTAGCCTTCTTTTTATATTCCCTAGTCTAATCCTATGTGCCTAGTGCACAACGGCACCCACCTTTCATCCACCATTCCTCAATGGGAAGTATCCTATATTCGGACCTAGTTGATATCGTCTTCTCATAGGGCCAAAGGGGCACCAACTGGTAGCCGCACGTGTGCATGTACGTTCGTGGGCGGGAATATGAGCTAGGTAGATGAATGCAGGAAAAATAGCATCACTCCATTCGATATCCAGAAATAGATTTTCCAATTCTTCCCATGGCTGAAGATGATTATTGTACATCTTTTCGACATCTTCATATATAGGTCATGAGCATGCAACCATTACCTCACTTTCTTCATTGAGGCTCTCGAACATCGAAACAAAAAGGTCAATTTCTTAGTCCCTCCCTCCCCGCATCGTCGTCGTTAGATTGTTGTCTCTACCTAATTCAACATCTACCACCCGCACAACCCACTCATTTACTCAAGGTCAAGCTGGACTTGATTTGAACCGACACTCATTAATTTTATCAGTCCCCCCGGTCTCGCCAATCACCTACGCTACTAACCCCAGTCTCTCATCGCAATATCACGCACTTCGAACCGAACTCACACTCTCGCCGCCCCCACTATTATCTACTGCTGGTACAGTACAAATACAAATGTCAACACAACCCCCCAACGCTCAATCAGCAATCAGAACGACGAACGTCAACATGGCTGTCGCTCAACCCAAACCAAAAGCTCCCAAAGCTGCTCCTGCTACAAAAGGAAAGATGCAAATGCATAGACGATCAAGGACAGGTTCGTTCGACTTTAATTCATCTCAATTCGATATTCTTTGATATCTCTCATCGTCCGACTTTATATACTGACCTTAGCTATCAAGGTTGTTACACATGTAGATTAAGAAGAAAGAAGTGTGATGAAGGTGCCATAACTTGCAGTGCTTGTAAGCATCTAGGTTTACGATGTGAATACAAGAGACCTTCGTGGTGGTCAAACAATGAGTTGCGCCGCCAGCAAAAAGAGCTGATCAAGACTATCATCAAGCGAAAGAAGCTCACGGAAAAGACAACCGCACCATCTCAAGCTCAAACACAACAAGTCATGTCATCGAGTATCGATACCCCTCCTGGACTTACACACTCATTACCTACCTCTGCAACATACTCCGACTCCTTAGACCGCAATCGATCATCATCAATTGATTCTCAATTATCTCTCTTTGATTTCAATGCCCCTCCCATGGCCGATTACACGGCTTACAATGCGCAAATGCACTCATCGCATTCTCAATACGCAATTTATCCGGAATACTCACCTTATGAGATTGATGTAAAGACAGAACGACAAATGTTTGTTAATGATGTTCCTACTCGCCGCGAATCAACCATCTCTACCTTTAGCACGTTCCATCCACCACCACCACCCGAATCGATGCTACCATCCTTCCCAATTGATCATGAGTGGGACACTGTATACAATGAAAGACATGAAGTATTAGCAGAGGAAGCATTGAACATGAATCTCTTCGATTTCTCCCACGGTCCACCGTCATCATTCCGCCAAGTTGCCATTGAATTGGATGAGGGTGATCAAAGACTTCTCGACCATTTCGTCTCAGATGTTTTACCTACCATATTTCCAATTCTCGAAAGCAACCAACATGGTTCCGCACGAACAGATTACATCCTTCCAGCACTTCAAAGCAACAAATGTTACCTACACTGCTGTCTCAGCATTTCTGCTCAACATTTCAAATCCACCATGAACATCCAAGGAGAACAAATCGATAACGATATCATGCGCCACCGATATGCAACCATCTCCGAACTTTGTGAAGCTCTCAACCGCGACACTGATCACGTATCGATATTGGAAGCTACATTGGGAATGATCTTCTTTCAATGCTCGGTCGGTCGATTCGACGACTCTCTCCCCGATATCCCATGGCATCAACATTTCCAAGCTGCGATTTCTCTCGTTCAAAAACTCGAATTGCCACGTCTCGTCACCGAATCGCATGATCTGATGCCTTTCAACATGACTTTGACGGCTTGGATCGACATCCTCGGTTCGACCATTCAAGGCCGTGCACCCACATTTGCTCACACATACAGAGAAAAGCATTTGTCGCAAACCAACTCATCTCTCGGCTTGAGAGAACTCATGGGCTGTGAAGATCGCGTTTTGTATCTCATTTCTGAAATCGCATGTTTGGAAGCTCTCAAGAATGATGGCATGGATGACATTCAGCTTTGTCAACACGTCCATGCTCTCGGCGATCAAATCGGACTTACGGAAATCGGTGAAACCGGTCCCCGTGTTCCATTCAATGCTCATGGTATTCTCAGTCCCAAGCAATTGAGCAAGAATATGACTGCTGCTTTCCGTCTCGCAGCTCGTATCTATCTCTGCAGTCTCGTTCCTGGCTTCTCCCCAAGTCAAGATAGCTGTGTCGGGTTGGTTAACAAACTTACACAAGCACTTGAATACATCCCCGCTGGACCCGGAGGCTATGATCGTAGTCTCGTATGGGTTTATCTCATTGGAGGATCTGTCAGTACTACTCATTCTCCCTTCCGTCACCATTTTGCCGAGCGTCTCGCTGCTCTTGGAGATTTCGCCAACCAAGGAAGTTTCGGTCGTGTATCGACTCTTCTTAAGGAAGTCTGGAGTCATGTGGATGGGAGATACAGTCCTGGTGGTGGTGAAGCACATTATGTCTCCTGGAGAGAGGTAATGCAGATGAAGGGTTGGGATTTCTTGTTGATCTAGAAACCCTGACTTGGATATCTTCCACTGGTATGGAAGATGGAAAAACTTCATATTGCAGTGCTATGATATAGTAGTGATACTGTATCGAATCATCACGCCGGGCATTGAGCCCATCTAGTTACCTACTAGACCCCAGACGAAGCGAGATTTTCATGAGACATGGAAGGATTAATGGATATGTAGTACTATGAGCTACGAGATGAGATGAGAATGAGAGATACGTGTACGGTGTTAAGAGTTAAAAATCATTGAGATCAACGAGGGAAAAGACAAGATGACGACGAGGAAGATTTTTCATTCTGAGGGTTTTTTTTTTGGTTTTCGAAAGCATACCATGGATTGCATTATCATTATCATTTGGCATACCCCATTCATTTTTCTCCTTGGCAAGCAACGGCGTTACGGCAGATTAAGAGAGAATCAGAGATACATGTATGTGTTTGGAATCACGCGAGGAAGGGAGGAAATACCAGTCAGTAGGCAGGCAGGCGTTTAGAGGCATTTGTGTGTTTTGTTTTTTGTTTTTTTGTTCAACCTACATACCACCGTTTACTTAACTTTCGTTGAAACACTTTTGTATATTATTATCCTAACTATTTGGGAATGAGAAGAAGGCTATAGAGCTGGGGGATCTTGGGGAAGGAGGAGAGGATTGAAGATGCTTCTGGGATTATTTGTATAGGGTTCATATTATAGTATTTGCATATGGGTTGAGCGCTCACGCTGCTCCCCTGTTAGGGATTGGGATTGGAATTGGAGTGGATGAACAAGTAAGGAATAGGAATTCAAAATATTAAAAGATATTGAAATTGAAATTGAAGTTTGATGAATGATATTTGTGACATTTTTCAACATTCGGTTACTCACCTATATACAACATAACAAGCTATCTGCTATTTCCAAATATGGAATCTTATAAAGATATATCATTCTCTTCTTTCTCTCCTCTTCTCTGATATATTTTTTTGATAAAAATCGATCATAGATATATACCTATGTTACCTCGACTCCAAGACCCCAACACACCGGACCAGACCAGCAAACCATACCTCTAAATTCTTCCTCTCTTGTCTTTCCTCTCCCCTCTGCAATAAATACTCTGTACATCATATCCCACCCACATACCGATCGATAATCCAGAGTAGCTAGCTTATTCGCGCATACTAACCAGCACCTGATTAATTACAGATGATTAACCTCAATCATAGATAAGTAGGTACCTAGTATATCCTCCCCACCGAGCGATCAAAAATCCGCAGTAATTAGCTGAATGTATATATATACGTACATACGTACATACATACATACATACATACATA
This sequence comes from Botrytis deweyae, assembly GCF_014898535.1. Classification (NCBI taxonomy): domain Eukaryota; kingdom Fungi; phylum Ascomycota; class Leotiomycetes; order Helotiales; family Sclerotiniaceae; genus Botrytis; species Botrytis deweyae. The sequence goes on from NW_024066217.1 coordinate 242,506, forward strand.
CATACATACATACATACATACATACATACATACATACATACATACATACATACATACATACATACATACATACATACATATTGTATATTAAGCATTAGAATTAAGATTAAACATCACATTAAACCCCGCATCAAAATCCGCATCAAAATCTACCCCTCCAACTCCTCCAACTTCGAGATCTCCTTTCAGAAATTTCCCACTCACACACTCACACACTCATACATTTATATATTTATACATTTATACATTTATATACTCATATACTTATATACTTATATACTTACACTCAATACCAACAAAGCTCAACCTCACCTCACCTCACCTCACCTCACCTCACCTCACCTCACCTCACCTCCAATCTACAAACCTCCCTCCCTCCCCCCCTCCCTCTCTACCTCTCTACATCCTCAAACTTCTACACCCGCACCCACACCCGCACCCATACTCGCCACCTCTTTCCTTTCCTTCCCTTTCCTTCCTTTCCTTCCTATCTTTCAATTATTCCTATTCCATCCATCCATCTATCATCCCTATTCCATCCCTCAATCATTCCTCAATCATCCCTATTCCATCCCTATTCCATTCATCCATCCATCCATCCATCCATCCATCCCATTCCGAAAAGTTCCCTCAGAGTACCTATTCCTCCCTCCCCTCCAATATCCCTCCAACATCCCTCCAACATTCATCCCTCCAACATTCATCCCTCCAACATTCATCCCTTCAACATTCATCCCTCCAACATTCATCCCTTCAACATTCATCCCTTCAACATTCATCCCTTCAACATTCATCCCTTCAACATTCATCCCTTCAACATCCATCGAGGTCCATTCAACATCCCCCTATTAATACCATATCATTTCATTTTATTGCACACCTCACGGTAGATATCAGAAACCGAATCTCTCCCCCCTTTCCCTTCTTTTCTCTTCTCTTCTCTTCTTTTCCTTTCCTCCTCAACCCCTCAACCCCCCCCCCCCCCCCCGCGCTCCCTCCCCAAACCATCGTCACTTATCACTTATTTATCACTTACTTATCACTTACTTATCACTTACTTATCACTTACTTATCACTTACTTATCACTTACTTATCACTTACTTACCACTTACTTACTTATCACTTACTTAACCAGATCGTTCATGAAAATCAAGAGAGAAAGAGAGAAAGAGAGAAAGAGAGAATGAGAGAATGAGAGAAAGAAATCATATCATTCACCACATCGATCCTCACTCACGTACACATTCAATATGATATACCTACAGATACTAGGTAGGTACCTACTAGGTACCCAGGAACATAAACATCAGCTGATATCAACATGGCATGGCATGACATGACATGATCGAGAGGAATCGGGTCCGCTCCCCTGTATCAAACACATACACACCACATTTTTAATGATAGAATTGAATCATTCACCTCATCAAAAACAGAAAACATAAAATGCTTTAAAAGTTGATTGATCGATCGATCGATTGATTGACTGATCATCGCTTCCCCATCTAAACTACTGTACACCTACACAAAATTGTATGTAGGTCGACTAGACTGGTACTGTACATTCCTCTCATCCATCCATCTTTTCCTCGCAATGCCTGTTCATTCCCAATCAACTCGCTCAAAACTCCTTTTGCCCATCAATCCATCTACAAATAATCTCACGACTTCCCAGCTCCTCTAACAGCCGCAATCCAATCCTCTTCTCCCATTCCCTCAGCACCAATCCCCCCTTGAAGAACTTCCAAAATTTCTTCATCATTACTAACACTATGAAGTTTGCTTTCCAGAGATCCAAAAAGTGCCACCGCCGCTCTAACCAATACTGAATCGCCTTCAAAAACTGTTACATCCCATAATCTACTCGCATTATCAAAGGATATCGAGCTCGTGAATAGAGAGACAAATGTATCACGAAGATAAACATCTGGATTAAAGTTTAATCCTTCTGATGTGAGATGAGAATGAAGACGTGGAAATTTTTGTGATAGGGTGGTGAGGAAGAGGTCATAAACACGAGAAATGGCGCCGGGGTCATTGGTATGGAAGGAGAGAGGAAGAGGTCGATTGAGAATATTTGAGAGAGCTTGAAAAGACGAGGAAGGATCGGGAAGGTTGAGAAGAAGTATGGCTGCGATTGTCTACTCAAGAATTAGTTCTCCATTTTAAAGCAAAAAGGTAGAGATTAAAAAAGAAGAATTGTTACTTACACTTGTTCCATGTACGTAACCCACATCACTCCTGTACATGGAATAAGCTTTGAGAACATCCATTAATGCCACATGCAAAGGACCCTCGGGTTGAAATATTCGTAGTTCAGGATATGTCTCCTTAACATCTCTCTCAATACGTTCAAGCCAACCTTTCTTCCTCTCCTCTTCTGCACTTAATTGAGAACCGCTCTTGATTGTCGTTTCTAAAGCTTGAGCTCTTCGAAGGGCAGCGGTATATGATGAATCCGATAAACCCAAGGGATTTCCAATCGCTCGTAACCATACGGCTCCACGACTTCTTGGCGCTATACCTCTCCACCATAATTCTCTCGTTCTTCGTTGTCTTATCACGTCATCCCAGTTGGGTAAAACATGTTCTTCCCAAATCCGTAACAAAGAACTTGCTGTGTCATCTCTGCAAGTTGATTTGCTACGTTTTTCGGATTCTCTCTGACGTTCCACTTTCTCTGCTGATGCCATCATCTTTTGATATTCTTTAAGATGTCGTCTTTCCTCAGCTGGATCCTTTGGCGGAAGCCATGATGGTCTTGTCCTCGAAAGAACGGCTTCCTTCTCCTTTGATATAGGTAGCGGATCAATCATCAGTTCAGTTCTTCGTAATGGAGGCAATTCAGCGAATGATGATTTCACTCTTGTTGGCTTGGCTGAACGTTGGTAATTATGAGTATCGGAATCCCTTCTTTCTTCATCCTCCGCATATGCCTCCAACGCTTCTGTCAAAGCCTTTGCCTCTTCACTCAAATCCGACAAAGCTTCGTTCCAACTCTTTGCCCGAGGTTTATTAGAATTAAAATGATTAGTTGAAAATTGTCCCGTCGTTACTCCTCGTGTCATGATCGCTCTTGGTGATCTAAGTTCTCCCTGTTCTGCCGGCTTGGCAGAAGTTCCATTTCCAAGTGGCTTTGTTTTCTCCTTCGCAGGTCTCTCAGGACTCGTCGATGCTGATGGTGCAGCACTTGCTCGTTCTTGTGGAGGCCGCGGCGATATTGGCACATTTTCCAGAAGACATTCGTCAGGTACATCATCTCCATCATCCTCATCACATTCCTTTTCTAACTCTTGTATAGTCTTTCGTTCTCGATTCGAAACCCAACTGCCCCTTCTTCCTTTCGCGGAAGCTCCGGATATACTACTTCTTGGACTTGCGCCAATATTTGGGCTCAAACTTCGCTGTCGTGTAAGTGTAGTGGGTAATACAGGTGCACTGGGACTACTCAATCCTCTTCTGGTTTTTGCTGATGAACTGGGTACAGGCACAATGGCCAAGCCATCCGATGCCGCATTTCTTATCTGTGACCTCAATGTTGGATAACCCTGACGACTTTTTGTCGTTGATGTCAAGTCTCTTGGAATTCTAGTATTTCCTTGGGTCGCAGACATGGGAGTTCGTTGTTGTTGTCGCTTTGCTTGACTTCGCAAATCAGTGGTGAATGTTGAGGAATATGGATTTGTCGACATTTTGACGGCGAATTCCCCAATGTCCGAGTCAATTCTTGATTCGTCGTCGAGTCCAATTTCTTCGAAATGATTGACGTCGGAGAGAATTTCATCATTATCGGATTGGTAAGAGGAATGGAATGAGGAGGATTTCGAGGATTTCGATCCCGTTAACTCGGGGGGTGAACCAGGCATTGATGTTGGATAACCCGCATCATTTGAATAGATCATCGCATCTTCAAAAGATGGAATTTGAGGGTAGTGGTTTTCTCGTAAGGTAGCTATTTTGGCGGTATTGAATTGAAAGCCGGGATGAAGTGGAGGGGGAGGAGAAGGTGGAGGCGGTATGATGATTTACCGTTTCGAAAAGATGAGATGATACCTGCTCCCCCTGATTATGTTATGCTATGTAGGTATTTATGGATTGTCGGGTTTTGAGGCTTGTTCCGAAGGAGGTAAGGAAGGAATGGAAATTGATTTAGATTCGAATCTTGTGATTTATCGACGTGGAATTGGATGGAGAAGTGAATTGGCTCAAATCGAAGTAGAACAAGAGCTTTTTGAAAGCTTGATTGATTGATTGATTGATTGACTGATCGATTGATCGATTGAACGAGAGTAACAAAAGCTAGGAAATAAATAAAGCCTTTTTAAAAATTAACGATTGTAATGAATGGAATTTGTCGTCCAGGTGGTGATGGAGGTAGTGAAAATGAAATTGATATTATTTGTTGATGTTGATGTACCGGTATTGGATTGCAAAGAGTGTTGCTGCTGTAGAAGCTGTCGGGTCGAGTTTATTCTCAAATGAAAAAGATATTTTGTTTTCGCTCGTCTTCGGTGAGGGGGAGGGAAGAGATATATTTTATGGGTTCGTACTCCGTAATGAATTCGTTTCTAGATAAGGAAGGAAGGAAAGAAAGAGAGAAAGAAAGACAGAAAGAGTGTGAAGCAAGCAAAGCTGGTGGGTGTATAATGGAAAGTGTTGGATTGATGGATGGATGGATGGATGAGATGAGATGCTTTGGAGCCAACTTTTTCGATAGAATGAATTGGAGAAGTGGTGATATGAAGTGTAAAAGTCGTGTTTGAAGTGGTGAATTCTGAAGTTAAAAAAAAGCAATAACTTGTAAAGAAGATTCAATGTCAAGAATCCACAAACAGCAATTGCGAAGAAATGATAATGATAGTAATAACAATATAATAATGATAATAATAACAATAATAATATTTACAACAGCAACAACCAAAAAGAAGCCCTCAAGTATGATTTCCCACTTTCGTAATGAACAAGGGTCAGAGAATTTCGAGAAGTCGGGTCGCGACCTCAAGTCTGTAAGGATTAAGTTGATCTTTTAACTTTTTAATGTGGTCGTAATGATATTCGGTGGATCATTTCAAATGCTTCATTTAGCAATCGGTGGGTCGTGGACTCATCTCATCGATTCATAGACTGGTGGACTCGTGGAAGAAAGATTCGAACAAACTGGGGATACTACTCCCTCCCCTGATTCTGATATATTTGGAAGAGATGGTAGGAGGTGTGTGTATGTGTTTGTATATATATGGATGTATATGAGTGTATATATAAATGGATATATGAATGAATATATCAATATGTGTATGAATGTGTATATAAGATGAGAATACGTTTATGGATTCATATATACATACATATATATATATATATATATATATATGAATGATGAGTATGTTGTATAGGAAGGAGTATATGAATTAGGAGTATATGAGTACTAGGTAGTATCTGCAATCTGAATATAAAAAGATATTCAATAATATAAACAAAGACAGATAGATAGGGTTAAGTAGTCAAAGTAGTCAAGGTAGTCAGTCAATCAAGGAAGTCAAGGAAGTGAAGGAAGTCAAATATAAAAGTTTATATTTCAATCGAATCGATCTCTCTTCTCCTCTTGAAACATTTCTTATCTCCATCTCCATCCATTGCATCTACACATACACCCTCTTAGTTGACGATCATCATCATCTCACCAGTGAAGTGTACTATCCCAACCCAAAAGCCAGAGATTCCACCGCAAGTAAACCAGTCTCTCGTTCCCGTTGCTACCGATCTCTCAAGAATTAAGTTTAGAAGTATAGAAGTTTGGAACCCGTTCTATCAATGAAGGAGCAACTAGTCGGTAGTTCGTCGCTAGTAGTTCATGGAGAGATAAGAGATCAAACACATCTAATAGCGGTGAATGCAACATTGGATGAGGGAGCAATCGAGAATAGACATAGGCCCATCGAAGGGTATGGATGTATGCATTATGACAACTCGGATCTTTAATTAATGATGACGGACGGCTCAACTTGTTTTGCATGCAATGAGCAATGAGATGCAACTTTCCAAGGCAGCGAGTATTTTCATATCGTACAACTAATCAACTATTGGGGAACTAATTAACTACATAGGAGTTAACTAATGCTGATGAATTTATCAGGGAAAGTATTTACTACTTATTTATTAAGAAAATATCTAGTTTCTGTATCTAATATCTAACATCTAACATCTAGTTTTTGTATCTAGTATCTAATATCTATCCACCATCCACCAACACCATCCATCCATCCATCCATTCATTCCCCAACCTCAACTTTCCACCTCAGCATTCCCAATAACCAATCCATCCGATACCTACCTACCTACCAACTCCATAGACAGAAGAGCAAGAGCAAGAGAAAGGGGAAAACGAAGACCGGACAGTACGGATACAGTACAAAAACCGTCAACACCCAAACCACCCTTTACCGAGTAATCATACGTACCTAGGTAATCATAATCGCAATATAAATATATTAAAAAAGGTACACCTCGGAGATAAATTCAGGGACCGTACACTTCTCATTCGTCAGTCGAATCAAGTAAATCCATGGATGGGATGGGATGGGATGATGGCTTTCAAATCAAATCAAATTCAAAATCAAATTCAAGATCAAATTCAAATTTTAGATTCAAATCCACCGTGTTGGCTGTTGGTACTTGGTACTTGGTAACATATACCTACCTACATATATACATACATACTACTTGGAGTCTATTTATTATCTATCTACCTAGTATCTATCAATCCATCTCTTTCCCTGAATTTTCACTCTCAATACCTCCGAGCCTCCCTACCTATCCGAATACTCAAATACCCGAATACCCAAATACAATTAATTATATTCTCCTATCTATTTCCTACAGCAAAACCTCTCTATAAGGATCCCCCCTATAAGGATAACCTCTCTATAAGGACATATTTTTCGGTTCTAAGAATTTTCAAGGTTAAAAAAAATCTATATCCTTAAAACCCCTTTATTAGGATATCCTTATATTTTCCGGTTCTAGAATCACATATATCCTTATTAGATCAATAAAATCATTAGGATCTGAGCTATTATATAAAGAATCTAGTTATATTTTGTGAAAATAGAAAATTTTCCGAAATTGTTATAGAATATAACCCGATTGGAATTAATCGGGGCTAATCGGAAACTAATTATTATCAGGTTGATATTAATCGGATACCTCTATATAAGGATACCTCTATATATCCTTAAAAAAGACTACAAAAACCGGTATCCTTATAGAGAGGTTTTGCTATATCTATCTCCCATCTATTTCCCATCTATTTTCCATTTATCTTCCATTTATCTTCCATTCATCTTCCATTTATCTTCCATTTATTTTCTATTTATTTCTCATCTATCTCCTATCTATCTCCTATCTCCAAGCCCTCCATTCAATCCAAAAGCCACAAGCCAAAAGACCTTGATCCTCTCTACCTCTCTACCTCTCTACCTATCCACCTACTAGCTATCCATCCCATCTACCCATTCACACCATCTATCAACCACCTACGTAATCCTCATAAGCCACTTACTCACCAATCATCCATCACATCCCATCCCATCCCATCCCATCCCATCCCATCACCTCACCTCAAATTATACTATAATATACTATATTACACTACCTACTCGTACAATACAATACAATACAAATTATAATACATAAAAACCATGCATTCCCCATCCCTTCCTCCTTCCAACAAGGAAGAAGCTTGCCAGCCAATCAACCATCACAGTCACACACTACACTCAATGACCCTCTTCCATGATTCCATGATTCTATGATTCCACAATTCGACAATTCGACCATCCATGGAATACTTCCTACGGAGTAGTATTCCTATATCGTAGGCTATCAGAGAGTGAAATATGTACTCCATATATATATCGTGCGGAGTATACCATCTGCTAGGTATGTACGATATGATCGGTATGACATGTACGATATGGAATCAACTTAACGTGAGCAACTTTATATTTTTTCATTCCATGCTATGGTGGAGCTTTCCTGGCTGGGGATTGTAATCTCATCCATGCCACTAGACCAGTACCTCCCTATCTACTTTCGACTTCTGTATGTAAGTTACCTAGGTATATGTATATATATATCTCTCTTATAAAATTATATACCAAAAACGAACAAACCCCCCAATATTTCCCCCCAATAACCCACCCACCCCTTCATTCCACCCACTAATCATCCCTCCAATTTCCATCTTGAAAAAAAAACACACACAAAGGCTCCAGTACTTCCAAGTACCATCAGAAAATCTCGCAGATCAAACATAAATCTATTGCTAAGAAAAAGGGATGGTCGATGAGACTCGATGGTGCTAGTCTCCATGCGTGCTAGCAATCTACCCAGGCCAGCTGAAGGACAAATATTATTCTCCATCTAATTTCGGTACGTCCCCCGGAGACAGCGGGAAAAGACGATACACGGTAACGCGGGACAGGATTTTTTTTTTCATTCGTTAGGTCTAGGCCCAACAGCTACGAATTAGCTATGGCGTCCAAATTTCCTTTCGAGTTTCTGGCTACATGTAGCTTGGTTCGCTTTGTGATCTTTGCGTCGACCTTGCTCCCGAAAGAGTCGTTTTGACTCTGGTTACTTTCTTGTGAGACTACCTAGGTACGCACTGTTAAGTGTGTGTACCATGATTAAAGTTGTGACCTCCTGTATGTTTCTCGATTAAAGGGTTTTCTGGAAGACAGGCATGGAAAGGATCTTGGGCTGGGTGTGCTCAAGTATTGACTAATAATACTGGTGCGGGCAAAGTTCGGTGGAGGCCTATTGAAGATTCAAAAGGGGAACGAAGCTTCAGTGAAAGAGTTCCTCCCTCCTTATGCGAATTCAAATGCGGAATGCTCCCATCCAAAAGATTTATCAATCCTCGACACTTATTTCAATCGTCCCGCAACGCATGGATGGTATAAGACTTTGGATCTTAACCTTGTATGTATTCTGGAATGTTCCCATGGCTCAAAAGAATTTTACACCCTGTTGATCTTCCTGTCCGAAAACTTGAGCTTTTCCCTTCTTCACCAGTATCGCCAATGCTTTTTGTAATATTTCCGTATCTAGACCGTGGAATTCTATTGCCAATCCATCTGTTAGCATACTCTTCTTCCAACCCAGATAGCCAGAAGACAAAAATAAATAACATACCAGCACCCCTGCCTCCCTCTCCCTCAACCAACTCATAAAGTGTCAACACACTCCCTCTCTGCCCCGTCTCATCAACCCATTCCTCAATAACCCTCGCCCATTCATCTACCTTCCTCCACCATACCCAACATATATCTCCACCTACTTTCCCATTCCCCCCTCCGCCAATCCACTCCACTCTCCCCTCCTTTCTCATAAACTCCAATACCTCTCTCAACCCCTCTTCATCCAATCTCCTATTAATCCTCTCATTTCTAAACAACTCGGAAGATAACAACGTAGAAACCGTAAGACGAAACAATCGATGAAACGCAAAATAGGAAAGGATTAAATCGCTCCATTTGCGAAGTTGCGCATGGAGAGTCGAAGAGGTAGGTTGGAGGGTGAAGAAAGGAGGAAAAGAATGTTCGCGGGGAAATTTAAAGGTTTTGGCAGATGTGGCAGAACTTTGATTTTGAAGAGTACTCATGTTGAGTTGCGGATTGAGTTGTGATGTGATGTGATCGCAGTTGCGATGGAGAGTCAGAGTGGGAGCTTTGGTGGAGGGGAGCTTGGTCAGCCTTGTGTGGTCCATGCGTATCAAGGCTAGTCAGGTAGCCTTAGTTCCGTGCTGAAGTCATGATTGGTATTTCGTGTTTAGATTGAAGAATCGAATACAAAACATGAAAAAAAGAAAATAATAATATTTTACAAATGGCGAAGAAAACAACTAACTCAATTACTCAAAATAACGATCCTCCAAATTCAAAATCAAACATACACCATCATCAAGCTACCATTCTTAACAAACCTCCTCTATCCTCTTTCAGTCTTTCCTTGCAAATTCATCCTGCAAACTTTACCTACACACTAGGAAATCCTAATAATTTGGCCTGGTTAAATGTAAAAGCATTAGCCAGAGGATACGCATTTAGTAAAGCGTCAACACGCTTTCCAATGGAATTTTCAGTTGCCGATACCGTTCCATCTGAAAGTGTAACGTTATCATTTCTGGCGGCAGGTCCAAGATCATTATCAAGGTAGCTAGAGACTTGGGAGAGGATGGTCGAGGAGCGGGTGGTTAGGAGGGTAGTAAGGTAGACGCGGTAGGTTGATGCCCACTGAGAAAGAGGAGTGTTAGCTTTTCTCTTGAAGTTGAAAGGAGAACTCATGAGATCCTATTGGTGGAGCAATCGATTGTGGACTTTCTTATTGTCCTCGTATCAATCAAGGACAAGAAATATGATATAATGGTGCGCAAAGGGGTAGTAGGTAGTACTTACGTCTGCTTTAATACCAGTCGTGGTGGTACCATTGGTAGCTCCAATACCCGCATCAGCACCAATAACCGCATCGATAGCAAGTAGTGCCTTGTAAATACGGAGATTGGTGCTTTGAAAAAGATTCGCAATGGCATCATCGTTGGTTATGGCCATTGCCACGGCTAATTCGGAAATATACGCTAACTTCTCATCGTTGCTGGTATAACTTTGTTGCAATTCACCGGTGAGGGCTTGTGCTTTGACGGTGCTTATCTTTTCGTTTGTTAGTGATGTATCTTATGATCTTTGGAGCAGAAATTACCTTTTGATCTATTCCAGCATAGTCGGGATTGATATCACTAGGAAGTGCACTATATTTATATTAGAAAATCCGTGGACATTTGAGGAGGTAATCTGTAGACTTACTTCCAAATCGTCTGTAGCCTAGATTTTCCTGCATTGACAGTATCTGGCTGATCAAAAATAGTCTTGAAAGCTGCACAGTTGCTGTTGTTAACTCTACTTGCGAAGAAGCCTTGTAGAATTGTTGATTCATCTATAAATAATGACATTAGTCTGGTGCTCTCATACTACTTTTAAAATAGAGACTCGATACTTACAAACACTATCTACGCCAACGGCTAAAGATTTGTTAGTCAAAAGTTACAGTATGCCAGTCCAATATTTGTAAGAGCTGACTATCCGTTCGAGACAGACACTTACTAGGAGCATTCGCTTTCCAATCAATTCCTGATCCAGCCTTTGTATACCCAACCGCATTTGAATTTATCAATTGAGAAACAAGCGCTTCATCGGTAACTTTTTTAAAGCCAAGTGCGGGACAGGTCGTTGCGTTCACGGGAGTATCTTGCAAAATATACCAGTATTCTGTTTGAGTACCTGCTTTGCTGACTAGAGTAGATGCATCTTCATATATTAGGTTAGCTAAATTACAATTTTTGGATTATTCGTGGTTTTCACGAGTTGTGTACAAACCAGGAATAGAAGGAACATCCACCGAGCCAAAAACACACGAAGTGGCAGCGTCAAACGAAGTAAATGATCCGGTGACTCGTTTGGATATCTTTGAGTGTAGATTGGTAGTAGATATGCGACCAGCAATCGATGGTGGCAGTTTGCGAGTTTGCAAAGTAGTTTCGTTGGAGAGAGAAGGCGAGATATCGCCAGAACCAGAGTATTGATAACATGTAGAGCAATTCCCTCCTGTGGTGGCTGTACAAGCGGCAGATGAAATGATTGATGTGGATGAGGGAGATGAGGTTGAGGAGGGAATGGCAGTTTCGGTTGGATTACTTTCTGGAGTTTCTGGCTGGGATGTTTCGATGGGATTGGGTGATTCGGTTGGTTCGGAGGTTTCCACTGGTTCGGATGGCTCAGATGGAGATGGAGATGGAGATGGGGATGGAGTAATTTCAGGCTCTACGGAAGAGGGAAGAGATCCTGTGGAAATGGCCTGCGAAGTGAATTCGGTTTCTGGAGTTGATGGATTAAGTTCGGGGGTGGAGAGGCTGGAAGGAGCAGGTGTAATTTCGGGTTGGGTGGAAGATATAAGGGAGCTGGTTGAAAGGGTTTGAGGGATTGCTTCGGAGATGGGAGATGAAGGAGTAGCTTCGGAAGATGATGGGTTGGAGGGGGAAGGTGTGATTTCAGGTTTGGTGGAAGATGTGAGGGATCCGGTGGAAGTACTTTTAGGGATGGCCTCGGAGATAATACTTGAAGAGATGGATCTGGAAACCGAAGATTCCGAGGAAGGCGGTGTGATTTCGGGCTGGATGGAAGATGTGAGGGATCCGGTAGAGATTACTTGGGATGTGGGGGTGGAGGGAGAAGGCGAAGGAACAATTTCTGATTGTCCGGAAGATATATGAGTTTTGGGAGAGGTTGCTTGCGAAGTTGATTCGGGGACCGAGGTAGATGGGACGAATCCAGAAGCAACACTCGATGAAGTAGATGAAGAATGTGTGATTTCGGGGATTGAAGAAGACGCTAACGATTGAATTGAAATCCTGGAGGTGGTTATTGGTGAGGGAATTGTATTACTCTCGATAGTACTACTAGAATGTCCAGCGGAATTAGTTGATTCGCCAAAAACTGAAGAGGTAATCACTGAAGAACTGGAAATTGTGGTTCCGGGTGTGATTTCGGGGATTGAATTGGAAGAGAGGGAAGAAATGGAAGATGTTTTTGTTGAGGAGGAGGAGGAGGAGGAGGAATGGATATCTGCACTGCTTGGGAGTTCTGAGATCGTTGCGGGAGTTGTTTCGCTGGACTCGGGGGATATGCTTGATTTGGTTGCGGGGAGGGATTCTGGAGGTGAGGAGGGAGTCGGTTGGAGGGTATGGGATGTTGAAGGAAGGGATGTGGAAGTGAGGATTTTTGTTCTGCTTGAGGGGGAACTGGTGGATGAGAGACTAGAAGTATGGATACTGCTGCTAGATGAATGATCGGTTTGTGATGTACTTTTCTGCGAGGAAGGTTCCAGTGAAACGGATTTTGTGGGGGTGGATTGTGAAGGCGTGCTAGTTAGCTCGGGGGTGTGGGAAGATACCTCCAGGCTTGAAGTGGAGAGTTGAGTGGTTGAGAGGGAAGATGGGATGGTACTTGAAGATGGTTTGGTTGAGGTGGAAGCGTCGGGTGTGATGGTGGGAGTGTGGGTGGAAGAGCTTTTGGTTGAGGAAATGGAGGAAATGGAGGGGATGGAAGTAGTGCTAGTGCTAGTACCACTTTTCTTTGTTGAAGTTTGACTTGAGGAGAGACTGCTGGGGGAAGAAATCTTCGAGATGATACTAGAAGTTGTGGACTTTGAAGTTGGAGGTAGGAGTTCTGTGGATTGCGAAATGGTGGCTACCGAAGTTGTTTTGGGAGTTGCGGAGGATGGACTCGTGTTCAAAGTCGATGATTGGGATGTTATTGAGGTGGTTACTTGAGATTTTGAAGTCGTGGTTATGGAAGTTGTCTTGGGGGTTTGGGAAGATAGACTGGTTAGGCTGGTCATGGAAGAGCTTTTTGTTGAAAGGCTGCTGGAAGTGGCAGATTTTGAAGTAGTGGCTGAAGGTGTTGCTTTGGGAGTCTCAGAAGCTACACTTGTCTTGATGGTAGATGTGGATGTGGAGGATTTTGAAGAAGTGGGAATTGTCTGTGTAGTTTTGGAACTAGTGGAAGTTGCTGTCGTTTTCGGAGTTTCTAAAGATAAACTTGTCTTGGTAGTCGATGATTTAGATGTAGTAGGGGTAGTTTGTGTGGTCTTCGGACTCGTAGTCACAGAAGTCGGAGTTGGCTTTGGAGTAGTTGCTGTGGTTTTTGGACTAGTGGTTGCTTTTGCTACAGATGTTTTGGTTCGAGTTGTTTTGGGAGTTGTTTTCGTTGTAACTTTAGGAGGCTTCGGTTTGGCCGCATCCTCCACTGCTCGGTTCTCTAGACTCACAGAGACAATGGGTGCTTGAGGATACAAGTCGTTGCTGATGGTGTATGTTTCTCCATTTTCAAATGTTGAGCTTCCTCCATAAGTTCCTGGATCGGAAGGTTCAATGCACTGGGATACGATATCCTGGAGTGCTTCCGTGCAATGCTCCAAGGTTGAACTGGAGGTATCACTGCGCTCAAAAGAGATCTACCTCAATTAGTATGTCGAATTAAATCTTTCTTAGGTGTCTTACCTGGAAGTCTGAGAAGTTAACACTCCCTGAAGTCTTCCCTGATACATTCACCGAACAAAACTGGGAGATCTGATCTTCAGAATTGAGGAATGCAGCTAATTCCTCTCCAGAGGGATCCCCAGAAGCTCGAGTTTGGTCATTGCAGACTGCAGCAAAAGAAGTCGATATACAAGAAAGAATGAAAGCGGTTCTGAGAACCAAATTGAGAGGAGACATGGTAAAGACTGAATGTAATATTGACACCAGAAAGGAATGACTGGGAATACCAATGAAAGAAATTTCAAGGAGAGAAATCTAAGGAAAGAATGAGAATGATTTACGAAATGGAATGACAGGTATTATCAAATATCTATATATGCGATACCTGGGAGTGTGAGTTTTTGGATACCCCTTAGATAGACGATATAATTTTCCATTGCCGAAATGATGCTCCAGAATCTAACGGGATGGATGAGAAGAGGAATCATTGAGAATCCTACGACACGACGTGAGTATTACACTTTTGAGGCACAGCTTGTGAATGTCACTGACAGAAAGTTATACAGCTTTCTATCATAGTGTAATGAGATCCAGGCAATCGCTAACTAGAGGAGAAATTGAAGGAGGAATCTCCCAAAGATTGTTGTTGGTCATTTGGATATACTTACTGTATCAAAGTGCCAACGGATTCTCAGTTTTGGGAACTGAAGATATTCAGAAACCATAGTATGTATGATCGTTCTATCCATGCTGGAACGTCTTTCCTGTACCAGTAAGGCTGAACCTGGCCACGATACGGAAATTTCCCTTCACCAATGTTACATGACTCGAAGGAATGTACGATGCAATCCTCTTACCGAATGTACGGACCCGTTTTCTATATAGAGAACTTTTCGGAACTTAATGTTGATTATATTGTAAATTTGCTCCGAGTTTTCATTTGATGATCTGGTGGGTAGGCTGCCAGTCAATAGCTTTTGATTCGTGGACCCAGTTGGAACTTTGATACTGTTCAAAAGGTTGAGTGTATAGAGAATTCAAATGTTTGAATTATTGCAAACATCCAAAACCATAAATCATCTCTCGTAAATCAAAAGCTTCAGTTTACCTAATTCCATCCAAACAACGAATGTACATAATTACTCACTAACCCACCCCTCAGCATTCTTTTTTCTTCGCGGTATCCCACATGCAGTTTCAGGATGTTGGTTCACATGGCTGTACATACCCGTATAATAATACATCATGATGAAAATAGATCAAGAGGGGTTCTTTAGATGAATAATGTAAGCTCGCTTGAGATAGGTTGTGTACCCCGTATATGAAGCACCAATCAGAGATGTTTGGATGACGACTTCCAAGTTTGCGAAATTAAACGTTTGATCACGACAACGACCAACTGTTGGTGACTATAAACAGAATTGAGATTTTTGGGTTGTTTTCTGGGGGCGATTTTAGATGTGCTTTTCCGTCTGTGGTGTGGTGTGGTCTGGCTGGTTCTGATTTGCGGTTCTTCTTGATCGTTTTCTTCGTGTTGGTGAGATGAAGAAATTGTCTGCAGAATACTAGATTTCCTTGAGAGGGAAGTTTGGCAAAGTAAGGCCGGTTCAATTGATCCTTTTGATTCAGTACCACTTGGTATCTATTGCCGATTCCGAATTATTGCAAAAATGAGTGATGGGTGCTCCTACACCCGCCCCCCCTCATGAGATGGAATCATTTTCAAGGACTTAATTTGCCTCCAGAGTGCAGCGACAAAGTCTCCTACTATTAATATTAGATCGAGAAAACGTAAGGATACGGTCACATCCGGAATCATTTAATCCGACATTACTCACAGGAGAAGGAATAGATGTCCTTAGGAACAAAACGGTTTCTATGGAATGCAACGATGTAAACTTCCAATCCTGTGTGCGGCGAAGATCATCTTCCCCGTTCATGGAACTGTTTTTCTCTGCTGCCTTTTGCGGTTGGCTTCATGTTGTGAGTTTCGAATCGGAATACTGTGATTCTCCAAAGAATATACGACCCTCAATCTCCCTTGGACATAAATTTTACCTTCGAGTCGATACTATTCAAAAATCAATAAAGAAGATTCAAGGTCAAACTTTCACAAATAAAAGAGCCGTCTCATAGCATACGACATGGACCTCCCACTGACCCCATTGCGTAAGAATTGAGGGGCATATCCCAAGAGGTTATTGCGCAACAGTTGGCCAGCAAATGGATCGACTCTTTTTCTCAAATTCCTCTCCTATTATTCAACAGAAAACTTTCAGAATGTTTCTCAATGTGGCTTTGATATAAATGCGAGAGTTAGTAAGACGCTCTTCATCATGACTTCCTCTATGCCGTTCCCTTACACAACTTCATACTCGTCGAATTCACAAACATTTGTTTCCAGAACTTTTAATAACCTATCTACCCACTTTTTCACACCAGATCTATGATCAGATATCTGGTGTGTATGTATGTTGTTTCAAGATCTTACAAACGAACGCAAATGGAGAAATGGTTACGAATCGACATAAATTTCTGATTGGTTATCCGTGAATGTATTGTGGAGAAAAGTTGATATGGGGCTCAATCATCAGTCTTTCAAAGTTTGAGGTTGGATGAGCTAATTATAGAAATATCAAAGCCATCAGAATTTACTTCGATGTTGAAGAAGATCAAAAATTGTTAAGCGATTTCTTCGATTGGTAACTACCTACTCGTAGGTATTGGCAGTTATGTATCAATGTTTGCTACAACAGAGGCTTGGGTAAGATCCATGTCACTTTTCCATAGCTATTCCAGTATTTGGCTCACGATGATCAATATATTTGGACAAATGGTCTTGTTTCATGTTTCTTCAACATGGTGGTCGGAACACACATCCACGTCCTTGGATAATCAAGAAGCGTTGTGTTATCTGCTTATCTATACCAATATGCTTGAAGCCATGCCATTACCATGGAACCGATAGATAATCTTCAACCTGATCTATAACATCATCGTCTACGAGTACTTTGTAAGGTTGAGGTTGTATCGAATTACTAAGTACAAGCATTAGTCTTGTTGAGATGTAACCTCACAGCACTAACAAAGACTCTTCAGAACCAAACTGGATTCCGAGATGTGTGAAATACATGATCTTCGCTCTTCGGTCTTTCGGAAAACAAGAGGCTGTAATTGAATTTTCTACGAAGTACACGACAATACGAAATCTTAATATGTTCCCTGTAGCGATCGATAAGGCGTTCGTTTATCGACGCTCGACTATCGTTACACATCCTCACATCCTCGAGACATCCAAGCTAACTTTTGATAGCTTTTTTTTTCTTTCCATTTCTTACTAAACATACATTAGGTGCGACTAGTTAGGACCACGTAGACACTCGGTGATATGAGCTTTAAAGTTACGAAACAACATACCAAAATACCAGACAACGAACCAAGCAGACTCATGAAAGATATCCCCATCTCGTTTTGGGTAAGAGATTCTGAGTCAACCATTTCATCCACTGGCATATACTTTGCTTTTTGACAGGAAATTGGTTAGAGAAAGTCTAATAGAAAAAAACACATACCTACGTCTCGTATCTAGATATGCCGTCGTTATCCAGTCCATACATGTTCTCTATCACACTCGAGCTAAAGTTGGAATTATTGGTTGTCTCACGATGCCTATCCAACAATTGGTAAAGTTACTCTCGTACCTAAATATACAGACATGAGATCAGAGATTCAAGTATGCAATTTCGAAAATGTTCAAGAGCGCAGAGCCCCGTGCGACACGCTTTGCATCATTAAGCTTTTTGACGGTCCGCGGGGTAAAATTTTGATTGCGCTTGTACTCCGTACATATTGACTTTGTGATAGCTCGGCATCTGTTTGTTGTCAATCTGTAGATAATCACAAACGCACGCAAATTCTGAAAGCATCGATGGATAAGAATGACAAGTAAGCATACTACTAATCGACTAAATTCAGCCCTGCACGCGACGTCGTGAAGAAATCTGCCAGCCCCCAAAAGTCTGACACGAATGTGGGGGGTACAGCCAACATCTACAATGATGCATCACAATTATCCTCGTTCTACATAAGCTGAAAGGACGAGACAGGACAAACTTCAAACAAGCAATGTATTTATGTATGCAGCATTGGGCCAAGCTATACGAAGGTCGGCACGCAAAAGGGGCACTAGGGGTTTAGCGGATCATCTCTAGTATCCGTGCTTCGGAACATAGCGCGTCGAGGATGTTTCAGCAACGGAAACAATCGTCCCTTGTTACGTGATCGACATGGAGCTGGAAAGCATGTTTTGGGTGTTGTTGTGCAAGGCTCGAGAGAGGCTTGGTCGTTCTCGTCAGATGAAATGTAGGTATATGGGAGGAAAATGACTAGTTTGTCTTAGTGTGGATGGATCTGTTGGTGTTGGAGAAACTAGTGTAGTACTACTGGATTCGTATTTCTTTTTTTCCTTTTTCTCGTTTCCCAGGAGCTGGATGGACAGGCTGCAATTTTTGTTTTAATATCAAGTCTCCCATCTCTCTTTTTTCTACATTCCAGAATTCTATAGTCGATCGTTTCGTCATAGGCAAGCATGGCATACTCATTGTTGCTGCTTGGGTTTTCTGCTGCGATTTTTATATGTTATGTATCTTATGAGCGTCTGTTCAAGAAAGTCAAGATACCTGATGGCGCCAAAACATTGCCGGGTCCAAAAGGTAAGAGAATATGTATGATACCTCAATGATGAATCTTTACTGATGTTTTGTTACAGGATACCCAATCATTGGGTCAGTTCCTGATCTCGACCCGAAGAATCCATGGATGAAAATGGTGGATTGGAGTAAGGAGTATGGAACCATGTACCAAGTGAATCTGAACGGCGATACTACCGTCTGGATTACCTCTCATAAAATTTGCGAAGACCTGTTTGTCAAGAGAGGAGCCATCTATTCGGATAGACCATTCCTTGCAGCTATCGGAGATGATTGCAGATACACAAATCGATACATTCCCCTCGTTACCAATGGCGGTATGTCTCCCAGTATCTGAAATTTCCTCCCACAATACTAATATCCATCCAGATGACATGAGGCGCATCAAAACTTGGATGAAGGCCACCATGTCCAGCATGCCCCCCGATCGTCTCAAGGGCCTTTCTCAAAAAGGCGCCGCAACATTCGTCACTCGTCTCATCGCCCAACCACACCTCTTCAAACAATTCTGCGAAGAATGCACCGCTCAAATCTCATCGCAAATGGCCTGGAATGATCGCCGTCTCTCCACCGCCAAAGAAACCATCATGCGTGCTAACCAACTCCTCCGCCGTATCTCAGCCGATGGTGATATCCAAAACAAGCTTCCATTCCTCCGCAATATTCCAGACTGGGTTCCCGATTTCCTCCAACCATGGAAAGTAGCAGAACGAGTACGTTATCAACGGGAGAGAAACTTTTGGTTTGGAGAGAAAGAGGAAGTCAGAAAGTCACTTTTAAATGAGAAGCCGGATCCATCCTGGATGGCGCGACATCTCAGCATGCCTACTACTCCTAAATTTGAAGAAGATAATACCTATTCGATCGGCATGTTGGCGTTGATCGGAAGTATTCTTACGTCGTCACCTATTCAAAGTTTCTTCCACGCTATGATTGTTAGTCCAGAGTGGCAGGCCAAGGGACAAGAAGAGGTCGATAGGGTGTGTGGGGATCGACCACCTTCTGTTGATGATATCCAGCAATTGCCTGTAGTGAGAGCGATCATTAGAGAAATTTTCAGGTGGAGAAGTCCTGCTCCTGCTGGTATGTGTGATTCTTATTTTCCTCCCCTTCTTTTTTTCTAGCAATTTATATTTCCCTGTTTCGAAACTATCCCCAAAATGACTTGATAAACTGACAAAATTTATCAGGCGTTCCTCACGTACTGTCCCAAGACGATGTATACGATGGCTATTTCCTCGCCAAAGGCACCACCTGTTTCGCACTCGAATGGGGTCTCTGCCGTGATCCAGTCCTCTACCCCGATCCCGAAAACTTCCGTCCGGAGCGCTGGCTATCCCCCGAATTTCCCACATACAGAGAACCGCTTACCCATTTCCCATCCATCAAAGCCAACCACGGATTTGGTTGGGGAAGACGCGCTTGTATTGGACAGGATCATGTCGAGATGGTGTTGCTTACTGTTATCGCGACGATCTTGTGGAGTGTGAGTATTAGGAAGCAGAAGAATGAGAAGGGTGAGGATATCGAAGTGCCTTGGTATGATTACACCGCGTATGTGATTGTCAGGCCGGAGTGGTTTCCTTTTGATTTGGTGGAGCGCAAGGGCGGAGTGGATAGATCTGCTTTGTTGAGGGAAAGAGCGGATATAGAGATGGTTAGTGGAGAGGATGGAGTTCTTAATGGGAGGGCGGTGGGGTATGAGAAGAGGGAGATTTCTTTAATATAGATTTTGGGGTGTATATGGGAAGGAAAAGATGTATCAATCGTGGTCATTATAATTTTGTTGTCCTTACCTGCTTACATTTAGGTTGTTCTCTATGTAGCAAATTATATAAATAATTTAGATCAACTCAGCATTGTAATTTGGTTCTTCGCAGATGAAAACTGATTGAAGGATGTTGGGGTGTATTGAATTTCTATACTCCTCCCTATTGAAGGTAGCCATAATACACACCACGAAATTTGTGAATGCCTAGGTAGGCTCGGGGGTGAATCTTTCGCACACAATTCAAGATTGAATTTGAAATGGTCATTGAAATGATCAAACTCGTGAAGACTCGAGAAACCCAGGATATTCACTTCTGCGTATCTCACATCTCAGTTTACCCATCGACGATTAACCTATGATTTTTCATAGCCACTGCAGTTTACGGAAGATTATCTCAAATACAGCGTCTAATGAACCTTCCAGACTACAGTAACAGGACAATAAAGTATACACTCTTCTCAATCTTCGACATCAAACCAAACCATCATCACTTTCAATCGAAATGTAAGTCTTTCCGATATATGATTCAGCCAGACTTGGTGAACCGCTGTCTCGTCCACGTGGAGATATCCTTAGTATTCAGTCACCACTTAGTGACACGAAAACGACGAGTAATGTACCTTACTTCCCTTCGTCATACCTGCCCAAAGCTTAATAAGTAGTGGATGTACTGCCAAAAAGATCTCAACGAGACGTGGCAATGCAACCAGGGTTGAGAAATAGACATAAAAACACAGCAAAAAAGCGGCAACTAAGACCCTTGACGTTGATCGACCAGACATTTTGATCTCCAGCATCGTCATACTTCCCTTGTCTATCGCGATTGTTACCCTTGAGATTCCAACTCATATCGTAGAATCTCGTCGAGGTTGACGTGCATTTATGTACCCCTCGGACAAGTTCAGCATTAATTTTCCCAGTGGTAATCTCTGCCACCGTCGCACTTCCTTTTTCATACCAATAATGTGCTTTATGAGAAAAAGCATGCGGTCAAAATAGAACATCTTCTGCTGGCCATGCAAGTGATGGAGATCTCGGGAGATCAATGGTGATCAGTTGGTCGAAACAGGGGTGGAGCAATTTAGCTCTTTTGACAAGCGGGAAGTCGTGATTGACAGCGGATGTTCAGTGTCGGAATAGACTGACTCAATTCGAACACCAGAAAATGGAAGATCGATGAGGTAGATAGTTCAAACATAGAAGATGATATAGCGCCGTGAGTCTTCCTGTCATTGTGATGACTTGTTCTTATAGAATATCTTTCTCGATTGATCCTAGGTGTAGTATCACTTCAGCTTGGTGTGAATTTATAGAATTATACCTAAGATGGCTGGCTGGGTCATGTGACAGCTGTTGCGTGTCGATAAATTCGCACCCCAAGGATTGCTAGAATGAATCTGACTCGCATCTTTCTCATGGTGTCTAACAGCCTTCTCATACAATCCATCAAAAATAAATGTCTTGATCATATTCATCAATAGGCCAATATCCATAATGAATAATAAGACTTCGACTTTTCGGACTTCGGTGTGCCATAAAACCTCGTCGGAATGCCTTATTGATGCAAAGGTATGTGGTTGAATGTTGTTGTTTGTTAGAGGAGTGGAATTCTGTGCGATTTACCAAGAAAGCGGAAAAGATATTCATACTTCAATTTATCAAGCACTTGCAGGGTGTCAGTGTCATCTTTCATTGCCCTCGTGTCCAAATGCCCCATCGAGCTCAAATGCCGAACCTACTTGTCGTATCAAAATGGCATGACGATATAACAAACATCACCAAGAAATCGATGCGAGCGAATCTTGAAGATTTGGCAAAAACTGCCGAGCAAAAATCAAAACACATCTGAAGTAGCTTAAAGGTTAAATCAAAGTGGATTCTGAACCTGGAGGAACGCTTCTCTCTACGAATCGCATATCGAGAAATCAAACTGTCTAACCATCCCAACTCTAAAGAGTATATCGTCCGGTTTGCAGTTTGGATTCTGATAATACGAGCATTTGTGTCTTTACTTTATACCCACAAACTCGTCGCAAACACGTCGTATAAGCAGAATGACTACCGAGGCATAAACTTCATTCCGCTTTCTCAATTGATGAGGCTCGTCGCACAGACAAATGCCAATGAAAACGTGGTTTTGATTTCTTCCATTCAGTTGGGATCTGTAGTATCAGACTGTAGACTTGTCGAGCCACACGATCTTGTAAAAGTTTACATATTCAAAGTCAGTCGGTGTGAAGATTCTGATGGAGATTTGCAAAAGATACTTCCATCTTTAGTTCAGTGGAAATCTAAAATATGCAATAACTGATCCTTCTTTCATCAGTACTAGACACCGAAGTATTGAAATATCTTCATCGATCGGCGATACAACCTCATTATTCTCAAGTTGATGAATTTTGATGTACACAGCCTTAACGCCCAGATTTCAAACGTTGGAGTCTAAACATCTAAGATTTTAAATGTCAGGCTAGAAGGAACGATTTCCTTATTACCTCGGTGTTAGTGATAATGGGGTTATGGTTGAGACGAGTTTCATGTTGGAGAAATCCTGTATCTGTCTGTGCCTCCGCCGCTCACACAGATTCATCCCATCCATCTTTCTAGAATGTCACTACCGTCATATTTGCATGAGAAATTTCAACCAATCGCAACCTTTCTTTTCATTCCTTTCCGCCGTCACGGGATTATTTGCGATGTTGATATGTGTTATTGTAACTGAGGATCTTGGTATGATTGAATATATAAATTCATGTAAGCCCCAATGGATGACCGTTTCTTTTTTAATTTATCCATCCAATACAGCTTACTTTTAATCGCTTTCTTCACTACTTCAAGAAAATAATAATCATTTCGAAAGTTCAATTCATACAACAACAAGACTCCAAAATGAAGGTTTCACAGTCTCTATCTCTTTTGCTCCTCCCTCTTACCGCGCTAGCCGCGCCAATTCTCGAGGGCACTGGAAATGTTAAAGCTGCAGCTGGAGCATGCGCACCAATGATGCTTATTTTTGCCCGTGGAACTACGGAAACTGGGACTATGGGTACCGTGGCAGGACCTCCATTAGTTGCTGCTCTTGGTAAAGCCGTTGGTGCTGGCAATGTGGCTACCCAAGGTGTTCCATACCCCGCCGATATCCCTGGATTTTTGGCAGGAGGTGATGCAGCTGGAAGCAAGATGATGTATGTACCTCCAATGTTTATTAAATTCTAGCCACTAATTCCTATGACAGGGCTCAAATGATCACAACTGCCGTTACAAATTGTCCCGATTCCAAAGTCGTCATGGCAGGTTACTCTCAAGGCGGTCAACTCGTACACAACGCTGCAAAAATGGTTCCCGCAGCCACCATGGCGAAAGTGAGCTCCGCTATCATTTTCGGAGACCCAAGTAAGTAAAGCTCTTACTAAATCATTTATAACACTCACTAACATACATATCAGACAATGGAAGTCCAGTCGCAGGCGTATCAGCTGCAAATACAAAAGTTATCTGCCATACCGGTGATAACATTTGCGCCCACGGAGATCTTATTCTGGCACCTCATTTAACTTATGGAATGGATGCCGGTACAGCTGCTGCTTTTGCTAAGACTGCTGCTGGTATGTGATGGGTGGGCTGGGCCGACTTGAATCACCATCTTATTTCATCACGATCTTTTACAAAGTTATTACGATACCCGTGCTAGTGTTCTTTGAGACATTGGATTTGGATTTGGATGATGACCAATTGTTGCATTGATTGCACATCTTATTTATATTTGTTCTAATTATTTACATGGTGGAGACCACTCGGTCGGGAATTAATTTATTGTTGTATCATTTATTTGGAACATTCTTCTCCTTTGATTGTCGCTCTGTTGACAGATGTAAAATGAAGAATCTCTTGATTTTGGCTTTATATCATTAGTGCTGTATTTTATCATGTAAGGGTTTAATGGATGCTCAAGATAGAGATCGAGATTGATAGAGAACTGATAAGCAAGATGCTTGAATAAAAAGGATATAAAATCTAATCATACATGTATACCAGTAGATGAAAGAACTGGCGTTACTTTGTAGCCAGGCCCACATTTGCAACCATTCTCAACGCGATATTTCCTAAAGGAAGCTTAAAGTAGTATGGCCCAGCCTCTATATCCTCCACCAAAATATCAACCGCTTTATCCCAATTCTCTTCATCCTCCGGATCCCATCCATCATCTCGCGCACCCAAAAAGCTCCAAGTAGCAGACATGAGATGGCGTAAATCCTTCGCTTCAATATAAACATCACAGGTCGTGATCTCGATATCCTCCTCTCTGAATCCCCCAACAATTTAAAAATTCTTCAATGCATCTTTTTCATACCAATGTGTTGGCATGGCCATAGGGAATGGAACATCAGACCCTCGTGTTTCAAGATGCGCTCTTTTGATCGGTTCTCCATGGGCCATTGCAGCCCATGTAGAAACTATTGCTGTGCCTCCCGACTTCAAAGCTTAAGTCCGATAGACTTGCTTCGCTGCTAGATCGTGATTGTCATCGAGATGGGAAATGAAGAAGTTGCTGAATGAATGCGTGAAGTGGTTATCGGGAAAGGTGAGTGATTGGGCTGGCTAAACAGTTGCTTCCACGGGCCAGTTTCCCGCTGGGGCAAACTCGCGACAGCCATATATCATGTATTGATTGCGATCGGTGGCTTGGATTAGGATACTCTCGGGGATGGGATTCCATGATCGCTTTTGTGACTTCGCCGGTGACACAGCCGTTGTTGTGGACTAGGTTGGGGATTAATGAGGTTTCAATATGGATTTTATTGAAACGTGATGATATCACGGGAACTAACATTCTTACTAATGGCATCTGCAGTAAAGGGAGACAAAAGATGAGTTATCGCATGCTTAGCAGCAAGGATCGAGGAATCGCCAGTGAGTTCCTTGTAGAGGGCCGCGGTCTTGGTCATCATTTGCTTGGGATGAATGGCTCTTTTACTGGCGCTGTTTATGTTTCTGACATGATGAGGTTGGGTTACTGCTGTTGAACTTTTATATCTTTGTGATATTGGGGATGTTGATCGATGTTCAGTTTCTTGCAAAGATTTAAAAGGTCATGTAATTATTGATAATGTTCTTATACTCCGATCTCTATATAAAGTAAGATAGATAAGAAATAAAGCGAACTCAAAGGGAAGAAAGAAAGACTCGTCAAAGGTTATGATGATCAACCAACGACCAACTAATTAATTAATACTGTGAAGCTGCGGCAAAGACACGCCATAGTAATCGAATTATACAGATAAGAGGTTTTTGAATGATAGAGATATTGGATCTTTTCTTATACTGAAATGGAAGGGGGAATAAATTATTACGCTTTAGAATAAAATCATTGCACTGAGATCTTTGCGGAAAGGTTCGGGTATGATATAGAGTCTTTTCCACTTGGTGGGATAAATTTTATGGTTATATGATAGATTTGTGGTAATGTTTGAGTATATGAGAACGATTGTGTGATATCAATTGCAAAAATCATAAGCCTTAAGAGAGGGGAGTAGAGGAGGGGGGAGGAGGGGTTACAGAGGGTTTCACTTTTACAATCACATTCTCATTTTCTCGCATACATTGATATAAAGGAGATATTTTTGTACTAGATGAAATCATAAAGTTATATGATAAAACTGTATAGTAATACAAAAGTATAAAGGTGATTGAATGATATAAGGTGAGATAATCATAAGATTTTAAAGACGGCTTTTATAAAGGAGCTCGCTTTCATAACTATGCTCTTAGTATTAGTTCAAGAAATAAGACCTCTAAAACAATATAAGCGCTCGCTCGCATATAATAAGTATATATCCTAATAATTAAGCTAGCTAGTATATACGTAGGATAGGAATTTTTTTAATATAGATTATAAGCGAAGAGGAAAATAAGAGGAGGGAGACTTGAATATAAGTTTATATAAGCGAAAATGAGATAGAGAAGCATGAAATAAATTAGGGTATAATGTATGATCTAACGTGTTATTCAATCTATCCATACATTATATGCCTATTCAGGCCAACTCTTTTTTCTATTCTCCAAATTGATCAACGAGTACCCGCGAATCTAAACTATTCTAACATATGAATATCCAACCAATCAAATCTGCCCTCCTGGCTCCTAGTCTTTAACTCTCAATTACCCCTTCCATATACAACCATCTTAGTCCTGATTTGTTTATATATAGCGATACAGGCTGCAAGGCTGAATTGAGTGTGAATTCGTATATGACGAAGGGTTTTCGATTCATAAACCGCCTAAAACCATTGCATTATACACATACTTTGACTGATCACATTCTGCCTTTCTGTTATCTAGCTTTAAACTTCCAGTAACCCCTTCCACGAGCAACCATCCTAGACTTGGTTTGTTTATATACGATAAGCAGGCTAAGAGGTTGATTGGCGCCTCTAACATAATTGAAGTTTGATTGGTTTATATAGATGCTTTCAGACAAGTTTCTCTCCGTCCGGAATTCTCCCCAGCTTGTGGTTGTGAAGTGATGATTTCGATAATAAGAATTAGGTCCTTCGGAATCAGTAACTAAAATACTTTTGGATCTGTATTCTAGCTTTTTTTTATAACAAAGCTTTCAATAAATTAAAAAAAGAAAGAAAGACTAATCTCAATCCAAACGATGGAATTGAAGAAGATACCCCCTCGTTGGGCTTTAGAAAAATGGATTTTATTATAATAGATTTGACTACCATTATGCCAGCCATACCCCCAAGGGCTTTAGAACCGATCTAATCATACATTATATGCCTGGTCAGACTAGCTCCTTCTTCTCATACCTGTCTTACATCTTAATTTAATAAGATGTCCGTTTATACAACAGATGTTATCGTTCACCTCCTCGATAAAAGTGCTTCAAAAAACTTACCATTTAGCGAGTTCAGCACCGGTTATTTCTTCCTCCTGAAGGTTACTAGACCTCCTAGTTCCCAACCAGTATCAGTCCAAGGACATTCATACAACGATCGTAATTTCATACACAACAATAAATTCTACAAATATCTACCTATCCCATGCAAACACTTCTCTCTCATCCACAACCCACCATCTCCAACAATCGCAAGAAAAATGGCAGATATCACATACGAATTTGGAGCTCTTGAAAAGCTTCATTCTAATATTACTAGCTAAGCCCCCATCATTACCCGAACCATTGTTAAACTCGTAGTTCCTACTACTACTGCTAAACCCCCACTATT
This sequence comes from Botrytis deweyae, assembly GCF_014898535.1. NCBI lineage: Eukaryota > Fungi > Ascomycota > Leotiomycetes > Helotiales > Sclerotiniaceae > Botrytis > Botrytis deweyae. The sequence continues at coordinate 270,314 of NW_024066217.1, forward strand.
ACCGCCATCATTACCACCACGATAATAAAAAACCTGTTCCGATGAATCGATCTCTTGTAAACAGGAATCAACAATCCAAACCGAGGAATCGGATCGAGCTTTTCTTGCTCGACCTCTAGACGGTCTTGCCATTCCGGTTATTGTTTTGCTTGCGGGATTGGGTGGTATGATTTTGCTATGGATGATCGTGGCGACTATTAATGATTGTAGGCATCATTAGAAGTCTAAAGGGAATAGAAGGAGTAACACACAAAGTGTTTGAATGGAAAAATTTAATAGATGTGGATTTGAATTTAGGTTTGGGTTGGAAGTGGAGGATCTTTGATTCGAGGGGAAGGGTAACCGATGGGGTTTCTTGATATACAGAGGTATGGAATACATAATTTTTAATCTCAAGTGACGGATTTGAGGGGTTCGTTACTCTATCATCATGACTCTCAAGTCTTGTGATATCGAACTGTGTCGGTCTGAACGGGATGCTGAGTTTCAAGAAAAGATAGGCAGAATCAATTGGTATTGTTAGTAGCTGTTGAAAAAATACAACACTCCATTATACAGTCATTATTCAAAATGAAGTATAAAGAATGAAATAAATAAACCTCAACGAAAAACCACAGATTGAACCGTGAGATAATGACGTTCAAATAGATAGTATTTATATCTGACTTATATATTAGGCTGGTTGAATGATCCCCTGTAGTAACATTCCATACATAATCCAACGTCATCGCTACACACCGTTACCAAAAACGGTCTACCTTCCCTTTTACATACCATCCCCTCATTTCCGATCAGACATTCACCTTCCCAATCAATCCAAATCTATTCTAATTCATTCCAAGCAACCAGTATACTTGTACACGTTTACCGAGCCCCACGATCTCCGACCCCTATATCCGAAAATTCCTCCCGGATCCGAACAACGACATGCAACAAAACTTCAATTCCCATCACCAACTATCCATTCCAACATATCTCCTGCCTTTTTCAGAAACTCTCCACTTCATTTAGATAGGAAATCCTGTTCGTGAAATTTGAATTCTAGAATCTTACTCATCCGAGGAGAAATGAGCTTACTCGGGAATTTCTTACGTTATCGGGTTCTCAGCCATCTCGATTCTAGATCAGAACATGGACCTGAGTTTTTCTCCGCGGTAAATTGTGATATGCATAGATATGATATCATGCAGCATTCATTAATTCTTTACATATAAAAAAGTAAACAAATAGGTGAAAGAAGGCTAGAGGAAAAACTCGGAAGTCCGAGACTCCCAAACCTTCGGAGCCGGTGTAGATGTGCAACACAAGATTTTTGGAAAAGGCATGAGAGATAGAGATTGGTTGGGATAGAGATGTAGTTATGTTTTCATGGAAATATCTGCGGAGATGCTGGGTTAGTCGTTGGGAATGAGGATGAGTGTGGGTATTGGGATTCTGATCTGAGTCGCGGCCGAAGTTTTTCGGCCGAAGAATTGAAAAATTCGGAGATGGATTGAGATCGAGGGGCAGTTTCAGGGAGGGTGGTGATGGATGGATAGTTGTGAGTGTTGGTTATAATGATGCGGTGGAAGATGTGAATTCACTTGTAAGTGTAGATATGAATGGATTTCTTCTTTTTGGAGATATAAATTTTTTCACTTCGTTCAATTTCGATTTTACCGGAGAATGTCCATGTATGTACGGTGCCATGTGATACTTCCTTCTATTCTGCACATCTACTCTCTACCAAGCATTGTTGGATATCTCTCCAATCGACAGGTAGTAAGAATTATGAATATCTGTTGATAAGAATCATCTCAACTTTCCAGATACAAGATGAACTTTGCATTGATGGCCTTCTAAGACATTTGAATTGATTTCAATAAGACAAGAGTCTTCGATTCAAATGCAAAAGAGAATTTTGATTGTAAATTCAAGATACCAAAATGTTTCCTTCCGGCCTCTGTAGCTGAGATCAACTTATAAACATCACCAGATATGTATTAAAAAGCTAGGATCTATCATTGGGATCGAAACGGTCAGGATCCAATCTCTGAGATGATGCGTCAATCCAACCTGTGTGATTTTCTCCTGCTCGTCCATCGATAATTCCAGCTGCACAGCTGCAGCGTAATCCTCCAGTCAACCAACCTTCGTTATCGTTGTCGTCACTACAACATGCTGAGCTACTAGCCAGCTAATAAGTACAGCGTTCTCAGAAACCTGGTGTCGGGCTGCAATCTCTGCAAGTATGTTGTCGAGAGGCCCGGCCGTGCTTTGGTGATTGGTGTCAAGCCGCTGAAACTAGCAACCTCGATTTCATGCTCCCGCATCTCCTCAATTTGTACCTCTCTTTCCGTGCTAGTGCTTCCAACAGCTCGAACTACCTAAGATATACATGATATTTGAATTGTTATTTTGGTATACATAGAGAGAGAAAACCAGGTTCTATGTGCGGGGTTGTTCAATGGATATATGATCGATTAAGATTTCTCTGTTGTTCCACATCAGCTCAGCCAATCACTCGTTTATCCCAATACTATCCTAAGTCTTGAAAATAGAAGTTTACACTGGCTCTGGTTTGTAATGTTGCGCAAGCGGTGTATTAATGACAAGCGACAGAGCTCGAGGACATGAGGGCAGGAGGCATGTGTATGCAGAGATCGTGGGTAAGATAATGAAGTCAATTGGGTATACCGGTTTGCCCTTTGAGACGTTGATAACCGACACGTCTCACAATTCGTAGGACTGTCATCAATCTTGGTTACAAGCGCAATAAAAAGAGTGTTTGGCCCATTTCGTGGTTCCCCGCCCCCAAATCAATCGGAACTCCATATCTTGAGACTCTGAATAGATCATCCAGCATCGCCACGAAATTAACAACCAAATTTGTTTCATTCCAACAAAAGCTAACAAAAGTGATGTTCTTTTTCTATTCCCCATCCATATCAATTGCACCCCAATTAAGCAAAAGGGCCATTCGCCGAGAAGCTACCTTTCCCGATGCGAAGCCTTAAATTTCTGCCATAGTGTTCTTCCTGTATGATCTTTTGTTTCAAGCAAAAGCTGGACAATATGTGGTATCTGACCCTTTTCATCTTTGCTTTCAAGCCCAAACCTCTTCTTGATAAATGGCTTGATTAATTTGATTAATTGGACGTTCCTGAGCTCAGCCGCCGACCGTAGACTTGTTCTGCGATTCGTAGCGTGTGTGGCTCTATTGTAATCATCCAAGGACTCAACCATACTATCGTTTCCAGATTCGAGAGCTAACAATAAGTCCTTATCCTCGAGCTCTGCACCACAGTTGAGTAATAATTTAGCGATATCGCAATTTCCGATTTCAATTGCAAATGATAATGGAAGTTGACTTTTTTGAATTGAAAGTGAGGATATGGACTGGCCAGATCTATCGCTTTCTTGTGATAATAGATCGGAGCTACTCATGTTCTGTGCTTTATATTTAGCACCTCTCGAAAGAAGCAAGTCAACAATATTGATTTTGTCCTTTTCAATAGCTAGTAACAATGGTGTTAAGCCGTTCGAGCATGTTGCTTCAATGTCTGCGCCTGCATTAAGAACTAACCCGACAATCTTAGCGTCTCCTGTTTGGATAGCTAACGACAATGGTGTTTGCTTATCTGAATCTTTCTTCTCGAAACTGCACAGATATGCGTCAAGTAGTATCTTTAAAATGGTGAGCCGGTCTCTTTGAATGGCCCAATGCACCGGAATTCGATCATGAAAGCCTCTCGAGCTGATTTGACACACATCTGTTTCAATAAAGAGCTTGAGAAATCCTTTTTCTGCTCCCGCAAACGCATCCATCAAAATAGCACCTTCTAAACCTTCCAAATTATCTAAAAATTTCGTCAAATTCCAGTTGAGAAATTGATAGAGTGTCGCATCATCTACCAGTTGAGGATACCTTTCAGATAACATGAATGAGACGGCTTCTCGAATGACCTGTTGGGATGACTTGTCGCACTTTGGGTCTAAGATGTTACTCCTATGTGCGTCTGAAGACATACCCAGTAATGCATATATCTTATCTCGATCATCAGTCGCCTCGCTTTCGCGAAACTTTACTAGTAACGTGTGAAGCTTCTGACCTTGCGCCCACCAAGACTCTTTCCGCGAAATTTCAGACATTATATCCAGAACTGATTGACAATGTACGGCAGGTTTTAAAGCAATCAGAGCCGGAAACTGGGAGAAGATCGTAGCGGTGATAGATCTGTTACCACAATGTACTGTCGTTGATTGCCGAGCATTGGCAACTTCTTGCAAGATCCAGATTCTTCGAAACCATGGTCGGTCCAATATCAACCTCATTTGCTCGCGCGAATTCGTCAAGTGCTCATTGTTTTCATCGACCCAGCCATGGGCCTTATATTTCCACTCTGTCGAATGCCAACTTAAACTTGCCTTTCGCAGCCTGGTCATGGCATCCATCACCAGGTTGGTTTCTTCAGTCCCTTGACCTAACCAAACCACGACCTTTTCAGCCTTCTTGTATATATCGCCCATCTGTCTGATTTGATGGATTTTCTCGTGGACATTTTCTTGATTGATACACAAAGCATCAATCCAAAATACTTGATCTCCTTCGTCAGATCTTAAATGCTGAAGTGCCATGTGTAAGTTGATAGTCACTTTGATTCTGGCGCGGTCAATTATAACCTCTTCCACTTTGTCAATGTTACCCCAGGTATAAGACAATGCGAAATATGGGATGATACTATCGGAATCGTCAAACCAAGCACTGATGAAATGGCCTTGAATTTCATCGGCCCAATCCCCTTTGTGGAGTTGGAGAAGTCGAATAGAAGGTCGACCAAGATTGATTGGTTGGTACCGATATGGATCCATTTGGGAACTGTTTCCGATGTTCTTGGAGAGTTCAAGATCTAGATATTTGTCTCTCCTGATATAGTAAATCTTGATGGTTTTGATGGTTCAAGTCCTGATCGCTTTGGATTTTGGGAATGAGGCTGATGGATGATATTTTCAATGTAAGAATAAGATGGATTGTTCACCAAATCTTTTCAGACATGACTGAGAACATAATGACCATGAGCAGCCTGTCAGGCCGGTATGGCTTTGAGGCAGTGTCAATAAACATCCATTTATCCCTCCGCTACGCTGAGGTAAGAGTTAAGGCCCCGGCTTATTGCATACTATCCTTTTTTGTAACAAAATCTTTACAAAAAAGTCGTTTTTTTATATAAATTTATTTCTTTTATAATTTATTTAATAATTAAAAAATTAATTTGAAAATCTTTTATATAAGAAATTATTATATTTAAAATCTTAAAAAATAAATAAATTATTTTTAATATTTTTTTTGATATAGTTATAGGTTTTCAAAGTTGAAATTTTTCGAAATTTATTATATATAATACTTTTCTTATACAAAAAAATCGATTTTTTTGAATTTTTTGGAAATTCTAATTTTGAAAACCTATAATTATATCAAAAAAAATACTAAAAATAATCCATTCATTTTTTGAATAATTTTAATAATTAATTATAATATATATCAATTTCGATAATTTCATTTCTATATTTATTGAAATAATATATAATTCAAAAATTAAAGAAATAAAGGTTTTTGGTATGTTTTCGGTTAGTGTGCGATAAGCCGGGGCCTCAACTCTTACCTATGAACAGGCTGACAACAAGAGAGGTGGGGGTCTCGCATGTGTCCAGTGCCATGGTTGGTGACAAAATGAAAGCGGTGGACCAAAGCAGTAAGAATCAAGAACATTTGGCAGACACCATTGCAAATAAGATTCGCCAGTCTTGGTCGAACACAATATACCTGGTATATGCTGCGCCCAAATTCTTCAGCTGCACCTTTTTTCGGCCTAGACATACAAGGACCAGGCGATGAATTGTATCGCTGGATCATCCTTTGCCTGTAGAAGCTTCTCACAAACAACTATTCCTGCGACAGTCAGAAAACATGCTGGACAGTGAAATGAATATCTAGAGTGCCCATAGTGTCTGGTAGATTCAAATATCTTATGTAGAGAGTTGAAGAAATTGTGATGTTGTGAATTATCTTCGAAGTTTGGATTGTGGTGGAATAATTCGAGAGTTGAGGTGAAGTCAATAGTAACAAGTGCACGAACGTCTAAGCTCAACGCACAGACCCTGATGAACCCACCTGGGCACCCGAGCCACCCCAATCCAGCAAGAACAAGAAAATGGAGATGTCAAAATACACGGGTATCTAGACTCTATGTAACCAAAAAAAGCAGCGGAAATTCATCACTATTCAAAAGAACTTCAATGACTAAAACTTTTTTTGATATAATATTAAATAATAAAAATATTTGTTATCAATATAAAGAAGACTCAAATTTTCATATGCTTTTTTCAAATTTCAATATTTAATTTGTAATGAATTTATAATTTATTAAAAAGATCTTTGAAAGGGTATTCAATTTCCGCTGCTTTTTTCGGTTACATAGAGCTAGGTACCTGTAGTCTTTTCAATATTCGATATCAAATCGAAGAATTGATGTTTTGAGTTTAAATATATGCCAAGTTATTCAATAGCTCCGGACCTACCTATTCACATAAATTTATATCTTGTTAGAAAAGTATGATTCATGTGATGCTAGAGCTTGGGGAGCTCGAGCCAGCCTAGTCAATCTTTAACCTTTGAATGTTCTCATTTTCTGGCCTACAATCCCCATTATACTCTGTTGAGAGACATTTTAAAATGCATCTGTCATGCATTCGGGTTGATGTCGAATTCATGTTTGGATATATGTGGATGTTAGTGTCTTCAGTATATGGTTTTGCTTGAGTGGTCAGGATATACCTCTTTTTCTGTACATGTAAAGACATCAAGTCACCCACAGATACAAATGCAAGAAGAGCCAAAGATTACGCGCAGTCCATCATTTGAAAATCCTAAAGCTGGGCGATGATAAGTATTCAAGTAGAGCAATACTACCAATGCAAATGGGTTGATCTTCATGTTTGGTAACCTATTGAACCATTGTATGCATGCAACTTGAGAGTCAGATTAGCTTTTGTCTCGTTATGACATTATTATTTCCTAAGAAGTTTTAAGTTAGCGATCTTTAAATATCCATCGATCTAGAAGCCGTTTACGTGTGTGCTACATTCGGTGCCGCGGAAAGAACAGTGGTTTGAGTGAGAGCGTGTAGCACTCGAAGAACACTTCAACGGAGATGAAATGAACATCTCGCCCCCCCATGATACGCAACCTCTGAGATCGTGCTTCATTCAGCGCGAGTATAATCCCACTCAAATTTGTTATCTAAGCGATGAGTGTTAACCTCAGATTCGAATCATCAGCTTAGGCATCTAAGAGTGCTAGAAGCAATTTCGTAGTATTCATAGATATCATCATGGCGCGATTGGGCTTTTGGAAATCGATAGACCCAGGACAATGAAGCCACCCCCCTCCGACTAAACACAAGGCACTGCGGCCTTCAGTCCCTTTCGATTCAAGACAAAACCAACAAGCATACTACGATATAAAGAACCATTCTCACTCATTCTGTCAATATTTCCAAGCCTCGGTCGATTATGCAAAGACCAGTGATACTCGGACGTGAATGAATTGGCTATGTAAATAATTCAACATAGTTGTATGTAAATCGGACACTCTTCAAACTCAGACGAATAACACATTCTTAGATCTTCATATGCTTTGGAATTGCAGTAGGCTTATTATTCTATAACATACTCATTTTCCATGAGTATGCTATCCAATGGACTTTGGAGGATAAACAATAATAATCTTTGCGTACCAAACGAATATTTTGTGTAGGCCATGGAGGCTTGAGACGATTGAAGGACTGCTATACACATCTCTGCCCCAAAAACTAAGAGTTTATGAAATGGACAGTCACAGGACGAGAGCAGCTCGCAATCTAATCCTACAAACTCAAAAAAATCCAACCAAACCCAAAACACCACTCAAGGAAGAACATACCCAAAGCAAGCACGTAGAAAATATACAACAGATAGCAACAGTCCAGTCCAGCCCAGTCCAGTATAAACAACAACCCACACAAAAACCATGCAATCCCACAAACCCTCAAAATCCAAGCAAACCCAACCCCAAATCACCACTCAAGAAACAACACACCCAAAGCGCAGACAACAGCACCACCAATCCAACACCTAGTATATACACCTCTTTCAAAAAACCCCTCAAACCCTAACATCGCGGTACTACCGCACACTACCGCACACTACCCTTAAACACTCGAAAAAGACTCCTATAAAGAATAGAATAGAATATACACTATATACTCTACTCTACCACCCAACCATCCACCACTAGTAATCAATCAATAGACATCAAAACCCACTTTATCAACTAGCTAATTTTTAATAACCTTCAAACCCTTCAACCTTAACCTTATAATAAACAATAAACTTTCCATTATCCCTTCCTTTCACTTTTCCATCTTCGATATCTATATATATACACCCCACGACCCTATATCGATGACTCATTCCAAATCAAGACCACCAGACTAAGCATCCCCATCACATCACTCCAAACGAAGAACCCCGCATTCAGCCCTACCTAACTATCTAACAATAGGTAGGTATTGAAGAAACCCTTGAAAATGTAAAACTGTAATGGGAGGTAGATACCTAGGGAGATAGGTAGAAAGTATAAAGTAAAGTAAAGTAAAGTAAATTAAAGTTAGATAATACTAAAAAATCTAGATCCTTCAAATCTCTACCATATCTGTGATCACACATACACACACACATACACACATACCTACCTAATACATACCCACTCCTCCCCAGTACCTTACCAAACATCCACGTGAAAATCACGTGTCTCATCCTGATCAAGCAATTTCATCTCATCTCATCCCATCCCATCCTATCCATCTCCGCATAGTAGGAACGAAAACAAAACAAACAAAGTCACAAGCAGTACAGTGCACAATACGAAAAGGAAAATGAAAACTGGTTGAGCTTCACGCCAGATACCTACAGATAAACAATCCAATCCAATCCAATCCATAGACAACAAGAACACATAACCTTACCAATCGATACCTACACCATCTCACAAGCAAAAGTGCAAGTAAAATGTAGAAAGCAGGATGCAGAATACAGATATAGATATAGATATAAATGTACCTACCTAATATCCAAACAACCACTTCAATTCACCAATCAACAATGATGATTTCGCTGGATGAATTGATGAATGGATGAGATGTAATTTCATTTCTTACGGAGTATCGTACATACTACAAGATAGTAAACTACAAGAGGACGCTAGGACTGATCTGGCTTTCATAGCGTCGGAGTTGTATACTTTTTGGTTGTACGAGTACCCTACTCTACTCTACTCTACTCTACGAGTCTACCTCGTACTCCATATAATATACTTTTTTGCTTAGAAATGGAGATTCGAGACTCGAGAGGGTTGACGTTTCATAGTTTGATTGTTTGATTGTTTGATTGTTTGATTGTTTGATTGTTTGATTGTTTGAGTGAGTGGGTGGTATGTAAGTCTTACTACGATATGTACTATGTACTACTAGGTCTGCAGACTCCAGAGATATGTACCTAGTATGCAGAAGTGATTGTGAGTCATACGGTATGGTACTCCGTACACCCACCGTTTTTGACAGGGGGAAAGAGGGAAAGGGAGTGAGTGGAATGGAGGAATGGAAGGGCGGGGATAAATGGATGAATGATGGATGGATGGATAATGGATGAATGATGAATATGAAGATTAGGTAGGTAGTAGGTAGATAGATAGTAGGTAGATAGATAATCAATAACTAGATGTCTACTATCTATCTACCGTATAAGGAATGAGGGTTATATATAGTAGTTGTACTACCCTATAGAATCTATAGTACAACGGATATAATTATTAAAATGGATATACAATAGATATGAATTCAAAGTTATTATAATCTTTTAATCCAAAATAATATAATCTAATTGAAGCTAATAATAGATTTAAATTCGAAAAGTAATTAAAGAATAAAATAATTATAGAGATTAATCTGATATATCTTAGATTTAAGATTGATTATAGTTATATTCAATAGCTTTACTTTAATTAATAAAGATATTACACTTTCTTTTCTCCTTTTATTCAATTATTATATAATATTAATAGAATAATATATGAAAGTTATATTAAACTAACTAACATTTACTCATTATTATTATAGAGTTTTAGAATTAATATAATTTAGTGTGTGGACAAGGGAATTCACTCAAAGGAATTCACTTCAAAGGAATGACTTCCATACAATAGCAATTGTATTAAAGGTATTAGGTGAAAGCGAAGGAGATTAGCTCTTTCAATAGTGTTTATATAAGGTCTACTATTTCCCTTATTTAGCTAGCTCTTTAGATTGAATACAAATAGATATTTAGGGGCTTATATATAATAAAAACCACATCTTCCATATCTCTCTCAAACCAATACTAATTAGTAATATTATAAATTACTTACTTATTCGAAATACCTTTTTACTCTTATTTCTTTTACTTCCTATTATTAGCACCATAACATTCCAGGCAAATGCTAACACTAATTTTAAGCAAGCCAGCAAAAAACCCGATTCTAATAAGAAATCCGATATTAGTAAGAAACCAGTTCCATCCGATAAATCCATTAGCATAAAAGGGTATATCAATACAACAATCGATAATACTGATCCTCTATAAGTAGGTTTCAGTATTTTTTATTATGAAAATCTAAATATAACCAGTACTCCTTTTTATTTTTAGTTTATTGTTTTTTTTGATCTTTACATTCCTTCTGATAAAGTAATTAAAAAAAGAAAAGCTTAGGAAATTATAAAGGAATTAGGATTCAAAGGAGAACTTCAGGATTATTCTTTTTCAAAAGACCTCAATAAAGTCAGGTAGTTCTACAAAGGATATATATTTAGGTTGGAAATAAAGCATTATACCAATAAATACTTTCTTTTTAGGAAAACTGTATATTCGGATATGGGGATTACTGATATACTTCTTCAGAATACAGTCATATCCGATTTCGATTGTATTTGTAAAAGTATATTAAGGAATATTGATAAATTGATATTATATAACTTTCATATAGTCTTACAATATCATAAAGTTTACATTGATATCAATATAGATATCGAGGATACTTTTACAAAAATATTTGATTATAACAAATATTATAATTAGATTATAAATCAACTCCTGAAATATCAGTTTAATAAAATATAATTATTTATATCAACAAAATGGATTTATCTTTCTATCGAACTCAATCCGAGACTACAAATCGAACCTCCCGAATCTTAAGACAGTAATATAACTGATCAATTAATTTTATCAAAACCTAGCAAAGTTACAGGTAGTTTAATAATAAAAGGATCAGCTTTATTCCAATCTCCATTCCAATCTAAGGATACACAAAATATATCTTTACTAGGTTTTAGGGTTCCACCGGTTAACACTTCTGTAGGATCACCTAATGATAATAACAATTCAAATAATAATGATAATAACGATGATCGAAATGATAAAAGCAATAAAGATAATAGTAGAAATAATAACAAAAACGATAATAGAAGTAATGGAAATAAGGATTATTATAATTATTCTAATTATTAGGAAAATGATTAACACAATCAGAATCGCTGTCTTATTAATCTTTTTAAAATCTACAAAAATAATAACAGGTATAAGGATATCAATGATTTCTTTTAGTTGAAGATCTCCATATTTGTAAAATATTATCATAAAGTATTTGTATTAACCGAAATGACTTTGACGGCATTCCCTATCATACTCTCAAACACTGCTAGAGACTTTTATCAAGTTAATTTTAGTATTTTTTTTAAGATGTATAATAATGTATGCGAGATAATAATCAACAATTTCGAAGAATCTGAATATCAACGAAATATATTTTTCAAATAGAATAGAGTTATTTTCAAGGACTACATCGAAAAGAATCCGATTAAGGAATTTCAGAAAATGTTTAATACAATAATCACAGATTTACACTTTATTCAGCATACTATTCCTAATAATATACGCAATTCCCAATCATACTATATTAGAATCTTGTTTACATACAACAATATTCCAAAATGCTATTCTACAATATACAACCCTTATTCAACTATTATAGAGTTTATTAACTAGATTAAATAAACTATTGATTTTTATTGAAAAGTATTTTCGAAGCAAAACATATTGTCTAAGATATTCTTTATAGATCGATATTTTTATAATAATAGATCTTTAGGCTTCTCCTCCCGAAAACCTTATAATAAATATATTAGACAACAACCTTTTCCTATACCAGCTGATAAGAGTAAAAACAATTGTTATTTTCCTGGTTGTAAGAAAAAGGACTATAAATACTATAAGCATATACAGAAAAAGAAAGATCGATTTAAAATAGATTATTATACCAAGTATAATAAATTCGACAACAAGAGTTTTACAAAGCAATACAAGCAATTTGTTATTGATATTAAACAAAAAAATAATCAAAATAACAATAATAATAATAATAATAACAATAGTAATGATTATCTTATTAATCAATATTTTATTAATACAAACAATTCTAAAAAGGTCTCCAGAATATTTTTTATCTTTATAAATACTTGTAATAATTTTTCAGTAACAACTAATCTCAATAATATTACAAGTATTTATAAATTAACAGCTAAAATATTTAATATAAATAATAAGCAATACAGTATTAATATATTCTTTGATATTATGATTGATATAAATACAATTGAGAGATTATCTGTTGGATACAATTAGTATTTGATATAAAAAAAGATTGAGGATATTGAATACAATACAACTATTGCTGGATAGGTGATAATCTAATACAACATTAAAACAACAACTTTTATTAGTTTATTTTATACTAAGCTTCTATTTAAAAAAATAGAATAAAATGTAATAAAAGCCAACCTTCCATTCTTACTTTTTTTAATCGATATAGATAGACTTAGGTTTAAGTATAACAATCTTGATAATATTGCTATTATATCTAAAGGCGTTTATCCTATATATCGACAATTTGGCTATATATTTCTACTATAGAATATTAATATTGAAAGATTGATTAGTTATTTTATTGATAATAATAATTACTATTTTATCAAAATTGAGTTACAACGAATTCACTGTCAATTCGACCATCCATCCGCACACAAGTTCTATAAAATACTTAAACACTTCAGGCACAATGAGAACTTTGAGGTAATCAAACAGTTTATTAAGTTTTATTACCATTGTCAAGTCTATAGTAAGTTGCCCGGTAGATTCAAATTCTTTTTGCCCGATAAGGATTTTGAGTTTAATTATATTATATTTGTTGATATGCTTTATATCAATAATGATCCGATTTTGCATATTATTAACGAAGCCATATGCTTTCAAGCTGCTTAATGGCTAAGTAATATATTTGCAAAGTATATATAGAATAAACTCTGGGAATACTGGATTGATATATATATTAATTTATTAGAGTATATCACTCATAATATTAATACCAATTTTATCAAAAAAGAGTTTCAATAATATACTATATCAATATCCATTCAAACAAAGATAATCCTTATAGAGGTATATTATTCGATTAGTATTATTAAGAGATTTTATGTACTATTACACAGATCTTATGAAATTATTTACAAAGAAGTTTATAAACTCAGTATTCGTAAGGCAATTATATTTTAGATGGCTATAAAGGCAATTAATGATATTGCTGGATCTAATGGTTTAGTATTTACCTTACTCGTTTTTAGGATATTTCCCTGTATGGTTGATATTAGCCCTTTGATATCTACTATTCAGCAGTGTACTGCCATAATTTCTAAAGTTATGATAGAGGTTTGCAGATTACATAGTTCTATGTAAGTACAAAAAGCCTTAAATATATGTAATGGACCCTTTATAATTGTACTTCATGATTTATTGCTGAACAGTAAGATTTTAATCTAAAGGAAGGGCAATGGAACAGCTATTAATAAATAAAAAAAACCTTTTTTATTTATTAATATAGAAGGGGAGATATGTACTCTTGATCTATCTCATAGACCTACAAGGTTTAAATCTATATCAGTAAAACTGTATTATAAGTGATTAGAAGCTGGATATATTAAGGAGATTAAGGAACTTGATTATAATATTAATCCCAAGATAACTTTACCAAAATCTGGTAAAGTTATATTACCTCCTTTAGCAGTTACATATGTGATAAACCCAGAGAAACCCCTTTTGGATTTATTCAAGAATGATTAGATTCCTATTTCGATATTTTTCCTGTGAGTAGTTATATCTCAGATTCGAGCTTATATACAGGATTACTACCCCAAATATTTTACTACCAATCCCAAGGATCCCATTATATATAAAGAGTCCAGGAAGAAGGAAATTAATGAATTGACGGCTAAGGGTATATTCGAGGTTATATCACTTTCGGATATTCCTTTTAGTATGTGTATTTTCAAATCGCAATTTGTTGATAAAATCAAAAACAAAAGGACGGATACTAAATTCTGCAAGTCGAAGTTAATCATTTAAGTATATAATGATGTTGATAAGATGTTTGTATTGATATAATCCCTAACAATCCAATAATTGTGTTAATGTATTCTAATCTCACTAGCCACAAGTACTCAAAAGATAGGTATAGGAGTGTATATTCGAGATATCACTTAGGCATACATTCAATCCACTTCGAACTTGTATTGCACTTTTTATACCCATACTCCAAAAGAGATGGATTTACCAATCGGTATGATTTTACTAGTTGTTAAACTATTGTATAGTGTTTCTGAGACAGGAAATCATTAGTTCTGAATATACTATATTTATTACTATGAGAAGTTTAAGATACAATAATTCATATATAACCCTTGTTTATTGTATATTAGTGATAAGGGAACTGAATTCGATATTATAGGATTTCAAATAGATAATATACTTATCGTTGGGGATAGTGTGTTTATACAAGCTGAGGACGAGTAATTCAAGCAGGCTGGTTTTATGGCTAAGGATTGCAAGGAATTTATTTATAATTACTCATTAAAGTTTAATAGTATCACTTTTATACTTAAAAGTAATAATATTCATCTCAACCAGAAAAAGCAATACAACAATTTGCAGCTTGTGTCTACTGAATCTATGAATATACATAGTACATATAGCAAGGTTCGAAAGCATGCTTCTACACATGAACAATATATTGCACAACGAGCCCGCGGAGCATACATTACAACTATATACCAACCTGAAGCATCTTTCGATCTGTCCATAACAGCACAAACAACCCAACCTAACAAGGATGATATTGCAGCGTTGAATAAGCATATCAAGTGGCAAAAAGAAAACTCTGCCAGAAAACTTAAATATGTACCACTTGATCTAGATTTACTTAAGATTGTTATCTTTGCTAATACTTCTTTTGTAAATAATAAGAACTATTTGTTCCAAATAGACTATGTAATCGTAATGATGGATAAACACAACAATACTAATATTATTCATTAGTCGTTTATCAAATGCAAAAGAATTATACACAGTGTTTTAGCATCTGAACTATACAGATTAGTTCAGGGATTTGACATCAATACAGCAATCACTTCTACAATTAACGCCATTCTCAACAAGGAGATTTTATTAGTTTTGTATACTAATTCCAAATCGCTATACAACCTATTCACGAAACTAAGAACGACTAGTGAAAAGAGACTAATAATCGATATCATAGCACTATATCAATCCTACAAACGGAGAGAGATCGTTGAAATAATCTAGATTAATAATCCGACTAATCCAGCCGATACAATAACAAAAGGAAAGCCGTATCAAGCTCTTGCTAATCTGATCAATACAAATAAGATTGATATTAAGGTAATAAAGTAGATAAAACGAGATTAGAGAAAGGGATTGATTCTACCAATAAAAGATCAGGGATTTTAACCAGCAGATAAAGGATATTTATAATTTTATGAATTTCTTTTCTGCCATTGTATTTGAAGCCATAAAAAAAAATTCCGAATATATGGACAAGGGAATTCACTCAAAGGAATTCACTTCAAAGGAATGACTTCCATACAATGGCAACTATATTAAAGGTATTAGACGAAAGTGAAGGAGACTAGCTCTTTCAGTAGTGCCTATATAAGGCCTACTATTTCCCTCATTTAGCTAGCTCCTTAGATTGAATACAAATAGACATTTAGGGGCCTACACATAGTGGGAACCACGTCTTCCGTATCTCTCTCAAACCAACATTTAGATTTTTGAATTCAGAATAATTTGAATTAATCAAAGTTTACTCTAATAATATTATACGAAATATAGAGAAGGTATAATAATTAATATACAAACAATAATTAATTAAACTCCCTATATCAAATTCTAAATACCTTTAAAAATTAAAGAATATTAAGTATTTAAAAAAACATTTATTCTATATTCATTAAATTACTTACATTTATAGATTTTTTATATTTATTATAGTATTTAATCAATTACTTAATAACTTTTTTTTAAATTAAATAAAAGTATTTAATTGACTATATAACAATTCTAGAGATATAATACTCTGTATTTTCCAAACATAGATATAGAGAATAGAATACTAAATATAAAATATAGAATATATACTAAATACCTAACACTAAATACAAGAAAATACATACAATCAATCAATTAATCACTCACACATAGACATACAACATTTCTTTCCCCTACACTACATCGCTACATCACCACATCCCACCACATCCCACCAAAAGGAAAGAAGGGGGCTTAGTTCACAAAGAGGATTTATCCATCATACCTCGATACCTACAGATACAGATACGGCACGGTATCTCGAGACGACACGACCTACTACAGTATTTCTTAGTATGCATGTTATTGGATATCTAGGAGGCTATCGTAGGTACTTGTAGAAGAGAATGTGATGGTGATGACGAATGAGATTTTGATAGACTCGTAAAACCTACGAGTATTCAAAAATACTCGAGTAGGCAGAAACTAAAATCTATACACACCTCTCTCCTCGCTATATGTATTATATACTAGGTATGTAAGTAAACGGGTAAGATATATGAGAGCCTGAATGGATATGGATATGTATGAAACAATCCAATCCAATCCAATCCAATCCACCACCACCACCACCACCGCCACCAAAATCCGTAAAAAGATAATCAAATACTCGTACAAAGTAATGCAAAGTAAAGTAAAGTAAAGGGCGTAGTGTGCGTATGCGTGTGCGTATGTGTATGCGCAATCCACTCATAATCCATTCATTCACCCTCTTCTTACTTCTTACATAGAGTACCTACGAATCACGATGGAAATGGAAAGTGGGGGTGAGATTAGGACTGATCAGATCAGATCAGATCAGAGGATTTGTTTAATTTTTGCAGAGGAGAGGAGAGGGAGGCCTTCTGGTGTGGGTATGAGAGGTTAGCTTGGGGAGGTTAGGTAGATAGATAGATAGATAGAGGGAAATTCTTCAGTTATTTTATTTTATTGTATTGTATTGTATTATAACTACTCGGTGTTGTTTTAAATGAATGCCGACCTCAATTGTAGTCAAATTCCTCACCTAAAACCATACTTATTCAGTATTTTCAAAATTCAATATTAAAAAACACAATATGATTAGATCTTTCGAATTTGAATTATATATATAATATCAATGAATAAATTATATATTAAAATTTCAAAGCTTCAAGAATTCAATTAAAAAATCTTTTATATATTAAAAATCCCTTTCAAATAATGATTTTTGTAGAATTAGCCTTAAGCATTTAAAGCCTAAAAATAAGCGAGTTTTCATTTCTATACTTTCTATATCTTGATTTTCTATATAATTCAATAATTATATCGAAATATTATAATTTGAAAGAATAATTATAAAATTCAATTAAATCTCTATTTACCTATAAAATTTCATTCTCTAAATCTTTGTAATTGAATTATAATTGAATTTTGAAATAAATGACTTTCACTGAATTTTGGTGTGATATACACTAGCTAAATTGTAGTCGGCATTCATTTAAAACAACACCGAGTAGTGTTTTATTGTATGTATTTTATTGTATGTATTGTATTGTATTGCGGCGTTCCTCGGTCGGTCGGCGAGATGGTTTGGGTTAAGGAAGGTCGACTGCGTGTGGATGATCGACGCGGTGGGCGTGCTGTTTTAAGGGAGAGAGAGGAGTGAGGGGGTACTGTACTGTAGTTTGACATGAAAAATTACGAGGGAGAAATGCAAGACGGATTTAAAGGGTCGGATGAAGGATATAGGGAAGTAGGAAGTATCGGTGTTATGATTTTGTAGAAGGGATGGGAGAAAGGAAAGAAAGAAAGAGAGAAAGAAGAAAGTACGGTAGTCTTCAAATAGTAGTTTCTCATTTTATATACGAGTACTCAGTTATCCATGTGTGTATAGGAAAAGGGCATCTGACTAGAGGTAGATATATATCTGACTTGATATTGGTTGGTTCAAGTGACCTACCGTATGGATTGTTCTTTACCCTCCTTGAGAGATCTATCTGATCTTTGCTAGATCTTCCCGTCGAGTTGGGAATCATGCGTGGGATGAATTGAATATCAGATGGTTCCTAGTTATGTCGAAGTTCTAGATTACATTACAGTATCTGTATATATCAACTGCTCACATCAATCACAGAGTAAAAGTTATGGTATATTTGTTATGATATATTTGATCAAGTCTAAAATCCAAGTCAAGAAATGTTTCGTTCTCTACCCTATCAAATCTCTTTCCATCATCCCCGATTCTACGAGGTAATGGCGGCATGAGATGTCATCTTAAAATGGAGCAAGGCGTTTTCACAGGGCGTAACCTTGGTGGGATGGTGTAGAACAAGGATTAATAGGCCACCAAGAAGGGTCAATATGAAGAGAAAATAGAACATCGAACGTGTTTAGGACTAGTCGAGAGGAGAGAGAGGAGAGAGAGGAGAGAGAGGAGAGAGAGGAGAGAGAGGAGAGAGAAAAGAAAAATTAGAGCTGGGAGACCTTATCTTAAGTGGATATGGAAAGGAATGATGTGTGTGGAGAGTGAAGTGAAGTGAAGTGAGGGAAGGGAAGAAAGGAAGAATGAATGAATGAATGAATGAATGAATGATAGGAATATCTCTTCTCAGACTTCACTTTATCAAAGGTACCTACAGCCTACCTACCTAGTATACAAGGGATAAAATAACAGCCACCACCACCACATCTTTCACACCTCACTCTCACTCTCACTCTCACTCTCACTCTCACTCAATTCATTCCTCACTCCCCCGGGCCCCCAGATACTCAAGACTGACGGCTGATATAATACGGACAACAATACAGACCAAAGCAACCATAACTGTGACTGTGACTCATACCTCCAAAGATTACCTAGGTAAACTAATCTCGAAACATACTAAGGTAAAGCATCGAAGAAAAGGATCCAATTAGATTCATCGACGGCGCATGTCATGGCTTTCCCGATGAAAAATATTAAAAATCGAATTAAATTTATTCCCAGTGAAGTAACAAATAAACTTTCTCGGTAGGAACCATTTGCTTACTACGAAACTCCCACACTTTCACACAAGTCGCATAAGAATATCCTTTTCCCCAGGCATACCACATTCTTTTTTGAAATCTTTTTCTCTCATCATTTTTTTTATCTTTCAACCACACAATACAACAACATCAACAACAACAACAACAACAACAACAACAACAACAACAACAACAACAACACCTTCCCACCGTCACAACCAAACCACCGCCAAAATAACTGATTACAATAATACATTACATGAGAGAACAGGTTATCCAACATGTTCTAAATCATTGATCCTCCAGATCATCCCTCAGTTGACTCCATCAGTCAATATTCCTTCCTCACCCAATCAAACCATTCCCACCTCACTCAACCCCCCTTCAACTCCAAATTTTCCCTCCCAGGAAAATCTGACTTCTAGCAACGCTTTCAGCAGCTTTAGTCCTTCCACCGCAACAATACTCCCACAAGAGTTCAACTCTTTCACCACGGATTCTCAATCACCATGGCTTCCCAACTCCAATTCATCGAGCCTGCCGGCATCAACACATCAACCATCCAACAATCAGTATCTGAACAATCCCGTTCAGCCAGATCAACCTCAACAGGACTTTGTTCTTTACGAGAGCAGAACACCGAACGTTCATCGTACCCCTAGTTTGTCCACCGCATCTGCCTTAACAGCTCAAAATCGTCGTCACTCATCTCATCTCGCATCTGCTTCCCCATTGCCTCAGAACCAGAGAGTTGCAGCGATCATACAATCTACTGGACATTCTTCTAACTCGGCTTTCACAAATCGGTTCAACTCTCCTGCGCAGCTTGTTCAGCATCAGCATTTTTACGCTTCTGCCCCTGTTTCTCCAGCAATTTTGCAACAACCTCAGCGATCTCGTCCTCAAGTACCCTTGTTTTCACAATCAACTGGGAGCATACCGCGAACTCCAAACATGGCATTCCAAGGTAATTCAATAAACGATCATTCACATTTACGTTTGCGCAATGACTCACATTCACATTCAGACATGGATCTTTTCGGTGATGAATTCACTCCTTTCGAGGGTGGTTCCTCGACACAAAACTCATACTCTTCGGCCTTTTCTTCCCCTGCCATTCCAACAATGTACGATCCAATCAACAACTTGTCGTCTTCAAGCTCCACCACCAATATGAGTTTCGTTTCACCTCGAGATCTTTCTCTTCGCGATTCTTTCGCCACTGCCTCTGCTCCCAACTCGGCTGCGTTTACAAACCTCACTACTCCATCAACGTACAACGAGTCCCCTGCTTTCGAATACCAAGATTCGCCTTTTATCGGTCAAGATGGACTCAACGACAACACCACCGTTCAAACGGGTGATGCTTGGTTCTCTCTCTTCCCAGACGCAGAGAACTTTGAGCAAGCAAATGCCACCAACTCTCCTCTACTAGTCGAAGAAGAACTCGAAGTCGCCGAACAATTAAATGCGAAAAAGGATACCCGTCGCAAATCTGGTTCTGCAACATCTCCCATGTCAGCTACTTCTGGTATTCGAAAACCATCCAAGGCTCTACCACCCATCATCGTTGAGGATTCTAACGACACCGTCGCAATGAAACGTGCTCGCAACACTCTTGCTGCTCGAAAATCTCGTCAGAGAAAAATGCAAAGAATGGAAGAACTTGAAGATGAAATCACGAGGTTAACTGCCGAAGTGGCTCACTGGAAAGAAAAAGCTTTACGAAGAACTTAAATGGATAATAAAGACTGTCTTCTTTCAGTCGCCGGCACAATCATGGATTGGAGGGAGGGATTTTGGGTACCCTTTACTTCAAGGAGATTATAGTAGCAGCTATCGCATAGGGGCAATAGTCATGACGTTATAATTGTGGATTTCTTTGGTTCGAAAAGTATTGTTATATTCTCTTTTCTTTTTCATACTATGATATTTGGAGTGGTTTGGGAGGGAAATGTGGGATGGTTTAACTTCTTTCGTGTTGCCTTTACAATAAAGGATTTTAGGGATATGTATGGGGATATCATTGAATGAGTGGCTCTTTTGCCGTGGGTTTACAGATACATTTTTATCGTTTTTCTCATATTCTTTTTTTCCTTGGCTGGAATTGGCTTGTTATGGGGGAAGTTGTTTTTTGGTGAGTCTCCCGTTTGAATCCTAATTGATTCAAATTGTGTGTGTGACCCAAACGTTGTTGTTGTGTTGGTTAGTTTTATTATCGATGAAGAAGAATCTATATGTTTCTGCAACAATTTTATTTGCTTGATTGATTATGATGAGGTGATGTATGTGTGTGATATGCTATGATGTGTTGTGATGTATATGTCTGTGATATATGTGTTGTTCTATCTATCTATCCATTTAAATATTTGCTTGAAACTTACTTCGTGATACCTTATTCGCTGCCTGTCTGTCTGTCTGTCTGTCTGTCTGTCTGTCTATCTATCTATCTTTCTGATTGTCTGTCTATCTATTATTCTATCTGTCTGATTCTTTTTCCCTCCTCTTGCTTTTCTTTCCTTTTCTTATTTATATTACTTTCTTATATGTATACTTATATTATATTATATTATATTATATTATATTATATTATATTAATCAGGTACTTATATATATTTCTTGTATATATTATATTATTTATATTATATTATATTATATTTGTTATACATGTATAACGTATGAAGAAGAACGTATGAAGAAGAACGCATAGAGAAGAACGCAAGAGCGTTATATTGTGTTATATTATTATATTGTATTTTGTTGTATTATTTTTAAATTAGATGGGAAGAGAGGAAGAAAGGGAAGGAGGGAGGTAGAGAGGGAGATAGATAGATAGGGAGATAGATAGATAGGGAGATAGATAGATAGGGAGATAGATAGATAGGGAGATAGATAGATAGGGAGATAGATAGATAGGGAGATAGATAGATAGGGAGATAGATAGATAGGGAGATAGATAGATAGGGAGATAGAGAGGGAGGGAGAGAGGAAGGTAGATAGAGAGGGAGGTAGAGAGGGAGGGAAAGAGGGAGGTAGAGAGAGAAGTAGATAGGGAGGGAGGTAGAGAGAGAAGTAGATAGGGAGGGAGGTAGAGAGGGAGGTAGATAGGGAGGGAGGTAGAGAGGAAGGGAGGAAAGGAGGAGGAGAGAAGGAGGGAGAAAGAAAGATAAATAGGAAGAAAGGAAAAGAGATTGATTAATAAATAAAAAGAAAGGAAGATAGATAGTTAAAGAGAAAGAAGGAGAGAAAAATAGAGAGAAAAATAGAAAGATAGATAAAAAGGAAGGAAGATAAACTTATAGATATTCAGTATTCAATACTCAGGTTAGATCAGTTCAGTTCAGTTTAGGTCAGGGCGGTTTGATTCGATTCGGTTTGAGATTAGTTCGATCGGTTTGAGATTAGTTCGATCGGTTTTCGCTCATCTTAGTTCAGCTTGGTTTAGATTCAGGTTCATTTATATTTATATTTATCTTGGTTCAGGTTCAGGTTCAGGTTCAGGTTCAGGTTCAGGTTTAGATTTAGATTTAGATTTAGATTTAGATTTAGATTTAGATTCAGGGTTAGATTTATTTAATGTTAGGTAGGTAGGTCGTTGGGGGATGGATTTGGGGATGGATTTGGGGATGGATCGAGGGATTGCGTGGGGTATTGTGAGGGTTGTATTGTTGTGTTGTTGTGAATGTATAGTTGTTGTGAATTTATGAGTTGTTGTGAATATATAGACTAATATAAATACTCAATTGTTCTGTACATATAGCTTGAGAATTCGCCAGATGATATAGATACTTGAGAATGTATATATCTGGAAATTGGGGATTGTGAATGTTTTATTTGAAAAATGGGTATTTTGAGGAGAATTGAATGGATGGATGAATGGATAGGGATTGGAATCAAAGGGATTGTTTATGTTGGGGGAGCGGAGTGAGGAGGGGAGGTGGGATTTACTTGCTTGGTTGTGGATTATGGAATATGGATTATGAGATTACCTGTCTGTAGGTAGGCAGGTAGGTGAGTAGGTAATATATATATATATATATATTTATTTGAAAGAAAGGATTTACAAGGGAAGATTTTTAAAGGAGGAGGAAGGATATATAAATGTTCGCGAGATTCTGTTATGGCTAGGTATCTAGTATAGCTATTTGGATGGGTGGGTATGTTGTTAGGTATAAGGTATATAGGTTTGTATGTGTGTACGAAATTGAATTGAATTGATGTGAATTGAATAGAAATAAAATGATATAAATGTTTTCTGGTATTGGGGAAATGAATTGGTTGGTTGATTGGTTGGTTATGGGATTTGTATATGTGATGAAGTGATGAAGTATAGGGGTTGTGGAGGTGGGAGGTAGATGGGTAGATGGATAGATAGAAAATAAAGTATAGAAAAGAAAGGGAAAAGAAGTTGGCAATAAAAGAACCGAAATGAGAGAATGATTAGATAATAGGCGATGTGGAGCAGGGGGAGGGCAAAGGGGAAAGGGAGGCGAGAAATTAGAGATTAGAGATTAGAGGGATGGATTGTGAGTGGTTTGATTAGATTGGGATTGGGAGTCGGATGGGAGTTGTTGTTGGAAGTTTGAGATTGAGATTGAGATTGAGATTGAGATTGAGATTGAGATTGAGATTGTGAATGGTTGGATTAGATTGGAGTTTGTTGTTGGATGTACATGTGATTCGGGGGGGGAGGGAGGGAAGGAGGTGATTGAGAGTGTGAATGTGAGTTAAGGGTGTGATTGGAGATTTCTGGGCTTGTGATGTTAATGTTGAGTTTCTTGATAGGCGGGTGGTCTTGAGATGGGCGGGTGATTATGGGGTAGATTTGAATTTGAATTTGAATTTGATTAGGAAGGGATAGGGATAGGGACAGGGGGATATTGAGATTTGACAGATGGGTTAGGGATATTGAGATAGTTGTATTGAAGCTTGAGTTGAGTTGCTTGTGGTCATGTGGTATTTATTTTGTGGCGGGGTATATGAATAGAGGAAGGTATATGAATAGGTAGGTTGATGTAGGTAGGTATGTGAATAGAATAGGATAGGATAGAGTGGAATAAAAGATTATTTTAGATACATACATGCATCATACCCTGGTGGTTAAGGGAGAGAGAAAGAGAGAGAGATTCATTTTTCGGGGGAGTTGGTAGGTGATAGGTGATTAGGTGAGGGTTGGTTTAGGAGTGTGTGTGATTGGGTAGGACGGGAAGTGAATAGACGGGTGAGTAGGAGAATAGGTGAATGGGTTTGGGAGATCTATTTTTGGATTTTCTATTTTTGGATGTGTGGATTCACTGGGTTTGAGGAGAGGGAGGGAGATGGGGAGGGTTTGTGAGAGAGGGGGGAGAAGGTGGGTGCGGAATGTCAAGAGGGAGAGAAATGGGAGTAAGAAGGAGGAGGGTGGTTGGAGCGGGATATGGAAGGGAAAAGGAAGGAAAAATGTGAGGAAAAGAAACAGAAAATAACGAAAGAATATTCATCTAACGTTGAGAGGTGAAGAGGATCATGCGCTTTGAATTGAGGGATGAGATAGGTGTGGAAATTAGTCGTTTCATCATACTATTCTCATACATTGTTTTTATTTGAAAATTCCACACGTCGTAGGTATACTATCCATCGTAACTGAATAGACTTTATGGAGTTAACCGATGGGTTATATGTGGATGAGAGATAGGTGTATTTATTTAATCACTTGTTCGTGGCTGAATGATAGAGTTCAGCTGAAGACTAGGTCTATCGAGGAAGAGAAAGAGGATAAGGATAAGAATGAGAAATATATGAGATTGTGAAAGAAACATTGGATACAGTAGTGATTATGAGGGTGTAGATTCTCCTGGGATGGTGTTGAGAAGTTTAATAATGTCAAGAGAATTATTTAGTGGTAATGAGGGATACTAGGTATCCATGAAGTTTAGCGGGAATGGAAAAGTTTACTGCTAGATTTGGTTTCTTTCGCGATATAGTAGGTATTTCTTCACTTTTATATATCTTGTTGAATTTTGAGTTTGGGAGGTTAAATAAGAGACGGGCTTTTCCGAGCGGTTAATCATTTATTTTGAATTAGTTTGGAAAGGAGGTGTTTCTCGAAAGTGATTGTTTCTGGTCAAATTTTAGAATAATGTATCGAGATTCCATTAAGGATTTCCCTCTTCCTCTCTTTGAGTGATGAGGTGGATGTACGTTTTCTTCGTGATAGTGCTTCGTAGAAGATTGTGTGTAGAGGTCAACCAGACTCTTTTTCATTCGACGGATATAGATCTCCATTTCTGTTTCGGCTGTTTGTATCATCAAAGTTTAATACTCTGCCTGAGTGATAGGGACAATAAATCGATTCTGATGTTGATCATCCGGTAGATAACGGGCAGTATCAGGAATTATCCGACTCTCCTCAATTTCCTGGTCAGCATCGTTCTATAACTTCCGTTCTCGACTTGCGTCATTTTTTGAACCTTTATCGCCAGAAGATTGCTCTTGGAAATGACTTTGTTCTGAAGCTTGAGGAGGAGATTTTTGGGTTTACTCGAGGTTGCGAAGATGCGCTCTTGTGTAGTAGGAGCTTTTTCTGTGCCTTTGCGAGTAGTAACTTTCAGAGCAGGGGGAGGGGAGATTTTGTGAAAATGAGGGAGTGGAAGACAGGGAGAGAGAGATATAGAGGGAAAGGGAGAGGGAGAGAGTGCCTGGATGGGTGCGGGATGGTTGGAGAATAAAAAAGGGCGGGAGGGGTGAAAAAGAGAGGGAAAATGAAGGGAAGGAGGAAAAGGGAAAGAACACTTGAATGTGTACGGTATGGAAATATGATGAGAGGGCGGGACAGGGAAGAGAAATGGGAAGAGGAATGGGAATGGGAATGAGAAGAAAGGGAAATCTATTTAGAAATAAAGAGGTAAGTGTATCATGCAATTCACGGTGAGGGAACGGATGAGTATACAATCATTGCCTCTCCCTACCTACCTAGATGCCTCAATTCAAATTTATGTAACCTAATACAACACAAGGAGTTTGAGGTATTATCATTTCTAACATTATCTTGAAAAGATCTAAAAAGGTTCAATGAGCGTAGAGGGCTTTATATTTAGGATATAGACAATTTTGAAGAATGATCTTGTATTTAAAAGATATTGTTAGTATTTGTGTCCTAATTTTTTGGAAAGACCAACGATATTGAGTTGATGTGATATAAAATGATGTTACAAATTTGAGAAGACAATTCCTGACAACCCTAACTTAAAAAAACGAGAACAAACATCTTCAGGTCAGTTCAATCATGAACTTTCGTTCCTCTTTCTCTTTTCCCTCTGCTTTTAAGTAAACATCTTTTTATTTTTATCGAAACCTTCAGTTATTAGATTTATTTTGCTTAGACAGGTAGTGTTATTAATAACTCATCCACTACACGTGATGAACGATTGACTGTGTAGCTTTGATTACTAATCATTCGTGCCTTGTCAAATTCCCTCAGAACTGGCGAGAAATGGCAAAAACAACACACGGCATCATTTCCTTTCCTTTACATTCCCCCCTCCCCCTGTTTCTTTTATGATTCCGATGATTCTGCCGTGCTGAAGCTTGAAAATCATAGATGAAGAAATCATCAAGAAGACATTCCTACTCATTTTTCAAATAAAAACCCAGGATATGGTTCGCCATCAAAGTACATGGATACCTGAACCTTGGAAGTGACTACATTACTGATACGAGTAGAGAATCGCTCATATGATTTGTATGTAACGAAGCAATCATGTCAAAACACACCGATCAGAGTCTAAGCCACTTTAAATCATCTTTGCATTATTGGATAATGTTCCCTGTACAGTAGGTAGTATCACGAGGCTTAGCAGCACTCTGGCATACTCACCTATCTGACGCAGCACATTCGGTAAAACCTGGCAAGGCTATCAAATGAATGTGTTGGCAATTCATATATTTTGTTCTTCACGTTCAAGTTCCCAGGAAAGTTTCCTGGGAACATGAGGTCTCTTGGTTTTATATACACTCATTCAAGCAACGATTAATTATGGACCCTGTGAGCGCCATATCGCTTGCAGCGGCAATTGCTCAATTTATCGACTATTCTTGCAAGATTGTATGCAAGAGCAAAGAAATATACAACTCCATCAGCGGCCTCACTATAGAACATAATAGAACCGAAATAGCCACCCTGCGGCTTAAAGAACTGACACAATTAATACATTTGCCAACGAAAAGAACCAACTCGGGATCCAGCAGCGTTCACTCAAGACTTCAAACAATCACTCAAGTCTTGGAGATTAGCTCTTATAATAAAAAGGAATAATAGTATTATAAGGATAGTGAAAGATCTAGTTAGTTTAAACTATAAGAATAAATCGAATATATAGAATAAGAATTAAATTGAAGTTAATTTAGAAGAGCTAAACTAAATTGAGATAAAATTGCTTACTTTTTCCTAAAATTTCTTTAAAAAATATTCTAGATTTATATAATTTATAATAAAATTCTAGTATATTCTATACTTATAAATAAAATCGATTTAAATCATATCTTATAAAATCATTTTAGATAATAAAAAGAAAATACAACCAATCAATTTAGTGAGATTTCTTGTATATTTTTATTTAGTTCCATTTTATTTTATTTTATTATAAATCAATTTGATAAAAAATATTATTATATAATTATATAATAATACGATTTTATAATATAAGATTGTATTATATATGTATTAGTTATTAATATATTTCTTATTTAATAAGATATTAATAAATGATTTAATGAACTTATTATAAATCCTTATATACCCCCTTAATAGGTGTACTAAATCAATCTAATTCAGATTAATCTAATTAGTGAATTCAATCAATTTGATTCAAGCTAATGGTTTAATAAGCTCATTAGCTTTTTGTTTATTAATAGATATATAAATTAGATCTAAATCCCCTAATTTAATAATATTCTTAATATAATAAAATCTGATTACTATATACTTACTTCTTTTGTAGAATATAGGATTTTTAGTAAGCACTAGCACAGCCTGATTATCCGTGTATAAAGGAAATTTATTCTGCTTATACAGATTAAGCTCTAATAATAGCTTTTTAATATAAACAGCCTTTTTAGTAGTTAGATTTATAGTAATGAATTCAGATTCGGCTGTAGAAAAGGCTATTACTAACTGTAGTTTAGATTTCTAATTAATAGGCCTATTTCCTAGCATAAATACGTATCTGCTAGTGGATTTATATGTATTAATCTCTTCTTTATAGTTGGTGTTACAAAATCCTTAAATATAAGGATTTTTAATTTTATTATAATTTGTATTTTTATTTATAATTCCTTTCAAGTATTTCAGTATTCTTTTAATGACTTGAATATGTTTTGTGTTAAAACTGGATAAGAAACTAGTTAATCTAAATATAAAAAATATTATATCTAGTTTAGTTTCGAGAGTTAAATATAATAAAAAATTTATAATTTCTTAATATAATTTAATATTATTATCATTAGCTTTCCCTTTATTATGAATTAGCTTTATTTTTGGATTTATTGGAGTGGAAATAGGATTGGAATTTAGTATATTGAACCTAGCAAGTACCTTTTTAGTGTATTCTGATTGGTGTAGTTTTAGTGTATTACTAGTTCTTTCAATTTGAATATTTAGATAGTTCTTTATAGGATTTAAATCCTTTAAATTGAAGTGTTTTTTTAGATTATTAATAAATTTATTAATAATCTCTTGATTTGGGGTTATTATAGTAATATTGTTGATGTATATACTTAGAATTATATTCTTATTTTTATTAATAAAAATATATTTCTTAGAGATTAGATTTATAAAATCTAATTTATTTAATATATCTTTTAGGGTATAATATTATATTCTGACCAATTATTTTAGGTTATATAAAGCTTTATTTAGTTTTAAAGCTTTATTCTTTAGTTTGCTAAATCCTTCCGGTAGACTTAATAAAAATGGTATATCGATATTACCTTATACAAACGCTAGCATTATATCGATTTTATGGATTAGTCAATTGTTTTAAAGAACTAATATAAATAAAAGCTTCCATATCATCGATTTAACTATCAATATATATATATCAATATAATCTAATCCATATAGTTGTTCAAATCCTTTAATAACAAATCTAACTTTAAATTTAATAAATTTATCTGAATTCTTTATTTTATATATTTATCTAATTCTTAGGGTTTTATTATTATTAAAATTATCAATAATATTTCAAGTTTTATTAAATTCAAGAATATTTATTTCATATTTTATAGCTTTTAGCTAATATTTCTTTTCCGAAAAGCTAATAGCTTCTTTATAAGTTTTAGATTTAATTAATACACAATCTGACTTATTAATAATAATCTTTTTATTATTTTTAAATCTAATATTGAAAGCTAATTGAAGATTGTTGGTTTGAGAGAGACACGGAAGACGTGGTTCCTACTATATGTAGGCCCCTAAATGTCTATTTGTATTCAATCTAAGGAGCTAGCTAAATGAGGGAAATAGTAGGCCTTATATAGGCACTACTGAAAAAGCTAGTCTCCTTCACTTTCGCCTAATACCCTTAATATAATTATTATTATATTAAAGTGAATCCTTTAAAGTGAATTTCTTTAAATGAATTTCCTTATTTATATACTCAGAACTTTCTTTTATAGCTTCAAATATAATGGCTAAAAAGAAATTTGTGAAATTATAAATATTCTCTATCTGCCGATTAAAGTCCCTAACCTTTTACTAACAGAACCAATTCTTTTCTCTAATCCCATTCCATTTACTTTATTACTTTAATATCAATCTTATTTATATTAATCAGATCAGTAAGAGTTTAATACAACTTTCCTTTCATTATTATATCAATTGGATTAGTTAAATTATTAATTCAGATTATCTTAATAATCTTTTTCCACTTATAGGATTAATATAATGTTATAATATCGATTATTAGTCTTTTTTTATTAGTTATTCTCAGTTTTGTAAGTAGGTCATATAGTGATTTGAAATCAGTATATAGAATTAATAGAATCTTCTTATCGAGAATAGTATTAATTATAGAAGTGATTGCTGTATCGATATTGAATTTCTAAATTAATCTGTATAGTTTAAATGCTAAAATACTATATATGATTTTTTTGTATTTGATGGATAATCAATAAATAATATTAGTATTATTGTATTTATTTATTATTATAATTATATAGCCTATTTGAAACAAATAGTTCTTATTATTTATAAAAGAGGTATTAATAAAGATAATAATTTTAAGTAAATCTAAATCAAGTAATATATATTTGAACTCTTTAGCAGAGTTTTCTTTTTGCTATTTAATATACTTATTTAATACCATAATATTATTCTTACCAAATTAAATTGTTTACACTGTTATAAATAAATCGAAAGATACTTCAGATTAATATATAATTATAATATATACTCTATAGGCTTGTTGTATAATATATTATTTATATATAGAAATATATTTTCAAACCTTGCTATGTGTATTGTATATATTTATAGATTCTGTAAATACAAACTATAAATTGTTGTATTGTTTTTTTTAATTAAAATAAATATTATTACTTTTAAGCATAAGAATAACACCATTAAATTTCAACAAATAATCATAAATAAGTTTCTTATAATCCTTAGCTATAAAGCCAGCCTGCTTGAATTGCTTATCCTCAGTTTATATAAATACACTATCTCCAACAATAAGTATATTATTTATTTGAAGTCTTATAATATTAAATCCAATTTCTTTATTGTTAATATACAAAAGATAAGGGTTATATATAAATTGTTATATTTTAAGCTTTTTATAGTGATAGGTATGATATATCCGGAATCAATGGTTTCTTGTCTCAGGAATATTATATAATAGTTTAATAACTAATAAAATCATATTAGTTGGTAAATCTATTTCTTCTAGAATATAAATATAAAAAATGTGATATAAGTTTGAAATGAATTGAGTGTATACCTAAATAATATTTCGAATATATATTCCTATATCTGTTTTTTGAGTATTTGTAGTTAGTAAAACTAAAATACATTAATATAATTATTAAATTGTCAGGGATTATATTAATATAAATATCTTATTAGTATTATTACATATTTAAATAATTAGTCTTGATTTGTGGAATTCAATATTTATTTCTTTATTCTTGATTTTATCAATAAACTATAATTTGAAAATATGTATATTAAAAGAAATGTTCAAAAGTAGTATAATCTTAAATATATTTTTAACTATTAATCTATCAATTTCTTTCTTTCTGGATTCTTTATATATAATAGAATTCTTAGAATTGATAGCAAAATATTCGGGATAATAATCCTGTATATAAGTTCAAATCTAAGGTATAACTATTTGCGGGAAAGATATTGAAATAGGAATCTAATCGTTTTTGGATAAATTCAAGAGGGGTTTTTTTGGATTTGTTGTATGCATAACTATTAAAAAAGGCAATATAACTTTACTAAATTTTGATAAAGTTATTTTGAGATTAATATTATAATCAATTTCCTCAATCTCCTTAATATATTTAGTTTTTAATTGTTTATAATATAGTTTTATTAATGTAGATCTAAATCTTGTAGGTTTATGAGGTAGATTAAAAGTGTATATCTTTTTTTCTATATTAATAAATAAAAAAGATTCCTTTTATTTACTGGTAATTATTTTATTGTTTTTTCTTTAAATCAAAATCTTATTATTCAATAATAAATCATAAAATATAGTTGTAAAGGGTTTATTGTATATATTTAAAGCCTTTTATACTTGTATAGAATTATATAGTCTACAAATCTTTATTATAGTTTTAGAGATTATAATAATATATTATTGAATAATAGGTATTAAAAAGCTGATATCAATTATATAAGGAAATATACTAAAAACGAGTAAGATAGAAACTAAATTATCAAATCCAATAATATTATTAATTGTTTTTACAATTATTTAAAATATAGTTATCTTACAAATACTTAGTTTATAAACTTTTTTGTAAATAATTTTGTAAAATCTGTATAATAATATATAAAATCTTTTAATAATATTAATCGAATAATGTGCTTTTATAAGGATTATCTTTGTTTGAATGGATATTGATGTAATATATTATTGAAACTCTTTTCTAATAAAATTAATATTAGTATTATAAGTGATGTATTTTGATAAATCAATATATATATCAATCCAGTATTCACAGAGTTTATTCTATATATATTTTGTAGATATATTGTTTAATTATTGAATAGCTTAAAAATATATAGCTTTATTAATAATATATAGGATTAAATTATTATTAATATAAAATATATCAATAAATATAATATAATTAAACTCAAAATCCTTGTTGAATAAAGAAAATTTGAATTTACTGGGTGATTTATTATAGATTTAATAATAGTAATAAAACTTAGTAAACTATTTAATCATTTCAAAGTTCTTATTATATTTAGAATGTTTAAGTATTTTATAAAATTTATATATAAATAAATAATTAAATTAATAATGAATTTATTGTAATTTAATTTCAATAAGATAGCAATTATTACTATTAATAGAATAATTAATCAATTCTTTGATATTGATATTTTATAGCAAAAATGTATAGTCAAATTGTTGATATATAGGATAAATGTCTTTAGGTGTAATAGCAATATTATTAAGATTATTATATTTAAATCTAAATCTATTTATATTGATTAAAGAAAGTAAGAATAAAAAATCGGCTTTTATTATATTTCATTCTATTTTTTTAAATAAAAGATTAATATAAAATAAACTAATGAAAGTTATTATTTCAATATTGTATTAAATTATTATTTATTTAATAATAATTATATTATATTCAATATTCTTAATTTTCTTTTATATCAAATATTAGTTATATCTGATAAATAATCTTTTAGCTATATTAGTATTAATTATAATATTGAAAAATGTATTAGTATTATATTACTTATTATTTATAATAAATATCTTAACTATCAACTTATAAGTATTTATAATATTATTGAGATTAATTGTTATTAAAGAACTATTATAAGCTTTTATAGAAATAAAAAATATTCTAGAGATTTTATTAGAACTATTTGTATTAATAAGATATTAATTAATAAAATGGTTATTATTATTATTACTATTATTATTTTAATTATTTTTTTATCTGATATGAATAATAAATTGCTTATATCATTTTGTAAAACTTTTATTATTAAGATTATTATATTTAGTATAATAATTTGTCTTAAATCGGTCTTTTTCTTTTTGTATATACTTATAATATCTATAGTTTTTCTTCTTATAATTAAGGAAATAATAATTATTCTTATTTTTATCAACTGATATAAAGAAAGATTATTATTTGATATATTTATTATAAGATTTTCGAAAAGAAAAGCCTAAAGATTTATTATTATAGAAATATCGATCTATAAGGAATATCTCAAATAATATATCTTATCGATTTATAAGGAATGTTTTAAATAATATATTCTACTTTGGAAATACTTTTCAATAAGAATCAATAGTTTATTTAATTTGATTAATAAACTCTATAATAATTAAATAAAGATTACATATTATAAAATAGTACTTTAAAATACTATTATATACAAATAAGATTCTAATGTAATATAATTGAGAATTATATATATTTCTGGAAATAATGTACTGAATAAAGTATAAATCCATAATTATTGTATTAAATACTTCCTAAGATTCCTTAATTAGATTCTTCTTAATATAATTCTTGAAAATAATTCTATTCCATTTAAGAAACATATTTTGCTAATATTCAGATCCTTCGAAATTATTGATTATCATCTCATATATACCCATATACATCTCAAAAAGAATACTAAAATTAGCTTAATAAAAATCTCTAACTATATCTAAAAATATAATTGGAAAGATTACCAGAGTTATTTCGATTAATATAAATATTCTACAACAATATTTCATAAATATAGAGATCTTTAATTGAAAAGAATTATTGATATTCTTATACCTATTGTTATTTTTATAGATTTTAGAAAGATTAATAAAACAACGACTCTGATTATGCTAATTATCTTTTCAATAATTGGAATAATCAAAATAACCTCTATTTCCATTATCTCTGTTATTACCTCTACTACTATCTCTACTACCATCTTTATTACTTTTATCACTATTATCACCTCAGCCATTGTTCCCATTACTATCATTATTATCTGAATTATCATTATTATCAAATAATCCTATAGGAGTATCAATCAATGGAACTCTAGAATCTAATAAAAATGTATTTTGTATATCCCTAGATTAGAATGGAGATTGGAATAAAGCTAATCCTCCCATTATATTACCTGCAACTTTACTAGATTTCGGCAAAGTTAGTTGATCAGCTATATCACTATTCTAAGATCCGGAAGATCCGGTTTATAGTCTCGAACCAAGTCCGATAAGGAGGTAAGCTCATTTTGTTAATATAAATAGTTGTGTTTTATTAAACTGATATTCCAGGAGTTGATTTATAATCCAATTGTAATATTTGTTATAATCAAATGTTTTTATAAAAATATTCTTGATATTTGTATTGATATTAATATAAACTTTATAATATTATAAGATTATACAAAAATTATGTAATATTAGTTTATTAATATTCCTTAATATACTTTTATAAATATAATCGAAATCGAATGTGATTATATTCTAAAGAAATATATTAATAATTCTTATATTCGAATATACAATTGTTCTAAAAAGAAAGTATTTATTAATTTAATATTCTATTCCCAACCTGAATATATATCCTTTATAAAACTACCTAACTTTATTAAAATCTTTTAAAAAAAAATAATCCTAAGGTTTTTCTTTGAATTCCAAATCCTTAATTTTCTAAGCTTTTTTTTCTTCAATTAATACTTTATTAAAAGGAATATAAGGATTAAGAAGAGTAATGAAATAAAAATAAAAAGAAGTATTAATTAGATCCAAATCTTTATAAAGAGAAATATTGAAATCTGTTTATAGAGGATTAGTATTATCAATTATTATATTAATATATTCTCCTATACCGATGGATTGATTAAATAGAATTGGTTTCTTATTAGTATTGGGTTTTTTGTTAATTTCGAGTTTCTTACTGGCTTATTTAAAATTAGTATTAGTACTTGTTTGGAACATTATAGTGCTAATAACAGGAAATAAAAGAAATAAAAGTAAAAAGATATTTTGAATAAATAAGTAAAGTAATTTGTAATATTATTAATTAATATTAATTTGAAAGAGATATAGAAAATGTAGTTTTTATTATGTATAAACCCCTAAATATCTATTTGTATTTAATCTAAGGAGCTAGTTAAATAAGGGAAATAGTAGGCCTTATATAGGCACTATTAAAAGAGCTAGTCTCCTTTACTTTTGTCTAATATCCTTAATACAGTTGTCATTGTATTGAAGTGAATCCTTTGAAGTAAATTCCCTTAAATGAATTCCCTTGTCTATATAAAGATATTATTAATTTATTTTAATATTCACCCTCTTATTGATTAAATTAAAGTATCCAGAAAAAGTAAGTTTACAATAGGAAATCACATGTTTTCTATCTTTAGCAAGATCTTTATTATCAGGAATTAGATCTCTTATATACTTAGATTACTATATATTAGATTCTATTATCTCATCAGGCATAGGTTTACCAGATATAGGTTTACCGGGATTAACCTTTATATAGTCGATTGTTTTAGTACTTTCACTGTTTTCATTTATTTCGGGATTAGCTTGATATCTATTAAT
Organism: Botrytis deweyae; assembly: GCF_014898535.1. Lineage (NCBI taxonomy): Eukaryota > Fungi > Ascomycota > Leotiomycetes > Helotiales > Sclerotiniaceae > Botrytis > Botrytis deweyae. The sequence goes on from NW_024066217.1 coordinate 306,676, forward strand.
ACTAATAATATCTTCATTCTCTATATTATCTTAAATAGATTGAAATTCGAGATCTTTTTTTTTTAATAACTTTAGATTCTGGTTTTTATATTTATTAGAATATATAAAATCTTTTTGAATATCGATATCTCTCGAGCTAATTACTCTCTTATTAGCCAGAATATAAATCAAGTAATTATTAGATAAATCAAAACCTACTAATATACCTTTCCAAGTTTTAAAATCTAGTTTTCTATTATAAATCTTTTTATTATTAATAATATAAATAAAAAAGCCTAGGATTCTAATATAACTTAAATTGGATTTCTTATTATATATTAATTCAAATAATAAATTATTAATAAAACTATTATATATTCTATTCTTGATATAAACAATAACTTTAATTAAATATAACTATAAATAGAATAAAATCTCTTTTTTCTTAATTATATAGATTAATCTTTTAACTATATATCTATTTAGTATTTCGGTTATTTTATTCTGGAAATAAGTATACAGGCTTATATATTCATATATAATCCCATGATTTCGAATAAAATTCGATTATTTATTTGAAAAGAATTCAAGAGTATTGTTTAATTTTAGTATTTTAATATTAATATTAAACTGATTTCTAATTAGATTATAGAACTTTATTAGAATATTATAGGTCTGGGATTTGAATTTAATAGGATATACTCAAATAGTTCTAATAGCCTAATTGATAAATACTAAAAAGTATTTTTCACTTTTAATTCTTATAATTCTAAAGAGTCTAGTTATATCTAAACTGAATTTTTCGAATTTAAAACTTATTTTAAGGATTTTAGAAGATTCCTTACTTATTTTCTAATAGAATTTGCCAAATTTACATAATTCATATATATCTAAATCAGATTTAGTTATATCTGATTGAATATTTAAGGATTTAATGATATAATTTTTATTTATATAATTTAATTTTTTATAAATTAAATTAAGATTGATTTTATTTAATAATAAATCCGATTCTTGAATTGATTTCTCTTTAATTTCAGGGGTATTAATACTTTTAAAATATTTAGAATTTACTTTAAAATTAAGATAATATACATTAATTAACCAGGAAGTTATAGTTTGTATATTAGTCTTTTTATAAATAATATCAATCTTATTTCCCGGAGGAATAATATAACTAAACTACTCTTTTTAAACTATTTTATTCGAATTAATAAAATTGAAGACTATATTGGGAATATAGTATACCCCCTGCAACAACACTTCTGATTTATTATTAATTAGAATAGGAATATCTCCTATACTATTAATACAAAGCTTTTCCCCATTAGCTATAATAACAAAATAATTGTTTAATAGCTTATAATTTATAAACCATTCCCTATTAGATAAATAATACTTTATAGCACCCAAATTTAATATAAATTTATATTTAAATCTAAGAAATTGATTAACTAAGCCTATATAATAGTTTATAGTTATTAATTGCTTACTAGAAATAGATTTATTTAAATTTTTCTTTAAATCTTTATTTGAATTTCTATTCAAATTCGATTTAAATTGTTTTTTATTATTTCTTTTATTAATCTTTAATTCAAAATATTTTATAAAGCATTTCGATTCTAAATACCCCTTTTTAGAGTAATACTTGCAATAGGGAGTTTTATTAAAGTTTATTTTATTAGTATTTAAATTAATATTAGATTGTATTCTAGCTTTTTCGGATATTAGCTCAAAAAAGAGCTTATTCAGATCAATATTAGCTATATTTTTAGCTAGTTCTTTGTATTTTCGAAAGGCAAAACCATCGAAAGAGCTAGGTAGGCCTCTAAAAAGAAACCATACTATAAAGGCATCCGGAATATCGAAATTCATCGATTTTAGGTAATTATACGATGATTAGATCGAATTAGTATATTCGTCCATTCCTTCTGAGCTAGTATAATTAGATTTTATTAGCCTATTTAGGTATCTTCCCATTAATTTAATGGAAAACTCTCCAAATATCTTATTAATGGAGTCCTATAAACTTTTAGTTATAATTTTAATTTTGAATCTTTTGATTAATTTGAAGTTAATTATGGATTTAATAGCTTCTAATACCTTTCTTTCGTTTTACTGATATTCTAAAAGCCTTTCATTGTATTTTATAGTTAATTCAGGTGAAATAGGATTTCTTGATTTGTTTATATATAAACTTTTATTAGGTGGAATCTTAATATCATCAATATATAGCATAAAACCATTTATTTCAAGAAAAAGCTTAGTTCAATTAATCCATTCAATATAATTAAATCTGCCTTTTAAAGAATCAGATTTAAAATTGATACCAAAGGCTATTTTAAGTTCTTTATAAACTAATTAATCTTATACTAATTAAATGCTAATCTAAATATATAGCTAGTTTCAAGCTTGAATGAATTTAGATAAATAAATCGATTTAAAATCGATTTTAATCTCAAGGATTGAATAAACCAACCACCTCTTAAATTAGATTTTTATCTTAATTGGTATAAAATAAAGACTAAATAAGTTAGAGCACCTTGATATAAAAAAGATTGATATATCACCCACTATGGGTAACAATATAACATAAATATATCATCTAGGAACCTAATTTTATACACTCAATTAGATTTAGCTTCAGGGACGCAGGCCTCAGGGTCTATATACAGTAATTTTCGATATGAATTCGATTGAATTAATTCGAAAAAATTCAATATTCAACAACTCAATAGCAGTATATATATAATATATAGCCTTAAATCAAGCTAATTCCCTTTTTAAGCTAATTTAGACTAGTTGGGCTTATAATCTCTTAGAGGTTAGTTTTTATAATAAAAAGGAATAATAGTATTATAAGGATAATAAAAGATTTAGTTAGTTTAAGTTATAAGAATAAATCGAACATATAAAATAAGAGTTAAATTGAAGTCAATTTAGAAGAGCTAAACTGAATTGAGATGAAATTGCTTGCTTTTTCCTAAAATTTCTTTAAAGAATATTCTAGGTTTATATAGTTTATAATAAAATTCCAATATATTCCATACTTATAAATAAGATCGATTTAAATTGTATCTTATAAAATCATTTTAGATAATAAAAAGAAAATACAACCAATCAATTTAGCGAGATTTTCTGTATATTTCCATCTAGTTCCATTTCATTTTATTCCATTATAAATCAATTTGATAAGAGATATTATTATACAACTATATGATAATATGATTTTATAATATAAGATCATATCATATGTATATTAGTCATCAATATATCCCTTATTTGATAAGATATTAGTAAGTGATTTAGTGGACTTATTATGAATCCTCACATCAAGAATGCATGATTGTATCTGATACCCTTGTCAACCGGCTCAATCAGTTGAAAGCACCTACCCAATCACAGCATCCAAAATGGAAAAGCTTTCGAATGGCATTGAAAAGTGTTTGGTCAAAACATGAGATTGATGAATTTGCTCTAAGATTGAGAGATCTCAGAAAAGAACTCGACACTGAGTTGCTTCTGCTATTGCGGTCAGTACCTATTTTGTCTTCAAGATATAACCGAACGATAAATTGATTGTGTCTCTAGAGATGGTTCGGATTCAATGTCATCTGCAGCAGAGAATCATTTCCAAAAATTGGACGATAATACCAAGAAAGTTTTGAATGAGGTCCTCAAGATGCAATCCTCAGATCAGGACTTCCTTCGTCGTTTTGAACGACTGAGTCTTTCTCAGCAATTGGAGTTTCAAAAACTTGGTCTATTGACCGCTAAGCAGAGTTATAGCTTTGAATCTTTAAATAAAGACACCAAGAATATCATCGACTTGTTACTTAAATCAAGAGTCTACTGCAACGAGAACTTGGTCTTATCTCGACAATTAGTGGAACAGAACCGCCAGGCTGGCTTTGAGCTAGTGGAGCGTGATAATAGACAGCGAGTTCGACGGGCTCAAAAGGTCCGACTCGCTATCTTAGAGTCCCTTCGATTTTCAGACATGAATCATCGACCAGATATGACAGCTACTCCATATCAAAGCAGCTTTGAGTGGATCTTCAGAGATCCCACTGTTCACCAAAAACCATGGAGCAATTTCGCAACTTGGCTCTCTGAAAGTTCGGGCATCTATTGGATACATGGTAAACCAGCAAGTGGAAAGTCGACTTTAATGCGTTACATATATGAGCACCCGGAAACCGCAATCTTGTCGAAGAAATGGGCAGGATCCTCCAAAATAATAATGAGTGCATTTTATTTTTGGATAAGTGGGACAGAAAGACAACGATCTCACATCGGACTCCTACGAACACTTCTATATGGTCTTCTCCGACAACACCAGGATCTCATTCTAGAGATATTTCACGAGGAATGGGTGCGAATGTGCGACTTAGAAACACATGATCTACAATTTCAAATTGATGAATGGTCTCTTGGCCGCTTACAGCAAGCGTTCAAAAGCCTTGTCAGCATGTCCAGCCCTTCACTCAAAGTCTGCATCTTTGTGGATGGCTTAGACGAGTACGAAGGAGCTCATGGTGATATGGCAGAGTACTCATTCGACCTCGCCAACGAATCCCCCTTCACGAAGTTTTGCTTTTCGAGCAGGCCATTACCGGACTTCTCGTCAGTGTTTCAAGATGCATGCGCATTAAAGCTAGAAGATCTCACTCGTGATGACATTAAGAACTATGTCGTTGCTAAGTTGGAGCAAAATCAACAGATGCGAAAGTTCATAAGTGATGATTTGGATACAACAAGTTGGCTAATTGAAGAAATCATTCACCGAGCACAAGGTGTCTTTCTCTGGGTTATTCTCGTCGTCAAATCGCTCATCCATGGGTTCCGGTGTGGAGATGGTGCGATTGAACTTCGGAAACGACTTGAAAGCCTGCCAGTAGATCTTGAGAATTTATTCTCTCATATCATCCAAAAGATAGAACCGGAGTTTCGTGAAGATGCATCGAAGATTTTTCAAATATTTAGAGCAAGTGGCAATGATTTGGACGCGATCACTCTACATAATGCGTTACAATTCACCTCACACCATCCCATAATAGCTATGGAGGCTGCAACAGAAAGTGAGTCCATGGACGAAAGGCTCGTGAAAACGAATAAAACAAGGCTGCGCCTTGCCAGTAGATGCCGTGGACTCATTGAGATAGCGGACCAGCATGACGGCGAAATGATAACACGCAATATTTCAAATGATATGTTAAAGAGTGATGTGGGAGACAACAAACAGAAATTCGACGCATACGATTCCGACGTAAATATTGTTGAGGAGTTTAGGAAACACATCCAAATTTCGGCAACAAACTTTTTCCCAGCTCCTGGCGGAACTTTGGCAAGCAAACCAAGAGCAGCGAGGCAGCTGGCGAGGGGAATAAAAGACCCAAGGATAGATGTTGCCGGTGATCTGATTTCTGGATTAACAAGGACAGACCTAACTATGCAGGTACCATGGTGGTTAGAATCGAGAAGACGGAATACAATGGGATATTTCTTTGGTACAAGACGCAGAAAGGCTCTAAGTACACCATCTATTGATGAGATGCCGAAGCTGCTTGGTTCCATTAGAAGTGGCGTCTGTCGAGACTTCGTTGAGACATATGCTAGGGCGAGATGCTACATGCGGAAAATTAGATATCGCGTTGATGTGGAGCATTTCGAAGAGGAATTCAAAGCTAAGACGATAACATTGGAAGACATTATACGTCCCTATGCACTATGGCTGCATGTGCAATGGGGAGGAGATATCTCAGGCTGGTACCATACTATCCGCACCGAAGAGCTCTCTTCGGCACAAGTAAGGATAGTATATCTCCACCGCACAGCGAGGGATTTCTTAGAACAATCTAGAAACTGGGACGAGATCAAAAAAGATACAATCGATACTTCCTTCAACCCTGAACTTTCATTATTGATGGCCCATGTTACTGATATCAAGCTCAATCCTAAAGATTGTATCTACACAAGTGGAGTCAAATTTTTGAGTAAGCTTCGTCAATTCCCTTGGCAAAATTCCAAGGTTGTGGACGAGGCTCTCGAACTGATACAAGAAGCTGACAGAGTTTTGAGCATGCGGGTAGACCAAGAAGAAGGCTTCAGACACTGGTCACAAAAAGATCCAAAATGGGCAGGGAAAAGCCGACCTGACTGGGGCGATGATCTTGATTCTATTGCTGTCAAATCTGGTCTCATATCGCTTCTCAAAGCTCGACAAAGCTTGGCATCCGCCGCGCGTCATGCAAGTCAATCTCAATTACCTTTACCATACATATCAGTCAAAACTCGGCCAGGGATGCCTCTTTTAGCTTACGCAATGTCTATGGATCAATGGGCAGTTGGTAATCTGATTCCCAATATTGTCGTGCTTGAGGAGCTACTCATTAATGGCGCTGACCCGAATGAGCATGTCAATAGCTTTCATACAATCTGGGAGTATGTCATTTATCTGGTTCACGTTCTTGTGTCTAAGAGCAATTCGGAGATCTCACCACTCTCCACGAAATGGGTTGAAGTTTTTGTACTGATGCTTAAGCACGGCGCCGACCCGTATGCTTGTTGTATGAAGAGCCCTGATGAGTTCGCTAGATTTATTGGAGGGTTATCAAATACGATGTTGAATCTACCCGGATCGATAGCGGAGCATGATCAAAGGGGGTTTTCTTTCGGCCACCCTATGAAGAGGGGTTACGACGATGAAGTGTGGGATGAAAACGATACATACCCATATCATCATTGCGTAACTGCCGTTGTAAAGGATGCATTCGAGTCTGGAAATATCCCGGGACACCAGGATCTTCAAGAAATCATAAGAATCCAAAAGGAAAAGGAAAAAAGACCGCGAAAAAGAGTTAAACGTAAAGCCAGAAATGGCAGGGGTGGCAGGATCCCAGATTGGGCATCCTGAGTACATTGAGTATCAGTCTGAAAATGAGAATACGACCAATCACGAGTTTACCACACGATCATTTACAAATTATCTTAATCATTTATCCACTCCTCGAGTAGAACAAGTATTATAGATTCTCATGAGCTATAAGAAGTTTGTCAAATTTTCTCTCTCTTAGTAATTTTTACCTTATACTAGGTACATAACATAACCGCCATTCGCTCTCCACAAACCATTTGCAAATCAAACTTGTCTCTTGAGAAGCACAACCCAAAAGTACTGCATAGTTTCAAAATGAGATGAATTTTTTTTTGATATACTGGTTCACAATGTTGTATATCGGAAAAAGATACGAAGCAGATATGAGAGTAGATAATGGTAGCAATAATTGAATCTATTCTTCAAACAACGGTGAAGAAAATCTGCCGACACGGAATAAAAATCTCCAAGTTGTCGCTGCGGTCAATAGCTCTCCTGTATAATCTTACAGTTTGAGTTAGTCCTCATATTGTTAAATGTAATGACTAGCTTATGCTTTTCCGTTGGAATATATAGGGAAAGGGTGTTGGCATGAATGCACGGCTGTGCTAGGATGATGTCTCCCTGCTAACAACCGGGTTTAAAGGTATGGGTGGGAATTCTGACAGACGAGACGTTCTGATGCTTGGATGATTTTTAATATTGTTGGCATGGTACTCGCGTGTATCCCAGCGATTTATACAAGAGTGATGTGGTTTCTAGGGGAGAAAAAGTATGGAAATGCTCTTGGAAGCTTCTTAACAGTGATCTTGTTATAGAAGATCCTCTTTCTGCTCACACAACAAGGAATAATTCCTCAATATCAGCACACACACACACACACACACACACACACACACACACACACACACACACACACACACACACACCAATACCCACTACTCAACTTTCAGATGACCCTTTTTAACTCCCACATTTCCATACATCTTCCCCATAACCACAACCTTGGAGCTTCCCTCCTCTCCCGCCAGAACCAAACCCAGATGCTGTTCCGAAACTTCTCTCACTTTCACGATATGTTTATAAGTATCCAACCTTGCGATTCCCACACAAGTGTTTTCCAAAATTGGAGTCGGAGACGAATTAATAGCGAGCGCAACAATTTCGCAAAGAGATTTGAAGATATCGCAACTCCATCCTATCCATATAAGAAGTGTTGTGTGGATCAGCGCAAATAGAATGTGTACAAGAAGGATGCCGAAAGCGAGACGTCTGGTACTACCGGTCAGAGAGTAACTGTAGCCATTGCGCCACTGTCGTATGTCGATAGGGGTAAACTCTTCGGGGTTTGTTTCCGAATCTTCAAACGAGAGGATATCATGGAAAAAAAGATTCCATTCTGGAAAATCCCGTGGATCTGACCATGGTGCGGATGCGGAATTTCCCTTAAGGATGACAGGCTTGCTCTTGCCACTTCTAGCCATTGCGTCTGCAATCAAAATGGTAACTACAACACCAAAGGCAGTGTCCATATGAGTGAAAGCTTCCGGCGGCAATGCAGAATTCGCCCAATCAGCATCAATTCGAACCTTTTGCAGGTCAAAATCAGAATAATTGCTTCGTAGCCACTTATCTAAGCTCCTATCGGGGCTATCAGATCCTGATAGGTGAACGAATTTATCTATACTAGGATTGATAAAGCTTTCCATCGGTTGCCATCGAGCAAATACAGAGCAGGTATTGAACAAAAGAGGGGCCCAAGACTGATGTGATTCACATATTCCATGTCCGAGCGACTCATCACATGTTATCATAGCAGCACCAATTGATGCTCTTTGTCCCTCAGAGCTTACCCAGGTTGATACACTTTGCTGGGAGCCATTCCAGAGATCTAGCGCAGTGCTAGCGTTAGAGTACCAAGAGCCACGGGCAGGTGCTTCCAGTGGGAACATAAATTTCACATCAACACTAGCATAAGGTAGACCTAAAGCATGGCTTTCTCCGTCTTTCAATACAAATGAAGTGTTTCCTTGCTTTGTGACGATCGAGAAATCGGATATATGGCGGATTAAGCGAGTAGTCTTTTGGTAGACCCGGCTATCATTTCTGCTACAGGTTGCGAATGCCTGGGCCGCTGGTGGGTCACTCTCATTTGATAACATGAGCTTCCAGCGAGTAGTCGCATTGCCAAAACCTATAGCCAGAGCTATCGAAACAAGAGTCTCCGCAGCCGGTATAGAAATAGTCTGGCTTAAGAACCAGTAATTCGATCCCGCCACTTGCCAGTCCATGTAACTTGCCCCTTCAAGAAAACGACTAAAAGTTGGACCGGGAGAATCATACGAAGTGTTTCGAAAAATAGGCATGGTTATATTCCACCTCAATGGATTAGCATAACCCAACGAGAATGTCGCACGAGCCCAATCAAAAATAACTGAGGCACCACCACCCGGACAACCATTTGGAATTGATAGAGTATTATTAAAATTGGAAACATCACAAACATATGGGCTGTAGTTCGAATTTCTTATCTTCATCGGCCAAAGTGAGGACGCATTCGCACCAATAAAGAACAGAGGCTTCGACGTGATCGCGAAGCCGACTAAGGATTCCAAAGTCTGCGTCAAAGAAACTTCCCACCAGCCCAATGACGGCAACATTAGAATTGCCGAAGCAGGACCACAGATTGCGGCTAGAATTGTCAATAGTGACAACGTGAGTGCGAGCAAAAGAAACTTCTTCGTCCCATGGGTACCAATGGCCCATAAATCAGGGGACAAAAGTGAGCCAAGGTCGTTGATTCTAAACCCGGCAAACAGTCCACCGAAAGGAATTTCTCTATTTAGGATTTCGTATTGAAGTAGACTGAGGCCCATGGTTGATAGTGAAGCACTAATGAAGATTTCGTGCATTTTGGCCCCAAATTGAAGTGCATTTAGCCGAGCGTTAAGATTTTCGACATCAGGACCGATAGAATCAGAGTAGACCTCGAGACTATTCAAAAGTAATAAGATAATGGTGACGGTGATTGATAGCAGATGAAAAGTACAAGCCCGAGCAACATGCCATCTGCCTCGAACAGTAGCTTCTTTTAGACCTTCTGATTTGTGTTTCCGATTTTCCATATACGTAGATATGAGTTTGGATTGGGTGAAAGGCCAAAGAAAAAACAATCCTATGATTTTAAACCAATGTGCTTTGATTTGGACTCTAAATCTTGGCGGATTTTGAGCCGGAAATCCAAGGCGACGATAAAAGGTTCTAGAAACCATACTTAAATGAAGAAATTATTGATGTAGTCTCCTTCCGTCCTTCAACAAAAGGGCTGAGGTTATATAGAAGGTGAAAGTGATTTCGACCCCAGATAATTTGATGAAGATTCATCCTGAAACTACCGTGCCGCCTCTTTTGAGACGATGCAATAAAGGAGGGCGATACAGCGCTGATACCAGCCTCATTAAGGTTAATTGATGCATAGAAATAGTGAGTTGAGATCCAACAACGCCACCCCCAAACGGCTGCTCTTGAATATCGTATATGTAGAAGCAAGTACTAATTGTATGACACTATATGCAGCTCTCAAAAGATAATCCGGTAAGGAGAGCAAGTCGTGCAGTTTTCATTTGTATATGCTATTGCTAATGGCTTTCCGCAGAGAGGTGCAGTTTGTGTTGCTCGTAAGACTTGCTTTTATTCGTCACTGCTTTCACCGATTAGGAACTAATCGACTGTTTAGAAGAGCCGAGAATTGATTACCGATCGAACAAATAAAAGTGAGCACGCTACTATGAGTATTATTGAGATCAAATTCCATTTCACTTTAATTATTTCTTTGGGGGGTACCTATAATTATTATTATTTATCATCTCCTATCTGCTACACTGATAAGCATTCTAAGTCTTGTAGATTAATATAGAAGTTCGTCATTGGGCTTATAAGTAGGTCGGCTACATGGTGATGAATTCCCAATCGACCGGAATCCTCTTCGACATTTTTACTCCCTAGATTTTTTTGCCTTTCTTCTTTTAGCTACTTGATACTTTTTTGATGACAACAAGTTAGTGATCATGGAAGAATCTCGCTGCAGTATCAAACTTCTTGTCCGTACGACCACATACTGCGCCTCATACATACTCCCTAGCCAATCGGGAGGTCGAAACAATTGACACTTCATAGGACATCAACAGGCTCATTCTAAATGGTCAGAATGTAATCTTACCGATGTTACATTCGATTACAACGCCCAATGCGCAAGGATTAGCCACAGCAGCCGTCACCAAATTATATCCGTCGGGCGCCTAGGTCTACCCGTATGTATATATGGGGTGATCACGTTGAAAATGAGGGGTAATTGTTTCTATACTAATTAAACAATGTTAAATCCCCAAAAAAAATCGACAACATACTGATTGAAAGATGACTTCCCTCGCGCCGTGCAAGTTCTTTGCAAGTGGATATTGTATGAGAGGAGAGAATTGTCGTTATTCTCACGAAAAGACTGCTATTACACCTCAAGTTGCTGTCTCTGCGAAAAAGCCATCTGAAGCTCCAACTTCACATTCAACACAACATTCTCGCTCTCAGATCCCATGTTACCATTATTCTCGAGGCAATTGTCGAAATGGAAGTACTTGCCCCTTCTCGCACACTGCAGAGAAACAAAAAGAAAAGGCAGCAGAGCCCGACTTAGATCCTGAGGTTTGTTTTATTGGTGCGAATATCAGTCTACGTTCTAAGTTAACGTATGGTAGGGCAACCAGAATTATGACAACTTCACAAGAGATTTCGGAGGCGCATTGGCCAAATTTGACGTTGGCGCACAAGTGTCGAAGATCTCGCTACCAACGGACTTTTCCGCCGCTCGAATCGATGGATTGCCATTAGACGTCACTGCAGAATCCTTCGTTGCACTTTTGAAAAAGAAAGGAGTACAACTTATGCCCGAGTGTGTGAGGATACGAAGGTATGATGACACGGCATCGGCAGATATCAAAGTGGATGATCCTACTTTTGCAAAGGGATTCTGCTCAAAACTCAACGAGAAGACCTTTTTAAAAACCAAATATCCAAACATGAAAGCCTTTCATGTATCTGCCGGTCTTCAATCCGGCACCAAATCTCACCAAATCGAATGCAAAAAGATTCAATGCTCTTGGTTTAAACCCTCTAGGCCGGTATGGCTGCATTTTGGAAGTGAGAATGTTGCCGAGAAAGTTTTCGCGAGGATCAATTCCAAGTCTTATAAGGTGCTGGGTCAACCAGTCAAATGTCAACCACCGACTGGGCGGGTTACGTCACTACTCGGTCCACTTACTTGGACGGTTATGCTACCAAATCTGCCTGCCAAGACCACGCAGAAAGACATCCCCCCTTCTATCACCTTGCCACATCACGTGCCGCGAAAGATAGAGATTGGAGAGGTTAATTATGACGTGGAAGGAGAAGAAGCCAGTGCAATTGTGATGTCCTTATTACTTGGGGTTGGTCCCATTGAATGGAGCCAAATCAGTACAGAACTGGAAGGCAAAAGAGGTTAGTTTCAATCCCTGTATATCTTTCATAGGTTTCAAATATTCAGGAATCCTTCAAGCCTCGTATCAGAGTAACCAATAGTCCGGACTGCAGTCCAACAATACAAGGTTTTGAATATCCAAAAGCAGTCAGAAATTTAACAATGGGTCAATATTTCAAATGATTTGAATATTCCAATTGGCTTGGGGACTTCATAATCTTTATTGTTGGACTGCAGTCCAGACTATTGAACATCCTACCTCTTATTTCCTTAAACCTCCTATCTCTTAAACAGACAATTACTGACCCCGCGGGCAAAAACAGCAAAAGCTGTTGCTAGATATTACGAGGAGTCCGATGCAAGAGCAGCAGTTATTTCGTTGCAAGATATGCCTCTACCATTTTGTAAAACCATGACCTTGACTGTCCAACTTATCAGTACTGCGAAATTCAAAGTTGCAAGCTCGATCTTCAATGCCGTTCAAAGTCGAATCCGCACTGTCAGCCAAATTTGGAACGAACAGCATCTGAAATTTAAAATCTATCCCAGCGCTGGTCTTAAACAGCAATACAGAGTTCTAAAGATTGAAGGCGAGGCGTCAAAAGATGTGGCTGCCGCGAAAGAATCGTTAAATGGGATATTAGATGGGGTCACAGTGATGAATGGCGAGAAGCCTTTGTGGACCTCTTCTTTGATCGGCAATGGAACTATTTTTCAGAAATTCAAAAAGATTCAGCAAGATCACGGAGTTATTATCCTTCGGAACAAGAGAAAACAAGAAATAAAGCTCTATGGCCCCGAAGAAAATTGTAAGGAAGTGGAGTCGATCATCAAGAGAATTATTGGTAAGGAATCATACACTGCTCACATAATTGAATTGAAACCTGAAGACTTCCGATGGGCATGTAATGGTGGCTTCAGAATGATTGCCACTACACTCGGAGATAACATTGCCACATTCGACATTGTCTCGAGGCCAAGGAGGATCTTGATCGCAGGCACCGATAAGGAATATGAAACAGCGTTGAAAATGATTGGCAAGAAAGAATCCAAACTACTATCTGAATCGGTCACCGCCAAAGAGGATTGCGTTGTATGCTGGGGAATAGCAGATAATCCAATCCTCACCAAATGCAATCATGTGTACTGCATCGAGTGTTTCGAACTTTCCTGCAGCGCCGCAAGTTCCAACGGGAAGAATTTTTCAATAAACTGCCACGGAGACATGGGAAGATGTCAAGTCAGCTTCAGCCTCGAAGAACTACAAGAGATACTCTCATCTAAAGCATTCGAAGATATCCTCGAGGCCTCTTTCTTATCTCACATCCAGCGAAATCCACAGACATTCCGTTATTGTCCAAAACCAAATTGCGATACCATCTACCGAGTCACGGATACCATGCATTTCAATACCTGCACGGAGTGCTGCACGGTAATATGCACATATTGTCACCATCAGCACGACAACAAAACGTGCGCGGAGTATGAATATGAGACTTCTGGAAAATACGAAGCTACACTCAGACTGATGGAAAAGATCGGGATCAAGAGTTGTCCCAAGTGCAAGACATCTATTGAGAAGACGGATGGGTGTAACCACATTGAGTGTAAGTGTGGGGCACATCTTTGCTGGGTGTGTTTGGAGCCATTTGAACACTCAAAGCTGTGCTACGAGCACATGTCAGCAAAGCATGGAGGATGTTTAGATTATTGAACAGCGGAGTTCGGCTTTTTAAAAGGCTTCCAATTCGGAGCTGGGAAGTGTTTGGTAAAGCGTTATACATATACGAGCACTCTTTTCCTTCTGCAGTATTCAAGTTCACAATTCTCATTCATTCCATTTTCCCAGGGTATCCAATAGTCCGGACTGCAGCCCAACAATCAAGAACTTTGGAATTGTAAATCCCTTTCGAGTATTGAATCTACCTTCAATATTGAATAAGTTTTAATTATCAAATTGATTCGGAACAATTGATTTATGAAATCGATAATAATATCTTCAGGGTCTTGAGACTAAAATCTCAAATTAGACTGCAGTTTAGACTGTTGAAAACACTGCATTTTCTATCATTCAATTTCTCGAGTCGTGTTTGTCGTAATTCATTTATTTAACCCACACATTCATTGAATTTCATTCTCACCAACTGCACATTGAAAATTCCATCCTTTTAAAAATGTGGAGTCTCGGGCTATGTAGTCAAAACTCTATGGTTAGCGAGAACTCAGGGGTTTCAAAAAAATTCCCCACCACATCCAGAATGATCCTTCCGACGAGTCCAGGCGAGAGAGAATTCCACGGACTACCACTTCAATAGTGCTCTTCGTAATAAGCGCGGTTGAGATATACATGCAAGTTGATACCTAATTGTTTACTTGAACGAAAAACGTTTACAAGTAGGACCTGGATAATGTGTTTGACAATGCGGCGTATCATTGAACCAGATTTAGAACACTTGGTCCACTGATCACGAAGACTGTAAAAACGCCGTGCTTGATTGAATCGTGCTGGAATTATACTATTTAATTCTTTGTAATGAACGTTCCTCTTCAGTTCTGACATTTAATATACCAATAGCCACTAATGCCCGCTCCCCCCTTCTTCTAATTCCGGTGTCGCATCCGGCACATCGCAGATTCTTGACATCAATCCTTCAATTTCTGCATAATCTGAAAGCTTAATGTCATAGTTGTTCCAAGTCGTTAGACCAAGAGGGAGTTCACGACCAACAGCTTTACTTAGGGGTGAGATCAATGCTCCTTTCACTTGACGCGTCGAATCTATTACAGACCAAGCTCGCGTGCCATAAATCAATTCCGCTTCAATTCTTTGCTGATCAAATTTCTTCCTTTTTGATATAGCCAGACAAAGAAACCAGTGGAACTGTAGGCAGTCTATTCGTGGAATAGATCTATCTTCCAACTGACGTCCATGAATGTCCTCAAACAAACAATTGAGCTCCAGATGTTTGCATTTGAACAGGTTCGAGTCCATTATCCGAAATTCCCATGTTGTGAACTCAAGGTTCGTGTTGACAAGTGGTACAATACAGATTTGACATGCCTCCCAAGCGTCTGCAATTTGTTTTTCGAAAACTAAACCATTCTTGGGATCGTATGTTCCCAACGCAGAATTAGAAGCCCATTTGACGCCAAACATCAAAGTCATTTCGGCCGTGCTTACTCGTGATGGACCAATATGAACGGCTTTCCGAAAAATTTCCGATCCCCATTTTTTCGTGGCCATACACTTAACTTCTTCGAGATCAACATCGCCATATTTGAAACTTGAGCCATCGATATTGAGATGATCTTTTGATACTCTGCGAATTTGATGAAGGTCCTTCAATCTCTCTGTGAACATCGCATCTTCTGGTCTTTTGTTGTTGGCAATTATTCGAAAAGCCAGTCTATAAAACTTATGTTTACGGGTCCTTCTCGCAATTGCATCGAGTCTCTCTTCAATGGCTTTCCAATTCTTGGACCGCAGATCCAAGAGGGTATCATAAACCGCCTCTAAGCCTAGTATTTTGGCATTTCCTTCCAAAGAATCGCGTTGTTTAGAAACCATCTCACATCTATCCTTGTGTCCAAGGTATGTAAGTTGCAACTTGACTGCCCAATATCTTGGAAAACTGGAATCGAGAGTTGCCAAATAGCTCTCGAGTTTCCTAATCTCTGCCTCTACCGAGGAAGGTGTTCTTTTAAAAATTTTCCCGTCCTTATCAAGCATTTGATAAGACAAATTCTCATTCTCGTGCTCAGCCATCAAATCGAGAAACCCAATTGCTGTCTTGAATGCCTTTAAGTCTTCTCGTGGCAGGAGTGGCTCTGAAGCAAATTTTTCTAATTTATCCCTGAATGACATATTTATGAGTTTCTCAAGATCGAGGTGAATGCTTGATTAATCGAGGATGCTGCTGAAATATGATGTTTTGATAAAGGAGGGAATTTTTTACTGGTCTTCATTTTGCTTTTGCCATAAATAAACGAAAAGGGGAAAGAACAACATGTGAAATTAAGATACAGAAGGAGCTTTCGAAACCAGATCAAAATCTTGCGACAACGCTTTCCAATATCCCACAATCAACTTGACAATGAAGCGTCTCTCGAAAGTCAAAATCTTATGTTACTTTTCAGTATCCCGTTAGGAAGCAGTGTGGACAGCGCAATAAATATATTGTTTCGCCCCTCCTTCCCTCCCAATTAATAACAGAAAAATCATCCCGACTAGAAACTCATTTCGTCCCCATTTGTCCCCCATACCCAACACGTGCACCCCGCCTCCTTATCCTACAAACTCCCAACTCATAATCCCTCTCCACCTCGTACATCTCTGCCCTAACAATCTAAATATACATTTCCCCCTCCCCCTTCCCTCTTCTCCCTTCACGTTCTCAGCTCTACAATCCACTCAAAAGCCTCGGCCAATCAAGCATCCTCATCCCCATCCCTATCCCCATCCCCATCCTCATCTTATTTAAATGAAACTTCCATATCAATACCTATCAATACAAAAAATCAAAAATTGAAAACTCAATTAGATCTCATACCACACTTCACTGACAACTTCACACTCATATTCATATTCATTCACTCACACTTACACCCATACCCCACAACTCAAACTCATCAATCCATTCATCACATCACCTTCCCTATTAACATTATAAATTGATCCTGTAATTGCTACAATTCCTACAAAGGTACAGCTCAACGTGAGTAATTGGGTATGTAATACGATAAAACACGCCGCGTAGGTAAAAA
The DNA here is from genome assembly GCF_014898535.1 of Botrytis deweyae. Classification (NCBI taxonomy): domain Eukaryota; kingdom Fungi; phylum Ascomycota; class Leotiomycetes; order Helotiales; family Sclerotiniaceae; genus Botrytis; species Botrytis deweyae. The sequence goes on from NW_024066217.1 coordinate 323,808, forward strand.
TCATAAGAAGTATCATAATCAGAAGCACTCACGCTAAAGAACTTGAAGAAACCAATATCCAGAACCCCTAGCCCCTTTAATAGACTTCGCTAATTTCACATTCGCTATGCTGAATTTTCTATCTTACTCTTCCCACCCATCTCACATCTCCCATCACTTCCATATTTCCCCCTTTTAAGAGAAAAAAGGAATGCATTACCCTTCCGCCTTTTCCCTTTCCCTCATCCAAGCATAATCTAATGACCACCAGCATCCTCCTCCGAACTTGCAGATCCAAAACTAGAGTACCCATCTTCATACTCCGCCGAAGATTCCGAGTGTGTAAACAGAAGATCTTCCGAAGACTGCTTATTCCAATCTCATGTTTTTTGAATCTTAATTCAAGATTCACAAATGAAGGCGCTTTTAATTCCCACCCTGTAATATCATCACGGACCGCTTCTTCCTTCCTTTTATAATTTCTCCGCATCGGCGGCCCAAATGCAGCCAGCCCATCTGAAATCGAATGATTTTCTATCCATCTCAGATGTCGCGTGGAATTTCTGTGGTGGAAACTTTTGTTGTAATCGCCCATTTAAAATTGATGATTGGGAATTAAACGCAGATCTCTTGGGGGCTTCAAGAACTTTGGCGACTGTATATAGTCAGTCGCATCCGTTGAAAGCGATCTCACTTTCAAGAGTCAAGACTGTTTTCCAACAATCAGGGGGCTCAGAATCTTTGAGATGCTCCAACTGTTGGAATAGATTTGTTGTAAACGGATTATCTTACTGCGCATCTTCTGGAGTTCTTCGATTAACACCTTCTCAATGGTTGCAGGTGTTCTTCGACGTTCTTTATGCCATTCAAACATGGTAGACCGAAGAGGAAGCACCCGGGAAATTGGGGCAGGGACATAGGCACCAAAATGACCTGGGATAATAGTATATTTCTCAACTCTAATGCCCGTGTTCTCGGCCTTTTGGTCCTTTCTGGTGTTAGTAGGCTCGTCTACCTTTCGATACGCATCCGGAATTGCTTTGTCAGCCCCTTCAGAAGGTCCTATAAAAGATCAGTACACATACTATTGAGCCCTTGATTCATGATGAACGAGAATCTACTGACTCTGATAGGCCATTTTGAACTGGGAATGTTCGTCGTAAGTGAATAAGGGATGTTGACAATCGTGCGAACAAGGTGGTGGATAGCGATGAATGCTTGTAAATATGTATACAGCAATTTTCAGAAAATTGAGATGTTGTCTCAAGATTGCAGGTAAATATCGGTCTATCATCTCCGAGATCATATGGACAATTAAAATCCAGACGAAACCGGCAGGCGCCACGAAGTGCTTTTTAAAATTAGCCAGCATTACGTTGAGTGCTAACATTTGAAGCAGGTGCGAAAATAGCGCCCCAGAAATGCTGGAGAGAAATCATTAAGCGTGCTCGCGAGTTCATTCAAACCCAGTTTCTCTTGCTGCATTTATGATCGCAGCATCCATATCAGCTCGTCTGTATCCAGGGGCACGTCCCAAGCAGCATGCAATACCAATCAATTCTGAAAAAGTGATAATCAGCTATGATCCTAATATCAACGTGTAAACAACATACCTCTGATCAGGTTTTCGACCTTAATAGTCACAGTACGTTTCTCCGTATAGCGTTTACTGTTGGTACTAACTTTGGGACTCGAAGTTTCGGAATCGGGACCTCCTGTACCATCAAATATTGGACCGGATAAATCAAGAGGATTAGCCCCCCTAGGGATACTAGCATTCCATGATGGAAATGTCAGAAACTGGGAAATACCACTAGCTTGAGCATCTTGATTTAGGTTACCATTGATATAATCGAGATTATACGCATTTTTATTGGTTTCATCAAGGGCTTTGCCAACTGGACTCCGAGGTGTAGGTGGGAATATCGAGTCAGTACTAGCAGTCCCTGGACTGTGGGCATCGGAAGAAACCTCAAGTTCTATTTGACCTGTGATATAGTCGGCACCTGGATGAAGATCGAATCCATGACCTCTGAGATAACCTTCAACGTCATTAGGATCAAAAAACTCGCCTTCAAACCCAGGAAGGGTACATTTCATATCAGAACTGATGTTTTCTAGTAGTGGTGTGAAGGCTGTGGGAAAGGGGCCCATAGAGAATCCGGTACGGAATTTGGGCATCAATTCATTATCAGTATCAGAGTCTTGATTGGGATAGTATGTACCCGATCCTCCAGGGTGAACTAATGGATAGCGCCAATTCTGAAGAGAATCCTTTGATGAAGTATTCAGAACCCTTTGAAATCGCGCAATGCATTCTTCCTTGGTTTCGTGTTTCAAGCAATAGCCAAATACCTTTTCGAATCGTTGTTGTGGAGGATTTGGCATTGTGAGTAACTTGTAGCCTTGTTCCATCGTTGCGCGGTGCACTCTACGTGCAAATGAAAGTTCAAAGTAGGAATGTGTAGTTGGAAGCGGGACTTTGGCGTGAGGGTAAAAGCTTTGGAAGAAATTGTTACTGGTAGGAGAAGGTATCTCGACTCGGTATTGTTGAATACTCGTCCAGTCGTGAGGAAAACTCGCGTTATCTTCAGTTGCCCTACTGATTATCTCATACTGTCTAGGTTCTTCTGTGTCATTTTCATTAAATTCGATCTGCCTTTCTTCTCCTTCGGAACTATTATCCTTCGTTACAGTGTATCCGCCCCACGGGTTTATCGTCTCGGTAGTAGTCGGCTCATCTGAGAGCAGAGTAAGGGGAGGCGGGTGTTGATTGTTCTGACTTGTCAATGAATGTTTGGCCTCACCATGAGATTCATGTGTGATATTGTCTGGCGAGTCATCTCTATGCCTTGGATTTTCATCGCCTGCACTCTGTTTTGCGAGCGCAAGGAATCTTTGCGTAGTTGATTGAAGTTGCTGACCAAACTCCGGCTCGCGTTGTAGAAGACCTCTACTGATGGCAAAGTCATAGAGGTTAATGAATATATTATTCATTTCTTCATTTGTACCTCTAAGTTCTTGGACTTGCCTCTCTAAAGAAGAAATTGTTGTCTCTTTGCGATGTCGGTAGGCCCTCTGGGCCATTCGAATCTGAGTTCTTCGCCTCTGGGTAATGATTAGCAATGCGATAAATTCCAACATGCATGGGAGAACATATAGAGTTGATATCCTAGATCAGATGATCTAATTTGGCAAGCTAAAAATGTTTTGCCTCTAGAACAGACATATTGCACCCAGACGGAGGAAACTTACATCAGCAGCAGTTTCATCTTTAGTATCTACTCTTGGTCTCCCTCTCGCCTTTTTTCGAGCTTCATCATCATCATCGTCATCAAGATTTGGAGACTCATTTCTGACTCTCTTCCTTCGCTTCTTCCCTTGTCCATGCTCATTCTCTTCACTTTGTGGTTTTGTATCACTGCTATCTCCATGTCTCTCCACCACTCCAAATGGTATTTGATTTTGCATCTGACCCTTCATATTCATCATATTAGGATTATGAGATCCGATGGAGCCCCTCCCATCATCGTACTTCTCCGCGTTCAAAATTCCTAGACTATTGGAATAGGGTGATTGGAATGGATGGTTCATAAAGGTATCTTGTGAGGTTCGTTCTGTGGAATTGAAAGCAAGTGTCTGCATATCTTGGTGAGGTCTTGTGTGGTCCCCGAGAAGATTGGATATTGAAGGTGGAAAACGATATTGCGATGTATTGGTAGGACGATTACTGATCGCGGATGAAGAAATGGATGTCGAGATAGGCGGTGCACGTGAATGGTAAACGTTGTCTTGGACGGTCGAGACACAATTGTTTTTAGCTAGATTACTACTCAGAAAGGCATTGTCGGTGGCGTTTGACATTGTATTGAAATTATTGGATGAAGGATTGTTGTTAGCTTGAGTATCGGTTTGCATAGCGGCTTCAGTAAGAATTGTCAAAGCATATCGATCGTCCTGCTGCATGGGAAGACTGTCATAAGAAGAATTCATCTTCGACCAATTTGAATGCGGGGGTGGGACCAGATCAGCTTTATAGACAAGTCAAGCACACACTTATTGGAGACGGCGATAATATGACCGGCCACGCCTTATATCGACCAGTCAGTAGTTTGTCTTGTCTTCTCTTGTCGTCCTTGTCAGCTGTGGAATGATTTGTGGATGAAGTATTGGTTGAGTAACAATTCACATTAACGCCGACAGTAGCATAATCTTTCTACTCCAGTCATCAGATTGATTTTCTCTGTTTTTTTCTCTTTTCTATGTATATACCAGGTAGGGTGGGTATGCAAGAAGACTGGAGACAAGGTTTATCAGCTTTTCTTCAGCCGATTGACTGTATCGTCTCTCTTTTCTTCCTCTGCCCGCTCAACCTTTTGAGATGGAAGGGAAGGTGATGCAAGTAGAGTTGAGTCTAGCCGGTAGGGTCCAGGTAAATCCGTACGATATCCTGGATACTCGGAATTTGATGCTTGGTAATTGGGTAGCTCTGGTGAGTAAAGTAAGAACTAAAACAATCAACAGATTTAAAGTTAGGGATTAATAATCAACATACGATGCACCAACTGCTTGACGGTGGCTGTGGTTCCTTTGTTGCAGACAGATGTACCGATCTGTGACGTTTTCATTCAAGTATCATCCATCTGTCCCCAGAATTGTTGGGTTGTGGGTGGATGTGTGGATGTGTGGATGTGTGGATGTGTGGATGTGTGGATGTGTGGATGTGTGGATGTGTGGATGTGTGGTCAAGGGGAAGGAGAATCAAAAAACAAAAAAATCCGAGGTTTGATTACTATTCAATGTTCATCCTATTCATTCTGGGGAATCTTCGGAATGAGACACATTGATATTGTGTGATAGATCACCATGCTAGGTACACATTGACGATGATGATGATGATGATGATTCAGCTTCGTACACTCGCTCGTCCACTGGCTCACTGGCTCATCTCATCCCGCATCTAGAATATATATTGCAAGGTACGAAGGCTGGTAGGATGGTGTGTACATTGATAACTACCTATTACTAAGCGCTGTATCCGCCATTGAACATCCCCAACAAGTCCCAATAAACATAACCCGGTACCGGCATATTAATATCAAACCCGCAAGTCCGAAAATCGATCAAGGTTTGTCCAAGACCCAGATGCAGCGTAGTGTAGTAGAGTAATAGGGTCTGTCAAATCTGTGATCTGTCAGACCGAATAATAACCCTCATCAGACTCTCAGACCGACCCTCGGGCCTCAGACTCTCAGACCCTCGACCTCTAGATTGTAACATTGTGCCATCTACTGAGGCCGATTTGAATCATTTAGCACAAACCCCAAAAATAGATTTCTGCCTAATGAAAAAAGAAATTTTAGAATCTGTATAGTGTGTTTATAGAAATCTTATAAAGAAAAACAGAATTTAACCTTATTAGAGATTTTTTATAAAATAAATTATATCATTGAATAGCCCTTAAGCTTAGCTTTATTTATTTGTTTTTAAAATTCATTTCGAAATTTTCTATAAGAAATATACTAATATTTAAAATCTATTTTCAAATAATTTTTCTTTTTGTATATAAACCACTCTAAAATAAACAAGATAAACTTAATAAGAATTCCTTATCTCAAACTCGAACTCGAGCTTATCTCACTTAAATTATATAACTAATAAATAGAAATTCCTTATTAAGTTTATTTTACTTAAATTATATAACTAATACAACTCCCAATTAGTATATATAATATTAATACAAGTATTCAATTTAATATACAATCTTAAAAAAATTAATAAAATAAAAAGAAAAGAAATAAATTCAATATTTAGATTTCAAGAAATCGATTGATATAATTCTTTTCAAATTATCTCAAAAATTGAAATTTATATTCAATTTAAAATGATTTTAAGAATTTAAATAATTATTAACTTTCGATATTGAAGCTTTGAATCTTTAGATATTATTATATTGAATATAAATTTCAATTTTTGAGATAATTCAAAAAGAATTATATTAATCGATTCTCTGAATTTTAATTAATAAATATGTTTGTTTTCTTTTTATTTCATATATCCTTTGAAGATTATATACTGAATTGATTTTTTTGTATAAAAGCATACTACTAAATTCTAAATACGATTCAAGCTCAGGCAAAAATCTATTTTTGGGGTTTATGCCAAATGATCCAAATCGGCCTCAGTACGTCCCCGCTTTACTTTCATTATTCATATTCACAATGTCGATAAGCTATCTCATTGCTCAATGCTAATATCAAGAATGTATATCTCTATTCCTGAACGCTGAAGTTTTTGCCTACTTTACAACCCATTTCCCTAGCAGCATTATATTATAGTGCAGCATGTAAGATGTCCCCAACGCCCTCAAAACAACCAAATACAGTAATAAACACCAATCAATGTAAATAATGAAAGAAATAACCATCCACCTTGAGTGGAGGTGTAAGTTTGAAGCCCTCGCCAGATTGGTGCGCTTGAGGAGCAGTAACTGCCAACTCCTACCTTCTTCATTGAACCAAGCCGCGCAAAACACCCTTCAGACCAACCCCATTTGACCCGCAATGCTTTTATGAAACCTGTGATGACCAGCTGCAAAGACCTACGACATTTCCGAAAAGAAAGACCGGGTATCGTGATGTCTATGCAAAACCGAAGATGAAATCCCCCATGCTCGTTTGCGTCGTATCGGTGCTTTTATAATTGTACATTGAAAGTGGAATTAGAAAGTGGATATTAGAGACCTTGGTGACCCGATGAAGATTCAACAACATTGTCGGATAAATTGATAAGGAGTTGTGCAAGGCATCGTTTGGTAGCAGCGTCATCACGAAGGACCGAGGAGAAAGTGGCATCGCGAAGAGGTTCGGGGAGACATTGGCGGAGAGCTTCGCGGGCTCGCGCATTATCACTCAATCTGACATTCATATTAGCGGAATCGAAATCAAAATCTTGGATGTATTCTCACCGAAGGAAGCAGCGGACGACATGCTTCAACAATCGCGCAGTTTGTTGTTCAACAAGTTGTGAAACCATATTGCTGAGTACTGTGCCAACAGCATAAAAGCGCTCATAGGTAGCACAAATATAATTAAGACCATGATCATCGAGAAGGATCTTCTGCACAATGAAGATTGCAACCGTCTTACTAAGTTCTGACCCGGTCTCCATGATTCGAAGACATAATGGAATTATTTCAGTAGTGAGGAGAAAATTGATGACATCGGATGAATCGTTCTTGACAAGGGCCCCGATGACTCCAAGGGAGGTAAGACGTAAATACTCGAAAGGTCGGGATTTGGAAGTCGTGTTGAGGAAAGGGTAGAGGAAAAGCGGGATGTGAGCTACTAATGTCAGTTCTGTGTCATATCAATAATGTCTGGATAACCAACCGTTCAAGAAAAGGGCGCGAGTCTCATTGTGAGAAGCTACGCATTGTAGAAGGGCCAAGGCGTTGCAGACTCGATTTGATGCGGCGGCGGTGAGTTGGGAGGGATTGAGAAGAGTATAGACTGAGATTATCTCTTGAAGAAGTGATGTCATCACACCTAGATCTGTCAGCATGTCATAATGCTACCCCTTCCGACGGCGTAAATTTACCAAAAGAATGCCACAGTATCAATGCAAGCTCTGGCACTTGCTCGCGCTTCTTGCTGAGTTCCAGGAGAGCAGCTTCCCTGGTGTCTTCATTGAGTAAATCTGCAATGAAGTTCAAAGTCCTTCTATTTTCTTCTGAAACATTGGAGTCGATCATGGCTGCTGCGTCTTGTCCGTGATTTGAAGAAATGGAAGGTACAGCGGCGTTGTGGTTTTGGTTTTGACCCGCCATGCGATTATAATGAGCTGCTTGAACCGCCGCTGCATGCTGCTGCTGCGCCTGTTGAAGGTGGGTCTGCTGGTGCATCCATGGTTGGTCGACCTGCGGATTATATTGATGTTGATGAGAGAAGACGTGTGTCCCCGGGAGCATGGTGCTCATTATCGCGATAGCCAGAGAAGTTAACTCGAGGGCTAGAAGATACTGTAGTCTTAATAAGAAAGTGTTGGGCCTTAATAGATTGTCGCAAGCAATGGCGCCTCACAAGAGTGATCTTGGATGATTTCGAAAAAAAGGTGAGATGAGGGGTAGAATAATTGTTAAGGTTACGTAGGTATCCTGCTGGTTATCCTAATTCAGGGTTGGAGGGAGCTTTTGTTGTCTTGTCTTGTCTGATGTGCTGTAGCGGGGCGGGAGTTTAGTAGTGCTTCGAGCCGGTTAAGTTTCGGAAAGTTGGCATGCGTGCCTTAGAGACAAGGCCAATATAGGATGGGGTCTCGAGGGGGTCTAGATTTTTGAGTAATAGGTAAATGTAAAACTGCTGCAATTGAGGTCTGATGTTCAAAAGAGTACCCAGGTATTTATTATGGACTCAATCGTTTATTCAAATACATATATAGGTAGTGTTCGCTCATGTATATGAACGAAATCAATCAAATATCAAAATCTACAAGGCTTATTGTAGTCCAAAGGCTGTCTGATAGATGGCGATTGCCTTTTATACTAACTACATAGGTGACACTTGAGGGGAGACTCCAATAATAGTCAATTGGTTCAACAGAGAAAGCTTTATTATTCAAAATACGAATCAATTTCCCTTGAAGAATACCATACAATACCATGCTATATACTACCTAGTCATAGAAAGGCGAGACTGATAAGAATCACCATTCTCCAATACTAGGATTGAGAATACTTGTCTTCTTATCTTGAACAAAGTATTGATGTTGGAAATAACTTAGCCATTTAGAATCATACCAAAAAAGCAACCTATATATTCTGGGTATAGTACAACTCTACCCCCTTACCTTTCTACTATTAAACATAATTCATCATCTACATCAAAAATATCCTCAATTTTGTGAAAAGAAGGTAGACAGGTCCAGATTATCACCCCAAACGCCACTAACCTCCACGGCAAGATTAATCATTGTACTGATGGACCAGAGAATAATCAAACCCCATCCAATTTTCCTACTCATTACCCATTTGTTCATCGGTACTGCAATGAGAAGTCCGACTAATGTGATTAGCAAAGTGATGGCGCTGACCATTAGTGTACCACTGACTTCAATCTCGTATGGCTTATATTTGATGTCTTTGTTCGGATGCTTGTGATGTTTGTGGTTGGCCTCTTTAATTGTCATGTATGCACCACTAACACCAATGCCAATGAGAATATTTAGCATCGGTCCCCCAAAGCAAGCACTCAATGCCATAACAGGATATCCCAATCTGGCAACTGTGATATCGGCAACGAGGTCTCCTAATGAATTGCCAACGGCGAAGATAGTAAGGCCAAGGATTGCGTCGGAGATACCTAAAATGACACCAAATGCTTTGAGAACTCCGACAACTTCGTTGGCAATGGTGGAAATCCAAGCAATGGCAACGACGAAACCGATGAAACAAAGCACGAATCGATGTTTAGGGGGCCTCGAATGTGTCGTCGTTAATACGAGAATGGCAAATGCTACCAGAGACCCGAGAATGGAATACAAAAGTAGACGTATGAGCGACCTCGAGTCACCATCGTCAGTGTTGGCCCAAAATATAAATACCACAAAAAGAGGAGCTGTAAACAATTGAAGCGCGACAAGCCAGCGGTTCCAGTCTCTAGAATGTTCTACCCCGGGTTCGCTATGAATCGCATCCTCGTGAGACGGACCTAGATTTTTGGTGGGTGACATGGGAATTTGATGCGAATGAATATGATGGCGCTCAGCAGAGATGGCTACCGCCGCGGTGTTGTGTTGACCAAAATCTGAAATAGGGGACCGAGGACAATCATCAGTCTGTGTGTTCCGTCGACTCCGTTGGTATTCTACCCATTCGGATCCTGCTTCTGAAATGAATGATGGACTATCTGGGATCAGTAATGGGCCGGTGTTTCTCCTCAATGTGCCCGATTCCCTCCTTTGGTCAATGGAGCTTGTCTCTTCCTGGTCTTTGGATTCTGACTCAACCACTGGCAATGTGATTGCCAAAAGAAAGATGCTAGGGGCCGAAATGACGCTGATAAACTTATCCCATCGGCTCTTATCTCTCCACGTGCATAGTGTAGGAAATAGAGCTGTAAGTACGATTTGTGGGCTGGGTAATATGCGATATGGCCACCATCTTATTGGCCTTTCCGGACAGTGCAACTCGTGCTCCAAATTAACCGACTCGGGTGTGATTTCAGAATCTGGCAGCAGGATACTGGGAGCCTTGGAACTATTCCCTGACAACAAGAGTGGAGAGTCCGTGTAAATAGGAAATGGTAATATTGGCGACTGTGTCCGGTTTCGCGAGCTATCTCTTGATGAACTTGGGATTTGAAGCTGAGGTCGTTGTACTGTTCGTGATCTAGTAGAGTTTGCCTGTGAACTTACAGGGCCTAAGTTTGGTGAACGTGGATGCCGGGGTGATGCTGCTGGAGATTCATTCCCGGGTGGTGCCAACAAATCGTCATTCCAACGCGACGTGCTGTTTGTGAATAGTCTGTCATTTTGTGATCCATCGAAGGACGGAGGAGGCGAGATAGAGACTGTGGGCGATTTGGGACCTGGGGATGGAACTCTTAGGAGCTGAGGAAAAGTGGGAGTAGCTGCCATTATACCAATGTCCGGCACATCTGCGACAGTGAATGCTGCGGGGTCTAGAGGCTTGAGGGATGACGCAGCGTTCATAGAGACGGCTCTACTGCGTACTGTATCTAGCTTAGGGCGCTGTGTCTCATTTTCACCACCCTCAATAGGATTTATGCTCAAGGCATATTCAGAAGCCGGAGCTGATATTGTGGCAGATGACCTGATTTGATCAAATGATGTTGACGGGTCATCTGAATATCGTCGCAAATTTATCGGCGGTCCATGGGAGCCTCGAGACTTCTGTAAAGATGATAGAACTGACCTAAACTCTAGAGCACCGACCAAACTAGGACGGATGGGAGTCAAAGTGTTCCTCCGGCTACCGGTCGGTCGTATCACTCGCATATTGCTAGCCACCTCGGCAGCAATATATCTGCCTTCATCTCCATCCTCGTCACTCTCTTCATCTTCAGGCACTCGTGGATGAGGACTAGAGCCACGTTCCAATGCCGCGAAATCCTCATTGCCACGGAAGTCTCTTTCTCCTGCTGGCGCATCCTCATCATCCCCATCTTCCTCGGTAACTTCTATCTCTTCATTTGTCATTGCCAAGTACTGACCACGAGCTGCGGCCTCTCTTTCACGACGACGTCGTCGTCCTCCCAGGTACCAATGCCACATCACTACTATCACCACGTAGAAAAGGTAAAACCCAATCATCACAAAGCATTCCCACAAGTGAAGAGCACCATCTGCAAGAAATACCATACTGAAGCTTGCTGCAACTATGAAGAAGCCAATATCCCTCACGAATGTCTTTTTGCCAACCTTAAACTCTCTGACTAAAGCCATGGATCCTGCGACAACTGCAGTAATAAACCCAGCTGCGCCGATGAGCTCGCCCACCGCAAGACTACCACTGTGCGAACCCATTGCGGCAAAAGTCGAGAATACATCCGGACTACCATTGCCAAAAGCTAGGAATGTTACGCCTGCCATACTCTCACTCATACCCAATATGCTCGCAATTGTCGATAAATTGATACAGAAGAAATCGCTCGCAGCGATTCCGATTGTCGAGAATAATAGTCCAAGCCATAATATAAGAATGGTGAAAGCTAAAGGTTGGGCCGTTGGTAGCTTGCAATAGTAAAGCGAAAGGTAATTGAGGAGTCCTGCAGTTTCATCGGGGCAATTCGCCAATATGAATTGGCATTTATCTTCGGCATGATGGACAAGGCGACACTATGGTATTAATGTGAGCACAAAGTCTGGCGTAGCTTGTGTGTATATACAAACCTCTTCATCCCGTTTCACAAGTCTTTTACTGTCCAGCGCATCCAATGCTCGTTTTTGTGCGACACCATATTGAGAACCGTAACGGTATTTCGCGCTTTGATCTGCGACAAGACTTATCACAGCTAATAATGAAATAATCAATATGGTAAGATAGAAAGCTCGGAAATTATATCTGGAACGTTTTGGTGGGCGGGATAACACCTTAGTCAAAGAAGTTCGATGCATACTTGATGCATGATCTGATGTGGACCTGAAGATTTTGTTGGAGCAATGCGATTGCAGTTGCGATTGCGATGATAATTGTATAATAAGTTATGAGTACCTACATCGGAAGGAAAAGCTTCTGATAAAAGTAGATTCAAAGTCAAAGTCGTAATCTGGGCTGTGCTAGCTAAATTGCCAAGATAGAGATTGGAGATTTCGGCAAGGAAAAGGAATCTTCGTCATAAGAGTGAATGGCAAAGAACATCGTAATCGCACGTATGTGTGGCTAATGACTGGGTCTGATGGTCCCTAGATATCAGATAGGTTATCGATAAACCTGAGACAAGGGCGATCAACGGCAAACGTGTATGGAGTAACAAGATAACCTTGCCTTGAAGGTTACATCCGCTGGTGTTTCTCGTCGTGTTCCTGGCGAGAAGTAGGTACCGATAGGAAGGATATAATAACACTTTCTTGACACTTGAGGGGAGATATTATCTGGTGCCAAATTGAAATTGAAATGGGATGTATTGTCTTATTCAAGAATCGAGGTCATCCTCTCAGCGTACGATAAGTGATGTGGCAATCACCATGTAATGTGAAAAGGTCTCATCCCGATTCTGAATCAACTTATGTAAGCAAATTTTCTGATACCTAAGGCTGCAATACTCGCGTCGGGGTTGGGTTGGGTAATCGGTCCCCGCTGTCCTACCAAAATGTAAATAATAGAAAATAAACAAAGTTCAAACTTAACATCATTGCAACACATTTGCCTATCACGACAATTTTTATATTTCTTGATATGCCTAGAGTCGCACAAAACCCAAGTGCGAAGAGGGGTAGAGTTGCTTCTGGCTCTCTACCAACTCCTGCAAAATCTCCCGTGAAGTATGATTGCCCTGGTTGCTATGGTGTTTAATGTCCATATCTTTGGCAGATATGATGCTTTTCGTTTGCGTGCGCTCTGCAGAACGAGATTTTCCAATACTGATTGATGGCAGGGTACCTTTGAATGATGCATCGCCAGTGAAATTGGCTCTCAATGACGATGCGCGAGAAAAAGCAAAACGATTAAAATCGAGAAATGCCCACCATGAAACTCAGATGAACGAAATTAAAAAGGCCGCGACTCCACGGAAATTGGTGAACTTCGAACGAGCAGGAAGCTCCTCACCGTCAGTGAACCACAGAACTCCGGGGCGAGCTGGGAAAGAGAATGATTTGGATGGCGGGGTTATGATGGTTGGAGGAAACGCAGTCACTCCCATGAAGCGTGTTCCAATTCTCGCAAACTTCGAGGAATGGATGAAGATGGCCACAGACAACAAAATCAATGCTGCGAATTCTTGGAACTTTGCGCTTATTGATTATTTTCATGACATGTCACTTTTGAAGGAGGGTGATGGAGTCAATTTTCAAAAGGCCAGTTACACTCTTGATGGGTGTGTAAAGATTTATACGAGTCGAGTCGACAGTGTAGCTACAGAGACCGGTAAGCTTTTGAGTGGATTGGCAGATAGCGGGAACAACAAGAAGAAAAGGGGCGACAATGAGGAAGGCGAAGGAGATGAGAGTGAGGAAGAGGTAGAAGATGAAGATGGGGTTATTAGGAAGAAGGCAAAGAAAAGGGTATGTGCCACCTACATTCATTATTACTTTGTTCTTCTCCAATCGACGTACAAGTTTTTCAAAACAAGCCAAATCTCATAGTTGAGATATGGAAGATCACATTTGATGTGAAGCAGAATTGCGGTCGCACATCATTTATCTGCCCCAGAGTGGTAGGGTGTGATGGACGTCTTTGGATTTCTGTCTAGCGACATGCAGACGGGGATTTTCATCTGAATATAACATCAGATGGGAATAATTCTTGTACATACGACCATAGACTGAAGAGAATTGGGCATCCCGTCCGCTCTGCCATACACAAGCTTCAGATCGGTGGATTAGTAGTTGGGTGGGTGACCACCAGCGAATCCCCACTGTTGTATGTTCCAATATCCTTTTGTTTCTTATTTTGCTTCATTATTTTCTACTGGTGCAATTGGTCCTGTAGAGCGGCAAGCACGATGATGGACACAACCAACCCATATCGATCCGAGATCCATTCTTCAAAAGGGTGTTAGTCTCAAAGATCCATTAGGCTGGGCGCCAGTCCATGTTTTGCATCCTCGATTCTCAATTCTTTCATCTTTATCTCTTTCGTTTCATCCTTTTTGGTTTGGGGGACTGCAGAGGGAATTTCTTCTTCGAGTGTAAAACTTTTTGGTTCTAGTGCTTTTCCCCAAAGAGTACTTGAAATAATTTACATCCCGAGGTTCACTTGACCTTTAAGTCTGATTGTGATACCTGTTTGTCTTGGTCAAACCGTGCACTTAGTATAATTGATCAGAAAACCCCTAGCTAATCATAAGTTCAGACTCAACGCTCATCAGAAGCAACTCTTGCAACTTCGTTCTCAGCATTACAATTGAAGAAGTTCGAACTTGAATTCTCCGTTGATCCTTTATTTAAAAAAGCATCTGCAGACTTCGATGAAGGGGGTGCTAAAGGTCTACTTTTAAATCATCTCTCTATCGACTCTAAAGGGCGTATTGTTTTTGATAGTAGCGATGACGCAGGTGACGCTTCGGCAGAAGGACGGGGTAGAAGAAGAAAGGATGATGCCATTGAAGAGGATGAGGAAGATGTTTTAGAATCGGCAAACGTCACTCTAAAAGATGACGAGGATGACGAAGATGATGGAGAAGACGTGGAGATAGATGTGGAAGCTTTGGGAGTCAAATTTTTCCCGAACTTGGATTTCCTTGAAGAACAAGACATTTGTCCATCATTGAAGAATTTTGACCTTGGAGATCCATCTGGTTCTATGGATATTCCATTTTTAAAAGCACCAGAAGATTGGCGACAAGAGAAAGACAAGTCGGATGACAATGGTGTTGGTGATAGGTCAGGAATTTTCCTAGACGATGATAACCCTATTGGATTCGATGATGACGACGATGGACTTCTTGGAAATTTTGATATTCCAGATGATGCTGGATTTGGTGAAGGTGGTGAAGCTTGGGCTCGTGATGCCGCAATCGAACCACGCATGCGAGTTCACGATGTGGGATACGATAATGATGGTGGAGATGGTGAGGATGGAGAAGGAGGTGCTGGCTCATTTGACCCCGAAACCGGCGAGTACATCATATCTCTTGATCGTGGATCAAAGAAGGAAGGTGGCCATGATGACATTTTGAGTTATTTCGACGAGGCGTTGCAAAAGAATTGGGCCGGTCCTGAACACTGGAGGATACGAAAGATCAAAGACGTCAACAAGCCAACAGTTACAAAGCCGCGCAAAGAGAAAGAGCCATTCGAAATCGACTTCATTTCTCCTTTAAATGCCACCTTGGCTGAAACCATTTATACTCATGCACCAACCAATGCTACGATATCTTTACCAAAGAAAGATTGGAAGTCCAAGACAAGAAATCTTCTTCCCGATGACAAGCATTTCAACTCCAAACAACTGTTACGTCTTTTCCTTAAACCCAAAGCTAGAATGGGTAGTCGAAAATCTGGGTTTGGTGCCAAACCCGGTACTTTTGGTCAAAAGAAGGAGGATGATATCCCTGAAGGCGAGATTGGTGAAGATTATTGGGCACGAAAAGAAGAACCTGCTCACACATTAGAGGATGAAGCTCCGCCTCATGGAGATTATGACGCCAACTTCTTCCAAGACGACGGTTTGGCCATGCCAGGTATAGATGATGATGATGATATGGAATTCGCCGACGCACGTGAACAATTTTCGCCTGGAGCTGAAGGACAAGGTGCAGGCATTGGTGGTATCGCTGCCATATTAAATGCTGGAGCTCAAGATGTAGACGGAGAAGAGGGCGCGTTTGGTACACAGCTGGTCACACAAAGTAGAAGATTGAGGCCTGAATATGTGCAATATGCTAGGGTTGCCAAGAAGGTTGATGTTAGGAGGTTGAAAGAGGAGTTATGGAAGGGCATTGGATTTAGTGAGCCAGAACAACCAGTAAGTTTATCTGTTCCTCATAGTACCCGAATGTTATCACTAACAAATTGAAACAGGACATGTCACTTTCTACATCACGACTCCCAACTCCACCTGTCAAAATTCCTACGGATGAAAATGAAACCCTTCAGTTTACAACCGTCATGCAAAACCTTCAGACTGTATATCCAAAGCAAGTCATGAATGATATCTCGACTAGTTATTGTTTCATCTGTCTTCTGCATTTGGCCAACGAGAAGGGTCTTGTCATTGATAAGAAAGAAGGTTTAATGGAATTGGATATTAGGAAAGACCCAACTGCTGAAATCACAGTTGAGTAATCACAGCAACTTGGGGAATGATGAACTTTGGACATAAGGATATGCAATGGGCGTTTGAAAGGGATTTATTGATCATCATCTGGTCTGTTTTGATTTCTGTTTCTGTGCAAATTTATGCACGTGGGCGTGCGTTTACATTGTGCGTCTCAGGATTCGAGGTACAATGGTACGGCTATACTGTATGGGAGTGGAGAATCTTTGAGTGTGTATGGTGCGGTATGAATTGAAACGAATCAGTTGGGATAGATGGTATAAATTAAGATTATGATGATAATGATGATGATGATTTTAAGAAAACAAGAAATATTTTCGTGTGTCATGAGAACACAAATTATTATCGAGGATCTTGCATAAGTGTGCTTTTTAACGATAACATTGGAAGATAAACCATGATATTCTGTGCTGTTTGTTAGTTTAATAACTCGATCCTTCAGTTCCAAGGCTTATGACTTTTGGGGATGGGCATTTGCTTCGATGTGATGCTTCAGCGTTGCCTTTGGATTTCGAGTGCCGATTTTTGAATAATCTGGGATTTGAATATAGTCTTTTCTAAGTAGGTATCTAAAGGTTAACTTAAAGTTATTCAAGATTGGGTAAGTGGGTGGGATGAAGGTGTTAGGCGGAGGGAAGGAAAATGCTGACTGCCCCTTGAGAAATATGTCGAAATTCGAAGTGGAGGAAACGTTTACATATGGATAAGATTGGGATGGGGATACGGATGTGGTTTATATTGGTATTGATTGCAGACTGATAGATTGGCTGGAAGCCAGTCTGTTGCAGAATAGTCGGTCATTTGTTTCGCTTTTGTATGAATATATGCTAGTGCTAAATGAGGGGTTTGATTTGAGATGGGACGGGAACTGTCTAATCTCCGGCTCGAGCTTCGAAGATCCTTTCGACGGCATCTAATGTTCTGCTTCTAGTGGTATGGACTTCAATTTTATTCATTGGGAAGATACGATATGTGTTATGTGTTAATGCACGACACCACGGTGATTAATGATTTTCACTGGGGCATGATTGTGTTTTTATAAGGAAAGTTATGTTTTTTATTTTGAATTTCAAAGTTACGATGGGTTTAGCAGAGCAGTGTGAATGAGAAGATTACGTGAAAACTAGGACCAGCCTAGATTTGAGTGAGAGCACGAATTAAGAAATAGAGGTCAGAGTTGATCAAGCATCGGTCTTGGCAATGATAACAGGCTTTTTAGGTTTTGCAAATGCTAATCTAAGAGCCTCGTTCACATTTTTAATACGCTCTTGTTCACGTTTGCGCCTGTCTTCTTGGAATTTCTTTTCTTTCTCTTCTCGAAGTATAGCTTTCTCCCGCTGCTTCAATTCTCTCGCTAATCTCTCCGCCATTCTGGACTCATTTTTCAGTGCTCGCCTTTCGGCTCGCCTTTCGGCTCGCCTTTCGGCTGCGGCCCGTTTCAGTGCGGCCTCTTCCACTGCGACGTCCGAAACAATACCATAGTGAGCGTTCAACTCGGCCTCCAACTCAAGCGCCAAGTTATCTTCTTCCAGAAGATACCGTGCCACTGCGTTTCGAATCGTTCCATCCGTGTACGTTCTGGGAATCCATGGATCCGTCTCGTGCAACGAGCCTCCGGGGTAATGTTTGACGGACTCGGCCGTCATGTCGCGCATCAAGCTCGCCAGGGTGCCGGCCCGGTGGTGGAAGTCGCCATTTGCCAGCCGAGAAACATCGGGGTGGGTGGTGTAGAGGTTCAGAAGGAGCACTTTTTCGCTGGGTTTCCATTCGTTGCTGTATATGGATATTTCCGAGCTGGTTTTTCTGGGGGTTCTCATCTTGGCTATTTTTCGCACGACGCCTGGCTCGATAGTATCTTGCGTGGTAAGATCTTGCATGACAGTATCTTGCATAACAGTATCCTGCATAACAGCATCCTGCATAACAGTATCAGCCATAATTGTAAATACCAATGAAGTTTTCTAAAGCTAGTTAAAAAGACAACTGATATACAGTTATAGATGTATGAATAGAATAGTAAGGTAGTTATGAATGAGTTATGAGTTCTAAAGAAACAACATCTCTCAGACGTAATCCAGCCATTTATACTTCCCCATGCGAATTTGTTCAATTCCTGTTCTTCATCTTTTCGCGGCGATGCATCTACATCGTCGACTTGGTAACTGTTCTCAAGACAATTGTATTGTTCTTGGAGATGCTTGATAAAGAAGAAAGAAGATGACAAAGAAAGCTGGATAGGTTCATTGTGTGGGATGGGGTTGTTTCTTTGTTGTGTCAATTGACGGTATCAAAGTATGTAAGATTACATGGTCGAAAGTCTTTTTTAGTATATCTGATGAATTCTTGTCCTATTATTCTCTTTTCAAACTTTCAAACACGCAGATTAACTCATGTAATTTATATCAGATGATCTAAGTTCAATATTCCAATCCTATCTATATATTCAATAAATACATATTCTAATCAAACTTTATACATTCTCTTAACTCGTTTACTATACACCAGACGATAACAGTTGAATGTCTCAATATAATATATTCAATGAATTATATTCCAGATAGAAGGACTTGAGAAGACCGCTCGGGGGGTTGCCCGAGGGTCTTATTGGGAAGTTCGCGGCGGGGGGGGGGGGGGGGGGGTTATTTCTTTTTCCCATCTACTTCATTCAATTAGAAGCAGATACAGGCGCATCGCATGGTCTTAGCATAGCTATATAGACCGAATCGATTAAGAATTTGCTACTACCACTATTCCAGATACTCTTTCTCATACAAAACCCCCAACTAATATCAAACAACATAAATTGAATATCCGCTATTATACATCTAATCTAACAAACCCATTCAAATATCTCCCCTAAGTCCTCTACTCTAATTCATATCAAATACAAATAATACAACTTCAATATCTCAATCCTATATCTAAACTCATATCCCAACAACCTCTTTCACACATTCAACACTCTCAACTCATACACCAAGCGATACTAGCTGAATATCTCAATATCTTAATGTTACATATCTAATAAACCTAGATTCCCAAAATCCTATTCATACTTCTCCAGAACTCTTTCATACACTCCCCCAAGCCCCTTTAATTCATACCAGACTATATGTATTGAAACTCTCAATCTCATACATACATACATACATACATACATACATACATACATACATACATACATACATACATACATACATACATACATACATACATACATACATACATACATACAATACAATAAAGTAAAATATCAAGCAAAAATCTCAGAACAGAATTACCGCTCTCTCTTCCTCTTCCTCTTCCTCTTCCTCTTCCTCTTCCTCTTCCTCTCGAAAAGGAAAGGAGTTTTCAAACTACCTACAAGGTTTAAATCTAATCATTACGCCTATACAAAAATAATTAATTCCACAACTCAAGAATCAAGATTACAAAACTCCAAACACATGATGATAAAAATAGGAATGATAATCTCTACTCTATAAATGTCATAAATTGATAAAATTCGCGCTATCTATACTACAACAGGGTATTAAATGTATGAACAAAAAAAGGAATCAAATTATTTTCCACCCAGTTCATAACATAACCACATAACGTATGTAAATTCGTCTTCCATGTATGCGTCAACATATCGAGAATGATGACATTCGCAACCAATCCAGAATTCCAGATATCAAAATATCCATCCGCCGCTTAAGAGCTTTTATCCCGTCCCGATCCAACGCAACCCAATGCAATGCAATACAAATCTCATACACGCTATCCCGTCTCAATCATACTGTTACATTTCATCCATCATTTTCATCCCTCCCATTTAATAGTTTCTCGCAAGCGTTGATCTCGATCTAATCTTTGCACCGAAGAAATAGATAAAGTAAATCAAAGCACAAAGACCAATACTAATGAATCCAATAGTACCCATAGCCCATTTCGTAGACATGTTATCGAACATGAGGACACCGAGATGGGCGAGACCTGCTGCGAGAGCAAAAGATGGAATGAGGAAAGCTGCGATTGCTGCACCGGCGACGTTGGGATAAGAGTCTGAAGAGATGAAAATTAGCGAGATGTAAGCGGTATAATGAAGGGGGTACATACCAGTAATGTAATTAAGCATACTAAGCCACAATAATGGATCTGCAAAACCAAGAACACCACCTGCTACAACTGGTGACCAATAAGATACGCTTCCATCAGATGTGAATGCGAACCAAAGAAGTGTAATTGGGAAAAGCCAGACGGTAACCAAAGAAGTGATGAATCTAGCTTCTGGGCGGTTGATGCCATGCTTCTTACGATCTCTCGCGTAGAACCAAGTTTGAACCGGAACGAAGAGAAACATGACCACTACTCCGACGACGAAATTAAGGTATGTAAGATCGGCACCGATGTAAGTGAGACCATTGTTGACGACGAAAACATCAAACACACCATCAAGGTATAAGAAGAGAATACCGTAGGCGAAACCGTTGTACAACCCGAGGAATATAACGACGGGCTCTGTGAACATGATTCTGAATGTCATGGTTGTGATGAACTTCATTTCGTGGAGAACATTGAGTCTACTTGTCAAGATGGCAGCTTCTTGCTCATCGACAGCTTCACTCTTTGCAGCTGCTTTGGCGATGACCAATCTTGGTAATGTTTCTGGGATAAAACACAACAAGATAGAGAATGCGAATCCGATAATTACGTTAATCAAGAAGATCCATTTGAGACCCATATTTTCATTGTCGGCGATCCACTCTCCAACGGGAGATCCAAGAGATGGACCAATGTTTGCAGCTGTGTGCACGCCATTAGTATCTTTTGTCTATGGCATGAAGGGTTGCATATAATTAAAACTCACACATGACGAAGAGTGCCATTGCTTGTCCGGCACCATCAATGTCACCAAACAGATCCGCAATTGTACCAGCGACATTAGAAAGAGCAGTAGAACCTGCCGTGCCAGCAAGGAACATAAAGATAACAAGCATAGGAAGGTTAAGAGCATATGCGGTTCCCTAAGACTTGTTAGAATGAATTGAGTGAAGATTGCTCTGAAAATAACTCACAAAGTTCAAAATTGCATAGAATGCAATGCTGATAACATAAATCCACTTGCGGCCACCAAGATCACTGTAAATGTTCAGTTACAATTCTTGTTCACAACCACGATGATCGCGTTGTGCGGCATATGTCGTGTTCAACCTACGATAATGGACCCAAGAAGATAGGACCGACAGCTGTTCCCAAAATGAACATACTCTGACCCAGAGTAACGACTTGAGTAGTTCCTCCAAACTTCTCTTGGATCAAGAATTCAGCAGATACATAAGTTGTACTGGTCAGAGCAACAAATGTCTGTAACATGCAATAAACCGCCACGATACCCCATCGTTTGAAGGCAGGCCAATGCATAGGATGATGTTCATCTTGAGCCTTTACGAGTTCGAGAATGGCAATTGTTTGATCTTCGTGTCTCGTAGCAGCGTTTTCATTTCGCGGAATGATATCACCTTTTTCGACGTTGGATGAATCTGAAGCACGGTTATGCTCGTCGATCTTCTTCTCGGCATTGTCGGTAGAAGCCATGGCGAACGAGCGAGCGAGCGAGCGAACGAACGAACGAACGCACAATCAACGGTGAACTTTTCTTGAAAGAGAAGCTTGGCCAAAAAAGTAAAAATCTGTGAATATACCAAAGAGTGTATATAGAGAGCGAGAACGATCGATAATGTAGCAGAGGAGATTGGGGCACTATTTTAACGTCCTTGGCTGACGGTTTGAAGATAAGAGAGTCGGATGATCAATTCATTGGAGACGTATGCAAGAGATAG
Organism: Botrytis deweyae; assembly: GCF_014898535.1. Classification (NCBI taxonomy): domain Eukaryota; kingdom Fungi; phylum Ascomycota; class Leotiomycetes; order Helotiales; family Sclerotiniaceae; genus Botrytis; species Botrytis deweyae. The sequence continues at coordinate 346,068 of NW_024066217.1, forward strand.
GAATATATATTCCACAGGATGATGATATTTGTGAAATGAGAAGTTCATGGGAAGAAAACGGAACGAAGGAATATTTCGATAAGAAATTTGCAAAATCGGCCGTGCCGCGTAGCCCTATTATCGGTAGCATTGTCATGATTTGGAAAGGGTTATCCATGTTGATGAATGGAGAACATTTTCATCGGAATACCTGGGTTTGGTCAAGGTACGAAATAGTTGGGGATAGTAAGCAATGAAGAGGCAATGAGAGTTCATGATTGGATTATGATACCTCGACTCATGCTTATCTTGACCTAATCTGGGAGACTCGGGGGTTGTCGAGACGAGGTATCCATTTTCTCCCTTGAACATTCTAATTCCAGGTTTCTTGCTAAAGGGTCGAGAGGGTCTCTTAACAATGAAGGTTGGTCAAGAAAACGAGGTCATAAGCCACAGATAAGAAATGGTGTGCCGCACAAGAGGTGGATCTTCTCGTCTCATGTCAAGTTTGTATGAGAGATGGAGAAGCCGTGGAGGAAGAAATGGATTAATTTAGAAGCTGCTTGTTTGTCCCTAGTAGGTAGGTAGTTAAAAGAAGAACTTGAAATCCATGTGGCGAATGCGCAAATGTAGCAAGATGAGAAATCACTTCTGGTTATATGTATGTAAATAATAATAGACAATGAAGTTGTTGGTGTTGTATTTTGAAGCAAGATGAGGTGCAGATTGCCCAGACTTTTGTTGAAGCCTCCCGTCTTGGGACTGCAATTTTCCGGTATGGTATGTTATGGTATGGACCGTATGGTATGGTATGGTATGGTTATGTATGGAGATAGCCCTGCTGCCCAGACGGGAGTGTGAATAAGATCGTGGAAAGGTGCATAAAGCTGATGCCCAGAGATGTTGAACATGGCTTACATGGCTTTGCCGTGGATTTGCCCCGACGGAGAGCAGATCATGGAGAGATTTCCGGGAAAGCCATCAGCCATCAGCCATCAGCCACACTGAGGGAAAAAGGCGATGTCCGAACGCTGGAAAGTTGGGACCGTGAGTTGGATTCTGGTCTGGGGAAGAAGGAGGAGGTGAGTGGTTAGATACGAAGATAAAGAGAGATCAAGGTTCAAAAGGTCCAAAGAGATGTCATTCATTATCAAAAATGGGGAAGGGAAATGAGGGTGAAGTTAATAAGTGAGGTGAGTGAGACATTGAGGCGATTGATTGATTGATTGATTGATCATAAGCTGGTAGACGTCGGCATTGAAAGTATCGACGTTCTTTGAAATTCATTGTTGATATTATTGGAGGGGAATTGAATTGAATTGGATTGGATTGGATTGGATTGGATTGGATTGGATTGGATTGGATTGGATTGGATTGGATTGGATTGGATTGGATTGGATTGGATTGGATTGGATTGGATTGGATTGGATTGGATTGGATTGGATTGGATTGGATTGGATTGGATTGGATTGGATTGGATTGGATTGGATTGGATTGGATTGGATTGGATTGGATTGGATTGGATTGGATTGGATTGGATTGGATTGGATTGGATTGGATTGGATTGGATTGGATTGGATTGAATTGACTTAGCTAAATTGAATTGAATTGATATTGCTTTCTACTCGAGTGGTCTTGTCGTCCCAAGTCTGGGGATAGTAGAAAGCTATCATTGTTTTATTTATCTTAAGGTTACCTCTCTCATACATAATGTTAAGGCATCACTACAAACGAACCTCAATCCAAATCAGTTGCTACCACCTGCATATATAATATTCATTGGTAGGAACAAGGCCTGAGCAAAATCTCCTTCCAAAAAGTAAACAATTGAATCTTCTTTATAATAATTAAGGTAATGGATCAAGGTAGTTTCCAATTCCTCGTCTTTGATCTTGCTCTTGCTCTTTCTTCACCATTTCCATTCTTTGTGTCTCGGTGAAGTGATGTGAAAGGGTGAATGAAGACTTCCAACCACACCACCAAAAGAGTCGCACCCTGATATCCATAAGAATATCATCAATATCAAAGGCCAAATCCAAATCCAAACGCAAGATGGTATTCTAGCAACCTCCTGGCGTTTCCTACTTGCGAGATCACAAATCTCAATGTTCAAGCCAAGGTCATGATGGTCGTTTGCACATTGGATTCATTACTGTTGTACAGAATTGGAAGGGAAGACCTCTTTCCGTATCAACCCAACAACTACAATATATTACTTACTACCGACACAATACAATAATTCACCACCGCAAAAAGGTTCATCGACAGTGGGCAACGAACGTATCATCCGAAGTTCTACTAACATTGTTACCTCCGAATCTTATTATTGTTCTTATTATCGTTCTTCCCGTGTTTCCTACTATCAATATCACACTTCACTTACTTCACCCTAAAAGCCCTTGATCCATCGAAATCCCACCTAGCATCGGTCAATTGTGAGCCTCGTCCACCACTTGTTTGTGTTTTTCATTTCGACCAATCACAACTCCCCAAACATGTGTGGCTTATGCAGGTCAGTGTGATCTTTCCATTTATAGCTCAGGCTAAGGGTATGAGGGGTAAGGCTGACAGATTGCCTTGCTCTTTTTTTCCCAGATGCCCCTTCCCGATATATCGTACCTCGAAAAAGATCTCTTGATCTACCTAGTAATGACATTTCAGGAGAAACACAGAATTGACATGGCCAGAGATCTTTTCGACATTATCGATTTGATCTTGGCCAATCCATATTGATTCTTGCTTTTCCAACTTACGATCTTTGCACTCCGAAGATCAGCTAGCTAGCTCCAGATTCACTACTAGTTTTCTAGTCTACCCCATCCATTCTTCAAAAATTAATCACCTTCAACTCCCACCCAACTATCACATCATCATTTCAACATTAAATAACTTCTCCCAATTCCATTCGTGCTATCGCAGCGTCTTAAACTTCCATCAACACATCTCAATTGAAAGTTCTCGCACTTGCAATCTCTCTTCAATTACTCCAGCTTCTATTCACCACCGCCGCGTATCTCAAGATGCCGACCAAGAAGAAGAAGAACGTTTCGCAACGCTCTACTCAAACACGGCTTCCCTATGCCGTATCCAAGAGAAAGAAGGACGAATCGTTCGAAGTCTCTCGATCCAAGCGAGCCAGGGCCTATTTAGTAGTCTCGGATAGTGACAATTCCTCCTCTGTAGAGAATGACGATGACGACGACAACAAGTCTTCCCAGATCGGCGCACTCGATAGTAGTGTCACTGCTTGGAGTGACGAGGATGATGACGACTCTGATACTGGATCCGTTATTGTCGTTGACTCAGGACCTATTGCAATGGCCGCTGCAACAGTTGCTGCTCCAAATACTAACCTTGACAAGTTGTTTAAGGAGGTTATCCCAGTAGAGGTACGTTCTGTCTTTTTTAAGTATTTCTACTCATGTTCGTCAATCGTGCATGTCGTCGTGCGACAGATACCTCAGAGTCATTCGTCTGATTGCGATAACCTGAAGATCGCTTGATCACATCCGTTATTTCTCAGGCTATCGACTAGACCGTTGAAGTTATTGCGGATAGTAGACCGAAATTTGCGTATGCTTCCCCCTAGACTCTATTCGCTAACCACTCAAATACAGGTACACCAAAATATCGTCAAGTTCTTGTCCCACGATCGAGACATCATACGATACTCTCAAATCTGTCGAAAAACCCGCAGTGCTATGTCGGATAGTGTCTGGCGTTATCGATTTCTGGAGAAATTTGATGCAGTACCCGATGCGCCTGTAGAACTTTTGAGGGAGAAGTATCAGGTCAGACACAAGACCACCAAGCTCTACACCAAATTCGAATTCAACAAGTACCGGTACCTTCCTAGTGCAGATATCGCACGAATCGAAAAGGCGCAAGAAAAGGTCCTCGATATGCTCCAGAACCTCATAATTGGTATGTCTCTTTTGAATCTGTCATCGTCAAGCGTACATACTAAGGAAATGGTACAGAATCCGATGCCCACAAAAGTTTTGACGACAACGGCGATGAGATGATTGTAAGTCGCAACATTGACTACATTAGGCAATATGTTGAAGGATCCTTCGTATCGGGCACAACTCATGCTGGAGATATAATTGATATCATTGATTCCATTGCGAAGACTCGTAATGAGTGGGATCTGAAAGCTATCTGTTCAGTTGATAGTAGTGCCAATACCCGGGTGTTGTTGATTCAACTATGCTTGACATCCATTTCTTGGGACCCAAGATATTGCACAAATACAATCTCTCAGTTCGACTTGTCCCAGTTGGAGGTTTACGCACCGCCAGCGAGACAACCATTGTTTCTCGGGAAATGGAAGGGTGACCTCAACGTCCGTTGGTGTTTACATGTGGCGAATTTCTTCAAGTTTCACCTCAAAGCTGGAAAGGGTGAAGGACTTCTCGCTCATGCCTATGCCGAACTTGAACAAAGTCAATTGCCACAACCATGGTTGGGTCGATTGAAGTCGGGAACACAAAAGCTAGGAAGCCATTGGAAAGGAGCCTATTGTAAGTGTCGGCGATACATACTGCCTCGAATTCCCGGGAACTAATTCGACCTTAGTTTATGTCAATCCTGATGAATTGGCAAGAATGAGACGAGCTGGCGAAGAAACTGACGATGGTCCTTACTCGGATGAACTAGATGGTGGGGAGTCATTTCAGGTAAGCCAATCATGAGAATGTGTCAGTGGTGCAGGATGACTAACTTAGTGTCGCAACAGGATATATCTCTATTTTTCGACGACCAGATTTTCGGAAAGCAACATTGGCCCAAGTCATGGGAAACAATTCTTCATAGTGATCCATTCTCCAACGCTGCTCCTGAGCCCACCTCTCAACGTCGTACTTCGAGACGCACTACTCGGTCGAAAAAGGACTTCAAGAAACCAAAAGAGAACCCGAACCCAGGCGTGGAGTACTTTTACGGTTCTTCAAATGACTCTTCCTCGACTGCCCATTTCTATGGAGCTGTACATGGGATTCCTCCACAGCATGGGATTCCCGGCTTTCAAAGAATTACCATCATGAAGTTTTTCTCGGATCGGAATGGGTTCCATGACCCAGGACAGTCTTGGGGCTATGAAGGTTGTGTTTTACCTGGTGGTCGCATCATTGTTGGTCGATGGTTCGATGCGCAATCTCATTCTTCTAGGGATGTGATGTCAGGACCATTCATTTTCTGGAATACGGATGAGAGTGATGCAACAGAGCCCATTGATGGCAAGGAAGCTTTGAAGTTTCTCAAACTCTTGAAGCTCTACAACCATTGCTAGCTTGTGCCTCTGCGGGCTAACCACATTTTATTTAATGATTTGCCACGACTTTTCAGTGCCGGTCACATCTAACACAATAAGATGGGGATTAAGTTCCTCGATATAAGGCTATCAATTAACGATTCTTGTGATGAATCGATCCAAGATCATGAGCATATTTTCAAAGCATCAGCGCAGCAGCAGCAAGCATACCGTTCCAACATACGCGACACATTGGCCGGCGACAAACATTGAAACATGGAATCTTAACTCAACTTAATAACTTCATTTCGTTTTAAGAAACAGTATTATTTTGGACCAACAATATGGATATTTTTCATAGTTAACAACGAACCTCGGGCATCGTTTACTAGCAATTCTTTTCATTTCGATTTGCACATATTTAACCAACTTTCGACATTCTTTCCAGACAAATATTCTTCAACATACTTTCGGTATTCTCTTTTCAAAAATAAGTTTGGTGCAATTTTCTTTCCTTGATTCAATTTTCATATTAACGTTTTTCTTTGGAAGGGACGGGGCAGTAGGGAGGGAAGTGGGTGGATTGATTTGCAAAAGGGAGGGAGTTTTATTCGAGGAATTGGGAATGGGATTGGGGTGTTGGATGGATATAAATGGATCTGCATCGTGGATATACCCCCTTTTTTCACAATCTGGCGTTGAGAATGGGGTGGTATCTTGCAATATATGGGTTTCTGCGTTTGTGATCCGCGTTTACATCTGCGTCTGCATTTTTTTTTCTTTTGTGGAGGAGGTAGCAGTTGTGGAGGGAAGCAGGATTTGGGTGAAGGTCAAATGCGAATGAAATCGAGATCTAGATCTAGATCCATCTAATTGAAAGTTTGCATGTTTACACGCGTGCGGGCATTGGTCAGCGAGCGATGTACTTTTCTTTGGTTCAAATGGGATTGATGGTGATTTTCGTTTGGATTCGTGCCGTTTCGTTTCTAAAAGATCTCTATAGATTGTAGAAAGGAAAGAGCGTACGTAGCACGTACTCCAACTTTATGGATGGTCGATGTGAGAGTAGTAAGGTGGTTCGTAGATTGAGGATCTTGAACAGAATTGAAGAATTGAAGAATGAAAACTTACAAACTTACAAATTTGCCTCGCTTCTCAACACTTTGTATATCATTTTATTTGAAGTTTATCTTTTGTCTTTATGTTTACCTGCCTACGGTATCGGTCCCAAAACGCCTCATCTACTCGTACGAACGCTTGATCAACTTCTCAACTCCTTTCCTCTTCTTTCCGCCCCTTTCCTCCCGCCACTGCGCGCACCCCTTTACTAAAATCTATTCCTCAATCTCCTTAACACATTCCCACTCGCCCCTCAAATTTTCCTTCCATAAAGAAACCTTATTATCACCTCCACTGACTGCCAATACATTTCCACTTAAACTCCACGATACGCGCCAGACTTCGCGTTCGAATTGGAGAACTTTGGATTCCCATTGACCTGGGCTAGAAGCTGCGGATGAGGTCCAGATGCGCACGGTTTTGTCTTGGGAAGCGGATGCTATGTAACCTATTGATGTGTTAATCGTTTTGAATCTTTCATTGTAGGGGAGAATAAGGTGAAAATGAAAAAAGAGGAAAACATACTCTTTTGTAAAACAGTGGGACTCCACGCAACATCCCTAACCCAATCGCCATGTCCCTGTAATGGAGCCCCTTCAACCTTATAGCTCAAGCTAGCTTGATCCCAACCCCAAACCCTCAAAAGATTATCACTTCCACCGGTAACAAATCTCCTCACACCACCTTCCTTTCCTCCCGCATTCGCACTGACCAAGCTACCCGGCTGCGACGATGGCGCCCAAGAAACACTATTCACACCAATACCATGCGCATGGAAAATCTTATGATCCATGGAATTATCCTTGAATTCTAGAACCGAAACATTTCCATCCGAGGATGCGCAAGCAAGGAGACATCCGGATTCATGAGGACACCAGGACAGAGAGTTGACGGATGCAGTGTGCAGAGCGAAATCGTAGATCTTGGTCCATACCGATGAGGTTTCGCGGTAGATGAGAACTTTGCCGTCGTAGCCTGCGGAGGCGAGGATATTGCCGTATTTGGGGTGAGCCCAGGAGATGGACCAGATGGCCCCTTCGTGGCTGGAGTGGATGTGTTAGCATGGTGAGGGTAAAGCTGTGGGAGTTTGAGAAGACATGTCATCATGAAGATGCAGAAGATGTGCAATGTGCAATGTGCAATAACCAGTGTGTTGAGCGCATGAAGCCTATGTGTTTGATTGATTTCAGGAAAGCAACATACCCCTTCAGTGTTTCTGTAAGACGATGTGTTTCCCCTTCGATTTCAAAGATCTTTACTGTACGATCCGACGAACATGTTGCCAGTCTGCGACCATAATAATCTAAAGCTGCATCGTGCTATACAACAAGCAATTAGTCTATTGACTTTCGATAACGCGCTGAAAGCTAATGATGGAACAATTCCTGGTGAAACCAGAAAAATAAGACCAAGGAATACTTACAATCATATCATCATGACCCGAATTGGTTATTGTTTGCGCCATACTGACACAAGAGAATTAATTGATTGTATATGTAATTCGAAACACCTTCTGAGTTCCTGAAGCTCTCAACTGATTGATGCTGCCAGATCGTATCTAAGCGGCACTTACCGCTTTTGGTACATATCGGGGAAACATTTCCCCGGCAGAATTTAACCTGCATGTGATTTCTGTGATAAGGATGCTGTTATCCTGACCGCTTACTCATTAGAGAGGCAAAATCCCGAGTCTTAATCTAGTGTAGGTATGCGATGACATCTTTCAATCTTCTCCCTTCTCTTCTCTTACCTTTCTTCCATTTCCTTACTTATCTCATTGGTTTTTAAGGGGAATTAATTGAGGAGATAGATTCGTATCAATTCATTCAGTAAATTCATACAGTTTTTGTAATCTTCTAATAAACATCTCCATTCTTCTTACATCTTCTATAATTTCACAGTTCCATTTCATAAGCCTCGGTTCAACAATTAAGCTCACATTCCCGGATCATCACATAATCGCAATTTTGGGAATCCATCTTTCAACTACAATCAATCCAGATTGATTTTTCGCAATAAGAAACAAAAACATGGCAGACAATCTTTGTGGTCCATCTAATGCTTTGCAGAACTTCCAAAAGCATTCCAATGTTGATCGCACTCTACAACAAGATCGATTAGTTGGAAGAGCGCCGTCGTCGCAAGTATGTATCATATATTATTCTTCACTTACTCCTAAGCGCATTACATCACAGCCACAGTCTTGCTAACAACATAATAGGGCTTTCGAGCTTTTCCAGGTCCAAATGCAGGTCAACTAGATGCTGAATTCGCAGCTTTCCAAGCCGGTCATCAATCACTTGGTCCCTCTCCATCGGCGCAAAACTTCACTCCTCATCATTTCCAAACTCCACCTCCTCAATCTTTTCAAAACGTCGTACCACAACATTCTGCAGGTCAAGGATGGGCTAATGATTTCCAAAATATGAGCATATCTGGTCCTCAAGCGCAATTTCAACAACAAGGCGTACACCAAACCATTCAACCACAAATGGGAGCAGGATGGCATCAGGAGTTTGCGCAAAGTCATGGAGCCCCGGGAATGATTGCGCAAGGAAACCAACCTATCATGGCAATGAATCGCCCTTCTATGATAAATGCCGGATATAATCCAATGCCTAGAGTTCTTATGCAACAAAATCAGCTTGCATCTACGAGCCAGTCATTGGTAGAAAACAATGAAGTCTTTGATGAAGCGGCATTCGCCAGAGCTTTTGAACAAGCAGCTAATGCGGAAAGTGAAAGGGCGCAACAACAGGAGCTAGAGTCACAAGCTGCTAGTATCCAACATGAAGAGACTCACACTATGGATCATCTACATGTTACAAAGGAGGCAGTATCAGAACTCGAAAGAGCGGAGAAGCAACTACTCGGCCAAAGCTTACTCGGCGCAGATACCATTCAGGATCCCGCAACCGCTACATCAGAACAAAATATACATGCACCGGATGCGCTATCACGTACAGCTGGTGAACTTTTATCTAGTGTTAGTAATAACCAAAGCGAGAAGTTTCAGAATAGCCAGTTTCTACAACTCATGCGACAATTTCGCGATAAGGAGGTTACGGTTGAGGGGGATGAAGTGGTAGATGGGCCCATGAAAGCTAAAGGAGGCGATCGTAAGGACGGAGGTGGACAAGAATCTTTTGAAATGGTTGGAGCACCCTAGCATAGTTTATTGGATTGATCCTCTCCCTGTGGACTTTTTGCTGTAAATATTTTTGCTTGCTTGCATATTGATTGGTCCTCTGTCTTGTGGATTTTTAACTGTACATACCATACCAACTTGTTTGCTCATGCGTAATTGAAAACGGTCAAGCCTTTCGAAGGCTTCACAGACTAGCTAACTAATCTGAAATCAAATACAACAGATCATGAAAATGGCACAAAAAAGTGGAGAAACAGCTATGAACGTTCAAGCTATAGCTGCCCTCTCAAACGCAGAACACAACGAGCAACAGAAACTCGCGCGCGAGACGTATCAAAGTGTCGAGGAAAAACAAAAGCAAGATACAGCTCGGGATCGCTTAGCTCAGATTGTGAACATGCTCCCGAAACAGGATAGAGAGACTGCAGGTACGGAATTGGAAATGGAGCGGTTGGTTGATGAGGGGTTGTTGGCTAGGCTTTGTCCGGACTGTGGGGGGGATAGAGAGCAGGGTGTGGAGGGTTTGGAGATGGTGAGGGGGGAGGGGGATATTGGGGAGGGGGGTGTTGGAGAGGGGGGTATTGAGGAGGAGGATATTGAGGAGGGGGGTATAGAGGAGGGGGGTATTGAGGAGGGGCATGTTGAGGAGGGGGATGTTGAAGAGGAGGATATCGAGGAGGGGGATGTTTGGGAGGCGGATATTGGGGAGAGGGATGTTGAGGAGTGGGGTATTGATCTTCTGACATATTTACAGCAGAAAGAGCAGCGTACAAAGCCTTCAAGAATAGTGAGGTGGAAGGAGGATATTGGGGAGTGGGATGTTGATGAGGAGGATATTGGGAAGTGGGATGTTGATGAGAAGGATGTTGATGAGAAGGATGTTGATGAGAAGGATGTTGATGAGGGGTTGTTGGCCAGACTTCGTCCGTTCCATACGAGGGATAGAGAACGGTATGTGAGATCTTTGGAGATGGGGAGAGGGGAGAGGGATGTTGGGGAGGGGGGGTTTGCAGTGGCGAGGGAGGGAGGAGCAGGAGGGAGGAGTAGGAGGGAGGAGTAGGAGGGAGGAGTAGGAGGGAGGAGTAGGAGGGAGGAGTAGGAGGGAGGAGTAGGAGGGAGGAGTAGGAGGGAGGAGTAGGAGGGAGAAGTAGACGAAGGAATAAAAGAATGATCAGTGTTTCGGGGTTCGGGGTTTGTATTGATACTTGACAAGGAGTGGAGTGGAGGAATCAAGAAGTTTCTGTCCTCGATGTTGCTGGGCTTGTGGATTGAATTCAGATTCACACAAAGACTTGAATGATCGGTTAGCTGGATATAACGAACATCTCAGCTATCCAACAGAGCTAGATTATTAGCTTGAGATAAAGTCAGTAATTAATAATGTTTAATATTAATTAATTCAAAATTTCTCATCAAACCTACTTACTACTCAAGTTTTTCAGTAACTGACTGACTACACTGTATCTCAAATACGGCGAATGTCAAAATAAATAAAGTAAAATTAACCATTAACAGAAAGCAACTCTTGGAGCAAATGGCCTCGGCCTGGATATATAAACATCTTCATATCCGCCTCGAAACATGAAAGTACTCGTGAACTCCCGAATCGCCCCCTATAAATGAAGTTGCAAAGTATATCTCTTCCGTAGGTTTCCCTACGGCGCTGATGAGCAAACCCCCCATAATCACAACCCTGCTTCTATTGTAGAGATTCATATCCTCTACCCGACCCTGATACCCGACCCCTCATCAATCCCATTTTCTAAATCTTGATCTTCTCAATCCGTGATTTATGATCTAGCCAGTACTTCAAACGCAATGCACGCTCGTGGCAATACTCCCCGTTTTCGCTTGAACAACTTCTACAACTTCTTCTCCTCTTTTGGTCTCTTTTCCTCCTCGGTGACATAATCTCTCCAACCCTCACCCCTCATCCCACTAAGCATCTTCCTCAACATACCACTCCTTAACGCTCTTCCGTCCCTCTCATAAGCCATCTCAATAGCCATTAAACTAATGACAAAAACCCATACATCACCACCCTTAATTCCCTTCCACCATCCTCTCTTCTTGCCAACCTTCCATAACGAATCCATCGATGCACGCGCACTGTATAAGAATTCTCCTCTTGCATCTTTTCTAACTACGAATCCCCAAAGACCGCCCAATGCACCTCCTAGGAAGAATCTCTGGGTAGGTAGGACATGTCTGGGCAGAATCGATTGGAAAGCGCAGATACTAGCCCAGCTAGTGCCGATGGCGCCGGAAATATAAAGGGTAGATTTGAGGATACGGATAGCGAGGGTGTTTAGCGAAGAGATGGGGGAATTGTAGAATTTGCGATAGGCGGGGAGAGAGAAGAGAGAGAGGATTAGAGTGAAGACTCGAGCGAGGCGGGGGAAGACTTGGATCCAGTAGGTGAGATAAGTGCGGAGACAAGAAGGGTCCGAGGGGTGAAGAGTAGCGCATGTGAGGGATGTTATTAATGGGTGGGCGGGAGAGGTTATGGGAGAAATGCCGCTGAGAGACTGTGGTAGAGTAGGGTTGTTGGGGAAAAGAATTGGGGACACGAAGGGTCTGGCATGAATGTTAGTGTGTTCGACATGAAATTGTGAGAGTAATGATAACATACGGGTAATTAAGACGTGCCATTTCTGCGAGGTTATCAACGATGCCGTAAGTATTTGGCCATGGTAAATTGGCTGGATAATCTTCCGGTCGAGTTTGTATGTAGTGTGGAGAGTTTTTGAGAATGAAATCTCCATATTGCTGTGCATCATTAGTACCGACGCCTTTCAGAGCAATTGGAAACCATACCTTTGGAAAGCAATCTCTATCAAAAATGAAAGCATGAAGCAATTGACCACAAGTCAATGGGAAAAGTAACCAACTTCCCCACCACCACGGTCTCTCCCATCTACTTCCCTCTTTACCCCAAATCCAGCCCTCGTCTTCTGCCAAATTATACGATATTTCTGCAGCTCTACTCAACGCATAAATCGCAATTGTAACTCTTAGCTGATCACTTGGATAAACCCCCAACATAAACCCAGCCAAACTTGCTCCAACCGCCGGTGCCAAAGTCGATGTGAGCGTCTTACTTGTTTTCGGGTTTCGCTGTCTGAAAGGTTCGGCTTCGGATGTAAGGAGATGTGCGCGAAGTCGGGTGAAGAATCGGAAAAGAATCCGATGAAGAAGGAGTATCGTAGAGAGGGAAAGAGAGAGGCGGAAGTTTGGCGACTTCCATAATGAAGTCTTCTTCCCCCTATAACATCAATTAGCTTTCGTTTAACTTTATTTGCACGTCTGCGAGAAGACGAATAGAAAAAACGTACCCAGCTTTACCAGCTCCCATGAATTTCTCCGTGATCAAACTCCATATCTTCAATCCCGCATTGGTAGCCAGGAATAACCTCAAGCTACCCCTCACAGCTGCAGCATTATAATCATCGCGACCTGGTCTCTCTACCAATTTCTCTACCTTTGTAACTGTAGGTGCATTTCTCTTCAGAACTTTCGATCGTGAGATTATGTATTTGTGTAGTGTTTCATATTCTTTCGCGGAGATGGTATAACGAATCGCATTGCGGAGAATAGGATCAGCAGTAGATTTAGCGGAGATTCGATCGCGAGGTGGCTTAGGAGCTTCTGGAGCACCGTTGGGTGCTGATTCCATAGTTTTGAAGTGGTTACGGGTGTCGCATGAGTGATGTTGTTTTGTTGATTATGGTGGATAGATGCTTTGAAGTTGGGTAATCTCCTTGATCAACATGTGAAAGTTTACCTCGGCGTGGAACAATAGGGAGAGGTTAAATTGGAGATCTGCGGTAAGGTTTCGTTTTTGGATGGGGAAAAGAGGAGTGTAATGAAGTTTGTGTGATTAGTTTATATTCTGAATGTTATGAATGAGGATGTAATGGTTTATCTATTACATGAATATATAGTTGTCGCGTTGATGTTGATGTGGCATGTCACGTTGTTGTCGACATATCCTGGTTTGGTGGCCACCACAACACAATGATCCCCGACATCCAACATATGCAGAACAAACCATTGGAATTATCTAGGATATATATGTGTGTATGTGTGTATGTGTGTAGGATAATGATAATTTCAAATGTGAAGCTGTTTTGATACATATTGGAGGGGGATTCTATCTTAGCTTCGTTACTGTCCTTGATACTCACTTGGATCGAATATCAACAACGAACGTCGCAAAGCAACATCAATCAGTGTTTTGAGTGCAGAATATTCCTTCAATAGCTATCCATCAATACGATAAAAACAATCCTTACTTAATTAGAACGTCTAGATAATCAAGTGTTGTTGGGGTCGCCCAGTATCCATCTCATATTATATCCTCAACATTCTCTTGGCGACAGCATATCAAAAGAACATTCAAACCAAGCAATTCTTCTTCATGTTACAGTTCAAGACCGCAATCATAATGAAACAAAGGTTCTATCCCGAAGGAAGCAATCAAAAATTCCCCTGATGGGGACCCCGAAGGATACCCAACGATTCTCGTCGCCCCGATGTGCAATGGAGGACTCGTATCATAGCGCTTTCAATCCTTGATCTAAAAACGCTCCAAGAAGGTAAGTATAGAGGAAAAGAAGAAGAAGAAGAGAGAGAGAGGGAGGAATCGAGGCGTTTATAGAAAATGGGTGGTGGAGTGTGCGCGCTAGAAAGGGGACCAGTTGGTGCAAATGGGACAAACATGGCCTAAAATGGTAAAGCGCCTTTTGAACTAGGCTGCAGTGGTCAAGTGAATAGTTTTAATTCCAATTATCTAACTCTTTGTTCCATTTTTTTGAAAGTTGCCATTCGGCTCGCTTCGGATATCTACACTACTGAACTTCACAGCCATTTCACTTCTGGGACTTGATATTCTTCTTCTCTTTTCCTCATACTCACCTTCTTGGAGCGTTTTTAGATCAAGGATTGAAAGCGCTATGATACGAGTCCTCCATTGCACATCGGGGTATGTACATTTCCTTGTCGAATATTGTAATAATTTCTTCCAATATCTCGCTTCGGAAATACTCCTTTGCCGGGACCAAGAGTATAATGAAGACATCGCATGCCATCAAGAGATGAGTCGTCTCTTCCTCAAGATTCTGGTCAATTTCATATCTTCAATGTGCAAATCAAATTACACAATTGCTTAGACCACTCTAGAGTGCAGCGTCCAATATTCGCATAGCTGTATGTAGACCTCCGAGCATCCGTGGTAGTTTGAATAAACTCAATCTATTACACAAGCTCCGCTCTTGGGAGATTTAATTCTGCTGAACCACTTAATCAAACAATCATCTTTCGTTTATTATCTGTATTGTTGGCTGAGTAGCTACTATGTCTCCAATGCAATGCGTGTAATACATCGCCACAAGTCTTCTCTCGAAGCTCTACTTCAAAATTTGATGTTGGAAGCCTTTTCACTATAATTCCTCAAGTTCAACGTGGAAATTCGCTGTGGGGTTAGTTTTGAAGTTCATGAAACGAGGCTATACACTTCTGCTTCTTCCGATTTTTGAATATCAAATAGTAATATTCAATACTTCTCATCAATTACATTGTAGATTAATATCATTCGGATTCTGAGTCGATGTAAAAACTCGGAAAGGCCTCACTAAAGATACTCATCAAGTACTGCGATGTCACCGGTTGACTTACCCAAATAGCTTACGTAGTTTTGGCCAAGCTTAGAATTGGTTTTCGAGAATAGATGATGATATCATTATTACTTGCAGGAAATAAATTCTGTCCTCACCTCCCCCCCCCCCCCCCCTTCTCTCTCCCAAAGCCTAGCCTCCCATTTTCTCGGGGAAGCATCCATGGAATTGACTGTTTAATATACCTTGGCCAAAGTATACGTATACCAGTGTTGTTGAGGGTAATCGATTCTTTCTCCCATCCCAGAACTCTCCAGTTTAGTACCTCGGTTGGTCTGGTGGTCTGGTGGTCTGTTTGAAAGACTTTATTGCCATCTGCTTCACTGATGAATATCTGAGCTTCGGCCATTCTTACTCAAGGGGTAGAATCAATGTGATATATTGGCTAGTAAAGTTGATCAAGAGCACCCTCCAGCCACGTCCTCAACTCTTTATAAACCCAGCAAACCAACCCCTTGGTGAAAAGACACCGCGATTTCATAGCTTGCTTCTTCTGTTCTCTGCCGGCTAGTCCCCTTGTTTGAGGTTGGCACTCGTGCCCCAGAAAATAATGAATGCCTACAATTCGGATGAGTCGGATGGGTATAAGGTCGGAGACTTTGTTGTTCGATTACCTGGTTGCAACGAGATGCTGCATTCACCAAGGGTTTGGAAATATTAAGAACGATGAAGAAACGGAAGTGGGCAGAATTGTAGATCAAGGGCGTAGAGCACAGTGTGGAACTCACAATGCTTGATATATGTCATTATCTCGGTATGGTCCTAGAAAAATATTAAATTCGTATGCAATACAAGTGGCCCCACTAGAATTCTTAGATCACCGCTGTTCATCCAGGGAGTGATGCCGTTGCCGGCCTCGAAGCTCTCCTCTACTTCTTCAACATGCAAAACGAAGCTTGCCACTACATACACATGTCAGAAAAGTGCTCGATGTCTTGAATTGTGCTAATATATCTTGGTCCTAGATCCACGGCTGCGAAGACGCGATTGGTAAGGAGGATGAAAAGTCGACGACCCTCACTGTCTCCTCCTAATGCTATCCCGTGTCCCACCCTCCGGACTTCGCCTTCTCTTCCCATCGTTCCCCTGCCCCAACATGCCAATAGCCGGTAAGAGGGTCCAGGTCCAGAGCATTTTCTTGCTCAACCAGAGCATCTGCAAGCTCGCGTCTTGCTTGGGCGGTTGCCGTTAGGCGAGCAAAAACTTCCTGCCCCAAACTTTCGTAGGTCGGTTGGGCGGGTAGTTGGGGGGGTCCTGATGGACCAGCCGGATTGTCACCAGCAACGCTATGGGCGGGTGTATCTAGAGAGAGTCAATATATTATATTTCACAAGAAAGGAAATCATTACCAATTGGGCGGATGGTGGGCGGGCCTTCTCGATAGTTTTGGGCGGCTTGCTCATTTCTCCATCTATCTACAATTCATTAGTATGATTGAAAAAACGTCTAAGGGTATTACCTACAGGAGAGATGTTAATGGCAAGCAGTGGCGACGCTATTGACTGACGGGGTAAGTGCTCTGAACACTACTCGTTGGGGCTCAATTTATTTGTCTATAGAAGCACGGCTCTGGCATACCACTCTTTGAGGCTCGCTGATCTAGCAACAGAGATACAGTTCTGGGATACCACCATTTGGGGTTCGCCTCATCAGCTACTACTGGTGGCTTTGGTCGCCCAATCTCATCGCTCTCAACGGGGCCGCAGCTATATTAGTGGGTAGTGCAGTAGCTGTTGTGAATTTTGCTGCTGGAGGGAGAAATGGGAGGAATGGATGGCTTGGTATTGTGGCTATAGCTGGTGAGGCCGCTGAAGCTGCTGAGGTTGGGAAGGAATCTTTTCTTCACGACTGTACATCCTCGGCCCGCTGGTTGAATATTGTCCTTCACCCTCTGTTGTGTACTTCAGTCTAAATAACTGTTTGTAAATCGTCCGGTGGCTTTCCTACTGGATAAGGCAAATCATGCATCCATCTCAATGCTTTGGCCTGTTTGGGTACAACCCATATTAGGGATGTATAGAAGCAGGTAAACATGAGTTATAGAGTACTCAATTGTAGCGTCGAATCTAGCTAAAACTGATTCTGAACCTCCTGCATCGACCACTTATCTAATTCGCTGGCAGTTTCCATATTGGTAGTTTATTCTCTGAAGCCTTATCGGTGTCTTGACAAATTTGATAGGAATGTTTTCTTGTATAACTCTCGAAATTTTACACTCTATCGTTTCAATTCTGACATATTGTCTTCGTATAATCAAATGGTACTGGGTATGAAGCATGCGGGCGATGAAAACTGTGTCGAGCGACACATGGAGTAAGCCCTTTGAGAAAGAGCAGCAGTATGGCAAATGAAACGCTCTGGGAGCTTTGTAAACGAACCTGCTCGTATATCTCCTTAAGAAAAGCCAATGCTATATGTGGCACTACTAGTTGTTATTGATAGATCTTGGCGAACCACCTCGTTGTGAAAAATGATCAGTGCCCGATGGGATGAAGAGTAATCCAGGCTGATGGAGGTTTAGACAATTGAAGTCTATTATCCTTCTGATATAATCACATAATCGTCCTTATAATTATTAAATTTCCCCTAAACCTTTTTATATACTAATTATCTTTTCAATAAAGAGTATTATAGTTTCTTTATTAGAATAATAGAGTATAGTAGACTAACAATACTATTCTTTAAAAAATCTAAAAAATCTAAAGAATCTAAAGAATCTAAAGAATCTAAACAATCTAAATTAGAATCTAGAAAAAATTATAAAAGCGAAACCTCTATTGTTTCTATTATATCTATTAAATTATAGAATAATAAGAATAATAAGAATAATAAGAATAATAAGAATAATAAGAATAATAAGAATAATAAGAATAATAAGAATAATAAGAATAATAAGAATAATAAGAATAATAAGAATAATAAGAATAATAAGAATAATAAGAATAATAAGAATAATAAGAATAATAAGAATAATAAGAATAATAAGAATAATAAGAATAATAAGAATAATAAGAATAATAAGAATAATAAGAACAATATAAAATAATATAAAATATTAGACGCTTCCAAACACTAGCGAGCTAGCTCGCCCTGAATGTTTTGTGAAGTGATAATACAAAGAAGTAGAAGGTAGGTAGGAAATCTGAGATTCATCATGTCCAAGTTCTCATTCAGGATAAACATTGCCTAGGTACCTAGGTATTGTCTGGAGGAGCTTTCTTCCGAGTACTACCTACTGTCTTCAGCTAGGTAGGTAGATTAAAGATGATGAGAGGAGGTTTGGAAAGGTTTGTAAATGCCAATGATTCAGGATAGGTATCACTAGTGTCAACACCGCTCATGGGGAAGATACGGTACAATTAACTGAATTGACAATAGGTAGGTATTCAACTAATGCTCTTCTATTGGTATCTCACCACAGCTGATACAATAAAACGCCTCATGGATATCCTTAATCCACAAACGCCTGGATTACATGCACACATATGATCTTTATCTCATTGATTCGGATATATTTATTCCATTTCATACTCTTCATCCCTTGCCATATGCGCTGCCTCTGACATGACAAATAGCAATCTCGTTCCATTACCAGCCGTTTGCCAGATCTAATGACATTGTTAGTAAAAATCCCATTGAAGGGGTAAAACATGCGAGAACTTACATCAAGATCAGTGTATTCCATAACAGCAGCTCGCCATTGATCCTCAGTAAATCCCTTGGCAATAACTCTCTCCTTTACCTTCTTCATACTCAATTCCATACCCAAAGTCTCATCATCTTCATCATCCGCCTCTTCAGGTCTGCATTGACCAGCTTCGGCCAAAGCTCTAACCATATTGTAAATTCTACTGCTTGGACTAGAATCCTTTCTATATCCATCTTGATCAGCATACAAACTCTCTTTCGATGCTTCAACAAGTCTAAGAGCTTCATCAACATCATCTTGAACCACCTCTTCGCTGAAACGTAATCGAGCAAGAGCTTGTGATAGACGAAGGACACCAAGAAGGGTACGAGGAGAGGTATGAGCAAATTGTTTCTTATTTTTCTCATCACGAGATTGTTGATCACGCATTCTGACATAGGCTTTTACCATATACTCAGAGACGCTCGTTGGAACCGTTGGACGATAGGATCTAGCTTGAGCAACATATTGACGAACTTCTTGTGGTGTGAAGACAACGCCTTCAGTATCAGGATGTTTATTATTCATGTGAACATAGGTGACGTGGCGAGCGAGGAGAGCATCGTTATCTCTTGTAGGAGTGTCAAGGATAAGGAATAGTACATCGAAACGGGAGAGTAAAGCTGCTGGAAGGTTGATGTTCTCCACTGGAGATATCCTGGGATTGTAACGGCCATAAAGAGGATTGGCAGCTGCCAAAATGGAAGTTCTAGCGTTCAAAGTCGTAGAAATTCCGGCCTTGGAAATGGAAATTGTCTGTTGTTCCATAACTTCGTGAATAGCAGTTCGATCGGTATCGTCCATCTTGTCAAATTCATCGATACAGCAGATACCATTGTCCGCAAGTACCAGCGCACCACCTTCGAGAATCATTTCATCGGTTACTGGATCCTTCATGACCGCTGCAGTAAGACCAACACCACTACTTCCACGACCGGTAGTGTAAACTCCTCTGGGTGCCACTTTGGTGATATATTTGAGTAATTGAGATTTTGCCACTCCCGGGTCACCCATCAGACAGATATTGATATCACCTCTGATTCTCATTCCATCACCCATACTTTTAGTAACACCACCGACCAACAGTAAAAGTAATGCTTTCTTCACATCTAAATGACCGTAAATTTCAGGCGCGATGGATTTTGCAAGGTATTCGTAGACATGGCCAGATGCTCTGTATTGCTCAATTCGCTTGAAAACTCGGCTATCAATAGTTAAATCTTCGTAAGCCTTCTTGTGTTGAGTGACGTGCTGTGCCTCAAGATATGTATCAGTGAGAAGACCAGCTCTAATGGCTTTGAAACCAGTATATGGCGTAGGTAAGAAAATTCCTGCAATATCGACAACATCTCCAGGATTGATACGTCGAACTAGAGCTCCGTGGCATAGGACAGTCAACATTCGAGGAATGTGACCAACTGGGACTTGTTCGGCCATTTCCTGGATTTTGATTTCTTGGAATGGCTGGAATTTTGAAGCTCGAGTGGAATGATGGAGTTGTCCTTTGGTTTGATTCGTAGTACAATCGGGAGAAGGACATTCAACTAATGGCCCAAATGTCTTGGATCCAACGGGCTGGAAAATTTCGCAACCACATCTATCACAAGTATATGCGTTTACTTCCACAGTCGGCTTAACATCTGAAACTCTTGTAGTAATTCCCCTAACGGTAATAAGATGACCAAGATGCTCACCACGAACCTGTCGCACTGCCAAAGCTTTTTTGGGATTATCTCCGGAAGCGGTTAATGGTTTGAAGTTCAGAGTATATCTTCTTGTAAGTTCGGCAGGGAAGAGTTCGGGCTCAACAGTTATATCGCTTTGTTCGGCGGCAGCACGGCGTAAGGCGTTATTTCGAGCTGTTCGTTGCGACATGAGAACATCAAGTACATCATCCTTATAGCTGTGACTTAATCAGTAAACAAACCACAGCAAGTTTACAGCTCAGCTCACTTAATTTCTCTTGTAGGTTGTGGCATCACTGCATCGACCGCCTTGGATAAAATATCCAGATAATGCTTTGCGTTGGTTTCAATTGAGTTGACTAGATTGAGAGGAGTTCCAGCTTCATCCAGTAAGTCGTCATACTACAACTGTCAGTATATCAAACAGATGGAGGGGCGGTCGCTATACTTTGGCTAAATCGTCCAGTTCAATTGTGATTTCATCCTCGTATCTGTCCGCAACTCTTTGTAATAACTCCAGATACTTCAACTTGGGAACCTTTGCTTGAGCTCTGGTCTGCCTCCTTGAGGTCTGGTCGTCATCGTCATCCATCATATCGTTGTCATCGCTGAAATCATCCTCATCAATGTTCATGCCGCCCAAAGCATGGGTAATGTTCGCAGTCGGAGAAGTTTTGAAGGTGTAAAGAAAGTCTTCGAAAGCCTCTAGTAATTGGATCAGTATCATAGAAATTCTCAGTAATTGAAAACTCCATACCTTGATGAGCTTCATAGTTGACGGGAGCTTTGTATTGAAGCAGCGCCATCTTGGTAAGAGCCCCTTGATCACTTAGAATTTAATCAAAGATTCAATACTTTGCGCAAGTAATAAAAGACCGTAATAGAGAGATTAGTATGGAGGGGCTGACGGCGCAAAGGTTTATGAGGTTGAAGTGAGGAATCTCTCAGTCAAATCTCTAAATTGAAATTCACGCGCTGATAGTAAAGTTCAATCCCCCTGTCAACGGTTCGTGAATTTTCGTGTCTAATCAAGCTATTTGTGGCACGCAGCTCCGCCTAATCATGGTTACATTGTTCAAAATTTACAAAAATTGACATCTAAAATCAATTGAATGATTTAAAATCAGTCAAATTGGAAAGGTAAATTCTAAAATACGAAATCAAAAATTGACAGTCATTTCAATCGCAAAATAATAGATTTTTGATTTTGAGTTCATTTCGGAAAGGGTTAAATGTCAAGTGGTACTGTATGCCATGAATAAGCGGAACCGCATTTGCAGCTCTCAGGTACGGGTGGGTATGCGCTCCAGAAATGATATACCGAGGTGAACTTGTGACGGTCAGTTGAAATGCTCAAGGCATTTCATCTTTTGGGAATCTCTCTCCTTTCTATCTTTTTCTCCCTCATTATGGTATATTGATTTTTATTGTAACATCTTTAATTATGGCCTCAAACTTAAAAGGACGTGGTAGTCAAGCTACACCTGCAGAGATATCATTAATTCATCTAAAGAATTGCTTGGTTAACTTGCCTTCATCATTATCTTCATTACTAGTTAATATCAATGCTGTAAGTCGCAACGAATCTATCTACCTCATAATCACACACTCACACTCCATAGCTTGCACAAAATGTGATTGTAGAGTTGAACTACCGACTTCCACCTCCGCAGAGCCCAAATCAAACGAATGGCGCCCCGACTCAACGATCCATCTTCGTGGGATGGACTGGTATGCAAAGCAAGCGCAAGCTTGCACCAATTGTTGGGAGGGATGGGATAAGTGGCACGAGGGGATCTGGTAGGGAGCAAGAAGTCCAGGTTGTAGAGATAGATGCAACCTTTGCGCGAACATTGGGAATATCAGATGGACAGAAAATTACAGCGACTATACACGTCGACCCTCCAGTCGCCCATACCATCAATATTGAACCTTTGACGCCAGAAGATTGGGAGATTATAGAATTGCATGCTAATTTTCTTGAGCTCAATTTCATCAATCAAATTCGCGCATTACCAAATCCAAGCTTTACTTCACCGAGTGGTTCATCACAACTGCCGCATCCTCTTACGTTACACCTTTCACCGACCTCGACTGCCAATATTATAGTCACGTCTCTCCTTCCTGCTCCGCCTTCAAACATTGCGTTCTCGAAGTTAGCACCAGATGCAGAAGTTATTGTGGCCCCGAAAACAAGGTCGAAACCATCACGAAGTACGGGCGAAAATATGAGTGTATCTTCAAGGAAGAGTGTTGGCGGACGAAGTGTTTCTAGTGCTGTACGTCGGAAAAGTGGACGAAGTGAAGAAACGAAGCCGGCTATGTATTATAGAGGAATTGACAGAGCACTTTGTGGAGAGTGGTTTGAAGAAGAGAAAGATGCAGATGATGGAGGATTGAAAATTTGGGTTGATGGAGACTTCATTCTCGGTGACTCCTTGAAAGGGCTCACTTGGGTCACCGTCACCGTTGTCAAGCCTGCTACTCTACAAGAGCCAATCGACCCACAACGACAACAACAAGAAGATGAAAATACCGGTGGTGCCGGGAAGCCTGCATCGAAGGTAGTAGCTAGATTGATGACATGGGATGAACCGCCAGACCAATACCATGTGGCGTTATCGAGTTCACTTTGCGCCTCCATGGGGTGTAAAAATATGGTCGGAGGTGTGATAAGGGTTGCGCCTGCCCCATCCCAAGCTTCAAAGCCAACTTTTCAGCCCACTTCTAAATCCGGTACTCCACACATCAAGATATTTCCCTATACATCTAGCACGGGAAAAGCGAGTGAAGGTCTCAAATTTGGTGGGGAATCGAAAGCTGAGCGGGAAGAAGCTGCAAAATCAATCATGAAAATGTACAGCAAGAATGGTTCTAATAGTGGCATTTTTGAAGGACCATTGACTGATGGCTTGGTACTTGGCAAGCCATCAGGTTCTGACTTCCCATCAAGTTGGGAAGGCGGAATGATTCGTCTGGAGCAAGGACCACAAGAGTCCGGAAAGCAGTCTTGTAGTTGGTTTCTTGGTTCGGAAAAGAAATTTAATCTTGAGGTTCAACCCGCTATTCCAAGACCCTTAACCCTTGCAGCAAATGCGATCGATGGTCTTGGTGCAAAAGCTCCTGTTCTTGTGGGAATTGATAACCTCATAGAACAACTACACTCACACCTTTCGCACTTGTCTTCCGTTTTACTCACTGGTGCTTTGGGGTCTGGCAAAACAGCAGTAGTTCAACACTTGGCACATCGTTTACGGCAAGATGGCAGGTATCATACCACATATCTTTCATGTCGAAAATTCGTTACTGATGAGGCACGTGTCTCAACCATACGCGAAACATTTGACCGGATTTTTTTGGCTGCCTCGTGGGGTGCAAGAATCGGTGGAAAGTCTATTGTGATATTGGATGATCTTGACAAATTGTGTCCCGCAGAAACAGAGCTTGAAGTGGGCAATGACAATCTCCGAAGTGATTTAATTAGCGAGAAGATAATTGCAATTGCTAGAGAATACTTGATTGGGCATCGCAGTAACGTTGTTTTACTTGCCACCGCTCAAGCGAAAGAGTCACTTCACAAAAATATCATCGGTTGTCATTGCGTACGAGAGATTGTCGCCTTGAAAGCTCCAAACAAAGAAGGGCGAAGAAGAGTTATGGAAAAAGTTGCTATGGAAAATGCCATCTCGGAAATTACGACAAAAACAGTGGCATCTGGTAGCCGCCCAAGCACAGCAGATAATAGCGAGAGGTACAACGATACTGATTGGATGGGTGGTTCGAGTACGGAAGGTACCAAGAAATCGGAAGGCGATGGTTATGTTATTGATCAAGATCTTGATTTCTTAGACCTAGCTGGTCAAACTGATGGTTACATGCCTGGAGACCTCGTCCTTCTCGTAGCACGAGCCAGGAGCGAAGCAATGATTCGGACAGTCTCAAGCTCCTTGCAAAACGCCGATAGTGGTTCTATTCGACTCACAAGAGAAGATTTTGACAGTGCTTTGAAAGGATTTACTCCGGCGTCGCTTCGAAACGTCACTCTTCAGACTTCCACTACCACCTTTGACTCGATCGGAGGATTGCAGGAGACCCGAAAAATTCTACTTGAGACATTGCAGTACCCTACTACTTATGCGCCAATTTTTGCACAATGTCCACTGCGATTGCGATCGGGTCTACTCTTGTATGGATTCCCAGGTTGTGGTAAAACTCTCCTTGCAAGTGCAGTCGCAGGAGAATGTGGTTTGAATTTCATCAGTGTCAAGGGACCCGAAATTCTCAACAAATATATCGGTGCTTCTGAAAAGTCTGTTCGCGATCTCTTCGAGCGAGCTGAAGCTGCTAGACCTTGTGTACTATTCTTCGACGAGTTCGACTCTATAGCCCCTAAGCGTGGTCATGATTCTACTGGTGTGACTGATCGAGTAGTCAATCAATTGTTGACACAAATGGATGGTGCCGAAGGTTTATCCGGAGTTTATGTACTTGCAGCTACTTCGAGACCTGATCTAATTGATCCGGCATTACTCCGTCCGGGTCGCTTGGACAAGTCCCTTATATGTGATCTTCCAAATGTGGATGATCGTTTTGATATTCTTAAGGCACTAGGCAAAAAGCTGAAGTTATCCGAAGAAGTCCGAGACAGCCCTGAAGGAGGGCTGTTTGAGATTGCTCGTAGGACTGAAGGCTACTCTGGCGCAGATCTTCAGGCTTTGATATCCAATGCGCAACTTGAAGCCATTCACGATGTACTTGGTGACCATGAACCAGTTGAGGTTGGAGGAAAACGTAATGGTGCTAAGACAAATGGAGCATCCAGCGGACCTCGAAGTTTTGTGCAGTTCCGCTATGGTGAAGATGAGGATCGGACGGAAGCCGAGACACGCGCAAAAGCTGGTAATAATCGCTCCAAACAACTTGCTGAGAAAGCTGCCATTACCGCCAAGTTGGAAGAGATCAAAAAGGCAAAGAAGAAGGAGAAACTGAGAGCCAAGGGTATTGATGTTTCGAGCGAAGACAGAGGAGAGCAGAAGGAAGTTAAGAGTCAACAAGAAGTCACCATTCTCTGGAAACATCTAGTAAAGAGTTTGGAGGGTACAAGACCAAGTATTAGTGCTGACGAGCGAAGGAGGTTACAGGGAATATATAGGGAGTTTGTTGTGGGAAGAAGTGGGGATATGCCGAATGGACAAGGGGGAACAGAGGTTGGTGGGAGGTCGAGTTTAATGTAGGGTAGAATATGGTATGGTCAGGAATCTCAATAATCTGGACTGCAGTCTGAAAATCTAAGGCATATGCTTTCCGAATCTAATAAATCTATTTCTAATATTGAACTACTCTCAGAATCTCAAAATTTACATTTAGTCTTCTAGTCTAGACTATTGATCAAGCTCAATTCCGCGCACTAATCAAGCGGGATCACCAGGGCGAGGTAGTGTGGATGGCGGTCGATCCGAATAATCTGGCTCATCGTCGTGCTGTCGCATATGCGTTTTCTCAACGCAAATACGGAGCCACACGTCCGAATTTTGATATTGAGAATACACATAGTCAGGATAGTCGTTGATGGCATTTTACAAAAGTAAACGAGCTGTGAAGTATGAACTTTATGTGTGCAAGATGAGGGCTCGGGGAAGGGAACCTCGACTCTCGAATTATAGTATGTCACCCCGCAACGATGAGATTCCAAGTACTATCCATGGACTTGTCGCAGACAGTGGAATTGCAATTCGGGCCATGAACAGAGAGCAGAATTCGGATTTAGATACGAATTGCGGCAGATTTGTCCTCCGCTACACCGCGGAATTGACAAACGCAGATATCGCTGCTTTGTCTTCGGGAGTCAACGATCTCATTATCCTAGCACAGAGAGAGGCGGGTCTCAATCGAGAGAATTTCCTAAACAGCATATTTTTCAACTGGAACACTTCATACAAACATATTTCCCTCGGAAGTCCGCTGGAACTAAACGAGGGTTAAAGAAAGAGTTTGTGCGTGGTCGACTGGCTGGGAAGGAGAAACGAGGTTGATGGCGGTTAGTAAGCAGCCGGTATATAGGAACATGGTTTATTAGTCGAGAGTAGTTAGGGAGGGCTGAGGCATTATATTTCAACACTCGCACTTTCTACTTTTACTTATCGATATATGTCATCAGCTTGTAGCTTTTTGTCCAAAACTAGACTGTAGTAATGATAAGTGAGCATGGCTAGTTATTGATTATAATTCAGATTTGCATAGAAAGTAATTATAAACTATTAGCTCATCGTTTGACTGCGTATGTTTGTAATCTTTCTCATGCATAGATATCCAGAATGTGTTGAAAATAAATAAAAGATCCACACTTCATATCTCACCAGCAAATTGCTTCCATGGGTGGTTATGTTCTCTTGGGGAGTATCATAACAAGCAACAGCTAGAGTTAGTGATCCTTCATCCATCATGCATTAGACGCATAGACTCGGCGTTGAAGTCACAGAAGCTATAACTCAAAAATAGATCTGATACAGCTTCTCTTTTTGATGCTCAACCTATTTTCTTTATAATACAATTGAAGTGGAGAGAACATCCAGTGCTATCAAAATACCCCCACTGACTTGCTAATACATATTTTGTATAAAAAAAAGAGCTTTTAATCCAAATGCCCACAGGAACTTGGATGAATGTATGCCAGCATGTACTCCAAAAACTCATTTTTTGCATTAACTCTCCTGAAATCCCCATCGCAATATGTCTAGCCCCCCCCCCAAAGCGAGCCCTGTTCATATTATGATAACTGAAAACTCGGGTATCACATGCCCCTTACTCAATCACCGAGGAGAGTTCGACTGCATCGTATAAGAACATGGTAAGATCCTACCAGTGTAGAAGTTGATGATTTGTATTTGGGAGGTTGAATCGTTCGGTGGAAGGAGAAGGGAGTTTGGAGAAAACCAATTTGAACAGTTCCTGCTCAGCTAGATAGTAGCGCCCATTGCGATGCTGAATGAATTCGAAGTTGTGACAATAGTATAAATTCTGCCGCTATCGATCACCATAGACTCAAAACTTGACTGTTGCCGAAACATTGAGATAAAATGAGACAATCGAGAAGAAATGACGTGATGGCATTGCTCAAACTCGAAACTCATTTCTTTCCTGAAATGTAGCCTCGACCCTTCCATAGAAATGCCCGAGCATTCGCACAAGTTTTCGCATGCTTAACGTGCTCATCTATCGTTCTAACTGGGAGATTCAACGTATCATCTACAATCTTTCTTGCTGAACCGTCTTCAAAATGTGGGCTCATCACGCGTATTTGTAAAAACCTATGCCGATTGGTGTTTTTCGATTTTGTCCAAGACATAATACATGGTCTACAATAGTACCCTCCCATGTAATGGGGCGATTCGGAATCTCTTAGCAATGGGATTCTGACGGCTACTGCATAAATGGGTTGAGAACGCTGATCTGGTCCCCAATATCGAAGGCGTTGGGAAGGTTGGAATCGATCCCCGGAAGCAGTATGGTATTGTCTTGTCTTATATCTTCTTCTGCTGCACATATCGACGACTTTCTGGGCGCTAAAATATTCGACTACCTCTGTCATATAATTTTCAGGAATTGGGGGACAAAACATCCTCGCGAATACAGATGGTAGGCCTTTGATAGAAGATGAACCGAAGAATTTAATTGCCTGGGTTTTGCGTATGAGAGAAAACTCTGATTCAGTAGACAAGCAGAAGAAACAGCACCGACTACCAGTCAAGGGAAAAAAAAAGAACCGTAGTTTGGACAGAAATCGCAAGACGATGGACTCAATACATGAGCTATGGTTGCTACCGAGTGGACATGCAATAGTTTTAGCTCAGCGATAGCCTTTAAGAAGCAAGGGGCTTTTGACGTGGTTTCTGTAAATATAAAAACAGAGTCGACAATGATCTTAGCGGCGTAGCTTGTTTTACTAAATGTTACTATGCTTTCGAAATCGAGGTTCTTGCATATTTCTTGTTGTATCTCAAGTGGAAAGTTGTCAAATGCGCCAGCAGATGATTGTCTTGGGGTGATTGCTTGTTTGGTGTTAGTTTTGACGAATGGAAGTTGTCCTGGTGGTCCGACGTATGCTGCTCCCCTTCTATCGTGCGCGATTGTACTAGTAGCGAGTACTTCAAAGCGTCGATCCAGCTCCTCTTCATTGCCTTGAGCGTCCATGGTCGTGGAATTGTGAGGGACTTGTATGCTATTGTTGGTATCAACTTGGTTGATAAGTGTAAAGTACTTTAGTCTATTATGGTTGTATTCGTTCTTGATCATTATTATCTATGGGAAGCTAGTATTTAATATAGTGAAGTGCTAGCGCTAGTGTATACGCTAGTTCAATACAGTGCCCTCTATTGATCACATGATCGATATCCCGACAGCTATGAAGAAGTTAGGTGGTAGAATTGACGAGAAAGAATCAAATTTCAACCAATTCACTCACATTATCAAGTTTATATGCAATTGTATTGATTCCCATAACATCCAGAAGCTCGTGATTGTGGAAGAACCAAGGCTTGCTTGCAGAACATTTATTGATTTAACTATATTCATTCAAATTGAGTGTTTCAAAATATCAATTTTTGCAATATTAGCCCCTCTTATCCAACTTGTGACATTGAAGAAAGAGGATACTTTTCTTAGAACGAGTGAATGACAATACTAGACGTGATCCACGCGATGCATCATGTAGAAATAACTCCGTGGCAAATCTCCAAATTTTTGATGAAATTATACTTGGCGATGCACTCGAAGTCTCCAAAATTCCAAACCCTCCAAATACCTTAAACTTTCAGCCAAAACTTCAATTTTTTTTTGAATGCTTCAGTTGTTCAGATGGTTTGAACAAAGGAACTTATGGAGAAATTTAATTCTCTATATTTGCCTTCCTAAGAGTTTGGTGCACCAGTGTATAAGATAGCACCATTCACTTCAAACTCCTCGATGACCTTCTGACCACCGTCCCTTGCTATCATCCAATCTGCAAATTTATGAGCCATGACTATGTTTTTGCCTCTCGTGCCTACTAATGTATGTGCAGGATTCAATAATGGATCATCTGGGGCATCTGTGCTCGCTTTCTACACAACACATTAGCTCAACACACATCTTGGAGATGGAACCATAGTATACAAAAATACTCATCTTATCTCTAATTTCTTCTTCAACACTTAACCATGTACCCTTATCCGTAATTGTGTACTCGCCTAGCGCACATGCAGCCCTCAAAGCAGCAAACGGAAACTCTATGTAGCGATGATACCAACTTGAATATGGATGTGCCCACGGAGTTTGACCGATGGCTGACCAAATAGAAGATTCTTTGATATTGGCGGCTGATTTATCATATCGGGATAAGAATCTAATGTTTGGATTCTCTACACAAGCCATAAATAACTGACCGAATAGATCAAATATTGTAGAGTCGTCTGTACTATCAAGCGGAAGCCCGGCAGGGTTTCGTTTCGGTCCTAGAAATCATCAGAACGGGATGGATCATTTCAAATGGAGCTTGGATATGGTCGTCAAGACGAGACAGCAAACAACCTACCAACAAGCAACCAATGATCTCTCCAAGCATACTCCCTCCTCTCTGCAATTCCCTGCTTTAAAGCTATCTCCTCTGCAATCTTATGATAAGTTATGCTACAATCCGCCGCTCTACTTCCCAAATAGTTGAAACTTGCAGACGTATCTGATAATAACCATGCAATGCTGAATCGTGGACAACCTGTTTTGTCTATCTCGAACTCGATAAACTTATTGGCAAGAGCACGGATAAGCCCTGATTGACCAGCTCCTCCGGTTGCTATGCGGAGAGTTATTGGTGGGGTCGATGAAGAATTATCTGGGCTGGGATTGCCGCCGATGTTGAATGAGGTACCGCTGTAGATCTCGGCGGGAGTGATGTAGGGTTCGGGAGAGGCGAGATCCACTTTTGTAGATGCCATTTTCTGAACTGGACAGGAATAAATTCGCAACGTTTTATATTAGCTTGCTTATCTAAATGAACAAATCTGGTCATCGGCCCAGTATGTCTATATAAAGTATATGAACGTAGAAATGGCGTTCAGATAACAAGATTGGAAGATAAGTTCAGAAGCAAGGAAGGGAAGTATCTAATTTCAAGCAAATGCAGATAGTACAGCTGTGATCATTTAAATATCTTGAGCCCGAGTCCCCAATCCTCAACGTCGATAATGCGAGCTACGCGTGGGGGTCAGAGGCGGGGTACACCCATATTAGCGATCAATTGCCTAATTGCCATAAATCCCGGTAGCACTTGCTCTTCCTGGTATTTCATGCATAGACTAGACCTTAAAAACACCCTGCACGAATACCCTCTGCAAAAATCTCGGGAAAACTGCTAATGTGGTATGCTATTGGGTATCTGTAATAATTATGAGAATCACCATTCCCGTTGCCTACCTAAGACTTCGAGTCATTTTGCGAATAATGGCCAAATGTGCCTCAAATCTACCAAACATAGCCTCAGACGCCTCCCATTATGATTCTCCTAATGATCCACCGATGCCAGATACAATGTTATCCACACCCCCGACTTGATCTCCCAAATTTTGTCTCGTTGCTCTATATTTAATTTGCCATTTCCCTTCCTTCAAAACCTAGAGTTCAGACTTCTTCCCTAGAACAAAGACTACGAGTACCCGTCGTCCTCAATACTGCATTCTAGATCATCGCCTCGTGATAACGAATCACTATTTCCCCCTATATCTATCGCGTCAATTGAAACAGAGAGATTGCCAAGTCCTTGAGCTTGCCTCGAAGCGATGTAATCATCAACGGCCCCTTCCGAGATGCCATTGGCAGGTTCCCATGTCGGGTTCCAATCTCCCTTCCAATCAACAAGATACCATAGTTCTTGCTTGTTGTCACCGTCATTCCATTCGTACTTGTGATCCAAGATTGATTTTACATCCCATGTTGGCGGTCTGCCGCCAAAAGCTGCTTGCTCGCCTTTCTGCTCGCCTTCATCTTCATCCATATCTCCAATCGCATCCTCATTCTCATCCTCGAGCTCCATCCTATTACCAGGAGAAGATTCAAGTCGTCGACTTCTACTTCTAGAGCTACGCAGGTTGAAAGCATCGCTTCCACGCCGTGCACTTGATCTTGGCTCGGAGCTCGTTTCACAATTCTCAATGGTTGGTGACCCAGACCTCTTCTTCGAAGCTCCCTTGTATTCGGCATCATAATAATCGTCGGAGCCTTTTCCAAGTCTTCGAGTTTTACTTCGGGACTTTCCACTTGACTCACCTTCTCGTCCTATAAACGGAGAAGATTTGCGCTTCAAACTAGACGAAGGCTCGTAATTTCGGTTCACATCAAGCGTCTTCGAAGCAGGGATTTTAGTACCAGAATCCTTGAAGTAATCGACAATTTTAGATTGAGGCTTCTGACTTGTGCCTTGAACTGTACGACCAGTGGACTGTTCGCCACTTGATAGAAGGGGTAACTGAAGGCTTGCTGGAGATTGGTTCTGGGTGCTTGAACCTTTGTCGAACTTTATGCTCTTTTTATTATTGCTAGCATTGGCTTTCAAATTGTCGTATGGGTATGCGTCTACACTCATGCCAGGAAGAATTGCAGCTTTCTTGGGACGATCGTGAGGTGACATCTTGAAGGATCTGTACTTCTGTGGTGACTGAATAGGGGTCTTATTTACTTGACCTTGACTAGAATGCTCCGTTGCCGGACTTGTAACTCTCAGGATAGTAGACGAATTCATAGCGGTGTTGGATATATGGGTTGCCCCTTGGTTGTGCTGATCATCAAGCGCTAAATCGGTATCTTCATCTTCCTCTTCGCTTGCCGAGTCGGCAATTGTATGCTCCAACATTGCTCTTGGTGCTTTAGCAAATGACTGAGATAGAGATGGCTGAGATAAGGATGGCTGAGACAAAGAAGGCCGATGAGGGTGAGAGATGGTAGGCGAAACAACTTGAACTGACACCACTTTCCGAGGTCTTCCAGGTCCACGCTTCCCACTTGGTTGATCAGATACTGGCTTGGGTGCTGGCTTGAAAACACTTGCCATAGACTTAGGCCTGCCCCTCTTCTTCGGCATTCCCAAAGCCTGATACTGTTCGGCATCCTCCTCCCTGAGATCATCACGTGATTTTCCGGCTTTTTTCAATTCTCGCAACACTCTTGCTTTTTCTGATACTATCAAACGAGGTTGAAGCTCTTTAATAAGACGATTCTCTTCTGCAGTGCTCCGTTCATGCTCCCAATTTTCCAAAGTATACTCTGATACATAATTGCGTATATTATTTGGGTGTATAATAATGCGATTATGTGGCTCCCGTTCATAGCCCACTAGGAAGTGGCTAGGGTCGTTTGGCTTCGGGTATGGAAAACAATCAAGAATAATTCCTTTTAATTCGTGAGGAGGAATGAGTGAAATTGATTGAAGTGGTGGACCGCTATTTGGTTTATAAATCGGTCTTTCGACTACTCTGAAATCGAAGGCCAATTTTGATCTTGGTAAACACGTATCTTCCCCGGTGAAGTCTGAATTATTTTCGGAAGACATTGAGAAGTCAAATGGACAGATTGAATAAGTTATTATTAAAGGAGACTCTTCTCTCCCCGTAGGGAAATTGATTCCGTTAAATAAATCGAAATTGTGTTGAAGAAAATTGAAGTTGAGATTGTTTTAGAGATCAGATTAACTTAATCTAAGATTAATAAAAACGCGAATCTTTCACTCTACTAAATTTAGATTAATCTTTAGCTTTTATTAAGAAACAAAAATGAAACTCAAAGAAGTATCTTTATTAGAATCTTTAGATTTTGATAAAGAATAAATTAAGAAAGAGTTAATGATAATTATTTTTAGAAATACTTTAAGAAGAATTTTATTGATAAAGAGATTCTTATTAGTTATTTAATTTAGTAAATCAGTCTTTGAAATTAAAATTTATTTTTAAAAGATTCTTATAGTTAAGATATTAATTCGAAATCATTAAAATATTACTTTTTTAAAAATACTACTTTTAAAACTAAATTTTTAGTAATAGTTCTCGTTTTGTATTATTACTATTTATTATTTAATAAAACTTTGATTATTTTCATTTAATAATTAAAAATAAGTTAGTATTCAATTATTCAAAAGACTCTAGAATCGAAAGAATAATATTTAATCAAAATAATTTAAGTAGTAATCTGAAAGGATCGTTCTTTATATTTAAAAACTTAATAAAAATAATTTACTTTTTATTATCGACTTTTTAATGACTTTACCTAGTCTGTTTACTTTATTTTTTTTCTCTACGAACTCTAGTTACTAAGATGAATTACTGTCTTTTCGAGCTCTTGCTGCGCTAGCTCAAAACTCGTAAATAGTAAGAGTTGAGGCCCCGGCTTATCGCATACTAATCGAAAACACACCAAAAACCTTCATTTCTTTAACTTTTGAACTATATATTATTTCAATAAATATAGAAATTAAATTATCAAAATTGATATATATTATAATTAATTATTAAAATTACTCAAAAAAATAAATAAATTATTTTTAGTATTTTTTTTGATATAATTATAGATTTTTAAAATTAAAATTTCCAAAAAATCCAAAAAAATCGATTTTTTTGTATAGGAAAAGCATTACATATAATAAATTTCAAAAAATTTTAATTTTGAAAATCTATAACTATATCAAAAAAAATATTAAAAATAATTCATTTATTTTTTAAGATTTCAAATATAGTAATTTCTTATATAAAAGATTTTCAAATTAATTCTTTAATTATTAAATAAATTATAAAAGAAATAAATTTATATAGGAAAACGACTTTTTTACAGGGATTTTGTTATGAAAAAGGGTAGTATGCGATAAGCCGGGGCCTCAACTCTTACGTACCGCCGCCCTAAGAAAAATAATAACCGGTTTGAACCCAACCATCGATATCAAAATACTAGGATCAACAAACAAGCTCTCAAGAAAGCTTTCAATTTTCGTCATCACCACAAAAACTCACCAGATATTGCAATTACCTCTCTCTCTATCACAATGCTGTATTCAGCGCCAACATTAAGAACAGCAGCAGCTAGCTGCCGCATACAGCCATCGTTCCTCACATCATGTACCTATCAAACAGCATCAACTACCCCTCCTCGCACTCCAGATCCTCAAACACCAAGCTCGCGACGTCGAGTTCTGGTTCCCAACTATAAACGCAATGTCGCATTCCAATCCGGTACCTCTTCTACTCGTTCTGCATCCACAACTACATCTTCCTCAGCAACCAAAACCTCAAAGTCCAGCGCTGCGCAAACAGAAGTTCTAGATTGGAATACATTCTTCAAGCTCCGTCGAACTCGTCGCTGGTTCCAACTCGGTTCTTCCATCGGCACGGGATTTGGTGGTTTCGCAATTGGTGCGCAGATTCTTACACATACGGATATGGATGCACTAGTGGGACAAATCCCATTGGATCCATTCATTACATTGGGATTAGTAACATTCGCATGTGGAGGAGCTGGATGGTTGACCGGACCAATTTTGGGGACTGCGGCGTTCAATGTGAAGAACAGGAAATTTAGACAGCAGATGGATATTAAGGAAAAGGAGTTTTATGCGAGGGTTAAGAAGTATAGGGTGGATCCTAGTGCGAGTTCAATGGCGAATCCGGTGCCTGGTACGTTTGATTTGAGGTTCATGAACGATTAAAGAATACTGCTAATTGATCTGTTTAGATTATTACGGCGAGAAAATCTCAAGTGTAGCCGGTTACAGGCAATGGTTGAAGGATCAAAGAGCTTTCAACAGGAAACGACAAACATACGTGTAGAACCCAATCCAACTAGGAACGCATAGGAAAAATGGTGGAAGGAATGGCGGGTTATAATGATTATCGTTTTTTATGGCAAGCAAGAACATCAACTTAGCAAGCAGTTGTACGATTTTGGCGTTCATGGAACCACTCCTTATGGTGCTTCACATTATGCACTTTTGGCACACAATACCAACTCAAATATCAATCTCGCTCCTTTGAAAATTCAACGTCTTGATTTTGACACTAGAGTCTAGTATTCGGGCCAAGAGCTATCTACCTGTTCTTTCCAAGATCGTAAACCTCCCTTGATATCACCAATATATCTGTCGCCTTTGAGATCCAATCCCATTTCTTTCATCTTTTTTGTGACTACTTGAGAATCGTTCCCAAGCCTACAAACGACATATATAGGAGTTTTTGGGCTCAGACCATCGGTGAGCGTTGATAGTGGGAGATCTTTGTTGACTCCGTTGCCTTGAAATGATGAGAAAGGTATATTGTGTGATCCTTCAATATTACAGATATCAAACTGCACCTTCTCTCGGACATCGATTAACAAATGATCTTTTTGCTTCCTTCTTATCGATTCTTCGTAATCTTTTGCCTCAACCCTCTCTTCATCGCTCAACAACTTGATAGGATGCGTCATGCCGCAAAACAAGACGTAATCCATTGAACCAGATTTCAGCTGCTCAAGAGACAACTGAGGTTCCTCTCCGCAAGCGAAACAATTTGATCTTCTACCCTTCAAACGGACATTTCTGAATGGCGACGTTCCATTTGTAGAGAATAACAACATTGTAGTAGGATTCGTCTTGGGGGTAGAGCTTGTCTCGTTATTTTCCCCAACGGCGGCCAATCTTCCAGATGCAATAAGTTTAATGGCTTCCAAAGCTTGTAAAACTCCCATTACACCTACAACGGGACCGATAATTCCTCCATCGCCACAACTCGTCACCGCTTCGGGTGGAGGTGGTGTGGGAAAGACACAGCGGTAACATGGACCACCTAATAGATCACCAGGAGGTAAGGCAGGATTGTTCAAAACTATTAACTGGCCATCTGTTCGGAGAGCTGAGGCTGAAACGAGTGGCTTTTGGAGAAGAACACATATATCTGAGATGAGATAACGGGAGGTGGGGTGGTCAGTACAGTCGAGAACTAAATCATAGTCTTTGACTATATTCTGTGCGTTTTGGGGCGTAAGATGTGTTTCGTAGATATTTGTCTTTACATTTGGATTCAAGCTAATAAGCTGTTAGTATGTATGCTCGCCAGGATTTTTGGGGAGGATCCATACCCAGATATATATTTAGCAATACTGACAGCTTTATTAACACCTACTCGGTCTGTACTATGCAATACTTGTCGATGTAAATTCGACTCTTCTACAGTATCTCCATCGACAATTCCAATAGTGCCAACTCCAGCACCGGCGATATATGCAGCAGCCGGACATCCCAAACCTCCAGCTCCTACTAGGAGAACAGAAGCCGATCTAAGTCGTAATTGTCCTAAATCATGATCAGTAAAGTATTCAAGAAAAATTTGTCCAGAGATCTAACAACTAACCCTGAATACCAATATCAGGCACAATCATCTGTCTTCCATATCGTTTGTATTCTTCCAAAGTCATGGGCCATTTGCTTTCGTCATGAGTCACGAGACCTTCTTCTTCTGTGACTCCAGGATCCTTTGAGTTGACATCTTTTCCTTCGATACTCAATAATTGTAGTTTTAGAGAAGCAAGTTGGGTCTCGGCATCAGCTATTTGACGCCGTAAAGCACTTGCCTTTTCCTCAGCAGAATTCATATTGGTTTCCTGTGGTTGTGATTTTTATAGCGTAGGTGAGTAGGTAAATTATGAAAGTCGCTTCATAAAAATACCTAGTTCCGACAACTTTTTTTATTCGCTAAGTTAACCTAGACCTTGGAGCTTTCAATGCACCAGTGAACATTTTTACCCCCAAAGCTCTCACTGACAACTTTCACCAATTTTCAAGCAATTTTTCTTGTGACACTTTAGATTTCAAGAGATAATCAATTCGCGATCATGGTACGTCTGGAAGAATACTTATCTTTCCTGATTAGAGTCGCAAAACTAACTATCCTCACAGGCGCCCACTGCACCCAAAAAGCGAAATTCTATGCGCGCAAAGGCTTCTCAAGCAGGCTCAGGTATCCACGTTCCACCTGTGCATCGCGAAGGTGCCGTTATATCAGATTCATTCATCGAGTCCAAGAAGGACAAGCGAACGATTAAACATTCCGCCTTTGTCAACCGTATCGAAAAAGGCAATTCAAAACCTCTGAAGCGCAGACGTCCAAACAAGAAATTGGTTACCACATTAGAAAGTCTGGCAGATGCACTACCGGATTTTGAGGGAGAAGGCTTGGAGAAGATTAGCAGAGGAGAGAGTGGAAAGATCAAGCAAAAGAGTATGAAGAGTCGACCTGGAGCAACGAAGAAGAGGGAGAAGTTGGAGGCTATGGAGAGGGAGAGATTTGGAAAGAACATGGCACAATTGGCTGGAGTTACGGAGGAGAAACCGAAAGACGTCACTACTGTAGAGGGTCAAGAAGTGCCAGCTGCTTCAGGGACTGCGAGTAGATGGGCCGCATTGAGAGGATTCATTTCACAAACCATGGAGCAGAAGGAGGAGTTCAAAAAGCCTTGATTGTTTCACTTTTTCCACCGGACATGGACATATTTTCTGTTTTGAGATACCCAATTACCACAAGTATGGTACGTGTTATTATTTTACCCTTTATCAATCTACAATCGATGGACCTAAAAGCCTGTTTTTTTCACATGAAAGAATACCCACAGATACATTTCATGCAACTTGGCGGAGTATCATGTATCATTCGAGTGGATGAGAGGATTCGGTATATCATGAATCGCGTATATGCACACATTGCAGCCGGCCGATGATACTGCCGATGTCACCCAAACATTGGCAAACATACAATCTTCTCCACCACCACCAAACTCCAGATCCTCCGAAACGTCTGACACAGGGGAACGACAGTGCTTTCCCGAATGATTCCGAAACTCTTTTCTATGATAAACAATCACGTGAAACAACTGCCCCACCACCTTCCTGACGTCACTTCCTATATAAAAAGCAATCAACACCTTCAGTGTTTTGACTCCCGTCCATAATTTATAAGCTCAATTGGGATTCACAACTTCTCTAGATAAATCAA
Source organism: Botrytis deweyae (assembly GCF_014898535.1). NCBI lineage: Eukaryota > Fungi > Ascomycota > Leotiomycetes > Helotiales > Sclerotiniaceae > Botrytis > Botrytis deweyae. The sequence goes on from NW_024066217.1 coordinate 384,642, forward strand.
TTTTTCACCATGACCATCTCTCCAGAATCTCTCACTCAAATCCCGGCGTCATTCGCCAGTGTCTCTGTTGGCACATCTTCAACCCCTCTTTCTTCTAAACTTTCTGCAATCTCTTCCGCAGGCTTCACAGCCATTGAACTTGGCTTTCCTGATCTCCTTTCCTTCGCTTCGACCTTTCATAAAAAAGAAATCAAAGAAAATGACTACGATTCATTATGTTCAGCTGGAACCGAAGTCAAACAACTATGCGAGAAGAATAATTTGGGAATAATGATGCTACAACCATTTTCGAACTTCGAGGGATGGCCAAAGGGATCGAATGAAAGGAAAGATGCTTTTGAGCGGGCGAAGGGTTGGATTCGTGTCATGGAGGCTGTGGGTACCGATATGTTGCAAGTGGGAAGTTCGGATTCGCCAGATATTTCCTCAGACTTTCATGTTTTGGCGGATGATTTGAGGGAGTTGTGTGATTTGCTCGCGGAACATAAGTTTCGTCTTGCTTATGAGAATTGGTGAGAAACCCCCCTTCCTCTCTTTTCCTTTTCCATCCACCAGTGGGTGTATGGATTGACGGGACACTACAAAAATGGACTTGTGAATATACCTTGATATATCGAATCAGATATCCTGGAAGTTGTTACACCAATTCATTGGATTTGAAACAATCAAATCATAAATTTTGATATCAAACAATTGAAGGATGAAATTATCAGAAATTTCGAAAGTTCGGAAGTGTCCCGTCAATCCATGCACCCACTGGTGATCCTATCCCATTCTTTATCGACGCAAGCTGACACTCCTCGCCTCTAGGTGCTGGGCAACTCACGCCCCCACCTGGGCCTCCGTCTGGGAAATCGTCAAACTAGTCGACCGCCCCAACATCGGCCTCTGTCTGGACACCTTCCAAACCGCCGGCGGCGAATACGGCGACCCAAGCACCTCTTCAGGACTCATCTCGCATCTAGGAACCCAAGCAAAACTCCACATGAATTTCACCCAATCTCTGCAATCCCTCACTACCACCGTTCCTCCCGAGAAAATTTACCTCCTCCAAATCTCTGACGCATATAAACCGCCTGTACCTATCCCCACCACCCCTGCTGAAAAGGAAAAGGAAGAGCTGAGAGCGAGGGGTAGGTGGAGTCATGATTTTAGACCATATCCATATAACGGGGGTTATCTACCTATAGTAGAAGTAGCGAGAGCGGTACTCGGAACGGGATTCAGAGGATGGTTTAGTATGGAAGTTTTTGATGGGGGTGCGGATGGGAAATGGGAGGGGGCTGAGAAGATGGATTTAGAAGCGTTTTGTAAGGGGGCTATGGAGGGCCATAAAAAGTTGTTGGAGGAGTGTGGAAATCCTCCTAGTACTGTGAAGAAGCTTCTGGGTTAATGAGGAACCAAAGTTGACGAAGATATTGGAAATATCAAAATTGTAAAAACAAAATCCCGGTTGCTCGTGGTGTCGTTCTAGTCAACGGCACGCATGCTCAAACATATACTTAGCGTTTCAATATTGTTTTGGTAGCAGGATAACAGCACGAATACCAAAACCGACATTCACCACCCAAAGTTAAACTGATTATCATGCTCAAATTTCATTGATTTCAGTAACGAGCCTGGGCTCTATCTCTCCTTCGATAAAAAGAAGCCACACCCAAGCAACCATTAACCCTAGCAAAAGTCTCGCCACTTCATACAATTCGTACCATTACATGCCCCCCATGCCACCAAAATCACAATGCAAGTCTGAATTCATCGTTAGTGAAGCTCGCAACTTAACTCCCAACGCACATATCATCCCCATTTGCCAGAACGCAAAGCTCGTCTCGTGTGATCGTATAGAAAAGAAATAGCATGCAATCATATCTCTTGTGCCTCGTATTGTATCGCTCATCTCGCTCATTGTCCTAATCCAGCCCTGTCATAAATCCGTAACGCCTGATGATTTCTTGTAGTCATTTTCATGTATGCGTAGCTCATGAATCGATTCGGGGAGGACTTCGATTACCCTTTTGGTAAGGGGATGAGCTACGACTTTCGTCTTGTCTGTAATTTTGTTAGCGGGGGGTTCATTTCGGTCGCTCAACCCACGTATTTTAAATGTTGAAGATGGTGGGAACTTACGATCTCCGTCTCTCTCCCTCCTTCCTGTAACCCTCAATAATCTTCAGCATCTCCTTTCTCGCTCCACTTGCATCAATCAATTTTCCTCCCATACTCATAGAAACCTTTTCCTTCGCGTTTGCGCACAACAATCTCTTCAACAACAAATGGCGCATGATAATGCACACGTAAACCCCACAATCACTTCCGTTCTGTTGTTGGGGAGTATCCTGCAGATTCAGAAACTTCAACTGACGACCCAGTAACTGACCTAGTTTGTAAGTCGTCGTATTTGCTTCTTCATAATTCGAGGGCGAGAGAGAATCATAATGGAATGCTACACCATCGATAACGGATACGAGGAGAAGTGTCCAGTGAGATCCACCTTCTGCTTGGGAAACATTGCGATTATCGTTTATGGGGAGGAAGATGTGAGTGGTGAGACGAAAGTCTGGAAGAGCGGACCTGAGTAGGACTGGGTTTTCGTGCATTCGTAGCATATATGCCATGGAAGGTCGAAGTAGGACGATATGGGAGGAGGGGTATCGCTTGAGGTATTCGTTCTCGAGATATCTGTTTGAAGGGAATGTTTAGTAGTGGCTCTTGTAAAGGCACGTATTTGCGAAAGGTGGAACAGAATTCACGTACTCCTGCCAGAAGGCGATTGTCTGTCAAACAGTTCGTCAGTAATTATTTGGAAGAGGGAATCATGTGAAAGTATACATTATCCGTAAGCCAGTCATCCTTCAACGTATTAACGTCTTCTCTTGTCACTGTTATCGCCATAGTTTAGTCTGCCAGTTCGCGTGTGTCTCCTTCAAAAGTGTTGAGAAAACCTACATCGTACATCATAATCTAAAAAGTGAGTGTTAGCAATAAGCCAGAGGAACCCCGCAGCGACGGCAAAGCGATCATGAAAAGGCAGACTCACAACTTAGATATGCAGCTTCAGGAGAAAGCTACAATGATTGTGTTTGTCAGTTCCACGTTGCGCATTGCTTTATTGCTGCGACTGTCCTTCCGCCGGAGTCACCAATTGACAAGCAAAGTGCGCATGTGCTTGATACATACCGAATTGCCCATATGCTTGGATAATCTGCCACCAAATGGGTGGAAACCACTTCCTTGTGGCATAGCTCTTCTTTTCTTTTCGAGTATGAAAGATTTCTTTTCTTATTTTTGACTTAAAATGCAGGTGGCCGTATGGTTGCCCTTTATTGTAGGACGAAAAGACTTTTTGGGCTTCGGAACGCGGGGAAGTCGGATTCTTCGAGGATAGATAGGTGTATCGCTAGCCAAGAATTGAAGAAAAAAAACAATGGAAAAAACAGACAGAGGTAAGAGCTGAAGCCGATAATTCTTAGTGAACCTTGCGATGTGGAAAATTTCCGTATTGTCGTCGTAAGTTTTGTAAGTATTGATTGAGTAAAATGTTCTGGAATCTGGGCTGCTGCGGTTGTGGGGGTATGAGCAATCGTCATCCCTTGTTAGTGTTCCTTTTCAAGATGTATCGACAGGGTCATTTTTTATTGGGTTGACCGGATGACTACCATACATGTAAACAAATACGTATACATGTCCTAGCACGTGAGTACTACCGACAGATCACATCAGATTATCGACGTCTTAATCATATTCATTGTTATCATAGCAATTTTATAAACCATTCAAAGCTAGTACTGAGGTCTCTAAACAATTATGTGGTATCCATCAACCTTTCGGTCCCCACAGCTCTTAGACTACTCCCATTAGGTAGACAAACAAGATGAAAAGCTACCGAAAGCCTAATTTGAAATCTACGCACCACTCCCTAGCGTTCTCGAATATAGAATGAGAAAGCAAGTCAAGCGATGGTCAAGTGGATCATGAATCCGATGTGCGTCTCCCTACCTTCAATTCTCTTTGTATGAACTCTTGTCTCTCCTGCCACGTTCCATCAACATCACCTATGGGAGAAGTTGCTACATCCTTTTCGATTTGCTTCACGGCTTTCCCAGCTTCAGAATACATTCGAATCAATTCTGTCTTCTTATTTTCGATTTGTTGGCGTATGTTGAGCTTCTCCAGATCTCGCTTGCTACTCAAATCCTCGAGCATACTCGTAGCGTTCTCCTTGTATTGCCGAACAACCAGCTCTGATGCATCTTCTTCATTGGTCAATCTAATCACCATCTCCTAAATCTCAGTGTCAGCTACCCCAATTATCAATCTCGAGCCGTACAGTCTGTCAGACTTACATCGGCAATTTTATGAACAGTATCTGCATATCCCTTGTAATGTGGTCTGACAGCCTTTGACCATTGACTATGGGGAGATAATTCTTGTCTTGGAATGTTAGAGGAACCAGTCGATCGGAAAGATGAATTACTCGACAATTCACTCGGTGAAGATGACTCTCTACTATAGCTTTGCTCTGTCATCTCCACTAGAGTTTTGTCAGGATCGCTGAAACGAACATTCAAGCCTCCATCAGCCTCACGTGCCCGTAATCGTTCTGTAAACCCACTTGATTTGTGATGGTCGACATCAACGAATGGATCCGGCAGAACTTTTACCTCTTGTATGTTCTCCATGGTTGAAATGTCTTTATAAGATCCGTTCTGAGTTTTTGTATGCGGGATGTATCGAACAGAAGACTCTCCCGGTGGAGCAGGACGTGCTTTTGGGATGCTTACTACCTTGATACGCGGACCAAAAAGCTCTGGAGTATCCTTGGCGTCCAATTCAGGAGACAGAACTTTGATTTCAGGTAAATCCTGAAAAGAGTCCATAGTTCGTGGCCCTGCCTTGTCAGACTCTGGTACTGCCTCTCTTTGCTCGACTCGGAGAGCATGACCAATGGAAGGTACAATGTGTTGTGCTTGTGGGCTACCAAACGCATCCACTCGAGATCCTTGTGAGCTTGATTTAAGAGCTGTGGGAATTGTAGGACTGGTTGTACCATCTACCAAGATCGGCGTATCTGTTGGCAAAGCTACGTTCGGCGGACTAACACTCTGACGCTTTCTGGGTGGACTTTGAGAAACGAATAAACTTTCTTCATCTGAGTCATGATGATCATCATGTCTTCGTTTACTGTTTACCATGTCTTGCGACTTGACTTTCGCAGTGTTCGATGTTTTGATGTGTAACCTAGGGTCTCGTTTCGGAACAGGTATTGACGTACCAGAAAAGCCCTGATTTTGTGCACCTTTAGCATTAAAGTGTATGAATTTTGGCTTGCGAATACTTCGATCATCAAGTAGAACTCTATTATTGCTAGCCAAGCTTTCGGGAGGTGCATTTTCTTGTGCGCGGGGACCAGATGATGAGATTGAAGGGCTTCCTGAGTTATTTGTCGCAATTTGTCTACGGCGTTTGGGTGGTATAGCAATCTCTGTTGCAACCTTTCGCTTCTTTTCCTCGACCAAATCGACGTCTGATAGTTGTAGAGTTAGCAGACTTTCAGTTTGATGGTCAGTGGAAGCTGAAGCCTTTGTAGCAACTGGTTCGTGAATCGCTTCCTGCTTGGAGTTAATCGAAGATATGCTTAAGGAGTGGCTTGGAATTGAAAGTACTGGGTCGATTATATCTGTGGTGAGTACACACTCGTCCATCTTCGTGATAATCTTCTCGCCTACTCTGGTATGAAGCTTAGTGTCTGTCATTTTTTCGAGATCCTCTGTCTTTTTGATCATTTGACTTTTCTTGACTTCCGTCTCGCGTGGAATTGCGCGCACCACTTCTTCAACACGTTGAGTTGGCTGGCTCAAATTTCCATCCTCTAAATGTAGCTCCTCTGAATCTGCATCTCGGCCATCGCGACTATTATAATATTTGGAATCCTCGACCACGGTTTCTGACAAGTCTTTGTTTATGATACTCGATCTATTTTCTGATGTAATATGCTGAAGGTTTCCTGACTTTTCTGGTGGTGTAATTGGGGACAAGTTTTTCTTGAAGAGACTCTTGTTCAAACCTTTGATGTGAGGGATCCGGTTCTCACCCTTAGTATCGTCGCTCAGGAGATCATCCAGTTGGCTGGCGAAATTCACAGCTGCGGTCTTTCGGGAAGGTTTCGTGGGGGTTTCTTGATTGTAATCTTGTTGACCCTTTTGTCTCGGCGGACTAGCAGAGTACAAATCATCAACTGCGAATGAGTCTCCAGGAGGGAGACTGTTATCAACTAGACTTAGTACCTGGGCATCTTGCTGCTGAAGAACCAATGCTTCCTTATCTTCCTCTGCAGCCGACTCTAGCACTGAAGCAAACTTGATCTCAGAAAAAGCTGGCTCAGCTGGTTGCTCCGCCGTCTTACGCTTTCGCGAGACATTGGGCTGCGCTGGTTCATTGTCTCTCCCATCTGAAAAATCATCTTCAATTTCCTCAAAGTCGTCGTTGATTTTGCTCATGCTAAGTTTGGCTTGACTAGCAGCCGCTCTTTGGCTACTCCGCTTCGCGACTACAGATTCCTCGACTGCCGTTGGGGCGGGCTTGGCTTTTTGGTAGGTCTTTGTGTTCTTTCCCTTGCCTTTGCTACTTGATTTGCCCTTTTGTTTTGAACTGCCAGGCCTTTTTCTTGTCCCCTGGTTATTTTGACCGTCCGTCTTTGAATCACTTCCGCCATCTTCGTTGATCTCAGGCAGATCATATATATTTGTCTGGATTCGCGCAGATCCTTCATCGGATCTCTTCTCGTTTGCAGAAGCTGAAATTGCTGTCTCCGGTAAATTTGGCAAAGGATTAATCACTTTTAAGCTCTTCACGCCCGCAATTGGTGTTTTGGGTTTAACAGCATATTTCTTTGACACTTTACTAGCTTTCAAATTGGTATTTTGATTCGGTGGTGCTTGAGAAGTACTTGGTTGTGCTTCTGGTATGAGTACCTCTCTTCCGATTTTTAGACTTGCAGACACTTTACCTTTAGTCTTGACAGTAAGGGTGACATTGGCTGCAATCTTTTGGGGTGATATCTCGGTGATCGGTAGAGGTTGAGAAATTTGAGAGCGAGATTTGCTTTCCTGCCTCAAAAGAAGTGTCCGACCACTTATTTCAGAACTTCTGTCGGCTATTCCTAAAGCTTCGTCGAATGATGGGATATTCTTTTGATGTGTAGGCATCGTAGGTGAGTCACTGAAGCTCGAAACACCACTATTCTCAGGTAATTTGACTTTGTTCGCTGCATAATCTCTGCTCGATTTTTGTTGGGAGTGGTCCAAATTATCAAGCACGTTCAAAGATATATTATCATCTGCTTGATGTCGAGAATCTTCGCCGTGAACCTGACAGTCAAGGTTATTCAGGGTATCTAGTGCTTCGTCCTCGGACTCAGACGTCATTGGATCACTTGTTGCTGCTTGATGCTCGTCTTCCGAGGGCCGTTCGTAACTCTCGGCATCTGGCGAACTTCCCTTTCCTTGAACTAGTATATCATCTTCGGCTTGAGACACTTGAACCCGCTCCGGTTGGAATTCTGCTTCGGGACATTCATCGTGAAGATCGATCATTAATTCGTTCCTATTTGAATCTGTGGTCAAACGTAGTTGTTGAAGAGTGGTAGGTCGGGAATTCAGATAAGAAGATCGCTCTTGGTCATTCTTGATGTCAAAAACAATATCGTAAACTTCTCTTTCGTTGATAATAATAGAGTTGTCAATGACAGAAACTCGGGAGATAGAGTTGCATGGTACTTGTAGTATTTGATCCAATTCTTGTTCCGTAGAGCTTTTCAGCAGAAGAATATAGCCGTCTTCAAGAACCAGCTCTATACTCTCACCCAATGTTCCCAGTCGAAATGGTGGTATAGTCACAACACTAAGACTGTAATAAAGCATATGCGGTGGTCTGGAAAGTCATCAGCTGGCAGAAAAAGCGGCAATCTTTGATGTACTTACGTTTGGCTTTCATTATCGGGCCACTTCTGATCTACCCACTGCTGGAATTGCGATTTCCACTCATTTGAATTCTGCAAATCAACTGGAAAATCCTCGTATTCCCTTTTGTCGGTTTTTACAGGGCAGAGTTCTTCAGGCAGAACATCAGCGTTTAGTAGTAGCGCAAAAACCCGTCCACAAATCAATCTGAGGATTTCATTATCTTCACTGATAATCATGGGACCAATGCTGCGTCTTTCCAGCAACGTATCAGCTAATTGTGGATAGTCATATGTGGGATTTCTCACCTGACGTCCTCGGGTGTATGTTGAAATTGCTCAGAAACTGCCTCCGGGCCTCTTAAGAGCTGCTGCATGATGATACCAACCTTATTTATGTGTTAGCATATCCCCATAATAAATCAGCATATGGTAGCTTACCCATCTTCTCATTCCGTCTGGCTTCGATTTATCGACAAAGTATTCAATAAGGCGAGCGACGCTCACTTGCTTTGCGATCTCGACCAAAACACCGTGGGAGCTCTCAGTTTCCTGAGGTATTGATTGGGTGTGAAGTTCCTTCTGTAAAACGCAGTCAGTGTCTAGAAAATGGCAGCCTTTGTGGTATGAGTACTTACAGCAAGCAAAACGAGAACACGCTCACTTTCTCGACACACCTCGCTTTTAAGTGCAATTTCAAGTATAACACAGAAAACTTTCACGTCGAAAGGACAGCACAACTCGCCGCGATCATTCTCCAATATTGAAAGAAGACTTCTCACAGCTGTCTCAGTTATGGCATCCGTTGCCTTCGCCGTGTGCAGAGCATCGTAGATTGATTCCAGAGTGTCTTCGGCGATTCTGTTGATTTTTAGCATGCTATAGATGTATCGATACTGCAAACCTATCTCACTCTTCACTGCCTTCTGCCTTGAAAATTCTATCGAGTTCCTGACACAACTTTTCGACGCCCTTCTCCAGTACCGAGCCTTGCGAGGCCTCTTTCATTCCACGACTTGGGGGCATCTTGGAAACGATTAGCATTACTTTTGACTGGCAGGCACTTTAATTCGAGTTCGAGTCCCTTCACAACTGTGAATAAAGCGTAAAGGGAAGGTCATCTGGAATATTGCGCCCGTTCCGTTGATAAGCTACGGAAATCATTCGTATATTCTGGAAAAGTGGCCGGCAGTCGCAACCCGATAGAGTAGTAACATGGATAGTTGAAGAAACACAAACCTTCCAGTTATGCCAAATTGGCTGGCATGTAAAGATGGTTGTCAACAAAGAGGTCGTGGCAGATTCTCAAGAACCCATGGAATATCTTATAAGTCCTCAAGAGGTTCACTTTCAATAAAGAGTCAGTATACTGAACCAGAGAATTTGTACATATGAAACTTGCGACCTGATTGTTGTAAGAACCAAAGAAGCTTTTGAAAGGATTTAATTAAGGCGGCATCGAGGGGACTTTCGCTTCGAACAGTGAAGTGAATTTGGAGGAGTTAAGGGCTTCCTTCTCAAAGGAAGGTTGTTAGGAGCGTATCTGAAGAACTTACCTCAAGAGTTGAAGGGAAGTAAAAGAATATCGATAGAATCGCAGTTTGTAGTATTGATAGAAGAAACAAGAGGAAGAGAGAGGTAAAGAGAGGGCACGAATTGTGAAATAAATTTCCTTGATGCTCTTTCGGTGAATGATTGTAAAAATTGGACAAGTTAGAGAAGGAAAGTCATTGGAGCGAATCAAAGATGGGGAATAAGCTTCCCATCCGAATTTCAAAATGAGGAAGGAACTCAAGGCCTTAGCACGTCGTCTCATCACGTGTATATAATCTGGATTATGGTACCGATTACTTTCGTTCAAGTTTAAGTATGCGGAATAATGAGTATGGCTTGGCTGATTTGTGTAGAAAAGACGCGGACAAACTAATAAGTCGAGTTGAATTTGCGTGATTCCAGTGCATGGTTAGGAAAGATGTCTTTCAATCACTTTGGAATATTATGAGAGTTTACGGCCATTCTAGACTGAGATGTCTTTACGTTAGATGATATCTGATATTACTTGACCCAATTTCTCACATTACACAGTGGAAGTTCCGTCGAGTCCAGACACGATTACACAGTGAGCAATGCAATTCTAGAGATTGAAGATCAAGATTGCCCGGCTATCATGTTAATCTAGTACCGGATGATACTTTGAAGTCTGTGATCTTTACCAACAATATACTACCGACGTGAAATACGAAAGAAGACGACGGTATTTGATGGGGCCCAGGACATGCATAGGCATGGCTTCTGATTTCTTATCATCGAGCCAGATGATTCTTGGTAAAGATCTAGAGATTTATAACCATTTTCCTTATCAAATCCGTGAAAAAAACGGCAGGTAATTTGTGAAAGCAAATCACAAATTCGTAACTTGACGATATGTTCTCTGATCTTCCCAGTGGCTTCACTTGATCCTCTGAACATCTGCAGTTGACCTGTAGTCCAAACGAGCATTTATATCTTGATCTCCGAATTTATTTTTCTAATTGTATAGATCCTGTGAAATCATTCACAATCTCACCGTCCATCAGGAGAATCGTGTTATTTAGCTTCGTTGTCATTACTTTATGTGTTTCCATACAATCAGCACATCTTTTTAGAGGAAATAACGATTGGGTAAGATCCAAGCATTTGGGATGGGAGTCTTCCAAAACAGCGCAGGCGCAGAGAAATTCTCTCCGGGCGAATGCCCTCGCCGATGTCGAGTTTTGACGTAGCATACGCTACGCAGTGTGCCCAGTAGCTTGGACTGATGTTCGAATTCGTTGTCTTAAGCTTGAATCTTTGATGTTTTTCAATCATTCTGATATTCTTATGATTCTAAGAAGAACCAGTGACCAGAGAAATTCAACATCCAAGAGGGCTCCTCTATTCACAATTCTCTCGCTGTGGACTGCAGCCTGGTGGTTTGATACACCGGTGCCACAACTGGGGGCATATATTGCCTGATTATGATAGCTCTATAGCAGAGCAACCTGTCTAATCTACCTACGTTCAAGTAGAGGCTTTTGACATTTCTGTTGCCGCTCTCGTCCGCCATCGTTAATGAGGAATTCAGAAGCTGTTCGTAAATAGTTTTGAGGCTCATCATGACCACCATGGTTTCCGCTTGAACATAAAGATGAAATAGATCTTCTCGCAATGTGCTGCAAATTTAGGGTGATACACTGGATTCCTGATTGAACGCCGGTCCCATCAATGCGCTGTGAGCGATATAATAAGTGATGTTTGAGGGAAATGAAAGTGTTGCTCGCTTAGTCAGCAAACTGACTTAGTGAAACTTTCGTCCACAGCCCTACTCGAAGAAAACGCCAAAGACTTGGACTTAACATCTGCCGTTCTGTGCAGACTGTTTTTGTAAGATTACATTTTATCGATCAACAATGCACGTATTCGGCCACTAGATATCCAAAGGTCATGCTGCGTTCAGCCGCGGTACTAATACCTGTCTACTCGATTCGATGCTCGATTCGATGATAGAGCGATTCTACAATGCATCGAAATGAGTCGACGGCTACAGATTCGACCCCTTTTCCTCACCGACTGCATCGAATCATTCAGCGTCGCCAAAGTACATCTCCGTACATCGTATACCTCATGTGCCCCTCTCCGACATGATTAATATACACTGGTGGGGTGAAGTGGGGTAATGAACACAGTCGTGGTATCCTACCAGCGATTAGCACATATCTATGTTAAGGTACAAGTTTTGTTGAAACATGAGTAGGTAACTCATTAACGATGCGCTGTTGCTGTGAACTTTAAACTGCGGGTTGTTATTGTGTACTCTGGAGCAATCATACTGAGATGGTTTGAGATTGCTACTGACCCAGAGTGACAGCTCAAGTGAGCATTCTGTACGGAGTGTGAAGCATGTTACACGAGACCATCCATCAAGGAATTACGTGGCTTGACTGTGCCACTTCCTTGAGCAATGTACTCGTGCTGCCAGAAAGTATGCAACTCCAACGCTAGATGCACATACCACAAGATGGTAAACTACAAGAGGACTAACCTGGTTTTCATAGCGCCGGAGTTGCATACTTTCTGGCCGCACGAGTAAGATATTTGAAGGATCGATGGCATAAGCTATCTTTGCGCTCTTTCTGCTACAGGTGCAGACACACAAGCGGTAAAATTACCCCTGAGTGATGCAACACTACTTGATTCTTCAGGAGATACCCTCGTTCAGTCAGTCATTAACGCCAATGGTTTCTGAGAGCTTCCATGGTCTCACGAAGTCCTTCTCAATCTTCTTCGAAACTGGTTGGCTATCCAGGTACAACCACTTTGTGACCAGGGTAGCTACAAGCTAGTGTGGGTCTGTCCATCGTATTCCATCATTATGACTTAGAATTCTGTAATGCATATCACTCATAGCCACCGAATCCGCCGCAGTGGTGACATTTCGAAACCCTACCCCACATCAAGTGGGTCATAGCGGGTCATGCCACATACGGTGAAGCTTCTGATCCAATGTTTGTGGAAAACGTGTGAGCCAAGGAGGTGCCAAGCCATTGAAATGCCACCTTATGTGTGAAATTCACTTAGCATATCAGCGGGGGTTTCCATAAATGCGTCGATGAGTGGCTGATGATGGTTTTGCATTGCCGCAAGCATGCACGGAGGGGTAGACCCTGAGGCGTTACCATAGTCGAAGGTCGGACTACAAAGGACACATATATATCTGCTCCTCTCCTCCCGTTCACTTCTCATTCCATATCTCTCAACTCTCAACCACTTTCCAAACACTCTTCACAAAACAAAAACAAACCTCTTCTATATAACTCAAAATGTCTTTCCACCTCTCCGCCGAAGATATCCGCATCGATGACAACCACATCCTTAGAGCCCGTCTCAGAAACGAGAACGGTGACTGGGAAGATGCTGAGATTGATCTCAACCAATACATCGGAAACCAAGATGGCATGATTCACTGGGATGGCGAGAGTACGTATAATCTTCGAAAAGAAATTATCTTTATCCTTCAATTGTCATTCTCTAATGCTTCATATAGACTTCTCTCACAGCGCTGAGAACGTCACATTCTCCATTGAGGGTGGTGGACAAGTCCCAGTTCTCCGCACTTTCCTCCGCAGCATCGATGGCGAAGAGTTCAGCCGTGATGTCAACCTTGCTGAGCGTATTGAGAACCACAACGGACGATTTGTTTATGGTATGTATCCTCTAAGTCATTGGAGCCCTTCAAAGACTTTTGCTAATATACAACTAGTTTAAATGTTATATGCTTTAGCTAGTGCAGTCTAAAGAATGAGAATATCCTTTCAAGCGTTACAAATATTCGTTTTGGTGTATTACAACATTGACTGCATGATTTAAAATCCTTTCTTATGTCTTCGTGTACCAATTAACCTTGGCTCGTTCTATGTGATTCTACGCGCCTTGATTATCCAGTCTTACACCCCATATTACCAAGTTTTATCTGCTTCCATTACTATTTATTTTTCCGGCAGGCCGGGTGGTACGTTGGCGTCACATCCTTTTTTTCCCCACACATTGCAAGTGCTTCACAGTATCAAACTGATTCGTCATTAAAATCTCGGCCATGAGCTATCAAATACCAAACATGACGCGATATTACACGTTATAGTTTTTGAGCAGTTTCTACATCATATGTTTTTGCTGTCGTTGACATTAGCTTGGCAATTTGATTAACCCCGCTCGAACCGAATTCACGACAATTACATTTCCCTTTCACCAGTACTTTCCCACCCTTCACCTCCCCCGAGGATAGCCGATTTACGCAACCACAGTACATCAAATCTCCATCACTTTCGCAACGGGGGTTTGGATATCATCTTCTTAGCCCCTCCTTTGAACCAAACAGTCGCGCATAAGACGGATAATCCGGCACATTTTTCAGCCTGAATTCACATGCAGGGTAATGCCAAGACGCATGGCATAGCTTGGGTCGCATACCATGATATTATGTAATTATCTGACTCTTGGAGTTCCAGTTGAATCAAAGTTGGGCAAATGGTAGGGGTTGGAGAGCTAAAGCGGTTATATTCAGGAATTTAATGAGTGGTGTGCGGGATGCTGATGCTTGGGGAATGTAGCACGTATATTTTGCCCAGCCATAACACAAGAGTTGTCAGTCACTTGATGGTTGAGTACTACAATGGATATTTGGCCACACATCGAATTCCTTCTCTGGGAGTTTTGATCTCTACTAAGATGCTATTCACGAGACTTTTCGTGTCTCGCTGATTATGCCAAGAATTGCCGAGCCTAGTAGCTCTCGGGTTTCCTGTATGAAGATTGAGGGAATAGCTTTCTCATCCCTCATTTCTTATTTCAGATCTCCTTATTGAAAATGTCACATTAACTGTATTTCGAAAACGTTGGATTCTGCGCGCGAGAGTTGAAGAGCGATCCATACTCGTCTCTCTAATTTCCTTGGCAGCTACACAAACGAGCCACATCTGTGCATGTGACCTTCATCATGCTCCCAAGAAAGAGATGAGATAGAAAAAAACCACCGATTTGCGGATAAAAAGCTTTGTTTCCATACAGAGCCTTTAGGGTCTTGTATCCATCTTACGTTCGTACTCTGTTTCCGATGAGAATGATCTATAAACCGAGAGACGATAATATTCTAATAAATTCAATAAAGCTATATATTCGATATTATGTATTTGGATGAACTTTGAAGTTGGCATCTATTAAATGAGGACTTTTGAAGATTTAAGCTCACATTCAATGGCTTATTTGGATTGTTGGAAGATCACCTTGATGACAACATGGTCATATTTGTGGATAAACATCACATCCAATAGTCTTTGAGTAAGATACGAAGCTACATTAGCCAGCCTCGCTTCGTCGAGTCTTGGTATGATCGAAGGTTTCTTCATGAGATAATTATACAGCTTGTGATAGGAAATTGTAGAAATGAAATCTGTGCCGTCTAAATTGACATGGCTAGAGATGAATTTGTTCCAGATTTCTCCTTTTTCCATCAAGTGCAAATAGATGCAAAGCATCACATCTAAATCAAAATCAATGAAATTGGGTAAGGATATCCTTCACCAAATATCCTTCCCTCAGAATATGATGTTGAAAGATGATGTTGTCCGCCAGGTCTGTCTGGTTCCAGATTCACTTATATTGTATACAGCTCTAAACTTAGATCTTTTGTTCAGTATGCAAGATTCTTTGGATATTTATTTACGAAACTCATTTCTACCCCTTCACAACTATCATCCAGATTTTAATGCGAACTTAGCTACCCGAAGAAGCTGCCTCCCGCACAACATCGATATCATCACTCCCGAACGCCTTCATCAAACCTGTCCCTCAACGAGTTACCACATTCGACCAATCTAGCTGTCGTTAACAAGAACTTAGCCTCCAATTTTAACCCGTTGAATGAAGAGCCTTTCCATCCAAGCCTTATTCCACCACTTTTTCTTTCCAGGATCGCTCTCTCAATCACCCGTCCCGAATTGGGAATATCAACGTCATCTAGCGTGACAACGCATACCCATCCCCAGGCACAGCTCATCACCCGGAAACGACAGCATACAGAACAGACAGTATCGCCTCGTTATCAGTGTCGCGATTATAATTTGAAAAGATATTCAAATCAGTTAATCAAAAGATAAATCAAGTCGCGGGAGGGACTTTTTATATCGCTTACAGCTCAACCCATTCGGCAGGTGTAATGATTGTCTAGACCTGACACAAAATCTATCCTAAATGCGCTTGTAATTTTGCAAACCGCTAGCGTCTCCATCGATTCCGCGAGGATAGTCGTGCTAGGATGTTCACCCAGCGGGAAAAGGGCCTTGATCCAAAACCTTCACACGTATTACATTTATGATACCCAACCCAACAATCGAGTTCTGGGGAGACGGCAGTTGGAAATTTTCACATAATATAGGAGTAATGCGCACCCAAGCAGTCTTTGTAATTCCCGGTAGAAATATAGTTTGGCACTCTACTCAACCCATGAATTCGCAGATTCCCATCCTTCTGATTATTGATCACTGGCTAGACCATATCTCCTCTTCGCGTGCTTTGTTAGCGACCGAGAATACGAATATCAGATAATTGGGCTCACTATCCTCGTCTAGTGCTACGGCGGCGGCAAAATATACATACACCGAGCCTGTGGAAATGCACATGAATCAGATTCTGGAAATCGAGACGGGCAAGATGGAGAATTTGCGTACTACCTACTAGAATGGAAATTATGGAGACCAGTTTGGCAGATGTCGGTGGGTTTCTTGGGAGAAATATATGTGGTTCTAGGATCGGAGCGGGGGCAATGAGATGATCACGCAAATTGAATCCTTTGACCGGACCTGTATACTGCCATAAAACAGACGCTTTATTGAGCTTTGTCTCCTGTTATCAACAGAGTAGTGCATAGGAGAAACCCAATGAGAGATAACAAAAGGCTACGGTGAGCCTAAAGTCTGTGGGAAATGTTGTGCAGACGAACGGATCTATCTTTATACTCACTCCTACATATTAGTAAATATACAACAGACATTTTCAACAACTACAAACCCCAGAGATCCATTGCAAACCCCAAAGTTCCATTCTCATCCCCCAAATAATTCATTATCAAACTAGATAACACACTTCCAATACACGCCCAAGAATCCATTTCGCGATCTTCAGCAATAGGATAACTGACTAGCACAAGGAGAACTCCCGTCTATCACTTACCAACCAACAGCCAAAAAATGCATCACTATCAGATGCCTACTAATGGCTTCGAGAAAACCAATCTTACAATATAGGTTCGTAAAGGAGAAAGCGTGTTAATAACACGTGAATGCTGCCAGATCAGGGGTTATGATATGAAGATGATGTTTGTGAGAGTGCGAGGATTTAGATTAGGTATGTATATATACATATTTTGAAATTTGCACACTTAAAGGTCCCATGGTTTTCTCCTGAATCAGTTCTACTTGTATGAGTGTGTCGAAGCTAGCCTTACCTACACGCAGAAAATCAACATCAAAGGACTACTAAAACAAGTAACGACGTAAACACTGCGTCTAGAGCAACGACCATACTATTCCACTGTACACGTACACCACTGATCCATATCGTATCTATCCACATAAGCCATATGACTAAGCCTGATAATTGTACACATAATACATATTTAAAACTTTATTCATTCATGCCCAATAAATAAACATCTAAATTCTCATCCTCAGCGCGCCCCTCTCCAACTCACCGACCATTCCATTTCCAGCCAGCGCCCATTTCTCCGCCACAGTCTTCTCATCCACTCTCTGTCTCAAAACTCCACTCTGCGCCCAGTATTCCATCAAACTTCTCGCTTCTCGCTTACTCAACCCATTTAACCACATGACCTGTACCTTCTGCAATGCTTTATCGGCTCTCTCATCGTACTTCTTCTCATAGGGATCACGTTCTGTGATTTCTTCTTCCGATTGTCGATTGAGTTGTTGCACGATAGCTAGATTCGTGGATTTCGATACAGGCGCGTGACTACGTGATGTAGCTGCAATTACTGCACCTCCATTTGGTAGGGACTTCTCTCCAGAGAGATACTGCACAAAATGGTTTACAACAGCCAAATCGTGGGCATGAATCAATTCGAATGCAGCATTTCGGTAAAGACTGTTTTGCATGATCCATTGAAGACCGTCTAATGTCATGAGAACTGGAGGTCGGTCTGCAGCTGTAATTTCTTTCCAGAATGCTTGGAATATTGGCCAAGAGTGCTCTGGTTCCTGAGCTCCAAGTTCGCAAAGTCTGAGGAGAGATAAGTTTTCTTGGAGAGGAATTGGAAGACTATGTGTTTGTGACAATTGGAGCTTGTCAAGAACTGCTTCGTTGGCTTTGCCAATACGTCCCAGCCACGCCGCGGTGTATGTGTTTTGGGAAAAGAGAGTGGGCGTGGTATCGGGCACAGGGGAATATTCAGTGCAAGCGTTGACAAGTTCTTGGGCTATAAATCTTATTAGCATAATGCAATCCTTGAAAATAAAATAACATACTATCCGCAATATTCAGGACGATCCAGCCCTTAACAAAAGCCGAAGCCATAGCATGTAAAAGCATCAAACTCTTCCCTGATACCCTCCCTCCATCAACCACCAATCGCTCCGTCTTCTTCTCTGCTCCCGCCTCTTCTAAAGCCTTCGCACAAATAACACTTTCCTCCCGAACCAAGACCGCTGGCCTCCTAAATAAATTCCATCCCTGCGTAATCTTAAACGCTTCACTCGCTCTTAAGCTATCCACCGTGCTCCCACTCAATCCCACCACCTTTCCTACCAATCCCTCACTCGTAACATTGCTCATTCCTAAATCTTCCAGTTCGACTTCCAACGCATTCGTATTACTGAGTACGATTCTCTTCCTCAACGCCTTTCTCTCTCCTTCCGCGGGAGGTTTTCCAGTCCGTACAGGCGGCGGCTTCTTCTTGATCTTCAGAGTCTTTCCACCCCTCGCCATATTTTGTCCAAACGCGCCCTTTGGTTTGGCAGCCAGCGGATTCTTGGACATAACCGCACTTGTTGAAAATCCCGCCGTGGCTGCAATTGTTGGAAGTCGCAATGCCGCATGATTACCCTGGATTAATTGCGAAGTATTCGGCCTCGAGAGGCATTTCCAACATCCCGAGGATGCCATATCTGCGATTGCTGCAGTGAGTTTCAAAGGGTCTAATTCCTCTCGACGTGTCGTCCCTCTCTCTTGCTCCAGAAATCTTTCTCGACTAGGATCAAACACATCCCGCGCTAAATTGCGGCCGCACAAGGATCCTCCCGCAAAAGCAGCAGCCCAAAATTTATTTTATTTCCTCTGGTATCTCAATCTCAATTTCTCCTCCTCTATGAAAAATAAATCCAATCTTCACCCATTCAATTAATTTATCAACCTCGCATCCAACATGTCCGAAGACGCCCCCCAGAAACCATCCAAACTCCCCATCATAGTGAACAAACCCACTCCCTACACATTCGATCTCGGTCTCCTCCTCGCCGAAGACCCCAATCCGCTTCTCCTCACCACCTCCGCAAATCTCGAAGATGATCTAGCTGCGACTGCTAGAGATGGCGCGCAAGCACTATTGAACCAATTGTTGAGCACCTGTCCCATCGCATCGACGCCCAATGGTGTATTGCTGAGCTTACCTGGGATTGCTACCAAGCTGCCTCGTGAAAAGGTAATTATGCGATTTCGATTTTTTCTTCCCTTTTGCATTCTCGCGATTTGGAGATTCCAATTTGGAGACCCAATTAACAGTGAATACATACTAACACATCTCCAGCCTCTCCCTCCTCCAGTCGCCCAAACCACCTGGCAAAAATTCGCAGCTAAAAAGGGTATCAAACCCAAGACTGCTGAGGCCAAGAAGAAGCTTGTATATGATGAATCTACCGGCGAATGGGTGCCCAAATGGGGATATAAGGGAATCAACAAGAAGGGAGAAGATGATTGGATTGTGGAGGTCAATGAGAATAAGGAGCGCGAGAGAAAGGAGGGAACTGAAAGACAAAATGATGGAAGACGGGAAAGAAAAGAAAAGGTTAGGAGGAATGAGAGAATGCAAAGGAAGAACGAGAGGAACGATAGAAAGAATCACGGAGGAAAGAGGGATTAAACTGCTGGGATTTGAGTGTCAGCTCACATGCGATGAGGAGAAGTGCGGGAAAAGTTGGATGATTTCATGGTGGGTGGACTTCATTGTATGGCGTTGGAATGGATTATCATTGGCGTTATTAGGGCAGTCATTGCTTGTGGAAAGGAAAAAGTGTTATACCTTACGTCGGAAGACATTAGATCACAAGAACACCCAATTGAGAAATTCAAGAGTTATTATAGCATATAGCAATGGTATTGATCGATTCAAATTCATGCGAGAAGACATAAATGGCAAGACCCGCAATGAATAGCAGAAGAAAAATACGAATGCAGAATTAGTTCCTCTCCCACATCTACCCCCGGTCCACTACCGGTCTCAAAGCATTCTTGAGTGTTGAACCTTGATTATATCAGTTCACATCACATCGATAATATCAAAGTAAGAAGACTGAAAGTCAAAATGGTACATGGCATTACTTTCAAATCCATGCCCACGATCTCTGATGCTCTTCAGACTGTCCCCCAATGCACTCGTTGACCCTAGCTAGGTAATCTATGGTCTCTGGACTCCTTTGCTCCAAACATAACATATTCTCCTATCGTACAAACAAGTCCTGCTTCCCTCTCCCTCATCCTCATCTCCCATGTGCCTGATAGCCAGCCGGTCTCGAGGACCTGAAGCAATTCGCGCCTCCTGATTCATCTCGAAACTTGTTAACAATTCATTCCAGCCTCCATCCATCCGTCCATCTCCATCACGCCCCACGCTTATAATCCCTCAAAAAATCAAAGTAACAATCCACTCCATATACCACCAATCCATTTCCAAATCCCATACCCCATCCATCCATCCATTATTAAACCCGCCTTCTGTGCTATATGCTTTGTGCCGTCAAGATTCAAACATGCTGCGCTGGGGGTATTCAACAAAACAAGCACGCATGAAGATTTTGTGAAAAAACCATTCCATTCAATTGAAATGGGAAAAAAGGAAATACTTGTGTTGCATGAACGAACAAAATGAACGTCAAGAAATGTGTGTAGAATAGATCTCATCGGTATTTTGTGCGTGATACTGAAGGAAATTCGTTGAATGCATTCAGTCCATTCCATTTACCAAAGTTCGTAAGCAATGAAAAAATCGACCGAGGAAAATGTAATTTTGTCGCTGTATGTTTAGTTCGTACGAGTTTGTGAGAAACTTGCATCGCCCTAATATGTAGAGGTAGAATTATGATGATTTGCGACCTTTTGATGTGACTTTTCAAAAGCCCGTTTGTTAAATTCTTTAGTTTTGTAATTTTGAGCAAAAGAAACTCAAAAGCCAATAGGAGAGAGTGGTTTGATAGGACTTAATGGTCTCATATCCCCATTCCGAGGCGGCGTCGCCTGTATAACAGTCAAAGTTGTACTGACAGTATCGATACTGTTCATGCTATTGCTCTGACTCATGGCACCCTCCCTGTAATTCTCAACTTGAATCTGTCTTTGACTTCTCTCGCTATCCGGGCTTCTGCGTTGATTTTTTTCGCCGCTGGCTTTTCGTCCCTTCTCATGGCTATGCTTTCGGCCCTGATTCTCGAGGCTGACACTCGATGGTTTGCTACTGTCAGAACTGCTAACATTCCTTTCGTCATGACTCTCAACAGCAGTGCTACTTCGTCCACCAGCACTTCCAGGTGGCATCTGATCAAAAAGCATATACTCCTGTTCAATATATACTGCTTCAGTCTTGCAGCCCTTCCAACAATCTCTCCAGTCGCAAACAAGGAATTTGAAACAGAATGCATCCATCTTCATGCAAGGTTGAAAGCATATACATAAATTCCTAAAGTCCATCTTATTTTTTTCGGAGTGGGCGAGTAGTAGAGATAGATGGCAAGTGATGGCGAAGAGGAGGTAGTAATTGAAGGGAGAAAGGTTAGATAATTCTTCGACAAGTTGTTGTGGAACCTCCTCAGAGCCCGCACATTCTCTAGCAATTCGATCTTGTGCAGCTCTGGGAAGCAGTTCGTCGGGGAGTTCGCGAAGCCATGCTTTAAGCATCGAGCCAATGATGTTTATATCGTAGAG
This sequence comes from Botrytis deweyae, assembly GCF_014898535.1. NCBI lineage: Eukaryota > Fungi > Ascomycota > Leotiomycetes > Helotiales > Sclerotiniaceae > Botrytis > Botrytis deweyae. Next base: position 406,315 of record NW_024066217.1, read on the forward strand.
GTCATCACATTCGAAGAGATCGATATCAAGCTCTAGCGGCATGTTAGTGTATTCTCAGGAATCATCAAAGAAAGAATCTGCAAACCTTCATCAAATCTCCTCTGCCACTTTTTAACCTGCGGTCCGCTTCCAGGTACTCTGTAAAGTCCCTCCACATCACTTCCCTTGTAGTTCAAATAGTCAATCGCTCTCCAAGGGAAAGATGGCATCCAGAACTCCGTCTTATCCCTTGAATCCTCCAATCTCTTTGATATTCTGGTGAGTCGAGTTTGCTCGACAAGTGGCTTATTGATGACTTTTAAAACATAATGCTCATCATCGACCGAGGGTTCCTTATGTGTAGAGCTACCACTCCGTCCTCCCTTTCCGAATAGATTCTTGTGTATTGCTCCGGCTCCCTTTGTGGCTTGTGATTTGATGTTGTTGAAGAATGCATGTCCGCCGGCCTCTTTGAATGTTGTAGAGAAGGATGATTGATTTCTGCCATTATCCTTCGTGTGCTCCTTTGTATTTTCTCTCACGGAATCCTTTCCACGATTTTCTCTCGAGCGGCTGTGTTGACGGTCTTTCGATCGTTGTCGATGATTAGTTGGAGTCGACATCTCCCTACAATTTCTATCGTCGTCGCTTCGAGCCGGTGTTGTAGTCTTCACAGAAGAACTTGTGTGAGTGTATTGATGGGTAGATAAATCAGGATCCAAATAATTATTTTTTGGCGGAGAGGGCTCAGCGGGGCTGTTATCATCTCGTAATGATCTAGTTCTACCGAGGAGACTGAATTGCTTCGGTTTATTCTTTCGATTATTGATTGAATTGGAATCGGAATTTTGTTGTGGGGAGTCGTTCGTTGATGATGCCAGCGAGGCGTCAGATCTTGACTGAACCCCGACCGGTTTTCTAACTAATGAAGATCCAGTAGGACCTGATTCTATTTTGAAAAGGATTAGTTTATGTGAATCACTTAGCATGGATTAATTACCCAACAACATCATTGTCTGAAGAGGAAGGGACGAAACAGAATGGGTCGTACCACTTCTTTTAGTGTCCTGTGATGAAACCTTTCCGCTCATCGCAGGGCGGTCTGTGTCTCTGGACATATTATTGTCCTCGACAACATTCACTTGGCGCGGTATATTTGATGAAGAAGATGATTGAAGTTTACTTGCACTTTTTGATGCTTTATAATTTGAAAAGAATCCTGTTCGCGAAGGTTTTTCCTTGATGCCGACGCCCTTATCTGGAGTCCGTGGAGAGGGGGAAGATTGATATGAAGAAAGAGAAGGAAGAGTTTGCGATGTTGATATTCCACTTCCACTGCCGATGGTAATGGATGAATCTTTTTCGGATGTCTGCGGATAGACTTCTTGCATAGAAGAAGCTTCGTCTCTTTGATATTGTCCCTGTTCTTGGAGTTGGAGGTGGAGTTGTTCCTGTTGCTGTTGTTGTTGTTGTTGTTGGAGTTGAAGTTGTTGTTCTTGTTCTTGAGCTTGACTTCGGGCCTGTTGTTGTGATTGTGATTTCTTTGTGTTAAATTTGAAGGGAGATCTCGGTGATCTTGGGGATTTGGCACTCAAAGGAGATCTTGGACTTTGTTGAATGTTAATAAATTCCGTACCATTAACATTAACTCTTCCTCCTGTACCGGGTTCCAGCGTCAGCGGCTGTAGGCCATTTTTTCTTGCCATTTTCCCCCTGTTATCCGCCGATGACCTCTTTTCAGGGCCCAATAAACCCAGGGTTCTGATAGATTATCTCGTGTGCACCCTACACACTGCACAGCCTTCAGGTACCCGTCAATATCTCTATCACAAATCCTAAATAAATATATAAATATACTTCGTACTTCGAACACTTTCCGTTCTATCGCGCGGGTGGTTCGTGCGGATGAAATTGGCACCAAATGCTCTTCTGGGTCTGCTCAGTGCTTCACAATAACTCTTTTCGGAAGCATGTAGATGAACAGGTGAAGATAGATCCTAGAATTGTCCGTCTTTCCGCACTCTTTTCGCAGCCAATTCGTGTGAGGGAAGGTTTGAAACCCCCTGGTAATTCGGTCGCAGGACAATGAAAATGCTTGCTTGCTTGCTTGATCTATAATCCTTGTTCTGATCCACTGTCAAGAGACATTGATATTCGAAAAGCGGTAGGTAGAGAAAGTATCCTGTGATGGAGATGGAGAAGACGAGATCATTGGAAGTTCTGGGAAGAAGCGCGGAGTGATGAAACAGCCATGAGAGTTGTCGCGTACGAGGATTTCAAGGTTTGATCTATGGAATGTAGGGACTATGAGACTATAAGACTATAAGACTGTCTATCTACAAACTTTGGCTTTTCCTCTTAGGCTAAACTATTCCGTCTTCTTCCAAAGCTTCTACGACTCAAAAGGTTGGATGATTTTAGACGCGGGATCAGACAAACACCCACTTGTCCTTGGATTGTAACTAGTTTTACGATTAGATAGCTCAATGCGGTTATGGATTTACCTGATAATGAACACGGGGGGTAGGGATGGGGAATGGAGCAAGATATTACCTGTAATAAGGTTATTAAACGATATGAGTGAAAGACTTTTATACCATCTGTACCTACGCAGCAAGTGGATTGTATTCGTAAGGATATCCGTCGAGAAGTCGTAATGCTTTCAAGATTATCTCTTAGCGAGTAGTCCACCAGTCGAGTACTACATACCTACCTCTGTCTGTCTGTCGGTCGGTCGGTCGGTCTGTCTAGTATCTACTCGAGTATACATTAGATCGAATCTAATCAGCTGGAATCCTGCATATTTGCAATCACAATCAGAGGCGTTCTCACGAGTCACAACCCTCATTCTTCCAGTCAGTCACACATCGTATATCAAATCATCTTCCTAAGAACTAGCTGCACGGCCACGATGTGAGGCGCAAGTGCCATCATAGATTCATAGATTCATTAACACCGATTTCTGTTCAGATACCTCAGATACCTCCGAGATCAAAGCAACGCCGCCAGAGCGATAGGATTGCCATCTCCGGCTATGTCTAGTGCCTGTGAGCATTTTTGCGTAGACTCATTTCCTTTCATAGTCAGAGTGCGGATACAATGAATAATGCTAGGTAGTCGATCTAATCTACCTGCATATATGAGAGGAGCACCGGATGAGCCATTCATTGAAGCTAACACGAGTGCAGCATAATCGTACATTCACAATCCTTTCTCTCACCGCCGCATGCTCTTCTAATCCAAAGTGGGTTCATGAATGAACGAACGTTTAACTCATCCATGCCCATGTCCATGCCGGTACTTTCATCAAGCCAGGAACCACCATGGAGTTTGGAAAAAAGAAAGATCAAATTCTAAACTCTTTCTCTCCAATGCTCGGCATCAATTCCTTTTGCCGTTATATTGCTTTTCAAAGCGCTATTATGCATCGTATTCGACGGACATCCCCATCTTCTTTATCCTTGCCGGCACCGTATCTTTTTCCGACTATCCGTTTTTCAGACGTAGTGGGTGTCACAAGATTAGATTGTCTCGATTGGACAATCCATATGCATGAAAAAAGAAAACGGCAGATTCGAAAGCAGGTTCCATTTCCTTAGCCAGGAACAACGAACACCTTTCTGTTGCAGTCTGTAATTCGTCCATCAACCGAATTATAAAACATGTATCAAAGGGGTCGTCATTCTTTCTGCCAATACAATTATTTTGCAAGAATAGCTGCGCGTACACAAGTAATGGATTGTGTTGACGGTGTACGGTGTACGGATTACGGATTTTCGGATTACGTACAGAATTCCATGGTACATACAGTGCGGAGAGGCACTTTCCTTCCCGAGCACCGAGTACCTTTTTCTGCAGATAACGATCATACATGCCTTGGGTTGGCCATGGTGAGTATTTAGTTGGTGACAGCCCACGCGCGCGGTACTTATCTGTACCATGGTAACGGATCGTATGGATTAAAACGTGGCTATGCAGCAAATTCAGGAGACTTGGTATTATCACGTGATGCTCTTTAGTCTTTCTATTTTTATCTTTGATTGTTCTCTAGCCGTTGTACTCCGTATGTAGCTAGGAAGGCACCTAGTACACACAAGCATTTTCATCTGATATCAAACGGTAGCCCCCCCCTTAGAAAACCTTCATTCATTTCATCCAATGCATCCACGTGCTGTTAGTACAGAACACGACTCAGTGTTAATTGTGTATAGAAAGAGTTTTCATTCTGCTAATGCTTGAGATGTACTTTTTGCGCTTGCTATTTTCTATCTATGTGCTTGTATTTGGTAATCTCAGTCTCAATCATGCTCTCCTCTGAACATCTAGGAGTGTCCTAGTATACATGCAACATGTAAACATTGCATTTATCTTAAAGCTACTGTTCACCTTGAGTGGGTGAGGAGGAAGAAACTTCTGTATTTGCATAGCATTCATTACATTTGTCCTAATTATACCCTTCATATACCCTAAACTTTGAAAATGTGAGGAGGGGTCTGGAACACGGCGATGGATAACGATAAAGACAAACTGCTGGTGTGTATGTGGCATTCGATTGAGTACTCGACCCGCATTATTTTGGAGAACTTGATGTTCTACTCCATAAGGTTCTGGCCAGATGAACTCCAGCTGGAGTTTGTAATTGAAGCTCCCCACCAGATATCTGCACCAGAAATGATCCACAGTATGCGGCCACAGCTCCTTACTTTGCATTCTGGGAACAACTCTCTCGGTACCAATTTCGTTTGTTCTTGAACCAGATCTGGGCTCTGAATCTATAATTACACATACCTATTCATTACTCTTCATTACTATTCTCCCCTCCACTCACGAGCGTTGATAAGGAAGCCTACCATCTTCTAATAGATGTGTACACCAAAATAACGAAGCATGAATGTCTGAAATGATGTGAAATGTTGAAGCATCATTTTTTGGGTTGCTTAGGAGCGATAATTCTTCGCTCTGTATTGTTAACGAGATAGTGGAGTGTCGATACCCAATTCTACGAAACTGCCCTAGAACATTCAAAAATGTTGAAAAATTTGAAAGCAACTCCACATGGCAAAAGCAGATTACGATATGAATACAAATGAAGTTTATCCTTCTAGGCTAGTGGGGATTGTGGGAGGATGGGGTAGACGGAAAGAACTCTTTCTGTGCTCGCATAATATACACTACGACTTCTGTCGCAACAGTTGGGAAATTTGGTCGATTAATGATTCTTTCTATATAAAGCTTAATCTCGAATTTGTTGTTTTGAAAATTTCCTGGTATAGAGCTCTATCATCATGATCCATTCTAAGAGTTCGTTATCCGCCCTGTCGTGTTGGTGATAAATGCCCACTAGCAAGAATTCCGTCTATTTTCATATGTCCTTCGGTAAAATTCATGACGAAGTCTCTCCTGACAGGATTTCTTGTAGACTGGAAATATTGCGATTCTAGAAAGTCCTATAGGAACGAGAAGAGGATTGAGAATGGAAAATTGCATCATTGCTGATGACTTAGCTTTGATTTACATAACTCGAAAACACTTTCTTGTTCACATACGAACACTTGAAAACATGCCAAAATTACCCCTACACCCAAAAATCATTTCTTCGCACTCCTAGCCACACCAAATTTTCTCCCCCAGGCTCTAGCCTTCCGATCCATATCCGCCCTGACAAATACCATCACGATGCCCATCAAACCAGCTAAAATCCAACTCAAAATAACTCTTCCAAATCCACCTCTCACACTACCTCCAAGCACACCCCCCTTGACCAACCACGTAAGCATATCCGTCGTGATGAGTTCCTCTCCTCCCTCTAACCCCTTAATACTCCTCTCCGCAATAACATGTGGTGTTCGACCCTCATCACCTTCCTCAAGCTGCAGAGTAAGACCGTGCTTAGTGAGATTCTCCGTCTCGTACGATTCCGTCAAAATCGTAGCCGGAAAAATAGTATGTACCCTCACCCGCGGCGCATCCGGAAAAGCCGCAGCATATAAATTCATCTCCTGCGAAAGCGAATCGGAAAGCGAGCGCAGCGCCGCTTTGGAAGGACTATACGGTGCATACCCCGCAAAACTGTACAGCGCCACAAACGACGCTGTGAAAATGAGATGGCGGGCAGGGGGTGCAGCATTGCTCTCGCGCTCCGCTTTACTAGATGCGGGATCACCCGCTTGCGCATCTTCTAATGGCTTGAGCCAGCTTCTCAACGTCGCGTGCGCCATATACGCACTCGTCATATAGTTACTCGCCATCTGTTTCTCGATCTGCTCGACCGGCGTATCGACAAACAGCGCCGGATACGCGCTCCCTGCACAACACCACACGGTATCCGGGGGCGCCCCGTTCCAGGCCACCACCTCGTCGATCACACGTGCGCATTCGGTCGCGGAGCAGAGATCCGCGCTGATGTGGTGGAAGCGCTGGGTGGAGGGGTGGGCGGCCCCCAGCTGGATGTAGGAGATTGCTTGTTCCAGTTTTTGAGCGTCGCGCGCGACGATGACGATGTGTGCGCCTTTTTGGGAGAGTTGACGACCGACTTCTTGGCCCATGCCGCGGGAGCCGCCGGTGATTAGGATGGTCTTTTGGTGGGTGAGTTTTGAGTTTGGGGAGGAATGGATGGATAGAGAAGTGCGTACCTTGCCATTGACTGGGAATGCGTTTTGGGAAGATGTATTGCCCATGTTTTTTTCCTGTGTGGAATCGAAAGCTGTGTTGAAATTGCTTAGGAGCTTTCAATATCGAGTTGTTAACGTAACTCAAGAAGTACTCGAGAGATAATTATCCCCAAACCCCTTGCATCAAGCAGTAAAGTATACTAAAACAAAAATTCTCTAAAATCCACAATAACAAAAAACTTTATTATAGGTACAAGGAGACTTGCAGTGTACTAACAACTATCGTATCAAGACTATTGAATCAAGAGATGATGATTTGATGACTAATGCTAAGCTAATATATAAGAACAGTAAATCCATTCAACATAATTCCCTTCACTCACTCACTCCTACCTATATATCATTCCCTCCCTTCTTATCACATACCTACCTGAACCTATAGATCAATAGATAGACAACATCTCACATACGTATATCTGACATATATTACACGCAGCCCGCCAGCCTATTTATATGGGTCACATTCAGGGGTTTTGACATAAAAACACCACGCGCTTTCCCCACATCTACTCGTAGGTTAGCCCAACCCCGCGTTTGTGAAGTGAAGTAAAGATGGGAAATTGGTTTGAGGCTGGGGTTGGGTTTAGAGTCGATTGTATGGGTGTGGGTGCGTTGTATTTATTTTATGATTTTATGGCGGGTTTGTAGATTGGGAATTGGGGTATCTATATATATATATATATCCATATATATGTATACCTACCTATATGCATGCATATGTGATAAATAGATGGAAAAATAATAATCTAAATACCCAGTCCTAGCCCAGTATCAGTACTCGCATATCTCTCTACCTACCCTACCCTACCTAATATCTCGTACCCTAATAACTATACATACTCGATAGTCTCCCCATCGCGAACCCCTTATAATACCTAGGTACCTACTATTTCATCCCCATTCATTAAACTCTCATAATCATTTTATAGGTATACTAATCCACCAGTGATCAATCAATCGATTAGTAAATCGATGAATAAACACTAAACACTAAATACTAACTAACCCCTTATTTCTCTTTAATTTTATATTAGCATTAGCTATTTTTATACATTTATACTTCTGTTCATAAACTTATTCTATCTTATATATCTATCCATGAATAATTGTAGTTGTAGTTATAAACCAAACTAAATCATAGAGATACAGAGATAGAGATATAGAAGTCGAAAATAAAAATAGAATCCTCATTCTCAGCGATGATACGAATCACCTGCATCCTGTACAATCGTGAGTTGAACTTCGAGGTCTGGGGTTAGCGATGTGTAAGATTACCTATGAATACTAGGTACCTGCAAATCGATGTGTGATCGACTCGGGCAGGGGGTGAAAATGGTAATTTGTAAGATCTTACTATTAGAGAGTTTGCTATTTGTTCTTTGCGATTTGTGTGTGTATGTATATATATATGTGTATATATGTGTATATATGTGTGTGTATATGTATGTATATATGTATGTGTATATGTGTATATATATGTGTGTATATGTATGTATATATGTGTGTGTATATGTGTGTGTATATGTGTGTGTATATGTGTGTGTATATGTGTGACTCTCGATATGCGGAACATTTTCTGCGCAAGAAAAAAGAAAGAAACGGTTTAGCAGAAGGGAAGATATTACGTGGAACTTGAGATGTTTATGGTGATTGGTATCTAGTATGCTACTGGAGAAGATACACGTTTATTATTTACATTTACATTTTCGTTATTTGGGACAAATGTTATATTGACTCGTTTGTCAAATGATTGAGGTTGAAATCTTTCTAGTTATTCGTTTATATTTCTTGATAGTAGATAACCTTACATACCCCCTTTCGTTCTCGATGTCAAGTACTCGCTCTCACCTTTACCCTCACTTTGGCCCAGCCTTCTTCACAATCGAGCTATCTATCTCCTTTCAGAAAGCGCTTTCCCATGTACTGGTGTTCAGCCTAGGTATTGGTTCGCCGAACCACTTTCAATATACGCACTCTCAGACAGTAAGTAAATCAGAAGAAGGCCGATCAATTGGTAAATCTGATTTCCTTTGATAGAAAGAATGTAGAAGAGTTCTCTATTCAGAATACTATTAGTGCTTATGTGCAGAACATCGTATATCTCAACTCGAAGACAAAAAGCCTCTGCTTTCCTTCTATTCTCGTTGAACAACTCACCGGGTACTTCGTGCATGTCAAATTGTGTGCTCGTGATGTCTTGAGCGGGGAACATCTATATCCTATTCCTCTGATTCTTTTGGCGATGGAGTGGAAGAATCGTATTCCGTGGTCTACGAGATAATGTCCATGTTTATGGTGTGAAATTTCGTGGTTGGTGGGAAGACCAACTTCATTTTTCTTCCTGATTGAGAAGGGATGGTAAATAGAGTTGACGAGTGGATAGAATGGATTTTCCGAATCAATGTTGTGGATACAAGACCATGTTTTGCAGTCAACACTTTGCAAGAAGGAAGCGGGGTTCGTGATAGGAGAGGTGACGGCTAGAATGAATGAAGTTATAATATCTCCAGTGCTTGTTGGTGACAATGGAATTGATGTGAACATAGCTCCGAGACTAGGAATGATATAGGATTTATAGGGACTCTTCAGGCACCATAGCCTGAAGCAGATATGCAACAAAACTTTTGAAGTTTCTGCCAGGGCGGTGGGATTGATTGATCTGATAATGAGGGTGGGAATCCGATAACTTATAAATGAGGGGGATTGGAACAGTATAAGTTTTATTCCTTTTCCCTGCCAAATTCAACAACAGATTATTTACCTTCCCAACAGGACTTAATTTCTCTGGAAAGTCTTTCAAAGTTGAATACGTATTATCATCAATTTCTGAAGTGATCAAGGCATCGGCTTGTCGTCCTGAAACGGGTCGTCCGCCTGGCATTGATGTTCCTGGAATATGTATCATTCTTCATATCAATGATGTGCAACATCAACGAGTCAATAGAAACAGAAACATCATCATCTGTACATGGATATAATGGACATCTCGTCCGGTCTCAATTTTGGGCATATTGTTTCCCAAAAACAAACTTTAGCGCAGCCTTCGTGGCGAGCGGATGCTGTCGCAATCACAACTATGTGATATATGAGTAACCATGATTCCTCTTTCCCTTTGAGAGAGACATACTCAGGAATCCTGTGCCTATTACCAATGTCACTGAATTTCTCGACTTTTTTCACATCTGCGAACTAAGACCGCAATCTCGTATCTATCATTGTTCAATTGACGAGTTCCAAAGGAATTCGTCCAAAATGCAACCGCCAGTATAGTTGTACTAGTCCAACATCCAAGAGCGCCTATATTAAACGCTGGACGAAAAACAGGTGTAACCTGCAACGCGTATGTTCAAAACTCGAATTTTCTTGGTCATAATTTGAATTGTGAAACTTTGTGAAGTGTTAGACAAATGGAAATATCTGAGCTGAGCAGAGATCAGGATGACCGTGTGTCTGTGGAAAAAGCAAGTGCGCATACGGAGTAGTAATAAGTACTAGGTAGGAGAATCAATACTGAGGGGTAACGCAATGATGATGACTGGCGTCGCTCTTATACTTAATCGAGCAGATTTATGAATATCACATCGTGTTGTATCTGTCTCACTACCTAGATATCGACCAATCTTCATCCTGAAATGCACACCATGCAAAAGTTATTTCGAGATCACTTGATCATATTCTCTTAAAGCGATAGAGATGTGTTTAGTGAAAGTGTTCGGTTAAGGATCATACACGAGCAGTATAAGAAAGTCTCTACGATAGGTCTTTATACAGAGTGAGAGAATCTCGATATTTGATTGACCCCTGATGAATTAACCTTATTAAGCGTCACTTAAGCGGACATAAGGTTAATAAAATCTTTTAGTTTGAAACTTAATCGTTAAGAGTCCACTATAATTCCATAATTCTGCAATTTGTCAAAACGTTCCTGCAGAGCTTACCTTACCTGACCACTTTTACCACTTAACACGGTATAGTTGTGGGGGGAAGAAGAAACAGAACGGAAACATCAAATTTTCCGATGAGAAGATGATTGCTAGATGGGTGGGTAGATGGTTAGGTAGGCAGGTATTGGTATGACATATATGAAGAAATGATGAGGAGTTCATAAGTGGTAGAATGTAGGGGCTTTATATATATATATATATACATATACATATACATATCTGTATATATGAAAAAAATATAAACAACGTCGTTACTACATAATCTCACAACATATGTGAATAACACAACACGTAAAGATATACTCATTCAAGTGAATCAATAGTAAAGCAACATCTCGTATTCTTTTACTTCCATCTGCCCCCGCAAAAGGCCTGCATTTAGCTTATTATTACAGTACGCTGTAGATCTCCACATTCAATTAACCTTGCCCTTCCCTTCACTTCCCTTCCCCTTCCATCTTTTCTACCACAGCAAAGTACTCTTTTGCAACAAACAACCAACTCCTTCCACTCAGGAATCCTTCAGACTGCGATCCTACTACCAACTGTTTCTTACATTCATTCATCAACAATCTTTCATCAACATTATTTAATGTGTCAATCGTTTTACTACTCAAGTATATTGACAATCCAAACCGAAACAGTCCCAAACCTTGGCACCTTCTTCCAATATTAGCCACTACCGAAATTACTTGGATGGAGAGAAGAAAATAAGTCGCAACACAAGTATCCTGGACTATGATCATATCATCACGAGCGATCAATTGTTACAGCGTCGAATCCATCATCCATTCTGCCATCCGTTCATCCATCCATCGAGCAACACGACTGGAAGGCGACATTCCAATCTTATATTGAACTCCCCTCAAAAATATCTCCTATCCGCATTCCACGGGAGATATCCGCACGCCATATATACCAAACAAGTATAGAAACCTGCGAGCGACGAGTAGTTAGTGGAAGAGTGGGAAGATAATAGTAAATTATTGTCGCAATCGCGAAGACCATCGTCTACCAACATCCCACACAATGTATCGATCCATCCTCTTATTTGCGACGGCAATTCTACCCGCTATTGTCGGAGCCCAACAATTACAAGACGGCTCAATTGTTCCATTCTCATCCGGCCTTCCATCGTGTGCCTCGCAATGTGGACCTCTTTCCGATGTTCAAGGGGCTTGCATTCCTCCAGTTACGGCCGATGTCTCTAGCTCTTGTTTTTGCGCAGATTCTAGATTGACGCCTTTCCTTACTGGAACCTCTGGGGTATCTTCTGTGTGTGGTGCTGCAAGCTGTACGTCGGAAACGGATTTACAAAGTATCGAGACTTGGTACCAACAATATTGCAATACGCAATCGGCATCGACTACTACATCGAGCAGTGGAAGTTCTGCTACTTCGTCGAGTTCATCGGGGTCAAGTTCAGGTAGCACAAATCAATCTTGGTATGTAATTTTTACATGGAAACGGTCATATAAATAGCTAATTCTCTTCCAGGTTCTCTAGTCATGCGAAATGGGTTGCAATGCTTATTGTACTTGTTGTTGGAATAACACTTGCGTGGCTTATCGCATTCTATTTCCGAAGACGATATCTTCGAAAGAGGGAAAAGGAAATTGAAATGAGACCACCAGTTGCTTTGGGGCCGCATCAACTTCAAAATACAACAGATGGATACAGATATGGAGAGGGCGCTATTAATGCTGCTGAAGGAGGACACCATAAGGAAGCTACTAGGTCAACCGTGACATCTACACCAGCAGAGGCAACGAGAGGCAAACGGGAAAGTAAGAGTCTCCAGAAAAAGCAAAGAACTTAAAATATTGGATCTTTAACAAATGATGGAATTCATGACTGCGGGGCGTTCAACTCGGCGATAGGGTACGGTGTTTGGGGAAAAGTTAAAAGGCATATGGTCTTTGTTGAATATATTTATTAATGGATGGAGCTTTGTTGATACCACAGGTGAATGGCGATAGTGTCACATAATGGAATGTCTCATTCAGTCTGAATAAGTGCATTATTGAGGAGGTATCAAATAGTTGGTACTGTTAATATTATGAAGTTTCTGTATTCATCCGTTGTCTAGTGCAAGGGAATTAATGGTCGTTTGTGTCGTTTGTTACATTCGGTTTCTGGATGAAAAACTGGACAACAGTTCCCATCTAATTTGCTTGTGCACAGTGTCCAATAGTCTAGACTGACAGACTATTAAATGTAAATTTCAGGAATCTGATAGCCTGTGGCTGTGGGCTGTATTCCACATGATTAGAGAGCTAGTGAGTGAATCATTCGATTTTGGACTTTTCTTCTCTTCAAAGTATGAAAGCCAAAGATCCATTTACAAGTACCATCTCACAAAATAGCTACACGATGTCTGTCCAGGCAACAATTCCCAAAGAAGTCATCATACTCGGCTCTTGCATTTTGTTCACTTGTTACATTCTCAACTGTTTAGTTCATGAAACATTCTGGTTTTGCATTGGACTTGAGACCATCTTCTTCTGCTGTGGGTTGGGGATCTATCTTTTGGCTGTCAAGAACATCTACAGCTTCAGATTGAACTGGGTTGGCAAGAGAGGTAGAAGCATGGTTTAGGAGTGTTGAGATTGAGGCTTCTCTAGGTACTTGAAAGAACCTTGGAATACACGATCTAGATATCTAAGATTCTTCAAGTTCCCCGATTCACTTTTAGGAAAGTCCCCTTGCCCCCTGACTCGAAGTTGATCCGAGCATACACAGCAAGATATTCACTTGGATCCACAATCTCCTCTTCTCCTCTTTTTCTGCCTAGAATCTCGAGCTGGCGCCTCGACCGACCATTCTTGTTGTCCTTTTAGGAAAGACCTCCGACCTCTTCCCTCCATTCTGGTTTCTCTTTCTTTTACAATCAACAACCTTAGATATCTCTCTCTACTACTCGCAATACTTGTTTTTTCAAGTCATAACCCATACTTTCTCTTCCTATTACAACTCTCAACTTTAGATATCTCTACAAACTTGTAGATACTTATTTATTCAAACCATCACCTTGCTTTCTTCAAATACTTGCAATATCCGATCACATACTTGCTTCGAGTCTCGCAGACTTCCTCAAGTACACTACTTCACATTATTTATCTTCTGTGCTGCCAGTTTCACCATTTTGCTCTTCAGATTGCGGCACTTCACAGTTTGTCTTCGCACAACAAAATTCGACATCTTTATCCTCAATCAAAGCCTCCGAGTTGTTGCCCAGCAAAGACCACACTCAAATCGAAATAGCATTACTCATGATATACTAAATCCACCAATACTACGAAATCATGGACATACCTTTGTCTTCCCGAAATGGGGGTGAGTCTTCGAGACTCGATCATATTGGCCAACACTCTTCTTATGCCACCCCTCCATCATTCGGTCTCACCTCACACTCACAACGCATAGCAAAGCATGCTAAACATCAACAAGCAAATGCAGAATATGCAGCTTATGCAGAATCTCCCGAATATGCAGACCTCGTCACAAAGTTGCAAATTCGTATTGCTGTCCTCGAGAACGACCTCGCCCATGCTACAAGGGATAAAGATGAAGCTATCAAGAGTTCCGTCATCATTGCTAGAGCACTGGGTAACGTTGCCAACAATTCGGAGTCAATTACGAGAAAGCTACAAAATCCTGATGCCGAAGAATTGGAGGAGTTGAGAGTTGTAGTGCCAAGATTGAGAAGGGAAAATGCTATTCTTTGGGAACGCATCGAGTCTCGAGAGACTGATCACATGGCCATCAATGATAGTCTCACCGATGCTTCCTTTAAAGGCAAGAACCCCGACCCATTTTCCGTGGATGAAACCAACCACCGCATCCCATTCAGGCCACGAACAACACATCCCATCATCGATGCGGCCATAAAGAAAATCAGCACTCAGGAAGAATCCAGGCACTCTCATCACCCAGTCAACTTCAGCGAAGCAACCCATCTTCCCAACACAGTCAATCTTCAGCGAGGTGAAGACGGTAATTTATCGGTTCCACCCAGCTTTCCCATTCTCCCCACCACCCAAAAGAGAAGAACCATTCACGACTACAACACCTCCACGCTCGATGACGTTCTTGCCTCTGATGATGAAGATGAGGATCCGGTAATCAAAATAGAAGATCAACTTCTCTTTCAACAACAGGCACATGCAAATTTCATCAATGTTCCTGCTCCTGCTGTCCTCAAAGCCGGTTTTGAGTTATCTCCAGAAAAGGCTGTGAGGGGTCATGATTATGCTAATCAAAGCCAGCCTAATCGCAATGTCTACTATGATAGATTCAACACACGCAATTCAAATGCATCAACTCGTTCCCGATTCGCCGAACTCGCCGATTTGAGAGCAGGAACCACTATCTGGACAACATCTCACCAGAGAGATGGTGAGATCATGACTCACATGGGTGATTGTGATCCAAAAAATCGTAACATTCCGGACTATTTTAGATACGGGATACTTTATGTTCCTGGGTCAGGCGATGGTGATTTTTTGAGAGGTGTCCATATTGGGGGTATTCCAGAGTATATGGACCTGAGGGATGTTCTTACGAGGGTTAGAGGTGGTAGGATCTACTCAGCAGTTCTATTAGACACATTGAAGTTGACGGGTAGTAAGTCGGCGCTGGTTACGTTCATCAATCAGGAGGATGCCAAGGCTTATGTTGAGTATGCGAATGCTCATCCCATTACGCTCAGGGCAACAGATTCGGGTGGTGAGAATGTGGGCAAGGCGATTGTCACACATATTCATACTCCCACATACCCTTTCTCTCCAGCAAAATTTAGGACGATCTTTGAGCTGAATCGTACTCGCGTCCTTACGATCCCCAATTTCCCTCCAACTATTTCCCTTCGAACTCTCGTGTATGATTTGAAAAACAGAAATGAGTTTAAGGCTAACAGCTTGCTCGAATGGTACATCGATGAAGAAGGAACTCTACGAATGGAGTTTTCCAGTATGGATGAAGCTGGGAGTGCTTTCGGTCTTTTAACCAGGTCGGGTGCTTACCGAGATTTTGGATTGATCTTGCAATTCGAGAGAGATAATTGTGAAGGGGACTTGCAGGAATTGGAGAAAGAACCTGAAAAGAGAAGACCCATGTTTCCTCCAACAGAACTGGGAGTTAGGACCAACAGACGTGGAAGTCGAGTTGAGGGAATGGGCGATGGTTCGAAAGTGGATGCAGTTGTTGATTCGGTTTTAGTGGTGCAGAGAAAGAGACTGGCAGCGTTGCAGAGACAACATGATGTCATTCCCAGTTTGAGAGGCTCAGCTTTGAAGGCAGGTTCGTGGGCCGATGAGGTCGAGGAGGAATTGGGAGATAATACATCGATCCAGGATTTTGGTCGTCAAGATGAAGACACTGGTACCATCAGACATCAACCATATCAAGCAGATTCCAGTGCCGGATCTACATCAACCCTCATCGGAGCATCATCTGATGCCCCACAAAAAGATGAAGATCCCTCTTTCGTCACCCCAAAACGCGCACCTCGCATTATTACTGGAAAACAATGGCTCCTTGAAGTTGCTGCCGCTGAATCTTCTTCTCAGAATCCATCTACATCATCAGCTACATCAAATTATGATGCGCCAGCTCCCATGCCAGACACACCTACCTCCAACAACTCCACACCTCGACCCCGTCTTGTTGTTTCAACCACATCTCTTCCTCAAAATGACACCACCAAATCTTCCTCTCCAAGCTCCGCAGAATACAGCATTCATTCTTTCGCTTCCTCCGCCGCTTCTGCCGCCGACAATGACAATCCTTCCCTCCCATTTTCCCATCCCAGAAAACAAACCCAAGCTCCTCTTGTACACAAGGCTAAACCATCAGTCCAGTTCATCGGTCCACGTATCTCCGCCTTTCAACCTGCCCAACCCGGAGAGACTCCCCCCAATCTTCCGACCGAGCCAACTGCATCAATATCAACCCCACCAAGCGCAAAAATCCAAGCCCTCCAAACCTTCAAATCCACAGTCGAAAATGCAGATACAAAGGTTTATTTCGATCTTGATCCGGAAGCTGATACCGAGAAGGCAATTTTGGAGAGTGAGGTTGAGAGTGATCATGAAGTACATGGAAGTGTGGATAAAGGAGAGGTTTTGAGTGAGGAAAAGGGAAAGGGAAAGGGAACGGGAACGGAAAATGCAGTGAAGATTAACCCGGATGAAATTGATCTTGATGCGGAGTCTGATGGGGAGGATGATGAGAATGAAGGTCTTTTTCAAAAGGAGCTAGTTCTTGATGATAGAGCTCAGGATTAACATCGGTATGGAGACGAGGATGGAGATGGAGATGGGGAAGCATGCAACGCAGATGTCTTTACTTATTCAACCAACATCGATGGAGAGATCATGGGTTTACTTCTACTTCTGATTCTGGATCGAAAAATCATATTGGGAATGGAGTTTTGGGTGGAAATTCTAATGCTAATGCTGGTGCTACTATTATTAAGAGTTTACGTAGCGTGATGGAGGGTATTTTTTTTCTTTTCTGCGATGAGACATTTTCTTCTCTCACAAATATTTGCTGGGATGAGCAGGGTGCATACGCTGGGATCAGATAATTCTGCATTGAAAGCGAGATGTTCTTTTGAATTCTGAATTTTTGCTTATTTCCATTATCTATTTTTTCATTTTGATTTGTTGAGGGAGTTTCCTGTGTGCGGATTTACGAATTTATCTATCTATCCATTTATTTTTCTCGAATAGACAAATAGATAGATAGATTGGAGATGAATGAATTTTCATCTCCATCTCGATTCTCCAAGCCGTAGATAGATAGTGGAGAAAACATATCAAATCAAAATGAAAGCAAAGTACATATTCGCAACTCTGTCTATAAATTTGCGTGACAGTGAGAATCGAAGGTGGTGGTTGTTTGGGAAGTGCGGGGTGGGTTATAGATACAGTTCGGATGGATGGGTTGGATGCTAATTATTATCATATGAAATTTTTTGTCTGTTGAGTCTTTGATGCCGCATCTCATGCCTAGGTATGTAAGGAATTGGATTGAGCTTGGGATGTGTTGGATATCAGAGATTTGTGTGGCACGTGACTATTTATTACATTCATCGGCTAGCTAAGCAGTTTGACTACAATTTGTAAGAGAGCAAGGGTTTCTAATGATTCTGTTTTTCTCGACTTTCTTAAATTGGTTTATTAGTCGCTCTTCGATATATTCTGACTTGTAATCGTGACATTAGATTGAATAGACCACCAGACAGATGCTGAAGTTTTAATAGTCTTGGACATGTGATCGTGACAGTCTTACACTGGAGTCTAACGGACCTCGATCCCCAATTGGTGAGTCTCCGTGTTTGTTGCACATCTCAAAAAACAAGATTATTGATATCAATCCAAGACCAGGGATATCCTTAAAAGCTTGATATAAATGCCCTTTTAACAATGTCTTTCTAACGCTTTTGGAACTGGGCAATAGGGCATGCATATTTCGAGACATGCAACAATTCCTCTTTTTGATACGACCTGACCAATCTTAGGATTTGATTCCATTGAAAAGACTTGTTATACGAGATATTAAACATCCTCAAGTACGAGGTCACGCCGTACGATTACCATGATTTCGGTTGTCCTCTCCCGTCATTTACGAAAAGAGATGTAAGGTTAAAGAGGATGATAACACGACATAGCCTTAGGTTGACACCCAATCAATCGGAAACACAGCCAAGTATCTAAATAATGCCCTCTTCTTACGACATGCAACAAATCCATCACTTCCTGACATGAATCACCTGTCCGGAAACACATCGCAAGCGCTCAATGGTCATGTTTCTCACGTGTGCTGACATTCGTTGGTTGGGTAAGTTACCTACCTATCGATGGTTGGTGGGGTGGCTCAAGAGTGGAGGTGCAACATTCACTCAATACTTAGATTTATTTATATTGGATCTCATAGAGTCGCAGTCGATCTCAGCCACCATATCGCCAACAATCTCTCTGTTGAACACGAACACTCACTTACTTTTCTCGTGGTTCAATTCATTAACATTTGGTTTGGATGGCTATGTTTGAATCGCTTTGTTGTATTTGATCTGTTGGTGTTTCTTCTAATCTTTTGTTTTTTATTCTCGATCTGTATTTATATGACATCGCCGTGCTTACTTGACAGTTGGTCTTTGCAGTGCAATGAGCTAGCTGGGCTGAACTTTTTACCTAAATTTAGTATCCAGTGCGAGAGTTCTTGGCTACAATAAGAAGCCTTCTAAGTTTACTCATCCTCAGCTTGAGAGGAAACGGAATTTTTGTTCATCTTATCTAAGTTCTATTTCGAACTTGTCCAGTGCCTTTACTAGAAGTAATTTCGATTTCTATCTTTCGATCCTTCATTCTTCCTTCCTTGTTTTCTGCTTCTGCAATATTCTCATTGCAATCATTCTTGTCTCACGTTCTCTCGAATTCATTCACAATCCCAAATTCAGGATTGATACATGTCGAAAGTTATCAAAATGGCAGACTTTAATTTCCCCGGAGTCGATCTTAGTGATCCTTTTCTTCCATCTCCCGGTTCAATATCCGTTTATAGCCCGTTCGAATACAGTACTCCTAAAGCTGCCGTCAAACCACCTCATGACTACGGTACATTTAACTATCCGCTCACACCTGTGGATGAAAGGCTCAGTCCCATCTCATTACCTCTACGATCTCGAAATTGCTCTTCAAATGCACCTCCATCTCTTTCTTTCTCTCGTTCTTCTAGTACCTCGTCCAAGTTTTCCTTTTCCTCTTCTGCATCAAATATTAATTATAATCGGCTGTCGAATACCAAGTGGGCACCCTCTACTTCTTTTCCTCACTTTGTATCATTGCCATTGGATATCCAGAGAACCATTTGGAGGCATACGTTACCCAAACCGCAAGTTATCGAAATACACCAATACACGAAATCTACACCACGATCATCCTCTTCCTTTTCAACTTTAACGCAACAAGATGAAGAACCCGTTCCAACTTTGACAACTCATAGTCTCTTTCCAATCGCCCTACACATAAATCGCCTCTCTCGTCGCCTCGCTCTCTCCATTCTAACTCCACTTTCTTTCGCCCAACCTTACTACCTCCCTTCAAATCCATACGCTTACATAAACTATGTTCAAGATACCATATTCATCTCTTCTCATACTATCTACCTCGAGCTCGGGAATCATATCTTGTATTCGAGGAACTTACATATGATTCGACATTTGGCCCTGGAATTTGAAGTATGGTGTGAGCTACTTGGCGATAATCATTTTGTTAATGCACTTTTGGAAATGGAGGGATTGGTGAGCATTGAGATTATTTTTGAGAGACAACCTGGATCGCTTTCTTTCTGTTCAGATCTTTCATCCAATAACGAATCGTCAATATTATCGAGAGAACTCGAAGAATCGATAATGAATTGGGGAATCACACATCAAGCTCAAGATACCCTTAGGTTTACAGAACCGACAAGAAATGAGGAAAGAAACTTGAAAGCTATATTCGAAAGGGAATGCGAAAAGAAATGGTTGTGGGGAAGAGTAAGTGGATGGGAGGATGTAAGTGGAAAATTGAGGTTCAGATGGAAAGAAGAGGAGAACAAAAGCATTATGCGGAGTCGCGCTCACAGAGATACAAACGAATCTTATACACCTCTACCATCCAGGTCAAGCGCAAGGGGTAATCTCGCAATTGGATTATCCGGAATCGGCTCTGAGACGGCATACATGGGAGATGAACATGAGGAATTAAACCAGGGATTAGAAAGTCTGATGAATAGCGTGGATGATGTTATAATGGATTACGGATATGTAGCGCAAGGACGAGGGAGGTGGGTTAATGGCAGGGATACGTATGCGGATCGAGATGATGCATATAGCGAGAGTAACTATTCGCGATGTTCGGCGAGTTTCGAAGATGATTCTGATACGGAGGGGTGGATTTAATGATTCTTTATTTTTCTCTTTTGGGGGAGTTTGTGTAGTGAGAGGCGAGGGGAAGAGATTCAAAGGCGGAGTTTCGGAGAGGGGAGGCGGGAGGCGGAGTTGGTTACTTTTGTTGCTCAACATATGTAGGCTAAAGGCGTTGGGGTTTGGAAATGATACCATGTTTTGAGATAATTGCATTGGTGGCGTCAAGTAGTTAGTAAGACATATGGAATAATCCTCCATGAATCCAGTATTGAGCCTCGGACTTCTTTTACATTGTCATTTGTACCACTATTAAAAACTACTATTTTCCAATCGCGATATCAATGTGCACTAGAGTTGAGAATTCCATGTCCTTGCTTTTCATATTTTGTAAAAGGACCTAGGTTATTGAAATTGCTGCATATCGTAGGTAGTGATTGTGATTTGTCTTGAATACCTACCTAGGTAGCTATCGAACTGGAGTGATCATGCAGTGTTTCCTTGAATGAATGAATTGGATTTTTGACAGGGCGGAAGATGCGTGACTACCTAGGCATCGTATCTTGTAGAAATGAATATCTGTAGTTTTATAAGTCGAGAGATTTGTAAGTTTTGATTGAGCTCGGGAGGTATGCGTTACGTGACCGGAAAAAATACGTGACCGAAAAAAGTGGCGGATATGAAGCACCCTTTTAAAGAATTTCTTTAATGAATTATAAATTCATTTAAAATTAAATGTTAGAATTTGAGAAGATCAGATGGAAATTTTCTATTGAGTTTTCTTTATGTTGATGATTGGGATTATATTATATCTATTTATTTGTATAGTATTGAAAAGAGATTCAAATTATTGAAGTTCTTTTAGGGAGTACTCAATTCCCGCGTGTTTTTTCGGTTACGTGGAGGTGTGTATGGGAAGATGGGTGGATGAATGAGAGGAAATAATTCATAAGTGATGTGAAAGGACAATTTGAGAAATCATCTGGCTTTGTGATGTGATGTGATGTGAAGTGATGTGATGTGACGTATACTTTTGGGAATTTTTATGAGTAGTATGTATTTTGATTTGAGATGGGTCTCAGGTAGATGGAGGGGAGAGGGAAGGGAGATGAACTAGTTGGGTATTCGTCCTAATGATTTGATGACCTCCAAGGCTATCAGGGAATATGAAACATAAGGGATCACTGATAGGGCTATTCATCATCTCAATATTTTGAGGATGGATAGTTTTCTGGATTAATCAAAACCAATCAAGACATACACGATCAGTTGGGATCAGAAAAGACGTATATCGTAGGTAAGGTTTTAGTATTAAGTGTAGTGCGTATTATATTGAAAGCTATGTAAGATTACAATCCAGTTGACTATATCAATCAAGATGATTACGTAATACGCCTAATGCGTCTAGCCTGTTTTCTGGATCAAATCTCGGATAAAAATCCAAAAATGCCGTTTGCGCCCTACCGCAGTCTACGACTCACCACCCAAAAACTCAGTCTTGGCAACACGTGCATTTCAATCTATCTACAGCTCAATCTCTATCAATGGTCCTTGATATGACTTTCGTCCATCAACCAGATACCAGAAAACTGCAAATAAAACCGTTGCACCAAATGTGAGAATACTAAAGTTCATGGTTGCTGGAACAACTGGTGTCTGTGGGGGCCAGAAAGCCCAAAACCACAGCACGAAAAGATACACACAGGCGAACGCATTGTTGAGAACACCCAATATTCCCGGGATGCGCCATGGGCCCCAATGTAAGTTATCTGGACCGAGTCTTAGAATACGCGGGTTGTACGCCTTGATTCCAGGAGACTGTAGCCGCCGCCAAAGAAGCAGGCCGCAGCAGATGAGATACGAGGAATAGAGACCGGCAATACTGAGATTGACGATATTATTAAATGCAACACCCGAGCCGAGGATAATAAGCGAAAGGAGCACGGAAACAACAGTGGTAAATGCAATGGTGTATATGGGGATTGAGGTTCGTCGGTCAAGCTAGCGATTAGAAGTTAGCCATGTAACACATCTCGGGAGGTATTATGTTGGCGAAATTGAGAAACTAGGTGTTCACCTTTACCCAAATCCTCCATAGCGGAACACCTCTGTCTCTAGCAAAAGACCATAACATCCTAGAGGATGAGGCGAGAGCACCCACTGTGCTACAGACACCGAGTGCCACGACGAGTAAGCCCATCACTGCAGCTCCCGCGGTTGAACCGGTTCCTGTTTGGAAAACGTAAAGAAATGAGTACCCTAATGTTTCTTGTGCGTTCAACACATCATCGAGATTCCCTAAGCAGAAGAGATATGCGATCATCATCGCAAAGCCTAGAATACCATTGAGAATGAGACCACTGAGCATTGCACGGGGTACAACAATTGATGCTTTTTTAATCTCTTCCGACATCTGTGTTGGATACAAGTGATCCGCTGGTTAGCCAAAGAACTCTCATTGAACTGACAAGCTGGAAACCATCTCACATGAACGGCCGAATCAGCACCAATAAGCGAGAAAACAGAAGCTGGCAAGCCAATCATGAATGATAGTCCTTGCGAGGACCACCCGCCTTCATTTACAAAGGTAGTAAAGAGGAAAGTATCGCCGTGCGGTGAGAGATACACGAGTGGAATCAAAACGGCGAAGAACCCTAGGATGTGTAGAACCAGAATCACACCTTCGAAGTGCGCGAGAGTCTTGCTTGCTACCGTGTTGATCACAACTGCAAAGGCGAGAATCGCCCACAAGAAGAGCATCGACTGCCATGGTTTTGGAACATAGTCCGATTTTGTCATCAGTATGACACTCTGCAAAAGCGTCCCTATAAGATATGCTGCAGATGCGGTAACCGCTTGCCATCCGGCGAATGTCATCCATCCTACGTTTCAATTAGGTTTGTTCTATGCCTTCGAACCACGAGAGTTCGTGTGAAAAGATTTACATACCCGTGATGTAACTTAAGAATCGTTTAGATCTGTCAGGAGCTAACATTGTAACCCAACTGTGTGTTGCTGTTAAAAAATGCCACGAGCTGAGGTGTTCGTAAGAAATTATTGATGGCTTACTGGTATTGCCCTGCTGCTATCGGTGCCCTATTGTCGAAACCTTAGTACCAATGATCTAGTCATAACTAAGAGATTTCTTTCTCACATAGAAGCCAGTTCCGACAAAACAATGAAGGTAGACATGGTTCCCATCCATACGATGATGTATCCCCAGATGACTCCGGCAGGACCACCACTACTTCCGTCAGCAATCGTGCTTGCTAGATAGGTGTGCCTCTTACTTTGCAAGGCTCTGGACAGATACTCTATGATGAGTCAGCTGTTGCCATAAACCCTCGAGGGCAAACTAAATGTATTGGCATTGATTGTTGGGCGTACAAACATCAACATTCCCTCCCAGGTAATAAGGACAGTACATGAAAAACCTAAAATGGACATGAAGCCAAAGTTGCGCTATGCATCGTTAGCAAGGCTCATCACCAGATGGGTCTATAACATGAACATATACATGCCTTCAAAACAGGCTTTTTGCCAAGCCTGATTAAATCTCTCTCATCTCTAGTGCAACCCGTTTCGTCAAAGTCTTCGGCGAGAGGAGTGGCTGAGGCGGTGTTTGTGGCATGCTTTCTGTTCTGGAGTTCCATATCCATTGGGGATCTCTGTAAGTTTTCTCTCGTCGTCTTCATGAAAAAAGGCGGAAATGTTGATTGAAGTTGGAAGTGAATTGCCAGCGAGTGCTTGAGAAGGAAACAAAAGCGATCAAGGCTACCATTCTGGGCATAGCAAATAAGTCCTGCAGCTTATATTATAGATTGTGCTGTGTTCATTTGATAATTAACCTACATGATCAGATATCCATACATGACCCAGGCCCTTCATTCTCAGGTGAAGTAATAGCCATGGATGTTCCCTAGACGGTCCAGTCATATCACATCCCGACTGGCGAGTTTATTACTGTAGTACGAATGTTCGCCAAGCCGGACAAGCAAGTAATCTTCTAGTACTCGGTGATAAACGAAGACACCAAAATTACTGAGATCTTGAATTACTGATAGAACTTTTCGAATTGTCTAAACAAGGATAATCCGAAAACGGGTATCCAAATTGAATCTAAATGTTTATTAGTGTATTATATTTTCAAGACCTTTTTGTTCGAATTGAATTGATATCAAAATCCAAGCTATATGCGATTCGCTAAATTTTGGTGAAAAATTTCGTGAAATTATCAGCCTGGCCCTCTTCAAAAATATCGGCGAGTATAGTACGAGAGTTCCTAGGCGGGCGAGCAAGGTAGGGTAGATCATAATTCTTATTTTTATTCTATCTCCTCTATAATTAAAAGGAATATATAATTGGAATGTTATACTGTCGATAGCTTTACTGAAATTTGATTAAGAGGCAAGTAGTAAGAGTTCTGGCCCCTGCTCAATGTAACGCTTTTCCGGCTAAAATATATGATTATTCAGCTTTTTATATCCTAATTTATTCAAAAATGTATGAAATAGAATTGAATATAATATTATGAAAAGATTTAGAATTATTTAAATTATATAAAAAAATATATCATTTATTTTTAAATATTTTTTTAATAATATTTTTAAAGGATTAAAGTTGAAAATTCAAAAAAGTTTGAAAAATTCGCTTATTTTGTATAGGAAAAGTGTTATATGTTAAAGTTTTTAAAAAAATTTGATTTTAATATTATATAATTATTCAATAAAAATAATAAAAAAAATTTCAAATTTTTTTTTATATTTCAATTCTGATTATTCATTATTTCTAATTTTTTAAAAAAGAAAATAGAAAGATTTGAATGAAATAATTGATATAATAATTTATATAGAAAAACCTCATTTTCACAGGGATTTTGTCACATTTGTCACAGGGGTGCGGTGAGCAGGGGCTAGAACTCTTACGATATTGAATGATGCGAAACTCCGCCCACTCCCAAAAGTAAGCGCATATCGGTGGTGGCGTGAAGAATGTTGGATGCTGAAAGCGTGGTTGCAACCTCAGCAGGTGAGATTAACTGCCCGGATGCAGGTAATATTTTACCAATGTCCAAGTAGTCTGCGCGCCGCCCAAAGCAGTGACACGAACTCATTTACGACCGAGTCTACCCCCGAGCACCCTTGTTACTTTCGCATTTGCGGAAAAATGTAAGCGATCCTGCATAAAGCCATGAGTGAGTGATGTGTGAAACCTAGATTCTTAAATGCAACCTCTCAATGGCAAAGAAAGCCGTACTGCATTCAATGTGGTATCTTCAACGGACATGCAGCGGGTGACAGAAGTTGCGATCCTTCCATTCCCCTCATACTCTCTCTTCCTTTAAAATCTTTCTAAACATGAGAATACCTTGGATCCAGCTGCTGGCTTGGCTCTTACTCGTAGTGTAGACTAGAAAAGTCATTTTATCTCGAGTTACAATTAGTCGTTAGTGCGCCTTTATCACCTCATGGCTTCCCTTTCACTTGCCGTCAGGTAGACTTTTCTTTCTCTGTGGTTCGCAATGATTTCTCAGCCGTTTTATCTACTTATGCCGCGGGCTGAGCCGAAAGTTGATGGTAGCCATGTAGCGCCGGTCATTCAAATTTTGGCCTGGCTTCTTCTCACATTCTCTATTCTATCTGTGGCCGCTCAATACCTTACGAAACTTGCTATTTCTAGGCCCTTTGGGGCCTCCGATACGCTTCTGTTTGCTGCACTTGTAAGACCCCAGTTGAACCGACGGATCCTTCGTATCTATCTTAATCTTGACAAATTGCAGGTGTTTTATGTAGGTCAAACTTCGACCTTGTTGAGCCCCGCAGGCCAGGTCATAGGAGACTCGCCTGTAGATCTTCCCATAGAGACCATAAATCGGGCACTCAAGGTATGGAAGTCGCTTTACTCAACTTTTGATCAATGCTGAATTAAAGCAGGCTCTATACAGTATCCAAATTCTGAGCATCTTCACTCTTGTCCTCGTTAAGAGCTCCGTATTCGCGGCGCTTCGGTCCATCACACCAGTAGCCTGGCATCGAATCATGATATATGTAGCCAGTGCAGTCACTGTCGTATGGGGAATTACTTCAGTGTTCGCTGTGGCTTTCCAGTGTCCATCTCCGCAGAGATGGAATGTTGTTGACCATGCATGTATCGATATTGTAAGTCAACAATTCTCAGGTGTGGGAGTTAAGGTCAAACTGACACTGCATAAGCGTGCCGTGAAGATTTACACCGCTGTGATGAATATTTTGACAGATCTTGCTCTAGTTGTATTGCCAACAATTATCATATTACCTATTCAGATGCCGTGGGGGACACGAGTTACCATTCTAAGTGCCTTTTGGCTTCGATTAACGTACGCATGCCCAAGTCCGTGTCTCCCGTTCAGGACTTATGTCTGACTATAACTATAGGGTCGTTGCGGCTTCAGTTATCCAGATCGTTTATACCCGGCGCCTCCTTATCAATGATCTGTTTCTCAACAACATATGGCAGACTGTAGTCTGCCAAATGGTCGTCCAGAGCACTAGCATTATGGCCGCATGTATTCCATTCTTGAAACCATTTTTGATGAGTCTTGAATCAGGATTCCTTCGTGCAGATGATATCAATCGACGGACTGCCGCTGGGATGTACGGGTCTGAGCACAATCTACAAACTTCTGGAAAGGCATCCAGCTATATCAAGATGAAGGACCAAAGTTGGCAAAGCCGGGAATCCTCGGCCAAGGCTGGGAGATCTGTGGACCAGGAAGAAAATGGCCGCAAGTGATTTAATCGTCTGATATTGGAATAGCACTTTATGATTTAGTTGTATTTTAAGAATGGGATCTCGATACCTGGCTCTTCATTCTTAGCCTTTGATGTTCCTTTGCAATCAATCTTCACTTGAAGAAAAAAACGAAATCAAAATCAGTGGCATAGTTAAAAGCTGAGTGATACTCTGAAATCCTTTGAAAAGAATGGAAACAATAATTCTACAGGTGTGGTAATGTAAATTGCTGTGAATAGTATTGTCCGACTAATAAGTCTTTGGCTGCGCTTCTCACGCCCCAATTTAGCGACGAGTATTAAGGAAAGGGCAATCAGTCACGTTCTAGAGCCTCACATGCATTGTTGAAACTTTATCTCAATAGTCTCTGTGTAAATTGCCTATCATTTTGTACGCTATTCATCCAGAATTTGATTCCTCAAAGGTCACGCCCCCCCCCCCCCCCCCCATCTCAAAGCACATTACAATTTTCAAAATGATCCATACCATCTTCAATAGAATTCATGTCTTTGCAACCCAATCTCTTCGTGCAAAAGAAGCTTTCGGGACTGGCAATTTACTCGACGAAATCGAGATCAATACCCGCATCTATGAGAGGTGGTCTGGCACTGACACGCTTCTCGACAAAGTCGAAGTCGATGCCTGTATCTATGAGAGGGGGGGCGGGGCTGGCGCGCTTCTCGACGAAACTAGAATCGATACCCGCATCCATAAGAGGTGGGACGGGGCTAGTACGTTTTCCGGTGGAGTCCTTGTTGACTACAGTAAATCAGATTGTGGTATAATATGGAAGCATTCAAAACAAACCTAGAGGTGCAGCGAATGCGCTTGAAGAAAGAGTAGCCACGAGGATTGTGTGGAGCTTCATGCTTGCAATTGTGTTGGTTGTAATTGCTATAGAAGAATTCGGATCAAATTCAGCTCTTGGAAACTTGGACGACAATGATGTGTAGAAAGGAAGAGAAATCAAAAGTATTTATAACTTGGAAGTCGTTGTGTGAAAGCTCTTATCCTAGTGGACGTGCTAATGGCGTTTCTACTGGTAAAGTGAGAGCACAGCATCTCTCAACGCTAAGGATCAAGAACATTCCCAAGGGTGTAAAGATTGCATGCGAAATCACGATAGTTTGCATAAAGCATGGTGAGTCTGTGGTATTGTGGGTGTTCCCCCGAGTGTGTCACTTCTGCATTGGTAAATATGACGCACAATCCGCCAGTGTACCTAGAAGACCGATTGCCAATTCTAATCTGACCTTTGTAGAGGCATGAATCTATTTCGCCTAGGTAAATGCAATTGAGCCGAGCCCTGAAGGTCATACATATGTAGTTCCAAATCACAAACTCGTATCAGCTGATTGCTTCGAATTTCCGGATCCGCCTCAAGAAGATGGTTGTCTGCCAAATGTGTAATGTTGTGGCATGTTTCGTCTCTATCTATAAGTGGTACGCGGTGAGCATAATAACACCACGATAGGATACTCGGTGGCGAGGGGGTTACAGTTGCCTTGAGATACAGACTCAATTTAAATGAAGATGCCACACTCCTACACGTCTGTGAATGCGAACCAGAGGCAAGCTGTTCTTCAACACACTGTAGATATGCACTGTGTCTTGTTTAAATCTGCTGCGGAACCATTCAAAAACGGTATGCTTATTTTTACCTGCAGAACAGAGACGCAAAATGCAGCAGCTATTTAAAGATCAGCACTTGCTGCTTTCGTCCTAGGGTTATATCACCAAATCATGGCCATCCTGATCAGCTGCATATTTCTTGAACAGCGCAGAGCCTGGACCTTTCGACGCATGGCGTGACCCAGTGCAGATATTTCTTCTAGTACAATAGTAAGGGATCTGAACCATTGCGGAGGAATGATATTACAGAATATAGAAATCGCAAAGGAGCCAGATTTCTCCTCATCAATCTTACCTTCCAAAGTTTTTAAAAACCCTCCTGCTAATTAAGATGAATTTTTTTGAATCAAAGCACTCTCCAGAGTTCACAGATTTGAATGATCATGAAAGACTACTTGGCGTTGATGATTCATCATATGGGAACTTTGATGTAGCCTCTACAAAGGTTATAGAACCCTTCAGCCTCTTAAAATCATGGCGCTTGATTTTAGCTTTCATCTGTGCCATGTACATAATCGTGTCTGCTCCTCTGCTCATACTCTTGAGCCATAGAAGTGCTCCGCTACTACCATACTGTTAGTTCAGCATGGTTCCCGAGCATGTGTTCTCAAACTGACAACTTTACAGCGCCAGTCAACGAAGTCCTTTCATATGAACGGCATTCTTTGTACTTTGGTGAAGACCCCAAATTCACTGGAGCCCCCCAAGACGTGGATGAAGCATGGGACTATCTTCTAGAGCGTATGTGAAAGGGATTTCTCGTGTAAACAAGCTTTGAATACTGCTAAAGTGTTGGTAGCTATCAATATTCATAGTTCGAGGGAGGAATTAGAGATGGCTCACGCAACTTTTGGCCAAGATATCGTGCGATTAACAAACGGGGAATATGTTTCAGTTCTATCGGTACACCACGAACTTCATTGTCTAGTGAGTTTACCTATAATCAAAGCTTGCATGTTTTTTAACTGTTGCAAGAATTCACGGCACTGACTTCCTCATAGAACGCGCTACGCATGAACATATTTCATGACTATTACTTCCCAAATGCTACAGTCGAGGAGGAAGAGTATAATATCTCACACATGAGTGAGTTCTTTTCTCTCGAATGTTCAAATCTTTGGAGCGCCGGCTAATAGTTAAAACAGCTCATTGTGTCGATACCATCCGTCGTAGCCTAATGTGCAAAGCTGATGTGAGCATTTATACGGCATACTGGATTGGAGATCATAATGCTTTGCCCAACAAAGAACTTCGGTCAGAATCAGAGACAGTATGTGTGAACTGGGAAGCGATTAGTGCATGGTCAAGAGAGAGATCGCTCCCGAGAAACAAGTATAAAACTAGACCGGGACCGTTCGAAACGGATCCCTTAGGAGCGTAATGTTTTGTACGGAGTAGCAAGATACATTAAAAAGGGATCCTGCGAGCCTGCAAGTCTCGAGAGAATGGTAACCAATAGGAGAAATTTAATTTGTGGGGGCACGCACAAGGAAACGAAATTGTCATTTTTTCATCCGAATTATATTGTGTCGTAAGAGTTGGGGCCATCGCTCACCGCACACTAAGCGATTTCGTGACAAAATCCCTGCAAAAACGATGTTTTACTATAGAAAATTAAATATCAAATAAATTCTTCAATTATTATATTATAAATCTGAAAACTTTATATAATATTAATTGATATATTAGAATTTGAAAAAAATTGATAGAATATTTTTAATAATTTTTGTTGTTGAAATATACAATCTTGAAAATGAAATTCCCACAAAATTCTAACATGTAACGCTTTTCCCATACAAAATAATAACTTTTTTCGAAATTTTTGAAAGGTTTAGCTTTAAGATCTTGCATTTCAATAACAAAAATTATTAAAAATATTCTTTTCATTTTTTTCAATAATTTTAATGATTTTTAATCTTTAAAAAAGTTTTATGAAATTTAATTGATATCTTATTGAATTAATAGGTGGTTTAAAAGTTGAATAAATCATAGTTTTTGGTGTATTTTCGCTTAGTGTGCGGTGAGCAATGGCCCCAACTCTTACCATTTTCTTTGATGATTACTCGCAACCAATCCGTTTGTTCCAACTCCTATACAGCCCTTGTAAGTAGATGTTGTAGTATACCTAGCATAATGCCACGACCTACTTAGCCTTGCAAGTGATGATAGGAATTTATCAGGCTTCATACCTACTAGGTAGGTATTGTATGGAGTAATCTGTTCCGCTAATCGACCATTGGCACGGCTTTCTACGCGGTCAGAGTGCTTACGATGATGGAATATGCACACTCGAGGCACAGTGGCCAGTTTTCTTGCTCCTCATGCTGTGTAACTGTGATGCTTCACAGACTGTTCAAACATTTCATTTTTTTTCTCAAGAAAAACTTCCCTTTCAGATCACAACTGCATATATTTCAACTTGTTGGTTGCAATGACTCCTGTAATCGTATCTCCTTATGCCCAAATCTACGGACTAGGACTTGAATCAAACATGGATTTGTCGGTCAAATTCTAGTATTTCTTACTATCTAGACAACGATTGGATTCGGCCTTTCAATCCTCCGATGACGAAAGAATAGCTGGCGTTTTAAGACGAATAGTAATTAAATTCGACGTCTCAGGATAGATCGTATAAGAAATCATTATTTTGAGAAGAGTACAGACGATATAGTACCTACGATGATAGATTCTAATGATTAATGTTATATTGTATCTAAAGAGATAGCTATATATAGAATAAAGTAATTCTTAAATATTGAGACTAGCCCTCTCGCTTAGTAGACTATAGTAGTTTACTAACTGATTAATTAAGATTATCTACGTTTAGACATTTTAAATATTGTATATTTGAGGAATTTTAAAATTGTTATAATGATCAGAAAAATCAGAAATTCTGTAAATCCTTAGTTCGAAAATTCCTTCTCGTTAACGACTGGCTATGATTATATCCAAGGTTATTTGAATAACTTGGTGAATTAATCGAATGAATAGTTTGAGAGTGGTTATATAATCATGCGATTATATAATTGTGCGACAGTTTTACCATCTTTCATTCTAATTCAATCTTCTTCTCTTTTTTGCACCGAGGTAAGGTTATCGAAAGTCAAATATTCTCAACACTGGACATTTCAGAGACCCCAATGCTTCAGAAGTTCTTTCCAACAAATAATCCAGTTCAGTACCACAGACTACTATTACTTCTTGTCTAAATAATCATGACGGAGGGTCTTGCAGAGTTCATTGTCTCAGGCATCTCAAAGCCTTGCCAGACTTGGTACAAAGTAGTCGGCGACCTCACGACGTCTCAAGTACCTCTGATCGTATTGCATGGAGGACCAGGAGCTTGTCACGGTTATCTGCTTCCATTGGAAGATCTTACGCCATCTATTCCTCTCATTTTCTACGACCAGATTGGCAATGGACTATCAACTCATTTGCCAGAGAAAGCTGGCGATGAAGCATTCTGGAGTGTCAAACTATTTGAGGACGAGGTCGATAATCTTATCAGTCATTTAGGATTAAAGGATCGATTAATTGATGTCTTCGGCCATTCATGGGGTGGAATGCTCGCAGCTGCATGGGCATCTGATCCAGCAAGATCGGAGAACATTCGTCGATTAGTCATCGCAAGTAGTCTGGCTAGTATGGAGGTGTGGAAGATTGGCCTTGATTCACTCAGGAAGCAACTTCCGTTGGAGATTCAGAAGGTCTTGGATCGTGGAGATGATAGTAAGGATTATGAGAGCCCGGAGTATGAAGCTGCTTTGGAAGTCTTCTACAAGCGACATCTGAGCCTCACGAGACCATGGCCAGCTCCTGAAGTTCAGGCTGCCTTCAACTGGTTTGCAAAAGATGCGACGACGTATGGTACTATGTAAGGCTACGAATATTCCCCTCCGTACAATCTACTGACACAATATAAGGTATGGTCCTTGCGAGCTAGTCCCCGCCGGAAATCTTCGTAACTGGACGTCGATTCCAAATTTGAGCAAGATCAAGGCACAGACACTTCTCATGAATGGAGCAGAAGACGAGGCACAGGACGTCGCAATGCAACCATTTTTTGATCACATCAAAACGGCTAAATGGATTGTCTTGGATAATGCGGCACACTTTTGTCACGTTGATCAACGAGAAAAGTTCATGAAGCATTTGAGAAACTTTCTCGTAGACGAATAGAAGCAGATCTGGTTGTAGATCTGTTTGATTAGTGGAGGTCTAAATGAGAGGATGATTTGGTCTTCTCTGCAATTCATCGTTGTCTCCTACACACACAGTGCACAACCCTTCCACATAGCCTTGTTGCGTAGGTCAAATCGATTTTTCTACCGGTACATGATGTTTTTGTGCAAATTTCTCCGGTCAAAATTAGGTCTGAAGTAACCAATTGCCGTCGAGAAGATGGTTTATACAACCCATTTGGTCATTCATTGATGAAGAACCTAGGTACACAATCAGTTAGACATAGCTAGATGGTACCTTCCAATTGCCGCTCACCCACGCTTGTTGCTAATTAATAATCCACGCTCAACTATTTTTCGAAGGATAATGTGAAAGAGAATTACGTTAATTTTGCCGAGAAATCCCATTATTATTTTAGATTTCTGGGGTTTATTTTCGACTGTGTACAAACACAGACATATGTAAGTACAGGCATTCGTACTAACGGATTTCTACTCCGTTGTCACGTTCCGTTGACTTGTTTAGTCGACTTGCATGTCTCATACGTAATAGTTATCTATACGATCGTTTTCATAAAGCGAGTTACGAATATCCATCCGAGTATCGAGGTAGAAATTCACCTCGGAGCTTGAGACTAATTAATATTATATCTGCATACGCCCTCTTTTTCTATTAGAGGAGGAGTAGTTCTCTATTTAATTATATATATAACCCTAATATTCATTTGTTATCTAATTAATACTTCTACTCGTAACATACTAATCGTTCTATATGATGATATTCTTATTTTTGTTCTTCTTCTAAATCAAATTTTAATTTATCAAGCGGATTGAAAATTGAGAGACGTCTGAATTTAGATATATAAGCTTGACTAAGTGTCTCTAAGGGCCCCTCTCTCTATTGGTTTCTCTTATCGGTTATTCCGTATATTATTCGTCGGCTGATCGCAAGGTGTACTATCATATCATTTGTATGTGTTCCACAGTAGCAGCGACATGGGAAAAGCATGACTATTATTTGCCTCGGCGGCACAGCATTCAAAGACAAACTACCTGGATTTACTAGGCCCCCCTCAAAGAATCTCTTCCAAGATACCGTCCCAATTTTTTGTTTGTTTCATCATTGAAGCGTGGCACTGAGTCATGGAGGATCAAGGTTATGAATCTCTCCCAAGAGATGCCACCAAAGAATCGTGAACAAATAAAATAAGTCGAAACACAAAAGTTCAGATTGGCTGGGTCTAGTTTTCGGCTTAAAACGCAATGGCTGTCTACTTCGCGCTCAATCAACAGATATGATTAATGCCTCTTTCGAAGTATAAGGAAAGATCTTTTGAAAAGTATTAAAAGCGCTTTTGGGGGGAGACAGGTGTAAGGCCTATTTTTCATTTGAAAAATCTTAGTACTTTTTTGATTGATTTTTTTTAATTAGTAATTCCAAAAATCAAAAAAACCTCAAATATTAAAGAAATTCGTCTTTTTGCCTTTTGGAAGAGGCTGGTGGGCTGGTGTTGTATGCCAGCACGACGCACCCTGTTGTTAACATGTGGCTATGAAACATGTATAGTTGTAACGCTTGTTTGCGATTTCTATGAAATCAATCTGATATTTTATATAGCATAGGTACCCAAAGAACACAGCAGATCAAAGTGATATATCCGAAAATCGAAACAAATACCTATTTATTTGAAAATCACGTGAAAGTTAACCTCCTTCGTTAACTTCAACCACAACCATCTCTTTCAACATTCCCAGTTATTTTCACTTCACTTCACTTCACTTCAATACCAACTCCAAACCAAAGCAGTGAACAAGGATAAATCTCACTAGAGTAATTCCCTCCACTTCTCCACCCAAAGCATCGAAATCGGAGACGTAAGGCCACCGCTTCGACTTCACCATCACATGTAGCCACGAACGCTTTGCCGTGACATAATATCCCACTTCAACCCAGAGGATTTTCCAGCCCCCCTATCATCTCAATACCACAAATAACTTCTAGAGAGTAACATCGATTCCAACAACGAAACTATCCCAAAAACTCAATACAAAATCGAAGATATGATCCGTGAAGCCGGCTGACGAAAATTTGCTCCCCTACTCTCGACTCGAGCCCAAATTTTCAAATTCGCCTACCTTTCTCACTGGACCCCAAATTTGGAATCCTTCCATTTTCGATTCATGATCCATACTGAGAAAAGAGATACAAATTTAATACAAGAATATCACTCCGTAGTACCACAGACATCCCATCTCAGAATCTAGATTCAGGAATCACTTTTCCTTTCCCCAGACACATAGTACCCAGCACAGGAAACCAGAATCATATTCATCGAGAAACTTATAAGAACAAGGCATATTGCGCAAGTTTCGATTGAGGGAAAGGAGATATGCTATAAGATGCTGGAACTACTTGTAGAAAGACGGAGTAGCGAGATAACGAATGCTTGGGGAAGATTTCGGGATCGAGATATGCTTTTTTGATTAATGCTTCTAGGTTGGGTGGGTTCGTGGTTGATAGATGGGTTAAGGAGGATGAGGATGAGGAGAGAGATATGGAGTCGGATTCTCGAAGAGTATATTTCGCATACAATGAATTTGAGCAAATCTCAGGGGAATAGCAAAGCTATCTTTCACAGTCAGAGAAGAAAATAGATAACACAGATTAAACACAATATCAAACTACCTACTACATAAAATCGAGATAACATAAGGAGATGAAAAGCCAAAGAACATATTTATCAATAGTTCGACACACAATTGCTCTTTGGTTGATGTTGAAGATAACTAAACAAATATATAAATAGAAGAACAGTTACTGAAGACAAAGACTAGGGATGAGCAAGAATCGATGAGGATTTTTGGATTTCTTGGGGATTTGAAAGCTTGATGATTAGGGAGATGAAATTAATAACCACCATCACCTCTGTTAGTTATTACCTAGTATGGAATCACTAAGTAATGAGTAACCATTATCAACAAATGAAAAATGAACAAACAATAATCCATCTAATCATCCCAGTCCAGTCCAAATCAAATCCATTGAATGCCTCATTCCAGTTTCTAGGGTAGTATAGTATTCTAAATTTCTTATACACACAGAAAAATATTTTAATCTTACTTTTGATGATTGAGTTTCGATCTAGGTAGTTTAGCCTACCACCCACATCGGTAATACATTGAGTCAATACAACTGAAAATCAAAATCTATATAAACATCACACACATTGGCGGTTAGCCATGGTAAATCTATCTCAATCTTAGCCCCAAATTTCACCAAAACCATCATCGTAATCTCTTGACCTCTAATTCCCAGATCCAATCCAATGCATTCCAATCCAATCCAATTCTCCTCTCCTCTCCTCCCTCACAACCGTCTCCATCTGATAAATCTATAAATCTCAGAAACCCCATCCCAAGACTCATTCTCAGAAGATATCCATCAAAAATAAAACAATCATATTACATCACATCACAGAAACATAAAACTCCATACCCAGTCATTCATCTGATCATAATATCTATTCGAAATACCTACATATTACATATTTTATCCATCCTATCTACCTATCGACCCACTTCTATGTAATCCACCGCCAGCACCACTACCGCCAACCAGTCATAACCTTTTCTCTCCAGATCATTAAAAATCATCGTATGAATATCCTCTCTTTACTGTTTCTCCAACCTCCCATATACACACCCCTCCTCCCTTTGCTTTTTTTCTGCCACCCTCCTCCCCTTCCACAATCCCTCTATAAACAAAAGACACATACCCAAACAGACCACCCATATATCCATCCATCCTCATCATCGCGATAAACACACATATGCGAAAAATTAAGCCAATGAAGAAAAATTTCCCATTTTTCTTTCTTGAGATGAATCCAAACTCCTACACACCATACCATCATGCAAATACCTCCTGAATGAAGAAACAAATCAACTGGATATCATCTCTGCAAACGTAATCTTTCTGATCGCGAACAAAAAGTGTGCGATCCCCCTTTCTCTCAGCTCACCCCATCATTATGCACAAATAACGCTGAATTTTGTATGTCCCCTTGAAGCGCTCACACCCTCACAATTCCATATGTAATCGACCTCCGCCACCAACAATCAATTGAAAGATCCGTAACTCTTAAAATCATACCCATTCGTAATCCTGTCCTTCCCCTTCTTAGCGAATTCCTTCCCCGCACTTCTCGAATTCTTTGCATTTCCATTCGTCTTGCCAAGAACTGCACCCCCTTTTCCGTTTTCCTTTTGTGCCCCACCATTAACCGAGACTTGCGATCCCTGCGGTAAAGTATTTTGACTAGCACTCATTCCATATTGGTTAACCTGCGCCATCAAAGATTTTCTCGCTTGTTCCATTGCGTCATCCGAACTATTGTCGGAATCTGAATCTGAATCGCTACGAGCATCTTTAATTCTCTTAGCTGCGGCGGCGGCAATGGCTGCTGAGGCAACCAAACCATTACTTTGAGTTAAAGAAGGGATTTTTGAGCTTGCTGGAACTGGAACATCATCATCGTCAGAGCTATCATCACTGCTACTCTCATCATCTTCCGATTCCGAGAATTCCTTGTTCAATAATTGAGATGAAAGTTGTAATTTTGACTTGGCGAGTTGACCATTTGACGAAGGTCTAGGTTTGAACATGGCTCCTTTCTGGCTATTCAGAGATGATAAACTTGCGCCGAAACCAATCGTTGGTCTAATAATCGGTCGCTTGAGGGGTGAAGAAAATGATGGACCTTGAGCTTCGAAGATATCAGATGTTAGTTGTTGATCAACTTCGTCTTGGGTATTATCCTCATCGCTGCTGGAGTTCTTACGTTGATTTGTGGTCTTGATAGGAGAGACCATATTTCTCCGGGCATGGCTTGGCAATTCCGGGCTTAACCGTTGAGCTGGAGCATCTGGCATTTTCACATCCTCATCATCACTACCGCCTTCACCTTCATCTTCTGAACTGTCTTGAGTCTCTTTGATTTCTGTTTTAACCTTAGTGTCATTGTCCTTGTCAGAGGTATCGTCTCCCGATTCTTCTTCATCAGAAGATTCGTCCTCTGATGAAGAAGCTGAATCCTGAGTGTGCTTGTTGAAGGATTTACGCTCATCGCCAGATGGTGCATTAGAATGAAAGACAACCGGAGATCGACTATCTCGTGGTGATGACTGATTTTCACCCATCTCGACATCTTCATCAGATTGGTCGTTGGGATCGTTCGATTCTTCGATTTGTCGATTTGGAGGACTAATAGATCTTTTTGGCTCTTGTTTGACTGTGACCTCTTCTCCAGAATCGGAATCTTCAGAACTAGAACTATCTGAACTTGGAGGGAGTGGAATTTCAGCAGACTTGGGTGGCGACTTTGGTTTCTCTAAGATGATATTAGTTTGTAATCATTAATTAACGATTCATTTGCATCCGTGTATGACAGAGAGATAAAATTCATAAAATTGATTTGATGACTTTCGGCATTATATTTACATACCTTTGACCGGGACTGGACGGCCGGGTGTAGATGCCGTTGCCTTTTTTGGTTCTGGTGTAATAGTCTTTCTCTCCAAGGGTATCTTCTCGCTAGAAATAATCTTAAGTGCCGGTTGAGGGATAGGCTTAGGTGTTGCAGATCGTGCCACCGAACTCGCCCGACCCGCTATCAATGGTGGTTGACTCATAGCAGATGGTTTTAGTGATAGCTGTCTGACCGGAGTCGCACTACGATCAGGTCCAGGGCGCTTGAATGTTTTGGGTAGAGGAATAGGCGTTTGATTTGGGGCTGGGGTCTGACTAGAAGTAAGCGCGGGTGTTGTTTTCTCTTTTGGTGTATCAACGGAAACTGTCTTCTGGTGTTGTGGCTTTATGGGAGTATTCGTCTTGTCAAGGTCAAAGGAGACTCGTCTAGGTCCCTTAGATGGTAATGGCATCTGAGCTTCTAGACTGGTATCCTTAGGAGCTGGGGCTCCAGGGGAAGAGCTTAACACACTTTCAGAAGAACGTGATGTTTTCAAAGATGACTTCTTTCCTCTTGGATAATGGGGCGTGGAAGACTGGCGAGGAAGTATCGTGCTGGGAGTACTGCGTTTATTGACCGGAGTACCCTTCCTACTTTCTTGTGGAGTTTCGGATGTTCTCTTGGAGCCTTCGGGAGCTTTCGACTTCCTAAACTCCTCTTTAGCCTTTTTAGCTGCCTCCTCCTCGGCCTTCTGCATCTCTATTCTGTCATCTTCTTCGATCTGTTTGCGCAATTTCTCTTTCTCATCCTTCAGTTTTTGAGCTAGAAGAGCAGCGTCTTCTTTTTGTTTTCTTGTAGCTAGCCTCTGCTTTTCTTCTGCCTTACGTTCCTCCGATTTCTCTTTACGCATTCGTTCAGCTTTTGCAGCCACGGCTTCTCTTTCGGATTCACGTCGACGTTCCTCGGCAGCTTTTGCAGCCGCAGTCCGCGCCTCCTTTGCTGCCTCCTCACTTTCTTTCTTCTTGCGCAATTCTTCCTCGCGTATCCTACTCTTTGGCGTCAAGGGTAGCTCATAAGGAGTTGAAACAGATTCAGAATTCTTCGAAAGATGGCGATTTTGGTTTGAGGGTGAGTTAGCTAGCCTCTCAAGGCCAGGTAATCCTGCTGATGAAGACTTTTTGAGTTTAAGTTTTGATTGTGGAACCTTTATTTCCTCGGAATCCGAACCAAAGTCGTCATAAATGTCTCCCTCGTTCCTAGGTGATCGATTCTTCGCGTTGCCTGATTTTGCGGCTCGCGCAATTGTTTCCGAGGTCTTTGGCTTCTTGATAGAACTTGAGTTGGGATGAGGAGGGAGTTGTGGTTCGTTTGCCATTGGACTTGTCGCAGTCGTTGAAACGGATCGACCTCTATCGGTAGCTCTCTGAATGTGATAGCTTGCACTTTTTGCTGCTGTGATGTCCTTTGGTGTGCCCTGCTTCCGTGGCGGGGGCTCTTTAAACGGGCTTACAAGTTCTTTTGGATCGCTGTTGGGTTGCGCATTGGTATTCTTGGTAGATAACTTTGTGATATAATTAGTTATGGCATGACTTTGGCGGACAAAACGTCTCTCCACTGGCAGTGGAGATGATGGAGTTCGGGTGTCGGAGATCATGGGAGAATCCTCTCTTACATTTGGCACAACATCATTGTCCCCATCCTCATGACCTAATATAGCACTCTGTTGCGAATCGGGAATTGTGGCTTCTGGGTTCTCTGGTATACCTTCCAACCTTCCACCGGTATATGACTCTAGTTCTCGGGAAGGAATTGGTTTATCTGGATCTATGGCCGTTCTCTGACGTTTTTGTGGATTCCAGAATGATTCGGCAGTTCCATTGATCGGTGACCTATCTCTTTTCTGACCAAGAACACTCATGGGGTTGAATCGAAGAGCTGACGTTGGAGGAAGTGAGTCTCGAACATTTGGTTTATTAGGAGCTTTTATGATTCGAATAGTAGACATATTGTTAAATAGAGGTCCTATCAGATCGTTCTGAGTGACGTCAAATAATTCATCGTCCATGCACTTCTTAATCGCGAGTGGTCTAGATGAAGAAGCAGTCAGTATGTATAAACTTCAACTTTTCCACCCAGACATTCCCAAAATCATGTTCGCAGAAGCGCAAACACTACTTACTGGCCATAATTGATTTCGTGAACTCTTGAAGCTTCTGTGCAAAACTCTCTGATGGTAATATTTGGTGATGTAATAACACGAAAGCAACGAATTGGACGATCATTTTCCTCTGCAGCATCTGGTGTAAATACTTTCACTCTGAGTGAAAAGCCCGGCGAGGCGGGGGGGTCAATTAAGGAATTCATCATGAATATTTCTGATCACTTCAAGAAGTTAAGCTTATGCGAAACAGCAGAAGTGTGCTGATATGCAAACAAGAGAGACAAGGCCAAAAATCAACGGCATTGAGAAGATTGAAGAAGTGCAATTGGTTCGGCGCACTATGAAAGCTAATTGCTTTGCTTTTTCAATAGTGGAGCACTTTAAAGTCCAAAAAAGAAATCGCGCCAAAACGCGTGGAAAGTTGGAAGGTTGAAGCTCTTGGGGAAAAAAATCTCGTGGGCGGTGGGCGATAAGGTTATCGTGAATGGGAAATCGTGTTTTGGTGGAGCTTTTCCGATAAGAGATGAAGAGATGAAGAGATGAAGAACTTGAAGGACTCCCAAGGTTCGTTCTTATTAGGAAGAGAAAAAGAAGCTTGATATTGATTGATTCTCTTTTGAAGAAAGGAAGAAGCTGGAGTGAAGAAGTTTGTGTTTGTAGATTGGAATTCAGCTTCAAAGATTCACTACCCGTTTGTTCTTCCACTCACTCATAGCTCGTACTTATTTTGTACCTACCTAGTAGGTAGTATTTCTTTTCTTTTCTTTCTCCTCTCTATTTGCTTTTTATTTCCAAACTTCACTTCACACACTAGGGTAGGAGGGTAGGTTATTCTTATCTTATATACTCGTACTCAGACTCCATACTGAAAGTTCTGAGCTTATCCTTGAGAGCGGAATTTCTTTTTGGTTTCATCCGATAATCCATGGCTTACAGTCAAGTGTCTCGAGAGTGCATAGCTCGAGTATTGCGTTGTGTCATGATTGAATGATTAGACTATGACCTGAGTACTTGGATATTCGATTGAGTATATCTAACATCTAAGCTATTGGACTGTTTGTCATGATAACGACGAGATGCTTCATATGCCAGGTGACCAGGTGCCCCTCGATATCATCATGTCGTGCTCTTCTTTGACGCAAGGTTTCCAGATATACCTAGATAAACTCGTCCCAGCGCAACATATCTTCTCAGTCCTAGATCGAATCTGTCCTCCTTTTTCAATATGTCGAGTAGCTATCCAAAATATCTCAATGCCAAATCTGCCATATCCAATTCGCAAGATATAAAATCAGCAACCCAATTCCTGTTGCGACGACCGCCATTCCAACTAATACCCATTGTCTAAACTTAAAAGCATCCGAAACCTCCATCTTCATCATTTTCTTCTGTTTGGTATTCCAATGCCATGGCTCCTCTTCCTTTCTCTTGATCCCTTCCGCATTTTGTCCCCGAGATGGTGATTTGATATATGCATATGGTTGTGGCTTAAATATCAATCTGTGAAGAAATTCTTGAATGCGCCCGATGAAAGTATTGGGATACGTCCGCGGTTCCGAGTGTTGGTGAATGCGAAGATAACTATTACGGCTATCGACGATCAAGAGAGATATGAGAAATGAAATGAAGGTAATAGGGGCGATTATAAGCTGTTTGTTTGATTAGAATTTTCATGGCAGATATTGGAATCAGGTGAAGATAGCTTACCCTCACGACAGCACTTTCCATGGGAGCTTCGGGAAGTATTGGAGAGTGGAGAATTGGTGAAGGAGATTGTGATAATGCTGGCGATCGACGTGTTGGAGATGACATTCTGACGGGTGAATTATATTATTGATTTTGAGGTCTTTGGATAGACCATTGAAGAATAGTTTTTACATCGCTTTATATATTGTTATGAAGAGTGAAAACTTTTTGATTGTCTTCTTCGTTGTTAATCGAATCCCCGCCAAGATATGTCGGCACTGCGGAAACACAAAGCTCAGCCTTGCGAGTGACGTTTATCTGTGGAAATAAAAATTGGCGCATCGTACTCGGTGCGAGAAGGCAAATACAAAGCACGTGATGATACCCTGCTCACTTCTATTCATCAGGTGACAGATGTAAGGATGTTCAAGAAAAAGATAGATTTATATATTTAGAAAGTTATAACATCAACAAGGTTCGTATCTACCTAGGTACTTGATGCTATTCCAGTATTGGCAATCTTGACGTTCAACTGTAACCTTCTTATTATTTAGCTTAGTTCAAGGATAAGCACCAGGGTCCACGTAGCTTCCAACCATGCGACTGGTATGTGGCTGAATGCAGTTGCCTGTCTTCGTCTCGACTCTCGAGTCCCAACATCAACATTAGATCAGCCAATGTACCTACTTTTGGTAATCATATCGTTGACGATCATGATATTTCCAGAGACACTTGTGAGCCTGATTCAGAATTTCGTTCCCTGATGCCTCATGTCCATCTGTTCACCACCAGGGCTCTTAAAGGGTGGGCCGCACAGCCAATGTCCCCTCATATAATGCATCAGCATATTCTTCGTTGAACAAGTCGAACCCAAGTGAGTTTTCTTTCTTCAGATGAATTCTACAGCTTCAGGATATCAAATCAACAATACCTACCGGCAATGATTTGTCGCGGACTTACAGTGCGAAGAATGCACATCGAGTCTATGAGCTCAGCCACACCCACAATTCGGGATCACAAAAGGCCAATCACTATTCAAATATCTCAGAGGATTGTTCCACTCGCACTGGATGCCCAAAGAGGCAATTCCCACGTCGGTTGATATTCATGGCGACGACCTATCCGCGAACAGTTGTTTGTGATGATTTTTTTCGTAAGACTTGAATAATTCGCCGTTTTGGGAAGAGTTGCGATCAGAATGCCTAGTGGGCTTACTTACAGCTGAAGAATGATTCCCCTTTGATATAAAACTATATAAGTATGAATCCCAAGAAATGTTAAGTGTTAATTTCTTGGTACTTTTTTAAAAAAAATCGTTTCTTGTTCGACAGTGAAAGATGACAGCAGCAATTCCTGGGCCAAAAGCCAAACCCCTCGTGGGAAATTTGTTGGATCTTAAGGATGAAGAAGCTCCACTTAGAGCACTCGAACATATGGCCGTCGAATATGGCCCTATATACAAATTGACCAGAGGAAGTACTAGAGTAATCGTCGTTAGTTCCGTGGCAATGATGGAAGAACTTTGCGATGAGAGTCGATTTGAAAAGGCACCGCCAATGGCACTCTCAAAGAAAGACGATCGACCATCTGGTATGTTTACAGCAACGAATGATGATCCGGATTGGGGTCAAGCACATAGAATTCTTGTCCCTGCTTTTGGACCATTAGCTATTGAGCAGATGTACGATCGTAAGTTATTCATGCTTCTATCATCCAAAGGTACATATATACTGACACAAAAAGAAATGCAAGATATCGGAAATCAATTACTCTTGAAATGGGCTAGATTAGGTCCTTCGGAGCCTATAACAATGACGGATGATTTTACTAGACTAACTCTAGATACGATTGCGCTTTGTACAATGGATTTCAGGTTCAATTCTTTCTATACAGATAAGATGCATCCATTTGTTGATGCAATGGTGGGATTTCTCTCCGAATCCGGGGATAGAGTTAGACGACCAGCAATTGTTACAAGTTTGATGAGAAAGAAGAACGCTAAATTCCAAAGAGATCTGGATTATATGTTTGAGGTTTCTCAAGGCTTAGTACAACATCGAAAACAAACCCCTACAGATAAAAAGGATCTTCTTAATGCGATGCTTAGTGGGAAAGATCCTCAAAGTAAGGATGAAATGAGAGATGATTTGATCATAGCTAACATGATCACATTTTTGATCGCTGGTATGCTATAAGTTGAAAAGCTCATT
Organism: Botrytis deweyae; assembly: GCF_014898535.1. Lineage (NCBI taxonomy): Eukaryota > Fungi > Ascomycota > Leotiomycetes > Helotiales > Sclerotiniaceae > Botrytis > Botrytis deweyae. The sequence goes on from NW_024066217.1 coordinate 450,931, forward strand.
GCTCGTGGCTAACATAGATATCAAGGTCATGAAACTACATCTGGGTTGCTCTCATTTGCTTTCCTCAATTTAATGAAAAATCCGGATGCATATAATGCAGCTCAGCGCGAAGTGGACCAAGTCGTCGGTAGAGGACCTGTTCGTGTCGAGCATCTCAATAAGTTCGAGTACTTGAATGGTGTACTCAGAGAATCGTTACGACTCACGCCGACTGCCCCAATTGTGTCAAAACGGCTTGTTAAGGGTGTCAGTGGAGAAAACGCGACTCTTTCCCGTGGAAAATATAAAATCGAACCAACTGACAAGATTATTGTGCTACTTGGAGCTGTGCAACAGGATCCTAATGTTTATGGATCTGATGCAAATGAATTTAAACCAGAACGTATGATGGGAGATAGTTTCAAGAACCTACCAAGTGCGGCTTGGAAAGTAAGTGTCTAGATTAACCTCATGTGACCAAGCTAACATAATCAATAGCCATTTGGAAGTGGAGTTAGAGCATGTATTGGACGTGCATTTGCATGGCAAGAAGCATTGATGATTACAGCTATGCTTTTACAAAATTTTGATTTTCGTCTCCTGGATCCGGGATATAAATTACGCATCAAGCAAACACTCACTATCAAACCACAAGATCTTATAATGCGAGCTACACTGCGTCATAGTATGACAGCTATGGATCTTGAGCATCTCCTAAGGGGTTCAACATCGTCAAGCATCAAGTCGCCTGAAAAGTCCACGGCGCCTTCTCCAGAACTACCAAATATCTCGCGCCTAAAGTTGGATTCCAAACCCATGACAATACTTTATGGGTCAAATACAGGGACTTGTCTTGCTTTCGCACAAAGAATGGCTTCGACAGCTGCTGGACATGGTTTTGAAGCCAAAGTTTTGGAAATGGATAGTGTAGTTGGAGCATTACCTAAATCTCAGCCTATTGTTATCATTACAGCTTCATATGAGGGCCATCCACCAGATAATGCAGCTAGATTCGTCAGTTGGTTAGAGAAACTCGAGCCAACTGCACTTTCAGGAACACAATTTGCTGTTTTTGGTTGCGGTCATAGTAAGTCAAATCATCTCATTGCTATGTGATTGAACCTAACGAGTACCAGGTGATTGGAGAGCTACATTTCAAAAAATCCCAACGATAGTAGATAATCGCATGGCCGAATTCGGAAGTCTAAGACTTGTACCTAGAGGTCTTTCAGATGCAGCCAAAGGAGATTTATCCGGCGATTTCGATGACTGGTTGAATAAAACCTTTTGGCCAGAAATCAGCCGGGGTTCGAAATCTCAAGGGGCAGTTTTAGAGTCAGGAATGCATCTTGAGATTTCTACTCAACCAGGGGTTACGAGTCTCCGACAAGATGTCCAAGATGGTGTTGTAATTGAAGCTAAAGTATTGACAGCACCAGGAGCACCTGAGAAACGTCATCTGGAAATTGAACTTCCTCCCGATATGACATATGAAAGTGGAGATTATCTTGCTGTCCTTCCGGTGAATTCGAACCAGAATGTTAGAAGGGTTATGAAAGTCTTTGGACTAGTTTGGGATTCGACCATTGTTTTCAAAAGTCAGAGTTTGGGCACTTTACCACTTGATACTACGCTTTCGATTAGAGATATTTTGGGAGGATATGTGGAACTATTCGAACCTGTTAGTAGAAAGGTATGTACTCCATATGATGAAGTTCGCCTCACCATAAACTGGGGCACTAAACGGAGAATAGATGCTTCAAACAATGGCCAATTCCACCACTGACCAAAACTCGAAACAACACCTCGCAACCATGTCTACAGATTCAGAAATCTATGAGCAACAAGTCCTCACCAAACGTCTAAGTATTATTGACCTCTTAGAAGCACACCCATCAGTTAAGCTCAATTTTCGCGATTTTCTTTCTTCTCTCTCCCCCCTACGAGTCCGCTACTACTCCATCTCCTCCTCTCCTCTCCATTCCCCAAACACATGCACAATAACCTACAACGTTCTCTCCATCCCCTCTTTCTCCGGTCCTGGCCACTACGCCGGTATCTGTGGAACCTACCTCTCCTCTCTCCTCCCCGGAGATCCTATCAAAGTCTCCGTCAGACCTAGTAGCAAAAAGCTCTTTCATCTCCCCTTAGACATTAAACGAACTCCTCTCCTCATGTTTTGCGCCGGCACCGGGATTGCCCCTTTCAGAGGCTTCATCCAACAACGTGCCATGCAAGCCGCTGCATCACCAGACCGCAAACTGGCTCCTGCGATTCTATTCGTCGGATGTAGATCTTCGACATCCGATCGTCTATATGCGCGGGAATTCGATAGATGGGAAGACCTCGGGGTAGTCGATATCCGATATTCTTTTTCGCGCGATTCGGATTCTCCGCCGAGTGAAAGAGAGACGGTGAGGATGGGACAGGGATATAAGTATGTGCAAGAGAGGATGTTGGCGGATAAGGATAAGAAGGATATTTTGAGATTGTGGGATGAGGGTGCGAGAGTGTATGTTTGTGGTGGAGGAGCATTTGTTAAGGAGGTAGGGAAGGCAGCGAGGGAAATTGTGAGGGAGAGGTTGAGGGAGAAGGGGGTGATGATTGAGGGAGGGGAAGAGGAGTTGGAGGAGAGGTTTAGAAATGGGTTGGTGGATAGATGTGCGACGGATATTTTTGGGTAGGGGGTTGGGTTGTGGATTAGTGTGGTGGTGGGGTGGGCTTATATATGTGTGTGTGTATGTGTGATTTAGAGTTTTAATGAGCTTGAATGTACGTGTGTATTTGACTTGATATGATAATGCTAAATAAGTCTTGTTGAAAAGCCGATGAGGAGAATAATATGAAAGATTCTTTTGTGGTTTATTCCACTCTCGTAATCTCAATCCAAGAACCTAGAATCTGTAATAATAAATAAGTAGATGTGATGCAGTGGCAACTGCAACCTTATATATAAAGTCTTTCTTGCAGTGAGTCGAGTCTCCAGATTTGAGATGGGATGGGAAACGAAGATTAAGGATTTAGTGGAAATGTGATCTTCGGTGTTGTTTAGTTGGTGGAAAGCGTGAGTAGGAGTTTGGAAGGGTATCAAGAGGAAGATTGTGTATGTATATGTATACTTTTAATCTGTAGAACAGAGTCTTGCATTTATGATATTTATGATTCAATAATTTGAAGGATAATAAATAGAAATGTCAATGGCCGTTTATTCTCTCACCTAGGTGAGTGAGATTATTATCCCTACTCCTCTCTGACAGGGCTCCCCTATCAAACCCCCTCCACCCAACTCCATCCAGTAAGTAAACCAACTCTCCAGATCCAAGAAAATCAGAATCATTCATTCACTCCCTCCCCTGCCCAAAAATATCAGAAAAGGCCATGCACCTCACCACACGGTCCACACCACACACACCAAACCCGCAAAAAAATTGTTTCCGGTACGGGGAATTGAACCCCGGTCTCCCGCGACCTGATTGAAACTGTAAAGCTTCGGATGAGAGGCGGAAATGCTAGCCACTACACCATGCCGGATTGATTGGTTGATTGTATTTGATGAAGAGGACCGTTGAGAATGGAAATATAAAGTAAATGTGTTTAGCGAGAAAAGTTTTCCGGAAGAGTTTTAAGCGAGGAGGGCGGGGCGGGTGTCCACTTCTTGGAGATTTAATTTGATTTGGTCTAAGGGGGGATGGGTGTTAGAAGTTTGTATTGGGGTTGGTTTGATCTTTGATTCAATTCATTTTATTTTATTTTATTTATTTTATTTTATTTTATTTTATTTTATTTTATTTTATTTTATTTTATTTTATTTTATTTTATTTTATTTTATTTTATTTTATTTTATTTTATTTTATTTTATTTTATTTTATTTTATTTTATTTTATTTTATTTTATTTTATTTTATTTTATTTTATTTTATTTTATTTTATTTTATTTTATTTTATTTTATTTTATTTTATTTTATTTTATTTTATTTTATTTTATTTTATTTTATTTTATTTTATTTTATTTTATTTTATTTTATTTTATTTTATTTTATTTTATTTTATTTTATTTTATTATGATGTGGTGTGGTGTGGTGTCACTGATGTGGTGATGATGGTAAAATCGATGTTCGAAATTGGGGTGCGGTGCGGTGCTAAGAGAGTATGCAGCTAGCTTATACGTCTGCGCTTCGATGATCGATCGTGGGGATCGTAATCTTAGCTACCTACTAGGTACTTGATATTGCTTATGTCTTATGCAGTGAGGATGTTGATCGGATCAGGAATGATATCTATAAGTTTAATTTGATGTTCTGGTAGATGTGAACTATCTATTGTTTGGTCTGCAAAAGAGTAATTTCTCACTTACATCAGGGAATAAAACAACGCGTTTCTACGAAAGTAAATGATGTGAGAGTGGATTGTTTTATGTTTGTATGATTATCATCGTGGGGTACCTGTTAGTGGCGGATGAAAGCATTCACTGGATGATTTTGATGGTGAGATTCTATTGGATTCAAGCTCTGGCTACAATGGCAATGATGTTTTGATCGTATTCTACATTTACTTCTCTTGGTCTGAATACTCGTCTGTAATACCATTGTCATCATAAAACACAATAACTTCTCTTTCCTCACTGTAGCAGTTATCATCCAGCATGTTTTCCCCAGATTGAAAGATCTCCATCCAAGAGATAGTATCCTGTGGAGACAGGATCGAAAATATTGATGCTAGAGACCGAAGCAAAGATATACAGTTCGCCACGTTGAACCATCTTCCACAACTCACAGCCCATCTCATCACAAAATCTATGTGAATCGGCGAGACTTATCATTCCTGACAATTGGAGTAATCCAACCCGGATCAAGATAATTACTGGAGTAAGGATTACTTCGAGGCCGACCAGTGGTGTTATTCGGGCTTATGAATCCTGCGGTCCAAGAATCACCTGTGGAAGGGTGGGTGAACCATGATGATCGGTAGTTGGAATAGTTGGCGGTTTGAGATGTGGGGGCATCGTTGTTTTCGGGACGGGTAGTTGAGAAGTAGGATCCCATGGTTGGTTGTTGCGTGTTGCTTTGGGATGAAACGTTTGAGGGAATGTGATGTTATGATGAGGAGAATTTGGGTATCGTTATAGAAAGAATAGCAGTACGGGGTAAACTGCTTTTATGCTTCAAAGATGTATAGACTAGAAAGCAAAGAAAGCTCCAGTAAATTTCTTGGTTTGATCTGAATGATTCCAGAACTTTGATTGCTAGAATGGTCTGCGGAAATATGCACTTCGATAATCTTCTCGCGTCTCATCGTTTCCTCTGACAAAATGATCAAACTGAGCCTATCTCATAAGAATAAAGGTGATTACTCCATATTCACAATAGAAAAGCGCTAATGGAAGCACATTTAAATACACCAAAAGTCAGAATTCACTACCAAAAGATGTATCGCAAAACTTATTCTTCATAATGACTCTAAGCGAAGTTGTATAATCTGTCCTACTTTCATCATGCACATCTCACGAGCGCTTATTGCGAGATTGGTTCCAAAATACTCACTCCCCCATGATTCAATCCAAGTACTTTTTCTTGTCTCCATTTCCTCCCTTCTACTTCCAATTCATTCAAAAAATCTGGATGAGGAAATATCACTTCGGCGTGAGTTTAACATTTACTTCTACCAATCATACCGAGCCGGGGGCAAACCAGCAGTTTCAGCTCTATCAAACTTGGATTTTGAGGACCATTTCGAGGAGAAGATCAGGCTGAACTTGAGTAGTAGGAAGAGTTTTAACTCGTGGTATGAGTACTCTCGGGTTGAAAATAGCTCGATCTGACTATGAATGAAAATATGGAACTCATGGTGTAGGTGGCTGGGTGGACCTGATTTACTGAGATGTAGACTACCTGGTTGAAAATGAACTTTGTTCTTTCATTAGAAGATTAAACTGCTAGGTGTGAGTGCAATTGAGAACTTCCTTCACAATGAGGACTCGATATAATAGGAGTGTATGTGGACAGCATCCACGGATTCTAGAAGTTTGATGGACATTCATCAATTCTAGGCTATTGTGCTTCCATATCGAGACATACATGCTTATAGCACTGGCTGACATGGTCCACCATATACACTTTTAGATTCCGAAAAAGAAAGGAAATGCACCAAAGAACAAGTAAGATCTATCAAACTAGTTCTTTTGATTTGTGTAGCTAATCATAATTCGACTTCCAATAAGTACCACAGCTATAAGTGTGTCATCCCAAACTAACCCCGCAATATCTCTGGCATTCAAATTCGTATCAAGGCTCATATCAATTCTCATCCAATGCTCGCAATGAGCCGATTTCGCACTTATTTTTGCAAGACCCAACCCAAAGCTACAGTCAAAAAATGCCACCGTGTTACCCGTACCCAACCGCATCACTAGACGTACAAGTTGAGAAAACTCTCCTCATCCCAAATCTCATGCCAAACTTTCCAAGAAACAAACGCATAGACCATCAGAACAGCCGAACCAACCCCAGTAGAGACTCCAAACACGTAAGAGGAGAGATGCCCCCAGAACATGCCCAAGACAAATTTATAAATGCCAGACTTGACTTCTCGGTTCCGCAAATTTTGCAACCCTGCGACCATTTCCAACGCAACCCTATTTCGCATACAGGTAGTCGAAGTCAGACCGTCGAGATGCGGTTTCCAGAGAGTCAGAAAATTGGTATCGCGGTTGTTGACTTCGAAGATACGGCGGATGAGGGAGAGAACCTTGTTGTCCTGGTTACGCGGGGGAGTTGGAGGGGAGAGATAGTGAGATGTAGATTTTGTGGATCGAACTTTGTCGATGGGTGAGGGGGGTGTAAGGTTCGAAGATATGGGCAGCGCACTTTCGGCACTAGTGGGCTCTTGCTGTGGAGTGGATGATAGAGGTAGGCGACATCTTTGGCCGGGCGAGTAATGACCACAATATGTCATTCCTGGTGGCGCAACATTGAAAGCGGGATTTCGGCTGTGTGGTCGTACTTCGTTTTTAAGAGAAGATAGCATGTTTGTAGATTTGACTTCGGAATCAGAAACTATGATTTTAGGGTTTGCATTGCGAGGCTGCATACTTGCGATTTGAGTTGTAAAGTTGCGTGTAGATTTGGTGTCTTGATTTGATTCGTATGAGGAGGAAGCCGTTGTAGAAGGTTTTATCAAATCAAAGTTCAAACTATTTGTATGCATATGTGGTTTCAGACGAAACACGCGGAACTTTTTCGAAGAGTTGTCAAAGGTCTTACGTGAAGGGGAAGAGTTTGAGAAAACGCAGGAGTTGATAAGTGATTTGTTTTGAAATATGTCTACGTGAAGATTTGATACAATCTACAGCTATTTCATTGAGAGAACATGATATCACAACGCAGCAGATTCGAAGTATCACATCATCATGTACTCAAAAATTTTTCTAAAGATCAAAATTTATATTCCAAGTCCACCTAATGCCACCTCATCCCCTCCGAAAGTTACATAACCATCCAACACAAGCTGTTTTGTTTTCTGTCGATGGCCATGAGAATACCAAGCCTATGCATAACACAAAAGACACAGCTAGTGCTGGGAATACACCGATATATATTCCGGAAGGTTGGTGTTGAACGGTCAATTTCGTGCATGTACACCGGTGTTCAGGTTCGTTAATCGTCACTTCTGCTGAAGGAGATGCTTGGTTTGGGAGCCATGTGGCTCGAAATCCTCTCATTTTCTGCTGAGATTGGATGTGTTAAAGGTTTGAGGATATGAAAGGTTGATTTGATTGAAGTTTGTGAAGAATGAGAGGGGAAATGAATGAATGGTATTGCAATATATACCTGTGGGGAATGTCGCGGGAAAGTAATAGACTGATATTGTGAGAATAAGAAAGAAATGATATCTGGAAGAACAGTCTAATGTGGTTGACCCATGATTTATTTACACGAACCCTCTCGTGTCTTCAATATACTCCCAGAACTGTGGCTTGATCTGGTACACAACCAAAAGTTTGACAATTCTCGTGTCTTCTAGACATAAAGCATGTCTAAAAAAACTAACTCTATTGAGAAATCCGACAAATTGAGACCAATTCTGCTTCGCCATGTGAGCAGAAATCCTTCAAGCAAGTTCTTAATCAAATTCTAATCGCCTCCAAAAGGCCTCCCGGAGTAACACATCCTGAAACTCGTAGATACCAACAACTCCAATGCCTATCCAGTCGAAACAGAGAGACCACAGGAGTGTAGAGGAGTCCACAAGAGACCTTTAGTTCCAGCCGTAAGATAGGATAGCTTGCCTCACTCTATCCAAACAAAGCTAACTCAACTAACTAAACTCAAATCCCCTTAATCCAGACTCTTCTCTTCTCATCTCTTCTCTTCTCTTCAATACAACAAACATATAACAACACCAATCGAAATATCGAGAGAAGAAAAGCTCTGACAACCTTTCGTACCGGATTTTTTCGAGGGCCTTCTTTTTTTTCTTCTTTTCTCACACTCTGGTGCTCTGATCTAATTTCTAGCTATCAGTCCTGCATAACTACCTACCTACCTACCTACCTACCTAGTATACTTCCAGATCAGTCTGTAGGTTTGTGACTTACAACACCTAGGTACACACACACATATGAACAACTACCTAGTAATTACATACGAAGAATGCTTGAACGTGAACACTACACTCGCTAGAGCATTCAAAATCCGCACGCAAGACTACATTCCTCGTACCTGACTAGCGAGCGAACTGTAAGAGAAACAAAAGAAAAAGAGAAATCGTTCAATCCCCAATTGAAAAGCCCCAGGTATAGAATAAAGATACAAGAGGACAGAGGAGAGAGACAGATATCAAATTTACAATTTCCTTGTGATTTTCAATTTTCAATTTTGTTTGGTTTTGATATTTCGGAACTCCACACGCGATATTTCTAAAATACACAGAGAGAGTATACAACATCATCTAAGCTCTATAGCAAACAACCATTATATCAGAAAAGAAGCTCATCCATCTAACATTTCGACATTCATCCATCCGTCTTACCAACATTGTCAACATCTACCCCTTCCCCCTCTATATCTACGTCCCCCACCCTATCCAAAATCCTCATTCCACCTCCCTCATCCCACGCAATCCTCCCCTCCAACGCCGCCCTCATGACCTCCCTCCCCGCAACCTCCTTCTCCCCGGTCACCGGATCCCACTCAAACCCCTCCTTCAACCACATCCACCTCAAAAACGCTCTCAACTCCTTATCCTCGGGAAGCACCCTCATCCACTCAGGTTGAAAACCTTCTTCCTCACTGCCCTCCCCATTCCATCCCGTCGCTTTCTCCAACAACATATCCCTACAGAAAATTCGCCAACTATCAATCGCATAGGGCCCCTGGGTCATGTGTCCGATTTCCCAGCCCGTACGCGGGTCTACGGATTCTTCGGGAAGGACCTCGCTTTTTTTGACGTCGCGACCGAGTCCTTTGGTGGGGTAATCATGGACCGCATACCGTTTATTTTTTACTGGTGGATTTTCGCAAAAGGTTTTGGCGTAAGTTTGATAAGTAGCTGCGCGTTGATTTTGTAAGCCTAGGTGTCGGATTACCGAGACAATGTCTTCTTTGGGAGCATCGACTATTGATTGTGGGGTAGGGTATTGGTCCATTAGGGTGTAGAAAACTGGGATGGCTTGTTTACCATGAGTGCGATTGAGAAATGTGACGGCTATGAGAAGTCGAAATGGATCATGGGCAAATTTTTCTTGGATAAGTCCAAAATGAGGTGCAGATAAAGGCGGAAAAGGGATACATGAAATTATGCCAGGGGGCCGTTTTTTAGGAGATTCCTTTTTGGGAGATGAATTATTGATTGTAGATTCTCCTCTTAAAGCTATGGATTTCCTGGATTTAGATGGAGTGGCAGATGGTGGTAGAGCAAAGTAAGGTGAATGCATAGGCGGCCTTTGTTTCTTTCCTGATCTCAGAAGACTAGGAACATCAACTTCAATCGTATCAAAACCGCTACTATCTGATGCTAGAAAGGGATGCTCGGTTATGCTTAGATCAGATAGCTCAGAGGAGTCACTCTCATATGCATTAAGATCGAGTGATTCCGTCTTCCTCAGGATAGGTAGTTCCATATCGTTAAATGATTGTAGCGTTTTCGAAGGTGTTTGAGATTCGTGATTGAAATGCTCCGGGGACTCGCAGGTGATTGACTCGTAAACATCATCATCATCATCATTATCATTATTGGTTCCCGTGTTTATATCCGTTCCTCCCAATTCATCAACGGTGCCTTCATCAATTTCGCAGCTATGGTGACTCAAACTAATATCCAGAAGTTGACTACCACTCGTAGACTCTGGGTCTTCTACGAGTGGTTGGCTTTTGCTGATCTCCTGGTATTCCTAGCTGGAGAATCAAGTCCTGATGCTGAGGCAAGAACGGCAACTCTAGCTTTTGGTACTCTTCCGCGCTTGGCTTTTGGCGATTTGGATTCTCCTGAAACATTAGGAGATTTGGGGGCAGTCTGAGCCGTGTTTGCTGCCTTCACTGGAGGCCTGCCCTTCTTTGCAACTGTCGCCTTTGTTTGTGCAGGTGATTTTGTGGGTGTTTTAGCATTTTTGTTCTTTGATGAGAGAGGTGTAGCTGTGGGTGTCTTGACCTTTTGGTTCTTAGATGAAGCAGGTGTTGTAGGCTTTGTTGGTGTATCTTCAACCTCCAAGCGATTATTGTTTCTAACTCTCTTCCTCGAACGCTTCTTTGCACTTGCGTTGGCCTCGACATCCTCCTTGGGCTCGTCAATTTCCATATCTGAATCGGCTACAGGTGCGGCATTCTCCTTGGAAGAATTATCTTCGGCTTTGTCTTCTTGAGCGGATGGCGAGGTTTCCTTGCTGTCTTCTTCGGTGATCTCCTCATCTGCTTGCTCCTCATCTGCCTTATCATCGGAAGTTTCTTCTGGAATCTCCGCATCAACTTCTGTTTGCGCTGGGGCATCGGACTCGGCGACAGACTCGGGACTATCTTCAGCGTTGTCTTCAATCAAATGGTCAAGAGACGGATATGCGACAACATCGGAGTTACCGACAGCTGGTTCAGAGGTTCCCTCTTCGGCCTCATTCTCTTGCTCGCCATTGACTTCGGGAGCATCCTCCATAGTAACATCTCCATCTAACGCACCCTCGGCCTGGGCTACTGAAGCTCTCGCAGCAGCAATCTTTGCTTCCAGACCAGTAGGTGCGACATTTCCCTTCTTGAGGTCCTTCCAACTGCGCTTCGATTTGATCTTCTTAATTTCCTCTTTTGCCTCTTCAGCAACCTCCCCATTTACCTCCTTCTCGACCTCTTCATCATCACTATCACCAATAACCTGCGCCTTCAACCCAGCTCCAAAGAATTCCGAAGTTTTCGGTCCCTTTGTTTTCTTCTCCCAACTTCTCTTCGCTCCTTTCCCCTTCCCATTTCCATGTCCTCTCTTCAAATCCCGAACCTGTTTCTCCAACGCCTGAATCCTCTCTCTGTCCTTCCTCTTCTCCTCCGCCATCCTCTTCTTCGCCTCCGCCTCCTTCTTCTTTTCCTCTACCCTTCTCTTTTTATCTTCCTCCTGCTGCCTCAAATTCTCCTCATGTTTCTTCGCCTTTTCCTCTTTCTTCTGCTCCCTCAACCTAGCCACTTCTTCCTCTCTGATCCTCTTCGCTTCTGCCTTTTCCGCAAACTTCTTTTCTCTCGCAATCGCCTCCTCAGCCTCTCGTACTAGGGCCGCAGCTTTCTTGGGTGCACTTTTCTCTTCCTTCCTCTGTCTCTTGGCCTCGCGCTCGGCTTTGAAATCGCGTTTGCGTTTATTGCTACCGGTAGCTTGTTCACCGTCGACTGGCGCAGTGCTTTCATTCTGATTAAAAAGTTTAGCTATTTTCCAAATGCTTATCATGGTAAGTGCAAAGATTTGTGAAGCATACCTCATCTTGAGATGGTTTTGCAGACGGAGCGACCTCTCCCTTGGCTTCACCCGCCTTTTCATTGGTCACTGTAACATTATCGACTTTCTTTTCCGTTGCGGCTGGCGACCCCGCCGCCGCAGTACTCTTTCGCTTTGCCATGTCTCAAAGGTTTGATGTAATTGTTCCTGGCAGATCAATTGATACAGAAATTAACAACTAAAAACCGCAGAATACAAATTTCGAGGCTAAAACCAAGAAAAATAAATTTGCGAACAATTTTGTATTGATGTAATAAAGTTTACTAATAGAAAAAAAAAGTTTCCCGACAGGACTCGGAAATCTGGGGTATCAACTTTTTTTTATTTAGCGAGGGACTTTTTTCAGTTACTGCAGCAATATTCACCCCAAAGGGTCCACTGAAATTAACTACTAGTACAATTTATATTTATATTTGAGAGAATGATTATTTGGTATTGGGAGGTTTTGTAGTTTACAGGAGTGGTGATCTTGAAATTCATCATGTAGGGGGTTCGTGAGAATCTTTAAAAGTCGAATGGATATTGGGACACATCTATTTTGCTACCACTCTTGAGCATTAGCTCCCAAAGTGAAGCTTTTATCTACCACCCTCATTTAGAACTTCTCCTTTGTACAATTCGCGCAGTAAGATAAAACTAGTAGCACATTTATTTCCTGCCCTTCGCTCCCCGGTTAAACAAATGAAATTGAGAATCTAGTGATGTGCAGGACCGTTGCCAGTCTTAGGTGGGTTATACACGATCTTTCTCGTCTTGATAGGGGACCACTTGTAACGCTTAACCCAAATGCTCAATGCGAAAAGCATAGATCCAATAACCAAAACCTTCATACCCATCTTCTTACGTTGATCCATCTCAGGCTCGGCTGACCAGTTGAGGAACTCGACAACATCCTTGGCCATTTGTGATGCTGATGCTGGGGTACCATCTTCATACTCAACAAGTTCGTTGTAGAGAACACGACCCATAGCAATACCGGTACCTGGGAAATATGGGTTGAAGTTGAGTCCTTCTGGAACCTTGGCTCCTGCTGGGGGCTCATCTGGGTAACCAGTCAACAAACTGAAAATATAGTTGGCACCGCCGTGTCTGGCCTTGACCATCAAACTGAGATCAGGTGGCAAAGCTCCGTTGTTGGCAGCACGAGCGGCTTCATCGTTCTTGTATGGGGATGGGAGGTAATCGGAGAGTTTTCCAGGTCGCTTTTCGATTTCACCCTCGTCGTTTGGCTCGCTGTCGTATTCGTTCTCTTCGGCCATAGCCTTTGCCTCATCGACTGTGTGTGTAACACCGACCAAAGCTCTGTATGGAATACGGCTCAAAGAATGGCATGATGCGCAGACTTCTTGGTAAACTTGGAAACCTCTTCGTAATCTATCCTTTATTGTTAAAACAGGCCAATTTGCTTGATAGAAAATGGGATTCTTACGCTTGGTGATCGAATGTCTTTGTGTATTGTTGGTGAACCCATGGGTATTGTGTTGGATGAAGACTGGTGTCGTATCAGTATTGTGTTCCAACTTAAATGCTGTTTGTCTTGTAGTCTTCATTTGGTATTGCCGGAGTTCCCATCACCCCGCAAATGTTCGACCTGACTTGGAAAGATATGTGACTACTCACCCTTCTTCAACTGGTGTCATAGCGTTTAATGGCTGGCCATAAAGATGATAGTACCAGGCGAGAGATCCTGCCGCCACTGCGGTAGCAGCACCTGCAGCCATGTTGATACCGAAGGGAGAAGCGGCTTCGGCGGAAGTGGAAGTGGATGCAGCACGCTGTAAGATATAACATTAGTCTTCAGTTCAACACATTGGACTGCCCCCATGCCATCACTGCCGCCCACATCGGAGTGTTGTATATCTTGACCTCGGGGATGGGGAATAATTATACCTTTGTAGCGTTAATTGCATTATTCCGTACTCCCCCGAACGAGCGCGTCGAGCGCAGGCATGATCTGGCCAACATATTGTGCAAAATATGCCTCGAGCTGGGAATCAGTTCAAGGTGGGTTTGACTGATCAATTGAATAATAGGATTCGAGATTGAAGTTGTGAGGGTGCGGCGACAAATAGTTCGAAAATGATCCGAAAAAGAAGCTAAATTATGCCTTAGGCACAGGCTTACCACTGAATGGATTTTGATTGGCTGAAACTCATTACACGATTATTTCTCGGACAATCATGGCTACAAAATCTCAATTATTAAAATCATCCCCGGTAATATGGAAGTTCAGAATGTTATTTCTACATTGTAATGAAGATATACTGAATGTTGAGTATTTTGACTATTTTACAAGCTGTCATGTATTTTATCTTTTTTTTCAGATATGTTTCTTGCATTTTAATGCTGACAAAATGTATTAAGCACGACATGATTGGTCTTTTCACCAGCGAACAAATTATACCAAAAATTGACTGCAAAATTATCTATATCCATTGCATTGCAAAATGTAACTATTCAGAAACCCTTTTTTTTTCAAACCAATAACTCCTTACTGACGAAGGACACATGACTATGCTCGTTATATGCGCCCCAATTCCAACCTAATAACTATCCACTTCATCCGGCGTTTCATGTCCTTCAATTGCCATTTGAACCATTCTTGAGCTCTCTTCTTTGCTTAACAGCGTTCGCTAGTTCTTCAAGAACCGACTCGGTGTCATCCCATCCAATACAAGCATCAGTAATACTGACGCCATGTTTGAGACCGGACTTTCCTTCTTTTGGAACCTTTTGAGCGCCTAACGACAGAGTAAGCAAGTATTTCATTACGTAAAACAGTTAGGTGATCTTACCTTCATTAATGTTGCTCTCAATCATGACACCCATAATGGCATCCTCTCCTGCGGCAATTTGTTCAGCCAAAACAGCTGCAACCTTTGGTTGATTCTTGTGATTCTTCAATGAGTTTCCATGACTGCAATCAACCATCAATCTTTGTCTGACACCATTCTTCTCAAGCGCAGCTTTCGCCTCTCCAATACTCTTTGCATCATAATTAGTACCCTTAGTACCACCTCTGAGAATGACGAAACAGTCTTCATTTCCAACTGTACCAACAATGGCAGCGACACCAGGCTTGGTAACTGACAGGAAATGATGAGGATGTCGCACGGCACCAATTGCATCGATAGCTACACCAAGACTACCATCGGTACCATTCTTGAATCCAACTGGGAAACTCAATCCACTGGCCAATTCTCTATGCAATTGACTCTCAGTAGTTCTAGCTCCAACAGCTCCAACGCTCAATAAATCTGCCAAGAATTGTGGTGAAATAGTATCCAACATTTCACTAGCAATTGGCATTCCCTTCGCCGTCAAGTCCACGAACAATTGTCTGCTGATCCTCAACCCCTTATTGATCTTGAAGCTATTATCGATATCAGGATCATTGATGAGTCCTTTCCAGCCAACAGTTGTTCTTGGTTTCTCAAGGTAAGAGCGCATGACAATCAAAAGATCATCTTCGTATTTGTTCTTGAGAGCTACGAGCTTGTCGCAGTATTCGAGCGCGGCCGCAGGATCGTGAATTGAACATGGACCAATGACTACCAGTAATCTGCCATTCTTATCTGCACCAGTGACAACATCGACGGACTCATTGCGACCCTTTAAGACGGTTGCTTTGGATTCTGGGGTTTGAGGAATTTCATGTTGAAGCAAATCGGGAGGCGTCAATGGGTTGTATCCTCGAACTGTAGGGAAGCTTTGTCAGTCGCACTCTCTAATACAAGCTGAAGCAATCAATGGGAATATCCAGTACTCACTGCGCCAATCTTCAGTACTGTCCTTATGTCCAACGTTCTGATTTTCTATGTAGAAGGCCTTCAATGAGTCAGAGTGGTTTCTTGTGAAATGAGGCATCTTGAATGAATGAGAAGAGTGTTTGTTTGGTAACTTACCGACATCTTTAGATAAATCTGTGTCTTTTATATTTTGTCAAGATACTTTCCTTCAACGGATAGATTTTTATATTCAATGAGTATGCTGAGGTGAGATTATTTTTCTTTGAGAGGTAGAATTAATGGTTCTGGAAATCTGTACGGAGTACGCGGGGCAATCATTGAGAAGCTCGAGACCTGGTGGACGTATGATTCATCGCGCAACAAAAGTTTTAGCGATGTCATTGGTGGGGTCAGCCCCTGCGATTATTAACGTGGATCGTTGATTGGTCTAGAACCCACGAAACGGTGAACCAAAATCTTCAGAGGAATCAGAACCTCGTCGCACAGTGAGCATGGCTATTACAGATCTCCGAGGGAAGATCTCCGAGAAATAAGTTTAAATTGTCGGTCCGGAGACAATCTTACGGACCTTAAAGATTGATCTCCGAGGAAGAATAGGAAAAGAGAATTGATGTAAGCCATAATATTGCTCTAACCTTCTACTCAAAGACTTGCGTCTTCTATCTAGTCTTTACCGTAAGCCCATCCCATGTATTGCTATTGTAATTCTCACTCATCCGACTTGGCCAACAAATCCGGGATATCATCAACGGTGTTTCTGCCCTCTAAAATATCTGATCTTGTTAGTATGCGAAATCTTTGCAAGTAGAGGTAGACTCAATGACTTACTAATGACAGCAGTAAATAATGGGTATTCGCCCTCC
Source organism: Botrytis deweyae (assembly GCF_014898535.1). NCBI lineage: Eukaryota > Fungi > Ascomycota > Leotiomycetes > Helotiales > Sclerotiniaceae > Botrytis > Botrytis deweyae. The sequence goes on from NW_024066217.1 coordinate 467,479, forward strand.
TTTCCTCTAGACTTCAAAAACTCATTGACTTCTTTTGCAGTACTGGTTCCTTGCAACTTTTGTCCATTCAATTCCGTCTTCTCAACTTCATCGACTGTAACTCCTCTTTCAATTGCCATCTTCGCACATCTAAAGTTTCGCCCTCCACTGCAACTTGTAATTAAATCGGCAACGCCAGCACTTTGTTCGGTGAAAGTACCACCATGAACAGTCTCTCCAAAGAATTCCTTGCCGAATTTGACCATCTCAAGGAGGCCCACTCGCATAACAGCCGCCTTTGCATTATCTCCCCAACCACGTCCTTCAACGAAACCCGCAGCTAGTGCAACGATGTTCTTGAGAGCTCCGCCAAGAGAGACACCTGCTACATCGGAAACCATCTGAACATGGAAATATGGACGATGGAATAATGTCTTGAATAAGGCATGATCCATTGGCGGATATTCCGATGGTACGGCCTTCAACTTTGTCTTGCTGACTCTTCCCTTGACATCTTTATGTTCTTCATCTGCGGGCGTAATGGTGAGGTTGACTTGAGAGCTTGAAGGTGAGGGTCCCGTTGGAGTCGTGGCACGCGAGTCCATTGAAGGAGGATCATAGGCAATCGTAGTCTCACACCATTTCTCCATTGCAATCTCATTGGCAATGTTAGCACCTGAGAGTGCTCCACAGTATATTCCTAATCCTTCACCGATCCATTCACTGAAAAGACTGATCTCTGAGGCAGTTACATTCACACCTTTTATACAAGAAATTCCACGCGCGAATGGTAGGATGTGTCCTTGGAGTTGCTTTGTGATACGACCGATAAATTGATGAGGAAGATTGAAAATCAAAACCGAGGAGTTCGCAACTGCATCTTCTACAGATGGGTTGGCGATGAGATTGGCTGGAAGCTGGATATTTGGCAGATATTTCACATTCTCGTGGTATTTGTTGATGATCGAAGTAAGCTTTTGAGGAGAATCATTGGAGGCATCGTAGTGTTTCGAGTCTTTTGGTATGGTAACTTCCTCCTCATAAACCCACATCTGAACCTCCTCCTCGAATAAATCGGAATGTTGTTTTGTATTCTCTGCTACAATCTTTGCAATGGTACAGCCCCTAGCAGATATCAATAAAATGATCGATCTCTTGGTTTTGATTTAATAGTGACTTACCAGTTACCGGATCCAACCACCGTCACCTTATGCTTTCTACTCCATGCTCCCAAGGTCGCCATTTTGTTCACTTGAGGGGTATTGAGATGTCGAGCTGTCTGTGCTATTCTTCGAAGAGTTTGATTTGATGCTGCTGTAAATCTTATAAGCATGCACATATGCTATGACGTGAAAGGGGGGATTAATAGGAAGGATAATCAGGACACGCAAAGGGAGGCAAAATACCAAGTACTTTGAGACTTTGAGATACCAGACAGAATGTTGAGACAAAAAAGCCTCGCTTGCTCTTCTGTCACTTGTGATAGCTTGTGAATTGCTCGTGATTGAAGCAGGGGGCAGCTGACCGCTTTCGAAATTGGTTTAGTGTATTCTTATCACTATTGTGGCTTTTTCCAAATCCCATGGGAAGCTGTTTTCACGCTGTACGAGTACCCAAACGACAGCGGGATCCAATAAGCGCCATGGAAGTTATGGATGCAAATGCTGTGGACGTCCAGAAAGTGACAAATGACTTGCTGGTAATATTCAGTTGAGTGAACATTGGATGAATGTATGAACACAACATGAGTAGCTCAACTTGAGCATGAGAATTGCATTCGTGATTGTGGGATCTCTCTATCTTTTCATGTCGAGGTTTATGTGCTGATTGGTGCTGGTGCTGGAGTTGGATTTGGATTTGGAGTGGTAGGTGGAGAAGACAATATGAAACTTTTTATTGTGATGTAGGTACTTACACATATTGTTGGTATGGGGATTGTTATTATTCATGACTCTGGTAGTTGACAACTTTTTTAACTTTTACTTCGAGATCAAAAAAAAGTGAAGTTTATTATGATTTTAGCAGCCCCTGAACCCCTGGCCTAGCCGTCCGTATATCTACCTAGGTTAAGGGAGGGAGATACCCGACAACCGAACGATGGTGTGAAGGAAGTTAATTTTTTGACTATTTTCAAGTCTAACAGCTAGGTGGGCGGAGGATAAAGTAGTACTTGAAAGTAGATATAGTATACAGAGTAGCATTTGGAAGCAGATATATTATATAAAGTAGTATACGGAGTAAATATAATATATAGAGTAATACTTGAAGGTATTAGATAGCTATAATATTCAAGATAATACTTGAGAATAGATATAATATATAAAATAGTGCTTAATAGGATCTACTAAATATAATATAATATACAAAGTAATACTTAAAGATAGGAAATATTTAGAGTAGTACTTGAAAGCAGATATAGTATATAGAGTAATACTTGAAGATACTAGATAGCTATAATATTCAAGGTAGTACTTGAGAATAGATATAGTATATAAAGTAGTACTTGATAGGACCTACTCAATAGTATAATACACAAAGTAATACTTAAAGGTAGGAAATATTTAGAGTAATACTTGAAAGCAGATATGGTATATAGAGTAATACTTGAAAATCGATATAGTACCTATATAAAGTAGTATTTGGAAATAAGTGTAATTACTAGGTAATATTCGAGGTAGTACTTAAGAATAGATATAGTATATAAAGTAGTACTTGATAGGATCTACTAAATATAGTATAATATACAAAGTAATACTTGAAGGTAGATAAATATTTAGAGTAGTATTTGGAAGTAGATATGGTATATAGAGTAATGCTCGAAAATCGATATAGTATCTATATAAAGTAGTATTTGGAAGTAAGTGTAATTAATATTCGAGGTAGTACTTGAGAATAGATATAAAGTAGTACTTGAAAGTACCTAGTAAGTCTAACACACAAAGTATCCCTCCAACTCAACCCCTCCTCGTATACCTTTTCTTCATCAATATCATTTCCAAAGCTTATATCAAATGCCATTCAAGCTTGAAGCTTACGGAAAGAAACTCGTCGCTCCCTCCCTCGTAGATACTCGGAGCAAAGAACAATCAATGGTCTAGACCACCATACCGGTCCATCAGTCCCAATACAACCTTGCCGCCGCGTACCAATTTTGGTTTGAGCAAATGTAAGAAATCCATCATTGTACCTGATTGTCACTTGCTGGGTATTATTTTTATCATGACGTATCACATTCAGTTTTTCCATCCTAAAGCATTGCAAACGCCGCACAACCAATCGATTCCCTAGTATGTTTGCTAACAAGCCGGGTCTTTCCTCTGGTTCGACCAGCATCTTACCCGCGCCCACTCTCCCACCATTGTCCCATATGTTCGTCTGCCCACCCAGCCCACCAACCCACCAACTCCAAAGGGGCCCCGCTTCCAACCTACCTCTATCAAACCATCAGCAAACACTTGGAAGCTACCTATACCACTTAATTAAAACTAATGCACTTTCCTATGAGTTTTTCTTAAAAGTACACCTCAACTCCATCCCCCATCGTTTGCTCCGTCTCTGTCGTTTATTTTTTGTGCTTCATATTCTTCTCTCCATCCTCACCTTTTCAAAGCCTGTGTCGTCTTTTTGATTTGTGCCGATCCCTTCTGCAACCCAGTTCTCTCACAATAATCGCTTTCAATAATATTTAACGTTGTTGGTTCGCCAAATCTGCAGCGCCAAAGACGATGGTTTCCAACGAAATCTATCTACTCCCTCTCAAGGATGATGGGAGTCCCGATGTATCTGGAGGATATATCTATCTGACACCTAAAGGCACAGAGCCAATAACTGTCCGTTTTGCTATTGAGGGAACATCTTCGATATGTCGAGAAGGCAGTCTTTGGGTGAACATTCCCGAGGAAGGTGTGGAGTTTCAACGAGACCAGTTCCGTGAATTCAAGTGAGTTTTTGCCTGTGAATCTCCATGTATTGCAAGAACTGACTGTATAGGTTGGAACCAGACTTTAATCGTACCATTGAAATCTCGATACCCATTCATTCAGCTGGCGCATTCGCATTTTACACCACATATAAAGCTCTGCCGGACTTGGATGATACAAATACCGCTCCCATCGAAACCACCAAATCCCCAGTATACTACATTGATGTTGCTCCAACTTTGAAGCTGGAAGGCAGGCAGTTGCCTTTGCCTGCATTGTCAGTCTTCTCTGTCATTTCAAAATTCATGGGAAAGTACCCCAAGGATTGGGAAAAGCATCTCCGGGGGATCAGTGAGAGAGGTTACAACATGGTTCATTTTACCCCCTTGCAAAAGCGTGGTGAATCAAATTCTCCATACAGTATATATGATCAATGCTCATGGGACCCTGAGTGCTTCCCTAATGGCGAAAAAGACATCAAAAAACTGGTCAAGAGCATGGAAGACAATCATGGTCTTTTGGGATTGACCGATGTGGTCTGGAACCACACTGCGAACAATAGCGCATGGCTTGAGGAGCATCCAGAAGTTGGCTACAACGTGTCAACAGCACCATGGTTGCGTTCGGCTTTAGAGTTGGATACTAAATTGCTAGAATTTAGTAAAGATCTTGCCAAGCTTGATCTCCCAACTACACTCAACTCTGTTGATGATCTGGTCAAAGTCATGGCAGGCGTTAAAACCGAAGTCATTGCCAAACTCCGTCTATGGGAATACTATGTTATCGAGATCGAGAGAGATGCCGATGCAGTAGTAGAGGCTTGGGCAGCTAACAAGATTTCATTCCCCGAGGGTGGATTCGGTGGATCTGGTTTTGGTGGTTTAGAAGCTATCAAGAATGCCTCGGTTGCGGAACAGGCAACATTCTTGAGAGAAAAAGGAATGCTCAACACAGACAGACTTGGGGAAAGATACAGAAGAAAGATCAACCCAGAAGTTGGTGCAGCACTGCTCACAGCCTTGTTTGGAAGATTCGAAGGCGATAAGTCGAATGGTGCCGATCGTGCTGAAGCTCGAAGCCGTTTGACTAGCATCTTGGACGAAGTCAACCTTCCATACTACAAAGAATACGATGTTGATGTTGCTGAGATTCTCGACCAGCTGTTCAACCGCACCAAATATGTCCGTCTTGACGATAATGGCCCAAAACTCGGTCCAATTGACGACAAAAATCCTCTCATTGAAACCTACTTCACCAGATTACCCAAGAATTCTACTACCTCTAAGCACAACCAAGAAGACCTTGCTTTGGCAAACAATGGTTGGATTTGGGCTGCAAATGCACTTATTGACAATGCCGGTCCCAAATCTCGTGCGTATTTGCGCCGTGAAGTTATTGTCTGGGGTGACTGTGTAAAGTTGCGTTATGGAGAATCTCGCGAAGACAGTCCCTTCTTGTGGGACTTTATGGCGAAATACACACGTCTCATGGCAAACTATTTCACCGGTTTCCGTATCGATAATGCACACTCTACACCTATTCATGTAGCTGAATTTCTTCTAGACGAGGCAAGAAGAATTAGACCAAATCTTTATGTAGTTGCTGAACTCTTCACCGGGTCAGAAGAAATGGACTACGTTTTCGTCAAACGTCTTGGTCTAAGTTCACTCATCAGAGAAGCAATGCAGGCTTGGAGTACTGGCGAAGTCAGTCGTCTTGTTCATCGACATGGCGGTAGACCTATTGGTAGCTTTGAGGTCGACGAAGTATCAGGTGCAGAACAGAAGACACCCCATGGTAGATCCAATGGATCGACACCCGGCAAAGAAATCATTCGCACCATCAGATATACTCCAGTTCATGCTCTCTTTATGGATTGTACCCATGACAACGAAGTTCCAGCTCAAAAGCGTGATGCTCGGGACACTTTACCAAATGCTGCATTGGTTGCCATGTGTTCAAGTGCCATTGGTAGCGTCATGGGCTACGATGAAATTTATCCCAAGCTAGTCGAAATCGTTCATGAAACGAGATTGTACACTTCTGCTTCTTCCGAAAAGGAAGTCAAGATTGGAGCTGGCGAAGGTGGCATCGGTGGTGTTAAGAAACTTCTCAATCAAATCCATAGTATTATGGGCAAGGATGGGTACGCAGAAACATACATTCACCACGAAGATCAGTATATTACTGTTCATCGAGTGCATCCCGAATCTAGAAAGGGGTACTTCCTTATCGCACATACTGCTTTCCCTGGTTACGGCAACGGAAATGGAGGTTTCAACCCAGTTCATCTTGGGGGCACTAAGGCGAGCCATCTTGGCAGCTGGATGCTGGAAGTTGACACTTCTGAAGAGGCAAAGAAGGAGGCATTAGGAGACAAGAAGTATCTAAGAGGATTACCTAGCAAAGTTTCTAATCTTCCTGGAGTCCGTATGGAATACAAAGATGGAGAAACAACAATTTCCGTACGAGACAAATTTCCTCCTGGAAGTATTGCATTATTTGAGACTTGGATACCTGCTGCTGAGCATGCGACTGGTCTCGATACATTTGTTACCTCGGGAGCAAAGGCGGCATTTTCCGAATTGGACTTGGTTGATTTGAACGTCGTCCTTTATAAATGTGAGGCGGAAGAGCTCGATGCTAGTGAGGGTAAAGATGGAGTATACGACATTCCTGGCCACGGTAAACTCGTATATGCTGGTTTACAAGGTTGGTGGAGTGTACTCAAGAATATCATCAAAGACAATAACTTGGGACATCCCATGTGCAACCACTTGAGAGAAGGACAATGGGCACTTGACTATATCATCGGTAGATTGGAGAAAATGTCAAACAGGTCCGGTTATGAACGACTACAAAAGCCAACGGCTTGGTTGAAGGAACGTTTCGATGCAATTCGAAAAATGCCAAGCTTTTTACTTCCCCGTTATTTTGGTCTAGTCATTCGAACTGCTTACCGAGCTGCCTGGGAGCGAAGTTTGGCATTGATGAATGAGAATGTCCGTGAGGGACAGTGGTTCTTACAAGATTTAGCTATGGTTAGCGTTCAACAGACTGGATATGTCAATTCTGCATCTTTGTACCCCAAGAAGGCAGTACCTTCTTTAGCAGCTGGCTTGCCGCATTTTGCAGTCGAGTGGGCGAGATGTTGGGGTAGGGATGTATTCATCTCTGCAAGAGGTCTCTTCCTTGGTACAGGTCGCTATGCTGAAGCAAGAGAACATATTCTCGCATTCTCAAGTGTCTTGAAGCATGGTATGATACCTAACTTGTTGAGCAGTGGAAACTTGCCACGTTACAACTCTCGAGATTCAATTTGGTTCATGTTACAAACCATTCAAGACTATACCAACATTGTACCAAATGGATTGGATCTTCTGAAAGAGAAGGTCCCTCGACGATTTTTACCTTACGATGATACCTACTTTGATTCCGATGATCCAAGAGCATACTCAAAGACATCAGTCTTGGAGGATATTATTCAGGAATCTTTGCAACGACATGCATCCGGAATGTCATTCAGAGAAGCAAATGCCGGTCCAAACCTCGACATGCAAATGAGTTCCGAGGGATTTAACATTGACATTAAAGTTGATTGGTCAACTGGTCTGATATTCGGTGGTAACCAACACAACTGTGGTACTTGGATGGACAAGATGGGAGAGAGTGAAAAAGCCAAGAGCAAAGGAGTTCCTGGTACACCTCGTGATGGAGCTGCTATTGAAATCACTGGTCTCTTATACAGTACTCTTCGCTGGGTAGCCGAACTTCACGAGAAAGGCAAGTACAAGTATGCTGGCGTCAGCACTTCAGATCCAAACATGCAAGTCATCACTTTCTCAGACTGGGCCGATAAGATCAAAGAGAACTTTGAACGTTGTTACTATGTTCCATTGGACGCTAAAGATGACTCCAAGTATGATGTGAATACTCCTATTGTCAACCGAAGAGGTATTTACAAGGATCTGTACAAATCTGGCAAAGAGTACGAAGATTATCAACTACGATCAAATTTCCCAATTGCCATGACGGTTGCCCCAGACCTCTTTGACGATGCTCATGCTCTGAATGCCTTATTTCTGGCGGATAAAGTACTTCGTGGACCTACTGGTATGGCAACTCTTGATCCAGCTGATCTTAATTATCGACCATACTACATCAACTCCGAAGATAGTGAAGATTTCTCAACTTCAAAAGGAAGAAACTATCACCAAGGTCCAGAATGGTTATGGCCAACTGGTTTCTTCTTAAGAGCTTTGTTGAAATTCGACCTCAAGAGAAGAAAGACTCCAGCGGCTAAGACGGAAGCTTTCCAACAAATCACGAGAAGATTGGCGGGCTGTAAAGAAGCTATTGTTAATAGTGATTGGGCTGGTTTGACGGAATTGACACAAAAAGATGGAGCTTATTGTCCTGATTCGGTATGTTGTTTCCTATATTTGTTTAGATGATCTGTGCTAATTTTATGGTAGTCTCCAACACAAGCTTGGAGTGCAGGTTGTTTGATCGATTTGTATCATGATGCTGCACAATATGACGTTTCTCAATTATCGAAATAGGTGATTGAAATGTCAAAATCGAAAGAAGAATACGGAAGTGGAAAATGTTAATGAGGCATGGGACTGGAGGTTACGTATGACGATACGGTAAGCGATAAATCACTGGTTGATTGTTTATATGGAAAAGCGAGCATGGGAATTGAGGAAAATGGGAAAGATGGAAAGGATTAATGAGCAAAGGATTGGTAGATAGACATGATAATTTCGAGCGTTGATTGATCTTGTTGATCTGATCTGATTTGATTTGCAATTTCTCTGTTATGTTGGTGCTATGCATGTATGAATATTCATCTACCTATTGTTGGGCCTTGACGCTATCTCCTGAAAATACGGTCTCTCGCTATATTCCCCATTTACAGATTCATAACGTGCCCACGGGTAATAATAGATGATTGTTAATAGTGAGGGTTGACGCGAGATAGTCGAGGTGAAAAGTTGATGGGGATTTTTGTTTCTGGAAAGATTTGCTATTGTTATGTTGGTGAGAGCGGCGGAGGTATGGGAAACAGGGAAAGGGGGGAGTAGGAGGGGGAGGGGAAGGAAATTGAGGAGTGAGTATATGTGGTAAAAAGCGGATGTGGATATGGATATGGATATAGACTGTTGTTTAGTGTTAAAATTTAACGTTTAAGTTGTGTTTTAACTTTCAAGTTGTGTTGTGGGTCGAGTACAGGTGCATGGTAAGAAAGAGGGAGAGGGAGAGGGAGAGGGGGAGGGAGGTGAGTTTCTGGGGAAATTATGGGGTTGGGGTTGGGGTTGGGGTTGGGGTTGTGTTTCAGGGAGGAAGGGATTTGTTGATTATTTGGGATGGGATGAGAGAGAGAGTGAGGCTTGATATTGAGCGTGCGGAATATAGATGAGTGGGATTGGTTGGTAGTTGGTAATTGGTGGGTAGGGTTGTGGATTGGGATGTGGATTGGGATGTGGAAATTTGGGGGGATTGGGAAGAAATATGTGGGAGATGGAGATGGAGATGGAGATGGAGATGGAGATGGAGATGGAGATGGAGATAGAGATAGAGATAAAAATAAAAATAAAAATAGAAATAGAGATAGAAATAGAGATAAAAATAGAGATAAAAATAAAAATAGAGATAGAGATAGAGATAAAGATAAAAATAGAAATAGAGATAGAGATGGAGATAGAGATAAAAATAGAGATGGAGATGGAGATAGAGATAGAGATAGAAATAGAAATAAATGAATGAATGAATGAATAGTGTTTGTATAGGTAGCTGGAGGATATTCGTTTTTGTTTTGAGATATTGGATAGAATGGGATGGGATAGAATGGGATGGGAAAGACTAGGTAGATGTTATGGATTATGAAAGAAGCTGGAGATACCTAGATAATCTGTAATCTGTAATCTCCACTCAACTTTATAATTTCACACAATTTTGGATTCTCGTTTTTAGATATCTATGAATTAAGATTTGAGATTCAAGAGGGAGATTAACTAGGTACCAGTAGGTATATACAGCGAGATCTGGGGAGGCCTGAGAGGGAGGAAATTAGTGATGGATGGAGAATTGGATGGTGATGCAGAGTGTGATTTCATTGTGTATTTCCTCTTTTTCATATATATATATATATATATATATATATATATAAATTCCTATCTTCAAGTAAACAATCTGTCTGTTTCTCGATACCTATTCCATTCGATGTGGGAAACCTATGATATGATTGATGGGTTTGATTTGATGGAGATACCTAGGTAGTGACTGCTTGAGAGATAGATGAGAAGAGATGAGAAGAGAAGACATTGTTATGAATACCTGCTTTCGGGTTGAAAATTTTGTGAACATTCAGAATTTAGGTATAGTTAATGCATTTTTACATCTATAATTCTCTACTTCTCTACATCTTTTTCATTCTCACTCTCATTCTCACTCTCATTCTCACTCTCATTCTCACTCTCATTCTCACTCTCATTCTCACTCTCATTCTCACTCTCATTCTCACTCTCATTCTCACTCTCATTCTCACTCTCATCATATACCCTATCAACCTCCCCATAAGTTTTATTCATGCGTCCAGGGTTTGATAAAGATAATCTGCCTTGATCTTCTCTAGAATCAGACATGGAGTTATCTAGATGAGTCTAGCTATCGATGATAGAATATAGGTTTGGCTTCTTTTCGTATTTAGTAGATGTACTGATGATTGCAAGTTCGAGTTCATGAGTTGCGCTGCGCCTATGAATACGGAAAGGAGATCTAGAGGAAATCATTGGAGAGATTGATCGATTGGAGGGGCTTATCTATTCGAGAGTGACGATTTCGATGTTTTGGATGTTGAGAATGAATGGATTGAGAAATAGAACTTTCTTCGTAGGGAAATAACATCTTATTGTAAAGAACACACTTGTTCGGAAAGAAGTTGCTGCGGAACATATTTTTCATATGTTCCAAACTTCCAAAAGCCTCCCGCAGCGTTGCATGATTATCTACTAGGTAGTGGTACGTAGGTGATTGAGGATATATCTGGATGATACTTCCATTCCCCCATTTCGAGGAATGAGGGGGTTTGCAAAGCCGCGCAACAAGTTTTGGTGATGGTACTGCCTATGAATGAAGTAGAAATTGAAGATTGCGAATGAAACTTCAGCTAGCTAAGCAAGCCACACGAGTGCCGCATCGCTGACTGTACCTCATATCAGATGTATAACGAAGCCTTCTCAATCAACATGGTCAAATTGTAGAAACCTTCTAAACTTGAGGGACTAGGTAGATATATGAAAGGTACAAAAAATTGCAGCCACCCAAATCCATAAATCAGTGTCTATCTTTCTATCAAAAATCATATCTATAGAGATAAGTTTATTTCCCCTTAATGTTGTTGGGACTGCTTCTATATTGAGCACCCTGCAAACCATTGACTCTTCCATATAGCCATTTAAGCACTGCTGTACTACCAGTCATCGTCAAGGCAGCTCCGGTGAACAAAATTGCTCTCTGTGTGGTATCAAGATGTCCAAATAATGGGTATGGGTAACTAAACATCGATATTAGCATTCGATTTTTCGTCAGATGAAAATGCTCAGCTATAGACTACTCACAATCCATTATACTTATAGCATTGTTCCACCCAAGCCCAATATGCAACGGCCAGAGTCGATGAAAGTCCCATAGCAGGCAATGCATTGATGGTCCAGGGCGGACTCAAGAATAGTAAATCAATAGTCAACAAGATCGCTGGCATAGCGTGGAACCCGATATCAGCATATGGACTAATATGGATCTCGGGAGGCACCAAAAGCTTCTTATCAATAGCCGAGATTCCCCAATACAACACGGAGATCAAAACTTCCAGAGGGGCAGAACATAATGAAAGAGAATTCTTGATCAAGAAAAGTCTTGAGGAAAGAGTGATGTCTGCGAGGAGGCCAAAGACAAATGTCAAAAAAGCTAGAGTAAGACCAATGATGGTGAGGTATTGGAAGTGCCAGCCATATGAGGAGTTGATGAATGTTGGGAAGTCAAAAAGATATTTATAAGAAAGAGAGAAGGAAGCAAGGCCGATGAGATGAACGAGGGCGGAGATTGTTGGAGAGGGAGAGGGAAGACGTTGAAGGGGATGACGGGAGGTGAGTTTATTGGCTGCTGAAGTAGAACCCATGATTGTTGAGTTCTTGAGAGTCTTGTAGTTGTGATAAGAAAATATGTACCGGTAGCTGTTACCATGAATATATATCGTAGATTCAAAGCAATGACGTCTATTATGTGGAGTAGCTGCAAGAATCTTAGATGAGGCTATCCAGCCTTGCACGACCAAAACACGCTAGTGTATCCTGGGCTCAGCCTTGTGATATTATTTCGTTCACGTCAACTTGATTTCTTGAATCCATAATTGATTGGCCTTCAACCACCACTTATTCTTCAATTAACCAGTCTACAATATTCAGTTTATCAACATGGCTGATACAGCTTCCAATTCTAATAAACGCAAGCTCGATGTCGAAGATGAAGACTCCTCGTCCGACGATGATATGGGACCTCAACTTCCATCTGCGGAAGCTCCCAAAAAGAAGCGTCGCAAGCTTCCCTACGAAAAGCTCTATATCTCAGCTCTACCAACCTCTGCACGGTATTCAAAGTCTCTTATGCACAAAGAGCAAATCTCGTTCGTTACCATGACTCCGTTGACGGACTTCTTAATCACAAGCTCCGTCGATGGAGTGGTTAAATTTTGGAAGAAAGGAGGCGACGGTATCGAATTTGTGAAGGAGTTTAGAACACACATTGGAGAGGTCAAAAGTGTTTCGATCAGTGCAGATGGACGAAGCTTTGCGACAGCTGGCGCGGATAAAACAATCAAGATATTCGATGTGATGACCTTTGATCTCTTATCGATGCTAACCTTAGAATTCACACCGAAATGTGTCTGCTGGGTACATGGACGTGGCGCATCTCTTCCAATGTTAGCTGTATCTGACGAAGTTAACCATACAATTCGGATATACGATGGTCGTGGAGAGAATCAGGAACCAATCCATACGATTTCCGGCTTACATCGAAGTGTTGTCTCGTTGATGGCCTACAATGATGCTTACAATTGTGTTATATCAGCAGACGAGAATGGCATGATTGAATACTGGCGACCAGGAGGGAATTACGAGAAGCCCGATAATGTTTTCGAATACAAGTCTTCCACTAGTTTGTTCGAATTTAAGAAGGCGAAATCAACACCCACTTCTCTAACAATTTCTCCAACTGGCTCGCAGTTCGCGACTGTCTCATTCCCCGATCGCAAAGTTCGAGTGTTTGACTTCCCAACTGGAAAATTATATCGTACCTACGATGAATCGCTGCAGGTTATCGAGGAAATGCAACAGGCAGGAACATCATTGAAGAAGTTAGAAGATCTAGAATTCGGCCGCCGACTTGCTACAGAACGCGAAATTGAAACGCCAACTCTACGAAATAAAGCTAATGTTATATTTGACGAGACGGGACACTTCATAATATATGGATCAATACTCGGCGCAAAGGTTTTGAACACTTATACGAACCGAGTCGTGAAGGTCTATGGAGGAGATGAGAACTTCAGACCTCTTAATATTGCAATGTACCAAGGTCAACCACAGAAAAAAGGTGTCACAACGATTGCCATGGCAGCGTCCAACAATCCTCTTCTGCAGGAATCCGAACTTCGGGATCCGATGTTATTTGCGACAGGAGTTGGGAAAGTGCGATTTTATATGTTCACGAATGACGAAGAAGTCTCCAAATCTGAACGCGATGTTCAAAATGAGAAACCTACCAACACAAATGGGAAGAAATTGGCAGAGGCAAAAGCCGCCGAGACTGGAACTGCAGCTGTTATTCACACCACATACGGAGATATCCATATACGCTTATTCCCCGATGCAGCCCCCAAAGCCGTTGAGAATTTTGTGACACATTCGAAACAAGGTTACTACAATAATACCATCTTCCACCGTGTCATTCGAAAATTCATGATCCAGTGCGGAGATCCATTAGGAGATGGTACCGGTGGTGAAAGTATTTGGGGCAAAGAGTTTGCCGATGAATTCAGTTCTCTCCGACATGACAAACCTTATACCGTTAGTATGGCGAATGCGGGACCAAACTCCAACGGTAGTCAATTTTTCATTACCACGGAAAAGACTGTAAGTTCACAACATGTCCTCAAGATCTTCAATTGATCGTAAGACGTAATAAAAACTAATTAATATTCTTCTTTTTCTTCATATAGCCATGGTTAGACAACAAACATACCATTTTCGGAAGGGCAATTCAAGGTTTAGATGTCATTCATAAGATTGAAAATACGCGAGTGTATAAAGAGAAACCGGAGGAAGACATCAAAATTCTCAATATAGATATCATTTAGATGTCATTTGAAGGAGAACATGACACAGTTATTGTACAGATATACTCGGGTAGGATTTGGACTATTCGAGACCTTGAGTCAGGTATTCATCTAGGAGCACTGATTAGCTTGAGAGAAAAATACCAAGATGACAAGTGAAGTTACTAGGAGATTTATCACCAACGGCGACAAGCTAGGACGTAAGCAAGGACACCCACTTTGTTCGATTATCCTTGATGTTAATCCGTCATTAGTCAAACATTTGAACTATCATTGGTCAATTGGTGATCAATCAATGGTTAGATGTTTGGTCTTATCAGCATTAGGGCGTATTGGCAAAAGTATATCATATCTATTATCTAATCGGAAATATGTCGAGCTTCTCATTTTCTCCCCACCTTTCCACATCTTCTCCACAGATATCTTCCCATCTTACCCATTCATCGTATCCATCCCTCACTTGTCCAAGGCTTTATTACCAATTTTCAATTGCAAAGTGCACTTAGACACTTGACTACCTAGATAGACTTCAACTTAAACGTTTATGAATCCTGTCCTTCCTTGGAAATCCAGAATCCTCCTCAAATTCCATCCGTCCATATTGATCGTCTTTCCTTGGGACGACTTCTTTCCCTTATTTTGATCGTTAGTATGTTGATACAGACAAATTCAATAGTGCTATCTACCAAATCGAAATCCAAATCCAATTCTACTTATGGCAAAAATCCGCGACAAATCAGACACTACCACCAACTTAAGTCAATGTCGGAAACCGGTATTGTCATTCGTTTACAGACTATTCGTTCATCCTCATCATGCCACGCCCAAAGAAAGTGGGAGCACCAGAACCTAAGAGAAGGAGTAGAAATGGATGTTGGTACGCTAATGGTAACGATGATTCATAGATTTTGGAACTGAATATAAATACCACTCATAGGCCCTGCAAAGCTCGCAAAGTCAAATGCGACGAAACTCGTCCAACTTGTGTGAATTGTTCGAAACTGAACGAAGTCTGCGATTACAGTATACGATTGAATTGGGAGGGCCGAGGCAAGAAAAGGGCTCAAAGTGATGCCATTACTACTGGGCAGAGTACCTTCTTGACCTCGAACCAAACAAATCCAAATGCAAGTAATAACCCTTCGGCTTCGGGGTCATATACAAGCTTCCGCTCTTCCCCCGCAGTATCTGCGCATCGTGATGAGCATTCAAGTCGCGACGATGGGGCATCTGTGGAACGTATGGCCGATACATCGATGATTGATCCCGCCTTGACCCGACCAGCATATCCACCCATTGTAACTTTCCAAGATACATTGCGCAAAGATTACGGTTGCCAAAACCAACACTATCCTCAAAGCTTCGAACGGTATCAATCCAGTGCCCCCATCACTCCACTCTCAGCTCAGTCACCTAGCCTTTTTAAAATTGGCCACCTTCAAGTTGCAGATGAATCTGGAAGTCCAATTTCAAACAGAAGCGCACTCCCGGGTACCGAAAGTCCATTGTCAACTCCTCCATATCTCGGAAGTGGTCATGGAACGCCAGCAACTGAAAGCTCTATAGCAGATCGACCTGCTAAACGCACGCGATACGACAGTTCACTCCATAGTGCACGAATGCTTCCTCCTTTAGTATCCAATTCGGATCCCAACTACGACTCTCGAAATACAACCATTCATACATCCGAGGTAGAACCTGAATTGATACGCGGGGTGGATATTGATAAGAACCAAGCTAGGCCGAGTCGTGAATTCTCACGCAGACTCTCGGTAAATTCACTGTTGTCGGGACCGCTTGATGGGACGCCCTCTGAACAGCCCAGCAATGGGAGAGGGTGGGATTACCAAAGTCAGGACTGGACACCGTACATGCATGATGTATACCAGGATACAGAAACATGGGGAATTGATCGAGGATTGGTAGACTTAGACATTGGTAAGAATGATGACATTAATGCAATATCAGAATCGTCTCCCAAGCTATCGGGAATTCACCAGGACTTTGATTCAGATAATGGAGGGGAGTTATCGCCAATTGAATTTGGCTTCGGTATGGAAATCAATGAGACAGCCCTTGAAGTTGGATATTATGATAAACCGGTTTCGATATGTATACCTCGTGTACTTCAACCACTGCCTGCGAAACTACTGGAAAATCCTATGAATCTACTTGTGAGTATTCTCATTATCAATCTTAATTCACCGCTAACTGAATAACAGTATTTTGTAAGCCTTCTTTTCGCGTACTGGCTTTGAGCTGTACAACTAACCTGTCCTAGCATCATTTTCTAGATCATACAGCAGGCTGTCTGATACCACACAATTGTTCTTCTAATCCATTCCGAAGTATTCTGCCGCAGATGGCGGTTCGAGATGATGATTTGTTACATCTTCTACTTGCGTACTCTGCCACACATCGAGCCAGACTCCTAAGACAACCGGAACCTGCGACTCGTATAGCTTTATGGGTCAAAGACATCTTTCCTAACCTTAGGCACGCACTCGATGATCCAAATAAGATTACATCAAATGTTAACCTTGCCACGGTAATCATGCTCGCATCTTTGGAGATAATATCCCCAAAGGTCTTTGGAGTTGCCGTTCCATGGCAGAAACACCTCGAGTTTGCAAGACAAATGCTCGTTGCCAGAGGTGGAGCCCATCGTATGCAAACTATGTCTCGGAAAGATAAAGTCTCGTCTTTTCTATGGAGTTGGTTTGCATATTTGGATGTCCTTGGCAGTATGAGTGGAGGACAGAACCTTTCGTCCGCCTGGATGTTGGATTATGAAGCAGAAGATGAAGAGGATGGTTACCAGATTGACTGTATTCTAGGTTTCACTAGTCATTGCATCCGAATACTTGCCAAAGTTGCTAATCTTGCGCGTCAATGTGACGAGCGTCGCATTAATCCTGATTCAACGATTAAACAAGATTGGCAACCATCCGATGAAGTTGTGATTCGCGCTCACAAACTAGAAGCAGATCTTATCGAGTCGCGGCGTCACCCGGCGAAACCTTGCACTCATATGCAATCTAAGTCTGAAGCAGAATATGGTTGGGATAGTCTTGAGGTCGCTGCAACCAATGAGGCTTTTCATTCTGCTGGACTAGTTCATCTACATCGCAGGATACTGGGAAAACCCTCAGCACATGAGGATGTTCAGCATGCCGTTGGTGAGATACTTGGCTCCTTCAACAAGATTAGGAAAGGAAGTAGCGCCGAAGCATGCTTGTTATTTCCCATGTTCACAGCTGGATGTGATATATGGGATGACAAACAAAGATCAGATATCCTCGAACGAATGAACAGGGTTGAGAGGTACGGAATGACACAAGCACATAAAGCACGGAGATTGATGGAGCAGGTCTGGGAGTCTGGGAAACCATGGGAGACATTGGTAGGCGGAGAATTCTTTGGCTGAACTTTGAAAATCTTACCGATTGAGCACGAATTCTCGGATTATTCCAAAAGGCCACGTCAAATGAGTAATACCAACACCTTCACAAAACCTCGCTGCATTTAGAGGATGGAAAATCGCGCACGCAATCTTTCAGCCTACGACTTCATTTATGAGAGTGAGAGCCTAATCTTTCCACACTCTACTCTTTTTGAAAGTCGCGGAGTGTGCCATTTGATTTCGTCCTGGGTATGACGTTAAAAGGGCTACGCTGTTTGGAATTTATACTGTGTTGTTTTGTCCTGGGTATGACGTTAAAAGGCCCAAGTCATTCGATGTTGTACAATGCATGAGAATAGCAGTGAACAGGGCATTCAGAGTCTGTCTGAATAGCCTGACGGGCGCTAGGCGGACGTTAGAGTCTCGGACCCCGGCGACCGTAAGCGCCTGTAACCTTACGTAGTGGAATCTTTTCTGAAGGAGATAAGCGTGATAGTAAGCGACTCACCAGGATGGTGAGTCAACTTTGCTCCGGAGCCAGCGTTGGGGGCTAGGCCCCAGAAGATTAAGCTACCTGGTTGGAAGTGAGTTGCCTGAATTCGCATCAGTCTACAACACATTTTCTTCCACCGTAGCAACACTACTAAGGAGATCAGTGAAGAGGCATGGTCACGCCTGCCACGGATTAGTCAAATTTTTCGAACTTCACCGCTGCAGATCCATGTAATTACATATTCATTGGCGCAACCAAAGGATTCATTGGTGCTTCTTAAGGAGGGGTTGTGAAAGTCACACTTTTGAATGCACCAGATACCGGTGCTTTGGTGGTGAATGCGAACCCATCATTACCTTTCGTGGGGAATAAACGATGCCAGTATGAATGTTGACAGAAATGTTGTAAATTTCCGCGAATAGTTTGTCTATTGGGTGATGACCTTCCACTAATTAGCTGTGGTTCATACTTTATATGGGCGAGAAATTGGATCTGACCGATTTCCCGCTCACATAGAGGATGAACTCAGACGGGCAAGATGTCACTAGATCTTATGTATCACAATAGACAACTTGTAGAAATTCTTTCGAGGACTGGTGTCATGTTCTTGATGATAGTCACGATCGTGTAATGCGATGGAATGTGACTTTGGTTGTTGGGGGGTTGCGTGTGTTTATGAGACACTTTTTTGCTTCTATAATTAACAAAGCACAAAAAAATAGTAAAATAAGGATCAAAAAAAGTTAGATTAAAGCCAATGAGGGGTGGGGAAAGGGGGGGGGGGGGGGGGGGGGGCAGATTTAAACAACCACGAGAGTACTATTCAAGAAAGAATTAGTATACCGCTGTGCCAACAAGTACAAAGTTTTTCACCCAATCTATCTCTCTGGTTAATCTACAGTCACTATCGTCAGGTGGTGTGACTATGATGATTTTAGGGATAGAGAGGCATTTTTCAAATTGATCAGAGTCTCTTGAAATAGGGGGAGGCTAGAGGTAATCTGACTGCTTCTAGTGTACTTCTATCTCAAGACGAATTAGGTTAGTGCTGTGCCCATAGGTGCACATTTTCCTGGCCAATCTGCAGTCACTATTATAAAATGATCTAGCTAGATAGAAACATTTTACGAATGAGCAGATTCGCTCGAAGTAGGGGTGGCCAGAGGTAATTTAATTACTTCTGGTTTACTTCTATACAACATGCACTGGGAAAGTACTGTACTGACGAGTACAGTACAACTTTCTTGGCAATCTGCTCATTGCAAGTTTTTTCTTCCTTCTTCTTTTTACCCTTGCCGGTGACTATGAATAAAAAGAAGAAGATGGGGATGGGGATGGGGGTCGGGATGAAGGCACCTTTTTCGACTTAGTCGAAAAACGCCGGATTCGAATCTAGACGTAGATACCCAGATGTAGATGGTCGACGGATGAAGGGGTGGGTGGGAATGAAAAACTTTCGAACAGCAAATGAGGTTTCGAGATGAAGTTGAAGTCTGGTTAGTATCAGAGAATATGAGAATTGGCATCTTTTGGGAATTTCCTTGGGATCTGGGAGTAACGGATTGCGATTAGTAATTTGGAATAAGGCCTTTTCCGGATGAATTCTGAGATCTGTATGTCTGGGTTTGGCGCCGGTTTTTCTTGGGAGAGGGAGATTCTTGGGGGCTCAGAGAACGGAGGTTTTAGTAATTAAGGAATGGAGTTTGTTGTTTGGATATTGAGGGGTGATTTTGGTGCTGTGGTGTTGTGAGGTGTTGTGAGGTGATGGGATGGGAATCGAGTGAGATTATGTTGTGTGTGGTGATGATTTTGTTAAGTTTGGAGTTTGATGGCTGGTAATTGAGGTGTGAGGTGTGCGATATGATATGAAATGAGGAATGCTTTGGAGTGTACTGGTGGATGTTTTCATGGGTCATTTTCGGCAGTCAGTTTGCAGGATTTTGATCGATATTAACAAAGATGATGGTCAGGGGCCTGTATATCGGGCTTTAGAAGGCGCATTGGTTGGAGATAAGATTTTTAGGATGATACGGCTGAGGTTCGATGGATTAAAGGAGGCTTGATGGTGGGTTGTGTTTGGGATGGAATCTGGAAGTGGAAACGGAGGAGGAGTGTTGATGGTTGATGCTCGATGGTTGATGCTCGATGGTTGAAAAATTGAGATTTATGCTCTTTTTTAATATGGGAGGGGGTATCACGCTCAAGAAAAAGGGGGGTCGATTTGAGTTGAGTAGGGGGAGGTAGGTTTGAGAGTATTGATCTGGGTGAGGATATGGGCGAGGTGGGAGGAAGGTTTGTGAGGGAGAGGAATAGAGAATGAGGGGTTTGGGGTATGAATGCAGTGATGAATGCGATGATGTGTATATCTAGACTTGGAATCTAGATTTACGAGAAGGAAGCGGGCTTGATATGCGTTATCTCTACTCGTTCTGCTCTGCCCTTCTCTACTATACTCTAAAGTCTAAATCCCCATATTGTCTCCTGGCGAGTTGTCCGATTCATCCGATTCATTTGATTCCTGATGATTTTATTGTGACATTGATGTGATGTACAACGAGGATTTTGTCTATTATTAGTCGGGAGATTGGCGATGTTTTTGGAGATACCTAGATAGGTACTGTAAAGTTTGATTGCCGCAGCTTTCAATCCTCAGGCTTTTTTTTCGAATGTGTAGATTGTAGTCCCTCATTCCCTCCCCCCCCCCCCTTTTTTCAAATATCTCCTTGGGGCTTTCTCTTTTCTGATAAGCTCCCTCATCCTTCTCGTTTAGATCCTGGTCCTCTTCTTTGGTTGGTAAAAGGAGAGGAGAGGAGTTGTGTATCTTACACACCCAATTTGGGATTTGGAGTATCAAATCTACTTGGCCAATGGCCGTTGAAATTGTTACCCATGACCATCTACCCAGCATTTTGTATCTTGACACATCCACTCAAGGATTCGAATGCAACCAATGCGCACTAGTACACTTCGTTTTCGAGGTCCATTCTCTTATTCTCTCCAAATTCCATCCGGAGATATACTTCTGATCATCTTCGTTCTTGGGTAATCGCTTCCCGCCAATTCGGATTGTGTGGGATAGTGCGCAGGTATCGCCGTGAGAAACGAATTGGAAACATAGTTTGTCTGTGACACAGGCTGCTTTGCATTGTGAGAAGGATACCGGAGTGCCTTTGTTGTGATAGATTTTCCAGCCTTCGTCTGTGTTTTCCCAATCGTTCATTTGAGGGACTAATTGGGGAGCGATGTATTCAAATAGGTCTTTGAAGAGGAATGGTTGCTATGTGAATATATTTAGCAGGAATGGACTTTAAATGGGGTGGTGGAAATATGTTTTTAAGAGGTATTTCATGTATGAGTGGAGACTTCCTGAGTTCATAATGTATTTTATTCTCCTTATTTATCTGGGGTATGAGGGGGTAAAATAAAAATTTATATACCATGCTCATTGTGCGGGCTTTCCAATTTTCGATCCATAACCACAAGTCTTCCATGTCTGTCCCAGCGAGGTGATGTAACGACAGTACAGGCTCACACCAGATTTCGCTCCCAAAACCAAGAGTTGACGGTACCTCTCCATTAAACATTGGCCAATAGCCTTTAAGCCTGATACCTATCTCCTTTAGTGCTTTCGCAAGAGCTTCATCACCACAACACAAGGCTGTTGTGTTCACGCCGAATTGACTGTACATTGGTTCTCTATCGCCATCTATGTCATGCATATTAAGTGACTCCAAGGCACTATACGAGAGAGCATATGCACTACCGCCATGAGCAAATGGTGCTTTAGGATCAGCCCAGACGGGACTTCCTATGTATAATTTCTTCTGGGGGTCTAAATTCTCCAATAACGCAAGGAGATTATCCCATTCCACAAAAGTGTCTGTGTCGATGAATACATACCATTTTCTTCTTGGAAGAGCAGTGCCAGTCTCTCCCAGCATCTTCCAGATCTTTCGCTTTATAGCCATATTCTTATACTTGGCCAATTTCCATCCGCCTTTGAGCTCCCTGGTATCTTTCCCCAGCTGTTGATACCTCTGCAATTCATCGTAAAATGCAAATTCAGGATACTCCATTCGTTCGCGTATCGAGATATCCGCTAGCGCATCAAGAACATGAAAAGAACCAACCTCTTCTTCCAAATCCGAAAAGATCAAAATATTCTGACGAGGAACCTCAGACATCAGAGTCGCAAGTTGGTACTGCAGTCTACTTTGGGGTTCCGAGCCGCCGGTTTCAATCACTATTTGCACATCTGATGCGATGGAGGCTCGCGAGGCCGTACATGCTTTGCTGAAGGGGGATAGTTTGTGACAGCTGCGATCCCAGACCCAGGTATCGAAGCGACGTTTTGGGAAATTGGGAAGAGGGATTCTAGTTGCGAGGAGGAAGGTGAGGATGAGACATATTGTGGCTTTGAGAAACTTGTATCTTCGTGAGCGCATTGGGTAGCGAAGAACCATTGTTGGATAATGTGGTGGCTATAGGAGATGCGGGTAGATACTTTCTAATGGGTGATTTCGAGACTGTTAGAGCTGGTGGATTTTGCTCATTTTGAGACCAAAGAGGAGGAGGAGGCGCATTGGATGCTCCAAGTACATAGAGGCAGTCATGGTCTGCCTATATACAACACGAGAAGAACATTAGCTAATCTATCTTACACCCGACAGTTTGGGTCGTAAGTGGTGGTTATCATTGATAATTATCGAATTTCTCGCTGATGAACCATCCAATCTCTTAATATACTGCGCCGATAATACTACATCGTGAGAACCAACATTTACAAAAATCTAACTGTGCTTGCTGACATTTAGTGCGGTACGTAAGATATAATTGAGCTATGGACAAGGACACAAGCGGGGCAGAATAGGCAGTGTTTTGGTCCTCTGCATACCGCAGATTTGGTTATTAGGTGGTAGGTCCAGTTATCCAACGTAACTCCATTCTCCTTCTACCCCATTGGCGACACCACCGCAGAATTCTCAACACCTGCCAAGATAGGCAGTTCGCCGAGATGCTTAGTTATGTGATCCTTGCAACATGTCGTGTTTTTCTAAAAGTCTAGCATTTTTCCTCACATGTTCTGGGAAGATTGCTGAATTTGATCCACTTTTCTAGCTTGTCGTATTGGTGATGAGAAGTTCCACTTTTTCGACTGAACAATTTATGCAGCTACCGGAATCATCCCGCCGGAAGATATCAGAGGATCCGTCGGCCTTGAAAGGGGCTTGAATCTTGATACTAGTTTGATTTTCTCTTGAATTAAGCTTTTGAACGGATACACATCTCGACTACTAAAAATGATAGATACCTAATTCCATTGATCAATTGAATGTGAAAATAGCTATATATAAGGTGTCGAATTACGAATAAAATGTTAGAAAAATTCTGAAATTATTATTTGTACGAGGGGGTGACATTGTCTGAGCAGGCAACTCCGTTGATCTTTCTCGTACTCGCTAAAATGCCTTCCACTAGTGCTGATATGAGGCATTTAAAAATTTATGTTCTTCCTCGCAAAATTGTAGGCTGTCGAGGCTGTGTCTAAATGCATTGCTATGATAAGCCAAAATACTCTGAATGATTGTTGGAGGGTTTCCGGATGCTGTTTCCGAAGAAGTGGGTTTGGAATTGTTCAGATGTGTGATATCAGCACAAGATATGTTTAGTAGTTTTTGGGGTGGTGTACTGTTGATATGCAATATGAAGTCATCACATTGTATTGTCAGCAGGCTCCAGCTTCTTGAAGGTCTTTACTTTGTGTACACTCAATTTCATAACTAGCTTCCAAAGAAAAAAAGCACTTTTTTCAATATTATTTAATCGAATTTTTGAAATTGAAAATTCAATTCGATCAATACAATTCCAAATTGAAAAAACTCTATATAGAAATATAAATCTCAATTGATAAAATCAATAAATAAAATATAAATAATTTCGATCGAAATTTTATTAAATTAAAAATAATTGAATAAAATAATAAGTTTTTATATAGTTTTTAAGCTTTTGAATTTTCGAAAATTGATTTTTCATTCAATCATTTTCAATTCAATAAAATTTCGATCGAAATTATTTATATTTTATTTATTAATTCTATCAATTGAAATCTATATTTTTATATAAAGTTTTTTCAATTTGGAATTATATTGATTGAATTAAAAGCAATTGAATTATTTTCATATAGGATTTAGCAAAAAATTGATTAGATCAAAAAAAGTCACGTTTTGGAAGCTAGTTATGAAATTGGGTATACTGTTGGGTAGTCGAACCCTATTCGCGAGGGGTTAAGCGAGGGGTAAAGTCTTCAAGAAGGACGATTTTTGGAGAGTAGAATCAGTGATTGCTTATCTGACTTTTTGGATGGTATCGTCTTATGGTCATTGAGATGATATCCTTGAGACCATCTGTCGCAATAACGATGAATTTATTATGTGTGGTACACAGCGAGCGTATGCTTCTCGTGGATATAGATTTCTTGGATGTCAACCTTACTCTAAATACCTAGATATCCAAGTGTCTTATTCATCTGGGTAGTTTGGGCAGTAATCAATTATTGCCATTGAGATGATATTGGCGAGTTTAGTCATGATGTTTGGATGGAGAGGAGAAGAAAATCCAGTGCTTATACTGACTCAAAAGTTTGAGAATGGTACACCAGTGGTACTTTAGGCGGAAAGTCAAGAGCGTATGCGTATATCTCTTTGAGGTGTTAGTTCACTCATTGTTGGATATGGTACAATCATATTGTAAACTGTATACGCTCAGACTTAAGTTGTCTCAAAACTACGTGAAGTGTACTCAGTTTTGGCTACATTGGGGGCTTCAAAAGTTCTATGCAGTTGCCTTTGGACGTATCAAGAATCTGGTTCAGTTCGCTCTGCTGCTGTTAAGTTCTGTGAATTGTTTAAAGCTCGAAAAATCTGGAAATCAAGAGCCTTTTAATGATCAATACTCAAACGATGATTGGTTGCACTGTTAGTGAATTCGAGATGTTTCTGCCGCACTTATTTGGTCACCGAACTCTATGGAATTTTATGAAATTTGACAAAACCATTTGCAACGAATTTGCAATATCATTACACATTCCCAAAAATATCAAATGTCTGAAGCGGTTCTTACCAAGGTACGGAAAATATCACAACAAACTCCTTGATAGTGCTATCAACGGTTGTACCTCAGTACCGAAAGCTCCTCTTTGAAATCATATCTCGCGGCGATTCACTGCATGAACCAGTTACCATGGACATCTCGAATTTCTCAGACAATAACCAGACTGGACTTATAGTCGAAACGAACTCGTCCCATCCAATAAAGCTTTCTCTCAAGATCTTCTTTTCCATATTTGTATTCCTTCTCGATATAAATTCTCCGGTGCTGTATCCCGCTGTCAACGCTTGCTCTCTCTTTCTCTATGTGTACATGGAGTTTACAAATCCAGCATACAGCATGACACACCCCACGATTTCTGACAACGAGCAATCTTCGACCAAATTCCTCCGACACATCCTCTTTACAATCGACTCCTCATTGAAATTTATCGATTCGCAGACGCCGGAACAGAGAATACTTTCTGGTATGATGGTTCTATACAATGGTGTCAATGTATACTGGTATGGTTGGAGGAAGCACAATGTTGAGAATGAACCAGTGGAAGTGCGAGGGTTAGGGAAGACTCTGATAAAAGTGGAGGATCAAGAGATGGAGATGATGATGGAAGCTTTGGTGCCAGGGAGGTACAGCATGGGGATGAATGCAAACTTGTTGGTCTGATGGATGATACAGGCGCGAGAAGGGAGAAAGAAGGGTAGAATTACGAACGTTGGAAACTCGAAAGTATGAAATTTTTGTTTATCTCTATCTTGCTACGACATCGACTGACAAGCCATCAGGATAGATTTGGGAGTTGGATATTTTTGAACTTGCGTAGGCTGCCATGCCAGTCCGTTATCATTTCATTCAAAATCTT
The DNA here is from genome assembly GCF_014898535.1 of Botrytis deweyae. Taxonomy (NCBI): domain Eukaryota; kingdom Fungi; phylum Ascomycota; class Leotiomycetes; order Helotiales; family Sclerotiniaceae; genus Botrytis; species Botrytis deweyae. The sequence goes on from NW_024066217.1 coordinate 493,639, forward strand.
TAGCTTTATCTACACTTTGTTTTGAGAACTGAAAAATATCATGAGGGACTCTTTCAATCAAGTTCTTTTTTCTTGATTTAGTGCTTGTGATCGTAAAATGGCCAGATTGAAGTACTTAGTGAGAATATTCGCAATGAAACAGTAACTGGTAGAATTTAAATCAATGTGATAAGACGAATGCAAGGAATTTTCACTTGGGTTTCTTAGATGGGTCAGAGTAATATCTTTGAAGCCATGATAAGAATCTTCTTCAAGAATGTTCATGAAGCTGAGATTCAAGCATGCGTGTTCATAGAATCCGATCGAATAACCTAAATTCAACCAGGAAAGTGAATTCTAATTTAATAGCTATCAACGAACCTTACACCATACAGCTAACTCAGCTAACGTGTTTCAAAATCTTCTTGTGAACTGTGGCCTCAAAGGCTTTACAAAAGGAAATCCACAACATCTGCAACATCTGCAACAAGAACAATCAAGCTGCAGAAATTCTTAACACAATACCAAGAGCAACATGGACCAGAGAAACCTCATCAACGTCACGAAAATCAGCACATCGACTTTTGATAACATCTTCACGAATTTGGCAACTCAACAAATGGCTCCGAATATCTCTTTCGAGGGCCAGCTCCCCAAGACTCTCAGTCGTAATACGCTGAATGATTCCGGAAGTAAGAACTTTGATGACTGCAGCAACGACCGCCTTATGATTTACTACGTTACAATTTTCTTACTTGCACTATTATGCGCGGCTTTGTACGACATTTACCTGTGGATCAGAATTATACACGTGGTGTTGTCAATATTTCAGCGGAATCAGTTAAAGATCAAATTAAAGGAAATTGTTGAAGAAGTGGACAAAATTGATATGAAGATTCAGATGAAGGACATGAAGATCGAGATCAATAAAATGGAGATGAAAGTGGATGATCTTGAGGGAAAGGTGGATGAGAAGCTCACCCAAGAGCGACTTGATCATCAAAATAAGATGCTAGATTGGAAGACGCAGGCACAAAAGGAGAAAGATGACTTGCAGGGCGAAATTCTGAAGATCCAGGATAAACTTGATCAACTTGAGCAATGATTAAAAGAGGCCTTGGTGTACATTCCTGGAAGGCAAGAGCAAAGATAATACAAAAGGTAGGATCATATCACCCATCCTTTTCAATCTATAATACCCACTAATTAAAGTACTCCCAGGCAAACTCGAGATGTCGACAGGAGATGTATTTCGACGCTTTTTCCTCACATGACCGACATTTGTTTTCTTCAACAATCTTACGGACGATGCATAAACGTTGAATATGCGTTTGGCATATTTCTTTGGCCAGCCTGAGGACATACGTGGATGGGGTGGATTTGTGATGAAGTAGATATCAAGAGATCACTGGCTTCAATGATGGATGATTTTCATGTAGACAAGACGTCTTATTTCGACTTCATTTGAGTAATTCAATCAAATACCCTTGCTTTTCAGGATGAATCTTGCTACATCTCAACGTCTTCGTATGATGAAAAGGATGATGTGCCGAAGCTCGACCAGCGCTTCCCCGTTTGTTGAGAAACATATGTATGAATAGTTCCGATTCGATAATTCGGCATCATCTTTCAGAGATTTTCTCCATTTGTTGGATCAAGAACCCATTTATAGGGAGGTACCTACCTGCTAGTCATCTTCAAACTCGCCTAGCTTTCTGGAATGCTGAGCTACTCTACCGAGCCCAATACAAGCTTGTTAGCATTGACCTCCCTGCTTTTTATGTACTGCTAGAACACTTCTAAAAGTGAAAACGCTGAGCACAAGAGTAGAATAACATTTAATGTACAATAGCAGGCTCTCCGGATGCTCTCCAGAACAATCCGAATTTGCGGATGCATGGGGTGTTCTGTTGGATTGTCTATAAAAGGAAGACTCAATTTGAACGGTTGATGTCCGATTGAAATAGGGGAAGCTTTTTTAGTCCCGAGGTCATGTTTAGTAATCAGATCAGGACAGCCACCAGTGAGCGAGCTACTTGAGCAGCTGAGAGCAGTAAGTCGATGATATCCGAAAACTCGTGACTTTAACCGAGCTTGAGACAAGCCAAGATCTGGGGTAAAGTGTCTGAGTGTCAATGTTACCTCGGTGTTTCGGCTTTGCAGAAAGTTCTGTGGTCCCTTCTCCACAAAGGCGTTGTGATGGATAAGGCAATCCTAACACCGCATATCTCCAGCCAACCAGATTACTGATCAGTAACGTATTTAGGGAGGTGAGTTTCCCTTACTTTCCTCCGCTGTGCTTTGATTTCTACATAGCCATTTTGTTCCATAGAGACCTCTATAATAGTTTGTTACTTTCTCGTTTCTTACAATTGGTAACCTGCAGACAAACCGATAATATAAATACAAACAAAATATGCCTACCGCATCAACATATCCCCTATTAGATATCCCACAGGTGGATCTCTGGGAGTTTCTTTTCGAACGGAAAGATAGAGAATATCCAGATGATAAAGGTACCGATCAAATTCTGCAGTGTTGATTATCATTTCTATGAAATGAGCCTTCATAGATCAATGACTGACTCTTTGCTTTTCCAGCAATTTACACTGATGCCGAGACGTCACGGTCATACAACTACAAGCAACTGCGAGATACTGCGATAGAGTTTGGAAAAGGTCTAAAAGCTGTTTGGGAATGGAAGAAGGGCGATGTACTTGCACTTTACACACCAAATTGTATCGACACTCCTGCTATCTTATGGGGAACCCATTGGGCCGGCGGAATAGTCTCTCCTGCGAATCCCGGATACACTGTCGAGGAATTGACCTTTCAATTGAAGGATTCCGGGGCGAAAGGGATTGTTACACAGAAACCTTTTCTGAAAGAAGCACAAGCAGCAGCTAAAAATGCTGGTATACCCGAAGATAGGATTATTTTGGTGGGTGATGGAAGGGATGATACGCACCGCTTTAAGCACTTTACGAACGTGCGAAATTTGGCTGGCACATCAAGATATAGGAGGACAAAGAGTAAACCAGAGGATCTAGCATTTTTGGTTTATAGTAGTGGGACGACTGGTCACCCGAAAGGAGTTATGCTTACGCACGGAAACATTGTTGCGAATACCTCCATGGCAAACGCAGTTGAGAAGGGCAATCTAAGTTGGAAAGGCGGAAAGGATGGCAAAGGCGACAAACTCATGGCCGTTCTCCCCTTTTTCCACATCTATGTAAGTCTCTTCGCTAGGTGCTGCAAGGGTGCCGGTTTTGCTAACTAATTTCAGGGCTTGACATGCATTATTCACTTCTCTCTCTATATGGGTTTGGAGTGCATTGTGATGGAGAAGTTCGAGTTGGATAAATTTTGTCAAACGATACAGAACTTTGGAGTTACATTTGCTTACGTGGTTCCCCCTATTGTTCTCATGCTTGGAAAGAGCCCAGTAGTTTCTAAATATGATCTATCATCTGTTAGGATGATGAGCTCAGGGGCGGCGCCATTGACACGAGAACTTGTTGATGCTGTATATGCTCGTCTCAAGATACCAATCAAGCAAGGTTATGGTCTTAGCGAAACAAGTCCTACCACTCATCTTCAGCCTTGGGAAGATTGGAATAAATATCCAGGTTCTGTCGGACGTCTACTATCAAATCAAGTAGCAAAGTATATGAATGCCGAAGAAAAAGAGGTTCCGGCAGGACAGACTGGTGAGCTCTGGATTAAGGGGCCCAATGTTTTCAAAGGTTATTTGAAGAATCCCGAGGGTACTAAGAACGCGTTAACAGAGGATGGATATTTCAAAACTGGAGATGTGGGACATCAGGATAAAGATGGCAATTTTTACATCACTGATCGAGTCAAGGAATTGATCAAGTACAAAGGTTTCCAAGTACCACCGGCAGAGTTAGAAGGTCTCCTCATCTCTCACGAAGATATAGACGATGTTGCAGTGATCGGTATCTACAATGAAGAACAAGCAACAGAAGTACCAAGAGCTTATGTTGTCCCAAAGAAAGGAATAGCGGGCGATAAAGAAGAGGAAAAGAAGATCATGGCATGGTTGCAAGCGAAGGTCGCAAGTCATAAGAGGTTAAGGGGCGGAGTTAAATTTGTGGACGTGATTCCCAAGAGTCCCAGTGGAAAGATTTTGAGGAGACTCTTGAAGGATCAGGCATCGAAGGAAGGGGAAAAGGCGAAGTTGTAGAGTGGGACTAGATGCATATAAATATTGAAACTTGTAGACTTTTCCTCTGTCGGAAATATTGCATGATTCAAATATCTCGAGATGATTCAAATGTCTATCTCGAGATAATTGATTTGCTTTTCATCATTTTCATTTCTTTTTGTGTTCACATCGGGATTGGATAGTATGAGAAATCCCGAAATCCGGGGTCGGCTACGATAGAGGTCGGGCAGTAAATCGGAATCTCGGTGGTGCGGCCGCGTCATAATTTATCTTTACAAACCCAACCACAATTGATATTTTGTGAACCTTCTGATTTGTGAAATTGGTCAATATATTGATTGTTACTCGACAAAACATGGCAATCATTCGTTCTCCGGCAATCCGTCGCATCATCTCGGGTGCGCCCCCTTATCTGCGAGCTTCGCAAAAAAGATGGGCACAAGTTCATGATGTCCGGTTCTTGGCCACTCAGCAATCAGACAGAGTGTTGGAAAAGTACAAGGAGAAGCTTGAACAGAAAGCAAAAGAGTAAGAAGTGAAAATCAGTAGATGCCATGCCTGTAGCTTATGAGATTTTTAGGGAAGGTCTGCGAGACGCCAATGAACTGAAAGAAGTCTACAAATCCAAAATCGAAGAGCTGAAAAAGAAAGCCACTGTTGCTATTCCTACTCCTACGAATGCCCCTCCCACCCCACCACCATCCCCGACTACTTCGTCACCTTTTCCTGCACCTCCACCACCGCCTCCAACTCCGGCCGAGAATGCGCCCTCTTCAACTCCTGGGCTGAAGACTTTGTCCTCGTACCTTGATCTCGAGAAGGTCCGCGATTTATCACAAGAGAAGATCGAGGCACTCTGGCGATACCGACATGCCAGCGATCCCAGGTCATTGTGCGCAGTTATACCCCTAGATACATATAAAACGATTGAGAAGACCGCCAAGAAATTCCCTCACTTCATTCTCCCACTTCCAAAGGAGGGACAAGGTGCTGAAATTCATTTCTTACAATGGACTTTCCCAGCTGAGAATACCGTCACTGTCCTGTTCACACATCTTGCGGAATACAAATTGAGAGGAGAATACAGTCAAGCGCATACGACAATCACACATCATTTAGAGTTAGAGAAAGAGAAAGGCTTGGTGTTGTTACAGGGTCAGGTTGTTGAAGGAAGAGGTGTGAGCGTGGATGAAGCGAAATGGTTGATTATGTGTTTGCAGAAGTTTTATGGTCCGGTTGGGGAAAAGAGTGATAGACGTCGACTATTAGAGATGTTTGGAAGAGGTGATCCGGCTTTCAAGGTCGAGGATTTGGTCGAGGAGGCCGAGAAGATTATATAGAGGGGGCCTAGGCATTAACGAATTGTACGATACGACCAGACGACTTGAGACGTGATCTGGGGTTGGAGTTTGGCTCAATCTTGTAAGCATGTAATAACTCTTCTCTCCCATAACAAGTATGTGTCATAGTGTATGGAATAAAATGTACTGAGTTTGCAAACTCCAAAGGAAGAATATCACCATGCGGAAGCTTAAGTTGTTTCTCACACTTGCTCGAATGGATAATACGACATTTCGCATTCATCCTTCAGCAAATCAGCACTGCAAAGTACAACGGTACTTCAGCAGCATCGCAAAATGAAGCGGTTTTCGAAGTCCTCGATTGATGATGCGGCATTTTCGATGTCTCGCCAGCTATATTATACAACATCAAGAATCACGGCGGATTCAATAAAGTTCACATAAATCGCAAATCATGTATTGGTAGGAAATTATTATTTTAGATTGGAATTAGTCTATACAATTGTCCCATATCTCTCACAATTATATCAACTTCTGCAAAACGAATGCCAAAACAATTTGGAAAGTCCTTCCTCATCCACATTTCTTGAGCCTCCACCATTTTATTTCCAATCCGCCATTCCGTAAGGATTAGAATCACACTCTGGGACTATTTTGACTTTACTAGTGTTAGTTTTAGTAGTGGTGATGCTGGCAGCGACTTCATCAGGATCCACCACATAAAGAATCTCCGCCTCCTCTTCGAATGGCTCGTCGACTGGTAGCTCTGCCGCAATAACTTTGTCTCCATTCTCTTCATTAAGAGCAGGTGAGTATTTCTCAAGATAGTTATCAGTATAGTATACTCTTGTATCAACAGCCCCATCCCAATCCTCTTCTAACCAAACGACTGTCCAATCTGCAAAAACCGGTTCCATTTCCAGCTTATCATCTTCTGGAAACGAAACAGCACCGCATTCCTTCAATGCTTTCTTGATTCTTATAATGTATCGCTCAGTTCGCTGGTGCAAATTCGCCAAGATCTCTTTGTCAAAACTCGGGTCCAGACAGCCTAGAGTGTACAAGAGCTCTTGGAAAGCGCTAAGATTGCCTCGTGTTCCAGCTGCATTGTTGACTCGCATCCAAATGGTAATAGTCTTCTTCTCTTTGGGACCAAATGGTTTGACAGGATCTCGAGGCGGTAATTTTGGTAGCAACGTATTTGTGGGATCGAATTCCTGGTTAATAGCTTCTGATTCAAGCTCAGCGTCTGGATTTTGGGGTTGTATTTGACCATCAACGGCGTTGTTTCCTGCATCTTCGAGCTCTCTGAGAGGTTTTCGGGCTCTCGACTTTGGCTGCGGAGTGTTGATGGACAGGAATTGGTTTGTGCGAGGTGTTGTATTTGCGGTAGCGCTTGCGGTTGCGTGCGCCTTGGTCTTGGTCTTGATCATTGCCTCATCTATATCGTTTGATCGTTTCCGGATTGCAGCGACCTCTTTTTCTGCGAACCTAGATTTGCTGGGCGCATCTTGTGCTGATGGTACCGGTTCCAATTGTGCTGGTTGTGCTGCCACTTTAGACAGTTTAGACTTTGGAGTAATGCTTTTCCTCGCGGTGGGTACTGCATTTGTCTTGCTCTTAGTCTCTAGCTTAGTCTTGCTCGGTGTATCGTCCACGCAGACAGAGGTTGTGGACTTGTCAGACTCAACACTAACAGGAGAACGTTTGTTCTTTGCCTCTTCAGAAGGACTGACTGATTGTTTTTCGGGCGCTTTGAGAAGCTTTTTCGATACTACTAGAGTCTCCTTGGTCTCTGTTTTCTTCTTCTTCTTGATTGGCTCATCATCCACAGAGCTAGTTGTGGTAGATTTTGGAGATGGAACGCTGATTCGCGAATTTTTCTTCTTGCTTTCCTTCTCTGAAGGATCGATTGGTTGTTTCTGGGTCGCTTTTAAAGGTACCTTAGCTGCTTCTGCGTCTTGCTTGAGTGTGAGGATGATCTTCAACTTCGGTTTTGGTTTGGTAGCTTCCGTGTTGGTGTTATTAGTTGCAGTCTTGCTCAACGCGTTATCCGCGGGAATCGAGGTAGCGGATGTAGGAGACGCGCCATTGACACGAGCGCGTTTAGGTTGACGTGAGTCTGCGGAAGAACTGACTGATCGCTTCTTCGAGATCTTTGGAGGCATCTTGTTTGTATAATAAAGTTGAATAATTTGATAAATTTTATTCAAATACTTTATTGTTTTGAATTGATGATGACAGAGATCAAATTCTAGTTGAAGAGAAGAATCGTGTTGAAATCTAGAAATAGTTGTTGTAATTGAAGTTTCCTGGATTATTCACAGGGAGCGCTACAAGGAGCTCTTGTTAAGAGTCTTTTGAAGATGGACGTAGCAAGCTTGAGGGTTTACGGTATGGTAGATACAGCAGCTTGTGACGACGCTAGCGTGCGTTTTCTTGTACTACGAAATTTAATTTTTATTCCAGTTGATCACATGCGGAACTGAAAAGGGTGGAAAGCGGAATGGGATGGGATTTAGAAGTGAAGAGAAGAGAAGTTGGAGTGAATCTTCGAGATGAAACAAGGTTGCCTAGGTATGTTGGCCAAATACACGAGTAAGATGAATGTAGGCGAAGGTGATAGTACGATAAGCTTTGCCCAGAATACTGTCGTCGTCTCCATATTTTTATTGAAGTACCGTGGATCTTGGGGTTTGGGATGGTATTCAAAGTGATGGATGCGTTTTGCTCAGTTTTGCAGAATTAGGTTGGCTGATCAGGTATTTATCGTGAGTCTGCAGCATCGATGTGTTTCATTTCATACTTGGACTGTCTCATCTAATCTGCCGTCATGTTTTCGAAGTACTTCAACGGCTTGTTTTTTGTTGCTACCATCTAATTAATATTTTTGGAAAGAAACGCTTCATGTTTCATCTTCAGCTTTGTCGTCATCTACTCATACAGAATCTACGCCTTTTCGTCAGGTCAGTCTCTACAGACAAATCTCATCTCGTCAGTTATATATGTTCGTACAGGTGCTCGGTAATGCATGACGGAACGTCAAAGTAAGGATAGGATGTAAGCGAGAATGAAGTCACTAAATCGAGTAGTTGAGATCAGCAGCTATAGATCATTTATCTATTGACATTTAGGCCAAGAACTTCATTTCATGTGATTTGGAATTCCGATAGTCTCCAAAGTTATACTTCTAATTGCGACATTTCTTCGCTACGATCTATGAGCATATCTCGTCATGAAAGATTAGTGTTACATCTCGCTACGGCAACACACTCCCTTGAATACAACATGTGCATTCTTCTATTAAAATCTAAAATTCGCTGTGACTTTTGGTCTTTGATTCTCTCGGTGCCCAGTTGAAGTAAGCTATCCGAGAAGATGGTCGAGTGGTTTGTTAGTCAAGTTTTGTCGAATTGTGTACTATATGGTGCATGTATCAGTCGTGTCAGGGTCGCATGCATCAAATAGTAGTTCGCAGGCTCTGGTGCTGACGTTTATCAATTTCTAACTGACCACAAGACTACAAGATCCGGATGCACGATCTTGAATGGTTAGTTGCGTATCTTAACCAGCACAAAAATCATAGTAATTAAAAAGGTATACAACGAGTAGGATGACAGGATTTTATTGCAATTCTGCCGAGTAGTCATTGGTAGGGTTTTAAGCTATCGAAGAACATAAGAAACTTATCATTAACTATCAGTAGGTCAGTTCATACTGTCGGAAGCTATACTATACAATCATATCAAAGTTTAGTTTTTCTATTGAAAGCTCATATGTAGATAAAGTAAATCCAGATATTAAGTTGTTCGCATTTTCGATCATGTGTAAAAAGGCAATAAAAAAGCTTTGGCACGATTGCAGCAACAGAAAACAAGCAGGACAACGTCTAAAGTCTCAATTACAAGTGATCCTCATATCAGCCATTCTTTAGGCGGTTCCAAGTCCTCCAGTAAAATATTTTCGGTTCCCAAACCAGCACAGGTATGATTTCCAAGAGTATCCGCTATCAACTCATCTTGGACCAGTCGAAACATCATTCCGGTTCTTTCTTGCAGCTCAACTGCTTTAGGTCGTAGTAGCGGCTCTTTCATACAACATTCCATAATCAATGCTCTGAGCATTTGTGAATATGCATTTTTGATATCCTTTTCATCTTCAAGATAATATGCCATATTTACACCGCTTCTAAGCCTCTGATTATAATTCACCACGTAACCTTGGGAGGGCATAAAAACAGATACTTGGCTGTCTAGTAGGCCTAGCATGATGAGTCCAACCATGTAAACGTTAGAGCAAGTTCCGTGGCGGGGATGATCAACATCAACTTTTCTTTGTTCCTATTTGAAGTATTAGTTCATTTTGCTTTCAAAAATTTGATGTCAAAAATTCTCACAGGAGGTCGACATGCTATGGCACCCCTCTCTTGTCTATCTATCTTGGCAGTGTCATCGGTCTGAAGATCTAATCTTCTGACTTCCATTGCATCTCCAAAATCCCCAATCTGTCATTAATCACCTTGGTTAGTGCATCTAGCTTTATTTGATTACACAATATACTTGTACATACCTTTACAACAGGGCAGCGCTTATGCACTTTATCGCAATACCCAATAAGTACTTGAAGAAAATTTGTTATTAGCGCTCAACATCTTTAAGACGAATTGAATAGTTACCATTGCTTGTGATCATATCATAATGACCAATCTCGTCTCTATCCCACCCGTTCTTGCTGAGATCTTCTGTTCCACGATCCAAAACTGTTACAGCTTGAGCCAAACAATAAAAAATCGACCACATATCAGTTTCCGAGACAGGAAACCTCATCTCCTTCTCGATGTGTATATCCAGTAAGGATGATAAAGCGCCGCCGGGGCACATTTCGAGAAAATACATTACATGTCCTCTGTCATCCATTTTAGGGGGGCCGTACATATGAACAATGTGCTTCGTTGGAATCTTTCTCAACAAGTCTAAGAAAGCCGCTTCCCCTCGCAGACCAGTATAGGAGTCTGGATATACCTCATAGCCATCGTACACAAGTTTGACAACCACTTGCTTTAATTTCGGTGCATTCTTTGCCTTTGGATCACCACGCCACTCCCACTATCAAAAAAGAAAATATTAGTCAAATGCCTTGGTATGGAATTCATTCTCTAGTTCTAGGAATTGATTCTGCCTGCAAAGATTCTACTCACAAGTGAAACCCCACCCCCTGCGCCCGCACCCAAAGTTTTTGATATCACCCAACCATCCCCTAGACGATTTTTCCATAGCGGCTCTCTCGTCTGCCATTCTTTGAAGTATTCATTGAATTGACTCTCTTTAGGTGTCAAAGCGTAACGAAAGTGCTTTTCGATGCTTAGAATGGGAGCTGGGTTGGACATTGCGTTACTAGTATATTCGATAAACTACCAAAGCTCTTGAGATGTATTTGATTATCAACAATTCAATGGTGATGATTTTGAAAAGGAATTAGGTTCTTTGTAAACATTTCCTTGTTGGGTTGGTTCGTCAGAAATCAAAGGCCATCGAGTGTGGAACAAAGGGAAGATAATCTTCCTCTTCTTTGACAACATTGATTTATATCCGAGTTCGAGAACACTCAATTCGTACTTCAAGATGGGAAAACACGGTGGTAATATGATTTTATAGCCATGATAATCAAAACTTCTACCTAATCACAATCATTGTTTCAAATTCTGTGAAACCATTTTCGTGTCGGAGCTTTTGCAGAAGATTTTTTTGTACGCTATGAGAGATCACGGGTTATAGTAGGTGATATTATATAGTTATTCATTTATATGATCTTTATAATATATTGATATCAGATAATAACGCCTTTGATAGGTACTAAGGGAGATGTTGAGAGCCCCGCTCCCTTCTTTATGTGACGAGGACAATGAAAAAAAGAAAGAATGGGAGTTGAAAAAAAAAGGTATTCAGCCAGGATTCAGAGCAATAGGTACAATAAACCCCTAACTAATTGTACTTGATATATCCTTTCCCGACAGAAAGGACACATCAGCATTTGAAGGTGAGGGAGTAGTTGGCTATGCAATAGTCGCTTTGCAGTACTATTTGTAGTACTACAGTAAAGAGTAATTTCTATGAACAATAGCGAAGATGATAGATATCCACCAAATCTATGATAATTAATACTAAATCAATAGATTCATATGTTTTCCAATCTATTTATTGCCAAAGGGGGCTATTGGGAGAGGGATCCGTCTACACCCTCTATCTGGTCCAATCATATGAATATCACTCTCACTATTGCCTTGTAGATATTTAGAGCCTCTCCGATCAGTCCAGATCCTATCATATAGAATGTAATTGACTTTACCAGACAAGAAACCAACGATCATGTAAAGCCAACCAATCCTATGGGCACCCATATCCTCATTTGTCAGAAGTCCTCTAGCGAGCCTCATTTCAAGACACGAACTACACGTCCTAACACACAAGCATTTGAAATTTCATTCATTCTCTCTACACATCTTGATCTCTGAACCATTGCACAACGGAATAGCTATTTCAATATTATCCGACAAATAAGAAAAAAGCTTTCATTTTGAAGTGAAGTTGGGATTTTGGAGAATAAAGAGCTGTAACCGATGAAACGGATAGTTACGTCATTGCATCGACTTTATAGGGAGTAAGTCAAACCATTCCCCTTCAAATGAAATCAGGGCTATATCTCTTACTATATATTTGAGAGTTCGGGGCTTTGATAGCTCTGATTCAGAGCGGACCTACTAATGATTGTGTAAGCAGACTTGAGGACTACTGAAGGACTATCACCACTGCGAGCGATAGTTCTATGGATTTAGGGTAACAAAAAAGAAGAGATCTGGTGTTTTTCTATAAATTTGAAGGACCATTGGATCCTACTGATTCATCATTTCGAATGTTAGAAGGTGAAGGCAATATAAGCTTCACATACTTCAGAGCCGAGACAGCTAGCCGTGGGACATACAATTCGTGCAGTTGAGAATGAAACAAATCATACACATAATATTGTGTAATAAGACAGAACACAAAACACAAAACAAGGACAGGGTAGAGATGTGTGAGGTGTATGCATAGAATATGACTGATGTGGCAAAGTTATTCATACATAAATGTTGTTCCAATTTCTATATGCTTTCATTTTCAGTTTTTCAGTTGCATGTCTTGGATGGGAATTAGCAAGATGGGACAGTGTATCTTTTCACAGGATTGAAGAAGAATTTTGCGCTAGACGAAATAATGTATTGTCTGGATATTGTAGCCCTAAAGAGCAATTGACGACCAAGACGCCCAATCATCTGAATAGCGTTACCTAATCATTAATACACGAATTTGAATGGAGGTTAATTCTTTTTTCGGATAGTGCGGGGAAAAGCATAGAAGCTAAGAAAAGCTATCACACGTGCTGACCCTTTTTATGTAGATGGCCTGCTTAAGTCATTCTTCTCGTTCCCCGTTGTCTTGGACCCCTTAGCGTTCCTATAGCAGATACCATCGGGACTATGAACATGAAAGCCGCATGGTCCAAAAGCATCCTTAACAGCTTTTGGTGCACTACCTAAATTGACGAAAAATGCTCTATGCGTAGAAATAATCTGGAAAATCTCTACGAAGAGCTCTGGGCAAGATTTGTTGAGTGGGAGGTAATTTTCTATAGCTCTTTCTGGGTCCTTAGTTGCAACATGTATCGCGAAAGCCAACATAGCCGAAGCGTATAGTCGAAGCTTACTTGTGCTATGAGTATGATTGTGAATAGATTGAACCGGCCCTGCAGCAAAACCTCCTGGGTACTTCATCATGTGGACTTCCATAATCTTATCCATAAGTTCATCCATCAATAATGGCATGCAGATCTTTTCTGCTAGACAGTAAAGTTCTAGCATGGGACGAGTGGTCGTTTCGTCGGCATATGGAAGGGTACCGCGATATAAATATTCGATAAGATCAGCACAGGCAGCAGGATCATCTTCAGGAAGATACATTTCACCATTGGATCCCTCTTCAAAACCTTTGTTGAAACCGGCATTGAAGAACTCTGACTGGTCGCACAACACCTTTTTATGAACAATGTACTTCTCTCTCTTGGGTCCAACATATAAAATGACGGTTTCGTTGAGTACCCTGATATTTCAAGATTAGTTACAGGTCAAATGAAAATCATGCTTTCATTATAGCAAGCGGAAAGCAACAGAAATGACTTACTCGGGCGTCATGAGAGGCGGTCTAGAGGTGGAACTCATCGTGGCAGTTGAGCATGGATGTCCTGAGCTTTATTAGAAATGAGCAGAGGTTTGGTATAATTTGATGTTGCATACCTTTGAGAATCACTAAATCTTTTCGAAGCAAGAAAACTCTGCCGTGCCTTCTACCTCAAGACCTTCGAGATGGTGGATAACGTTTTGGGTGTAAAAAGGTTGCAGTGTTTCAGTTGATAGATGCAGCCTTTAGCTGTGAGCGATGGCGACCCTTGGAAATTCATTTTCTTTTTGAGAGAGTGGGGACTTTTGATACTATTCACCTACATAGGCAGGTAGCTTCAGCCTCGTATAAAAATGATATTCATCGCCGCCACAGTGAATATATCCAGGATTTTCGTCTGGTGAATTCCAATTGCGTTTGCTTTTCCCAGGACTTCAAGAATCCGGTAAGTTGTCCTCACCGCCTTGGCAAAATGATGAACCTTTGATCTGCAGCCCTAAAAAGGTTCGGTTGGCGCTAGGCGTTGCAACTACCTAGATCTAACGACATGATGACGAGTTGAAAGATCACGTTGATCAAGAATGCAGTAATACAGATCTTCAATTATGAGCTACAAGAAACAGTGAAAAGTTTGGTGAGATTGTTGGGATCTGGAGAACACATGCTAAGTAGATAACGTTGTAGTTGCGGCGTTATTCGACAGCAACAGGTTATGTTAGGGCACCATCTTCATGTTAATGGTAGTCTTTTAAGATAGCTATATTAAGATCCATACAGAATCAGCATTCTACCCACTCTTTCTATCAAGATTTCGTTAGTTACTTGTCAAACTCGTCATTAGCTCAACCTTAATTGCTTAGTGATTGACGAAATGGCGGGGTTTTTACATATTTCTTTCTCAATTCCATCATTTGGAGTACTATGGGTAAAGCATATATCTTAATTCCAAAACCTTGTTAGTAGTACCAGTGGATATTGCTTTTTTGGCATTGGGATGACAAAATTGAAAGTTAGAAGTCCATGGAGATCTAAATCCGAAGACAAGCTTTCATTTAGCTTGGGTCTAGCATTTGAGTTCAAGGACTTCATATTTTAGGACACTACAGACTCGAACTAACGCTCATAGTCTCATGATTAGGCTCAGAGTAATTTTCATCATGATCCGCTAAACATTTTCTTATTTTCACCTCAAATATCCCCTGTACTTGAATCTCACTGCAATTTTTCAAAATTCAGTACTATTTTTGACATTTAGATATATCTTAGACACCATCACTTTTGAACACCGCTACAAGCTTTCAAGCTCCGACACAAGTTTAATCTCCATTTCTACAGAGATCTCGAGACCCCTAGCAAAGCCAGAAGCAACATCAAGAAACGATTTCTCACTTCATCAATACCCACAGTCGACTAGGCCAAATACCACAACACCTACCGCACAAAGGCACTTCAGACTTGGCCATCGAATGAGCACCTTCCGAGAACCAACGTAGCCAAATATAAAACACTAAAACTAGATTTCAGTATCATGAACGATAACTTGTTCACAGCAATGTACCAGTTTGTCGTAATCGGCAAAGGTGGCATAAGGCTCGATTCCCACAGAGGCCTTCTCTGTGATCACTTCAAGTTCTTCAGAGCACATCGACTAAGACGTGACCCTCTAGAAGTCCCAGCCATGACCCAAAAAATGTTTGATTCTCTATGTTCATACGCACACAGTGGATGCCTAGATCGCTTTACTGTCACACCCCTCATTAGCAATACCACTCATACATTCCGAAGCCATGCAGGCCGAAAACTTTTCGAAGAACATGCTCAATATCTGCGCGACCTTTACTACGCCGTCGAGCTAGTCGATGAAAAGCCACTTATGAACGAAATCATGGACGAGATTCAAGACCTTCAAGCTGCTGCATATTCTGTTATCTCCCCCGAAACGATCCAGGAAATCTACATGAATACGAAAAGATTCAGCCCCCTACGTCTGTATGCTCTCTTCACCATGAAAAACGAATCAGAGAAAGGTACCGAGGAGGGTGTAATTCCTGGAATCGATGTAATATCGCGAACCTATGCATGCGAGGCAGCTACTGATGATGAAGAAATAAATTTAGATGAATTCCTCCCAGACTATCGGTTTGTTTGTATGAAATGGAAAGCAGAGGGAGAGTTTGATCCCACTGTCATAGGTAGCAGATTTGGAGAACATGGTTGCGAATTTCATGAACATGATGACCCTGAAGAAGTTGGAAAGTGCGGCCCACTGTTCAATTACTAGCAGATCAGAGCTGGCAATATTTATGTGGATTAGCCTGTGGAGAATACGGTTTTTGCGTATCATGCATTGGGAAAAGGACAGGCATATGGAGCGATATAAAGGAGTATTTGTATAAATCCATAGACTAAATGAAGGGACTGGGTGGTTTTAGTATTCTTCATTTCATCTGTTAAAATTCTTGTATTTCTAAGAATAATATCATTAAATTGGAATTCACTAGCATGCCATGGAAAATAATTCGCCTCTACATCCACTTTTGCCTTCAAATTTCACGTTATGAAAGCAAGATGATCAGCGGAATCATACATTCATAGTTTGTATGCATCGTATGGTATGATATGTAAGAAAGAAGCAGATATGTTCCCGATAACTCACTGCTACCTTTGATTTTTGAAATTTTAAAAATCCACTAGCGCCGCTTTACTTTTTGCACGTTGTCGTTTGCTCCTTCCCAACCGCTTTAGACTCCAGAAACGCCGTGTATTAACATGAGAACCCTCAATGCGTGCTCATGACAATATCCAGTCGTCTTTGCTTTGTCTAAACTTCTAGATCAGCCAATAAGTAGCAGATCTCGTCATCTTCAGTACCATTAGCGGCTCCTGAACCAGATCCTGATCGACCATGAATATGGAATTGGCATGGATGAACACCTGGACCAACAACAGGAACAGCAACAGGACTACCATCAACAGCAACTCCTCCGTTCTCCAATTCCTCTTCCTTTATCTTGGTTTCTTTCGCATATTCTTGCTTGGCATCGCGAATACGAGGATCGGTGCCCTTGGTGAGCTTAACGAGCATCTTCATGAATTCGGCAAAGAACTCATCACTGTTCTTTATCAACCACTGGAATCCAGTTGTGTCGAGACCTGGTACCATGGCAGAATAAAGAGCATTTGCGGCGCAGAACTTGCGAAGTGGAGACTCTGGCTGAGAGTGTTCAAGAATGTTTCTCACCAAACTAAATGTCAAAAGGGTAGAACTAACAGCAAGACCATCTTGAATTGTATCAATGATCTTGTTGAGAAAAGTGTTGTCCATCTCAAACATTTCCGCGAAAACATAGAGTTGACAAAGCTCCAAGATTCGAGTTCCTTGCTCAGCTTTAGACATGCGGTGACTGACGACTGGAATGCGACGAGTGTAGAGATACTCATTAAAGTATTTGAAGATAGCAGGACTTGTATCGTGGATGGAATACATTTGATTACGATCCAAAGGACCACCTGCTCTCAACATCTTTGCGAATCGACGAGAAGAAGCGATTAACAAATTCTTGTGGATGGAAAAGACCATATTGCCGTGTATGTCATCAGACGGTCCAACCTTTAACATTATTGTTTCCATTCCCATCGTGCTGCACACAAAAAGTTAGATCGAAGGCAAAGACGGGGGAAGAGTCGAAATAGTTTATACTGACTCTGTGAACAAGACATCTGGTTCAAGCTTCATCAATGCTGTTGACTTCGATTGCACGGCAGATCGATTGCTTTGACTGGCGCTTTGGGGTTTCTTGGGTGAAGCATTTCCTGCAGATGCATTCCACTGCTTGGTAGCTTCTTTCGCGTATTCATTAAGCTGATCGGCCATGTTAGAGTTGATCAATGGATTGCTCAAGGTGGATGGAATACTTGCATTACCCATCGTGGCGGCAGATTGCAGTAGATACGATTGGATTTGAAACCGAAACTTTGTAGGATTTATCTGTTGATACGGCTCAATCGTCTGTCCGAGAATACACGATTGCTTTGATGAAATATTTGGATATTGCTAGGTGAACAACCACAAGTAAAGGTGGATGCGGAAGAGGAAGAGAGAAAGGAACAGGATGAACGGAAAGAAAAGAATTGAAGTGATTTCGAAACTCTAAGCGGAAATTCGATGTCCTAAGTTCTTTCGTAGGTTGGAAAAAAAATATCATTTCGAAAGTGAATCGACTGTCAGTTTATTTGGAGGACAAGGCTGAACTTCGCGATTTTCATCTTGAGAAGAAAGTCGTTCGCCTCGAAGCTCTTCTCTCACCACAGTTTATCCAGCTCTTAAGCCGCAGTCGTCGACTCTGATGGTACAAGAACCTAAATTACATTGAGATAGGTAATCTTGTTTCTTTCTGAAGTTCAAGTGTCGACATTAATTATTATTCAAGCTTCTTATTATCTGAACTCTGGCGCATGGTCTTTGAT
Source organism: Botrytis deweyae (assembly GCF_014898535.1). Taxonomy (NCBI): domain Eukaryota; kingdom Fungi; phylum Ascomycota; class Leotiomycetes; order Helotiales; family Sclerotiniaceae; genus Botrytis; species Botrytis deweyae. The sequence continues at coordinate 511,785 of NW_024066217.1, forward strand.
TGACATGTCATCCATGGCAGAGCTCAACCTCGGAAAGTAAGATCAAAACCAGTTACTTCCATGAGCTCTCCTCACTAACATACTTCAGAGTTTTGGGCAATGAGCTAGTTACAATAACTATAGGCAAGGAGAAGCAAAAGTTCACTCTGCACAAGCAGCTGCTATGCGAGTCTGTGGACTATTTTCGCGGGGCCTTCTCAGTAGGCGGATTTCAAGAGAGCCACAGTTCCTGTATGGACATGCCAGAGGATGATCCTGAAGCTTTCGAGCTGTTTCTTCATTGGTTGTATCGCGGAGAAGTAAGGAGGGCAACAAAGCTTACGGATATCGACCAATTTCTCAAACTTTACGTCTTTTCTGAGAAGTTGTGCCTAAACGAAGTAGCAAATAAGACTATGGACGCAATACAGGAGATGAATTATGACCTTTATACATTACCCAAATGTAGTCTAGAGCAACTGGACGGCGTCTGGAGAAACACGTCTTCTACATCGCCCTTACGCAAATGGCTCATTCATCTACTTGTCTACAATGTTTGGGACCATGAAGGATCCGGTACACCCGAGAAAAAGACATTCCCGCTGAAAACTGAAGAGCTCATCTCTTTGTGGCAGCTGTTTAAAGACCACGAAGATCTTTATGCGAGTTTCTTTACTCAATTACATAAACACGCAGCAGACAATCCACCACCATTCGGATTTGATTTCAACGATTCGAGTCCTTGTGCCTATCATCGACATTCGGAAGGAGAAGTCTGCCATCTTGATAGATCGTAGGTTAAGCTTATTGAGGAGACTGGGAACAGGGGCGAATACTAGAGTTGTTTCGAGGATCAGGTTTCTTTGAAGTGCATCTGCATGGCTTCATTAAGTGCAGAATTTGGAGGGAATGTTCCTAGAGCATATTTACTGGCTAGAAGCATAAAACTATTATCAAAGATGGAAATATTATAGCAGCTGCTAGATAAAATACGTTGATCGCAACTAACAGACGACGAGAGTTGTAGAGACATATGAAGATTTGCCTTCCATCATCCATAGTCAGTTACGTGAGCTTTCTAATACTATGCTCCAAGGGTTTACGATAATATCAAAAGTAATTGTGATCTCAAATTGACATGATGGTTTTGTTTGGCTGCTTAGATAGTCAAGCAGCAAACATAAGACAGCACTTTTGATGGGCTGCATGGATCCCAAAGCTTTAATTTTTCCCAGCTATAGCTTCTGATTATGGAAGTTGCACCAGAGTCACATGTATATTTTACGTAATCAAGGAGTTTCTCCTATGTTTTGAATCTATAGATATGGTAGAGTATGAGTTAAGAGGATTTGCTGATGCCACAACCTTCGTATACTGATTAACGGGGCTCCCGACTTGTTACCAACAGTATGAAGAGAATTCTTGCGTATCAGTATCAATGCCCAATACTTTCAAGGGCCATTCTAAAAGTGTGATGTTTCGAATAGTCTTCATCATATTTCACACCAAGCCAACTTATACTCGCTTGGTTCACCAACTCCACCATTGCACCCGAATATTATGCTTCAACCAGTCGGAATTGAACATGCATTTTGACCACTGAAATTTTCTGAACTACGAATGAACAGAGATTCTTACACTATCAATGTTCATATTCACGTGATAAGGCTATCAGATCCAAGCACCGGGGCTAGATACAAATTAGTGATGTAGTTCTTCTCAGTGACCAAGCTAGGTCTTGACTACCCCATACTAAAAACACTAGCGTCAAAAACTCAACTTCATCGGCTGTCACAAGCCTCAAAGCCTTTGTAAATGTTCTTTTCAGAACGTTTTCTGTCACGAATGTCATTTCCCTAGTGATATCTAACCATTTGATAGTCAAATCCAAGGCCCTAGGCTTACTAGTTTGAAAACTTGACACGAATACTTAGCCTTATTGCTGGAGTATATATTCATCCATCACCCCCTGACCAAAGTTCTCTTTTACATTACAGACTGCTAGACACATGCACACAAAGATATTCTGTACATACCTTCACTCAGCTTGGATATATTTAGATCTTTATCTACATATATACCATTATAAGATATAATTCTATCTCATCATTCTAAACAACATAAATCAGACTTAAATATTCTAAGCGAATCGAAAATGTCTCCGCGAGCAGAATTTAAGATTGTGACTTCGAGAAAGTAAGCTTGATTCTTCCCTATCATCGACCTATAGAATATCTTTCATACCCGGTCTTTAATCAAAGTTTTATACTCCCTTGAATATGCTAATGAAACCAATTAGGAAAAATCCTGACCCAGTAGTATTAATCGTCGGCCCAGAGAAAGAAGTATTCGCAATCTCCCAAGCCCTTCTCGTCGACTCTATTGAATACTTCAGGACAGCCTTTCTCCGTGGTAGTTTCAGAGAGGGTATAGAAAAGGAAATGTATTTGGAAGAAGAGAAACCCGAAGCCATTAGATTATTGGTTGGATGGCTTCAAAAGTCCAAAGTAAACCTCGACTTCACCAGCCAGACATTTAGAAATTTCTGGGAGCTCCGTATCAGCGCAGACAAATGGTGTTCGGAAAAGCTTGCAAACGATGTTTCCGACATCATCTTAGCTCTCAGAGGATCGATCATTCCCTTCGAACACCGAGATGCATGGAAACTTTCCGATGAAGATATTTCTGCCATTTGGCAACTCTCACTACCAAACTCGTCTATGAGAAAACTCTGCATCCAATGCTTAGCCTGGGAATTTCGCGAAGATCTGGATGACCCAACGGACGGAAGCGTAATTGGACTCCTTATTATCAACAGACTGCATTCTATTGTCGGCATGCCAGATTACATCGCCGAGGATATCCAAGCCGATTTTGACCCCAGCAAGCCTTGCGATTTCCAACATAAATACAATATCTCTTGGCATGAGAAAAGAGATCGGGACCGTTGTGACTTTCACGACCATCGTGAAGGTCAAAGGAAATGTGAAGAGGTGAAATATATCGTTGACACCGCTGATGTATTGGATATGGCTGGGTTTCTCATCAGAAAGCCCAGAGTTAATCAGCATTGGAACGATGGAGGAAAGAAGGCATTAATGGCGTTTTCTACTATGGAATTTTACGACCGTTTCTTATCACAATAAATCCAAGTATTGTGAGAGAATGAAGGTCGAGATGACGTGTGTCCCGATTGCAAATTGGAGGGGAATTGCAGGAAGGAGGAGCATAAAAACCTGGCCAAATGTACTTACATAATGTCAGATTATAGACAAGTACACAAATATAACTTTTCAACCACAAAAGAAAGAAGTATCTATATCTAGTTGATTTTGGTGATATGATTGAACAAATACTAGGTGACTCTTAGAGAAAGTCCTTCCAGGCTCCACCTCTTTCTCAGTGTTGAAGCAAGAAAATTGAAGCATTGCGTTCAAACCTAAGCGAGGATGAGTGAACTTCCAAATTCACTCCGGTTCCAACCTCACTTTCACTCTTTCCTTTTCAATTACCAAACAAACATAGAATAATTATCTCAACAATCACCCATTACAGAAGAATGTTCTTCTGATAAGATTGTCGCCGCACAGAATTTTATACACTCTGAATTTCTCTCCAATCTCGTTATCAAGTCGAAAGGGAGTAAGGAACCTCTTCCGATCTACCATATTGTAAGCATGAATACAGCATTTTTCTTCTATGACTGATGATCACTAACAGCTGGCTGCAGATTTGGGACAATATTACATACACCGCGCAACACCATGGCCTCTACGACTTTGGCAGGTACTCCAGCACCCGTTGAAAGTCCTACTTTCGAAGGGTGAGCCGTTTTTTCCAGAATGATAGGAACTTAGATTCACTGACAGTATTTTCCTAGTACTCTCGGCACTGAAGTTGTCAAACTCATCGTCGGGCCCAAGAGAAAAGAATTTACCGTCCACAAGAAACTCATATGCGACTCATGCGACTATTTCCGAAAAGCTTTCCGTGGACCATTCAAAGAAGCTAGGGAAGAAATCATTTATTTGATAGGGGACAGCGCAGATGCCGTAGGATTGTTCGTTGAATGGTTATATCGAGACAAAATCGAGTTCAGAAGAACCCACGCACATTTCAACACTTTAATCAAGCTTTATTTGTTAACGGAGAAATGGTGCCTTTACGATTTGGGAAATACTGTCACAGATAACATAATAAAAAATTTTTGGACATCGAGAGGCAGTGAAGTTTTTTCCTGCTATCTATACCCGGATGTGGTCAATCATATTTGGAATGAGACTGAAGAGAAATCGCCACTTCGAAGACTTTGCATTGAGCGGTTAGCCTGGGTTTATTGGGACACTAGTAAAATCAACGTCACTCCTGACGAAGATAGACTATCACAGATTTGGAACGTTTGCAGGAATCATCACAATTTCTTCTGTAGATTTTTTGCATATTACCAGGATTTCACTCAGAACGCGACACCTCCGAATCCTGGTGAGTCATCACTTTCAGCGGACGATGATGGGCCTAGATGGTCATCCGAGGATTGCCAATTCCATCGTCATAATGAAGGAGAAGAATGTAAGGAGCCTACAGAGGCAGCCGAAGACCAGACGCAGAGCAGCGCAGGGCAGATCCATGACTTTTTTGCGGAAATGACTGCAATAGAGCCTACTAACGGTGATTCTTGAGCATCATATGAAGAGTTTGACAGCAGAATCTCATCTTTTGGTGTCCAGATTCAATCGGTTTATTGAGAGAAAAAAAGATTATCACTGAAATAGTCCAGATTCATGGCAGCCACGCCACCGTTATCACCATCGCCAGTCAACCCCACTCTCTTGCACTCCAAAAAGATTCAATCAGTCAGAAAATATTGCATTCCTCAATCGCCAGGATATTGGGTGGTTGGCGACTAAACTTAGTTGGAAGGGAAGAACGGATGATTTCTATATGATGAGTAAGGGGTCGAGGTGCAAATAGCGGAACAAATCAAAATCAAAAGCTTTTTGAATTACAAAAGATGTAGAATATTCATCGTCGAATCCACTCCAATCAAGTGAAGGCTTTCAATCTTCACATATCAGGTGAATGAGGTTCTTTCGATTATGCCCCTGTTTCATTTTCTGCATCATGCCTCCTTTCTTACTCTCCCATTTTCTGGTTCAATCAATGCTTCATAACACCTTACACGCCGTTTCAGCAACTGAAGACGAAAGCATGAGCCCTTCTTGTCCAAGATTAACGTCACGAAAAAGACAGGTTTATAGCTCAACGTTCTGTGTGAAAATATCTTATGAGGAGGAACTTAACCAACATTTCTCGTTACTACATTAAAAGTTCTGTTTTCACGTTTGAGAAAAATTACAAAGCTCATACCCTGTCAAAAGAGGCGGATACTTGAGAGAAGAAACGGGAGTTGACGAAGCGGAGTGTGCATACTATCATACCTTTCCGCAACATCTCAGAAAATCCGAGTTCCTCGTGTCTTATACTTGCGGATTCTTGTGCTATCACGCTTGAAATCCACTCATGAACAGCACTAGCGTATGGAAATGGGTATGATACATATGAACTCCCGATGGTAGTGATTCGATATGGAAATGAATTGAATACCGAATGCTATGGTATCGAGCATTTTAACACACATATATAAAAGAGAAATAAAAAAGTTGGTAAAATGTTTAATAGAATTTCACTTGATCGCTCGCGCAGTATATGCGTACAATCTAAAAAGTATAAAAAAGCATTGAAGAATATTCCAACTTTCTTCATCCTATCGCCGCACCATTAAGAAACCGAGAGGGCGATCACACACAAGATAATCACACATTATGTCTCGCCACAAAATTACATCACATCCCCTCAAGCCCTTCTATACATCTCTCTTCTTCTCCCTCCCTCATCCATAACCACCCTCTCCCTCTCCGCAAATCTTCCCGCCGAACTTCGCGGTCTCCCAATCGATCCATTATCATAGGGAATACTACCCCTCCTTCCACCAAATTCCGAGGGTGATACCTTTTCTCTCTCCCATTCTCTCTCTCGATGAATATTCACTATTCCAACCCCGCTTCCTCTCCTCGCTCCCGCACCGTCCACAACTCTATATCCACTCGGCGTAATAGGTCTTCTATCATCCCATCCCGTTCCCTCTACCGTACGGTATCCACTCTGCACTGGTTCGGGGGTACCACTTCCTCTACTCCCTCTCCTTGCAAATGAGCTCGGACTCGAAGACGCATGCCGAGATGGGGTACCACGCTCAATAATACGATCTCTTTGGATATATATTTCCTCTCTCTCACTCCTATCTCTATCTCTTCCGCTTGAAACACTCCCTTTCCTACTCTTCCTCCTTGAAACGTGGATTGCGCTTGGACTGGATCGTCCATGGGAATGCGGCGGCCAGTGTTCTTCTTCCACTTTTATTAACTCGACTCTGCTTTCTTCTGGTGGAGTAGGCACGCGAGGAGGTGAGAGATCGCGGTATGAAGGTGCTGGGCTTTGGGGCATGATAGATGGTGAGGGTGGGGGTATGTGATGATGATGTGATGGGGGCGGCGCAACCGACATGGGAGGCGGAGGATATCCGGGGGCATATCCTGGAGGAAATCCTACCGAAGCTGGCGGGGGTGGTGGAGGTGGTGGAGCAACGGACGCCGGAGGAGGAACGGGAGTAGCTGGCTTTGGGGTCGGCGGAACAGGAGTGTGTGAACGGTGGATTTCCGTCATGGAGCTAGAATGCCGATGGCTGGGTGGCCCGCGGTGAATCTCGGTCATGGAGGTGGAATGCCGGTGAACCTCGGACATGGGTGTAGAAGGTCGGTGGCTGTGTTGTCTGATGACCGTTTCTGAGACGCGGGATACGGGGCGAGATGAGTGGGAACGTCTTTCGCGGACTATTTGGGTGGATTTACGGCGGGGAGCCCGGCGATCAACAAAGACTATATCTTCGTCTTTAGGGACTGTGAAGGGGAGGTATGTTAGCACGGAGGTTTTTGGAGAAAATGGAGTAAGAATTTTGGTTGGGAACGAAATGTATTAACTTGGGATTGAATGGAAAGAGAGAATCTTACTGCCGAATAAACACATTTTATCTGCTTATTTTATCTTCTTTCTATGTCTGTTTGTTTGCGTGTTTGAAGATATATTTCTGTAAATAAATAGAAGATTAAACACAATCGTAAATAAATATCTCTTGGAAGGATATAGCAATATTAATCAATTAAATAATAAAGTCAATCGTTTTCATATATTCTAAAAAAAAACTTCTTCTTCACCGACCGAGTACCTACCCTCTATATATATATCTTCATCTCCACCCAGCTGCCATTGACTCCAGTCTCCACACCAACCTACCCTTCACCATAAACAACTTCAATTACCATCAAATATCAAGGCGTGGACCCATCATGACGATGTGCACCTATAGCAATCAAACCCAATCATAATAAACGCATCATTTATTGGAATCCAGGGTCTGAATACCACCAATCCGAACATTGGACGCAGGCTGGATACGAAAATAGAAGGTCCCCAAGGAAAAGAAAATCTCAGCCCAGCCACGGTCACATGTGCACACGATAATCCCTACTCGACCTGACGAATCCCCGCCGTCGCCCTACCCAAAGAATGATTCGCAGAGACGACTTCCCTCGCGAATGATTCTCCCTCCGCCGAACAATCTAGGTATATTCCAAGGAAGTTGATCCCAAAATCTAGATCCCGGATTCCATCAGATTCACCTATCCCGACCATCCAGAGACCCAAACCATTCTCTCTTCATTATCGTGCATGATCTCTCCTCTGCTCTTCTGATTCGTCGCTTCCCGCTTTCGCACAAAATATCCGAGTGGCGTTGGGCTGGTCCGGGCTAGGGATTCCCTGCCCGTCAAGGCCTCGTTGGCAGTTTTGATGTTCGCCTTGCGCGCAAGGCCTGCGAGAACTAAGCTGTTATCGTACAGTCATGTGATGCGTTTGGCTGGAATCGGATTCCTTGTGCCGATCGCGGATCCACGTCGGCAATCTCGGTACTCGCTGCTGCGTGGGAGAAGGCTCCGTTGGGCGTGGAGGCAGTGAAGATCGAGTGTCCGGTCGATCGCTAATGCGTTGCGTTGCATAGAATGTGTCTGGAAAGTAAGGCTGGGGCTGGTCTAGATGGGAACGCAACATGTCAAGTCGATGAGCGATGAGTGGATGAGTGGAGTGAACGGCGGACCGGAGGAGTTGGATCTGAAGGTAAGATCTGAAGGTACATATTTTCATTTTCATTCTAGATTCATGAAGAACCGTGATTGCTGTCATTTAACGTTCTAGGGGTGTGAGATGAGATCAGAGATGAGATTGCATTTCGTGTGAAAAATGTGTCTACAGTCAAAATCCAGACAAGGTCATCACCCTACTGCAACAAAATGAACGTCGATCAAAATCGGAGTATGCACTCTCTCACTCTGTACTTCCTAGCGACAACTCTTCATCCCAAGATGCTGCAGGCTCGAGGTAGGTTAGGACTTCATCGACAATTACCGACAATCACCCGGATCTACTTCAGCTGAACTCCTCCGATAAGCTGTCCTTTGATTGAAAAGTACTAGGTAGGTAGGCAACATTTACCCTCCACAATTCCTACCTTACATGCTCAATTAGGATTTGACATTTTCCACCTACGTAATATTACCTTTGATTCGGATAAACCCCTTTTCATATCATTTTTCGATACAGTCGACTCTGGATTCTGGAAAGAGATGTTTCTCCGAGGTTTTTCTCTACAACTTCGCAAAGGATACTGGTACGAAGATCCAACTCTTTCGCATGATGAAATCTTCATACGAAGAGTCTACAGTACATCATGTTTCTCTTCGCCAACGTTCAGAAGCAAGAAAGACAGCGTAGAACGAAGAATTTTCTAGTTTCTTTTTTCACACCCTTGATCCAAGTTCATAATTTGTTCATATTATAGGAACCGCAATTCAAGGATAGGTATCGCAGAGAAGTTGTCAAAGACACCTGGGCAATCTAACACAAAAGTCTCGGAAGTTTAACACTCAACGCTCGGGGTATCAAAAATTTGATAGAAGAAGTAGTTGACATAGAGTTTGATGCTATGTACCGGTATCGCTCTCGGTTCACTTTGCAATCTTTCCTTGAAATGTCGAAAAACATCCGCCATTGTCATTTTCGGTGTTGGGGATGAGATATCTGAACGAGCATCGATCATAAATGGTTCTTCGCTTTCGGATACATCTACACATGGAGACATGTTCGGCTTTGAAGAATACACTCGAGTTAATTGATAATATTCACAGTTGGCTCTCTACAACAATATTACGAAGCTTGATTTAGAGTTTCATCACCCCATTTATCTACTCTCTGGTCATTACCACGATAAAGATTCCTCAACTCCATCAGTGATCATCACATTCATATAAACTCATACACATCCACCTCACCCTCTCTAATCAAATCCCCAATCTCCTCCTTCACATCCCGCCATTCATCCCCCAACACCTCCAATATTCCCCTCGCCTCTCTCTCTCCACACCCCCCAATCCACCAAATCTTCCTAACCCTCACAAACAGCGCAAACACAATCCCCAACAAAACCAACGCTCTATCTCTCCCCTCGCTAACCAACTCCCCAAAGCGCTGCTCGATAAAAAATGGAAAACTAATCAACAATCGTGTAATTACCGCTGGATTCGCTTTCGCTTCAACATGTTTATACACATATCCCAGAAAACAAATCGTAGACAAATACGCTTTTTCAATTTCTTCACTCCACTCCTCATTTTTCCCATCCGTATGATTTCTCCTCAATAAATGGATGAATTTCTCCGCATTTTCCCGATCGAACATTTCCACAGGGTGAGCCAAAACCGGCATTCGTTTCACAAACATCCACGCCACGCTTTTCTTCTGCGCTTCGTCGTTGGCGTCTAGATCTCGGGATGAGATGCACTGACACGCGGTTTTGAAAGCCATCGATGCGCTGCGGGTGATGTTTATCCAGTCGGAGGGAGGAGTATAGGGGGATAGAGAACGGGTTTGAAGCATGGCGAAGGCGCAGACGCGGAGAAGGCTGGAGGTGAGACAGATGGCGTCGGCGTTTTGGGGGGTGAGGTGGTGGATGTCGTGGCGGTGGAGTTGGAGAGTTGTGTCGAGGTAGGTGTAGGCGTCTACTAGAGATGTGTTGGGAGTGAAAGTGGGTGGTTTGCTACTGGATGCGGGTGCGCGGTTGTTGAGGTGGAGGGAGGATATACAGTAGATAGAGTATAGGAGTGCTTCGTTTGTTAGAGCGATTTCAGGAACAATTTGTGTGAAGATATCGATAGCAGTTTGGTCGGGGTTGGCTGAGTTAGTAAATGTTACTGTTCGGCTCGTGTTGGTTGTGTAATGATGAAGCAGGGTAAGTTCTCGTAGACGTCTTTCGGCGGTCTCAGGAAATCTAGTCCGTAGTTCTTTGGCAGTGACGTTTTCCGTATTGGGTTTCTCTGGAACCTTTCTGGATGTACTAGATTCGTACTTGCATTCCACTCCATGCCGTTTACAATTGAGACAACTTGGTTGGCATTCATCGCACTAAACCAATAGTCAGAACTGGCGTCAGGGACCTGGAACGACATTGCAAACCGCGTAAGCCCCTCCCTTGAGATTTGAGCTCATTGGAACTTCGACTGTGCAGAACGGGACTCGAACCATCTTCATAGTTCAAAAGCTTCCTCAACTTTCAAATATCGTCCCAGGGAGCACAAATAGCATCACGTGTCGAAGGAAATACACCACCTACTTTCACCCTTCTTATCCTACATCTTATACACCCAGTCTTAGTCTTCCTATGAAATGTTTTCAAAGGTCCTTTCGCACACTCACTGCCAGGAGTCCACGATACCCAAGTATTACTGGTTCCATCATTGCCAGTCTCACTAGCTTTCGGAATTTCTTCAGATTTCGAATGCATGTCAACAGTATTCTCAATCGAAATAGAAGCTGAGGGGATGTCCATATTTGTTGTGATATACGCCAGATGTTCTAAAGTAAAATCCTCAATCAAACTGTATTGGGTTTATTCGCGTGGTGCATCTGAAGCAAATCAGCCTGTCACGTTTTGAGTGTTGTGGTAGTAAAATGTGGCTGACTTCCATCCATAGGTAAGCTTATCATTGTAGAATTGGGCTTATATACATAACCTTAAATGCAACACCATTTAGTTAAACTTTGAACTATTTTCACTTCTACAACATTGTCATTCTCACAACTTTTCAATGCCCTTGATTTACAATCTTCACTGTGGTATTTCATATTGAATGATCGTTATCTATACAATGTCCGTGCACTACTTTATTTATTCGATTCTTTATTTCTTCCCCCTTCTGCATCTTTCAAGCACTCGATAGCAACCGAATATAGCTCGCCCGATCTCATGCTCTCGTATACCGTGGTTACCATACTTCCGATGGATTGATACGAGTTAGGCTTTTCGGATGACCATTCCGAAGACTTGAGGTATTCCTCGTCAACGAAAGGGATGTGAAGCTCATTGCGTACATAACAATACATCCGCTCACCGGCTTTGCCCAAAAAGAACTTAGCAACCCCGATTGATTCAGAATATTGTCTCTTTGCCACTTTGTGGGTGTCAATCATATGCTTTGAGCACACTTTCGTCCAGTCTTTCAAAGCTTGCAACATCTCTAGACTGGGCTCCAACTTATCAAGAATGACTGCCTGAAGCGATTGAACTACATGTTCAAAGCGCGTGGTCGAGTCCATTATTGAGCTCCAATTGAGAATTGTTGTCAGTTTATTCCAGAGGAGCAGTTGCAAGTCAGAGAGTTCCTTCGTCTCCATGGAATCGTCGCATTGACCATGGCTTTCCTGAGTATATTTTCCAAGGCTCCGATTGAAAGAACTCTCAAACTTAGGCCTCAGATTCACAAAGAATAAATCCTGTATTCCTCTAAGATCTAGAGCTTGACATACAGCCACTAGATGCGCTGCGGAAAGCTGTGTCAGAACTTCCAAAGCCGATAGCGTGTATCTACTCGAGATCAGTCCTAGAGAATTCAAAGCTTGATTTCCCATTTCAGCCGTCTGAACATGTGATCCAACGGGATTAGACAGAAAACCAAGCTCAGATTGCAATGCCGCAATCATAATATCAATACCTTTAAACATCCAGGATTCGCTTGGCTCATCTGCCACCAGATTAGGAGGGAGGCCGTTGTTTGTTGCTGGATTTATCAACTCGGTACATTGTGCAAATAACATTTGACCAATTGATTGGCAAGCTTGTCTAGTCTTCTCTACGGCACTTGTGATGGACTTCGCTTGGAAGTTTCCACCATGATGCATCTTTCCATCATCACTAACGAGGGGATTATCAGTGGTGGAGTTCAACTCAATTGATACCTGTTCATAGGATAACAAAAGATCCTCTAGTGATGGACCAATCCACTGTGACGCAGTTCTAATAGAATAACGATCTTGACGTAGATGAAATTCTTGAGTATCATTTCTCTTTGTCAATTTGGAGCCAGCCAAGAACGAGTAGATGTTTTTCGCTGATACCGTTTGACCTCTATGGGGTCTGACTTCAGCAAAAAAAGGATTAAAGTTTTCGTCGGTACCAGAAAGCGCTTCAACAGACATAGCAGTAAGAATTTGTGAAAGCAGAGCTTGCATAATCGCGTCATGCATGGCTAGAGATGCAACTGCAGCTGTCACTGCTGTTCCATTGACTAACGACAATCCCTCTTTAGGTTGGAATACTGCGGGGGAAATATCAGCTTGCAATAATGCTTTGTCTGCTGAGATGCGTTTTCGATCAGAATCAACGTAAACCTGAATCGCCGGCTTCCCTTCCAATGCTCCACCTATGTATGACAACGGGCTAAGGTCACCGGAAGCAGATATGCTTCCCCTAAGAGGCACTGCTGGGATAACTTCCTTGTTTAAAAGATCGAACAGAGATTGAACAATGACTGGTCGAATTGCAGAGGCTCCCTTGGCAAGCGTATTGGCACGAATGGCCATTGCTCCACGAACCCAGCTCTCTGGCATGGTGGTTGAGCAAACGGCATCAGACAAAGGAATAGCCAGTCTTGCTAGTTTCGCAGCTGTAGACTCCCTGGATTCAATATCGCTCACTGAATCGTTTGTTGCTAACTCTTCAACATGACGACTGTCTAGAGGGCCAGAAATAACTCCGTAATGGAGCATTCGGAATAAGCTTGCAGATACTTCCGAAACGTTCTTTGGTCGAACATCTGCGCTTCCACCAAAACCAGTATTTACACCTTCCAATGTATGAGCTTGCGTGCTCTTACTTTTACGTTTGCTCAAAAGCGTGTGAACTCACCATAAATTGACTCGCCGTTTTGAATCCGTTCTTGCAAAGCCTCTGCACTCTTCTTCATTTTTCCGATTGCTCCTTCGCTAAGTGAGATTTTGCGACGGTATCTTCGAGACTTGTGTCAGTATCAACTTTCTTACACGTAGCGGTCAGAACTGACAATTACCTCGCGATGGCAACCAGGGTCGCTAGGTTCAAATTAGATCCATCTGCTCTTATTGGCTCGAGTCCAGAAACTTCATCTTCGATTGCACCTGAGAAGGCATCCCAATGCGACAAGACCATTCGATTGAAGCAATCCATCTTTGGTACTTGAAATGCGCTAGTTGCACCTGTTTGATTGGAAGAACCAATCTCCGGTGTCAAAGTCGTTCCATTAGATGGAACCATCTCTGGTGTTAAGGCTACTGATGGCGAGACTTTTCCATTAGAGGAATCCATTTGTAATGAGAAATTGTAAGAACACTCCTGACACTTTTGGTGGATATTCTAGTAGTGTAGCGCAAGACTTCAACCCTCAAAGAAGGACCCTTGATGTATTCGGAAAATTGTGAAAGTACAATTCATCTTTAGATCATACATACTTTTTTATAGAGACACTATATTTCTTTTGCTATACAACTCATCCGTCTTCGTAGAATGAAATCAAGTATTAAGTTTCAACTAAACCATTGGCATTCAACTAGTTGAACCCTAAATCTGAAGATGACTCCTTTCACCTTCTCGAGTGACCAGAAAGTATACAGTTCAGCTGCTGTGAAAAACGGGTTAGTCCTGTTGTAGCTTACCATCTTGTGGTATATGCTTTCTAGCTTTGGAGTTGCATAGATTCTGACAGCACGATTAGATGCGTAGGTAGATCTTCATCACTTCACACCGCCCTTGTGATACCTGAATTCTTCGCATTGTACAGGAAAGACGAGAAGAAGAAATAATCAACTTCGATGGAATCTGGAATTTGAAAATAAGATTGACGTAACACAAAGTAATGCATGAGTAGTGAAAATAAAATGCGATTGTAGTATGACAACGAAGTGATGTTGTGTAGAATTTGAGGTGGAAAAAAGAATGTCGATTACTAATCTTGCATAATGACTTTGGTAGACGCATTAACTTACATTATATATCAACATGGGCGTCTGTTTTCAAAAGAAAAGTGCCATATTGTTGAAATCAATTCCTTGGGAACACGGAAGGAGCGTTCGCAGCGGGATAGAATAGAAAGTCAAGATTCTTCCAGCCAGGTTCTCTGATATTCCGAGTTGCAGTCCGACAGCCAGAAACTTTCATTTCCGAATGCCCCTAATAGTTGAAATGGTTTGGAATACTGAATCTTGTTCGGATAATTGTACGGCTTCCAAGAATCAGGAGCTTATTGGGTATCTTCTAGTCCGGAAGTATGACCATCCTGCTTCACGATGAATCCTCAATGAGAATGGCTTCAGTAAGCTTGTTAATTGTGATCAATTCGGCGATCAAATTGATCAGAGCTATTGAAGGACTTCTGTTTTCAAGAACACTGATCATCAAGACTCTGGCAATGTTTTAATGAGAGTGCCGTCAAGAATTATTGAGAAATATCTCGCCAAGGAAACTACCGACATCAGTACGCTGACAGAAAAACTGCCAAAAGACTGTATGAACAACAGCAACTCATTTCTGAATGATACATTATTCACAATACGCATTTAAAGTGTGGTTTCGTTGCCTTGATGGTTACATTTATCTTGTCAAGAACGAATGACCGAGGTGACTTCTCCTCCTGCATTTTCGATGTGCCTTATGTTATTGACTCGATATCAACATTGGCTCAGGAGCAGATGATGTAGTAACATTAGGTACGCTGGCAATTCAAGCACTAACTTGTCCAGAATTTCATGCCAAAAAAGTAAGCATTCGATTAATAGAATAGGAAGGAGCGATTCTGAGACCTTCATGGTGTGCAAATTCTTTGCTCCCAACTGACCAATGTGCATTATGGCTTCCTGTAATATGCTATTTTCCTCTCTATCAATTATCACATCATGTAGCTGAATACATCTCATCGGTACAGAATTTTTGCTAAAATGCCGATAAAATGCGGATAAATTCTTGTATCCAAGAACCGTGAAAGACTACCTGTCAATGAGAGCGAAGACATGGTAGCAAGACACCAAGAAATGCTTGACAAATCAGCCAAGTGGCCAGGATCTTCAAAATGAGTAGTTCGTATGAAGTTGCTGAGGCCATTGTGCTCGATCCACATGGGATTTTAGAGAAGATTCGCCCAATGCATACTTATGATGAGAACCATTACATAATATTGAATCGCTAGGCTCGTGGAAAGGTTCAATCATGGACTTGCAGAGATATTCATATATTCCACATCATCAGATATTCATATGAGGTACGGTTTACTTGGATTTTGATCACCTAACTAGCAGAGATCCCAAGTCCGGATTGACAGCAAACTAGGACTGAGGATTGGCAAAATACCACCAATAAGCTCCCTGCAATTTGCTCCCCTCGATGTAATTCGTCTTGTTAAGTTTTTCATTGGGACCATGAGCCCCATCATCCGACATCCCTACTGGCAATAACATGATACTCTTTTTCCCCAATGCCTTTTGCAGATCAAGTGTTACTCCGATACTACAAATTCGTCATACTGTTAGCCAAGAACTCTAAACAAAGAGCCAAACTGCCAAAACCAGAAAAATAATATAAACTAACCTTCCACCCTCCCTCGTCAAATCAGGTTCAGTATGATAAACTTTCTGCGTAGCCGCCTTTCCAGCCTTGTAATTTGCATCATCAGGGGAAGCAAGCCAATACGGAGCTGTTTCTCCAAACTGTTTCGCTGTGCATGTATTTTTGCTTCCGAGTTTTTTAAATTCTTGGTAGAGATAGTTAATGGTGAGATTGGAGACGGTTTCCTGATCCATGGACGGCACAGTGCGGATGGAAAACTTGGCAGTCACTTTGGGGTAGATGGCGGTGGTTTGGTCGGGGCTGGAATCTGCGCCTGCGATACCGTGCTAGAATTGGGATTGTCAATATTTTCTAGTATGAAAGGAGTTCAGGGACAATAGTTGTGTAGATAGCTGAAATTTGCGGTAGGTGAAACATATGAGATAACGGAGAATGTTGGAAATTGAAAAGTATAAAATGAAAGAGCTGGTTGGGCTTACAATGGTGAGAGACGGATACCTGAATCTATGCATGAGAGTCTTCTTAGGATCATCATAAATATTCGCATCGCTGCCAATAGTCTGTTGAAAATCCCGCGTCGAAAACTCTATCGTAGCATATTCCTCCACCTCTTCCTTGGACGCATCATCTACAAGTTCATTAATCCCCGGGATCAAGATTTTACCCTGAGAATCCACAAGTTTCGAAAGAAGAATCACTAGATCCGTCATGGGCTCATACACACAACCTCCAAACATTCCACTATGGAGTTGAACACCTGCATGTTCCACTGTGAGGTTGAAGTAATTGATACCGCGAAGTCCATATGTTAGACATGGTTTCTTGGTCGTAAGCCAATAATTGTCAGAGATGCATGCAGCATCGACGTGTTCGAAGAGAGCGCGGTTGGCGATTGCAAATTCTGCGAATCCGGTGGATCCAGATTCTTCCATTCCTTCGAAACAGAATATGAGATTCACGGGGACATCGACTTTTGCTTCCTGGTAGGCTTGGAGTGCGTTGAGCCAGCCGAGCACGGGTCCTTTGTCATCGGTAGCTCCTCGTCCGTAGAGTTTTTTGTCGGGATCTTCGCCTTTTTCTGTGATGGTCCAGGGGTCGGTATCCCACTTGAAGATTAGATTATCAGTAATGTTCATCAAAGAAGGGTGTGAGGAGATAACGAAGGCGAAGAGCCGAAGCTTTATCAATAAACACGGATAGTCGCTTCATAAAGCATCGCCAACAAAATCGAAAATCGAGAATAGAGAACTCAATAAACTAATCAAACTTACACCTTCTCCCGGAGGCTGAACATCATAATGGCCATAAATCAAAATAGTCTTCTTCTTACTATCATACACTTTTGGATATTTAGCAATAATAACATCCGGCAACTGAAGTTGTGTTTCTGGTTCTTTCCCCAACGAATGTCGATCCACAGATGCATTTAACTTCGTGAGTTGATCTGCCAGAAAATCCGTCATCTGATGCGTGTCAGAGTACAAAAGATCTCCAAGGAGCAAAAGAAGATATACACACAGCAACTACATGTTTGCGTCCCTCGACAGTTCGCTCAGAAGAGATGGATGGGATTTTGATCGCGGGTACGAGTCCTAGATTGTAGTTAGAATATCTGACATTTCGTTCTCCGCAGAATTACTTTTCTTCACTCACGATCATGGATAATGTTGAAGTTGGGAGCGGTAGCGGTAGCAAGCTCATCGATTCTATGTTAAGCACGAAGTATTTAGTGATTAGCAACAAGCTCAAGAGTTCCTATCCCGTAGATCCGAATACATACTTCTTGAAAACAAAGTCCAAATCACCCGTAGCCATGGCTAAATGGAAGATAAACCACTGCACTTCGTAATAGGAGATTAGAGATTCGAAAAGGAGATCAACACTATAGAAATCTCAGAACCAAACAACAAACTTTCAATTTTAAAAACAACACTCACACTTGGGCAAAACACAAATGAAAAAGAGACTCATACTCAAGCCGAACTTTTGATGAACTATATAAGTCGGGTACCCTACTTTCGGGCCACCCCCTTTTTGGATTACTTTTTATACTCAAAATACACCAAAAATGGAATTTATAACTTTTTTATTTATAAATAAATTTAATAAAAATTTGTATATATATAATTTAAATCGATTAAAGCTTAATCTGAAATTTTCAGATTTTTAGGATTTTTTTGTATTAAGATATAAAACTTCAAAATATCGATTTTCAAATTTGTATAAAAATCATATACAAATTTGAAAATTTTATAAAATCTTTAATAACTTTTTAATAAAAATTGTTAAAAATAAACTATAAAATTTTATTATAAATTTATAATATACTTTATCTAAAAGATTCAGAAAAAATAGAAAATCTTTTATAAATAAATATTTATAAGGATACCCTCAAAATAATAAGAATTATTTATATTACTTTAAACTCACTATATATTATATTTCTATATTTACTAATTTTTTTGAATTTTTTTTTGAATCTTTACATAAATTCAAATTTAAATATCTCAAAAATATATATAGTTTTCTTTTAATAATTATTATTAAAAAGTTATTAAAGATTTTATAAAATTTCTAAATTTATATATAATTCCTATATAAATTAAAAAATCAATATTTTGAAATTCTATATTTCAATACAAAAAAATCCTAAAAATCTGAAAATTTCAAAATAAATTTAAATCGATTTAAATTATACATATATAAATTTTCAATAAATTATATTATATATTGATAGAGATATTAATAGACCTAAAAAGTGATTTTTGGTATAAAAGGATAATTCAAAACAGGGATAACCCGAAAATAGAGTACCCGACTTACACAACCTCATCACCATTCCACAGCCAATCCTCTCACAAAAATCTCACCCATATATGCATATATCTCTCTACCCAGAGTGCTACCACTGAATTACTTTCTTCAATCCCACACAATAGCTTCCAGCTAGTCCAAACCCTCCTCGACTTTATCTCACCACCGAAGCACCACTCCACTGACAACACATCTCCCAAGTGTGACTCCCCAAGAAATGCGGGGAATTCCTCACAAATCACTCATCACATCTCGCGGATCGCGCATCGCAATTGCAGATGCAGATGCACTCTCATAACTGCATAGCAGCACAGTAGCGTAAAACCCAAATACACTAACACATATGACGTGCCCTCCATCCGTCTATCACAATCGCAGAATTCCCATTCCACAAACGGATGACAGTCTTGGTAGACGTAGCGAATCCTTATGGAAGTTACACAATCGAGATACAGTCGTACGTGTACCCATTATAGTTCAGTACACTATGGCGTTCAATGACGAGCTGAAATATGGGTGGCGTGAACGATCATGTATGTATGTACACGAGAGGAAGTTATTATTGCAGATCAGTTTGAGCGAGTGATTTGTATGCGATGTGATGTAGCATCATACGCAATCAATCATGAAAATGTATTCTTGCATATTGGTGAATTTACAGAAGATGCGCAGGAGAATGTGCATTTCTATCACCGGGGTCTGATGACGAAATTTTAGGAGGAAGGAAAAAGTGTCTATAGATCTTTTGAGAAACGTGCAGAAAAATCGGTCGTTCAGATTGTCTAAAAGATAAGATGTTGAAGAATGATACTTGGTAAGGACCAGTAATGGTTCGAATATACCACAGAAACATCCACAGAATCATATTGCCAACTTCACCCTGACTCAAGTCTCCAAAACTGGATATGAATATGAATTTGATTTACCCGCCTCTGGAAGATTATCATTCCCCAAAATGGGCTGTCCGAATTTCTCCCAAAAAGGTATCGTGCCCTCCCAATACTCCTTGCAGAGTTTCTCATCCTCGACATAATTTTGTACTTCCAGGCCCAAAACCTTGGGTAGCGAATGTGTGTGTAGTTTTTGCACACTGGTGGTAATCTTGATTATAGAAACATAATTCACATCTGTGCCAATTGGCCAATGATGATTCCATCGATCAGGAATCTGCGAATTGACAATATATTTCATGATGTCTTCTCTCTCAACTTTGTGACTCTTGGATACACCCATCAGGCTAGCAGTTCTATTGAGCACAATATTGGAAACGAGAAGCCAATGGCAAATCCTGAGAATTCAAGATAGTGACTATTGACCACGCTAGCCGCGACGCTGACGGGGATATCAGGATCGCGCTTTTCGATCCCCTTGAGACGACCTAGAACGGGTTCTTGCACATGATCATACCATACAAGGCTTCTGGCTATCGCTGCATGTGAAGATCTTGCCGACGAGATAACAAACAGTTGGGTACTCGGAGTCTTTCTTAAGAAATGATACGTGCAGAATGTGCTAACTGTTGATGATCTCTTTTGTGAGATTGGCGTCATATTCATCTGAGAGAAGAGACGGGACGTGATCAGCAATATTCAAGACGGCAAAAGGTTATTGGGGGATATGCTACTTACTCTATGCTGGAGCTGGGTTAGCTGTTGATGCAGCCAGTGCTTCTGTGTTCTCGACTAAAGACCAGACACAGGGGTTAATGTTAGCATGAAAACTTAGACAATTGTGACAACTAAGTTACTGATTCAGAGAAGAAGCTTTAAATCATGATGTAAAAGACCCAAGCTACTTCGTTCTACATGACGACTGGTGACCATAGACAGAGCTTCTTCCACAGCAATCTAAAGCAAGAGAAAGGCTTCAAGGACTTTGATTTCCCCATCCAATACTCGGATGAGAAGTAGCTGTTTCGCGTACAAAACCGTAGATACATACTCTCAAAGCTCACACCACATGTCTTGCACACTTGTGGACTGCAATACATTATAGTATGTGTGCTTTATGTATTCTCCATTGCCATACCCTTATCACTTTCAATTCATTCAAGGTTATCCATGGGAATCTGATATTCACCTGAAGATCATACCACCAAAGCCGGTAACAAACAACCTCAAACGTCTTATTGTCCCGTTACCTGTGAATCTCCGGTGTCCAAACACTAAAGAGCTTTCGCTCATCTGCCAGCCACACCATAAATAAAACCGAACGGTAAACAAGGTCCGATATCCACGTATTCAATACCCAAAACTGGGCACGCACTTGTACACTACTCAACCGATCTATCCAGAACCCTTACTCCAATTCAGATACACACACATACCCGCATCAAGACGAAACATGTGAGTACCCAAGTAGACCATCTCATCACTACATCTCCATTCACAACACAACACAACACAACACAACCAACCGCCCACCTGATCCAAACATCTCCGCCGAAGATTCCTACACCGAGATCGAACGAACAGCATACATACATATATCTTACATCCACTTCAACCCAACCCAGCCCCCACAAAACGATTTATCGTTCCTGCCAATCTCCAGCACTCAAAACGTATTACCCCGCAGTCTCGCGTTTCTCGAGAAGAGTTATGATTAGCGTAGCTCGATTCATCTTAGACGAGCATACTATAGCAAAACTGATATGCAGCAATACTCATAAAGACGCGAGATCAACACAAACGAATAAGGTTAAAAGCGGATACGACAAAACTGTTCCCCGCGTGCCACTTTGTCTCTCGACTTTTCTTTTTTTCTAGAGTACTCGTAACGCTATCGATACGATTGGCTGGGAGAAGTAGTTTGACAGTGTTAATTTCATGAATGTTGGGCGGGTGCGGGTACGACCGCTTTTAGTGTTGGGGTTGTGACGCGGTGTTAACGTTTTAGTTCCTGATCAACAGTGCTCGTGCTGCTAGAAAGTACCCCTAGGCATGCAGCTTCGACGCTAATGAAATCAGACACACCCACAATCACACGATTTTCAATATTCTGGGTTAAAACCATTCATTAATAGTTTTGATCGTGAAATGTATGGAAGTATTGGAAGGCATGTATAATATAATTCTCTTATCTTTGGGGAATTCATAATGTTGTTCCATATTGTGATTTGTTTCCGAAACACCAGTGTTTTCAAAATAATTTCAACTTGAGCGAGTCTAGTGTGCCGGATATTCGGTCCAGTGCATCAAATTAGTGCTCTTGTAGTTTCCCATCTCGTGATACGCATCTCTAGCTTCAGAGATGCATATCTTCTAGCAGCACGAGTAGAAGACCGGCTGAGTTTCTGTGGGTAAAAGACTTGTTCTTGTTCAAAAAAAGATAGTACGAAAGAAGATCCCTTATAACCCACTTGGCCAGCTACTAGGTAATTCTACTACAACAATTCCCCTTTGTTTTACCCAATCTTTCTGCAATGTTGACCCAGATACGAATCTCAGTTAGCACTAAAGCTGCTAATATTTTTACTCTGCAATATTCCCCCAAATGAGAAACTCATCCAGCACTAAAGCTGCGTCTATTCCAATCTACAATGACTCATTACAGAGCCAAAACCCCCAACGACATATCCAGATACTTCATATCACTACCCCGAAAGAGAAAGGATTCCCACCATCTTCTCACTGCTAGCAACAACCATGTAACGATCTTACCCAACTCAACAACAAGAATCGTTACCATAACTTCCAGAAACCCACAGCTATCTCACGACGCATGACTCGGTATATCGAATATGCGAGTGTGATGTGATGTAATGAGCAAATCTTAGAACATGTTGAGCCCTTAGCTCCTAATCGAAGCATCCGCATCATTACGATCACCGCGTATACACGAATGCGACAGAGATGAGCTGGCTAAGGAACTTGACAAACCCCTCATTCCTATTCCAAGCACTCGCATCGTTACAACCAGCGTACATACGACTATTACGTACAGTATTGTGAAGACCCCATTCCCGTCTCCCAATCTTCAGGCCACCTCTAATATATCCTATCGACGCAAGCATATGCACTCATGCGTGTTCAAGTGCAACAAGAGAAAAACTGCGTCATGGGTCGTCAGAACCGACTGAACGAAAAATATATAAAGCGCTGCGAGAACCACGATGAATGCGAAAAGCCCAGGTCTGAAACAACTCCTCAATCAATCAATACATACATACATACATACATACTCAGCATTGAAAACTCTCGCCCATCATCTATCATCCATCGTCCATCCCTCCATCCTAACCCCCAAAGAAATCCCCAAACTCCAACCAACTCCCCACCCCACCGCCATGCCCACCTACGCCCCCATCATCACCGAGCTACGCGACGAGCTCCTCCGCGAAGTCGACGATCTCGACACCGCCGTGCGCAACGCCCTCGCCCACGACATCCCAGACATGAAAACCTACGGCATCACCTCCGGCAAAGGCTTTCTCGATTTCGCCGACTGGCTGGTGCGCGGCTGGATCCCCACCGAGAGCACCAACGGCCGCGACATCTACTACATCCTCTGCATCTTCTACTTCGTGCTGGCCCAAGAACCCTTCGGCGTGCGTCAGACGTCCATTCTCCCCAAGAATGTGAATAAGCCACTCACGCCGCTCTCGGACTGGTTGGTGCGCTATGCCAAGGCGATTGGGAACTTTATGGATAAGCCCGAGTCGTGGAATGAGACTTCCTTGACGAGTTATCGAAATTCTCCTCAATTCCGCGTGTTTGAAGCTGAAGATCCAAAGAATTGGACGACTTTCAATCAATTCTTCTATCGCAAGCTCAAGGAACCCCGTGAAATCACCTCACCAGAAGATCATCGCATCATCACCTTCCCTGCCGATTCCACTTTCGCCGGTGCCTTTTCCATCACCGACGAGTCCGAGGTCGTACTCAAGAACCTCCCTTGGAAAGTATCAGACTTGCTCGGCCCATACGGGAAACAGAAAGTTCCCAACCTCGACGATAAAACCACATACGGAGAAGTGTTCCAAGAAGGAATTTGGACACATTCTTTCCTCAACACCTTTGATTATCATCGACAGCACGCTCCCGTCTCTGGAACCGTCGAGGTCATCGATGTGATTGAAGGTGCCGCCTATTTAGAGGTACTTGTGGAGACAGACAAGAAAGCCGGAGGACACAATTACCTTGCCCCTCGCCGTCGCATTTCTCCTCGTATGAAGAAGCCAGAGTCCAACGGAGTCACCACACTCGACGCTCCCGACTCACCCGGCTATCAATTCTTGCAAACCCGTGGAATCCTCATTATCAACAATGAAAAGTTGGGACGGGTAGCCGTCATGCCGATTGGTATGGCGATTGTTTCCTCTGTCAACATGAACATGGAACTAAAGGGCAAGACGATCAAGAAAGGAGATGAAATCTCGCATTTCGCTTTCGGCGGATCGGATTGCGTCATGATGTTTGAGCAGAAGGCTAGAGTTTCCAATTTCCCGGATTTGGAGGCGGGCGAGCATTTCTACTATGGCGAGAAACTCTGCAAAGCGCATTACAAAGATAATGTTCCACCTCATCTCAAGAACTAAATTGCCGTCAATTGAATAAACCAATGAGCGCTATCTCGGTTGTGTTGTCATTCCCTTGATGTTTGACGTGGTAGTTACGGTATCCATTTATGTTAGCCAGCTTAATACATCGAATGTTGATCTGGTAATCACACCAATTGCCTTCGACCGAGTGAGATTGTAATTTTGAGAAAACTTGCAAGTAGTAAAATTGGGAAAAAAAAAAAAAAAAAACATTAACAATAATAGATTTAATCCATCCACCATCAATTTCCCTACGACTTTAAGAGCACAGGAGGTGGCACTTGATGTATAGCGTGTATACCCCTTCATCAAATGGCACAACTAAATAATCACATGCGCTCATGATGAAGCACAATACGTCCTCATTACTCCACTGCAACAACCACTTGGAAGTTGTTCATACAACAGAACAGACAAAGACCCCCTGATGTCTTTTCGCTTCTTCGATTTGGTCGCATGCACATATTAAATCATACACTAGGCGTGGGAATTTCGGCGAAGACGTGAAAACAATTATTGTCATGAACTTTCGTGATTTCATTAACATTATCATTATCATTGATCGTCTACAGTCTATGCCATCATGCTATGTAAGAAAATTACTCCAGTATCTCTGACAGAAAACCCCCGATTTTCTCCACCAGCTGCCTAGCAGCCTTGGGGTTTCTCCAAAAGTGCTCTCCATTAGCGATCTCTTCGTACCTGAAAACTACCCCGTTCGCAGATCCTCTACTCTTACATAAACTCAACAGTTTTTCAGTCCAGCCTGGAAAGCGAAAGTTAGTGCCCGTTGATTCAAATTTCTCATAGCAATTGGCTTCTACTCACGTTCGACAGTCTTAGCTTGGACGAAAATATCACCGGTCCCATAGATAACCAAAGTAGGATCAATTGTAAACTTGATGTTGTTATCTATTTTGGGACCTTGCTTTCCGAAAAGGGAAGTCAACCTGAAGCTCCCAATACTGGCCAAATTGTTGATCATGCCATCAGGAGGCAAAGGGGAAACGAGTAGGTAAGCAACTTTGAAATCACTTCCAAGAATTTCCATGATATTGGCATCTTCTCTATCACGAGAAAGTCTCTCTGGAATTCCCAGATTCATCACACTATCTTTGCCCGGGTCAATGGACGAAGGGTGGCTTTCTCCTCTCCTTGGCGACCCGGGATGAACAATAGACTTGAACTTGTCCATACTCTTTCTGACCTTCATCGGTGCATCCACAGAAAACGATCGTCTCATTCCAGATCCATGCATATCATGACTAGCTCTTCTAATATCTTCATCGCCGCCCATTCTGACCCCTGAGCTAGATAATCGAGTTTTGTGATTTGTGATTTGTTCTCCTGATTGAAGACTACGACCTCTCCGATGACCTCCAGCTCGAAGCAATGAATATGTAGCTTCCATCATTTCGTTTTGTTGAGTGGCTAAGAATCGTGCTCGAGATCTTATGTCTGCGTATGGACTGCCAGATGCTGGTTGCCGAAAAGGAGCTAGCATGCCAAGAAGGCTTGGCTCGAGATTTATAGTGATGAGGGATCCGTATGAGTAGCCGGCAAGTAGTAATAGAGGCTGTGCATCACTGCTCTCAACTGATCCTGCGGAGGTATATCTGCCTGGAAGGGTATCATTCGTAGGCTGCATCAAGCGTTCTGATGGGACAGGAGCGAGGGTGTGGAGTTGAGAATCAGACTGTGCAAACGACGGTGGTCTAGATGAATATGGCACAGAAAGGTGATGTAAATAGGTTACGATGAATCCGAGAAATGATATGTAATCCTTTTGCTCGGGCAAGGAGGACCATGAAGTGTGCCCTTTTGAGGAGCCCGCACCACTGGAAATACTAAGTGAGTCTAATGTTCAAGCATATGATGATAGATGGGCAGTTTTATGTACCGAAAATTGAAAGTTCCCACAATGAACCCATCATTCAAAATGGTAGAAGCAATCAAACCAACAACCGCATCATCGTAACTTCCCCCCAACGGAGCGTAAGGATGCGCAACAATAGCAGCTTTCTTTCTCCATGGCAAAGCCTGCGAGATGGAGTTGGGTACCAGACTTGACGGATGGTAGATACGACACTCGAGATTTAGATTGTCGTGGACAGAAGGAATTGTGAAGCTCAAAGTAGGTGGTGGTAGCATAACGATTGTGTTTCCTGAGAATGAATAATCTCATCCCAGGAGTAAGTTCAGTGGAATTGCTGTTGGCATAATGAAGCAGACTTCTCCAAAGTACTATGACATCAATGCCGATTTCCTGTGGTGATGATTAAAGTCGAAGGGTATATGTAAATGTTCGGACTGTGATGGATTTGAGATTGAAAGATGAACATGATGAGGTGGAATAGTTCAAGGCTGTTGCGCCCCCACTAGCCTGTAGATCTCCCGAACGTAGCCCATAAAGAATCGCCAACCACCAATACCTAGGTATTCAATGACGGGACGAGTACCTGGTGAAGTAAAGTTGCGTACAATTAATAGGCATGTACAAGATCTGCATTAGAAAGATATGAAGCCATTAATATCAGTCAATCCAAAGCCCAATTGACTTTTCACATGTAATTTCTGTTTCGAAACAGTTTTCTGTCGATTACAAGACATAACCATAACCGTAAATGATAGGGCTGAGCTGAATTGGCTGAGTATAGGCTTGTAAGTCTTGCATACAACGAGGTAAACAGAACACGTCCGTTTAGTGGGATTTTGTTGTTCTTGAAGAGAGGTAGGAAAGTAAAAGCCAAGAGAGGTCAAGAGATTTCGAAGATCTGATAGAAATAGAAAGAGGAAAAGGGGAGAGTGTGGTTTAAGAAAGATCCGGGTAGAGAGGGGCAGAGAGGGGCAGAGAGGGTTACAGTTGAAGTCTAGTAGGAAAACTCGATTTCGGGTCTTTTCGGCTGGCCCTTCGGAACATGGGGTATCAAGATGTGGAGATGCCCTCTGAAGAAAAATATACATAGTTCGCAATACATCTTCTGTCTCTGGCTACATCTTCATTTTCTTCCTTTGCCTGCAAAAGTATCCTAACTCATAGAGAAGAGAGTACCTCCCATCAACCTTGACCATATCGTCGTTGTACCGCCACCTTCAAGCGGACATGTCCACACAAAAACGCCCAAAACTCCATGGGATCTCGACCCCTATCGATCGTTCTCCAAATCGCAAGGTATCTGCCGTGAATTCATTCCCTCCGCGCATCTGAGATGCATGTACTCTTTTTCGCATATCCGCATCGAAGGCTCCGATCATCTCTTTCTCTCAAAGAAGCCGGAAGACCCTGCAAAGGCTACCGATGTATCCATAACCCATTCACCAACTCCAAGATATTTCTCGATCCAACCGTTAATTTCTTTGTTTTCGGTGACATCTTTCTTAAGGCTGGGTCTAGAGTCCCGAAGGATGGGAATTGTTAGCCTTCTACACCGCCCAATGAAGAAACCCAAAATTTGCATCTGTAGTGCTAGTTGATCATTTCGCAACATGGTCGCAAAGAAAGGTATAGGGGTCAACACACGTTAAACCAGTTGATCTCTTCATACCAGCCAAGAATGCTGAGACTATATCAAGGAGGTCAGTATATTTTCGAACCTTTTGCCGCAAGGAGAACCGGGAGGGAGTAGTTACATAGGACAGCATCAAATGCATAATGAGTAAGTCTTCCGAGCTTTCCCGCGAGTCCAAATGTCAGTAAATTGAGGAAGAACTGAGCTGATTAGGTTCCCAAGTTCTGAAAGACCTGAAAGCTTAGGGGGAGGCAACTAATTACCATATTTATGACTTGAAGGGCGAAGTTTACGCGCTTTCTAAGATAATGGTATGGAAAAGGTAATGTGAATTATCCGGAGCCCGACAAACGTTTGATGCGCAAAAGGTTGGCTTATGATTTGCTTGTTTTGGAAACCAAGGTTGTTGCGATGTGAGCTGACTTTGAGATTGGGATAATAGGTCGTCTCGGATACATTCATTCACCGACGCGATATCAGAACCTAAGGTTAGGATAAGAAACTAGACTAGGAGACTAGGTAAGGAGCTAAGAAAGATAGTTGTTGCCTTGTATGTTAGGCACTCAGGCCGAATCTCGGAAGTTTGCACGTTCGACCGACTATGGCTCGAGTATGGACCATGGAGTACTCCGTGGAGCGTCCTGCGTCCAGTCCTGCGTCCAGGCGCCCAAGTGGGTTCCGGTTACATTTTAGTCTTTGAGTTTTGGCATTCAGGACCGAAAGAATGGCCGATGCTACTTACCTGGTCTCGCTGGTGTACTACTTACTTACTTGGTGCTTAGGGATTCATGTGGACTAACGCACATCTCTATCTGCTATCGGACCTGAGTTGCCCAGTCCCAGTCTCGAGAGAGTCTCAGCAAGCAAAGAAGCAAAGAATGGCCAGACAACAACACACGCATTTCACCAGATGGCACCCCAAGATATTTTGTTTCATTCGGGGTAAGGGATCTGTGTGCCAGGTACCTCGTGCATCGGTACCGGCCTGTACAATTCAATAGGTGTCATTGCATGAGAAGATATAAAGGTAAAATGTGTACGGAGTATCGGTGAGTACATGTCGGTTTACTGGATTGTGTGTGAAGGCTGCGCTGCTACTTGTTCGTACATACACCCCGATATCGACGGAGTACACTTGAGTATATATCTACTAGCTACCTACCCAGATACACATCAGTGAAAAGAGAGGCAAGAGAGGTAAGAGAGGCAGGAGAAATAATAAATCAATTATTGTCACCCATTTTAACCTTGATCCTTTGCTGCGTAATTCTCTCGAAACCATTGCATGGCAAACACCTCAGCTACTCCCTCCCAAGACCTCACCTCACGTACACCGATACCTAAAAGATATTTGACATAGAAATTCAAAAATTCACTATCACGGACCTCCCGGCCGGTATCTCGCTGGACCCTTCACTCCAATGTCACCTCAAACATGTTGATGTGGGGTTGCACACCAGGCAAATCTGCGAAGTGGGATAACCAAACCAAACCTAGTAGTGGGTGAGATGGCTAGCTTGGAGATGAGGGGAGGGGGAGTCGATTAGATTTTTTGCAAAAAAAGAAAGATTTCCCCTCCTCTCCCCTCCAAGCTCCTTCAACCATAAAAGCTTCTCAACATAACCACAAGGTCTTTAGATTATCTTCTATTCGTTCGTGTTCTTCTTCCTCTTCCTCTTCCTCTTCCTCTTCTTCAATCCAACTCACCCTCTGGTCAACTGGTAAGTGTATCATTTACTTTCCCTTCCCCTGCTGTCCATCATTAATATACTTTGGTGGATGGGGAACCCCTTGTGCTTTGTATTGGATCTCAGCTCAACAATCCAAATATTGGCATTCTTGGACTGTTTGATCGTTGTCCGTGTCTTTTGATCCAGCCAACAGATTGGCAGAAACGCGGCACAACTCCAAACTAATAATACCCTTCCTCTTCCTCTCTCTCTGCATATTTCAATCCTTTTGTTTCTCCTTCTGTACCTCTCAAAAGTATTTCATTCAACCAGGTTTCTGCATTTTCCTAATCCGATTGCTCACATTTAAACTGACGAATTGAAAAAAAGAAAGGCTTTTTAACAGTTGCACTTACCCCCACCACATCGAATTCTACCTACATATTCCTCCTCCTCAACCTCCCTCTTGATTATTTTACAAAATGGCCACCGCAATGGATCACTTAGTTACCGGAACCTCCAAGATTGCTTGGTTGGCAAACCTCAACACTGAGTTCAAGCCTACCAAGAACTATCGCCGTACTTCCATTATCTGTACCATCGGTCCTAAAACCAACTCTGTCGAAGCTCTCAACAAGCTCCGTGTGGCTGGTCTCAATGTTGTCCGCATGAACTTTTCCCACGGTTCATACGAATACCATCAATCCGTCATTGACAATGCCCGTGAAGCCGAAAAGGTTCAACCAGGACGTCAACTCGCCATTGCTTTAGATACCAAGGGTCCAGAAATCAGAACTGGTAACACAGTTGGTGATGCCGACATCCCTATCTCTGCTGGATCAGAGATCAACATTACAACCGATGACAAGTATGTCACTGCTTGTGACGAGAAGAACATGTACGTATAATTCACAACAAACAATTGGTCATGAGAGTATCCAATGCTAATCTATTACGACGATTTTCAGGTACGTTGACTACAAGAACATCACCAAGGTCATCGAACCAGGACGCATCATCTATGTTGATGACGGTGTCCTTGCTTTCGATGTTTTGGAGATTGTTGACGACAAGACCATTCGTTGCCGCGCAAGAAACAACGGAAAGATCTCTTCCAAGAAGGGTGTCAACCTCCCAAACACTGATGTCGATCTCCCAGCTTTGTCTGAGAAGGATCAAGCCGATTTGAGATTTGGTGTCAAGAACAACGTCGACATGGTCTTTGCCTCATTCATCCGTCGTGGTGAGGACATCAAGTCAATCCGTAAGGTTCTCGGTGAAGATGGAAAGCACATTCAAATCATTGCCAAGATTGAGAACAGACAAGGTCTCAACAACTTCCCTGAGATCTTGAAGGAGACTGATGGTGTCATGGTTGCTCGTGGTGATTTGGGTATCGAGATCCCAGCTGCTGAGGTTTTCGCTGCTCAAAAGAAGATGATTGCAATGTGCAACATGGCTGGTAAGCCAGTCATCTGTGCTACCCAAATGCTCGAGTCCATGATCTACAACCCAAGACCAACTCGTGCTGAAATCAGTGACGTTGGTAACGCCGTTACTGATGGTGCTGACTGTGTCATGTTGTCTGGAGAGACTGCTAAGGGAAACTATCCTAACGAGGCTGTTACCGAGATGCACGAAACTTGTTTGAAGGCTGAGAATTCCATCGCATACGTTTCTCACTTCGAGGAGCTTTGCAACCTTACCGAACGACCAGTCAGCGTTGTCGAATCATGTGCCATGGCAGCAGTCCGTGCCAGTTTGGACATCAATGCAGGTGCTATCATCGTTTTGTCCACCAGCGGAGACAGTGCACGTCTTCTCTCCAAGTACAGACCAGTCTGCCCTATCTTCATGGTTACCCGAAATGCCAGTGCATCCAGATACGGTCACTTGTATCGTGGTGTCTATCCTTTCCACTTTGCTGAGGAAAAGCCAGACTTTTCCAAGGTTAACTGGCAAGAGGATGTCGACAGAAGAATCAAGTGGGGTATTGCTGAGGCTCTCAAGCTCAAGGTATTGGCTCAAGGTGAGAGTGTCATCGTTGTCCAAGGATGGAAGGGTGGTATGGGTAACACCAACACGTAAGTTTTGATCATGCCAAATTCAGTCCGAATCTTTGCTAATCTATGTTTCTAGTCTCCGTGTCATCAAGGCTGAGCCAGAGAACCTTGGTTTGGAGCAAATCTAAATAGCAAGGGAACAACTTGAAATAATACCATCATGAACTTTAGTTCATCTATAGAAACGATATACCCGAACCTCACCTCGCATCGAACCAAGCTTCGATGCTTTATACGGCCTCTCGAGTTCGTACCGTAATTAGTTTTACCATTCTTTCATGCTTAAAATGGTTATGATAATGAAGAACAAACAAACCGAAAGGTCACGGATTGGGTGCAAACGTACAGAATGTACTGCCTTGTTTATAGACGAATACCAAATGCTTTACCGCCTGAAAATGTGATTTTTATGATGATCTATGGCTAGTCCGATGAGAGTGATACTGATAACAAGTTATCCCCATTCCTTTGAACTTTCTTCAAAGCTATGCGATGTTTGGTTTACAAATTCAAACGAGCACGACGATCTAATATAAGTTGGATTTATGCAATCTCCTTGAAATTCCCACACTTGAACTTGCTTGTAGAAAAGAGCCGACATTATCGAAAATTATGGCCTTGCTTGCTTTCAGCCTCGTCTTCGTGCACGTCCCCAACGAGGCTGATCTCCGCATCTTGTGCCTGTCGCATGTGATAGAAGCCACTGCTACTTGTCTAGATATTATATACTCAATGATTCAAACTGGCAATCCTGCTTATCCTGCTTGATTCACATTTATGCATGTGTTCATATCATTTCAGATAGTGCTCTGCAACTTTAACTAAGTAGTTGTAGCTGTTCCAATTCTATTGCTCCTCCCATTCTAATACTCTTACATTTCTCCGTTCGAAGCCAGCTTGTAGCTACGGCTCTCACAATCGCTTTCATCACATCACAGCAGTGGTAGCGAATACATGTTAAACCTATAAGATATCCTATAGACGAATCTTCAACGGTTAAAGAAGTTACAAATCCTCATACCAAAACATCAGATATCAACAAAAGAAAGGCCTCCAATCTCGAAAACAAAATGTCCCGCTCCCGTAACTCATTCTTCAGCAACTCTTCAGGAACAAATGATCAAAATCATCCTCTTCTGTCAAGCGTATATGATCCGCATAATGATGTTCGTCTGCGAGACCTCTCTTCCCCTTCAGCATCGAGAGCTACACCAAGTCCACCGCCAGAATTCTATAGGGATATGAGGTCACCTACTAGTGCGAGTGCGAGAACACTTTCTCCGAGACCAATCTCGGAATCGGGATCTGCGAGTAAATTTAAAGGGAATGGGAAGGCGAAGGGAAGGAGAATACAATTTGCTGCTCCTCCGCCGCCGATTGTAGGGAGTGTTGCTGGGTTGGGCAATATTGGAAGGAGTTTAGATGGAAGCGGAAGTTCTCATTTGAGAGGGAGCGTGGTTCGGGAAGGAAGAGGAGTTGGAATATTGAAAAGTGTGGGGAGTGCTGTGGGAAGCTCGGCACAAAATGACAGTCTTTTGGGGCTGGAAAGGAGAGAACGAGCTTTGCAGGCGGAATTACAAATGTTGCTAGATGCGCAGAGTGAGGGTTTGATGCAAGGATTCGGTGGAGGTGGTAATAGAGAAGAGCACAGTGGAAGTAGCACGCCCACGACAAGGTCATTACAACGGGATAGAGATAGGCAGGGAGGTAGAAGTACAGAAGGAGCTCATGTGCGTACAATTCCTGTTCGACAACCAAAAAGAAAATCGATCGGACTAAGAGGATCCAGAAAAGGATTGTTAAGGAACATGGGTCTGTTGGCAGATGTTAAAGTTGAGGAAGATGAATTGTTGACAGAAGAAATCAAGAGGAGAGAAATGTGTATTGCAAAGACAAAAGATTGGAAAATCAGAATCGACGAGGTTAAGAGAGAAATTGGCGAATTCGTCTCAGCAGACATAACAAATAATAGAGTCTCTTCACCGAATGAAGAAAGTCATCAATCTCCTCATGCAAACAAATCCGAAGAAGATCGAGAGATAGCCGAACTACGGACTGAAGAGCGGGCTGTCGAAAACGAAATCCGAGAGACGGAAGATAGATTGTTACAAATGAAAGCCAGGCGGAGCTGGCTGGCAGACCGGATTAATGAGAGAGTTAATCAGAGAGAATCGCGATTGTCTAGCTATCGTGGTGCTTTGAGGGAAGTGGAATCAGAAGTCCAGGAATTCTTGACGAGACCGCCGGCTATGGTATCAATTAGTATGGGGAATGAAGAAGGATTCATGACACTACCCCCTAAACGACGGACATTAGAAATGGCAGATGAATGGTGGAGTAAAGAGATCAATTCTTTGCAAGCCCGAAAACTAGAGGTGCAAAAGGAAAAAGAAGCACTAGAAGATGGAGCAAAGCTCTGGGAAGAATCTGTCAAGACAGTTGTGAACTTCGAGGATGAATTGAGAGAGAATATGAAGAGTAGCAAAGTGGGTGATATCGAGGGATTCAAGATGCAAATTGTAAAAATGAAGAAGGTGATAGGGAAGTTGGCTGAAACGGAAAGGATAGCGGAGAGCAAAGGCTGGAATCTGTTGGTGGTGGCTGTGGGTGCGGAGTTGCAGGCTTTCATACAGGGAGAGGAGATTCTGAGAGACGCGTTGGGGAGTTCGGGTGGGGGGGTTCATGGCGATGATCTTGCTATTGAGAAGAAGATAATAGAGAAAGATCATGATGAGAGAAGTATCGATACAGATATGGAAGTGAGAACTACGCACTCGGGAGATGGAGAATCGGCGACTGATGATGATGGGTTGAGAGAATTGGAGGCGGAATTCGCGAGGCAGGAAAGAAGGGAGGGAGGGATGCTGGGAGAGGGGAGAATCGGTGGGGATAGAGTGGGTGGGGATGGGGATGCGGATGTGGAAGAGAGTGATGAAGAAAAACATCTGAGGGAGTTGATGGTGGGGCACAGTAGAGGGGATGAGGAGACTGATACGGATCATGAGGGGTTTTGAGGAGGTTGGCTTGGCTTTGTGAAAGGGGGAGATGGAGTGGTAATATGGTTAGGGTTGAGGAGGAGGAGGAAAGTACTATTGATACCATTGGGAGGGAGTTCCTTTTCTTTAATCACGAGATTGCGTAATGTTGATTATGAATAGATGAATAGATGAATGAATGGATGAATGAAAATGGATGAATGTATGAATGTATGAATGTATGAATGTATGAATATTATGAATGTATAAATATATGAATATATGAAATACATGTATACATACATATGCTTACACCTTTTTCTTTTTTTTCTTCTGACAAATCCCACATCATTCCCCCCCTTCCCCCTTCCTCCCTTTATAAATTTTTGAAATATACTTGAATCGAGTATAGAGATCAGAGGAGATGAGAAGATGAGAAGATGAGAAGATATAAATAAGATGATAGGGATAGGCAGGGATCGGGATATGTTATACTGTATGATATATATATATTAATCTCACCCCATCCCATCCCATCCTATCTCTTCCCATCCCATCCCTTCCATTCCAACACATGTCCCTATGAAAAACTTCTTCAACTTGACTTGAAATTTAAAAACGTAAAAACGTAAAAATTTAAAAATGCGCAGATGTTAAAGATGTTAAAGATGCAAAAATCCAACCCAATTTCCCATATCCATATCCATATCCATATCCAAAGCCCGGTTCCGGTTCCATGCGTAGATACATACATACATACCTCCACCCATCCTTTCATCCTGATCCATTCCATTCACCCTAACCAATCCATCCATCCATCCCACCCCAACCCCCCAACCCAACCCATCGACAAACCCCCTCCCCCGATCCCCCTCCCCCCGGTTCCCCCTCTCTCCCCACCTCAGCTCATCCCATCATGCACCGCACACCTCTTCACAGCCCACAACTCCCAAAACTTCCAATGCTGCTTCAACACAACCTCGCTCCCCTGCTCTCCCAAATCCCCCATCGCATACCCATCCGCACACTCACAATTCGCATCCTCCTGAGCCTCTCCCCCACTCTGCGCCGCTCTCCCACTTCTCTCCCCCACCTCCCCTCCCCTCTCCTTACTCAACGACGAAGCCGAAGCCGCAGAAGAAGAAGAAGGTAAATGCACCGAACTACTATGATGACTCAACGTACGATCACCAATTGCCGTATCCTCAAAATCTACTTCCTCGTCGCTCTCGCCGCTCGAGTCGTCGAGATCCATGTCTGCATCGATGGGGTTATTGAGAATGGGATTATTTCCCTGGTTGCCCGCTCCCATTCCGATTCCGATTCCGCCCGCTCCTCCGATTCCACCCATGCCATTTGTGCCTCCCCCGACATACCCAATGCCTCTCAAGCTAACCCACTTCAATTCCCGCAACTCCCTCCTTAACATCCGCACCACTTCGATCCAGCTACTCCCCTCTTTCAATTTCACGCTTCGGAGTCTCACGCTCCTCAGCGTATATTTATGTCTCCTGAGCAAACCGATAATCTCCCCACTATCCAAATGCCATGCTCCAAACCCTAAATATCTTAGATTTTCCCAGGTGACATTGTGAAAAACCGCTTCGAGGGGTACATGAACAAGTGGTCTATTAGACGGGAACCCCACATGAAGACCCTGTATCTGATGAGCCGAAGTGAAGAACGTGTTGAAGAGAGCTGAAAGTTGATACATTTTATCATCCGATGGTTCCTGTATTTGAATTTCTAAACAAGTGAGTCTATTTGCCAGAGTGGATATTGTGTTATGCGAATGTGAATTGAGAAGAAATGGAATACGCGGATTGACGAAACGAGATGAGAAGCGTGTTGCGGGAGATTCAGACTCGAGAAATGCGTAGCCGAGAGCCCGGGCAGAATGTTCGCATGCGGCTGTCCATTCCAGCGGGTCGAGATCGAGAGATAGAATCGGGTCGGTGATATTGTTGTTATTGTTATTGTTTTGAGAAAAGGCGATCCAGCGTCTTTCTCGGAGGAAGGAAGACCAATCCATATCTACTCTATCCTGAACTCTCATGAGACGAATTTGTTGAAGATGCTTGAACAATCGAAAGGCACGTAGTAGACTCTGTACATCTATTCTATTATTGATGATGGTAGACTGTTCACGTGCTCGTGATAATACTCGAAAAATAGTGAGCTCATCCTTGCGACTGCGATCAAGCTTTGTTCGAAGCTGCTTAAGCGATGGCCGAGATCTATCGACTTGACGTGCATTGCCATTTACTTGTTTAAGATTGACTTGTCTCTCGAGATCAACTGTCGCCGCGTGTGTCTCATCGAATAAAATCTGAAGTTGACTTAGACCTTTAAATGGGTTAGCGGTTCTTCAAAATAATAGGTAAGACCAGAAGATACCTCGATGGTAAAAGACAGGAATCATGTACGAGAACTTCTTGACGTGTTCAGCTAAATGAGGACGCTCTTCTACCAAGAATCGTAACCGATTGAAACCAGCATCGGAGCATCGAATGGAGACACGGGCAAACTGTCTTCCTAATAACAAACTGTAGAACTTCCTGCATGTACGGCTCTGATAAACTTGTCGTTAGAGATGTAATTGGGGATTAATAACGAATGGGAGGATCCATACAAGAGTTGTAGTAATATTTGTATCCTCTAAGGATTGTGGTGGCATAGATTGAAAACTCTCTACACTTAGAGAGGCTCTATGGTCAATGGGAATCAATTTCCCAGAATTATGAACCAGATATTCAAGGATGTTCTCTAGAACCTCGTTCGAGAGTTTGAATATAGGTGTAAGCTTGGATCTAGGTGTTCGCGATTTACATAAGGAATATGCTCTGTGAAATCTCCTCTGCGTCAAGCAGAAGTTGAGCACGTGTGGCGATTGAGTCCATGGATTCCAAGAAGGCGGTCTTTCATTATAATCTTCGTAAAGTAATTGCAAAAAGATTCGAGAAAGGATATCATCTGGAAGTCTCTCAATAGATTTCAGATCGTCCATCTCGAGGAATACAAATGTGATGACTGGACGGAGAGCACTTTTTTCTAGAATGACTTGTTAGCAGAATTTAATATAATCTATGCAGTCTTACCTCACATAACGAGCGTATTGGGACAGAGTGTTCTTGAGGTTATTCGGAGAATATGCAAGGATATAACTAGAAATAATGAATGTATATCAGATTGTTACATCATAGTGGGTGGAATTGAGTGCCGGCACTCTATGTATGAAATTGGATTTCAACGTCGAGCAGCCAGGTTTTATGATTTCTGACGTGTCGATGCGTCTCGAGGGATCACTCAAGGGATATTTCAACGGACAAATGTGTGTGGATGGATCTCTCCTCAGATATTTATTAGAATTTTATTGTCATGCAGATATATTGCTTGTTTTGGGTTTGGTTGGTCAGAATGATTTCATGGCCTTGCTGCAGCGGCTTGTGGGTTACCGATCGTTCGGTGCAAATACAATCATGTGATCTTGGATGAAAACCAATCAAGTATGGAAGAATGAATATTGAGAGGGTGCAATTGATATAATTTGATACAAGAAAAGATACAGATTTACTACAAGGATTCGCCCATTCATGGCTGCATGGAATCATTGGAATGACAACGAATCGTAGGTTAGCGGAGTAATGGATCGTCTTAATTATTGTATAGCGAACGAATTACGGGTCAGAACACGATGATTGTGGTCCTTAGGCCCTAGCACGGGTAGGTGTCTAGACAAGATGATAAACTACGATGCAGACAAATTAGATAAACTTATCTAATTTTCCGACATCTTCATGGACAAAAAGTGTGATGCATACGATTAGATGGTTCGTCAGATAAATGAAGGACAAATTAGACCGATAAAAAGAAACAAAAATGTATTGACCCAATGGTTAAAGGGTTAAAAGGGTGGTTCTTGCTTGCTTATTATGCCCATGACCTAGTCTCAAGGCGAAACATGGATCAAAAATTGAGAACGAACGGCTTGTTAATGTAGAATGTAACTGAAGGCAAGTGAATGCAACTCTCAACCATTTCTGTCGAATTTAATACACATTCGATAATAAACCTAGTCCAGTAGACACGCTGATTTGCTCTTTTGAGTGTGGGTAAATCCTTCCACAATTATTGGAAAAAGGCTTGAATTCATTTGAACCTATGCATCTGTGAACCTGTGCATTTGTGAGATAAACATGATTGGATGATGGGCGCTTAATTCAAGAGTCCCCGCATAACTCGACTCAATTGCACCACACGAGGAGAGATGTCTGAAGGACCAGCTTTCATTATATAATTCTCCGCGACTTGATGAAATAGAGTCCAATGGACGTTCCATCCGGTTGCCTAATTGGAAAGCCCCTCGTTAGCAGGGGTTCTAGGCGTTGTTGAATCATGGAAATGGTACTATGAGGTCGTAGTCGTGGGCATCAATACCCAGACGCCATTAATACGTTGAATCAATATTGAGAGCTACGTTCCAGACAAAGTGAAGCGGGAAGAGATGAGACGATAAACCCTGTCGGATGGTGATTCCTGTGCATGAACTCTGTATTTCTGCAAATGACGTGCATATTGTGACGGCGCAGC
This sequence comes from Botrytis deweyae, assembly GCF_014898535.1. NCBI lineage: Eukaryota > Fungi > Ascomycota > Leotiomycetes > Helotiales > Sclerotiniaceae > Botrytis > Botrytis deweyae. Next base: position 550,960 of record NW_024066217.1, read on the forward strand.
AGGCTCGATATTGGGTCGAGAAATTCTGCACGGAAGATATCACTCTACAACCTTATATCCGACAACAGTGGTACTGTATTCATCCTTCTCCTTAATATAAGCCCCGGCCAAGCTGGGCTATCTATGCAGAACGAGGTATCTCGAGGTAAAGTTTTGATTAGAGTGACGATGTCCGGGCGCGATCCGCCATCTGCTTTCTTATTGCAGTACTACTGATTTTTGAAGCAAAGTCTGATTTAGGGGTGTCCTCGAGACCAGCTTGCGCATCGAGCACGTCGACTTCATAAACCTCCAGTGCCTTCCAGCCCTTCTCGACTCTTCTATCGTTTACTGCTTGTCCGCCCGACCTAGTTTCTCCCGACACAACGAGTGCGGTGACAGATTCATCCGTAATAGTTGGCCCATAGGCATCTTGAATTTCAACACACTCGATGGTGATCGAGCAAGTAGTGAGTTTGGTATGTGTTGCTCGACCATTTGAAGTTGCCAGTGGAACTGTTTGAATTGCCTCCTCCTGACTAGTATGCGTGAAAGAAAGAATCGATATGAGGAATTCAACGACGTCATTTTGTCGTTCCTCCCAACTCTGCAAGTGATCGGCATATTTTTTATTCTTCAGCAATTCGTCCCCTGTGATACCGATAATCAATCTCCGGGAAGGGTCCTGAGCGTCGGCGGTTGGTTGTAATAAAAGTGCCGTAGCTGTAAGCAAAAGTTTGTGGCCCGCATGAAGATGATCAAACGTGCCACCAACTGCTACTACAGTATGGGAGGCGGAAGAATTTGGTTGTACAGGCTGTGAAGTATTTTGAATCATGCTCACTCCACCACTGACCATTTGAAATTCTGCACCTAAAGGAGGACTTATGCCATTTGCGAAATGTAAAAAGTCTCGAAGCAAATTCTGTCCTTCCTCGCCTTGCACTGAAAATATCTTGCTCCATTGGCGTCGAGTGCTTGCGAAGAGAGGAAGTCCAACGATCGGACCGCCAGCCAAAATCCCAAGACTGGCATCACGCCCAGAATTCTTGTTAGTGGAAAAGCGTGTAGAATCATAATCCAATAAAACGATGCGAAAATCCACAGCGCCCGGCAGCTTGGATGTAATGTCAATGTCTTCCTTGGCACATATAGAACAGATCAAGCTGTATAGACCGCCCAGAAGCCTCTCCACCTCATTGTATATTTGAGATCTTGGTTCCTTCAACCGATCTTTGAAACTTGACGAGGCAAGTGCAATTATAAGCTTGGTACTTGACGATGAAGTTTTCAGACTCGAAAGTACCGCCGACAATGATGAAGAGTATGCCGCACTGAGAGTTGCTGGTGTAGCTGGTGCGGGGTGTTGAGGGAGCAAAAGTAGGGATTGTGACATGATCGCCAACTAGGTATCTCGCCGACACACTGGGACTTATTAAATCGATGGAGATCCGATGTCAGAATCGAATGAAAGTATGAATGAATGCGAGCAAGACTGCTTGTATAAGAGAACAATGCAATAGGAAGAGAGTTGTTTGTGTAGGAGGTATTTAGTTTGTGAATGCATCAAGTATTACTCAATCACTCCGTCACTCAACACAGGCTTCGAGGGGTAATTTCTCGCCAGCCTTATCAGATGCGATGTTAGGCTCTGTTGTGTCCACCAATGCCATAAACTTTGTCTGCTAATGGCCTAATCAAATCAAAGGCCCCATCAGCCATGCCACCATAACCTTACAAAGTCCATACCTGTACATGCTCACCTGGGTCCCTCCATACTTTCATACCAATGATATAACTTCCAACCTTAATTCTCCCACTTTCTCATCCCGAAGCTCCATCACATTGGGCAGTCAGTCTTATTATTGTCATTATTGTTGTTATTACTACTGCTGCCACTTTGGTTGTTGCATGTAGGTAGGGGAAGGGAGGAAGCAGCCACTCAATTGTCTGACATTTGACATTGAATAGGTAATTTATCCCCTGCGCCTGCGCCATGCCTTTCGATTCTTTTAATATTCACTCAAACTCTCGTTCGTCTTCATCGCAACAAAATGCTTTACCGAGAAATTCGACTTCGGGAGGTATATTACAAGCCGCAGCAAATCTAGGTAGTTTTGGTATGCCTTCATTGTCTAGCTCTGCCACAGGACAATCTGCACCACCACCAACAACGTATGGTTTACCCCATCCAAATTCTTCCCTGCCGACCACTTCCAACAACCACACATCAATGAATCAACAGTCTCAACAATACGAAACACCAAGGCGAGCTCGACACGCCGACGAGCTGCATTCAAATATGCCTGCGCAACGAGGTGCTTTATCTCCAAGAGATTACGGTGCAAGTGGTCCACGTATGACTTTAGACCAAGCCACTCCAGACTCATCTCAATATTCAAATGCAGCATCACTTCCAGGTACTCTACAACCAGGAAGACCAGGTGTGACCTCGACAAATACAGCCCCTTCAATACCCACAATATCGCAAGATCAATATTCAACCCCCTCACGATCCGCAGCCCTTTCGCACAATTACACTCGATCTAGCCCAGCGGCAGGATTTGATAGTCAAGGTTTTGCAACATTTCAAGCAACCACACCGGGCGGATCCGAGCAAAATTCACAAAAATATACACCACAAGGCTCTCAAAGAACTGTGTCCAATACTCCTCTTGGTCTTGCAGACATTCGACCGCGTACCGATTCAACGCTTGCCGAAGGCTTACCTGGGGCCAATCCATATTCATATGATGGTACCAGCGCAACACCTACCAACAGCAACTACCTCGCGCCGTGGGCTCTATATGCATTCGACTGGTGCAAATGGCCAGCGCAAAACAACGATGCTGGGAAGATCGCAATAGGAAGTTACCTAGAAGACGGGCATAACTTTGTAAGTTTATTGATTTCACTTTGAGCCTTAAGTAGATGAATCAGTGCTGATATCAACTATTAGATTCAAATCCTTGATTCCCATATCGTTCCCACCCAGTCTGAATCCTATGTACCTGGCGCCCCAAAATATGGACTTGAATTTACAAAGGTTGCCGAAGCCACACATTCATATCCTGTAACTCGGCTCTTGTGGGAACCACCATCATCGCAAAAGCAATCTACAGATCTACTAGCTACTTCGGGTGACCATTTGAGGTTGTGGTCGCTCCCATCTGAAACTCCAGTCGCATCGGCAAACAACACTATCGGAGGACGTACTTCTAACTCCGGTCGAGACCTACCTCCTAGCAAACTCACGCCACTAGCCTTGCTGTCTAATTCAAAAACACCAGAACATACTGCCCCTCTGACCTCCTTGGATTGGAACACTGTCTCGCCTAGTTTAATCATTACTTCAAGCATAGATACGACATGCACCATATGGGATATTCCCACATTGACTGCCAAGACACAACTGATTGCACATGACAAAGAAGTCTTCGATGTCAGATTTTGCGCAAACAGCGTGGATGTTTTTGTTAGCTGTGGAGCTGATGGAAGTGTGAGAATGTTCGACCTTCGAAGTTTAGAGCACAGTACCATCATCTATGAGCCAACTACAAAGGATGATAAAGGTATGATTTACGAAGCCAGCGTTAGGCATTTTACTAATTGCACTCATAGATACGAGTCCTGGAGGTGGCAGAATAAGTCCAACTTTAGCCCAGCAAACTATGTCCTATGCACCCCCTTTACTACGACTAGCAGCATCGCCACATGATACCCATCTCCTCGCTACATTCTCACAAGATTCCAACATTATTCGTATTTTGGATGTTAGACAGCCTGGACAAGCACTCCTTGAACTTCAGGGGCATTCCTCATCCATAAACTGCATAGAATGGTCTCCAAACAGGAGAGGTACTCTTGCCTCTGGAGCTGATGATTCTTTGGTTCTTATTTGGGACCTACTGAGTCCAAACACTGCCCCTCCTGTTGCTCCTAGCATGAATGGCGCACCAGTATCTGATAATTCTCGAGGGCCCACTGCCAGTTGGCAATGTGATTACGAAGTGGGAAATATTAGCTGGGCGCCTCGAAGCAACTTGAACAATAATGAGAACGGCGATTGGCTCGGAGTAAGTGGAGGAAGGGGTATCTGGGGTGTGAAACTGTGATGAATTATGATGAGCTTTCAGGTCGGCTATTAGAAAGGAGCGTAGCATTATCGCATGTTAAAGCCTGGAGTTCGGTTTCCTGGAGATTGCATCTACAATATTCGAGTATTCATGATTTTATACTCATCGGAGCTCATGTATGATAGGAGTGAGGTGACTGGTCACTTAAATTTACAATTACGAGTAACTCGTATGGCCGAATTGAAATTTCAACAACCAATGTTCGCCTGATATTGCAATATACGCACGCAATTGTCCGAGATGATTGTAACTACAGCCCTGTATCTTCTACAACATCATCAATTATGACTAGCCTGACCAGCTCCACTGTGATCAAGAATTCAAATCAACCTCCTTGCCATGAATATGCTCACTCGGCAAGTATCGACTACCTCTCGGCATTAGAACACGGTACCAGGCAACCCGAGTCCATGTATATGAATGGTAGTCCTGCGAGAAATTCGAGGTTCTAATGTCTACCACAAGCCCATGAAAAGTGTGAGCGTGGGAATACGCTGAATCCATGAGCTCGCAGTGCCGTGCAGTCCCCAGTGATTATATTCAAGACTGAGAGCAAAAATCTTCGATTTTTTCTTATAACAGGATGCCAGTCTTGTATTTGATAGAGGATTCAAATGCCAGCGAAGAATGGTTGAAAGTATATGGACAAACCGATGGTACATCCTTAGAGATGCAACAAAGGACCGAGGTTCCTGTGTGTAAGGAGAGCCTTTTATTGGTTTGACCTCAAATATCGAGTCTTTCTATATAGTTCAATTCAGGATCAGAGGAAGTCGGGTGTCAGTGGGATCAGCATCAAAAATTTATATTTACATCCTTCAACTCAACTTGCACACACAACCTAAAATTCAACAATCATCCACAGGAGAGGATTTACGAGTTCCCTTCAGTCGCTTTTGGATACCTAGTAGTAAGTTCCTAATTAATATAGATATAAGGATGGGCATAAGAAATTCTTCAATTGATCAGCCAACAATGCTAATTAGAATATCAATAACCACTCGCATCTTCCAACTTTTACTCTTCCCTCCAAAAGGCCTCAAAAGATAGTTGAATCTCTTTCATTTTATATTCAAGTTTTCCTCGAATAATTCAGTCCTACATAATTCTCCAACAATGAATTGTATTGAATAAGATCTTGAAAAAGAACTGTACAATCTATTAAGTCTTTGAGCAGTACGCTGGCTCAAGACTCATTGGCTTAGGTAATTCGGGGTTATCCCTAGATAAGTTAGTCCCACTACGGGTCGGAAGGCTGAGGCCATTTTGAACAAAGGTTAGCTTGCCTTGCCTTATATACTTTATCCATTGACCTTGAGATTTGTCTTCTTGAAAAAAATCTACAAATACCTCTCATTTCCCTCTTCGAATGCACATTTTCTTCTTTCAACCTTTGTATTAAAATGTCTACCTCAAATTTATTGAATAATTCCTTTGATGAAAGCGACGAAGAGGACGACAATTTCAATCCCCAACCTGCGGATCTTTCAGACAACGAAGATGAAGGAAACAACACAACCAGCGCGCAAAGACAAAATGAAGCTTCGCGTCATCAAGTAGGCGATGACGATGGCTCCGATGATGAAGCAGCCCCCTCGAGTAATAGAAAACACGGGTCGGGTGGTGCTCAAGACGACGATGAAGACGAAGATGATGAAGGCGAGGGAGAAGACATTGGTGGAGGTGCTAATGATGATGACGATGAGGAAGAAGAAGAAGAAGAGGATGATGAAGAGGAAATTACGGTAAGCACTTCTGAGCTGCATATACAATTCCTGTTCGCCCACAATGCAGTGACCGACATTTTTTCTAACCGCAAAGCGTAGGGACATCGCCGCAAGCGCCGCAGAGACCGTCGCAATGTTTTCCTCGATGTCGAAGCTGAAGTAGATGAAGATGAGGATGAGAATGAGGATGACGAAGATGAATTGAACGAAATGAATCACACTTTCATTGCAGACACACACCCGGATGATATGGCAGACCTTCCAGATGGTGGTGAGACAGATGACAGGCGTCACCGAGATTTAGATAGAAGACGCGAAATGGAGGCAAGTCTTGATGCGGAAAAGCAAGCGGAAATTCTACGACAACGATATGCGAACAAGGGTCGATCATCAAGAGGCACTGGAGACTCAGCGGTCGTTCCAAAGCGTCTTTTACTTCCTAGTGTTGACGATCCTAGTATTTGGGCTGTACGATGTAAAGAAGGAAAAGAAAGAGAGGCCGTCTTCTCTATTATGAAGCGCATAGAAGAGAGAGCTGGTACTAAAGAGGAACTTGCGATCACTTGCGCTTTTGAACGTGGTGGAACGCAGTCTACAATGAAGGGTTTTATTTATGTTGAAGCCCAGCGACAAGCCGACATTTTGACTGCTATGGATGGCCTTATGAATGTCTACCCTCGAACTAAGATGATGCTGGTTGAGATCAAGGAAATGCCAGACCTTCTCAGAGTTACGAAGAGTCCAACTGTAGAGGTTGGAGCATATGTACGACTTAGGCGTCCAGTGAAATATGCGGGTGATCTTGCGCAAGTGTTGGAAGTCACTGATACTGGTCTCGAACTCCGTGTCAGATATGTACCTCGTCTCGACTATGGTCTTCATGAGGATACTAGTGTAGGAGCGGATGGAAAAAGAAAGCGCCCAGTAGCCGGACCACGTCCACCCCAAAGACTCTTCAGTGAAGCTGAAGCTAAAAAACGACATGCAAAACATCTGCAAGGTCGACCGGACACGAAAACATGGAATTACTTCAATGAAGAATATATCAATGGATATTGCGAGAAGGAGGTTAAAATCCAGGCGCTGATCACTAAGGATGTTAATCCAACCCTCGAAGAAGTCACAAGATTTGCTTCTGGTGCCGAAGATGGAACCGAAAACTTGGATTTAAATGCTCTCGCTGCAAGCTTGAAAGCAAGCACAGCCAATGCCTCTTATTTACCGGGCGACGTCATTGAGGTTTACGAAGGGGAACAAAAGGGTGTCGTTGGTAAAGCAGTTTCTGTCACTGGTGATATTGTCACAATGGCTGTGTCCGAAGGAGCATTAAGAGGTCAAACTATCGAAATTCCTATCAAGGGTCTACGTAAGCGCTTCCGTGAGGGTGATCACGTCAAAGTGATTGGCGGCAGTAGATTTAGAGATGAAGTTGGTATGGTCGTCAAGATTATTGAGGATCGTGTCACTTTGTTGAGTGATCAAAACAATAATGAAATCACTGTTTTCAGCAAAGATCTTCGGGAAGCAAGCGATTCTGGTGGGAGTGGTGCGTTAGGAAAGTACGAGCTTTGGGATTTAGTTCAACTAGACCCGTCTACTGTTGCTTGTATCATCAAAGTTGATCGCGAATCGCTTGTTGTTCTTGACCAGAATGGATCTAACAGGACCGTCATTCCATCTCAGATATCCAATAAGCTCGAAAAGCGTAGGAACGCGGTGGCGACAGATCGTAATGGTGCTGAGATCAAGATGGAGGATACCGTGAAAGAATTTGGGGGAGAGGCTAGGTCTGGCAGAATTCTACATATTCATCGAGCCTATCTCTTCTTGAAGAGTTCCGAACTGAGCGAGAATGCTGGTATATTTGTGGCGCGAACTACCAGCGTCCAAAGTGTCTCTGCCAAGGGAGGACGCATCACTGAAAATGCGGCTTCGCCGGATCTTAGCTCCATGAACCCGGCAATGAAGCTCAATCCCAAGAGCAACGGCCAAATGCTTCCACCTAAATCATTTGGTCGTGATAAATCTATTGGTCAGACTGTTACAATCCGCAAAGGCCCATACAAGGGATTACTCGGTATTGTTAAAGATACCACAGACACCCATGCAAGAGTAGAATTACATACAAAGAGCAAGGTAATCAGTGTGCCAAAAGACTGCCTTGGATTCAAGGACAAGATAAGTGGAGCATCGGTAGATCCAAATGGTTTCAGAGGTGGTCCTGGTGGTGGTAGAGGAGGAGGAGCTCCAAGAGGTCGTGGTGGATTCGGAGGTGCAACTCCTGGACCAGGTTGGGACTCTGGTGCTGGTGGACGAACACCAATGCCAGGTGGTCTTCCTGAACGCACTCCAGCTTGGGGAAGAAGTAAGTTGATTCTATCTTATTCTCCAATATTTACTAACATTTTTAGCTCCTCATGGTGGTGCCCAAGGTGGAAGAACGCCTGCCTGGAAGTCTGGTCCCACTGATGGTGGTCGAACACCTGGTTGGTCGAACGATGGATCTCGAACTGTTTATGCCGCAAATGATGGTAGTCGGACAGCCTATGGAGGTGGCAATAGAACTCCTGCTTGGTCATCCGGTGCCAAAACCCCAGCTTATGGCTTATCAGATAACTATGGATCCAAAACTCCCGCGTATGGCGGCAGTGGGAATGCTGGTGATGCATGGGGTTCGAAGACTCCAGCCTATCAACCAAATAATTCAAACGACAACTGGAACTCCGGCCAATCCAATAACAATAATTGGGGAACAGCCTACGATGCTCCAACCCCTGGTGGTCCTTTATCGGCACCTACACCAGCTGCTATGAATGCACCAACCCCAGGTGGATATTCTGCTCCCACACCAGCTGCAATGAACGCTCCAACTCCCGGGGCTTATTCGGCGCCAACACCAGCTCCAGGTTATTGGGGTGCTCCTACACCTCAAGCTATGGATGCTCCTACACCTGGACCAGGATATTATGCAGGTGCCCCTACACCGGGTGCCTATGCTGCGGATACTCCAGCAGGTAATTGGCAGGATGATGGTCCTAGATACGTGGATTAATGGTGATAAGTTGCATTTACTTGTGGGTTGGCATGCATGCGTCGGTGGTTCGGAGGAACTTTACTGATTAAAATGGAGCGATGGAGTTTTCTTTTTTCTGAGGTTATTTCTTGGGCATGTTTGAACAGAATGGTCACAAAGGGAATCCCGTTTTTCGGGCAGAAAAGCGCGTAAATGCATGAGATATCAAGATTTACAAAATCAAAGCAAGATTGTTCACATGGAATCTTCTCTCACACTTTCCCCCATTATTCGTCCTTCGCATCAATATGAGCATCTCAACTCCACTCTTTTAATAATCAATGCCCAGTGTACAATACTACCGCTCCGAGCAATAATCCATGTAACCTCTTCATCATCTTTACAATCACAACTACCTGTTTGATATTTATAACTCACGATGAGCTGTAATGGTAGGTTGGTAATTAAAGCAATATCTCGAATATAGTAAATGGCGCTTAGTAGTTGATATAGAGAGACTTATCACAGGTAGAGCAGATAGATTATTGATTGTCATCTTCAGGGTGTAGATGATGGAAGAACTGTATATATAGGATAGCAGGAGTGAGGGAGGAATGAGGAACGAGGAACGAGGAGGTTTGTATGATTGCGCACTAGTAATCCTACGGCATCCAATTGATCCTTGCGCAGTACTCATCTTCCAATAGTCTGTGAGATTGCTTGGCTTGAGGAGAGACAGTGTTGGCTTCTCCACTGCCATATCGTGCTCAGTCATGTTATCTCGATTGATACGAACATATCAGGTTTTGTTGCACCTTTCGTGATCGATCGGGCTGCTCGTTTAGATGGCGCCGGGAGAGAGCTGGATGGATTTGAGTTTGGGATGGAGGACGATATGGCGTGGTGAGGTGGAGTTGGGAAGTGGATATATGTAGTTATTATGTATGTTATATGATGTGATCATTACACTCGTGTGGCCAGAAAGTATGCAATTCCCAAACTTAAACTAGATGTACGATACATGCCAATGCCACAAGATGATAAACTGGTTTTATCGCGGCAGCGTTGCATACAGCACGGGTATTTGTTGGGTTAGCGATTCCGATTGGGTTTGTTTTGAGGAGGATATGGCGCGCGTGGTGTGATGGGTCGTGAGGTGTGGAGAACTCACTTGAAACAGATGTATAGTATATGTATTCATGTATATCTCATAAAGTGATCAATATATTATATTTGTTATCGCATATTCGATGATAATATTAGGTAGGTGGTAGTATCCATACGGTTGGGGATCGAATGGACAATTTCGTAACCAACGTTGCGTTCGTTTGCTGTTGCCAAGTTTGGATGTCACTGGACTGGAGTGGGCTGGGGATTCCCCATGTTTATCTGGATACCAAGGGACTTTATCGGCAGTTAATTGACGCGTGTATACGTAGAGATCTAAGCTTATTTTATATGGATTAATAGTTCATTTTCAAGAATGGTATTCGCGTATTAATCTTCTATTATGCATATTTTAGAATCAATCTTGGTAGATTAAGTGTAGATTAAGTGCAGATATCTCAGATGTACCTATGTACGATATAACTTCATCTCATATCTCTCCGAACCCACCGGTAATGTTCAATGCCGGGCTACCAAAATGTGTATTCTATTCAGATCATGAATGACGAATCTCTCTAGGAAAAAAGTAGCTTTGAGTCCGAGAGTGGGAGTTTGTTCTATCATACTCCGCACACAATTGACAACTAACGATCGATGCTCAAGTTTCATCTAGACCTACGAGTGTTCTGTTGCATTCGTACACCTTGTATCTCAACAAACTCTTGCCTTCCTATTTAATTCATAGTACAATTGTTGGTACTATCAAAAGATATCCACCTACCCAGTATCTCCAATGTACATATAGATCCTAGCCATGCCACGAGGAACGATATCACGACTTTCTCCACGCACCTTCCGGAAGCGCTTGGGTCGACTAGTAAGGGTGGCACGGTGAAGACATCGCATGCTGGGTTGACCAGGATAGATTGAAGGATGGGGAATAGTTCGTGGATGAGTGGAAAGAATGAGGAAGGGAGGCGACATCGGAGTTACTTGATTTAATTGTAGAAGGTTGGAAAAGGTTGGGCACTAGATGGAAAACTCTGACTTGGTAGACGCAATTATTGGTGGAGGAGATGAAATTGAGTGATGATTGACATGACCGACATGACCGACATGAGATTCGATGGTTTTGTGAATACTAATACATGATTGGCATGAGATTGCGTATTTTGCTGACCTGACATACAGGAAGGGGACGATTGACCGATGTTGACAAGAAAACGTGCGGTTGTAGCTTCGATTACCAATCATCATGGCGATTGTGATTGTGGGTGACTGGTGAGTGATGAAATGGCTTGGTAATTGATCTATAATTGATATCTTAGTTCAATTCCAAGCAAATTCATTCAAGCCGTCCATGGTGTGAACAAATGATAGGTTAGAGAAAGTTGCAACCTAGAAGTCTTGTCATCATTTATCACGGGATGTCACCGCGATACCGAACCGATGTGATACTTCCCTTTTTTCGGAGAATTCTTTACCCTTGAAGCATTAAACAATATGTAGCTTATTATCATTCTCGTCTCCAAATTATTTGTTAGATCCAACGTTCCTCTGTAGATATTCAACTTCCTCATTTTTACCCCTTCATCACTTATCATCTCTGTCTCGCTAGAGGGAGGTAAAGATAGTAACCTTTTAAGCCGCCACCGGTGAGCTTAAAATCATATTGTGATCGTTTTGACTTGCAGTCATTCGCCAAGAATACCTAAACACATGTACAAGTAATCGTTTCAATAATTCTCTTCGATTTTTTGACCTGTTAGCTACTTCAAGGAACAACAATACTGTATATTTCTTTCTTCTTTAAACTTCATAAATACATCCCATCGGCCGAAGCTAAATTACCTTGTTGTCCTGCTGTAAACTGCGCTAATTGTGTAGATCGCAATAATCAAGCTTTCTCATCTAGTGCATTGAAACAACAACCGACGAATATTTCCGATTCACATCTGAAATAGGAAGCTCACCAACCATCCATACATACACCGTACACCATTTTCACCGTATAGTGAGTAACGGCAGTCCAATTCCAAGAATTTCGATCATTCTAATTGATCATTCAGTCTTACCGTCCAAGAGATATCACAGTGAAACTAAACAGAGGAAAAGCTTGCGAGCTTCATCAAATGATCAATTAAGATCTCATCATCATCGAATAAGACGTTAAGAAAGACATTTTCAAAAGAAGATATCAATCCCATCGTACCCAACCATATCTGATTGAACAATCTACAACATTGTACCCAATCTATCTCGGTTTGGTCATAAGGACACAAACATTCCCCCTTCGTCCTTTTTAAAATCTGCTCCACCTTCCAAGTTAGAGGGCCTTCTCGATAGAGCAGAACAGACGAGTTTTCCTTCCTTTGACAGAGAGTATCAAATGGAGAACGAAAAATACTTGCATGGTCGGTTGGATCCCGGCATCGAATCGACTCTTCAGTTAGTCGAGGCAGTGGAAAGTCCTGATATGAGCAATTTCTTCTCTTCCCAGGAAGCACCATCCTCTGAATCATCTCAATCCAAAAATGCGGCATTTCCGGGTATGTATCTTTCTTCGTTGCATTGTATTTGCTTGGTGTTCTTGGCTTTCGAGCTGTGTTTGTTCGCTTGATGGAAATGACAAGGTCTTTCAGTTAAGCATAAGTCCCAATTACTGTATCCAGTTGAAAGAACCATGGCTGATAGCAATCATTTCTATCCTTAGGTATCGGATCTCCCAATGATACCCAGCTCAAGCTAACCCACCTTCCGGTTGAGATACTTCGCCAAGTTTCTTCCTATCTTTCGCCATGCGATCTGATAAAGTTAGGCAAATCGTGCAAAATATTGTATGAAATCACAGAAACTGATTCACTTTGGCGGCGCCTGGTACAAGAAAATGTGCCCGGTGTCAAGCTTAATTCTCCTTTCCCATGCGAGTCTTTCAAAGAGCTTTACCAATCTCATGATCCTCACTGGTTCCTTACCAAGAACAAACTATGGTTTGGCGATTCTGATTACTACGGGCAGCTCATGATTTCTAAATACAACCCTGAGACTGGTTCTATCGGATTATACAGACTTCTAACTCAAAGGCCATCACCTCAATTTTTTACATGGAAGGATGATATGTCAGTCGTGATTCATGGATTTGATCCCAGAACGCATTTAGCTACTTCTCCTCAGCAACTGGACCTCCATTCTTATTCGCACCGATCCTTAACAGATATGGGTCATGCCGAACGAAGGCTCAAGGGTGAGGTACCGCTAATAATGGCGAATCGCGGAAATTCTACTCGGGAATGTCCTTCGAGGTTCTTGCTATCAAAATTGTTAGTAGGTAATCAGCCCAACAGGCCACAAGCAAATAAATGGCCACCACCAAAGATTCCAGCAAAAGTTCGAGCAGGTCGTCCTACCATTTTCGATAATTCATGTACAGCTACTTGGGGTCGACCCGAGAATCGATCTCAGATCAATGAAAAATCGTTTCGTATTAGAGGCTGGATGGAAATGAATGGTCTGGTACAAATAGGAGATCAAATCCAAACATATTCGACTCTTGATTTTGAATTGTATACACCTACAGAGGATAAGCCTTATAGAGGTATTTTTGTAAGTTTGCTCTCATTTTATACACGCTTCCTCAAATTCACTTAGATCTGAGCTTTCATCGAGAAGTTCAACGGCAATTTTGCCTGTTTTACCAAAGCCTCTCAATTGCATATCTCTTCTGTACATTCATGACCTTTCCCAGGCTCATGATATATACACGATATGACTTACAACATGTACAATGAACGAGGAAACGATCAGGGTTTCCAACAGTCCGGATACCTAGGCAAAGAATATCTCAAAGGTTTCTGATCTTTTTCCGCATGTTCGATTCTTCTAGAACACTGAATCCAATCAGAACCAAATTCGTTTGAAATAATCAAAATCACTCTCAGAGATTCATAACTTCACAAAACTGAGACGCCGCATCAACCTATTATTAGACAAACCGGGTTCAACAGATCATCACCAAATCAGGATCTCAAATTCACCTGCTGATTCAAATCACAATTCTAGGTCGGAGACTACTCAGGTCATGGATGCGAATATCTACTATTAGATCAACGAGATGGACTTCAGAAACAGGACGAACCAAACATATCGAAATCAAGAGGCGAATCGCACGAAGCGTGGGAAGCAAGAAAAGGGCAAGCACGAACTCCCACAGGTTCTCTATGCGCTATTAAATTGACTGGAGATCCAAATATACCTCGAGGGGAAATTACATGGGTCGCTGATGATATTAGTGACAAGGGATTAGTTCGTTATGGGGAGAAGGATTGGCCTGGTGCAAGAATTGTGAGGAGTCGCGGTCAAATTGCCAATCAAGGATATAAAAATCGTATTGTTTTCCTTTCTCCAGCAATTGTAGAGGGATTCTTACTGACTGTTGATAGCAAAATACATCGAAACGGAACTGATAATGATATCTCCAGACGTGTTGGCACAGCACTGGGTACCCTTCGGACATATCTCTTTCTTTCATAGAGTAGATATTGATAGCTATGTAAATCAATAGCTGGAAAATCATAAGGAGAAAGATAATTTGAAGGAAGGATAAGATTTCTGTTATATCTTGAAGACGATCTAGATGGCTGAATTGAGTTTGGGATGATATCTAGTAGGGATCGCGATGGTCAAACTAAGCGGCACACCAGACTCGAAGAACTACCTAGGACTCTGAGGACTATCTGATAAGGAGTTTCAATTTTGTGATTCGAATCCGATACTCGGATGGTCCTTCATTGCCAGATGATACGACCGGCATGTTTTTTGATCTGCTATTTATTGCATTTACTGCGTTCATTGCACAGTATGGGTGGAGTTTTGAATTATAATACACCGGGAGCTTAAAGGATTGGATCTATTTTAGGATACTATTATCGCTTTGTTTCTTTGTATATAAAATGATACCTAGCTATTATAATAACAATTCATCATATTATTTACAGAACTTTTCATTGTTCTCAAGTTTTTGATCAGGTAGTAAGAATGATTTGTCTGAAGTTCCTTCTTCAACGCACAGACATACACTCACCCGTTAATAATGTATATTCTACTCTTAAGAGCCCTCCACAACAAATTCTATAGGACCCGTGGATTAGTGGTTATATCGCATCCTTTACATTCTAATTCAACTTTCACACCTTTGAATTAATTAATATCGGATTAGGTCCCCGGTTCGACCCCGGGCGGGTTCATTAACTTTTTGCTGTTTTTTTGGGTGAGGGTTTGGAGATGGTGGAAGAGGATGGAGGGAATCGATGGATGGGTTCGCTGGCACGTGGGTGGGAAAGAGGATTGGGGAGGAGTGGATCGGTCCACCTAAATATGGGTTACCAATCACCTTGTAGCAGACAGTTATCGTGATTTGATGTGTAAAAAGAACTTTGCTCTGATGTTTATCATTGGATACCTATAGTTATTCACTCACTAGACTCCTGATAGCGAATCGATTATTTGCTTTTTTTTTTTTTTTCATTCTTCATGAACAGATAGGCAAGTAAGTAAGAAAGGCTCCTCCTGGTAGAGGATACCATTGAATCATGAAAGGGTGAGATAACATAGGTGTAGGTGTGTGCACAGTGAATTTGCATGGGGTGTTTTAGTGACTGCCTGGTCTGGAATTGGGAAAGAGAGCATGGTTTGCATGATGATGTGATGTCGAGGGGAATGGATGTTGGGATTCATTGGCTTTGTATGTATGAGCGATCTAGATTCATCAGGGGACGAGTGGTGGTCATGTAGGCGGATCATCTGAAGTATGTTTGTTCTATGTTCGAATCGATTTGGGGGATACTGAGTAGTATTCTTTCATACTTGTTTTGTGAGTACCGATATTGGAGATGGGAATGAAGTGTACACTGGAAGGAAGCATTACGGATGAGTGTTGCAGAGATTTTGGATGTCTGAATTTGGTTCAATGTTTGAGTTTGGTTTAATGTTTGAATTTATTTGAATTTTTGAATTCAGTTAAGTATCTGAAGTCTGTTGGATATCTGAATTGATTTGAATATCTGAAGTCAGTTGGATATCTGAATTGATTTGAATATCTGAAGTCAGTTGGATATCTGAATTGATTTGAATATCTGAATTTACTTTGATATCTGAATTAAATTAAATACCTTAAAGTATTCGACAACCAAAAGCTCCTCGTCGTCGGACTAGGAGTACAATCCGTATCCTCTACATACCTACCGGTATTTCTTTCCCCCGACCAATCAACTACCTTCCATCCCCCTTTAGGTTCTAGATATATCTTGCTCCATTTGCTTTCCTTGATCTTGATAGCTTTCTTTCCCTTTGCCGTCGCTGCTCTTGTACATCTTGCGCATTTGTTTAAACTCCAAAGTCTTGATTTC
The DNA here is from genome assembly GCF_014898535.1 of Botrytis deweyae. Lineage (NCBI taxonomy): Eukaryota > Fungi > Ascomycota > Leotiomycetes > Helotiales > Sclerotiniaceae > Botrytis > Botrytis deweyae. Next base: position 567,326 of record NW_024066217.1, read on the forward strand.
CCGGGGGCTTTTGGGCATGGAGATGTGTTTTTGTAGGATTTGTTTCTCAATTGGAGAGAACAGCTATGAGTATATTTGGTTATGTGGGAACAATCATGGTGGGTGTGGGTGATGGTACACATGATTTTGTTTGTGGCTATTATGCTAAGTTGTTTTGTGATTGGTGAGTATAATGAGATTCGAAAAGATAACTTGGGTATGTATATTTGATATGGCGGTGACTGACTTTCGATGGTATTTGCGGTTCCGGTATATTTTGAGTGAATCACAATGACTTTTGAACAAGAAACGAACAATGTGGTTGTTCGCTGCAAGGCTTTTGTACTGGAACATAACAAAGAAAGCAGAGTATAAAAGACAGTTTTGGAACTACAAAGAAGACAAACAACGTTTGATAATGTTCCTAGACATTAGAATCTTGCTCAAAGGCTTAGAAGATTTCTTTGTATTGTTTCATTGTTAAGAACAATCGCCTTATTTATAGTTTGAACTGGGAATTGGGTGTTGTAGAGATCGATTTCGTGAAAGTGTGGGAGTATCTTGTGTTAGATCTTCGTTCTTATCCGAAGCAAATAGATAGGTGAAGGACAGAAACAGAATGGGATCAGAACAACCCTCTCCCATGAAGTATAAATCGGGCTGATTCTATACTTCTAAATTATCATCAAATCATCACTCCATTGATTAACACTCCAAACCCTATAACAACAACTCAAAACAACCAAGAAAACACCAGATCAACTTACCAACCACATCATGTGTAACTGGATCTGCACCATTGAGGTTTGCCCCACTTGCAACAGCAAGCAGAAGACTAGCTACGAGGCTTTCCACTGTGAAGCCAATTGCTACCCTGTCCGCCGAAACGCTTTCTTTTGTAAAAACTACAGAAAACTCAACAATGAGATCATAGCTGAATCTCCATGTATCGATTGCGAAGAACCGATCTCTGTCTTCGAAAACTCAGACTCAAGTGAGGATGAGCAGAAGACAGAAATGGACAGCGAGACTGTTGCAGTTGACGACGTTTCAGAAGATGAACGTGACTCAAATGATGGGAACATGTCCGATGTCTCAGAAGTTTCAGCACTCTCAGACGAAGATGATCAAGATCATGAGACAGTCATGGAAGGTTTGATGGCAGGACAAATTCAGTACGACGACGACGACACGTTTGACGTGCGGGAATTCTTTGACGATCCAGACTTGGACGAAGAGGAATCACCATTCTGGCCCAGAATCGAGATGTTGAGAAGAGGGTTGGATTAGATTGGCTGGACCAATCAGATCGGACCTCCTTGACTGCGAGAGATAGAATTTGTTTTTTCCCTTAATAGATAGATATTGTACCTAGTTAATTTTGAATATTTGAATGTGAGTCCCGAATGTGAATTGAACTAAATACCGAACCCAAAGGTTGGAGAGAAATGAAATTGACCTTGGAGAAATAAGAGATGGGATTGAAGCCGTCTCTGAGAAGAATCAACTCTGACACATGAATGAAGATCTAATGATTAATCCTTGACGATATATCGTCTGGTGGAATGTGAGTGAATTTCCACTATGGAAATATATGAGAGCTGCGAGGGGGATATATATGAGAGACTTTGGCGTAGACAACCTCGGCAGTTGCTTAGAGAAATGGGCTATACCTAATCTAGCTTAGTAGAAACCTTCATCTCTCTGACCGGGGACTTTCCAAGAAGAACAATACAATTGCAATGAAATGTAAAGAGTTCATGATGGCCCGTGTAGCACATCTCCATTCATCACTTTGTTACCATGCAATGTACGTGGTCTGCCTGATCGAAGGAGCTGGGCGCCAAGCAGAGCTGAAAAGTTGCAATGCTAATAAGGAAAATACTTCTGCAATTCCAGCACAGTAATGTGAGCATTCCTCTTGAACATGTTATCTCGGCTTCTGAATTCTACGCTGGAAAAGCTGTCAATCAAAGAAGTGGCACCTTTGGAATCTCCTAAGGATTTATATCCAACTCTGTCTTTTCCTCCGCCTCATCCGGCGGGGAAAGGAACCCGATCAATATGTGCACGATGTCTGACCCTACTCTCCCATATGATAAAACTATATGGAGATGGAACAAAGCAAGATAAACTTCAGATTGTGCACTCTCCATCAATGCAAGTACGCGATTTTCGACCAAAGCACAGAAGTCTATGGATACATCCTAAGGATGATCCCGAGGAGGATCCATTAGATGAGAATTGCGTTATATGTGCAAAGATCAGAATTCTTTTCGATGCAATGCAAGCACATGTATCATTTGAACCTTCCTTGCGAGATGCACCCTATGAGGACTGGAGTTTAATTTGGGCGGGAAGCATTGATATTCCAAATAGATGTCTTAGTGTACTTATTACCACAAAACATAAGGGCGGATTTTCATGGGGAATTGGTATGTATCTACAACGAAATTTATCAAAAATTGTGGCTAAATGATGATCTAACTCATGATCAGGTGGCTTTAAGGTCTACCCCGGTGTGGACAATAATTCTGTACATATACCAGCCTCCGAGGAAACGTCCCGTGATTACCCTGTTATTGTACCACTGGATTTTCAGGATCCCACAGGGCAAGATACTAATATCATCCAACCTGAGCCTGCTGCTTTCTGTTCAACACTAAGCGCCGGAACAACGGCCGGGGTAAGGTTATGGATGAATACTTGCGCAAACTCACATACACAGTGTCGCAGGATATTCAGAAAGGGTGGCGACGATCAATATGAACCGGAAACATATTGGTTTCCAGATCGCCTACTTAAAATTGCTCGAGACGACTCTGAGCCTGGATATTCGGATATAAGTGCGCGTTTGGTAGTCAGATCTCATCCTGCCGACTTTCCTCCAGGATGGAAGGGGTTAGACTACGCTTCTCTCTCTCATTCTTGGGGTCCTGAGCCGAATCCTTCTGCTCCTCTTGGTGGTCGTGTCGGGGCAGTGCTCACTAAGTCAAATCTTGCCCTTTGGCGAGTTGACGTACCACTCGATGATCTTCCACTCACCTTCAGGCATGCAATAATTGTCTGTGTGACGTTGGGATTTCAGTACATCTGGATTGATAGCTTATGCATTGTCCAAGACAGCCTTGAAGATTGGCAGGAGCAGAGCGCTATGATGAGAGATGTGTACAAGTTTGCATGGCTAAACATTGCGGCTCTATCCACTACATCCGACTATGAAGGTTTTATCAATGAATATCGAGATCCACGAGCCGAGTTTGGATTTCGAACTTCTTTTGCATCTATTCTTGGCCATGATCTTGGACAAAGAAACACTGATAATGACGACTGCTTGTTACTTAGTGGCGTAGCAAGGCTTTTGTGGAACTTCTCCTCTGATATACCTGGCAATACTGTGTCGAATGCACCCTTATTTACACGAGCATGGGTATACCAAGAGCGCAGTCTTGCTCGACGGACTCTCGCTTTTGCGAAGAATAGTGTGTATTGGGCTTGTGATGAACATTCTGGTGGAGAACAGCCCGAATGGTCTGGTGTTGAAGGCTCGAGTTTACGAAGAACGTTACACTTTGTGCGGGAAACGGCTGTATTGAACCCGCCTTCTGAAGAGCAACTAATGCGGTTACTAAGAGATTTTGAAAAAACCTGGCAATCCACCGTAGCAGCATACACACGTTGTAAATTGACACAAAGCATTGATAAACTCATTGCCGTTTCATCCATCGCTCAAGAACTGGCGGCAATGATGCCACAGAAATATCTCGCGGGCCTATATGATTTCAACGTTGTGCATCAACTGACTTGGGTTAACATAGATGGACGAACCACACCACCAAGAAAGCGAGTTGGAGACCCAGAGTACGTAGCTCCAAGTTGGAGTTGGGCCAGTGTTGAAGCACCAGTACATAATTATACCATCACTGCATCCGGCGTCAGTCCAAAATATGAAGAAACCCCTGGTCTTAAACAATTTGCACTAGCCAATGTAATAGGCGCAGACGTGGCACTTGAAACAGAGTACCTCTTTGGTTTTGTGAAAGCGGGATGGATGAGATTACGCGGACGTTTGAATCGTGTAAAGGCAGCTTACAATAGAGCACCGAGTTGGAATGCTTGGGAAAAAAGTGTTCAGCTTATTGACGAAGACACGGGACAAGGTATATGGTATACCGGAGATACGGTAGAGGCATATGAGATTATTAGTTGGAATACGGGCATCAGAAGCTTGGTGTGGATGCCGCTGCTGATAACATTCGATAGCACTGTGTCATGCCAATGCATCTTCCTCGTTGAGGTGGATGCTTCGGATCAAATCGGCGATGATGGAAAATTTGTCAAGCCGGGTGAGAAAGTATATAGAAGGGTTGCGAGTGGAAATTTTGGGAGTGTCACGAGTAGTCATCGACATAATAAATTAATTATGGGATTGGGGAGATATCCGTTTATGCGAGAGAAAGATGGCCAAGGACAGGCGTTAGCAAATGAATTTAAGAGAAGAGAAGATGGATTCGAGCAGATAGTTATCATTTAAATGGGGACGATCTCTGGTATATATTGAAGAGCTTAAAGCTCTCACATAGTCTTGATTACAATCAAATCAACTATGAAAACCATGAATTTTCAACTCGATGCTATGTACTCGGTTAGTCGAATCGGTTAAGACATAGTATATACTTCACATTGTGTGCAAGCTGGTGCTCGTGCTGCTTCAAAACCATTATATCAGAGAAGGGAGTGGGAGTTGAAGTGTAGATATAAAAGGGAAAACACCTTATAACCCTCCCCTTCCCCCCTCTCCACCCTTTTTCAAAGCCCGATGATTGTTTCAGTTGATTTGATTATTTCACTTGATATGATTATTCTACTTGACATGATTATCCCAATTGATATGGTTATTCTATTTGATATAATTATCCCACTTGATATAGTTATTTTGTTTGACATGATTGTTCTACTTGATATAATTCTCCCAATTGTTATGATTATCCCAATTGATACGATTGTTTTATTTGATACGATTGTTTTATTTAATAAAGTCAGCTTTAAGCATATTCAGTGAATTACTGTGGGTCATGCTCTGCCAAAGATGAGTCTGTTTTTGATCTTCTCCGCTTTCGTAGACACACCTCCTCCTTCCCTTTCAGTTCACGTGCCGTTGAAAGAAATATTTGATTCACCTGCTCTCTTCACCTTTGAAATAAACAACCTTGATGTCTGGTATACTTCAACCTGAGGTTCAATTTACACAATATTTAAGATACATCTTTCTTCCCCAAGATTTCAAAATAAACAACTGCCGGCCGCTATCGAAAAGAAATGTCCAACGGTAAACAAAGGAGGTGTCGTTGGGACCAAGACCGAAGACGGCAACAAGGTTGACCTGCATGGCTCAATTGCTCCATATCTGGTAGTGACACCAGAGTTATCAGAGGATGGGAAAGGCGGAACTGGCAGAACAAACTTATACGCTCTCATCGTGGAGAAGCCAGCGCCGAATGGTCTCTTTCTCCCAACCATCGTTTTACAATCAAAGGTTTTCTACTTAGCTAGGGATCGAAATAGTTCAACGACTAGGGACAAGAGAGCATCAGAATGGAACAAGCTGGCTGCTAAAGAAGCGTTCCGTAATGCACCACCGGCAGTGCTGTCGAAAAAATAAGCCCGTTTTGGAAAATCTCGAGACACTACTAAGACAGTACTGGAGCCCGTTCTATCTCTCAAAAACGGTATTGGATTCCACGTATCCTCATATCTGAGAACGTCCGAAACATGGCACCTCCAGAAAGTATTGGCTCTCATGGAAGAAGCAGACGAAGATCTCAAGCACATGCCCGCTCCATCAAACACAGCTCTGCTTGCATTTTTTGACAACGAGAACGAAAATTTCGGTGAGGACGATGCAGAGATCATAAACAAGGAAATGGTTGAACTTTGGTCCGGATTTGAGAAAATTAGTACTGGTGATTTGCTCGTATTGAAGAGGCAAATTATGGGAGCAGATATGTTTATCGAGTACAAATTGCTTCGTTATTTCGGCAGAGGCAGCTAACCAGCTAAAGAAGATTCACGAAGGCCAAGACAAGTCGGGAATCGCGGAAACTGCCCTGGAGACGGTGACCAGAGTCATGATGCCCAATGGGGAATTATGGTTTCAAAAGAGATTCCCAAGGAAACGGAGATACTTTCTGCAATTAAAAAAGTACTGAAAAGCTCGCGAAAGTAGCAAGGCATTCGATGAGTCAATGAGAGATTTATGCGGCAATCAGGTAGATATCATATAACGTCAGGCTATTTGGGAAAAGTTCTACGCTGCTCCTGATGTGGACTCAGCAAAAGCCGCCTGGATGGAGAATGCGAGGAATCTTGCAGTTGCAAGTAGTAATCGTGAGCGACATATGGACATTCTCGTCGACGATATCATAGAGTCCTTGGAGCATCTCGGCTTCAAGGATTGATGATTCAACTATGGGATGGAGAGGTTGAATGAGCATATGGTTGTATGGTTTTCCTTTTCTTTTTATAACAGCATGGTTTTGTAAAACGTTTATTAGAAAAGATATTACAAATAGCTTCTCTTTTCCGTGATTTATGTTTTTGAATATCTGAGCTATAGTACTTCATGCGGAGTTTTCAACTCGAAACCTTTTTGAATCTGAAATTCACTTTCTAATTCTCTCGTATAATCTATTCTTAATGTTATTTAATTTCATTTTTATATTAAATAGTTTTTATAAACTCTATTATAAAAATAAATGGAATTATTCAAAAAATAATAAATAATAAATAATCTATAATATTTTATATAGATTTTATAAATCAAAATAGTTTTTGAATTTTATATTTATAGTTAAATGTTTTAAATGTTTTAAATAATTTGAATAATTCGAATGATTTAAATAATTTGAATGATTTGAATAATTTGAATGATTTGAATGATTTGAATGATTTGAATGATTTGAATCTTTTGAATCTTTTGAATTTCAATTTATCTTCTAATTATTCTTATTTAATAATATTCAAATATAGAATTCCTTTATTTATATCATCTATTAAAACGAATTAAAGATAGAAAATAGTTTATTATCTCTATAAGTTTTAAAATTTTCTTATATTAATAAATATTATATTAAATAATATAATATCAAAAATATAATAAAGAAATTATATAAATTCTATTTTAAAAAAGAATATATTATATTAAAATATTAGATATAAAAAAGTATATAATATTAAAGAATCAGAAAGTGAATTTCAGATTCAAAAACGTTTCGGGTTGAAAAAATCCGTATGAAGTACCATACTAAGCAGTGCTCAACTTTGCTATCAAAATCGACAAAACTCTATCTTCCATCTCCCATTCTCAAATACTTTGCCCCACCCCCATCATTCCCACCTCGGAGATAGTTTTCCATGGGGTAAACGGTTCTGCCTAGCAGAGAATTCTTTGGAAATGCTCAATCGGAATCATACTTATTGTTATCGCTAAAACTGACAAATGTGCGGTAATTGTGGACACGATGGTTGTGAACTGTGTCAGGCTTCCTTATTTTTTGTCCATATACAACACTTCTCCTATAGGGTGAGTGGGGGAGGAGGCGATTAGCAGATTTTTACTGCAGTCTGCTTACTCGTAGGAGTACTTGCTTTCTCATAATAACCTTATGCATATACCATTCCTGTAGGAGAAGTCGGGACAGCAGGCGGTTTGCAAGTCTCCACTACCTAAGGCGTCCTTGTTTTCTATGCCCAATTGTTAAGACTTCCTAGTTTTCATCAAATCCATTTCCCAATGCCCAATGCCTGATCTTAAGCGCTGCGATGGATCCATCAAAATTCCATATTTCAAACTTGCTGAAATTACTTTGTTGCCTATCTAGAAAATATGCTTTCGCGTAGTTAGAGGCGAGGGCGAAATTTTCATGGGAGTCTTTACGAATCCGAGGAACTGCCAAGCTGGATATTCCTTGTGTACTTACACATAATATGTTACACCAAGAATCCGAAGGTACCCCGAATGCAATGTGTCAAAGGGTACCTAGTACCTACTCCACAACTTTCATGGATGATAATGAGTTTGACGGGCTTCCCGTATCAAGTCTTCCCTTTCTTCCATGTGAATTTCCCCGACCGCAGCACGAGCCGATGCGCGGAGTTGGTCGTACGCGATGTTCCAACTCGCCTTGGAAGCGCTCACTTGACCGCAATAGTTATTGATGATAATATACCTGCCGGTAATGGTGGCCGTTATCCGTAATGTCACAGGGTACCTACATTTTGTATGTCCATCTTTCGTCACAAATTGCTTGGGAGGAGGTTGGAAAGTAAAAAGTTCAGAGTTGGATAGTTCAAGGAATACTTAGGTAGAACTATTCTGTGAGATTAGAAAAGCTGTAGGATTCAGAGAGTGGATATTCGAGATCTAGTTTAACGCGCTGTATCCAATGAATATGAAGTTAAAAGAAATATGGTATGATCATGATGATATCTAGGCCGGGCTGGAAATGGAAATGGAAATTTCGCGATGAGATCAGTGACCAATGACCAAGTTTTTGAACGGAGTATATCCTGTTTGAAATAAGCGCGTGGGTCGAGGCTTTAGGAAATAACATGGAGTTAATTCATTGTTTATATTTCGATCTTTGATTTGATGCCTGGTGTCCTGGTTTGCTGGTTTGCCAGGAGCCTGGGGCCAATTGATTGTTACCTAAAAACAAATACCCCTTCATCTCCGCTTAATTATGATTCGTGATTCGTGATGAAGTCTTGGAATTCGACATTTTCTTTTTGCTATCTACGTAAATGATTTTGCTCTGTACGATACGATACCTATACGATTTTCCATCATTTGGTACTTAATGTACATAGCATACACCTTGACCCCAATTAGCTTTAACCTTACCCATAATCCCAAACCTTATTAGCAAATAGGTTCGTACGTAGTAAGCGTTCCCCAGCTCAATATCTGGGTATATCGCGGTGGTATTGTGGCAGTAGCGGTATAGCGCACAACAACGGCGGTTATTGGTAGTTCAGAGGCGTTCCGAATAATTAAGGATCTAGGGTCTACGCGTCAGGGGAAAAAGATGTTTATCTTTACTACCCAAGGTGGTTAGATTGTCAAATCTTGAAAGGATTTCCTCCGTACGCAGTCTTCGGCCATCTAAATTGTCCTAGTGATTTGAAATAACCCCTCGTATCAGACTAACCTTGTAAGCTAGCCTCTTGATCCATTATTACCGAGTATGTATGGAGTACATATCATCTATATCTAATCTTACCATTGTTTCTCCATTCCGACACTTTTGGGTCTACTCTATCGTACATCGTACTAACACTGCATCTAGTAATTATGTCTAACCTACTCTTTAGCATTCTTACTTCTTATTCTTAGCCCTGCTTCGGCAGGAGCGAAACCCCATTCAGTGAACGTTGTTTCCCCACAAATTCTCTTGCGCAAGAACCATAGAATCATATCTTTAACATCCGAAGTTCCACGTTCCCACCACAATGGTTCCGTCAAAATGGAGGCTCAAAGCCAGACTCAAAGTCTATTTGAATGCAACCAGTGTGGTAAGAAATTCCAACGCAAGGCACATTTACTTCGACATCAACAGCAACGTATGTATTCTCCCCATTCCAAAACCCAAGATACTCAAGCGACGATCTTATGCTGTCATCGAATGTGGAGAGTTTCCTGACGTGTGCGAAATCTAGATTCCGGTGTTCGACCATTCAGCTGCATATTCTGTACCAAAACTTTCAAACGCAGGTAAGTACCCGAGAGATGCACAAGCTTGTATCTTTGTATACTCTTCAAAACTCAGTACTGACAATATATCATAGCGATGTTCTCCGAGACCATTTCAGCAGATGCGAACTTCGCGGATCAGCCGCTATCCCAGATTCCCTAGAACGAGGGCGGAAACGACACGCTTGCAATGAATGCTCGAGGCTGAAGGTCAAATGTGACAATGAAGTACCATGTCGCAAATGCAAGGAATTTGGAAGGCGTTGTATCAAAACTTGGGGTTCCAGTATGTTGTCAATGTTCACTGAAAGAAAGTTTGCGATATCGTTAACAATATGTTCAAGATTCCGCTTCATCGATAAAAACTTCTGCAAGCCCGGAAACGCCAGCTCCTCGATCTCTAACACCCCCATCTACCACTCCGGAACCTACGTCAGATCGAAATTCCATTGGCTTTCTATTGAATTTTCCAAATGAGGCAGACTTTATGCGCGAATTCCCAAAAGCTTCCACAGGGAGTAGTCCAAAGGAAAGAACTGCGGAATATACAAGCTTGGTTCCTCATAATACAATCCAGCCATGGGCCACAGGAGACATGATGAATCAGAATATGGCAAATTTTGGATACACTTCGAGTATGGATGTGGACCAAAACCTGGCCTTTCTTCACAATTTGGAATTCGACACATTCGAAAGACAAACGCATGGATGGCAGTTTCCTCAAGACAATTTAATTCCTTGGTCACCGGATGGAATGTTTAACGATCGAAATGTTCTAGAACAACGTGCCTACGATATACGGGAAAAGTTGAGGTATGCTGCAAGCTCAATGGTTGGACCCAATGCTATCTCCAAAGAAGTTTTGGAAGCAATTGAGATCATGACTGCCGATACTATTGCTGCGTATATCAAATTATATTTTAAGCATTGGCATCATCATGCACCTATGGTTCACGAAGCTACTTTCAATCCATGTACAGCTGCATTGCCCCTAGTACTTTCGGTCATGAGTCTTGGTGCAATGGTAAGCGTGCTTCACGTTCCATAAATATTAAAGTTAAATGGCTAATGAAACTTTAGTATTGCAAACAGGCCGATGAGGTAGCGAAGGGAAAGCTCCTTTTGGACATCATGGAAACCTACATCTATTCAATAAATGGATTCAATGACGAATTCGACTTACCCGGTAGAACTTATGCTGAGCGTACGAAAAACTTGTCTCAAGAATGGTTACAATACCAATTAGAGGAATTTCAAGGCGCATATCTCATTGTGGTTGTGCAATACTGGATTGGCAATGAGATAGCAAGGACACGGGTGAGGCAACAACGCTTCGCAAAATTAGTATCAGTGAGTAACACAAATCACAGGTTTTCATGGAGCCGAGCTAATATTGGGCAGATATACCGCTATCTAGAATTGAATATCGTACAACATTCTCCTGGGTTTGTTATCAAAGATCAATCTTCGTTCAGGGATTGGATTCGTAAAGAATCTTATATCAGAACGGCAACTGTGATGATGATGCTCGACAACGCATTTGCAATATTCAACAATCTTACTCCAAGACTTCAATGGACAGAGATAGATCTGTCATTTCCTAGCAATGAGGGGTATTTCAAAGCTGCAAAATTTGAAGATCTCAAGGATCATGCAGGTTTTCCCATTTCAAAAATAAAGATAAAGGATGCTTTCCTATTATTGTTTTCTCCTATGGAAACCGCCAAAGAAGACCTGATACCATTGTGCAACCGCAATCTAACTGCTTTGGATATGCAGATGCTCATTCACAGTAAGACTATCCATTTACATTGAACCATGTACAAACAAGGCTGACTCTATAGTTCTCTACGTTCATATATGGACCTCAACATTCTGTAATCCTTTGGTTCACTTACCCTCAACGTCCATTCCTTCAATCGTTGCACCTTTCAAACTTGCGATAAAAAATTGGAAATTTGTTTGGGATGATATCAAATCAGCGGTAGATGCGGATGAATGGAATAGGCTTGGGTTTGAGAGAACAGCGGAAACTTATTATACTGCGGTTAAAAGTATCCTAGACGTTTTTGAGCTGAGGAATGGAAAATTTCCTCCTTTGCCTAGTGATTGTGAGAAGGGTGCTCATATGAAAAGGCTTTTGAGTTTTTGATTTGGTAGCATGGAGATATATATGTTGGTTATTCGGGTTTGGGAATCGGAGTGAGTCGGATTTGGTGGAATGGATGGTCGGATGGATGGATGGTGTTTTGGTTTCATATGGAAAGTGATACTCAAATGCATATTGGGAATAAATGGGATTTGATTCAACGAACATGTTTATGGGATTGGGTAGGAGTGGAATTTTTTGATATCCGAGAGTCTGAGATTTTTGAGGAATTGTACAATTTACCCGTGTCTTAATCATGGAACACCAAGTTCCCTATTATCTTCAATCTCCATTCTATACCTAATGTTAATCCATTACATTCATTTGTCCAGTTGGGATTATTAATCTTATTTACTTTTGTAAAATCCAAGTAGATTAATTAAGTGTTGTTAACAAAATGGGAAATACGTGTGCATAGGTACTGGTATCTAAAATCTCAAGTAGAGATTACGAGAATTCTTTTGAAAAAATGACGTCTACTAGTGTATATGATGTGATTGATTGTGGGTATTTGCCGACGGGTTTGAGATCGGCGACGCCCCGAGGTTTAGGAAGTTCTAAAGTCTAAATTAAGGAATAGTGCTAGATTGGAGATCATTGGTGGATACTAGAGGGAGGAGAGTATAATTAGTTTCTTTCTTTTGGAAGAAGATGGAAATTATATGAAATTATAGAGATAACTTGATGTTCGTACATCGGAAATTACGAAAACTCCGCTGCGAGAAAAGGAAAAAAAAAAGGGCTATGCGAGTTTTTATCTGCAAATACTAGCTAGGTATGTAATATGTATGTATGTATTTTATCTTCTTGTGGTAGGTATCTGCGTGTCATGTGCGTATAGCTAGCTTCGGAGGAGTGTACATTTTGGCGATGGGATGGGCGAGGATTCGGAGACTAGAAGTTCTGGATGTTTCAGATGGGGGAGGGAGGGAGGAGGGAGAAGTGAGAAGTGCCGAGGTCGAAGGAGCGAGAGAGGGAGAGAGAAGGGAAGAGAGAGAGAAGGGGAGAGGGAGAGGGAGAAGGAGGCGAGACGAGGAGAGTTCGACCGAATCGGTGGGAGTTCCTGAATCAGGATGTTTTGTCCGGAAGACCTTCGGAGGAGGGGGGGCGAGCGAGTCAGTGGTTGGTAGGTAGCGTAGCATCGGTGATCTGGATGGGATTTTTAATGTCCGTTATGGGGATTGCATGTTGAGTGGGAACGTGAAACTTTAAGAGAGATGGGTGATCTATTTAGGTTTTTTCCAAGTGATGTCGGGATGGGAAATTGGTGATGGGGAATTAGAATACGATACCTGGGTTTTGGGGGATGGTGAATTTATCTATGGGTAATAAATATGTGTGTTTCTATCGTATACATCATGCAATTACCTCGTCTTCGTTTGGATTTTAATATGCGCTAGCAGTTGATTTTATACTAGTTTATAGCTTATTTTTTTGGCGTCTTCATTGGGTAATTAGGTGGTTGATCAGTCTTGTATTTACATCGCGGCAGTGGCGCTTATTGAGTCTCTTTCTTCCTTCTTAAGAAGACTATACCATATATCCAACATTACAGTATCAGAATACAATTATCACTCTGCTCTTAAAACCAACCCATATTTTTCAAAATCTCATTCTATTCTATGTATTCGTTTCTCTACTATACATACCTAGATACCACCCGGCCTCTTCATGCTATGTCGTGTGGATATCTATATCTATATCTATCTGTGAATTATTCATCTATTATCAGGACTCTTTCTGTGTAGGGAAGTTCATGAAGAAATGAAATTTGAGGGATGAGATGTGTTGATATCACCATGGGGATAGTAAAATAATATAATACTAATGATTCACACTGTTATAATATTGCTTAAAGTTTTAAAAGCTAAAGGTTATAAACGTATATACTATAATGTGGGGGTGTTAGTGTATATACTAATGTGGTTAGTCATATAATCCCTATCCTAATATTGGTAACTCTTTAAAGTTATTATATTATGTTTTTTCTAATTAATATTTCTTTTTTAATATAATCATTTATATTATTAATCTTTTTCAACTTATTCTGTAATCTTAATCTTTATAATATTATTATCAATCAAATCTTTTAAGGCTTGATATGGCTTAGATTTAATTATTATATCTATAAAGTTAGATTCTTTATTAATTCATTTAATTTTAATAATTTCTTATTTCTTGTATACCTTTCGAATTACTATTATATTGATTATTAATCTTTTTTTGGTAATTGTATCAAGTTTTATAAAATAGTTGTATAATAATCTTGAATTGATATATATAATTAATAGTATTTTGTGATTTGGGAAGATTTTATTAAAAATATTTTTAATTACTATATTAATATTAAAACCCAAAATTATATTATAGAGTTCTAATGTTAGTATACTTCTAGTAATTTTTTTATATTTAATTAATGATTAATAAATAATATTAGTTTTATTAAATTTGTTTATTAGAATAATAATATATCTAATCTGGGAGGATAAATCTTTATTATTAGTAAAGGATGTATTTGTGAATATGACTAATTTAAAAGAATCTATATCAAGTGGAATAAATTATAATTCTCTTTTTGAATTATCAATTTACTATTAAATACGTTTATTGAAAATATTAATATTTTTCTTTTTTAAATTGATTATTTGTATAATATATAATAAATCGAAAATTATTTCTGGTTGATATATAATTGCTATATATGTTTCTCGAGTATATTGTATAATATATTGATTTTTTGCTGTTATTGATTTTCTAAGCTTATTGTATATATTTTGTATATCAAATAGTTCTGATTTGATTAGATAAAGGTTTTTACATTATTTCTTTTAGTTAAAATAGATTATACTATTATCCCGTTGAGTAATTAAACTATTATTAAATTTGAATAATATATTTAATATAAGTGTTTTATACTTTTTGCTATAAATTTAGTATTTTTGAGTTTAATTTGCTTACAATCTATGAATACTTTATTAGCTATAATAAATATATTATTTGTTTATAATCTGATAATACCAAATATTATATTGTTTTTAATTATATATAATAAATATAAATTGTAAATTAATTATATTATCTTAAGAATATTGGTATAATACTTATAATAAATATTAAACTAGTAATTTCCTGCTTTTGAGATATTATATAATAATTATACAACTTACAAGATAAAGCTTTTTGGAATATTCATTTTTAATAATAATTGAATATAAAACTTTTGAATTAAATTTAATATTGATTATATATATATTTGTATAATATTATAAATATTTATGGTTATCTTATTTTTAGATAGTATAATTATTATTATTAATATAATATACTAGCTAATATATTGTATTATAAGCGATTATATTAAAACAATATTTTTTCTTTAATCTTTTTATATTTGTATAACTAATTAAAACTTGGGAAATGTTTTATTAATTTCTTTATTCTTAATCTTATTGATAAAATAAAAGTTAAAAATCCTTATATTTATAGGAATATCTGTAATCTTTATAAATTAAAAAACATTGTTTTTTATAAGTTTATTAATTTTTTTTATCTTAATTTTATAAAAATTATTGATAATAGGGTATTAATAAATACTATATAGTATTTAATGTATTGTATATCGTTAAATTCGTTTTCCTTTAATAAAAAAATCAATAAATTTAATAGGTATTCTATAAATTTGATATTTTCTCCTTTTGTAAAAAGTATTGATTATATTGGAATTATTATTTAAGGAATCTATTATTATTGAGATTAGGAATTCCTGGATATATTTAAAAGAATCTCCTTTAAATTCCTATTCCTAATAATAGCTGATAAAAGAGTAAATATAATTTTATCAAATTTTGATAAAGTTATTATACTTATATTAAATATAACAAATTGCTTTTATTATATCAATTCAGTTTATATAAGTAATATTTATAATAATTCGATAGATGATTAGAATTGATTTTAAGGCTAATTCTGTATATCCTTTATATGAGATTTAATCTGAGTAATATAGAATTCTGTTAATTTATTTAATAATTATATTATATATATCTTATCTTTTATACTTAATAAATAATACAATTCTATTTATTCTTTATATTTTCTTTATATCCAAACCTTTAAATTAATAGATAAGTTATATAAAGCTATTATAGATAATCTATTTTGCTGATTTAAAATATTAAATATTTATTATATTATTTGTAGCTTATAAATTTTATTCATTATTTTTCTAATTATTGATTGTTTTTATAGAACTGTAAATATAGATAGATTAGATTCAAATATCTATGAATATATTTTAAAAACTAGAAATGTTGAAATTAATCTGTTTAGTTTTATAATATCATTTATTACTTTTATAATTATTTATAATATTATCTTTTTTATAATAAAGCTATTAAGCTTGTTGGAGATGATAGTATATAATCTCTTGATAATTGTATGATAATATTCAATTATGCTAATTGATTAATATATCTCAATTAGTATATTCTTTATTCTTGTTAATATAATTATAATATATTAAATAAATTCCTTATTTACAAAATTCTTTCTAATATTATATATAATAAAATCTAATGGATTAATATAAATGTTTATCTAATATTTTCAAAATATATCAAAAATATATTTTGTAATAATATTATTTAATTATTAAATAATTTGGAATTATATTTCTTTATTAATAATATATAAAATAAAGTAAATATCAATATATATTATATTAACTATAATTGAATAATTAAAATCAATATTATTTTATAAATTAAATTTAAATCGATTTGGTGATTTTCTATACTTTTGATAATATTAATAAAACTTATTAAATTTATTAATCTCAGTTTTTGAAATATTATTATAATTAGCTTATTGTAATACTCATAAAAGCCTATATATTAATAGATAATTAAAATAATAATATAATTATTATAATTCTATATCAATAAGATAATATTTATTATTCTTAATAATTTGTTATATAAATTATTATATATTTATTTGCTATAAAAAGATAATATACTTATTGTATTGAATATAAAGATAACTTTCTTCTGTTTTTATAATAATAGTATTAATAATATTGTTATAATATATATTAAGACAATTTATATTATTAAATAACAATAGGAATAGTATTTCCATATTCATAATATGAAATTCGATAGTTCTTAGAGGTAGGTAGAGTTTGATCGATCCGAAAGATTTAGCTCTTTTGATTTCGAATATTATATTTGTAATTTTTGTTTTACTTATATCTAAAACAATATTTTTAACAATTGTTTTATATATTATATATTAATTAAATTCTATTATAGATTATTATATTATAGTTGTATTGATAATAATATTCTTAAATTCTTTTAAGTTATATTTGTTTATAAATATAGATTTATTTTAAATTTAATATGTCAGAATATAAATAAATATCTTATTAATTAATCTTATTATAATCTCTTTATTATTAATAAATCTATTTTGAATAATAAAGTTCGATTGTAATTCTTATATTAGTAAATCTTAAAGTTTATATTAAACAAAATAAACTTCAATTTTTTTATTAATATCAGAATTAAACTTTTTATTATAGTTTTAATTGAAATCTTTATATTTAATAAGAAACTATTTAAAATCCTTATCAAAGCTATTACTAATTCCCTTAAATTGCTTTTTGTATTTGCGTTGTGATTTGTTATATTCTTTCTTATTATATTAGATTAATTAACAATTATTCTTTTTATAAATAAAATATCTCTTTTTAATTTATAATTTGAATAATTATTAATTATTTTATTTAAAACCTTTATTCTAATTATATCCTTCTTTATATTAATATTTCCGGTTGATATAAAATATTATATTCTTATTTGAATAAGCTAGCTTTTATATTATAATAACTGAATGAAATTCTCCAAGGAGATTTGATATATTATTAGTTGGGTAAAAATAAGTTAGAGAGTATATTGATATTAATATATATGCATTAACAATCTTTTAATGAAATAAATTATTTATTCTAATTATAATATTAAATCCTTTATACAAATAATATAGTTTTGTTATTATTTGTTATAAATAATAAGTAATTGATTTCTCATTATTCTCAGATTATATTATTATATTTTTTAATATAATAGTTTCTTATTGTTATATAATATTTCTCTTATGCTTAGGGCTTTCAAATATAATTATAAATAAGTTACGAATCTTTTATATTAATATTAATATAGTTTTCAAATTTATATAATAGAAATTAAGTATTGTATTAACAAGTATAGTAAGGAATACTTTTGAAAAATAGATTATTAAATATATTAATTTATTAATAATTATTAAAGAATATATTATATTTATAAATGAAATTATTGTTTTATTTATTATATTTATTATTCTTATTATAAAGTTTTACAAGATTTCCAAGAAGTTAATTAATATTTATAACTTTTAATAATAGATTTAGGAAAATCTTTGGAATATTGTAATTATATTCTGGGTTACCTCTTTCTTCTCCTTCTTTTATACTGCCTCTGTCTTTACCATTATTATTCTTGTTATAATCACCTTATGGATTCTTATTATAATCATCTTGTGAATTCCTATTATAATCATCTTATGGAAAACTGTTCTTTTTATTTCTATTATCTTCTTCTCCTTCCTTATTCAAATTACTATTATTATCAAATAAATTACTAGATAGTTGATTATCTTTTTTTTATAATAATAAATATGATTGTAGTGGTGGAGGTTTAGGTTATTGAAAAGATATTTCGGGTTAAAACTGTTTATATAGAATCAATTGTAAAAATAGTAATTTCTTTTATTTATAGAATAAATATATAGATAAATTAGATTTATTCTTTTCTTATAGAAATTTAATATCAGATTGGGGAACAAATTCAGAGTAATAAGATATTAATAGTTTTGATAATATTTTTTATTCAATATTAATATCTTTTTTTTTATTATCTAAAAAACTAAATCCTGAGATTATTATAATCTAAAATAAAATACTTAATAATTGTAATAATTTATATTAATTGAAATCTAATAATTCAGATTGATTGCTTACTTGAAATACCTCAGATTCTTTTAATAATATATATACAAAAACTCGAATATCTTTTTCATTTATTCTTTTCTATATATTTTTTAATCAAAATATAAATCCTTTCTTTACAAATATATCTACAATCTCTTTATCTAACTATTCTCTATACAATAATCGGATTATATTAATTAAAATATTATAAACAGATTGTATTATATAAATGTATGAACAAGGGAATTCATTCAAGGGAATTCACTTCAAAGGATTCACTTCAATATAAAGGTAACTATATTAAGGTTATTAAGCGAAAGCGAAGGAGACTAGCTCTTTCAGTAGTACCTATATAAAGCCTACTATTTCCCTCATTTAGCTAACTCCTTAAATTGAATACAAATAGATATTTAGAGGTCTATATATAATGAAAATCATATCTTCCATATCTCTCTCAAATCAATATTAATTAGTAATATCACAAATTACTTACTTATTCGAAATATCTTTTTCATTCTTACTTCTTTTACTTTTCGTTATTAGTATTATAATATCCCAGGTAAACACTAATACTAGCTTTAAGTAAGTTGATAAGAAATCTGATATTAATAAAAAACTGGTTTTATTCAATCAATTCACCAGCATAGAAGGATATATCGATATAATAATCAACAATACTAATCCTCTACAAATAGGTTTTAGTACTTCTCTTTATAGAGATTTGAATCTAATCAATACTTTTCCTCATCCTTATTTCACTATTTCCCCTAACCTTTATATTCCTCTTAATAAAATATTAATTAAAAAAAGAAAAGCTTAGAAAACTAAGAATTTGGGATTCAAAAGAAAACTTCAGGATTATACTTTTCCAAAAGATTTTAATAAAACCAGATAGTTTTATAAAGAATATATATTTAGATTAGGAACAGAGTATTAGACTAACAAATACTTTCTTTTTAGAACTGTTATATATTCGAAGATAAGGATTACCGATATATCTCTTCAGGATATAGTTATATCCGATTTCGAGTATATTTATAAAAGCATATTAAGGAATATTGATAAACTAATATTATATAACTTTTATATAATTTTGTAATATTATAGAGTTTATATTAATATCAATACAAATATCGAGAATGCTTTTATAAAAATATTTAATTATAACAAATATTACAATTGAATTACAAATCAATTTCTAGAATATCAATCTAATAAAATACAATTATTTATATCAACGAAATAGGCTTATTTTCCTATCAGACTCAATCCGAGATTATAAGCCGAACCTTCCAAACCTTAGAATAATGATATAGTTGGTCAATTAACTTTATCGAAATTTGGTAAAGTTGTAGGTGATATAATAAAAGGATTAACTTTATTTCAATCTTTATTTCAATTTGGAAATATATAAAATATACTTTTATCAGATTTTAGAGTTTTATTAATTAATATTTCTATAGAATTATCTAATAATAATAATAGTTTAGATAATAATAATAGGAACAGTAATTAAGGTAATAACGGTAGTAGAGGTAATAGAGATAGTAATAGAGATAATAATAAAAATAATAATAGAGATAATAAAAATAAAGATTATTTTAATTATTCTAATTATTAGAAAGATGATTAATATAATCAGAATTATTGTCTTATTAATTTTTTTAAGATTTATAGAAATAATAATAGATATAAGAATATCAATAATTTTTTTCAATTGAAGATTTTTATATTTATAAAGTATTATTATAGAATATTTATATTAACCAAAATGATTTTGACAACTTTTTCTATTATACTCTCAAATACCGCTAAAGACTTTTATCAAGTTAACCTCAATACTTTTTTTGAGATATACAAAAGTATATATAAAATAATGATTAATAATTTCGAAGAATCTGAATATTAATGAAATATACTTTTTAAATAGAATAAAGTTATTTTTAAGAATTATATTGAAAAGAATCTGATTAAGGAATCTCAGGAAGTATTTAATATAATAATTACGGATTTATATTTTATTTAGTATATTATTCCCAGGAATATACATAATTCCCAATTATATTATATTAGGATCTTGTTTGTATACAATAGTATTCTGGAATATTATTCTGCAATATACAATCCTTATTCAATTGTTATAGAGCTTATTAATCAGATTAAGTAAATTATTGATTTTTATTAAAAAGCATTTTTGAAGCAAAATATATTATTTGAGATATTTCTTATAGATCAATATTTCTACAATAATAGATTTTCGGGTTTTTCCTTTTAGAAATTTTATAATAAATATATTAAATAATAATCTTTCTTTATATTAATTGATAAGGGTAAGGACGATTGTTATTTTCCTGATTATAAAAAGAAGGGTTATAGATACTACAAGTATATATAAAAGGAGAAAGATCGATTTAAAATAAATTACTATATCAAGTATAGTAATCTTGATAATAAGAGTTTTATAAAGTAATATAAATAATTTGTTATTAATATCAAATAAAAAGATAATTAAGATAATAATAGTAATAATAATAATAATAATAATAATTATTTTATTAATTAATATTTTACTGATATAAATAGTTCTGAAAAGATTTCTAGAATATTTTTTATCTCCATAGATATTTGTAATAGTTCTTCAGTAATGATTAATTTCAACAATACTATAAGTGCTTATAAGTTGATAGTTGAAATATTTATTATGAATAATAAGTAATATAATACTAATATATTTTTTAGTATTATAATTGATATAAGTATAATTAAAATATTATTTGTTAAATATAATCAGTATTTAATATAAAAGAAGATCAAGAATATTGAATATAATATAATTATTACTGAATAAATGATAATCCAATACAATATTGAAATAATGATTTCTATTAGTTTGTTTTATATTAAACTTTTATTTAGGAAAATAAAATGAAATATAATAAAAGCTAACCTTTCATTCTTACTCTTTTTAGCTGATATAGATAGACTTAAATTCAAATATAACAATCTTGATAATATTGCTATTATACCTAAAGGTATTTATTCTATATATCAATAATTTAACTATACATTTTTATTATAGAATATTAATATTAAAAGATTAATTAATTATTCTATTAATAATAATAATTACTATCTTATTGAAATTAAACTACAACAAATTCACTATCAATTCAATCATCTATCTACATACAAATTCTATAAGATACTCAAATACTTTAGATATAACAAGGACTTTAAAATAATTAAATAGTTTACTAAGTTTTATTATTATTATTAAATTTATAATAAATTGCTTAATAAATTCAAATTCTCTTTACCTAATAAGGATTTTGAATTCAACTATACTATACTTATCGATATATTTTATATCAATAATAATCTGATCCTATATATTATTAATAAAACTATATATTTTCAAACCACTCAATAACTGAGCAATATATTTGTAAAGTATATATAGGATAAACTCTGTGAGTATTGGATCGATATATATATTGGTTTACTAGAGTATATTATTTATAATATTGGTACTAATTTCATTGAAAAAGAGTTTCAATAATATACTATGTTAATATTTATTTAGATAAAGATAGTTTCTATAAAGACATATTATTCAATTAATATTATTGAAAGATTTTATATATTATTACATAGATTTTATAAGATTATTTATAAAGAAGTTTATAAACTCAATATTTGTAAAACAGTTATATTCCAAATGGCTATAAAGACAATTAATGATATTATTGAATTTAATGGTTTAATATCTACTTTACTTGTTTTTGGAATATTTCTTTATATGGTTAATATTAGTTCTTTAATATTTATTATTTATTAATATACTATTACAATCTTTAAAACTATAATAGAGATTTATAGATTATATAATTCTATATAAATATAAAAGGTCTTAAATATATATAATAAACCCTTTACAATTATATTTCATGATTTATTATTAAATAATAAGGTTTTGGTTTGAAGAAAAGGTAATAGAATAGTTACTAGTAAGTAAAAGAGATCTTTTTTATTTATTAGTATAAAAAGGGAAATATATACTCTTAATCTATCTTATGGATTTATAAGGTTTAAATCTATATCAGTAAAACTATATTATAAGCAATTAAAAACTAAATATATTGAGAAGATTAAAGAAATTGATTATAATATTAATCCCGAGATAACTTTGCCAAAATCCAGCAAAGTTATATTACCTCCCTTAGGAATAATAGTTATATATTCAACAAATCCAGAGAAACCCCTTTTGAATTTATCCAAAAACAACTAGATTCCTATTCTGATATTTTTCTTATAAATAGTTATACCTCAAATTCAAGCTTATATATAAAATTACTATCCCGAATGTTTTACTACCGATTCTAAGGATCTTATTATATATAAGGAATCCAGAAAGAAAGAAATTGATAGATTAACAGCTAAGGATATATTCGAGATTATATTACTTTCAGATATTCCTTTTGATATATATATTTTCAAGTTGCGATTTGTTAATAAGATTAAGAATAAAAAAATGGATATTGAATTCCGTAAATCGAAATTAATCATTTAAGTATATAATAATATTAATAAAACATTTATATTAATATAATCCCCAATAATTCAACAATTGTATTAATACATTTTAATTTTATTAATTGCAAGTACTCGAAAAATAAGTATAGAAGTATATATTCGAGATGTTATTTAGATATATATTCAATTCACTTCGAACTTGTATTATACTTTTTATATTTATATTCTGAAAGAAATGAATTTATCAATTAATATAATTTTACTAATTATTAAATCATTATATAGTATTCCTGAAGTAGGAAACTATTGGTTTCGAATATATTATATTTATCACTACAAAAAGCTTAAAATACAGCAATCTATATATAACCTTTATTTATTATATACTAATAATAAAGAAACTGAATTCAATATTATAGAATTTCAAACAAATAATATATTCATTATTAGGGATAGTATATTTATACAAATTAAGGATAAACAATTCAAACAAACTGATTTTATGGCTAAGGATTGTAAGGAACTCATTTACAATTATCCATTGAAATTTAATAATATCACTTTTACACTTAAAAATAATAATATTCACTTTAATCAAAAGAAGCAATACAACAATCTACAACTTATATCTACAGAATTCATGAATATATATAATATATATAACAAAATTCGAAAGTATACTTCTATATATAAACAATATATTATATAACAAGCTTACAAAGTATATATTATAATTATATATCAATCTGAAGTATCTTTTAATCTATTCATAGTAATGTAAACAATCTAATCCGATAAGAATAATATTATAGCGTTAAACAAGCATATCAAGTAATAAAAAGAAAACTTTGTCAAAAAACTCAAATACATATTATTTGATCTAGATTTATTTAAGATTATTATCTTTACTAATATCTTTTTTGCAAACAATAAAAACTATTTATTCCAAATAGATTATATAATTGTAATAATAAATAAATACAATAATACTAATATTATTCATTAATTATTCATTAAATGCAAAAAAATTATACACAATATTTTAATATTCAAATTATACAAATTAGTTTAGGGATTTGATATCAATATAACAATTACTTTTATAATTAACGTCATTCTCAATAAAAAGATTCTATTAATTCTATATACTAATTCCAAATTACTATACAATCTATTTACAAAGCTAAAAATAATTAGTGAAAAGAAACTAATAATCGACATTATAGCATTATATCAATCCTACAAATAGAAAGAGATTATTAAGATAATCTAAATTGATAGTCTGACTAATTCGGTTAATATAATAATAAAAGGAAAACTATATTAAGTTTTTACTAATTTAATTAATATAAATAAAATTGATATTAAAATAATAAAATAAATGGAATAGGATTAAGGGAAGAAAGGGATTGATTTTATCAATAAAAGATTAAGGACTTTAATCAGCAGATAGAAGATATTTATAATTTCACGAATTTCTTTTCTGTTATTATATTTGAAACTATAAAAGAGAATTCCGAGTATATAGACAAAGGAATTCATTCAAAGGAATTCACTTCAAAGGATTCATTTCAATACAAAGGCAATTATATTAAAGTTATTAGGCGAAAGCGAAGGAGACTAGTTCTTTCAGTAATGCCTATATAAGGCCTACTATTTCCCTTATTTAGCTAACTCCTTAGATTGAATACAAATAGACATTTAGAGGCCTACACATAATGGGAACCACGTCTTCCGTATCTCTCTCAAACCAACAATAAATCTCATACTTTATAACAAACACACTGTACAAATATAGTTTGTATTTCAACTTATATAAAAGACGTATATCAATTACTTGAAAATATTCCGAATTGAAATATTCGAATTCACGAAAATAGTCCAACTATAGCTTTTTGTTATAATACTTTGATTATTGATATTCATAAAGTTTATATTTACAAAAATCCCTAATCTCTTTTATACCTACTTACTCTATAAAATCAATTGAATTATTTTGTTATCTCTCAATTATTATATTAAAATCATTAGTTATAATAATTGATAATATAATAAATTCTATTATACTTCCAGTATTATCCTTATATTTAATCTTATACTTTATAAAATCATCTTTATAAAATCCTATTATATTAATGGATAGCAGGTAGGTAATAAGGTAAGGTGAAATAAAATGCTTAAATATAACTTTACTAAACCCAACAAAGTTATATCTATTCGTAAAAGATAATGCTTAGCTCAAGCTGATAGCTACTAGTTTATATTCTTTAATATATATTGTTTCGAAGAATAAAATATAGATTAAGATTGAATATAAAGATTGTTATTATATTACCAACTAAATTTGTTTATTAGTATTAAACTATATTAAATTAATACTAAATATAAGAACTATTATTATATTACTAATAGTCCTTATTTATATAAGGGCAGGTATCAAATCATATTGTTTTAATATGAGAGCTTATATTTCTTTAGAGAAATACCAACCTTAATTACAAACCTATATTATATTTGAAATTAAGATACCAAATTCCTGATCTATAATATTATTGATTAGTATTAATATCACTATAGGAATAATGAAGTAATATAATACTAATAATTTATACTGTTGTAATATTACTTAAGGTTCTAAAAGCTAAAGGCTATGAACGTATATGCTATAGTGCGGGGGTGCTAGTGCATGCGCTAGCGCGGTTAGTCATATGATCCCTATCCCAATAAGATGGCTTTGGGAAGAGTGTGAGTGAATGTAAGTGTAAGTATATTATATGTATGAATGAAGGATATCATTACTACAACTATTGAATTAAGTATAATGATTGAAAGATTTCCCATCATTACATTTCAATCAGAAATTGAAAATCTTTCAACTATTCTGATCCTCTCGATTGCCAAATCAGATTTAATAACCGAAACCCATTGAATTGTTGAACCAGATCTGACGATTAAAAGAACTTCATTTATTGGATTGAATTGATGACAATCCGAATACTGAGGTGTCGATGAAGTATCATTCCGAAGAAAAGATTGATTATATTAAACATACAAGAAAATGTCACATCATATGTCCACCTCTTTCCATCTCCCCTTCAACCTAAATTTATATCACTCCACTATAAGCAAGCATTCATTAGCATATCTTCCCCATACAATCTCTCCATACATCCATCCAACCCAACTCCTTGACAATCACACCATCCTCACGTCGTAAATCAAAATAAACTCACCCTCTCAACTTCACAGACCACCTCTTCCCACGCCTCTAACACGTCGAATCCCATCCCCAACAAAACATCCCGATCACTTCCCACAACCCAATTCAACACCACTCCCTTTCCATCCCCCTTATTTCTATTCTGTCTGATACTCAACATGACCAATCCTTGCAAGATTGTTTCTCGTTGCGCATTATTTGATGGGATGATTGGGGCTAAGATACCTCCTACTGAGTTATTCCCATTTCTATTTTCTTCCTTTTCTTTTCCCTTGGGATTGAAATTGTTGGAATTTGTATGGGAAATAGAAGCAGATTGAATGGGAGAAGAAGAAAGAACGGGCATCCAACGCGAAAGCATAGTACCAGACTTTGAGATAATAATCGTGCCCACGAGACTCCCATCGATTGGTGATTTAGCCCTCACGATACCACAAGATTTTGGATCCATGATTGCGAGATTATAAAGACTATGAATTTCAGGCGATGAATGGGTCTGGACGAAGTCTAGAACTTGGGTTGCGGAGTTGGAAGGACCATGAATCAAATCAAATTGAAGGGATAAGCGTTGGATCGTTCCTAAGAGGCCTTCTGGAGGTGTCCAAATTGATACGTTGCGAATTATCAACGTGTATAAGAATCTCGGAGAAAGGATGTCCCAGCCATTTGTAGCGAACCAACGTTTAAGGCGTGCACCTTCGGTGAGGTCACTCATAGGAATGCCAAGGTAGATAGCTGGGAGGGTAGAGCCGAGTTGAAGGTGAGTGATATTTGGTTTTTGGAGGAGATGACGGAGGGCACGTTGATGGAGGGAGTGGCCGATTGAGAGATTACGCTTGGAAGGGTCGACAAATAGGGCGGAGATTGTACCGGTGTGAGTACTGGGCAAATAGGTGGTGGAGCAAAATCCAAATAGAGCTTGAGTACTGCTGTTGCGCACAACGTAATGAGACTCTTCAAGAGAATTATTATTTACGGCAGATGGCTAAGAACGTGGAAGAAAGTGTTAGCTATCTTATACATGAATTTAAATGCGAATACCATGGTATAAAAGAGAGTCTAAAACACATACCTTTTCAAACGAACCCGCTGTTGCACCCGCTAATGCCGATTGTTGATTCGGTGGAGTAGTCTTCTCGATAGATGTAATAAGTGCTTGTAGACCTCTTGCATCCCGATCTCTATTGTAACTCTCCACTAACCAATGCTGTCTCGATTTCTGTACTTTCCTACTCTTTCTAAGCGTACCAGGTAATGTTCCTTGAGGAACAAAATCCCCAAATAACGCCCTCACCAATGCTTTCATAGCCGTTTCCGTAAAATCAAAAGTACAAACATATGTCCCAATACTCTTATCCATAGCAAAATCATATGGAGAACTAACTGAAACCACAATCAATGACTTCTTCTTTCCTGCAGAACTAAGCATCGAACACATCATAGCGACATGTTTGGTAAATCCATTTTGATATAAATTTCGAGTTGCATCAGCTGTTATAATGATAATGGTTCCTGCTCTGTTGATCAGATTTTCATGGACTGGTCGAACTCCATTTGCGGTATATGAAGTATGAAGAAGTCTTCCATGTCTTTGACGCGCTAGAGCTCTCCCTAATTCTCGAAAAACACCTTCACCACTCATGATTGATGATTTGTGTGATTTTTCAGATTCATTGTTGGTAGATTTTGCATTCTCGTGACCAAGAGTTGCGGTAGATGCTGGTAATGGCTTCACTAATGGTGTTAAAAGGAGAAGATCATCGTCATCTTCAGAGTAACTATTTGATAGCGGGAGTAAATGGCCTTTGTCTCTCATGATAGTTATTGAGTTATCGTATGCTTTTGTAGACAAAGCGAGATGGCCAGGATGTAAAGATGTGAGATGGCTAATACCTGGAGGGTTCAAGGCTTTAGCCCAAGATGTGCACTGTGATTTGACCCTCAAGACTCGCTTCAAAGAGAGGTTTATACGTTCTCTAGAGATCATGTCATTTTCCAGTCCAAGTTTCAATCCTGCAATGGCTTCTCTTTGAACAGAGTAAGAGCGACAGAGAAGTACCAGATCACATCCAGCTTCTACTGCCATGACGGTACCACCTCTAACTCCAATATCATGGCTTAATGCTTCCATCTCAAGACATTCAGAAACAACTACACCATTGAAGCCAAGATCGTTCCGAAGGAGATCATCCACAACTTGATCACTAAGACAGGCGTGCATGACATTCATTCCTATTCAGTGTTAACAACACAACTCAACAATACAAAAGATGAACAAACCAGCATTTGCTATTGCACATCCACCAACCATAATGGAATCCATTCCTTCACGAATAGCATTTCGGAATGGAACCAGAGCACCAAGACTTAGCTGCTCAAGAGTCTCTGTGATAATGGGCATGTCAAGAGATGATCCTAGGAAATCTAGATTTCCATAAGATGGAAAATGTTTCCCACAGGAAGCGAGCCCGGCATCCTTATACCCATTCATGGCAGCAATACCATATTGAGAAACTTCTTGAGGATCATCTCCAGTAGCTCTAACACCCAATGGTTGATAACGAGCATTTGTCAAGACATCAAGACAAGGGCCCATTATCATATTAACTCCAACTGCTGATAATTCTTTGGCTGTTGCATTGGCAACTTCGTATGCAAGCTCTAGAGATCCAGTTGCTGCCATTCCCATTGCACTGGGAAACTGACAGATGTAATCTTCATCAAAAAGGCTATTGACGCCACCATTCTCTTGATCAAGAGCAATGATTAAAGGGACTAGATGACCAGCTTGGTGCGCGATCGTTTGGAGTTCCTGTACTAAATTTGCTGTCTCTCGGGCAGCTACTCAGGTCAACGATTGTCTATAAGGGAACTTGAAGAACAACATCATCATCATACAAATGAAATGCACGTGAAATATATGCGACTGGGAGGCGAATTACATGGCTGGGTCAAAAGCCATCAAGGTGACAAGTCAAAGCCACTGCCAACTGCCCATTGGATTACAAAACGACGGGAAAAAAGAAACACTACAAACAGAAATAAGAAATACAAATTATTACACTTCATGTTCTTGGTCGACAGCAAAATAGCACCTAGATGATGATCTTCAATAAGAGTCCTGATTTGAGGAGTAACCTCGGTCCCCTCAAATCCCATCATAAAGCATCTGTAGTCAGAGATACCCGATTAGTATCCAGGATCAAAAAAATAATCGCAGAGCTATAAAACATTGTCCCATACAGCTCGGTAGATTAAGAATATACTCACTGTCCCATGGCCCTTTATTTTGTTAGCCTATTTCCAAGTCTCTATGTAAATGGCCCAGAACCTACCAATCGAGGTCCTTCCACAAAGGATCCAGTTCCTCTTCTGTAGCATCCATCTTTGATATGTTCTTGCTGTACAAATGTCGTTATTTTCCCTCTGGACAACGTAATTTAGAGAGTGTAACAGGGCTATAAACTTGAGCGCAACGTTGGCCGAGTGTCTAGGATGATCGTCTGCTCCGCTTTCCGTGTATAATTAAGAAATCATGATATGTGAAGAATGCTATTGGATGGTGTTATACAAGGAAAAATGAAAATGAACGTATTCATCACAGCCGTCGCTTCTTCGCTACTATTCAAAAGGTATGCATGAAATATATTTTGATGTATAATCATCAGCCTCACATATCCAGCACCTTGGGGTGTGTCACTTGAACAGATGTAAGTGGTTGGTTTCAGCTAGGGTGTTGTAGGATGTACTCCGTACAAATGTACCTACGAGGTAGGCAGTGATAAGTGGGTGGCTGGGATATTGTTCTTCCTCGGGGCCATCTGAAATGGTCACATGATGTTGCACCGGGGAATTGTCGGACTGTGCGCCGTGGTGTGTGTGGCTTTAACCTTACTCCAGACAAATATCACGACTTGAAAATTGATTGCTGAGGTCAGGAAAAGCCAAGCCAGCATGTTTTCAAAGTTCATACAAGATTCAAACAATAACATATAATCTCGGCGACTTGGCATATAATTATTATCATCAAGTGATTTCAAGTGTGCTTGATAAATAGATTATTATTCGACAATTTTTAATCGTTTCTCTTGAATTTAAACTACCGACCTCCGATGATCCGTCGATTCGATACGACGTTACATATGTATCTGCGGTTCCCTTACAACATAAGATCCCAACATTGAACGTTGATGGTCGCTCGTCTTCCTCTCCACTCAATCAACCACACCCTCTCTACCAGCCCAACGCTACGATATGGTGGATAGGATAGATGCAATATGACATGATACTGATACTGATGCTGATGCTGGGTCATGGTATGATACAATTGATAACACATGAAATTTTCAGTTTGGAAGATACTTTGCCCTTCCAAGGTTGTTGTTTAAGGTTATCATGTTTTAGATGAGCTAATGTTCGGATTTGCACTATCAAATCATCCCCAGTACGGCATATGCGTTGGTAGGTAGGTAGGTAGGTAGGTAGGTAGGTAGGTAGGTAGGTAGGTAGGTAGGTATGGTCATAGGTACCTATGTAAAGTAAACTATGGAAGGTACAAGTGAATTCTCAAAGTTCTTCAAGTCTAGAGATATTCATTTTCTAGTGAATGAGATTGCAGTACTATTTGCATGATATCTTCAAATCTTCTTTCTCTTTGTCTCCTACCTTATTTCTTAAAACACTTCCTATCTTCCTATCTTCCTATCTTCCTATCTTCCTATCTTCCTATCTTCCTATCTTCCTATCTTCCTATCTTCCTACCTTCCTCTGTAACACAACTCTACCATCAAGCCCACAATCATGCCATCGGCACTACCAACCTCGACTTCCAAAGTCACAAAGTTTACAAATTGTCGTCTCCTAAAGGGCGAATCTTTAGTAACCCAAGATCTATGGGTCTCCTCCTTCACCGGTAAAATTATCCAAAGCCAGGAAGCTTTCTATGGTCAATTATGTGTACCAGATGAAGTTATTGATCTGGGTGGTCGCATTATCTCACCAGGTTTCATCGACACACAATTAAATGGAGCTTTTGGATTCGATTTCGCTTCTATACCAGAAAGTGATGATCCTAATGCTTATGCAAAGGAATTCAAGAGGATTAATCAACTGTTGATTAAGACGGGCGTTACTTCACATTTACCTACTATCACATCATCGAGGCCGGAGGTCTATCATCATGTAAGTATTTGGCGTGATCTATATGGATGAATTTGTACTAACAATCTCCTCAAGGCACTTCCATTTCTAGGACCCTCTGGAGCAAGTCGTCTTGCATCAGATGGAACCGAATCACTGGGCGCTCACGTCGAAGGACCATTTCTCGCTCCCACCAAAAATGGAATCCATCCCCTCCCCGTCCTATTAGCTCCCAAATCCAACGACCTCACTTCCCTCTCAGATTGTTACGGTGCTTCAAACCTCCTCGGAAACATCCGTCTCATAACCGCTGCCCCCGAACTTCCACACATGACTTCTCTCATCCCAACCCTTACCTCCCCCCCTCACAACATCATCTTCAGTATCGGCCACACAGAATCTACCTACGAAGACGCCACCGCCGCCGTCACCGCCGGAGCAACAATGATAACCCACCTCTTCAACGCCATGCTTCCTCTCCATCACCGCAATCCCGGAATCTTCGGTCTCCTCGGCACAACCCCCACAACCAATTCCTCCCCCTCCACCACTCCCCCCTCCTCTCCCCTCGTCACTCAAAACATCATCCCCCCTCTCCCCAAACCCATCACCCAACGCCCCTACTTCGGCATCATAGCCGACTCCATCCACCTCCACCCCACCACCATAACCCTCGCCTACAACGCACACCCCTCAGGCCTCATCCTCGTCACCGACGCCATGCACCTCGTCGGTCTCCCCAACGGCCGCTACGCCTGGAACAACGATTTCATCCTCAAAGACGGCATCCACCTGCGTCTGGAATCCGATGGGAAAATCGCAGGCTCCTCCATCACGCTCGTCGAATGCGTATCCAATTTCCTCAACTGGACAGGATGCAGTGTCGCGCAGGCCTTGAAAGCAGTCACCGAGACCCCGGCGAGAATGCTGGGCTTGGACCATGTGAAGGGTGGGTTGGAGGGGGGAATGGATGCGGATTTGTGTGTGTTGGATGTGGTGGTTGAGGAGGGCAGGAAGAGGGTTGTGGTGGATGAGGTGTGGAAATTTGGGGTGAGGGTTTTTGAGAGGGAAGGGGAGGAGAGGGGAAAGATTATTGGATAGGGAAATGAGGAATTCTGGTTGTTCGTTATTGGTGGCAAGGAAGACTATGAACGCTTTTTCAATTGGAGTTTCTATTTATTTTTTTCTTCATTTGTACTTACAGATTAACAAACATAGCGAGTGTACTCCACCAAATTGCCAAAGAACTACATAGATAGAAATTGGTTTCACAGCCCAAGTCAGAACGAAAACACATAGATATAGCTTAATTTTTGTCAAACTAGATACTCTTGATACTTTGTATACTTGTGTTGTATGTGTATATTTGTGTTAAACATTTACAATAATCACATACACAACACACAACGCGCATACATCATTGCAGAACACAATAAAGATTATTAATTTATATATTCATTTATTCATTTCTCATTGACCCTCATCTTGTCTATTTAGTAATACAGAGGATTCGTGGGAATCTTAGAAATTTAGTGTAGGTGAGTTTACTTTAATGTAAATAACTTCCGTCTCGCTCGCCATAAAAACAAAAGAAGCAGAAAGGACTTGATATCTTGCAAAGATACGTATAGTCCAAAGAAGAAAGTGAAGAGAAACGTAGAAAAGCGTTGCGGAGATCTACCCCCGAAAACCGTAAAGACTAACAATTCCGCTACGAAGAGAAGACCTTGTTATCTCGTGTCCATGTAACCCAATTTGATCCTCCCATGCCCAATATTATCGAATCCGTACCCAAACTACTAACCGCAGTATCAAACCGATACAATTCTGCTTC
Source organism: Botrytis deweyae (assembly GCF_014898535.1). NCBI lineage: Eukaryota > Fungi > Ascomycota > Leotiomycetes > Helotiales > Sclerotiniaceae > Botrytis > Botrytis deweyae. The sequence continues at coordinate 600,964 of NW_024066217.1, forward strand.
CCATACGGTCAGGAATTAGATCTGGAGTAATGCTTCTGCGAATTGGATACTCGGTAGCTGGTGCAGCCAAGAAAGTGCTTGTGAGAGGTTGTGGAGACTTGATGGTAGGTGTTTCTTTGATTAAGCTCTCTGCCATAGGTGCGAGAGGGACAGTACGCTTGGGGCCTGTACGAGCAGCAGATGGAAGGATTTGTTCGAAACCTTCATCGGCGGCGACTTTCTCAATTGATTTCCAGTACTGTTTGAAGTTTTGTTAGCAACGGAGTTCAACTATGATTAAGAAGGGAAGTTGACCATGGAGGGGTAAGTGGATGGCGGGGTAAGATAAAGTGGGGCAATTACTCTGACTGTTTTAACTCGAAGCTCAAGTGTTGCATCTTCATCTGCAACGATCATTGGATGTGGATGCATCTGTAAAGAAGAGAGGGTCCACATGTGGTTCACACCTTCTTCAATACATTTTGCCAAAGCCAAAGCTTTATGTGCTCCAGTGATAATGATGACAACTTCTCTAGCCTCCAAGATAGTTTGAATACCCACTGTCAAAGCCATCTTTGGAACCTTTTCCAAATCGTTATCGAAGAATCGGGAATTGGCAATGATTGTATCATATGCCAAAGTCTTGACTCTTGTACGAGATGCGAGGGAAGATCCAGGCTCATTGAATGCGATATGTCCATCTGGTCCAATTCCGCCAAGGAACAAATCGATTCCGCCCTTTGCTTTGATAGCTTCCTCATATTGTACGCATTCGGCCTCGAGATTCTCGGCATTGCCATTTAGGATGTGGACGTTTTGAGGAAGGACATCAACGTGGGAGAAGAAATGCTTGTACATGAATGTATGATAGCTTTCTGGATGGTTGCGTGGAATACCAATGTATTCATCCTATGCAAGTTACTTATGTTAGTGATCTGACTTGATACTAGAGGTGAATGCAGCTTTGTGTGCAAAGTATACAAACATACCATATTGAAAGTGACAACATTTCTGAATGAGATTTCACCAGCCTTGTACTTTTCGACGAGAATCTTATATATGCCAATCGGGGAGGAACCAGTAGGAAGACCAAGAACGAACGGATGGTCTGGGGTAGGTCCGAAAGCGTTGATACGATCTAAGCAAAATGTCAATCGATGTTTGTATCTTCAGCCAGAGGTAGAATCTTACCAACAATGTACTGCGCAACGTAGGCAGATGCCTCTGTTCTGCCATCTCTGATGATGAATCTCATTTTGATTGTATTTGAATTAATGTAGGAAGTTATGAGGATTTCTGAAGTGTGGATATTAAGGTATGTAGGTGTTTGTAGATTGTAATGTAAGTTTGCAGAAAGTTTAGGTATGATTATATTCCCGCAGAGATGGAGTATACGGCATGCGAACAGTGAATATAAAACCGAAGATTATCTACCTTGTAGATAATCAAAGAAATTGGACAAATGGATTGCCGTGCCTGCCGTACCTTACTGATATGGGTTTCGTCGCAGGATGATGGCATCAAGCCATTAGCTTCCATGCTTCACAACAAGGAAATGCAAACTTTCATCGACAAACCTTGATAGAAAGTTCTCATGATGGTGTTGTTCATTGGACCGATTCAAGTATTGTGACCTTTGACTCTATCATTCTGCCCCTCCATCATCTTGATAGTGTATGGAACGTCACGACGACCCAGTCAGTACTGATAGCCTTTTACTGATACCGGTAGTTTGATAGAAAGAAGGATGGTAGTTTGCTTACCCCACAAGATCGATGCATCTCCACTAACGGCTGTCACAATGAGCCCTAGAAGCCCCGAGTCATAAGTTGGTCAATAAGTTCCGATGAACGATCAAGCACGTTGACCATTTCATTGGCATATCATATCCATATCAGATCCATATCATATCCATATCATAATTGTTGGTTGTTGGTCGTCGTACGTACACATAGTTACACCCACGATACAAGCTTTCCAAAAGCCCTCCCAAAGTTGATGGTGGTGAAGTTTCAAGGAAGGAGGTGGGAGGGTCGGAGAAATTCCAAAGGACGTTTTGATGTATGGGAGGATGGCTTGATGTTTCTTCTCGTTGTCTTACCGTTACATTCGCTTAAAGCTTATCCCGATTAGAATTGTGGATTGGAGGAGGAATGTACGGAGGAACGCTAGATTAATTCATGAATTACTTACTGATGGATCATGGATGGAATTGATCTTCCGTCTTGGTACTTGGGTTGTGAAGTCGTAGAGGAATATTAGTTAGAAACTGTCAAGACATATCAGATCACAGTTGATGAGAGACGTTGATATCCCAAAATCCAATCTGTACTTTGACAATAGAAGTGATCATTATTGATGCTTAGATAAGCTTTCAAATCTTCTCAATTCCTCCTTCTTCCCAAAGATCCTCCTCTGAGTTCTCTCACATTTTTCTATCGTGTACATATCTAATCAACTCACAGCTTTGTGCCGTAGAAAGAAATCACATCCAAGCTTTCCTGTAGATGGTGGTGGGTGGTGGGACGGAGATCCAAATGCAAAATGCTCTCCCCAATTGTAACGTTGCTTTCAAACGAGCAAAGCAACTAATCGTTTGTGCTAGCTACGATTGTATTGGACCCCATTATAATATTACTCCATACGGTTTAAATTCAATGCGATACGAACCACATATCATGAAATCTTGACAATTTGACTCATGGGAATGCTCTGGGAATGTTTCCCTGAGTCTGATTCTGATTCTGCGTCGGATTCTGCGTCGGATTCTGCGTCGGATCTACTACTACCTAGGTAGGTAGGTACTTTACATAGTATCTCATCCAAAGATGGAGAAGGGGCCATTATGCAGGGGCATATCCATTTTCGATGGTCTGGAGGATCTTGTCCTGCTGAACAATGCTGCAACACAGCAACGCAGCAACGCAAAATTATGATCAACTTCTAAACAGAATGGAGGGACGGCTCAGCATTGGACCCTTTACTTCCAAGTAGCTTGTTTCAATTGAAGAAGGTAACTTTTGTTAATTTATTTTCATTGCCATTGGGATCCAACTTTCTGGGAAATGACGAACCGAGTGAGGATACGATGTTACTCCCATTCATTCTTGTCTACTTGTAGCATTCTCTTCAGTCTTGGCTTAAACTTTTTCCCTTATCCTACCAATTCAATCTATTCTTGGAGCTGGGTAACCAATTGTTTGATATTGCATTCCTCGTGAATGATGGCGCAATAGTTACCCTCCCCAGGAAAGTAACAGGTCTTGTACGTGTTTCCTCCATAGACAACCATTCATTCATTCATCCATTCATTCCAGCTTGTTACCACAATCGGCAGAAACGTCTAGCCTACATAATTTTTACGAGCACGAGGGTAAAAGTCCTACTACCATATTTCTTTTTTACATCGTATACCTCTAGCGCCCGATCTGTCCTTTCCTCTTACATCCATTGGATCCATTTTTTTGCCACAATTGAAGTTTACCATCTTATCGATCTTTCAGTTGTTTAAACTCCCTTCTTCATCTTTGTTGTGATATGGAGCAGGCGGGATCCATATCAGCACTACCCTAGCACTTTCGTGTTTTAGCGCGTTAGTCTCATTGAGCATTTCCTATATGTATGAGGACTTCATATCATGCAGCCGTTCATCGCTGCCATGCATAGGGTACGACAGGCTTTCTATGCCGCATTTATCAAATCTTTTCTTAAGACAAAGTCGATTTTAGAGATCATTATCAAATTCTGGATTGCGCCCTCGACCATCAAACGGATCAAGGACGAAAATGTTGATGTAAAGGATATTTCACTGACGAAAGTCAAGAAGTTTTTAGACCAGGTTGAAGCTGCCTTTAAAGATTCTACGACAGAGGCCTCCTTGCTGGCATTGTCAGATGGCTTGAGAAAAGAGTTCGCGGAGAGCTTATTGGAAAATCCACAATGTATGCTTCCTTCATACAATCATCAATTACCTAGTGGTCATGAATGTGGAACATACCTTGCTCTAGACGTTGGGGGGTCGACTTTTCGAGTGGCTTTGATTAAACTTGCTGGAAAAGGGTGTGAAGGGAAAGAGATTGAGGTTATTGGATTAAAGTCTTTCAAGATCAAAAATGCTGAGAGACAGCTTGTCGGGGTACAGTTCTTCGATTGGATGGCAGATCGAATTGTCGACACTCTTTCCGGGGAAAAGGAAGGACATGAAATTTCAAAGGCACCCTTATCCGTGGGATTGTCCTGGTCTTTTCCTATTAAGTATGATCATCAAGATAATTATCCAATGCGAAGTCAGCTGACGGTAGTTCCACAGTCAAACATCACTTAGGGGCGGTCTTCTCATGAGCATGGGCAAAGGATTTTGTGCTGCCGATGGGTTGATTGGCAAAGACCTAGGCGACTTGATTGAAGACTCCTGCCTGAAAAGAGGACTCAACGTTCAGTTGAATGCCATTGTGAACGACTCTTCAGCAACATTACTTTCCAAAGCATATATAGATCCTACCACTCGTTTCGCATTGATCTTGGGAACTGGTTTGAATGCTGCAGCTCATCTTCCTGTCCACATCTTTTCACAGCCAAAATTTGGGATCCGTCCTGCATCTTGGCATGATTGCGCAAAACATGTTATTGTCAACACGGAACTCTCAATGTTTGGTGGAAGTTATCTTCCGTACACAAAATGGGATAAAACTTTGAAGGCAAATCATCCTCGACCAGACTTTCAACCATTTGAACATTTCGCAAGTGGTGGATATATAGGAGAAATCGTACGATTAATATTGATTGATGGGATTCAGAGCGCAGGGCTATTTGGAGGAGTGGTGCCTATGAATCTAAGGGAGAAATACTCGCTAGAGACCGAAACTCTCTCATACATCGAAGCGTAAGTCACCAACTATAAGACACTTTTCTTTGTAGTTGCCATCATCTTCATGCATTGATAGTTTCCAAACTAGACTAACACTATCCTTAGCGATACAAATCCATACCTCACTACTGCCATAGAAATATTTACCACCCGTCACCCATCCTCTCATATCCCCACCGAAGTCGATCTTCGTGCTTTACGACTCATAGCTTCCCTCGTAACTCTTCGATCTAGCGGTCTCATTGCTGCTGGTGTCCATGCCCTCTGGCACATGCGTAACACATCCGAATTAATCTCACTCGCCAACTCAGCTCACACAGTCGTGGCTTACAATGGCTCTGTGCTGGAAAATTATCCAGAATTTCGAAAAAATACACAAAAACATATTGATATGCTGGTAGAAGCAAGTGGTGCAAGAGGCGGTATTGTGGAGTTAATGTATGCGGAGGAGAGTTCGCTGTTGGGAGCGGCAGTCGCGGTAGCTTGCTGCAATGCTTGAATTGCAAAAGTAAGTAGTGCGGTAACAGGTAGCAAAGTTTTGCATCGTCTTGCATATCATGAATATGGCATACTGGCAGTGCATATATACCTAGGTAGGCATAGGTATACTCTGTTAAGCGGGATTAGGTGTTGCATGGACATAGAAAATTTCTTCTTAAAGCATTGTCCTGGAGTTTGAAACTACATCGTTGATATTATTAGTATTATTTATAAATTACAAGAAATATAAAAGTTACCTATCTCTTCTATACAGAAGAAAAATGAGGCTAAAAGTTTCTACTAAATTAATCGATAAAAAAGTCAGTAATATTAAATAAACCCTTGAATGTTCTTTAATTATAAAAGTATTTAAACGTTTGATTCTTTAAATTGAATTAGAATAATTAGATTATTGAAAGGTTTCGTTAGTAGTTAATTTTGATCTTTTTTTATTCTATATAGAGTCTAAGTCTTTTAATAATTTAATTATTCTATTTTAATTTAGAGAATTAAATGTTTAAATAATCTAATTATTCTAATTCAATTTAGAGAATTAAAAGCTCAAATAGTATAATACAAATAGAAGAATCTATATAATACTATTAAATCTTATAGACTTGTTATATTGTTGATCTAATATAAAATTTATTAAGATAATTAATTTTGGCCTCTTTTTTCTCATGTATAGCCTGTCTGAATGGTTGAGATGAGATGATTAAAAAACGCATGACTTCGCGTATTTAGCGCGATCAAAATACGCCAATCCTAATTTATCGCGTCGCGCATCGTCGTCCTCTTCCTGATCAAGTCCATCTTTTCCTTTCCCGAAGTTTTTAGGCTCAAGATCAAGCACGATTGAATTTTTCGGAAGAAGAAGAAATACAATGCTCCTATGACCTAATTTGCAGATGCTCCAAATCCCAGGAAAATCACAAATGCCCATTCTACCTTATTTATCCAAACCATCTCCCATTGTCGACAACGCGCAAGCCTGAGACATCCGCCAGCGGAAATTCAAGCCACGAAAATGACCATTGATAACCTTCTTAGGGGCCTTAATGCTTCACAAAAAGCCGCAGTCTCATCACAAGCAGATACCCTCGCTATATTGGCAGGACCAGGAAGTGGGAAAACACACACTTTAACGTCGCGAACGGCTTGGTTATTGCAACAAGGATTGCAACCATGTAATATAATTGTGGCAACTTTTACGGTCAAGGCAGCTCGAGAGATGAAAGAAAGAATTGGGAAGTTGATAGGAAGTGGATTGGAATCAAAGTTAATACTGGGAACGTTTCATAGGATTGCGCGAATATACCTGGCACAATACGGGCATTTGATAGGGATTCGAAAGGGCTTTGGAATCGCAGATTCGAATGATTCTCTAGCCATCATCAAAAGAATTGTGAAGCGGAAGGACCTGAATATAGACCCAAAAGTCGCACGATCTCGCATAAGCTCTCTAAAAGCAAAAGGTTCTGCATCTGCGAGCAAGGTTCCCGAGGCCAAGAAGAAAACTGTAGATACGCAAGAATTCGAGATTGTACATGCCGAATACCAAGCAACCCTGGAGCTTTCGAACCTGCTCGACTACGATGATTTGCTTGTAAGATGTGTCGAGCTTTTACGACTCTATCCATCCTGTGTGGCTAACATTGAAGCCGTTTTGATTGACGAATTTCAAGACACAAACCTGGTGCAATTTGATCTCATGCGATTGTTTGCTGTATCTCAAAAACGAATCACTATTGTTGGAGACCCCGATCAAAGCATATATAGCTTTCGAGCTGCCGAAATCAAAAACTACAAACGAATGATAAAACAATATCCGGATACAGTTACCATCTCGTTGGAGGAGAATTACCGGTCATCGGGCGCCATACTACTCACAGCACTGAATGTAATTGAGCAAGATTCATCCAGGATTGCAAAGTCTCTATTGCCTACTCATGTTGTTGGCACACGTCCAGTTCTCCGCAAACTTGCAACTGCTCAGAAGGAAGCAGACTGGATTATTCAAGAAATACAAAGGATAATGGGTATGACAGGCGACCTACTAGACTTGAATGACTTCGCTATTCTGTTAAGATCTTCGGCACTTTCAAGAATAATAGAAAGTTCATTAGGCAAAGCAGGTATAGCCTACCGCATGGTTGGTAAGTATCATCTCTTCTACCAACTGTGCAGCTTACAGCCAGATCAGCGCCTTTTTTTTTAGAAAAAAAAAAAAAAGGCAGCAACGCGACTGATCTATGGCTAACATATTGCAGGTGGTCTTCGATTTTATGATCGTATTGAAATCAAAACGTTATTGGATTATTTGAGAGTGATTAATTTACCTGATCATAATGATGCGTTGGCGAGAATCATCAACACTCCCTCGAGGAGAATCGGCGAAGTAACCATAAAAGCTCTACTCGAAGAGGCAGAGCAATCTAAATTAACCCTTTGGTCATTAATCCTCAAGTCCGTGCAGGGAAGACGCGCAACAAAAACCAAGCTTACACCATCAGTCGAGAGAAATCTTTCGGTCTTTGTTGATATCATCTTGACGGGTATGAAGAAAGTTGCGGATCCCTCAAATAAGGAAAATTCGATTGTAAAGATTTTGGAGTTTATTATAGAGAAAACATCTTACGAGACCTGGCTTGAGGAACACCGTGGTGACATTACTAAGGCACAGTGGGACAATGTGAAAGAGCTTATGACTCAGGCTGCAGACTTCCAAGAGCTTATATCCAATGGTTATGAGGATGAATCGCTCCCTCAAATCGATGGTTTGAAACAAGAAGATGCTTCCGATTCCCTTTCTCGATTTTTAGCCAACGTAGCATTGGCTTCGGAAGTAACGAAGGAGGAAGACAAAACACATAACACACCTCAGGTCACAATATCTACCATACATGCTGCTAAAGGTCTGGAATGGCCAATAGTCTTCATTCCTGGTGCATATCAAGGCAGTATACCACACTCTAGAGCGGAGGACACTGACGAAGAACGAAGATTGTTATATGTAGCTATGACCCGAGCTAAGGCTTTACTTAACATGAGTTGTCCCCTCAAAAACTCATTGCAAGAGTTGACAACGACTTGTCCCTTTCTCTCTGCCCGTGGCCTCAGAGCACATTTAGACTACAAGGGCCCTTCGTTACGTTCAAATACAGTTCAGTGCCTGGCTCAGATTCTCCGGCGACCGTTTCCGACTAGAGAATCAATCGCCGAATCTTCTGCCTGTGTCGAGCGAACTGAGGATACATATTACCCCATGGAACCGGAGAATGACAAAGAGGACGAGTCCAAGTGGAATGTTGGCAATGGTAACCCCAATTTCACCATGGGTCAGCGACCTGCTAAACGTCGACGTGCTGATATAGCGGACCAAACTGGAAACATTTCAAGCGTGGTCTATAACAACACGCCCACGACAACCATGGAAAGAGCCTCTAAGTTTACCTTGAGTGGTGGATTTGTTAGTGCTGGCTCTCATCTTCAGGTCCTTGGCGAGCAATCGTCGAGTCAAACCAGGGGTGAAATCAAATCAGCTTCAATAAACGAGAAAGCCAAAGGCTCTAGAAAAGCGATCAAAGGTCCAGCTACTAGCCAAGGTACACTCTTGGGGTTCTTGGGGAAGCAAGAGCCACAAAAGGAGACTAAGCCAGCGCCCATAGTCGATGAGTACCGAGAAGAAAAGACCAGGGCTATTGCACAATTACATAGACAGCGAAACACGACCTCCGAAGGACTGATGCAATTGACGCAGCAAAATGATAGCGAAACTCTGCCTCCACTTTTTTCCGGACATCGTCTAGGGACGGCTGCTGCACTATCCCGACCAAACGTTAATCGGATCCAAGAACAACAGGACGATAACTACGTATTCCTGTCTAGCTCTCCACCTAGAGCAAAACAACCTAGAATACTTGCCGAACCGGCGCCAGAAGTCCCTCCCCCTGGTCTAACAGCAAAACCCGCAATTATGTCGTTGGTCCGTCCCGCGAGAACAATGCATACCACTAGCATGTCAATAGCACAAGGATCGAGTGGCGCCAAAAAAACACTCGGTGTCAAAAGGAGCATGAATGGCTGGGCCAATCGTACAACACAGCCTTTTGTTCCCCCAACCAGGAAAAGAGAGAGCTAGATAATGCTTGTGAGGAATAACGGTCTGGAATAGTTTTGGATATGGAAATCGCTGTACTACAATCCTGTTATGATATCTTCCATGCGTGGTGGATATAGGAGAGATGCCTCCACTGGTGTAGATTGGAGGAGTATCGGATTTGCTCATGAGTTTGCCTATATGTTGCATAATACTTAATGAATATATGATTATGAGATCTGATCTAATCTGACCGAATCGATTCCTGCTGGGCTGTAGTGATCACAAATATAGAATTACTCTTTCCTTTTGTATAGTGCATCGCTCTCATTGTTTTTTCGGGGCTCTTCGGCACCGGAGGCATTACTACTCCTACCTAAAGGCCTGAATACATCTCGAGGCTTTTTTTAAAAAAATAAAAAAAATAAAGATGTTAGTAGAGTTGTAAGCTAAAGGAAAGTGAGTAATTCTATAATAAAATATAATTGAAGAAATTGAAAGTGAGATGATATGATATAGTATAATATAATTTAATATCAATTTAACATTTAGAGGGAGAATCTTCTAAAAGAAATATATATACGAGTAAAGATATATTATACTATATTAGAAATTACAATAAAATTCTATTTATGAAATAAAAATTATTTGTTTCAAGAAAAAGCTTGAAAATAAACCAGATCTCTAATGCTATTATATTATAATATTTTTTTATATATTTAAATAGTTATAGTTAAGTTTTTATATTATATTATATTACTATATAAATAAATTACTCTATTTTTTATATAGTTTAATTATTTAAAATATTCCTCCTCTATCGATTTAAGTAATTTACTATGAATATTTCAATTAATTATAAATAGTAAATAACTTCAGATAGATAGTTTGTATTTCTCTAAACTAATTCTATTTATAATACTCTATGTATTTATATATATATATATATTTTCATATAAATAAATTTCGAAAATTTAAAATCCTACTTTTCTTATAAATTCTTTTATTCTAATAACCTTACTATTACTTTTTCTTTTAATAACAAATCTTTTATATCTAGAAAGAGGAAATACATTAGATAATATAAGATTATATCGAGATATCGAGATGAATTCGCTTCTTCTCTTTTAGTTTTTTCTACTCCTTGTTCATTCTTGTGGGATTTTTTAGGTTTACTTTTAGACTTTCTCTTTTCCTTACTTTTCCTCTCTTCCCCTCTCTTCCCCTCTCTTCCCCTCTCTTCCCCTCTCTTCCCCTCTCTTCCCCTCTCTTCCCCTCTCTTCCCCTCACCATCTCCTCCCATTCCCAATTCACTATTTTCCATTCACTTTTCTACACTCCTCCCCCGCCCTCCTCCCTCCCCCCGCCCTTCCCCCTTTCTCTCCTCTTTCCTATACCTCTTCTTTCCTCCCTATTCACTTTTCCCCTTTCAACACCCCTCTCCCCTTTCATCTATTCACTATTTCCCCTCTTCTTCCATTCTATTCTCAGCACTTCATTCACCATCTCTAATTTATAATTTTTCACTCACCAATGATATTCACCAATCCATATTCACCATATCATATTCACCATATTATATTCATCATATTATATTCACCATATCATATTCACCAACCCCAATCCCTTATATAGTCCCATCCAAGCACATTCAACAAAATCAGTTGACCACACCCAATCCATCCATTCTACAAAACTACAACCCTCACCAATAACCATCCATCATTCACCTATCACCTACCTACAAATATCTTCTCATCTCGTATCACAAAAAGTGTATGTGGAGGCTTCATTCGACCATACCAATCAATCAGCCACACACACACACACACACACACACACAACTTTCACACCCTTTTTGCAAAGCCTTGTGATCAACCCCAATTCTCCAAGATCACACTTTTTCCCCGTTCCAAAAGAAAAAACTTTTGTTGCATATCTATCATCCAATCTTAATATGCAAATTTCCGCACCCAAGCTATCAGCTGCTCATTGTTGCATATCGGAGTATTTATACTTTTTATTGGTTGCGCACATGATCTTTATGTTTCAGGCGAAGAATCTCTAGGTAGGTATGTGTAGTAGGTAGGTAGTAATAAGTATGGGATGTTTATTGTAAGGTATCTAGGGAGGGAGTGAGGGGAGGTGGCTGTTGAGGTATATGTATAATTTATATTTACATAGGTATTTTTGGGAGTATAATAATAATGATAATGATAATGAAGTAAGGTTATTATGAAGTAACCTTAGGTATTAACCTTATTATTTATACCAACCACCTACCAACCAACCAACCACCTAGCATCAAACCCAAAACTCACAAACCAAACAAAAATCATTTGTTGCACATCTCAAATCCAATAAAAACACCATCCCATCTCTCCTCAAAAGGAGGTGAAGAAAGAAGAAGGATGCGTGCGTGCGAAAATCTCCACATTATCAAATCCAGTCCCTAGTATCCCCCAAACCAATAAAACCCCAACCCCCAAAAACAAAAATCTCATTTTGTTGCACGCCTCCCAACCAAGGAAACCTCTCGATTTCGTCCCTCCCCCTTCCTCATTTCTCTCACCTCTTTGTTGCACATCTCAAGCCAATCTCTTCATCTTCTCATCCTTCAGTGCACGACGCACACCCTTCAAAAGCGGTGCTAGCGAAGAGTCCCTAATCCACTCCACTCCACACTTCTACACCGTTCGCTGTATACCTACCCCTTTTCACACCTCCTTTCCTCCCTCCCTTCCTCCTGCCTCTGCATCCTTTTGTTGCATATCTAAACCAACCACCGACTCGGAATTGTTTCAAAAGGAAAGGAAGGGGATGGATTCAAAGTGTGCATCCATTTCATTCGAATTAAATCAGTTGTAATCAAATCTCCACTCACTCACTCACTCCTTTATCCCCTAGACTGCGGGTTACGGCCGGCATATGTGGCCCGTGCACAAACAAGAACATTAATAACTTCACAAATTATATCAAATATAAAAACTTTTTAATTGAAATTTAAGATTAGAATTTATTGAATTAGTAATAATTAAAAGGTTTATTATAGATTTCTTTACTTTGTTTCAAAAAAAAATTAATAGAAAGTTTTTAAATCCTATTATATTTCATATTCAAAATAATACAATCTACAATTTCAAGAACTCTTAGATTGTGATACTTTTATTGGCTAATGAGGTATTATAAGTGGAACCCGGCCGTAACCCGCAGTCTAGGGAATAACTTCTAGCCAGTAACTCACCTAGCTATTACTAACAAAACAATGACATCTAAATATTACTCTCTACGATAAATCCCATCCCTTCCCAACCAATCCGCACTCACCCCTTCCTATCTCCTCCCTCTCGACCCAAGATCCTCTCCAATTTCCAATCCTCTCCAATCCTCTCCATTCGTTATAACCTTACCTCCTTACCTAAGTAAAGTAACATTCCTTCGTATTCATCACGATGCACGATCGATACGAATCCGCCCTCCCCCCCTCCAAAAAAAAATTAAAAAATTAAAATAACCACCAAGCGAGCTATTTAGGACAATTTCCTCCATTTGTTGCACATCTATCCACGAACCATAAACTTAGTAACCCGCGAACCATGTTCAGTCAAGAATAATCACTGGGTCCTCTGATGAAATTCTCCACTACGACCGATAACCCTCTCGTCTCTCCCTCTCTTCTCCTCTTATGTAAACTCCTTTCTATTGCTAAAACTGTATTTGCGAATATCTATCTATTCTTAATTTCCATTCTTAGTCTCGTAGTGACAACTTCTCCTTTTTGCACTCACTATATTCCTATACATATACATATACATCCAAATCTCTCTCTCTCTTTATACCTCACTATCAGTTATCAATATTCAACCATCAACCATCAATCATCAACCATCAACCATCAACCATCACCATCAACCATCAACCATCAACCATCAACCATCAACCATCAACCATCAACCATCAACCATCAACCATCAACCATCAACCATCAATCATCAACCATCAACCATCAACCATCAATCATCAACCATCAACCATCAGCCATTAACCCAAACACCAATCCAAACACCAATACACACATACAAACACACACCAATCCCCTCCCTCCACCTCACAAATTCTCACCCTATAAAATAAAATCCCAAGCGTCTTGATTTAAAACCTATAAATGAGATGGGCAGAATAGCAATATAATAACCTTATAGATACGAATCTACTGAGAGATAGATATCTAGATAGATAGATATCTAGATAGATATCTAGATAGATAGGAGATAGCAGAGTGAATACTACAGCCCCCTCTAGCGTGGTTTTTAGCTTTCTAGCACCTTAAATAGCTTCAACTTTTCAATAGGAATACAATCAAGCTTTTCACCCCCTTCAATACGTATTTAGCCTCTTTTCTATAGGTAATAAGATATATAGAAAGCAGTAAGTCTACCTAAATACTCTACTCTCTCTACGATAGGTAGATATCTATATTCCAATCGAATTAAATTTAATTAATATCTCAAAATAATTCATTTACTTATTTAATTATTATTAGTAAAAATCTTTTATTTCAATCTTAATCTCTTCGTACTATATCTACTCTAATATATCTAGTATTAAACTTTATATTAAGTAGTCAAATCGATTTTAATTACAATAGATGAGATACTCAGAGACATATACCAGACGCATAGACTGCATGAGAACTCATAGACGCAGAGACGCAGAGAGGAATGACTTAGATACGGAGTAAGGAGGAGTATGAACGGATAGACTTGAGTATACGTATATACGGAGAGACGAGTAATACTGATATACGAGTAGACGTAGTACTTAGAGACGAGATACGAGAATACGTATAGACGATAGACGCATATACTTGATATATTTATATACTTATATACTCATAGACGTCATATACTCATACGAATCATATACGCACACTCAACATACTCACATACTTACTCACATACTCACACTACTATTCAATACTCACCAACTCACATACTCCACATACTGTACTCACACAACACATAAATCCACCTCCACCTTCACCTCCACCTCTATACACCACACACATTTACACACATTTATTATCATTTATCAAACCCCCCCCCCCCTTCCTTCATTATCATCAACTCCCCCCTACCCTCTCGAGCCTCTTCCTCTTTCCCCCCCTACCCTCCCTACCCTCTCAAGCCTCTTCCTCTTCCCCCCCCCTACATCTACCCCCCTTCCCTCTCCCCTCCCAATCACACACCTCCCCTCGCCCCTCCCAAACCATCTATTCATTTGTTGCACATCTCAACACGAACCATAATCCCTAATCCCTAATCCCTCTCAAAAAGTAACCCTTGAAATTTTTTATTTTTTTTCATATATGTGTGTAGCTGACCTCACTCATCAACATGGGTTTGAGCCTCGGAACCAATAAATCTTTTTTCTAGAAGCTTTCGAAGAAAAGGTGTGAGTGGAGATTCAATTTAATCAAAAAGCAAGCGGGTATAATATCTTCTCTATTGGTGATGGTTTTGGGGGCTGAATACGAGGGGCAACATTATATCATTGGCTCTCAATTTTCACATCATGTTACGAAGTCATGAGGTCATAAAAACCACCAGAATTTGATAAAAGCTCATTCATAATTCTATAAAAAGTAGGCACAGCTCATTATCCCACTAAGCAATAACCTTTAAACCTGTCAATCATAATCCATTCATCCCATCAATACTGCCAACATCTAATATCATAATAACCGCTCCAAAACTTGCATTCGTGTTGAAATTTGCTATTTACTCTCCTGCCTTGACAATTTTACAGATGAGATCAGAACCTCCAACTGAATCTCCCTCCTTAATTTGCATACTGCTGACCTTACCAGCATGTGGTGCAGAGATAACCATTTCCTATAATCATAATTAGTATATTGTTCATTGCATTTAAATCGAGAAAGAATAGACTCACCATCTTCATGGCACTCAAGACAGCAAGTGGATCACCCTTCTTGACTTCACCACCATCCTTAACTCTCAACTCAACGACAACACCTGACATAGGAGCTCCAACTTGGCTGGAATCTCCTGGATCGGCCTTTGGTCTGCTGGTGTTCTCAACAGCTGCCTTGTTGTCATCAACTGTGACTTGTCGAACTTCTCCGTTCATCTCGTAGAAGACCTCTCTCTGTCCAGTGGTATCTGACAGTGGACCAACAGCAAGAAGCTTCAAGATCAAAACCTTACCCTTCTCCAACTCAACATGGAATTCCTCACCAATTTCTGGTCTTGAGAGGAAATATCTAGTTGGAAGGACACTCAAATCACCGTACTTTTGAACGAACTTTCGGTACTCATCATAGACCTTAGGGTACATGGCATAACTTGAAACATCGCACTCAGTGACACTGCCCCATTTGGCATGGATATCTTTCTTGATTTGAGCCAAATCAAGTGGCTCAAGAGTGAGACCAGGACGCTTATCAAGCTTGCGTCGGCCACGGAGAGCATTGGTTCTCAATGGTTCAGGGAAACCACCGTATGGTTGACCCATCAAACCTTCAAAGAATTCCAAAACGGAACCTGGGAAATCCAATTCACTGGCTCTAGCTTGAACGGCATCGAAGTCGAGTTTGTTGGAAACCATGAATTGTGCCAAATCACCAACAACCTTAGATGTTGGAGTGACCTTGACGATATCACCAAGTAAGTCATTGGCTTGCTCGTAAGCTTTCTTTGTCTCGGCCCATTGAGCACCAAGACCAAGTTGAGATGCTTGGAACATCATGTTGGTCAATTGACCACCGGGTATCTCGTGCTCGTACACATCCGGGTCAGGTCCATCTGATGGGAAGTTAGCAGGGGTTTCTTGAGTAGAATAAGTGGATAAAACTTACGTAAACCAGCCTCAAATGGTGAGTACATGAGACGAAGTTGAGACCAGTAGGTGTCGATAGCTCGAACATGGTGAACATTCAAGCCTGGGTCAAGCTCTGATCCTTCCAACGAAGCAAGAACAGCTCCGACACTTGGTTGAGATGTCATACCAGACAAACTATCAGTAGCAGTGTCGACAGCATCAGCACCTGCTTGAGCGCAAGCAACCATAGATGCAACACCAGTTCCGGCAGAGTCGTGAGTGTGAACGTGGATTGGAAGATCGGGATACTTCTTGCGAAGAGCTCCAATCAACAATGTAGCAGCTCTTGGTCTAAGAACACCAGCCATATCCTTAACACCCAAGATGTGAATCTTAAGAGCAACCAGCTTCTCAGCCAAAGACAAGTAGTATTCCAAGTTGTACTTCTTGGCTGGGTTCAACACTAAAGTACCAGTAAGTTAGTAATTGATTCTGTGAAATGCTTTGAAGAAAAGGGTATCGGAACAAGGATTTGAATGTCCAAACTTTTATCGACAATTGAAAAGTCAATTCAAGGCAAGGAAAAACGAGAAAGAACTGCTCTTCTCGCCTAAAAGGAAGTTGAATTACTGCCCCTCTCGCAAGCTTTTCAATGTCCCAATTGTTATTAACAACTGAAACAACAACTTAGGGTTAGAAAAACGGGGAGAAGATACTGCTCTTCCCACAAGCTTTTCAATGTCCCAATTGTTATTAACAATTGAAACAATAACTTAGGATTAGAAAACCAGGGACAAGATACGGCTCTTCTCATAAGCTTTTCAATGCCTGAAATGTGCTTGACAATTCAAAAGATTGCTCGTTGGGAAGATGAAAGAGAAAGCTCTATGACTCCATGGAGCTTTTCAGATGTCTGAAATGTGAAGGATCAATGAAAAGGCGCGTCAGAACGGAGTTTATTCCCATGAATGTTTTCAATGTTCAAAGTGCCATGAACAATTGAAAAGATTCCAGGACGAATTTACCCCTCCGATAGACCTTTTCAAAGATCCAACTGTGATAGACAATTGAAACAGGGTCTGAAGTAAGGGTAGGAGCGGGAAGGATTAGGAAGGAGCGAAAAGAACAAAACATAGGAGAAAAGACATCCAAACGTACTGTCGCCACTGTAGCATATCGCAGCTTCAACAACACCACCAGCCTTGTGTACAGCCTTAATACCAACCTCAAGTTGATCAATATCATTCAAAGCATCAAAGACTCTGAAAATATCAACACCATGCTTCTTTGCTTGCTCACAGAAGTGATAGATAGCATTATCAGGCAATGAAGAGTAAGCAACACCGTTAGCTCCACGCAACAACATTTGGAATGGGATGTTTGGAACAAGCTTTCTCATCTTTCTGAGTCTGTCCCATGGATCTTCATAAAGGAAACGCATGGCAACATCGAAAGTAGCTCCACCCCAACATTCCAAACTGTACAAGTTGCTGTAAGCGTGACTTGTCTCCTTTGCAATGTTCAAAAGATCAACTGTTCGAACACGTGTAGCAAGAAGAGATTGATGAGCATCACGCCATGTTGTGTCCATGAGAAGACATCCTTTGTTTGCTCTGACAGCCTTGGCGAATGCTTCAGGACCTTCCTCAACAAGAATGTTTCTCCATCCCTTTTTGCATGGTACAGAGGTATCAATCTTGTTTCCACTCTCGTCAAAGAGCTCTGGCATGATGATTTCACCCTTGAATTTTGGTTCTCCCATTTGACCCTTGATGCTACTTCCATTTACGGCAACATCTCCAAGGTATGCCAACAATTTTTGAGCACGGTTTTGACTACCAACCAAATCGAACAGTTCAGGGGTATCGTCGATGAATGTGGTCCAGCAGTTACCATCAATAAAGGTAGGGTGAGTGAGTAAAGTAGCCAAGAAAGGAATGTTAGTCTTGACACCACGAATACGGAATTCGATCAAAGCACGAAGGACCTTTCTTCGAGCGATTTCATAAGTAGATCCGTGACAAGTACATTTGACCAACATACTTTGAGGAAGTTAGTCATGGTTCAACAACAATAAATTTTTAGGGAAAATGAGAAAACCAAATACGAACCTATCATAATGAGGGGTAATAACTGCGCCAGCGAATCCGTTACCACCATCAAGACGAACTCCATTACCACCAGCCGAACGGTATACTTCAATCTTTCCGGTATCTGGTGAGAATCCTTGGGATGGATCTTCTGTGGTAATACGACATTGAATAGCAAAACCTCTGGTGGAAATGCGATCTTGTGTAAGACCCAATTGAGCAAGTGTTGCACCTGCAGCGATTTGAATTTGTGCTGCAATGATATCAATTCCAGTGATCTCTTCGGTGATGGTGTGTTCGACTTGAATACGTGGGTTGATTTCGATGAAGTAATAACGGTTTTGTTGATCAACCAAGAATTCAGCAGTTCCTGCGTTACGGTAGTTGACCGACTTGGCAAGTCTGACAGCATCAGCCAAGAGGTTGTCTCTAACTTGTTGAGGAAGATCCTTAGCTGGTGCGATTTCCACCACCTTTTGATGTCTACGTTGTACGGAACAATCACGTTCGTACAAGTGAACAATGTTTCCGTGGTTATCTCCTAGAAGTTGTACCTCAATGTGCTTTGGTTTGTCAAGGAATCTTTCGACGAAAACAGTTCCATTACCAAAAGCCGACTTGGCTTCGGATGTGGCACGGTTGAAAGAATCTTCGAGTTCGGATTGTTGTCGGACAACACGCATACCACGTCCACCACCACCATATGCTGCCTTGATGATGATTGGGAAACCATATTCATCGGTGAATTTCTTTACATCCTCGAATTTTTCGACAGCTCCTTCGGTACCGGGAACAACTGGTACACCGGCCTTGATAGCGATTTCTCTGGCAGATACTTTGTCTCCGAGGGAGTGGATAACGGTTGGTGAAGGACCAACAAACTATACAAGGATCTCATGAGTTATAATTCTCACATGTTTAGGACGACGAAGATTCCACTTACGATAAGTCCAGCCTTCTCGACGTTTCTGGCAAACTCGGCATTTTCAGAAAGGAAACCATAACCTAATGGAAAATTAGATCATGTCCTCAATAATTGTGAGGGATCCGAAATCACATACCAGGATGAATCATTTGAACGCCATGTTCAAGAGCAATCTTGATGATTTCATCTCCTGCCAAGTAAGCACCGACTGGTGTGTATTGACCCCGCTTTCCAATAACATATGCTTCATCGGCCTCTGTAACACAACATAATCAGCCTCTCTTCACCGTGTATACTTCCGATTTGTAGATTTGTACTCACTCTGCCTGTGCATGCTAAGACGGTCCTCATAACTATCAACTCGGTCAGTCGGATATCCATCTATATGATTATCGCCAAGGCGTTACCTAAAGACTGCGACTGTTTGCAGAGAAAGCTCGTGGGCCTAGAAAAAGAGACGAGTCAGTTTGATGCATGTAAGAAACGACGATGTGTGAAAGATCTAGAGAGGAAAACAAACAAACTTACTGTACGGAAAATCTGAATGACGAAAAGATCGGGTCAGCACATTCTGCAGCTATCAGCTTGTAGTAATTGGACGACAACATACACGAATAGCTACACAAAGTTAGTTTGAGTCACATCACACAACCATTGATTGATTGATGGGGGAAACTTACGAATTTCTCCACGATTGGCAACTGTAGATTACAAGAGATATAGATTAGCATATACTGCAGGAACTTTGAGACCTTGGTAGATTCATGATGGTCAGTCGATAGAATGATGGATGGATTGCTCACCAAGAATCTTCTTCAGTTGCATAATAGAGGAGTTGGCTCTGATGCGATGAACGGTATGTGGGTGTTTGATATCGGAACCCTCCTCAAAAACCTCACTGTAAGCTCCATCTCCATGAGGACCTTTCTCATCGTGGTGAGCCATGATTGAAATTTGGAGAAGATTTGGAATGTGATGTATTTGTTGAGCTTCTTTGCTCGTTGGATTTATCACCACGGACGGAGGAGGAGGGGCTTTCGGTTTAGGTTCGGACCAAGGATGGTATGGTGGATGGATAAGTAGGTAGCGTGTAAATTTAAAGTCTTGGTAATGGAGGGGTTAAAGTTGGGTGGTGGGAAAAGCTCTCAGTAAAAAGAGCTACTAATATAAATCAATCAATCTCCAAGTACCTAGGGCGAGTTGAGGAGTGCTAGGTAATCGTAGGTAATAAGATGTGGTAAATTAATGAAAACGCGTACACGGTACAGCGAAATCAATTGGGGGTATAATATTCTTTGGGAAGAAAGATAATCGAATGTCTTCTTGAGAGAGGGGGGGGGGGGGGGCGAGATAGATATATACTCCGTCGAGGAAGTATAAGAAGGAAGAAGTGGGAGAAGAACAGGAAGAAGAAAAAACAAAAAAGTAAGGGGACTCTCGACTTTTTGAACCTCTTTTCTATCTTCTCATGTAGGTAGTGAGTGAGGACTAAAGTAAAATAAGTAAATGAGCGAGAGGACTCAGAGGACTCAGAGGACTCAGAGGACTCAGAGGACTCAGAGGAGTGAATAGACCCGAGTTTTCTTTGGGTGATCTTGAGGCTTGTGCCATATGGTGAGGGGCAGGAAGGATATCTGACCAGGTTTATTTAAGTCTCACACCTATGAATTTCTTGGGATTTCTTGGTCAAGTCATCAAACCCAATAAGTCTCTTGGCCAGAATGCATTTCTCTCGATTCAAGAGTCTTGGAGAATGGAGCACCGATACATCAGTGGAGGCTTCGGTGCATGCTTCGGTCGATGGAGGGGCTCTGATCACACAAGAAACACAAAGCAACGCGAATCTCTGCCATTTGCTTTGCTTCACTCGGCGGCATACTCGTTCATGTTTTGATACTTTTGCTGATTGAAAAAAAGGCTTGATTATACCGTCGGCTATAAATAAGATGATGAGTAGTTTCTATCTATTATTGTACATGTTGAATCAGTCCGAGTACCTAGCTAATGAAGATATCAATTGTTTGGAGTTTGTAGTCTCTACTATTATTTTTACTTTTATATCGTACAGAGTACACAGATTCACAGATTCACAGATGCCCAGATCAACCCCACCATTATCACTTTAACT
The DNA here is from genome assembly GCF_014898535.1 of Botrytis deweyae. Classification (NCBI taxonomy): domain Eukaryota; kingdom Fungi; phylum Ascomycota; class Leotiomycetes; order Helotiales; family Sclerotiniaceae; genus Botrytis; species Botrytis deweyae. The sequence goes on from NW_024066217.1 coordinate 622,372, forward strand.
TTCACTCCCGTATGAAATTGGCCGACCGACCGTTCATCACAATAATACCCAGAATCCCAGATAGGCAAATGGAGAAAGTTAAAACGCTGCTGAAGGATCGAATGGAATGACGCTCCGCTGGCTCTCCGAGGGCCACTGCCGTGGAGGCAGAAGAGGAAGGTGCTAGCCTAAATAGGCATATATTGTATTATAAGTTCGATGCCAGAGCCTTTAGGGGTATGGCTGGTCCAATGGTAACCATGTCCATTAAATAAAATTCATTTTTCTGCAGACTATTTGCTTTTACTATTCCCGTTTTACGATGTTACATCTAAACGTTAATATATTGGAATTTTATAACCCAGAATCTAACCCAGAATCTAACCCGTCAACCAACCCATCATTCTATCTGTCCATCACTCCATCTGTCCATCACTCCATCAATTCATCATTCCATCAACCCATCACCCATCCATCATCCATCATCCCAAACCCAAACCTCTCGGAAATGTCTACTCGTACCCTGTGTTTTGACCGATCTAAGCGTCCCAAGTCCCGAACCAATCACATGCGCACGATAATCCTCTGATTCAGATCGCCAACTAGGAATAATATAATAATATCAATATCAAATCCAAATTCGTTTTGGCAATGGGAAATCGCTGATTCAATTGTATATCGTATTAGTTACCTAACTATGATAAACACCAGAGCAAAGAAGTATATAATAGAGAGACTATAACAATTACAAAAGTCTTGCCTTGGAATTGTAATATGCTTTAGTAGGGCGAATGGATTGAATAATTACTCATACATCGGTAGGTACCCCTTTATTAGACAACGATAGAAACAAAATGTATCTGTCCATCTTTCTATCTTTTCATTTTCCATTTTTCTATCTTTCCATTTGTCCATCTTTCCATCTTTTTATCTTTCCATTTTTTTTATCTTTCTATCTTTTTATCTTTCCATCTTTTTATCTTTTTATTTTTCTATTTTTTTATCTTTTTATCTTTTTATTTTTCCATCTTTTTATCTTTCTATCTTTCTATTTTTTCATCTTTCCATCTTTCCATCTTTTTTATTTTTCTATTTTTTCATCTTTTCATCTTTCTATTTTTCATTTATCTACAAGATATCGTATCTACAAAGTAACCCTTCAAAAATCATACAAATCAGCAAGATATCCTACCTACCTGCCAACCTACCTACCTCAATATAATTCCCGTTCATCATATATATATATTATAGTACTAACGCACTGCTACTAGCTACTTATTAAAATCACATTTAAAATAGTCATTTTACTACTTTTATTTTATAGTTTTAATATTTTTCAAATTAAATTTGTTTTATAAAAAACTATATATTTTAATTTAAAATTAATTAAAATATATAAAAAATTATATATTTTATTTTTAATAATTTTATATATTATATAATATGCAATTGAAATTAGAAAAAGAAAAAGTTATTAAAAGGACTTAAATTTATTAGCAAAATAAACAAAAATTATGAATTTTTATAAATTTATTTTTCAATAATATAAATAATAATTTAAATTATTTTAAAAAACTTTGAAAAATTGATTTTATTAAATATCAATATCGAAATAATATATATAGCGAAATTCAAATAAAATAATTTATTCAAAGTAATTAATTTAATATAAATCAAAAGTAGTAAAACGGCTATTTTAGGTGCGATTTTGATGAGCGGCTAGTAGCAGTGCTCGGTGACTGTACATATGCATTTCTCCGCGTCTACCCCTCCACCACACATTCCATCCCACCTCCCACACACACATACATCACACATCACACACATCAACCACCAGCCATCCAGCCGCGTGGGATATACACCTCCTACCAATAACACTCCATTCAATACAAACCAATATCGATCCTTTCCTTTCCTTTCCCTTCCTTTCCTTTCACCCATTGCCTCGCTCCGTCCTCGCATACATTTCCGATTATCGCAATCCCATCCTCCATTCATCATTCTCCCACGCGTCCTCCCATTTGCATCTCTCCTCTATCCCTCATCTCGCATCTCGCATCACATCACATCTCACATCTCGCATCTCGCATCTCCCATCTCCCAATTATTCCCACACGGCAAACCGTCATGATTTTTCCGTCTCTCGCGTAACAACTAATAGATACAGTACTGTACCTATGTACTAACCCAGTAACAAACAACAAACACCTCTCAGCTAACTTACCAATCCCATCTCTCTAGTTCTCGTGGGCCCTTCAATACCCCCCCAAAGAATGTGGTGGGGAGTAATACTCCAATCTCGATTCTCAAAACCGTGACCTACAAACCTACAAACCTACAAACCTACACACCTACAAACCTACCCAAAGACCAATCTCCAAAGTTACAAACCGCGGCTCGGCGCACAAATCGGCCGCCGGCGCTGAACCTGAATATTTCCGCTCCACGCATAATGAGGAGTTACTCATCCATACCTCCCTCCCTCCCTACCCAGTTCCAGTGTGACTCTTCCCAAGAAAATTTAATCTCAAAACCTGATCACCAAACTTTTTTCCCCCTTCACAAATACTGTCTGTACAATACAACCTCACAAGCGATATCGCCCTCGTTCTCCCTCCATATTCCCGAGGCTATGTTTATTACCTTGGGTATCGATCGATCGTTCTATCCATCCATCTCTCAATCCTGCAGTCTAGATGCATCAGGCTGATTATCGGTATGTTACTGTTACAGCGTTAAACGATTCGCTCTCTAATTGTCCGAAATCTTTCCCCAAAACCACAAGCACAAGCACAAGCACAACTACAGCCGCAGCCGCAATATCCAACTCCAATTCCAACTCCAACATCCATTCCCCCTTCAAACCTTTTCCCCTCCCCTCTCTGCCTCAAAAATTCCCACCCAAAATACCACTCTACGCTTACCTTGACCCCCCAGCACCCCAGCACTCAAGCCTCTCAGCATCGCATCGCGACCCATTCCATCCTCGCCATCCCACGAACCCCCCAACCCCGCCAAGCCGGCACGCCAATCTGTCTCGAAGCCGCCAAGCCTTGATTCCAGATTCTCTAGATGCGCCTTCCTACCTACCTACCTACCTACCTACCTACCTACCTACCTACCTACCTACCTACCTACCTACCTACCTACCTACCTACCTACCTATGAGTCTACTAAAGTATTTGATTTCCACGCCCCATCAAACCCATCAAACCTATCCAAACCCTCCCCAACCTACCAAAACCCCAACCCCATCCAGATTCCAGATTCCAGACCCCTAAACTCTCGGTGCATACCCGGTGTCATAGCCCTCCCCAAGCAACTTGGCACATCAAAACATCCACCAAAACAAACCATCAAAACATTCCTCAAAACACCAACCCCTTCCCTCCCCAAGAATCCCCCCAAGAATCCCTCCAAAAAACTAAAACACCCCCCTTCAAAGTTCAAAATGCCTCAGTAACATCGTGAAACCCTCTTGCAGAATTGGCATGCTTGGCCTAACCCACCCCACCCCATCACATCACATAGCATAGCATAGCATAGCATCACATAGCATCACATAAATCTCACCTAACTAACATAACATCACATAAATCTCATATCCCACACAAATCACACACGCCAAATCTGCAGAACATCACATCGTATCCTATTGTACCCGCTCTCCCATCTCCAACCTAACCACCCACCACCACTCACCACCACCCACCAAACTTCACACTGCGCATCTAGAGACCTAACCTAATCAGCAAATTCCCAAGCCCCTTGGTATTTATGGATATCTTATAAGGTTTTGAATTTTGAATTTTGAATTTTGAATTTTGAATTTTGAATTTTGAATTTTGAATTTTGAATTTTGAATTTTGAATTTTGAATTTTGAATTTTGAATTTTGAATTTTGAATTTTGAATTTGAATGCTTACTTAGTACCTACCTACCAGTACGTACCTACCAGTACGTACCTACCAGTACCTACCTACTACTACTACTACTACTACTACTACTACTACTACTACTACTACCTAGATAGATAGGTATATGTAAATCCATTGCGACGATCTAAACGGTGTGGACACTGGAGAGAAAGAGAGAGAGAGGAGGGGGGGGGGGGGGGGTATGCGTGCGGATTCTAGTTGGACTGTTCAAGAGGTTTGTTTGTTTGTATGTTTGTTTGTTTGTGTGTATATATATGTGTGTGTATATATATGTGTGTGTATATATATGTGTGTGTATATGTGTATATATATATGTATATATATATGTATATATGTGTATATGTGTATATGTGTATATATATATGTATATATATATGTATATATGTGTATATGTGTATATGTGTATATGTATATGTATATGTATGTATATATGTATATATGTATATGTATATGTATGTATATATGTGTATATGTATATATGAATCTAAAAAGTAAGTACCTAGAATATTCAAAGAGTGTGAATTTGTGAATCCAACTATAACATTCAAAGACTTTAAATCTATGAATTTATTTCGAATATCGAATTGCTTTCAAACATCGAAAGAGGGGTAGGGAATATAGTGGCGACAGGGTTTCCCATAATCCAGGCTGCAGTCTCACTTTAATCTACAAATAGGATCTCTACATAATACCAAGGCGGGATCAACGGGACGGTGCGAGCATGGCACAGCATGGCACTTTTGGTATCACTCCATTCAACATCAAAACTTTTATAAAACAAGCTTTTAATTTTCTCATACTGTGCAGAGGTACATCAGAGAATCTAAAAGCAGACCAATCCATCAACGCTCCTCAAACTATCAGTTACAAACATGGTGAGTCCCCCATTGAACAAGGAAAAGGTTTCCACCCAGTAAATGCTGCACCAAGCATACAATTACATCATCATCATGGGAATGTACCAAGATGTAAAATCTGCATGAAATTCCAGACCAGATGAAAAAATCAAGAAAATGTTACAACCCAAATGCAATATCATTATGTATAAACGCGTTTTTCATCCTCAACCATCATCTAAAATCCTCCAAAACCTGTTGGTTGTGGTGCAAATCCATTAGTGTGACCGAACTGGGCTGGAGATGCACGTCCGGTAGGTCCAGCGGTGATCATTAGACGATTACCTCCGAGAATTGGAGTATTGTCCTCTTCCTGAACTTGTGACTTCTCTTTCAACTTCCTCTCTTCATTATCCTTCTTCAGCTCAGCAATAGTAGAACTTTGTTGGGCCAAGTAGTTGATCATGAATGGCATAGTAAAGTCGGTAAGACCATGACGCCATGAAATTTCCATGACAACATGGACAGGAATGAGATCGTAGCAAGCATAGAGCATACCAACGTAACATTCACGGCTGCCGATATCAACGAACTAGTAGAATGATTAGCAAAGGAATGAGAAAATTGGATTACACATTGAACTTACATATCTAAGCAACTCCTCAACCACATCTTCCTTGCCAGAAATAGCAGCAGTCTCAATTGCGTCTTTGAAAAGCTTATCTTGTTTTGAAAGAGCAATGGATTTCTCCCAGCGCTTGTTGTTGCGGTAAATGTTGGAAGCGATTTGACGGAAGAAAACTAAATCGTGACGCTCTAATCGTTGAGCAAGCTCGACGGCATCATAGTTATCGTAATTCTGAACTGAATCACGGAGGGTCTTGTAATCTTCCTCTTCAATCAACAAGTCATGGATAGCACTGTTGACAATCTTCTTATTCTGGGTCTGAACGTTGAGAAGGAAGGGTTTGATGAGAGGGATGTTGTCGGATTTTTCGAACATCTTGACAACACGGTTGACGTCGATTCTTGGAGAAAGTGCTTGAAGAAGATCGGTAATGAGAGATGGTTGCTCTTGAAGATAGAAGTTTAGAGCGCGGTAGTAGATCTCCAAATTTGCTACCTTAACAACGATATCCTTGAATGAGTGGTGCTCCCATGCGTCGGCAGCTCTCTCCATCATTGCAAGAGCGGCATTGTCCCACTCATCATAATGGCAGTACAAGAAAATCAACTCGGGCCAAAGGTGAGCTTCCTCGCACGCACGAATTACCTTGGGAATATTGATTCTGCTCCAGAAGAGCTTCAAGTGCTCCATTGTGCGGTCTGGGTGATATTTGGAAAGGGCAACGCCAAGGGCTGTAAATAATCCCATGTGAGACTATGTATTCAAGGTTAGCTTCGTCTCCTAGAGATGTTGGGTCTTTGCTTGAGATATTTCTTACACGTTCAAGACCCAAGCCTTGCTCAAGCAGAGCAATAAGTTCGTCAAAGTAACCATTGTGTTCATATTGCTTGACTAAGTTCTGCAACTCCTCAGCATCAACAATCAAATTGAGACCACAAATCTGGGCAAGGCGGAATTCCTTCTTTTCAACACAAGCAGCGTTGACTTGCTTCCAGACCTTGATATTGTTGGCCTTTCGGGCACATTCCACGGCAGACTGGTATTCCTCAAGATGAACGAGGGTGGTGGCAAGTTTGGCCCAGTTTGAAATACTAGTGAAGAATATCTTCGCAGCTTGGTGGAATCCTTCAGCGTATGCCTTGTCACCCGATTCTTCGATATCAGCGACATTGGTTCCTCTGAGGAAGTCCTCAAGTTCGCTGAGTTGATCGGTACGAGCATATGCAAAAGCAAGTGCAGTATCAATGGCAGGCTCACGAAGAGTCTTACGGGCCATACGAAGGTATTTGATAAGGTCCTCGTCCTTTCCAGCATGAGTTGCAATTTCAATGACTTCGAGATAATTGCTTGGATCATCGGCGCGAATGTACGAGGCAATACCATCGCTTACACGTAGACCATCCAATTGAGCCTTGGCGACCCTACTCCATACTTCGGGAAGCTCCACTTTCTCAGCATAGTCGTTCGCACGATCGATACTGACAATGTGCTCAACGAGTACATTTGCAGCGTTGGTGTGGTCGTTGATCTTCTTGTAAACCTCGAATGCTTCTTCGTACAAGCCGACTTCAATACAGATAGAAGCTACATCCGCCGGGTTAAATGCGTCTAATTTGTGAATGTAATCCATGACTCGACCCTTATCAGCTTTAGTAGCGGTGAGAATGAGAAGATTTTGCAAGCTCTCATTGTCACTGAAGGGCGAAGGCTCGAGGACAATCTTTTCGAGCAACTCAATTAGTTCGCCCGGAAGATCAGCACTAAGGAAAGATGCGACTGCAACAGAGACCTTTTCGGGTTCAGTTGATTCGGGAACAGCTGTAGAAATGATTTGATCAATGACGGATCGGCGATGTATATTGTTTTCCGAGAGAACAAACTCCCAAAGCTCTCGATCAGCTCTCTCCAAGAGATAGCGAGCTTGAACTTTGTACATGGAATTTTCATTGGTGATGTTAACAAGCTCGAGATCGTTATGTCCCTTTCTGAAACAAATGATAGCTTTCGAATAGTTAGCAAAGAAATCCGGCAAGTTGATAAGAAACCGGTACTACCGATTATTACGTGGTGAGCGATATGAAATTAGGTTGTCCACTTCCAGGAGACAATATAACACAATGAATCGTATTGGTCGTGACAATTGGCACTACCGAATTGTAATGTACAAGACGAGCAAAAGTTTTCAGAAAATAAAAAAAAAACCAACTCACCAATTCCGGGGTCGCGTTTTGCTGCATACGAACTTAAAAAGGTCAGTAAATGAAACGATAAATGAGGGTGTAGAAGACTAACCCAATGAGCAACGTATCAAATTGGTTGTTGTTCTCAAGCCACTGCTCTGGATTATTGTTACTATTTTTTTTGTATTAGCTACATCGTACCATGCCCTGTGTGATGATAAACATACCTGTCGATGTATATCTTTGCTAAAGCATTGTATACAGCTTGTTGCTGGTTACCTGCAGCCAGGGTTGCCTCAAGGAATGGCAATAGAAGCTTAAGACGGTTTCGTGTTTCAACCTCATGAACAAGTTCATCGATAGGGATGGAAGCATGATTGACTGAGTTCAAAAGGTTCTTGATAATTTGCTCATCACAATCAACATCAAGTAAACCACCAACAACAGCAGGTGTTCGGGCTGGGTTCACACGCTGAACATAGACCTCGATAGATTGAAATTGTTGATTTTGATAAAGGTAGAGTACCAACTCGTGAGTAAAGTTGAATCGATCACAGACGATGATGAGTGGCAATTGCTCGGTCAATTTGGCTTCCTTTAAGAAGTTCTTTACGCGTTCAGGATTGTAGAAATTGGAATCTCTGCAAATGCGTTCCACCTCGTTGAATTGCTGCATCTTGGCGGCGCTCTCAATATATTTAAACACGACGTTTTGATCTTCGCTCAAGTTGACAATGCTACCAAGATAATGGTAGAGACCCTCGGCAGTCTTGTACTTCTCGAAAAGATCAATCAATCTGACAGCACCGAGTAAATCAGAGTATTTGACAGCGATTTGAACAACAGCCGCAAGGTTTTGACGAATGTTTACCTTGAGCATAGCATCAAGACAATCTAATGACTGCTCAAGGGACAAGCGACCAAAGTAACCAGTGAGCCATTCTTGACTGAAAGTTGGCGAAGCAACAATATTGACAATTACGCGTTTGATGGCTTCAGGGTCTTCATAGTGCTCCAAAGCTCTTTGAGAAAGGCCGGCTTGCTCACACAATTGTGCGATTCTAGGCTTATCATAGTGTGAGAACATCTCATTACCAAGAATGGCGTCGGCAACTTGAGGAGCATTCATGAGATTCATTTCAAGAAGACGAGTCTGCAAGTGTCCTTGCTCTGGCTTATTTTCCTTCAATGCATCAAGTAAGAATCCCGTAGCAGGTTGAACCATTCCTTGAGACTGGAATACATCTACAACACGCTCAATATCGACAAGTGAACCACCCTCAGTGTTTGCCAACTGTGTAGCGAACTCGGCTCCCTTTTCGGGGTTGATGGAGATGATGTTACGAAGTAATTGGACATAGTCTGGTTGATAACCTGCTTGTTGGGCGTAAGGTAAGATCTTCTCGAACTGGCCGCTCTCTGCGAAAGCAGCAACAACTTTGTGAGGAACGTTTGCCTTGAGATAGATAGCAAGTGCAAGCTGTGTATCTTGTTGACGGACAATGTCACCTAATTCTTCGGAACAGTCAAGCTTGTTCTCCTTCATCCACTTTTCAAGAAGATGCTTTCGGTTCTGGGCCAAGACAGGTCGTACAAGCTCCAAAGTCTCGTGTTTATTCAGCGATCCCTTGTCAAGTAATACACCAAAGTATTGCAAGATGACAGATAGTTGACCTGGAACAGCCGGTACATTCTTAAGACGTTCGATGGTTTGTGGGGTTCGCAAGAAGCCGCGAGGAGAGTTTGCAGCGATCTTTGATGCCTCCGAGTAATTCCCTGCAGACAAAAGTTGCTCGAATTGGTTGGCATAGAGGTTGTCCGCACCAGGTAGACCGGCTCTCGAAGCAAGCTTGACGGCTAAACCAGAGTTTGCAGGATTTTGGAGGAGGTATGGAATAATTGTCGTTTCATCAACAGATACCGACAATACCTGTCCTCTGCGGTTAACACCAACAAGTCCTGCGGATTCCGAATCGCCAGCTGTGATGAAAATCGTCTCGCTCGAGATACGGTTCATGAAAATACATGTACCAGTTTCAAGATCGTAAAGGTGAATAAAGCCGTATTTGGTAACCAAATAAATAATGCTGTATTTTTGTGAAACTTGCATTGCAACTGGGAAATCGTTTACGGCTTCAGCAGGGAAGTAAACATCGACTGCCTTCTTCGAGAATGTTGGATTTGAAGCTTGGTGGTCGACCTCGACTATGTGTAGCTTTGCGCCAGTAGCAGTCCGAACCGAAAATGTGAATACCTTTGTATCTGCTGGGGCCGATTCCAATCGTAATGTACCGAATGCTGCCGCGTGACCTTCGATAGCCTGACTGATGCCTCTGTCTTTTGAATAAAGTTGCATCGCTCCTACCACTCGTCCTTGTTGTTGTGTAATGCCTACGACTACCATCCACTTTCCATCGCCGCTAACACGATAGTTGATAATTTGGCATCCCTAGCATAACATTAATACCGATCCTTTTCTCAAAAATAAATAAGACTCACAGCAAGATTTGGATTTCTCTTGAAGACCTCTACCGGGGAAGCCTGATTTGGGTCAAATACATCCCAGTGATAAACTGTTGTATCAGTAACCAAACCCAAGCTTGTCTCACTGAACCATTTCCAGAAGACAACATCTTCGTTCATGGTAGCAGACTTCAGCTTTGCCTTGGCGCCCAAGTCAAATATCTGTAAGGTCCTTGATTGTGCCTTTAATGCGATGACCTGTTTCGACCAGTGCATGATGGCACTATCCGCCTTAATAGGTCTTCGAGTGACAGCATTGTTCTGCTTTAGATCAACGATGACGACTTCTGGTTGTGCAGCTTCGTTCTTCTTTTCTCGTACGCAGATGTAGGAATCTGACTCCAGTGTCTATTCGAGTAGTCAACACATGCCCAATGCTCAATTCAAAATTACGGAATTACTTACACACGAATTAAAACCTATCGATTGTGCCTACAGGATTAATTGTTAGCAAGCCAGATCGAGATTGGGTGTTTGAAGCTGAAGTCGTTATGGCAGAAGCTGGTGAGGATAGCTGTGTTGTGGCTGGTACATACCTCAACCCCGACACTTGTTAACTAAATTAAAGTCAGTAAACACAAGTCAACAATCCCATCATCGCACAACTCATATCATACCTGGAGAAGCTCCGTAAACTTGATTGGTAGTGGAGCCATATTTACTGGTTCTCTGATCTATGCGATCAAAGGAAATGGCCTTATTTAATTGTTGACCCAATGTAGTGGGCAAGCTATCTGCGCAGAGAGGCGCTGTTTACCCAGAAACGTGCTCAATTAAAAACAAACGGAAGTTTGAAAGTACAAGAGTTGTGGAAATTAATTAAGAGGATTCAAGAGATACCCAGACTAAGGGTATGTTGCGGAATATGGGATTTGAAATGTGGAGAGGATATGTGGTTGTATTGCTTCTAAAACTGGCCTTGTCACTTGCGACGACGACAATTGTAAACGGCTGGATCAGTGAGCAAGGAACGCGCTAATCCGGTTTAGTCATTTGAGCCAGCCGCGTCACGTGATAGGATATCTAAGGGGCACGACCTTTTTCACTAGCGTTCAACTTTACGTCAACACTCATTTTGGCAACGATGAAGCTATCACACCGATGAAGCTATCAATCTTTCTGAAAGTTTCCAAAATACAATGATTCGCTTTCACACCTAAGGCGGCTCCTGATTGTGTTCCACAAGGTTCGGCTTCTAGTAGTGAAGCTGTGGGTAGACCGCGTCTCCCGGAACAGCATTCTTGTATCTTTACAGTTAGATAAAGCTGCTTGCTTGATGAATCGGCAATCGCTTTCTACGATATAGTTGTTTGGCATGACACGATTCTCGCCAGATTGTTCATTTTGCTATGTTATCTGCTTCAAAAACGGCATATGTACACAGCTTTACCTCATCATTGTTTTCTTTTCGCGTTTGCTTTGTTCCCCTATCAAGCAGACCACGCAGACATGTTTGTCAACCACCAGTCAAGTGTATTCGGTTTATGCAGCATCCGAGGTGGATGTATTGTTTAGAGAATTTTAGGTTCTCGGGTAGTTCTGGGGGTTTCTCTAGCTTCAAGATACTCAGTAACAACATCTGATGCACGATCAACACTCAAATCATCATTTCTTATTAAATTCATCGTCCCTGTCACACGTCAAACTCTTACAGATCCCCATACTCACAAAATGTTCCATTCCGCCAATGACATTGCAAGTATGACACGTAGCCTGTCGTCATAAGCTATACTTATACTATATCCTGTATTGTTCGTTCCCTTGACTCATTGTTACCATTGTATTCACAACCTCTTTCTTTCGAGACATTGTCTTCAGTGTCTTCATCCTCAATCTTATAAATTTGCGTAACCAAAATACCTACTTCCTTCCCGGTGCATTTCGGTTCGGGATGCTCTGGAATATGCTGTAATATCCCCCTTTGACTACTCTTATCCCCATCGCTAGCATTTATGCTTTCATTATAATTATCTGCAGTGTCGTTCCCAGCTTCCGTAACCATCGTCGTTGCAAGACCGTCTTCAATATTCCGTAATCTGATGGCGCGAGCTTTCATGTAGCCTTTTTTATGAGGTGTTGCAATGGTTGGAGGGCTGGGTCTATCGTCTGAGGGGCCATAGGAACCGTTTCCTAAAGCGAAACGGAGTATCGGTCTGAGAGCACTGAGACATGCTGCTATTATTCCTAGACCGATTTCGATGGTAGACCACCAGACGATGGGAGCCACGCCATAGAGATAGTCAACTGCTTTTGCATAGTTGGGAAAATATTTGACACGAATTATCGTGGCTATGCTAGCGAACATACCCATTCCTAAGAGAATACTGATAGCGACTTTGATTCTGGGAGAGAGTTTCAAGTTCCATACTATGAATGCGGGGATAAGGGCAGTAGACCAGTCGGTGATGATGTTCATGCCCGAGAAACAATAGCTTAGGATGAGGATAGCATTGATACTGCTGCATTTCCCATCGGGAATGGTTTTGTCCCAGGTGAATGCCATGGGTCGACATGTTACAATAACAACTATGTCGGAAATGAGGACTGTCGCTACGGACCCTGCCATGATTGCGTAGAGAATTTTTCTGTAGGTCAGGCTGGGTGTTATGCGCATTAGGGAGATACAGATGCTAGCTTTGACTGGCAATGTACCTGTCAAGGTGAAAAGTTGAAAGAGAGTAAAGTACTGTTCTCTTTAATTAGCGACCTTAATTTCAATACCACTATTCGCATGTATGTACTAACCTTGACTGCAGGCTCCATTTCTGCGGCAGTAATAGTAAGGTTATGAACACCCAGGCCATGGATTGCGGACATCGTCGACATGGAGACATTCATCACAAATATGATCTATATCAAATTAGCAAACTCGCCAAATTATGAGAAAAGGGTACTCTATATACCCATCCCAGCAGTATCATCCAATCGTCCAAGCCGAACGCTTCACGCGTTACCCGAACCAAGCATCGCAATGCTAATGTAATGGTCGATAGTCCAAGAAATACAAAATTGACAATGACAATTGTAAGAGCCCTCTGTTCTAAAACCATGATGGTCTAGTCTAATATGTGCTCAGCACACCACCGGCACTCTTTTGATGACGTGAACCTCGGAAATGAAGCTACAAACAGAACGATCGAATAGCACAACTGCCAGAGTCATGAAGACAAGTGAACTCCGAGTGAAATGTTATAAGTTGCACAGAGCGGTTTTAGGTCTTAGGGAGTTCTTTAAAGTCGAGCCTTCAAGAGCAAAACCCTGAGGGCTGGGCTGAGGTTCCATATTTGCGGCTCTTTTTGCAAACCTCAAAAGTTTAAAAAGCAATGTTATACCACGAAAGGATACACAGCAGTTTTAGATCTGTGCAAACCTTACCCTTTAACACAACGAATTGTTCAAGTATTGTCAAGAGCCATAGGCTACACCATGTCTAAAAGGAAGATCACCAAACGGCAAAAATCTTATTTCCATGTGGGAATCATATAACTACCAGCAATTTTTCATGCAGGCTAGGAAATTTTAATGTCGGTTTGCCAGGGGACAAATATTGATGTCTTCTTTCGTCCTCGTCGGACCACACACCATGGGGTCGATGAGCCGAGCAAGCCCCATTTGGGAATACATCATATTCGGAACACCTGCCCCGAACAAGGTATATAGAGTACGGGGTAATACAAACGTTTCGTGTAGTAATACCCATGGATGTTACAAGTCGTTCCATTGTCATCTTGCTTTCGTTCAATTCAGAAATCGTCCACTTTTATCAACGTCCATCCCTTTCCTAATGCGGTCAGAAACCGTTTGAAAGGATTCGGGAGTGGAGAGTGTGGATTGTTGTCCCTTGAGAATACATTTTCACACATGAGTGTGGTTCGGTCGACAGGGAGAGAATTGTAATATGTTTCGTTGTACCACTCCACTCATTTATCCACTATCCACTTTTGAGATGATCTCCGTTGAATTCCCGGAAGCTTATTTCATGAATTAATTCATATGATTGGATGGGTGAAGAATATTGGCATCGTAGGTGGAAGCGTTGCATATTTTTGATTTATGGCGGTGGCAGAACTTGGGTGAGTTGCACATTTGATATATCATATTGTCTAAATGGTGAGTATGCAGAGCGGCCCGTTATTCTCCAAGCATCAGGGCTCTTGTCCATATGAACAACATGATTTTTTCTCCACGTGGTGATCAGGTCCAACAAGAATTTGAGAGTTACAACGTTTCCAAGTACTCTCACAGTCAGAACGCATGCAGCTTCGAAGCTAGTCAATGCACATGCCACGCGATAGGTAACCACGCTAGGAATGGTCTTGATTTCCTAGCTCCGGACCTGTGTACTTTCTGGCGGGACAAGTACAGTATATAGAAGGACTATAATATCCCTTTGCATATGCTACGTGATAGTAAAATAGACTAGGAACGATCTTGGTTTCCTAGCTCCGGGCCTGTGTACGTTCTGGCGGGATAAGTATATAGAAGCGCTTTGATCTTTCTTTTCATCTGCAGAATAACAAACTTCCAGCAATTTTTTTTTCTCATTGAAGATTACGAGGCACGACGACACGGATTACGCTAACAGTCAGCTGCGAATATGGCCTACAAAACCTCATTCAGAGTTGTTATCATTGGAGGCAGTGTGGCTGGTCTCGTGTTGGGCAACATGCTTCAGCTGAACGAAATCGATTTTATCATTCTGGAGGCCTACCCCGCCATAGCTCCCCAAGTCGGGGCCAGCATAGGATTGCTCCCTAACGGCAACCGAATCCTCGATCAATTGGGATTGTTCGACAAGATTTTGGGACTGGCGCCTCCGGTTGAGCGGTTCAATTTTCGCAATAGCAAGGGTGAGAGGATCGCAGGTCATTCTGGGATGAGACATTCTTTCGAACAGAGGTAAATACATACATACGGGTGCTGTTGGGAAAACTAGAGTATGTTCTAATGCAGTATAGACATGGATATCCCATTTTGTTTCTCGATCGTCAGGCAGTGCTAAAGGTGCTGTATGATAATATTAGAGATAAGTCGAAGGTTCTAACCGAGAAACGTCTCACGAAGATCGAGATGAATGAGAAGGGCGTCAAAGCAATCATGACGGATGGATCGGAATTCACAGGTGATATACTGGTTGGTGGTGATGGGATTCACAGCAAGACTAGATCGGAAATGTGGAGGCTGGCTGAAGAGAAAATTCCGGGCTATATCCCTGCTGGGGAAGAGAATGGTAGGTCTTTATTTGTTTGTTGATTCCTGCCATGTGGTGGGTTTTCATTGCCCTAGGTTTGAAACATATCTGGAAGCGGGGTCTCCATAAGTCTAGACTGCGGTCAGAAAATCAATGCTTCTTGGGGAATCCTGTCAGAGCATTTGATGTTTCACAGTGTTCAATGCACTTCAATTGTGGAGTTACTTTCATATGATGAAAGCTCAGATCTAGTTTGCTAGTCCAGACTATTTCACACACTATCAAGAAGTCAAGTTTCAAACATCAATCACGCCCAGCTCTCACGCCAAACACCAAACACTCCCTTCCCTCTCAATACCTTAAAATCCCTCAACTAACTCCATCCCAGCCCCTCCTTGCGACTACAGCTGCATCTTCGGCATCTCCAACCCGATCCCCGGTCTCGAACCGGGAAACCTGCACTCCGTCTTCCGCGAGAAAAACTCCTACCTCATCAACGGCGGCCCCGAAGGCCGCGTCTACTGGTTCTACTTCTTCAAACTCCCCACCACCCTCTACGGCCGCGACATCCCCCGCTACACCAAAGCCGAGGAAGCCGCCGTCCTCAAAGCCCACGAAAACGACCCCATCACCCCCGAAATCACCTTCAAAGTCCTGCAAGACAGCAAAATCACCTCGACCCTCACCGCGCTCCCAGAATACGTATTCAAAAAATGGCATTTCGAGCGCATCGTCACGATTGGAGATTCCGCGCATAAATTCAACCCCATCAGCGGCCACGGCGGCAACTCTGCATTCGAAACTTCCGCCGCCTTTGTCAATTCGCTCGTGAAATTGCTGAACGTCTCCCCCAAACCCACAACGTCCCAAATCACAACCATGTTCGCGGATCTCCAGGCGCGGCGCGAATCGCGCGCGATGATCCTGAAAGATGCGTCGCACGAGCAGCAGCGCACCGAGGCCATGGACGATCGTCTCCACAAATTCATCGCGCTGACGCTCTTGCCCCTCACGGACACCGAAGACGTCATGTTTAATTTCTCGGGAAACCAGCCGTACGCCGAGAAATTAGATATGGTGGAGCTTCCGCCCCGTCCCAAACTCATCCCGTACAAAGATGAGTTGGCGCAAGCCCCGGAATTGCGAGGACTGACCGGGTGGCTGCAAATGGCGGTTTATATGGCGCTGGCGGCGTGCGCGTATTATGGCATGTGGATGCATTCGAAGAAGGCGGGGTTGGCGGAGGAGTTTGCGGGGATTTTGAGGAGTCCGCGACGCGCGGCGGAGAAAGATCAGAGGTTGGGGGTGTTGAGTGTGTATTTCTATGGCATGTTGGTTCAGCCTTTGGCTGTCTGGTTGGTGGAGGGTTGTCGCAAGCGTAATGATATGAATCTCGTGGCTCTGTAAGAAACTCTCTTTCTCTTTCTCTTTCCCTTTTCTCGGTTTTCACATTTTCCAAAGAAAAAAACAACTATCAAGAAATGAAAAACTAACACCCATCACCCAGCCCAACCATCTGGCTCGCCCTATCCCAGTACTTCGGCTTCGGCATCATCGCCCCCATCTTCTACACCGCCTACACCCTCTTCTCCAACGCCGAACCTTACTGGTGGCCGCTCTCCCGTCTCGTCCCCGCTCACTACATGAAAGCGATTCTCCCCTGCCTCCTCCTCTGCTACATTATCCCTACGCTCCTCCTCATCCTCCCCCTCCCCCTCCCCCTCACCCTCACTCAAATCTTCCCCCTCCTCCCCCCCCTCACCACCCTCCTCACCTTCCTCAGCAGCACCATCCTCAAAACCCTCATCCCCCCACCCACCCAAACCCCCACCGCCTCCCACACCCCCACCGACATCCGCCCCCTGCGCACCCTCTACCTCTCCACCTTCATCCTCGGTCTCCTCCTCCACCTCACTTCTCTCATCTACATCTTCCTCGTCCCCAACCCCCTCCTCTCGCTCTCCTCCATCTTCCTCCCGACTCTCTCCAACACGACTCTCTCCAACATCCCCCCCTCCCCCCTCCACACCTACTTCCTCATCAATTTCTGGTCCTTCCACCTCGCTACCTACATCATGTGCTGCAACGCAGTATGGGACATCAAACGCGTCGGTCGAACCACCATCGATGTCGGCAAAGCAGCGGCGCTATTACTTCTCGCGAATGTGCTTGTGGGGCCTGGTGCAGCATTGGTGGGGTGTTGGTATTGGAGAGAAGTGCAGATGGCGCGTACTAGCGTTTCGGCTAAGAAATGAGTTGGTTTATTGGTACTGTACTCTACGACAAAATCGGCGGTTTAGGCGATGGATCAATCCAAGTAGAGAAAGCAGAAATAAATAAAGGTAGTGGTGGCCTGAGATCACATAGCACATACATTCCGATATCGAGATGTGAAAGTAGACAATAAATGATTAAGATTAGTATCTCTTTCTATTAATTTAAATAAGTAGTAGAGTTTAGTTGCTACCCCCTTCATCTATCTCTCCATTTATACATATTCCATATTCCATCATCCATCTATGCATTCATCTATTATCTATCAAATCCTCCAGCCTTTCAGACACTTAACCCCTATCTCATGTGTCAAATCAGTATGAGGAGCCAAGTGAGCTGCCCTCACTTCACTTCAAAAGCAATAGCCATTTGGCCAAATCTTTCTTCCGAAACGCCAAAGGGGTATATAGTACAACGCAAAAAATGCAGCACATCCAAAAAAAGATCATAATTTTCATCCCACATGATCTAAAATGCAAACCGTAAGCTTGAAGTTATAACGATGAAATTGAAATCCAGCTCAAATCAGGAATTAAGCAGCAGCCATTTCAATTTTCTTTCCCTTAACGCTCTTCCATTCAATGGCCAAACTGCCAATAATAGTAAGTGCAGCCATAACCGCAGCCACCAAGAATGATTGAGTTAACGCATTGTTATAAGAAATTGTCACACCAGCCAAATATTCTGGTGCGATATCTTTTTGAATGCTAGTAGCACCTGTGCTTAAAACGACTGCTGGGTTGAGATCCGGTACATAATGTGCCAAATTCTGGGCAAGTTTATTTGTAAACACATTTTGACCAATGGAAACAAATAGAGCTCCTCCGAGTGTTTGGACAAAAATGATGACTGAAGTACCGGTTGGCACTTGAGAAATGTCGAGGACGGTTTGGCAGGCTATAAGAGGCTGTTGCATACCGAAACCAATACCGATACCAGCGAGACATTGGTAACCGATCCAGGCAGCGTGATTAGTGTCTGGCTTGAAGGTGGTTAGGAGACCAATCCCGATGGATGCGATGACCGAGGAAACGATCATAAGTGGTGCGTAATAACCGACTACTGTGACAAGGGCACCGGAGATGATACTTGAAGAACTAGTTAGTATGAAGTTCCGCGAAAATAAGGAAGATTGTACGAACCTGACAATGACCAAGGTCAAGACCATTGGTATGTTAGAAATGCCAGATTTGACAGCCGAATCCCCCTTGACGGCTTGGAACCAAATGGGAAGATAGTAGATCAAAAGCAGGAAGTATGATCCGAGACAGAAGGAGAACCATGCAGCAGACCACATGCTTCGCTTCTTCATAATGCTGGGTGGTACGGTGGCGCTATCTCCCTTCCAGAATTGGATGGCGATGAATATTCCGATCAACACTCCGAAAAGTACGAAAAGTGCGATGATACGTCCATTTCCCCAAGGATATTTGGTTCCACCCCATTGAAGTGCGAGCAATAGACAGATGATAGCTGGGATGAAGAATGCGGTACCGAGAAGATCGAATTCCTTTATGCGTTCTTTCCATGGGAGGTCTGCAACAGCTTCTCTATCGGGAGCTTTGAAGAAGACCAAAATAACAAGAACAGTAACTAAGAAATTGAACAATTAGCGATTGCTTTTCTCACAAAATTCTGGAGGGACTTACCAGCTCCAATTGGCAGATTGATTAGGAAGCACCAACGCCAAGTTGCTTTATCAGTCTGTTCAAGTCAGTGTTTGTGTCTTCGTAAAGTGAAATGTTACAAGTCAGACTTACGAATACACCTCCAAGTAGAGGTCCAGCGACAGAGGCAATACCATACATAGCTCCAATCAAACCAGTATACATGGGTCTCTTAACCAATGGGACTGAGTATGCGACAATGATCAAAGCACCAGAGAAGATTCCAGCACTACCCAAGCCAGCAATAGCTCTACCAATGATCAACGCAATTGAATTTGGTGCAACACCACAGATCAAACTGCCGAGCTCGAAGATACCAATCGCAACCAGGTAAACCCATTTTATCGAGAAGTATGAGTAGAATTTTCCAAAAAGGAGTTGAAAGGAAGCAGTGGTGAGTAAGTCTGGGAAAGGTATGATGTTAGTGGTTAAGTTCTACTTTCAACAGTTTCTTCCCCATGGGGCTACAAAACCAACAAATAGTAGGGATTCTTACATGCCGATCCGTACCATCCAACATCGTTCAACGAGTGAAACTGATCAGTAATCTTAGGAATAGCCGTTGCAATGATCGAGTTATCCTATTCGCCAATTAGAACACACATACACGAAACAATACCATGACCCTAGGGAAACTCGACAAAACTTACCAAAGCCATCAAGAAGACGGATAAACATAAGGCCAAACTAATCAACTGTAATTTAACTCCCGTTGGATATTCTATACCCTCTGCGCTTGTGTGAACTCTGTTCAACTCCTCTTGCTGTATCTCTGCTGCACTTTTTGTCTTCTTCAACTCTATAGGATGATCATTGTCGCCTTCATGGACCGAAGGCATCGTTTCCGAAGGTTTCTCTGACAGCTCAGCATCTTTCTTCATAGCTTCGCGTGCTAGAACCGCTTGTTCGGCGTCGGATTTCTCGTGCATGGTGCTTGAAGAACTGATCGAAGCACTGGTAGTGGGTGGTACCTTTTGGTCTGTCATCATTTGGTATCCCGTTGTATAATGTTTCTCTTGCTGATGAGACTTCTTAGAAGTACGGGAGAAATGAGTAAAAGACAGCTCCAGTGGGTACCTAGATATCGTTCAAGTAGTTGAAGAAGTAATCTTTAATTGACTACGAGGTATGTACTTTAAGAAGTCAGGTGTGAACAGTAAATATTGTATTTAAACCCTTGCCAACGGACGAATTCGGCGGGATTCCTCGTCCGTGTTTGGAGCGGAGGAAAGAATAAAATGAACGGAGGATCGAAAATAAACGGATATAGAAGATGATTAAAGTCCGATTGGAGAGACTTGTTGAAAAAATGGCCTTTGTGATAGATATAGAAAAGAAAAGAAAAATATGCCCGGTAGACTAGGGCAACCCAAGAAATTGGAATTCTTTGACAGATATCGTAGAGAAGAAATAGAGGGTCCAAGTTCAATTATGTTCAATGAGGTCCAATTATATAAAATTCAATTAAAGAATCCTGGGGTAAAAATGGTTTTTTCAATTAAGGTTATTTTTTGAGTCGTTCTTGGGCAGATGCTTGATGAATTATTAATCTGAGTAATAAGATTTAGGGAAAAGGTAAAAAGGGAAGAAAGACGATGAAGATTAAATATAATATACATGTGTGTATATCTATATATATATACCCCTTCATCAACCGATGAACTCAAATTCGAGAATATACAGAAACAAAAGAGTCATCGGAGAAGAAGCAGAAAAAGTCTCCAAACACTTTCCTCTCCATCGATCCCCTTCTACCTCAATCACATTATTCAATCAATTTCTCACTCACAACTCACCAGGGGAAAGCAAGAGAAGGAAAGGGTAAACATTTCCATCCACTCTTCATCCCAGCCAACCTTTCCATCCCTCTAGATTCTTCTCGACTCCTAACCGAATCCGCTCGCGTTGGAATGACCAGATCCATCCCACCCAATCACACCCCACGTAATCCGATGCGAGGATCCCAAAAGTCGCCGCGAAACATGGACACGGATGTATTCAAGTGTCCGACGTTCATCCTGTGTTCTCCACCTGGGTGTTCATTCATTCTGGGTGCGAAGATTACTCGCTTTGATCCCTTGCGGCCTGACTCATATTTACTCATCTCGTTCATTAATGATTCCATGAAGTACGACGTAAGAGTCTGTAAGACGTCGGGTGTTGGAAAACCCAGAGGAAGCAGGCGTCATGGTTTTCGTCTTGGAATTAGGATGGTCTTACATCAAAATCAGGCAGGTATTTCGCATCGTTCGCATCGCATCTTTTCTTGAACCGACGATGTGATGTGTTTTGAAGACCTGGTAGACGGATGAAATGCATGACTAACGGTGAGCCCGTTTCGTGAGCTAGCTGAAATGAACATTATATATTTATTTATTTATTAATTATTAGTACCTCTTGGGTATGTATCGAGACCGCTCTCCAAAAAACCCTCACACCCGTGGACCTTGATGACACATAGCTTAGTCAATGAAATACTCCTCGGTTACGATTTCCGATTTCCAGTATGACCACGATCGACTCATATCGACTCTGTTACATGCAAATCGCCATGGTGTCGTGTCGTCCTACAGCCTACAGGACACCATGTCCATTTCACGTACAATTGATTATATCACGCCCCCCATTACAACCTTGGAAGAGTCCAATACCTACCTAGGTAGTAGTCAAATGACAATATGAACAATTTCCATTGGATTCGGAATCTCATCGTCACCAATTGAATCGATATATGATATTTCATCACACTCGAAGATAATAAACTATATCACATATCATACACAACGACATATCCAAAGTAAAGATAACAAATCCCCTATTCTCCTATTCTCCTTGGAAAGTATCGTACTCCATACCTAGGTGCCCATCGTACATTATACCCAAATCCTAAGCTTCAGATTACAATCACAATTATACTAGGTACATATAAACCAACCGACCAATCAACTAATCAATCAATCAACCCCCAAACTCTCTCTAAAAGCATCAATACCGGTACACTATCTAGTATCTATCTACCCAGCTAACCCGACATCTAACCCGACATCTAACCCGAGCCAAATCTACATACGTAGTACAAAGTATAAATCTCACCACATAGCATAGCAAGGAACAATAAAATCATCTACATACTACCCACTTCTAACCGAGGATTTTAGTATGTACGTATATCTCTCTATCTCTATCTCTACCTATCTCTATCTCGCTCTTAGATACTAGGGAGCTAGGTAACTACATAGCTATCAACCTCATCTTCATCCCACCCATCCCATCCATCCCATCCATCTAATCACCACAATCATTCCATACTACCTACATACCTACCTACATACCCACCTCCATACTATCTACCCAGATACCAAAATACCCACCGCCTTCCTCCCCCTAACTATCTATCTATCACCACTGTCCTCTCCCTCAAAATATACCATTCTGTACACGTATCCCCATTTGACCCCTAATCAATTTATAAACCATAAGCTCACACCACCTTTGATCTTCACCTTCACCTATCACCTATCACCTATCACCCATCACCCATCACTCCCCCTCCCACTCCCCATCCCACTCCACTCCACTCCAAACACATCAACAAACTGATCACAGAAACTGTATATAAAAAAAAAAGATTCTTTTCATTATCGAGCTAGGTAACTTTTGAATGCCCAATCTATCAACCTCCCATGACCTCGACTACCAAGTATGCATGCGATGACCAGACCGGAAGAAGCCAAGAGTCCAAAGAGATTGAGACCCTTTTTATTTCCCCTGCCACCAAACCATCAGATCAAATCACCACATCACTTGCGTCACAAAATACATCGCTGCGTTTTCTTCTTTTCACTTCCATCTTGAAATTTCTACTTTTATGTGTGAAAATATTACACACGTCTACCTATCCACCCGCTTAAGAAGTGCTTGGGTCAAGAGTGACACCAGCAGCAATAGTGGCCCAACCAATCAATCTCCAATGCTTTTCAATACGACGACTTAGCGCAACCTTCTCTCCAATGTTTGTGCAGGCTGGGTTAGTCAAGAGCAATTTGGCTGCATCTTGCTTGACAGCCATGACCTTAGCACCAGTAGCAGTAGATCCAATGTTGACCATGAGAACCTCGTTCTTGGTGAGCTTGGTAACCTTGGCTTGTTTACCATCGGCAGTCTTAACACCCAAGAGACGACGCAACAGATAATAGTTGACTTCGATTTCAATGTAGATATCAGGAAGACGACCCTTGAGACCGAGAACAAAACCAACGAGACGATCGGCACGGCAAAGAGTTGGATCAATTCGAGTACCAACACCAATAAGTCCTCCTGGAACAGCGTATTTCAGTTCATTGTTCTCCGAGTTGAGAGTAATGATTCTGCTGAAAATTGGTTGACACTTAACACCTCCCTTTTCGTCGCGAGAAACGATACCGGGTCTAATCTCGATTTCATCACCCAACTTGATGACACCGTGCAAGATACTTCCACCAGCAACACCACCCTTCAATTCGTCAATTTCAGCACCCGGCTTGTTAACATCGAAGGATCGAATAACAATCATTTGTGGATCCATGGTGAAATCTCTTGGTGGAACAGGGATGTTGGAAACAAGAGCTTCGTTAACGGCATCGATGTTGAACTTCAGTTGGGCGGAGATAGGAATAATTGGTGCTCCACCTGCAACAGTTCCTCTGATGAACTTCAATATCGATTGGTAGTGTTGGTTTGCGCCTTCTTCTCTCATCAAATCGACCTTGTTTTGTAGAATAATGACTTTGTCGAGCTTCATAATTTCGATAGCTGCCAAATGTTCCGAGGTTTGTGGTTGGGGGCAAGTTTCGTTTCCAGCAATAAGTAAGAGAGCGGCGTCCATGACGGCTGCACCAGACAACATAGTACTCATGAGAATATCGTGACCAGGGCAATCAACGAAACTGTAACATGTTAGCTATTGCCGCTGCGTAAAAGTGCAAGCAATGATAACTTACGATACGTGTCTCAAAAGTCTGTAGGTACCGCTGCATCCCTCTCTTTCACAGGGTGGGTCAACCTCCTTCTCACTCTTATAACTTCTAAAGCATCCAGGTCTTGGGCACTCTTTGTTATCGCATTGGTAGATCTTTGCATTGGCATAACCAAGCTTAATCGTAATGTTTCTCTCCAACTCGTTCTTGAAACGAACAGTTTGTACTCCAGAGATAGCCTTCACCACAGTTGACTTTCCGTGCGCCACATGTCCAATAGTACCAATGTTGATAGTTGCTTGTCTTGCGATAATCTCTGGGGTGAGGGGAGTCAGGGACTTGACATCCAAGTCTTTTGGTTCTGTTTGGGGTGGTAAGGTAGGTCGAACAATAGCTGGCGCAGGTTCTTTATGTGATGATTTCTTTAATGCGGATTTGATGGGCTTCTCGTCAATATCCTCTACATTGTCGTCAACCTCTTGCGCATCGAGATTGGGGGATCCTGGGTTAGAATCGGATTCAGATTCCAGATCGTTTCCAAACTTGTCACCGTTCGAAGCCATGTTGGGTGGTCGTTCTCTGGTGGGTTTTTGCTGTTCTGTTTGCTAGAATATTTGCGTAGCGGGGTAATCGGGTGAAATTCCTTTATGTGGAGCTATCTGTGGTGGCTGAAATAATTTCAGATAACTCAAGATTCTCCCTAAGATACGATCTTAAATTCGAGAGATGATTCAAATGTCGTGGATAATACTCCTCGTTGACTGTGAATGGGCAAGATTTCGAATCTAGATAATATTCTTTGAAGTGGGTGACTCAACCGAGAAAATTAACAATCTCGGTCACCGTACTTCCGCTATTTCGGTGACTAACGGATACTGCCGGCCATGATGTATCAATCAATAAATTGATATCTTTGAGAACACAACTCATCTTGAATGGAAATTTGAAAGAATTGCACAAGGTTCGAAGCTAGTTTTACTTTCTATAAATCTATAAGAGAAGTAAAACACAATGGCAAAGCCAATTGCAAATTCCGTACAAACACTACCGCGGTTCTTACTCCCCAAATTGAGCTGGCAGACACGATCCTCATTACCCCCGCATACTATCCGAGCATTCAGCGCGGCAGCAAACAAGAATGGAAATTCACAAAGACATACTTCTAGTCAGCAGATATCCAATCGAGGACGATCCGTAGACAGCGGACACAAAGCTCGAACTAGCATATTACTAGAACCATCATGTCGAAGAGCATTCCACGCAACCCCTCGTCAATCTCGAGACCACCATTTCGACACCCTGAAGTTTGTTCAACGGTTACGGGATGAGGGATTCACAGAACCCCAAGCTGTGGCTATGATGAAAGTGCTCAGCGATGTTATTGAAGAAAGGTAATGATCCATACTCCTATACACATTCTCTCTTCAAGCTCTCACCATAGTCAACTAACCTCCATCCCAGCATCCAAAACCTAACCCGTACAATGGTCCTCCGCGAAGATGCCGCTCGCGCAACCTACACTCAAAAAGTTGATTTCGCCGCCCTCCGCAGCGAACTCCTCTCTGCAGATTCCACCGAATCATCCACAACCCGCGCTTCTCACGAGCGGCTCACCAATGATCTCGCTAAACTGAATGCTCGTCTGCGGGACGAGGTTTCCCGAACCCAAGCTTCTGTTCGATTAGATTTGAATTTGGAAAAGGGCAGGATAAGAGAGGAGGCCAATGTTCAAGATCTTAAAATCAAGGAAACGGAGACAAAGATTGAGCAGGAGGTAGCTGGGTTAAGGGAAAAGTTGGAGGGTGTTAAGTTTCAGACGCTGCAGTGGTTGATGGGAGTTTGTACTGGTACGGCGGCGTTGATTTTGGGTGCTTGGAGATTGTTGATGTAGGAAGCGTTTTCTTTGGTGGAAAAAGAGCAGTATTGATACCAGAATGCTTTGTGTTATAAATAGAACTGGATTATAGATTAATCATTGAATTTGACTGCAAATCTTAAACACTTCAAGTTGATGTGAACCAAAGAGTTGCAGTGACTCTACCTTCCAAGGTTATGTCGGATTATAATTCATATCACCATTGTGGGAGCTATCAATGTTTTCATTGTAGTACGTGGGATCATTTACTTCACAGCCAACATCAAATAAGATTATCTTCATTTCACTCATCTCCTAGAATCATCTGTAGCTATTCTATAAACACTCCATTCCGCCTGGCCTTCGAATTTCCACCATAAAAATGACTTCCGCTCATCCATTCTCCGTTTATTTTTAGGAGCGCATAGTGGAGATGCACTCTGGAACTTTCATCTTATATCCTGACGAACCTCCTCCTCGCAATGCTTTTCGAACGGAAACAAGTACTGATGGTCAAAAAGGGGATTTCCAATGAACAACCGAAAATATTGCTGAGCGAGACCAGATCATGATGGAACATACCCAGGCCCGAAAGCCGAAGGCACATCCGGTTTAATAAGTCCACAAATCCTAGGATGGTAACAAATTAAGAATATTGGCTCGAGGATAAACAGCGAGAAGCACTGTATCGACCTTTGTATGTAACCCTGCGCCTCGTTCTCACCACGTACCAAGCTCTCTTTACTACAATTTCTGAACTGACGCGAGCATCTGAGCGATGAGACGAAATAAGAAAACCAGAAGGCATATGAGATGATCTCAATAAGGAAAAGATCAACCGGCTTAAATGGTGAATTGGCTATCGTCAAGCGGATCGGTGAACCAAGTGGTAGTATTCTTGGGGTTTTTGCTGCGCGTATAGTTTTGTCGACATTCCCTAGTGCTCGTAGTTTCAAAGACCTTTAATAACAGAGCCGATCTGAAGTCATTATTGAACTTGAATGCAAGATGCGCTGGCTTGTTGCGGTAGATTTCGATATCACCTGGCACGAGTTCAGAGCTGCCGTCGAAGTCCTCATCGACAGAAGTGTTGTCAATTTTGTGTTCGAGAAACGGCCGCACGGATGCACTGACGAATAGTTTTGGAATGGGATGACCAGCTCCAAGAGTCGAAAAGACCTTTTCCACGTGGTCACCTTTCAAAATGGTTGGAGGAGACGGTCCCTTTCGTTCTTCCTTCAGAATTCTTTCAAGAACCGGAAGCATGGTAGTCGCTGGTCCAGCAACTTCGAGATCGTCTGCGGCAACTATGAAGTTTACGATCGAAGTAATCTTCTGTGTTTGGCTTAATCGAGAACCAAATGAGACGTTGCGACAGACCATATATTGTATGAGCGCATCAAAGAGATATGCCTCGACATCAAAGAGACATATCTGTTTTGGGGCATCTTCGTCTCCTGTGAGACCAATCATATTCTTTAAGCATTTCGAGTTGTCGCAAAGAAGCTTCGTCGGAACTGAACGAACTTTCGAGTCAGAGAGATTGACAATTGTAAGGTTAGCAGAGTTTTGACAAAGACCAGAAAAGGTGGTTCTGTAAAGCATGATTAGAATGTCCATTAGCCGTTCGAACAATGGGAAGTGGGCACATACTTAATCCACTGGCTCGCGGGCTCTAAACTGGTATCTCCGTCGCCTACCTGGATACGTGCCTTCTTTGTGACACGCTCAACCTAAGTATTGTCAGAAGCCGTACACTGATATCGTTATTTGTGCTCAACTTACCGACGTGCTTTCCAATCCTCTCTTCAACGAAACATCCTTCCGGCTACACGAACCTCGAACGTCGGGGCTTTCAAGTTCGTCATCTGAAGTCGATGTCTCTCTCTCCAAAGCTATAGCCTCTTCGACATTATAATCGCACAAAGCTAAGGACTCGATGCATTTATCAACCGAAAAGTGAGGAAGGTGTTTTTGCATTTCCTTCACTTTTTGACGCTGATCTTCTGTAATAGAATTGGATAAATCGAAATCCGGAGAACTGTCACGAGAAGCGTTCATTCTTGTTGAATCACGGACTTCATATTCTGGGCCATCACGTCTTGAGGTTTGACGACCATCACAGCTGGCTTCATGCCTTCTGATATTCGACTTCGAGACTTCCTTTTTGCACTTGACACAAATTCGCTTCGTCTTCATACGACATGATTTCTCGTGACTAGTTCGCGTCAACCAGTTCTTTAGTTCCGCCCCACAGAACTTACAAGTGCGGTTCTGTTCCTCATGTCTCTTGACCCGAGGACTCTCCTCGAAGGGTGGAATACTGCTCATCTCAATATCGGAGTTAAAATCCTCCGGGTCTGATTTGTCCACGCCTTTACCTTTATCGATAGATGGCTTTCGCAGGTTGGTGTAGTCAGGGCTGGCACGCAAAGTTGCATTATCTTCTTCTGACTTAAGGTCTTTGTCATCGTCGCTAGTGTCGACGAATAAGTTATTTGGTGTTTGGTGCAATAGCTCAGGTGGGGATAAAGTGGGTTTGGTCGACTCGTTGTCACTAGTGTCGCTAGAAAAAGAGCTTTCTGAATCTGACGACGAATCGACAAATAAGCTTTCATCTAATCTACTCATAGGACTGATTGCCGGACTGATACGCCTAGTAGATGCAAGAGCTACCTGTATCGCAGGATCCTTAGAAGCATCAACAACACCCTCAAATAATAAACCAATGGCACAATCAAGAGATCCCCCACAAACTTGCAGGGCATAAAAAGCCCACCAGATGGTCACATCCGGTGCCAGATTGATAATTCTTTCAACTTTGTCGCGCATCGTAACATCCCCAATTTCCTTTAAACTTGTGATGTAAGTGATCGGTAGATATTGATCTTTATTATGGCGTGTATCGTGAAGGAAATCTCGGGCCGCGTCCGATTTTCCATTGCTCTTAACTAATACATAAGTAAGATATAGAAGAGAGTATGATGGGTAGGATGGGAGCATTGCTGCAACTTTATCGCGGAGTTCCAAGTCGATAATATCGCTAATCTGGAAATCGACTCTCTTCGCTTCTTCTTTTGATGGCCGAAGAACGAGAGTGTTTGAAAACGTAGATGAGGAGGCCAAACTGTTTTGACCACTGGGTCTAATACTACCAATCATGATGAGATAGATTGTGGAATCCCAACAAGGAATTCAGTATTACCGAGTAATGAATTGCCGAAGATATGAAAAGGATAAATTAGAATAGCAATGTTGGTTCCTCGGAGTGGCAATGAGATTCTGCCTTTAGATCAAAAGCTTAAAGAAAGAATGACTTCCCTCCTTAAGATAGAGTTGATAAGATACCCAGGTATCACTC
Source organism: Botrytis deweyae (assembly GCF_014898535.1). Lineage (NCBI taxonomy): Eukaryota > Fungi > Ascomycota > Leotiomycetes > Helotiales > Sclerotiniaceae > Botrytis > Botrytis deweyae. The sequence goes on from NW_024066217.1 coordinate 651,759, forward strand.
TTATCGATGAGAGATAGTTTAAAAGATTGGCCTTGGTTATGCTAGATAGGAACTTCCGCGCGAGCAAGAAGTAGCGATAGAAAGTCAACACTTGGGACTGAGATGTCGAGAGAGACTTGCTATCAAAGTCAAAAGTCAAGTCTTCGGAGGGGACAAGAGGTCAGATGTCGAAGAAGATATGATTGAAGCTTGAAACTAAAGCGCAAAGTAGATAGTCTTGAAGCCAGAGGGAAAAGTTGGCGGCAAATACTATGTATCAAATCACCTATCTAGAAATGATGGGTAATAATAGAAAGCCAGCGCGAAGTCGGTTGATATCTGAAGAAGTATTTCAAGTTCAAAGAAACCAATATAAGAAATAAGAAGCAAAGTCAGTGAATCAGAAGGCTGTAAAGCAAACTGAGGAGCCAAAGGTAGAAAGAGAATAGTAAAGCTTCTGATCAGCTCACTTTTGCAAGCGTTTGCAATAAGTCAGCGCCAGCAAGCAAGATAATGGTGTTGTTGAAGATGAGTTTTCGAAGAGCCAAAGTTGTAAGTTGAAAAGTCAAAGATTGAAAGAGGATGAACGACAACAAGTAACTAACTACCCTACCTACCTCGAACCAAAAGCGGGGTAACCCCAAGTCCCCATTCCCAATCCAGAAAGCGCTCAAGCAACCAAGCTTCCAGGTTTGCTCAGCAGGAGCAACAAGAAGACCAAGCAGTGAATGCCCCAACCTACTTGGCAGAATACCTACCTACCTACATATCCCAAAGATGAACAACTTCCGCAGATACACCTCAGAGCTCAAAAGCGAGAAGAGAAATGAAGCAAGTATCCTATCCATAACCACCACTCGCAAAAGTGATGCGAGAAGTGCGTGTGAATATCTCACAAGACGTTGCACGTTGAGAACAATAACTATGAAGAGTGAGCGGGCGATCAATACTCGCAACTCCAACTATGTATTTCAGTCCCCAGAACCCTCTTAGCAATGGCCCAACCACTTTTGAATGTTTAAATTCATCAAGAACTTTCTCAATACTCCAGCCACTTCTAAGTGTTCAAATTGATGGAAAACTTTCTCAAACACACAATCTATCACATCGCCCACGCCAGTGCCATTGAGTCACTCACTCAAGGTGCCTGCACTACACAGTGATATTCAAAAGAATAACGATTAAGGGATTGTGAATGAATGACTGATTGATTAGATAGATGAGAAGAAGCTTCTTCCAGAGGAGTCATCATCTTCAATTTTATAATATTAATACCTAACATCTCTAGCAAGCCTCGATACCAAGTACTTGACACAAAATCCCTCAATCCTCTCTTGGAATACCAAATTCAATTCTGCCAACCAACGCCTCATATCGTAGAATTCGATCAAGTTTGTACCTAACCGATCCATCCATCCATCATGATAGACCCTACCTGGGTCTTCTTTATTCCTCATTCCTCATTCCTAATACCTCATGCATCGTACATTAAAGATTCGTAATTGTGCACTGATCCATTCATCGTCTCATATCCACATCTTCCTCATCAGCTGGTTCGACCCTGACCAAAATTTCCTCTAACAATCCCTCGAGGAAAACATCCACATCCTTCCCCATCCCCACTGGTTCCTGTTTATCCCAATGGTCGATTTCTTTGCACACATGTGCAAGCTTATAAACTAATTTTCGTAATTTCTCATGAGCAGCTTGTGCCCTTTGTTGCTTTGGAGTGGCTCCAGTCGTGCGAAAAGCATGTTGTAAGCGATACTGACGTCTTTTGAGTGCTTCTTCAAGCGCAGGAAAGATCACATCGTTCAAGGCATCGAGATCGCCGGTTGGACTAGCAGGAGCAGGTGAAGGCATAGATGATGGAGCTCTAGAAGATTGAGATGATATACTTTCTTGAGAAGGAGTATTGCGTAATTTTTTCGATGGTAATGCAGGTAATGGCTGCTGACCTGTCTGGCGTAGATTAATATTCTGAAGGCCTGTAGGGTTGGGAGGTAATGGAAGTGGCTGTTGCTGTTGCTGTTTCCGAGGCTCTGCAGTAGGTACTTGGTTTGGAAGTCTTTGCTGCAGTGGTTGAGGCTGACCGCTACCACGGAATGGAGGAATTTCAGGCAATTTGATAGGGGCAAGTTTTGGTAATGACTGTTGCGTATTTGGCCGTGGTAATGCTGAAGGCGGTGTATTTTGATTCGTGTACTGTATTGGTATTGGGGCGGTAGAAGGGGGTATTCGCAATGGCGGTGGAGATGGCTCACCGAGCTTCAGAAATCCCATATCTCTTTGGAGTTGTTCTTGCAAAGTACGATCATAATCAGGAGAATCAGAAACTTGTCTATTTATATAGCTCGCAGCCGTTCTAGGTGTCTCCAATCCTGGAGGTCTGAATTTTTCTGGTGATGGTGGAAGAGGGACCTTAGTAGGAGACATTGAAGTCTGAATACTTGGAACAGGCCGTCTCTGTGGAGAAGGTTGCCTTGGTTGTGCATCTACTGGACAATTTGTTGCTTTGACAGTTTCAATACTCGAGACATATCCTGGTTCTTTTAATTTCGAGGGCGACTGCTGTCTCGGGCGCTCTGCATAATTATTCTCCTCTGATAGCCTCGATGCTCTTGCATTCGTGTCAGATTCTCCCATAGTATTCAGCCCAACCCTTCCATTCCCTCTTCCGCCAACTGGTCGGACCGTACCAAAATCCCACAAGTCTTCATCGACAGGCTTAGGTCGGGGAGCTTCTTCTCGTTCATTATCCGAGTCATCATCGTCACCCTTGTGATGCACTGCCCAACGTTCGTATCGCTCTATCAATTCCGTCAAATATGATGTTTTCTTGGCTTTCCGAACAAAGGCGTGTTTCAACAATTCTCTGGCCGACGGTCGTTCTCTCGGGTCTCGTTGAAGGCACAATTCGACGAAATCCTTGAAAGCCCTGGTGAAATTTCCTTCTAATTTTGGGGGCGCATTCTTAGGTATGAGAAACAAAACTTTCATTGGATGAATATCAGAGTATGGAGGTTCGCCGTTGGCGAGCTCGAGTGCTGTAATTCCCAGAGACCATATATCCGCCTTGTGGTCATAACCAGATTGTTTGATGACTTCCGGGGCCATCCAGAATGGAGTTCCAACAAATGTATTCTTCTTGGTCATGGTAGCAGATAATTGGCCTGAAACACCGAAGTCCGCGAGCTTAACTTGTCCATTGGCGCCCAGTAGAACATTTGCAGCTGTCCTCAGATGTTAGCTCCTGGAATATAACCCAAGTTCCCACCGAAAATCTTGCAAACCTTTAATATCTCTGTGAAGCTTCTTATCTCCATGAAGATAATCTAACCCTAGCAAAAGTTCCCGTATGATAATCGAAATATATTCCTCCTGTATCAGACCCGGCTTCATCAAGTCGCCACAACTACCACCCGAGCAGAATTCCATAACGATCCAAAGATCCGAACCTCTAAGATATGATCCATAGTATTGCGTAACAAACGGGGAATGTAATTCGGAAAGGATAGAGATCTCTTGAATAATATCTTCGACTTCATCTTCGGCATTTTCAACGTCTATAACTTTTATGGCTACAGCCTGCCCGGTGCGCTTGTCAACTCTGCTGAAGGTTATTACATGGCCTAGATGAGAAATTTGATTGACAATTGGCAGAAGGAAGAACCATACCCTTTGTAAACTTTACCAAAACTACCACCGCCTATAAAAATGAGCCTCTATACAGAATGATGAAAGTGTACGCAAACATACCGATGCAATTCTGCTTTGTATACAAAGTCTCAGGATCTACAACACCACTCATCTCATGCGCCATTACTCAAAATCAAAATCGATTTGAGTTGGAAAGAGAAATGAGACAACGCCACTGCTGATGTCAGGTCGTGTTGTCGGTTTGTTGTCCGCGTTTTACTGGGAGCACCCCGCTGATATTTCGTCGCTCTCCAAACCCCGGGAAGGGCTGTAGTAGTGAATTGATTTGGCCTATCGTCCAAGGTATCAGGCACAATCAGTCTTACTTTGTTATAACGTATCGTCTCATACACGAACAGACGGGAGAAGGTTTGTTGGTTCCGTCTCTTCCTTTTTTCTGCAGAGGGACAAGGGGATCGCGATCTGGGCCTGTGAACGCGGTGTACGGTATGGTATGGTGGGGTCAACGGCTACCGAGGGTGTGTATCACTATATCAAATAGAGAAGAAAGAGATTGAATGTCGAAGCCTGTCCGGGGATTGAGAATCGTAAATATGGTAAATGGAAAGCTTTCTTTTCGCAAAGGAGTAAGAAGAATGATTGTGTAGAAATGGAAGAGAAGCAACTCGAGCTAGCTATCTAGAGGAATGCAACTTATGGGAAGCGGCATGCACGAAGAGAGGTGGACGCGGGATAGATAGACAGTAAGTAGAGATGGATAGGTATTGTTTCATCAATCTGGGGAAGGTACCTAGGCATGCATTGGCTGTCGAGGAACGAATGGGCCTAGTTGGTAAATTTGTTTTTTGATTTGTTTAATGATTAATGATAATCAATATGACTCTTCTCTTATGCACTCCCAGATTTGAGATTAGAGAATCAGGAACAAATCGAAATCCTAGGAAAACAAACACATTATTGCTTATTATTTTCATGAAATGACTGGTCTTTGTTGTCATTTCATGCATCTTGTCTACCAGCCAACCACCTCACTCAACCAATTGGTTGAAACCGACGAGCTTAACTTGCCCACTTCGCCAAACGTCAATGATTTCAGGGGTTAAAAAGCGTAGCGTATGGCCCCCGGCGGTTACTACTGTATGTCATAAACGTCACTCGAGCAACACCGAAGAATTATATCAATCTAATATAGTAATTCAAGCATCTAGAACTTCATTAGTAGTGTCACTACTATCATGTCACTGCTATCATGTCAATAAAGATATTTTCATATCGTGATATTCTCATTCCTCATTCCCATAAATCTATAGCCCAGGAACCCGATAATCCTTGCATTGCTGGAAAGTCCCGTCTATGTACAACGATGAGGTGCCGAAGTAAGAAAAGGGAAACCCCCTCCCTATGTGATTTTCTTTATGAGAAATAATAGATCAGCAACTTCGGGGGAGTAAGCGTATTTCTCCATGTACGGTGTGAACAGCTCATTATTATCTCGCCCTGCGATGCGAGCAATCTCTCTGGTATCAATAATCTCCAAAACTCTTAAAACATTTACTCCTCGATGAATTCCACCATCACAGTCCCATTATTGAGTCCCGCAGCCTTGACTGTTTCGTCCAAAGAATCTATCAAATCTTTCCCTGCGCTTCTCAGCTCAAATGGGACACCTGCTTTCCCCTCCAGTGGATCCGACTTTAGCCATTCATAAATGCGACGTACTGTATCATCGAGCCTAAATCTATGAACAACACGACCATTGGCATGTCTGAACTGAATGCGCGTGCTTTGTGAAAGGGGACCTTCAGGCTCAGTGTGCGGTCTGTCAGAAGCAATCTGAGAGAAAGGAGAGACTTCTGCACCAGAATTGGAATCATTTTGAGAAGGTTCGGCTATCTCTGAGCTCTCTTCTGAAGTCTCTTTACCCTTTCCTTTGCTGACATCTCCGAAACTCTTTGTGAGGTCATCTGGATCATCAGCTTTAGGTCCCGTTGTTCCGTTATTCGCGAGACTATTTTGCATCGCTAGATTAAGCATCTCCTCTTCCGTGAGCTTATTGACATCTACCGTGCTTGTCTTCTCTTGCTTTCGTCTTGCGACGGGATTTTTCTTGGACAGATCGAGACTATATCGGTCAAGGAACTCAACCAGTTGCATGAGAAATTCTGCAGGCTTTGGTACTGGAGGCCCTGACCAAACCTTGACTTGCTCTCCAGTTCTTGGGTCGACGATCGCAATGTGAGGATATGCAGCCTCGCTATCTTTCTGGGGAAAGTAATATTGAATGTATTGGCTGCCCCGTGGATCGTCCTTGGAATACTGCATAAATATGAAATTCTCCTTCACAACATCTCTAACTCCAGGGTCCTTCCATATATCGCGATTCAATGACTGGCAGTCAAAGATAGAGTTATCTTGAATATTGACTAATATCCACTTTCCGTTTTCTTTTCCCTCGTCGCGAGCGGAGTCCCAAGGCAATTTGTACATGAGGTCGAATGGTGGCCTAAAAAGTTCTGCAAGACGGGCGCTCTTACTAGTTCCTTCTGCTCCTGAGACCGCTCGTGCTGTATCTTCGTTTTCCTGATCCCAAATCGATGGAGCCACTCGTCCACCTGGAATTCCTGTTCGAGCTGTTTCGATATTAGTACAGAAAAATACTTAAAATATTGTATCATTGTCCTTACCTGAGCCTCCACCGGCAGCCGCCCTAGTTTGTCTTTGAGCCCGGAGTCTCATTTGCTCCAAGACTTCGCTTTGCAGGGCATCATCTCCATCCCATCCTCCTGGCCCACCGACAAGCGTCTCCGTTGTTCTTGCAATAGGCGCTCTTACGCCTTCTGCATCGAATCCGCCACTTGCATCACCACCGCTGTAAAGCTCTTCTTGCATTCTCCGCGCCATAGCTGCATCGTCCTCAACTTCCGCGGCACGTGCAATAGCGGCAGCTGTTGCAGTTTCAGAGTCGCCATCGCTATTATCATCATCGACTTCCATGTCGTCATCGGAATCCAAGTCGACTACCCCAGATGCATTTTGCTGGGCGCGGTTCGTAGATCTTTGTGGTCTGGTAGAAGTAGGTATTTGTGGCGGCGCTTGTTGAGAAGCAGCATTTTGGCTTGCAAGTTCGGGAGCTTCGAAGAATAATCCTATTGCTTGTTCATGATTGTTGTCGGTCATTCCAAGGTACACTCTTGCCACAGCCTCCGATTGTCCTGTAATGGACGTAAAAGCTTCGACGGGGTCATCCATGATGAATGATCGGCCGAAGAATGGTTGACTAGATTCGTGTTTGTGTATGCGATGAAGAAGGGTATGATAATTTGAAATGCGAGAAAGATGTTGGACCTGGAATAATTAGAAACCTTCGCGGTTGAAAGCTTGAGGTAGAAAGTATGATGATGAGAAGAAGAGTTGAGTTTCGTGAATCGTAAGCTTTTGATAATGATTTGAAATGGTGCGTGCAGTTTATACGGTTCAGTTTCGCAAGTGAGTAGGTGGTGGTGACTTCAACTGATTCACCCTAGATCTTCTTTTGTACAAATGAGTTAAATGTTGTTTCATCCAGATGTGGATATCGATACCATCCGAAATCGTCACCCCTCTGCAACCTGATAACATAAAGCGGCGGGGCAATATCAACCAATCACACAACAGACAAAGGGTTGCGCTCCGGGTCGTTGCAGCCTCATGAAAACAAGGCTAAAACTATGAATGGAGTTTTCTACAACATTACCCAATTGGGATTTGTGAGGTTAATTTGTATAACCTGGAATGTTTAAGAGCTTGCGAGAAAATTATTGTATCAAGACTTACACGGAAAGCTTTTGTATGGCATCAGGGTAATGTACTCTATGTACCATTTAGACCACATTCTAAAAGTATAATAGTAATATAAGACTATAAAAGCGACTATACATATAAATTGGAATAACTGTATCAGCAAAGCTTTGAAAGACGGGGGGATGCCTTTGTATCTATCTGCATTTCTACTCCCACTCGCAGATGCAGAAGCCAGATACAAAGATTCTAAAACAACTTGTGCAACAGATCCATGATAGTTTTGATATAATGTGATGTTTTCAGTATTAATGACTAGTAACTACTAGGTACTATTGTTACCATATTCTCATCGATAGAGAGTAATCTATCTGATCTAGTTCTAACCCTACAACTAATAGTACAGAACAACCAGAATTACCCAAGACCATTTGATTGTTCAAATCAGTTTTTGACGCCGTCTCATGTCATCCCATTGCAATAAACCACCAACACCGCAAACCCCATACCCCGTCGATAATCTTACAAGCCCACCAAAATTAATTGTTGTCCACTCGATTCCAATTCTTCAATCCAACTAACACACAAAGGGTTTCCCGTCTCAGCGATCGCAATTTCTTGTTTCTTGATTATCGATGCGAGTAACTTTCTCGTGGTCGTTGTATTCGAACCAAAGCTTGTCTCCTCCAACCTGCGAAGAAATTCTAGAGCACTTTGTTTCTCTTCCTTCACTCGAGATGCTATACCCGCCATAAAAATAGGGAATACTACGAATCTAGCCCCAAGACGCCCTAGATCTATCATCGTCTTGGCTATCAAAATTATCTCTCTGGCACATGAAGAGAGTTGTTCTTCCACTTCTGCTGCTATTATCAAAGATTGACCTTGATACATACTTGTGTGATAGTAGATTTCACAAGCTCGATAAAATAACTGTGCCTAGCGCTGTCAGTGGGTGTCCTTCTGTATTGACTTGGGAAAACTAACATGTGTTCTACAAGTAAATGGTCCGCTTGGAAGTTGTGCCAATTCGCGAAGCCAGCTCTCTTCCGGCGTCTTGCTTTCTACAAATCCAGACCAATTGTCACGGAATTCCATCAGACGTGTGTACAAATCTTGCATGGATCTGCATCGATTCATGTTAACTTCGATTCTTGGCTTTGAGTCATCTTTTTCTTCAAATTTCAAACTTCGTCCCGTCCGTGCCATTTCAAGGGCAATCAGAGTTAGTTCTCGATTCATCCTCAGCAAATCGGGCATCTCGCGAATTGCTTCCGGTACAAAAATCATGTTGAGCGATCGGTTCTCCAGAGCGTCTTCGGGAGGCGGTAGCATGTCTTGCTTGAGAATGGCTTTGCTGAAAGACCCTGTGCCAGTAGTGGTGAGAAGAGCATACATGTCAATATATGAGGTAAACTATAATATCGGTATTAGTGATTGTCTCTTATGAAGGTAAGCGTAATTAGACGGCAAGTAGCTGCTATTCTGAAAAGCAGAAAAGGGCAGATTTCCAATAGTACGAACTGCAGCCCTACAATCAAAGTTTTATAATGTTCGAGTACAAGCAAAAACTTCGAATAGCTTGTCGTCCGATTCCATCTCTAGAAGCTGATATCAAATTTGCCAATCAGGAGTATTTGATGCCTTGAAAGGGGGGCCCCGAAGCATAAGGCAGGGGCTTGGAATCGGGAATCTAAGAACAAAGATTACACTTACAACAATGATGAATCCATGTGGTTCTTTACCATAAGCTTTCTGCCGAAGCTGAAGAATACGTAGAATTCTATCGGAATGCTGTTCCCACATATTGTATTCACGATGTCCGGTCGCAGCAACCTTTGTACCATTCATTAATAAGTGCGTTTGTCAAAGGACCACAGGTATCAATTATGATTCTACCTCGAATGCGAAGTGCTTCTCTGACTTACCTCAAATAGTAAAAGTAAATAGTGTGTGAACAGCGCCCCATCAGAATAGGCGTCTTCTTGAGTTTTGAGTGAACTGCCCAACGTGGTAATGACCATATGGTATCGTTTTCTTTCGTTGATATTAGCTCTCGATGTCAAGTATTAGGATTGCCAATTTGATTTGTGCATTCTCACGATGATGACAAGGCTTACTCACAAAACGTCCTCAAAAGGTATATGATTCGTTCGAGATAGACTTAGCGAAGACAAAGCCAGGATTGCAAGATGTAACTTCTCTATAAGTAAGTGTCTAGATTTGATGCCTTTGTTTTCACTTACAGGAGGGTAATCTGCAGAGTATCTTTCAAATATATCTGGCCCCGAAGCTTGTTCAGCCAACCAGCATATCTGATTCGCCAGTACATTCCGATAATGATCCAGTAGATATGAGTCTGTCTCTCTATCCACAAGTGTGATGGGTAGCTCGCTGGGAGATGAAACCTTTTCCAAGCTGGCTTTCCTGGAGAGTGGATTTTCTGACTGGCTACGACTACCCGGATATCCTACAAATCTTTCTAGGATAACAACATCTGGCCTGGTTGACTGGAATCGATGTCTGTTCGTACCAAAGCTTCTTGGGCGTGAGCTTTTAGTCTCGTACTCCAGTAACCCATCAAAACTTTCCGGTATAACGGCTAAGGTATACATTCCCGGTCGGTAATAGGAAGCCTTCTTCTCACGTTGCTCGTCGCTTGACAATTCGTTATAGGGTGGTAATTTGTCATGTTCCTTTGGTTGATTGCTTTGCGGAGGCGTAGTGGAAGCGGATGCTGAAGACGTCAATAATAGGACTTTTGAAGAACAAAGTAATTCCGTTAAACATACGATTCCAGACCAAGCTGCTGTCCAAAGAAACCCCTGGCGTACGGGCTACAATTTTGTTTGTTTCATACTTGAAATTAGTTCTTGGGTCCCAGTCACTATGCTGGTCAGTCATTTATTTACACACAAAGAGAAGAAGCGACTATACCAAAGATGAAATAGACGTTGGCATTGCTAGAGATTTGTCAGTAATATGATACAATGCATGATCCCCAGTAGAATAGCTACTGACTTGGCATGTGGGCTTTGTTTCATCACACTTGACCTCTATGGAACGAAAAGTATTAGCTATAGTAACCAGTATAAAAAGCTTGGAGGGATGCGATAGAATACGAACTACGAGCTCTACATGTCCTACACTTAAATTAGTTGGTGTACAAAACCCGGATAGAAGAAAGGCATACCAGCATCCTCCTTTCGAACGCATAGACGGAGGAATTCCGGCAGGCTTACTCTGTAAAGAACCGGCATGAGGGGCATAGTGAGAGGGATGATCTACGGTTTCTGGCCACATAGATCTGAGTGGTATAAAACGTGGATTGTTCATCGGTTCGAGGGAGAATGGTCGTCAATCAGGTGCAATGAGCATCAAATGCAGTTGTTTTGCACTTTGATTGCGGAAGGTATGGCCTAGAATCACTCAGGTTCTTGTTTGTGAATTTCTCAGAAAGTATACAAGCCTTAAGACGCCCAGCCAAAGTGGTAACCAGCTGGTTGCCCTTTCCGGAACCGGTATCTACGGAAACTGCAGCCTATATGTATGTGCAGGTGCCGGCTCATGCAGGTTGCAATCAGCGTCGAGATTTAAAGGTTGCAGAGGAGGGTGGAATCAGAAGATTGCTTTGGATTCAAACAATATTCGTTTTGAACTAAATTATAGAGGTGCTTAGAGTGGAATGTAAAAGTGGTGTGAAATCCTCGGATTTCCGTAGTCTATGGTTAGGCTAGGATCACCCATCATGCACATCATTTATCATAAAAAGGGTCCAGATTAGCAAAACGGCACTTACGCCAATGTAAAGATCGATGATTGAGAAGGCCGGGCTTCTGTCATGTTGACTACTGTACCCTTCGTGCGCAAGTAGGTCATCGAACCACAAGCTTGACAACTTTTTAATGGAGAAAGCCTGTACAGCCGAATGCAAATCGTATGTTAGTGGTTCAAGAATGACCGGTTCTAGCCAAGATAGATACAAAGTAGTTAGTTGACTGTTGATCGTCCACCTGGAGCTCGGGGAGAAGATCTGATGATGATGTGGTCCAAGCATCGTTTTTCCTCACAGGAGACAGGCGGGATAGAAAATCCGCACTGGCCATGATGATAAAGAAGCTATTGACTGCTTCTGTTCAGTCATAATGTTGGTTTCCATTATACTCAGGCTGGTCGAAGAAGTGAAATAGTTTGCATTGCTCTTACAATCAAGTAAAGATACACAGTGGTAGAGTGTGATGCATAGAAAATTAACTTTGTAAGACTGACATTAGTGACTCGAGATGTTGGAAGTACACTGTAGTGACCAACTTAGTCCACATGTGACATACTATAAGATCTGGAAATATCAACGGGCCCTACTAATGAGGAATAGATACCCACCTAGTAATCAACCTTCAAGGAAAATAGATAAATGACAGATGTATGACTGAATTGATTCATACTATTGGAACTTGAGTATCATAATGTTAAACTTGTTCGATATCAAACTTGTTCAATATTGTGTGTGTGTGTGTGTGTGTGTGTGTATGTGTATGCCAATGCAGTGGTTCCTCTCGAAATAGAGTTTTGATTGACGAAGTCTAGACTTTTAGACTTTTAGAATTCTAGACTCAACATCATATGGAATATCATTTGGACGATAGACTAGTAGTAGTTAAATGGATGCCTACAATGTCAGGGAATAGCGTGGCAAGTCGGCTGTGAAAATACCTAGGTACGACGTAGTGAAGGCGTCGGGACTTCAAGCCTTCGAGATTCGGGACTTCGGAGAATAAACTGTCTGACTAAGATATAAGGCATGAAGATATCAGCACAATCACACCAATCTTTATTCGGCCTAGCCTTCCAACTAGCTCGGACCCACCAAAATTTGTGAGATATAAGAAAATTTCCTCGCGCAACTTGAGATAATTTCTTCTTCAACTTATTTTTTAAGTGCGGCTTGGTACCTCGTGTTTTTCGCGCATCTGCTCGCCATGATGTTAACGAGTGTCAATGGTACCATAGATCGATCCCAATTGCAACCGCTGCTCTCTCTTTAACCTCTTTCCGCGAATTCGAAACTTTTCGTCGAGAATTCAGGCTGTGTTCGTCGGTTTGTCTGAAAGGGCCCAACGGATAACGGTTGGTGGGTGAGAGGACGGGGAGAGTTCGGACATTCTTTATTTAAATACCGTATTGGTTGTCGGATTAGAAGCAGATTCGATGGACTGCAGGAATCTTGTTGGAAGTTCGCAATTGTCTGGGTGGCATTCAAAGACGCGCTTCAGGTCGCGCACGCCAGTCGAGGTAGAATTTTGCGACATTGGTAGTACGGATCCGGTTTGTGGTTTTTTGTTTTTTTTTGAAGATAGGTTGTAGTTTAGTGTTTCAATTCAAATTATTACAATCACTTATAGTCATCAACGTCAATGTGAAGGCAAGTTTCGCGGAAAAGGATATCGTCATGAAGCTGAACCATAAATCATTCTACTCAAATGCCATGCACAAAAGCGCCCCAGAAGGCACATCTGTTAACGCCATCCCATGCCTATCATCGTATAACTATACCGCTCATCATGCTCATCAATGTAAACAAATCATGCTTCATCGTCTTTAATGGTCATGGTCAATCTTCTCCAGCTTTCCTTGGTCGCGCTTTTCACCAGTTTCCCCAATAATTCTAATCCGATCAATGCGTACCTTCTCACTGTCTCCATCACCATCCACAATGAAGAATACCAAGCTAGTAACATTCTGGAACTTCACAAAGCGGAGTGATAATGTAGCAGTGCCTGTTGAATCCCAGTCCTTGGCTTCCAGAGTGATGGTTTGTGTCTCAGGAAGACCTTCAGCCTCGTCAAAACCAACAGTGTGAGCTCGGTTTGTGTAGATCTTGATAGTTTTTGGTCGCATTGGCTCTTCATCATCATCATCCTCGTTATCAGATGCTGAAGGCAGAGATGTGATCTGTGGGACGGGAGATTAGCCTCAATACTTGAGATCTATGCGCATGTGTTAAATGCCTCTTACCTGAACACTATGAACTTTCAACATAGATTGAAACGGCATAAACAACATGAGCTGCTCATCCGTATCACTGACAACCCAGTCCTTAGCCTTCGAATCTGCCGCCTTTCCATTTGACAAGGCACTTGGTTTGCTTGTATCAACTAATGTTCGCACAGTTCCGAATTCACTGTCGGCGTTCAACAACTCTAGACCTTTGATATCAACCTGGTCTGTCACATCGTTGTAGCCTCTTGGAAGAGCTCCTGCGCGCCAATCGCCAGAACCAGATCCACTTGCGAATCCAGACGAAGAATCTCCTGAATCATCTGCCTCTGCAGCCAACTTCCTTACAATATCTTGTAGCTTCTTTGGATCGGCACCTTGCACTTTCTCGACTTGCTTGCCTCCCTTGAAGATCATGAATGTTGGCATACTGTTGAAGTTGTGTTAGCAGGTGCTCAGTATAAATATCCCGGACTATCGACTTCAGGCGCTTGTTCAGTAATGTGCTATACAGGGAAAACATACGCAGTGATACCATAGGTGGATGCAATCTCGGTCTGGTTGTCAACATTGACCTTTGTGAATGTAATCTTGTTTGGACGTGATAGCTGCGCAGAAAGCTGCTCGTACATAGGCGCAATAGCCTTACATGGTCCGCACCAGTCCGCGTAAACTGTAGAAAGGACAGAGCATTAGTGAGGTCCATACCAGTTCATAGTAGTATTGTAAATAGTGATGGAGGGGCAAGTCGTAATGGGAGGGGTTACCGGCGGGGTAGCTTACAATCTGTCACAACAATCTTAGAGGTCTTCAGTAGATTGCTGAATTCCGCTGGTGACTGAACAACAACTGTTTTCGACATATTTTCTGTAAATGAGGTGTAACAAAGATGCAGAACCAAAAGACTAAATTATTATTATGGAAAAGGTGTCGGAGTTGGTTCTTGCCGCTGGGTTAGAAATCAATACCTGGTCATGTGATGTAAACAACACTTCCATTTATTTCCCACATTTTCTTGAGCTTCGTACTATGGTAACATGGAGACATTGAATAAACAGGAGTGAAGTTTTACTACCTGAGTAGCTAGGCATATAAATATTTGCCTGGGTATCTTTATCAATCAAACTGTCATCTGAACATTTATGTATCCATTTCTCATAGCTAGTGCTAGAGCTCTCATTCAATATTTCACGATGCCCGTTTTGAGTCACCAATTGGGTTCGAACAATTTACAGCCAGGGCTTTGGTCAAAGTTGATGATATTGGCTTCCTCATGAGGTACTTGGAAGCATCCGTGTGACCTTCTTTGAGGTTGTAGTACATAGGTAGCCCCACCCATCAATTTGTCCAATGCTAATCCTAATCCTCCTGTGTCATGAATGATGTTATCCAATCCGCAAAATACTGCATCGCAACCCATTACAACTTATCGCAACTCGTCTGTGCAATCCCAGCCATTCATCAAGATACCCATACACAAGACAATCTAACTTCTCTGTCCATTCTCTCTCGTTCCTTCATTCTTTCCTAACAGCTTAGCTGCCCTTTCTAATCTGTTTTTTCTTTCCCTCAACCCACCCCTCACACTTGCCTCACTACCATCAAGCTCCATACTACTTTCTTCACCCCTCTCTCCGATTCTCTCTCTCCCCTCTAAGTCCCTTCCTCTTTCGAGCTCATCCTTATCTCCCTTGATCTTCACGGTATACATCCCAGTTCGTTCGATCTCTCCTTTCACCAATCCAAGCTTCCTGCCTATGCTCACGCTCCTGCTGCTTCCACTTCTGCTTCCGCTCCCACTCTTACTTCCATTTACAACTTCGTTACCACGACCAGAACCGCTCCCGCTGCCGCTGCCGGTATATCCCAATCCGAGTACCCGCCTCCAAAAGCTCTGTGGTCGTACAACCGGTGCATTCCACCCCATGTCCACTGCTATACCCGATTGCGATGATGTTTGCGACTCAACTTCGCTGCGCCAAATTTCGATACGATTGCGTGATATATCTGGCATTTTGAGTATAGCTGGAGAGAAAGTCTCCGACTAATAATTCTGGTCTTGATGGATTTTGAAAGAGAGGAAGGCTTGTAAGTGGCGCATATTGACTTCGAGTGACGGAAGGTTGTTTTTGAAGAGGAATTTGAGATATGGTGATCGTGATATTTAGGGTCAGCTGCTATTTGCGAGCTGATTGAAGCGGGTGATAAATGGTGAATTTTAGGTGAGTTAATAGAAGTGTGGAAATGCTGTGTCAGTTCAGTGAATGAGCTGTGCTTAAATTGAATGGGTGTGGTGAAAGATAAATGGTTGGAAAGGTCGCAGAGGCTTTCGTTGGCTTTTATGGGCTCGTGGGGGAGCATATGATCAGTGCCGACTCGGTTCGGCTCGAGATGCATGAGGTTGAACGTCATTTCGTGTTTTTTACGTCGTATCCTCTTTGTCCTTTAAAATGGGCTACTGAAATAAATTCACTATGTATTTTCTCATTTATTGCAGACAGAAATTCCCTATTACGCTTCGCAGTTCTTCGTTTTCTAAGTGGAATTCGAGTATCGAATTTAAATGAGATTATGTGCCGAAAACGTGGGCCATGGTTTCACTGAATGATTTCGAACAATCAGCCACATTCTATACCAGTAAACCTATTATTATCTTATTGTTTAAATGGCTCAACCACCTTTTCAAATTGCTCTGTTAATGATCTACGTCTTTCAAAAGTAGGAAGGGTTGAACGCATCTCTTATTAACAGCCGAGATTTTGATACTCATATGATTCTCGTTGTCTTAGGCGTTCTTAACCTTTCAACAATAATTGACATCAACAATCAATGTGATGAAGGACTAGAAAATCTGTTCTCGGATCTTGGACATCTATGATGTTATAAGCCGTGCTAGTATCAGACAATGAACCGCGAGCATTTTATGATAATCCAGGAGTTGATTCCCAGACATTCAATAAACCGCTTCGATTGGTGGGCCGAAGCAAAAACAGCAGACAAACCCCCTGGATAACAGTCGTGCATGATTTGCAGAGCATTCGACGAGGATAGACGACCACCAGTGGGTGGTGTACGGACCGACTCGACACTGCAAAAATCGACTTGGCAATATCTCATGAAATATCAATTCGGATATCTGAATTGTTTTAATGATTCATTACAGATTGAACAATGGAATGATAGATCCTGGTATCAAACAACTGGGAAACAAATTTGTTGAACATTTAAAATGTTGAGAAGTCTCCCGTCAGTCCATCTAGTAGACTTAGCGATGTCGTCAACGCCATCGACCGGACCCCTTTCGTGTGATAGCTAGAAAGTATCAGGTGTTATATGTGATGTATATTAGTTGTTGGGGAGGAATGGGGTCAGGAGAGCTAAAGAGAAGAGGCAATGCACTGGAGGACGTAGATGATGCTGATGGATGTGATGGGAGATGTCATTAGAGTTGTTCCAATCATACAGTTTCGGGGAGTGGAGCGCAGCATATACACTAGGCTCGGAACCTGTAGTGGTTGAGAGGTTAATATATGAGCCCTGCTGTTAAATTTGGTTTTTTTCTTTCTGGGAAAGACATGTTAATATGTAGTATATCATCGGTGGAATAGTCACCAGGCTTGGGTGCAGAAAGTTCTACAGCCAATAATGGGTTAAATTATAGTATTCATCGCTGAACGTCGCTACATTAGAACTATGTTTCAAAAAGGCCATGTTGCTGAAGGAGCCTCTGCTTCCTTATATCAATCCCATAAACCTATCTCGATACTTTAATACTTCAGTCATTTATCCATAAGAGAGGTATGATATCCTCCTCCTCCTCTTCCTCCTCCACATCCTCCCAATCATCCTCCTCGTCATCATCCTCCTCATCATCATCAAGCATCCCCAACTCTTCCAACTTATCCAGGACCTTATCCAAGACCTTCGCCTTCACCCAATCCAGGTCTGCAAAAAAAGCCGCCCAAAGCCCCAGCCCCGTTGGAACCACCCACCACCCCCAAACCCCCCTCGTCTTCCACAGACCCGCGCACCCTATTGCAAAAAAACTCCCCGCAGCCCCACTGACAATAGCAGCCGCCATCTTGTCATCCTCATCTTCATCTTTGAATAGAACAGTCCCAAAAGGTGTCTTGATTCCTTCAGTCTTCGCTCGTTCTTCCCATTTCTGACTCTGCCTTCGACAACAATAACAATAGAGCTCATGATCGCGCGTCTTAGATGAGGGAGGATAATTCTCGAAATCGGCGACGAGAAAGGTGTTTTCGAGGCCGGCGCGGAGACAAGTTGCTGAGAAATGGGTGAAGAAGAGTAGTAAGAGCCAACCACTGCGTTTGAGAACGTAATGATCTGTGTTTGGCATGGTGACGTTTGGTGTTCCTGTCAATGAAAAAGTATAAAAGATTATAGAGGTGTTTTTTATGTGCGGTATAATGATATTCTCTTTTCCAATAAGGCTTTGAAGAAAAAAATGGTAGCCCACCTTATGCCGAGAATAAGTCCAGCGATGAATGTTTAATGAAACTACGGACCCGCAGTCAGTTTGATGAAACAAAGATCAAGAGATATCGCATCATTCTCAAACTCCAGAATGATATTGGATATTTCTGAGATAGAGAGGAGATTATTCTAACACTAGGTGGATACGAATTCAAACTTGAAAAGTACTGGGGATAAAGTTCCAACGTCAAATGGAAGGTGCGGAACAAATGCATACTAAATCAGGTTGCTAAACAATCTGTATAAATTTGAGTTGCCTCAACATCACCTCTCCTCTTGCCACTCGAATACACAACAAAGATATAAAATTTGTTCTCCCAAACTTTTACCCTGATACGATGAAGTCACTGTATTACTTGCGGATTTCAGCTTGTCAATTGCATGTCTCTTTAGTATTCGATGTTCATCCACCCCAAAAGCTCCAACGACTTATGGATTTTGAACACTCAAGACTCTCATCTGATATCGTCAATAATTCGTATCAGACTCACAGAGCGATCTTGATATATCTATGTCAAAGTCTCACTCGTTGTACCAGTAATTGAGTCGCCTTATCTAGCATGATATTGGGGACTTTGCTAATGGAATTGAAACCATTTATCTCATCGGCCCAAGGTAAACCGACTATCCTATACTCTTACTGTTATTCTTGGATCTATGATCGCAGCAGCTTTACCTGACGAAATCTTGCCTACGATATCGCAAGTCCCCTCTCTCAGCCGGAGTTGGAAGGTATCTGTTCATCACTTAATGTAGACACTTAAGCAATGATGTCGGAAACAAACTTGCCCAGCAAAAATAATACCCTTCTCTCCACATCAAGTACTAGAGGAATACCAACGATCCTTGCATTAACATATGACATTCTCTTAACACCAAGTATAGTCACAACACTGTTAACATTACGGCTCAAATACTCCTGAGCAATGATTGCCCAAGCTTCTCTAATTTTGTATCTATCACCGCAGACATGATTATCATTCCTCGCTTCTTGACATTAAAGTAGGCTCAGACCTTCAACAAATGCTCTGAGATATCTAACTAGGTACTTTCAAACATCCAATCACCCTCCAACTACCCACTAATCAACCCATCCATCTATCTCCAAATCCAAACACCCACCACGAAAGTCACCCACAATTACAATCAAAACCCCCCAAACATCTCTCCCACCACTCCCAATCAAACTCCAGCTCAATATCCTCGATCGAATTCCTCTCGAAACCACAACCCCATTTGATCAGCCCCAGTCGCTTAGCAATAACACCCCTTTCCCCCTTTCTAACCCTCCGTTAGATATACATTCAGCGCAAATAACCATCAAGGTTTCTGCTTTTCGCATATTCATATTCTGTTAGGGAGATGTAAATATCGGCTCGGGGTGTGTTTCTCATTTCATTCCATTCCCATTTTTTCTCCATCACTATCTCATCTCTTCCCATACTGAAGCCTGATATCCAATCCCGAATTTACAATCTCCACCCCGATAACACAACTCCAATATAATTCCTTTCCTCCCTATATACCCATCAATCATAATCATCATAACCCACTATATACATCGATCATTCATACATCATGCACTAAATATGAATCTCCCAGAAAAGACACAAAAACAAACTAAAAAATAAATCCAAAATCAAATATAAACACAGACATACCCAAGAATATACTCAAGTAAAAACATCCATTAGACAAGCCACAATCAAGTATCGAAAAAGCAAGTATCAAACAAGCAAGTGAGTAAGTAATCACAATCAACCCCTCAACCCCTCAATCTCTTTCTTTCTCTTTCCCTTACCCCCTTTCCATTCTACAAAACCAATCAAGCGAAACTTCGAGCTAAACTCTAACTGCCACGCTCTATTCATAAATTATTGACACCAATTTACTAATACTAATTCACTAATACTAATTCACTAATCCTAATTCACTAATCCTAATTCACTAATACTAATTCACAAATCCTAATTCACTAATACAAATACACAAATACACAAATACTCGAATACTTCATACTATCAATCCATATCAATATATACCTACATACATACATACATACATGCATGCATGCATTTATTCATTCCGCGCTAACCCATATATCCATATGTATATGCACATTAAGTCTATCTCTTTCTTCTTTCTTCTTTCTTCTCTCTTCTCTCTTCTTTCTCTCTTAAACCTTTTCACCCCCCTATTCTGATCCGATTCACGCTACAACCAACCAACCAACCAACCAACCCAACCAACCCATCCCATCCATACGCATAAAATAACCCATCCATCAACCCATCCATCCATCCATACAATGCAATACACGCACCCTACACCCCAAAAGCGGAAAAGCAAGCTCAAATCCAATCATGCAAAAGTCATCTCAATTTCCTCCTCTCCCCCACCCCCCGCAAATTCATCCTCATCATCATCCGCCCACGCATTTTTTTCCGCCACGTATCCCAATCCCATCCCCATCCCCGTCACGCCCAAGCCCAATCCGACTCCCACTCCTGTTCCCATGCCCACAGGTAATGTAGAAGCCGATTTTAATTCTGGTCTTGCACTACTCGATCCAGTCCCATCGAAGCCACCTCCAAATCCACCATTACCATCGGCCACATGACCTAAAGAATGGAAACTTGTATGTCCTCTCTCAGGTAACCTCGTACTACTAACATTAGCCGAATGAGGAGGAGAATGATACGCAGTATCAAAAGTCATCTCAAGTTCTTCCTCAGGTTCCTGAGCCAGATATGGTGAATTTCTCGCAAGATCTTGTCGAGAATTTGAATTTGAGTATGAATATGTTGAGCCAGCACCAAATCCATTCGAAGGACGAGGAGAATGACCTGGCGAACGATAACCGTAAGCATTCAATGTTGTACTCGCATCATCGCTTTTTGTTGGACGAAGAGAATTACGTGGACTGGATTGTGGACTATTAGATGAAGAGGCGAGGCTGAGTTTCATAGGTGGAAGTGTGGATTTAAGTTCTTTAACCTCCATGTGTTTGTTGCTACCACCATCAGCTGCAACTCCACTAGCGACTTCGGCGCGAATAGCATCGATGTCGAAAAGAATACCATGGTTATTTCCTTGGCCGTCCTCTGTTCCAGATCGGCTTGAATCACGACTCTGCTCGTTCTTTGAACTTTCTACATATGTCTCCCATTCTTTACGTTCGACGGCTGATTTCTTTTTACGGCCGAAGAAACTAAATCTTCCTTTCCCTTCTTTCTCTTTCTTCTCGAATTCTTTCCGGGCTTCCTCGATCTCATTAATAAGTTCTCTCTGCCTCTCTGCATGATTTTCCGGGTCCGGATCTTCAATTTCAGTAAATTCGTCGCTCTCAACCTCCCATCCCACCGCTCGAAGAAGCTTGGGCATGGCAGTACGATATGCCATATGTCCCGGTACTAGATCAGTAACATCCACATTTTCTATTCCAGGAACATTCTCGACCGGTGCAAGACCTGCTACACGTCTAATACCACCACTAGTAAGACGGAAAAGATATCCTAGAATCCAATCATTCCTTGCATATCCATTGACGAATCTACCAGCCACAACGGATCTCGCTTTTAAATAGTCATCCTGATTCACCACATTAGGTGAACCAAATAGGTAAACATTTTGAACCAAGCCATAAGCGCCTTTCTTGGCGAGTTCTTTGAGACATGAGAAGATGACTCGAGAACCAAGGGAATATCCCACGAAGGTGATTGGTCTGGTACCAAGATTTCGATCGATAAGCGAGTCTGCAAGAATAAGACCTGCAGCATTTGCACGGTCAAGGGAAACCGTCCATGGGTTATCGATGAGATATGAAAGTTTAGTTAAAACGACTGGTAATTGTAAAGCAGCCATCAAACCAACGAGGATGGTACTTCCGAGAACTTGTTGAAGACCTTGAGTCAAAGCCTAAAATGCGTTAGTATATACAGTGTGTGCTGATAAATTCAAACCTTACCTCTGTTGCTAGAATATTAATGGTATCTCCCATACTTGTAAGCATTTCCGGCTCCCAAAGAACCGAGTATATATCTCCCATGATCGGATCAACTGTACTATATGGCAAGCGAACATCATCAACTTTACCCGTCATCCATCCCGAGACTGTGATGATCAAGTTGACTCGCTTGTTATTATGCAATGGCCTATACTCAAAGGTTTTGACTGCTCCAGTTCTACGATTTGCAGCTTTGATCGCAATAAAACCACCTGAAGTGGCAGCACCCGTTGTGATGATAGCAGCACCTGCAGAACCAGCAAGGAAGCCACTAGTACCTGCTACACCGATTGTAGTGAAACCAGCCGCGAGACCTGCTCCGATAACAGGTGCCAAGAGACCTGCCGAAAGTCCAATAACTAAACTTCCACCAACGGTAGCAAGACCCATCATCAAATATCTTTTCTTGAGAGCCATTTTCCTCCTGTTCTCTTTATGATCATCCTCATTCCAGTTCTCCTTTTCGGCTGCTTGTTGCATTTCCAAGGCATCTGTTACTCGTTTCTCAAAACGACAGATTTCTAACCAGGAAACTTCCATATTATCACCAACCTTTTCTAATAAAGTTCTAGATCGTGCATCATAAACAGAGTCCGCAATCAAAGTCAAGAAAAGGTCACAAAGAACAGTCCAGCGAAGATCGATATCAATGTTCTTAGTAGTGGGAAGTTGTGAAGGAGTTCGAACTTCGGGTAAATCTTCGCCACCATGCTCTTGGTATGGTGGAGGTACAGCAGCCGATTCTTCCTCATCATATCGTCGAGGAGTTTGTGGACTCAAAGGTGATTGTGGTAAGCGTGGAGACTGTATGGATTCTCGTGGTAATCGCGGAGATGAGATGGATTCCCTAGGACTTCTACCTGACGCAACCGAGTCTTTACTTGAATGAGCTTTCTCGGCCATAGGATTCTTTACTCGTGCATTTTGCATGAGAGTCCCTGTCAGATCGGAAGGGACTACTCCATGTTCAGCCAATTGCTCAATCATGATCTGTTCATCTGTACTGATTTCCATATGCGCATATAGCCGAACCATCATTTTTTGAGTCCACATTTTCATAGCTTCGGCTGAAACTTGCAATTCTTTCTTGTTTCCTTTCTTTGCTGACACCAATGATTCTTGTTGTTCAAGCATTTTAGAAAGGATAAGTCGAGTCATGCCAACATATGCAATTCTTTGCCCTTCCGTTAAAAGATCCTTCGTAGCTTGCATTTGAGACACTGCATCTCGCTGCTCCTCATCTTCCACTTCTCCAGCTCCAGTGCCATGAACATCTTTGAAAAGGTATTGTGTATTTTCATCCAAACTCGTCGCAGATTGAGCATCTTCGTCTAGTTGAACTCTAGTATATCCTCTGCCGGCACCACCCAACCCTGCATATGCATCCGGTTCTTCATCAGATTCGTGTGCCTCCTTTGCAATTAACCTATTATCATCATCGTAAATATCGTACGGAGCATACGCTGGCATTGTTTGCCATTCATCATCTTCTTGAGGTGGGCTTTTTGGATCAGGTACAGTGGTATGTTGATGCGACCATTCTGATATTCCCTGACTGGTTCCCTGACTTGGTTCCATCCGACTATTCCTGTTATTCACCGCGGGAACCGCATTGCTGTTACTGTTGCCACTAGTATTCTCCAAACTTTCTGCAGATTTTGGCTCTTCTGCAGGCTTCGCAGGTTCCGACGATTCCGCCAGAGCTTCTTTACTTGTGGATTCGATATCTTCGATTGTTTGTCGAGGAGCCGGATGTCCATGAGCTGGCAAGTCCTCATTCTGAGTTGTCTCGCGAGGTTTTTGAGGTTCTGGATTCGTGGTCGCAGGTGATGGCGTTATTTGCACAACCTTGAGTTCCTCTTCTTCCTTATCTGACCCATTATCCTTTACACCGTCTGCCTTTTCTGCGTCTCCCTTAGCAACATCCGCATTCTTCAATCCATTCTCTTGAGTCTCAGCATTCCGATCTTCTGCGACACTCGACTTATCCTCCGATTCGACATTCTCCAAATCTTCATCGTATGCTACCGGTTCTGGAACAACTCTCTTCTTGAGGGGTAATCCGAAGTCATCCAGTTCTGCAGGTCCATTTTGAACAGCTGTACCCGGTCCCACAATGCCATCTTCCTTAGCATTTGTGGTGGTCTCATCACTCTGTGGCATATTGTTCCTAGCACTTCGACCACCACCTTGACTCACAGGGCAGGTGGCGTCTCTAACAGATAAATCATCTAACGTCACTTAGACATTCGTTGTTCAACCGTTAAATGTGTTCTTGCGCGGATCCATGGATTCTGAAGCACAAAAGTGTTCCGAGGTCGATGCTCTGTGCTTTGTATGGATTTCGTACACACCGTACACACAGACACCGTCTAGTTGACTAGGATTTGGGGATTTGGGAATGACCGATGCACTTCCTCAGTGAGTGAACCAGTAAACGATTGGAACGTGCTTTCTAACGGGTAAGGGTATAGTAATGATTCAGATGTTTTATTGCTTATTGCTTATGGGCAGTGAAGGTTTAAATGCTTTTGAGGACTTGTAACTTTTGAGGAATCATTATGTTGCTCTACTTTAAATAGATTCGACCTTTACTTGATATGTAGTTTGGGGTCCATCTTCTTTGTTCTGTAATCCAGGGGGTCGGTCAAATGCGACCTACCTATATGACGAATTGGAATCGTAATATCGTGCTCCCCGATTTCTTTATTACTGTAATTTCAACAGCCATACTCATGCAGCTCAATTCCGATTCTTTGGGTATCATTCTAAAATTGTAATTAATTTATATGTAACATTCTGCTCGATATTCCTGTATATGTTAAACTGTTTCATCCATTTTCTCACTTGAAATGGTCGTTTCCCCATCAGCTCCATCCTCTGCCTTTTTCTTCGAGTGTAGACGTTTTCGTTTGCGTTTGACAGGTTCTGAACCATCCGCTCCCGTATCATTGGCATCAGCCACTTTGGTTGACGCATTAGGCTTCGTACTCTCTCCCTCGACCTTCTTTTTCTTCTTCATTGCTAATGGATTGGGTCCTTTTGGTCCTGGTGCATTCTTCTTCTTTTTCGCAACACCTTCCGATACACCCATATCTTTCTTTGCTGATTCTTCGTCATCGTCCTCATCGCCTTCATTTCTCTTCCTCTTGAGACTTCCTGAAGCTCTTCCTGACTTAATGCCTTGTCTAAATTTCGACCTTTCTTCTCTATCTCTCGTCTCTGTAGATGTTTCTGCCATAGGTTCCATAATCATAACACTCCTGTTGATGTAAACCAAAGGTACGCCCTGAATTGCCCTCATCGCCTTCCTCACTTCTATATCTTGACTTGCTACCACGTATCTGTGTTTATTGGTTCCATTGTCTTTGCCGTCAACGACTGCTTTGATACAATCACGGGCAGAGAGAGGTTCGGGATAATCTTCTGGGAGATGACCGCAACGGCGTCGCTCGTAGGTTTTTGCTTTGTCGATGAGATAGGAAACTCCTGGTTCTGATGAAGCAGCATATAAATGGCGCATTGAGCATTGTGTAATCACTAATGTGCGTTAACAATTGATGCGACAAGACGTAAAGGTATATGAACATACTAGGCTTAACTTGACCATGAAGTGTTCGCTCTAAACCCCCGACCAAGTCCATCTTGAATCTATCAGCATCCTTAATAATCTCTGCGTCAACTGTTGAGAGAGAAAGTCAGTCATTGAAAACGAGCAATAGTACTGATGCGCAACGTTGGGGAGCTCACGAAGTACTTGATATGCTTCACGGAAACCAAAGCTCATGCCATATTGCTGCATGAGCTTTTTATATTGCTTCGCTCTTTTTCCTCTCATGTTTTTGAATTCGCCAAACTAATTTGAGGGTCAATTGATTGAGTTTGGTAAATGGTAAGAGATGTGATGATGAAGATTGATAATTTTTTTATCGGATAAATTTAACGATAAGGACTTATCGGGAACTAGGGTGGGTTTTCCCAATGACCCAATGGCTTCCTAGTATTTGTTGCTAGCCATGCTAAGCCAACAAGTCTAGAACCAAAGGATACCTAGGAGTACTTTCAAAGTCTCTACTTGATATTATATGAATGTACAAAAGTCTATATACTGCCTAAATAAGAATACCTATTACATAGATGGTTCGTACGCCATGTATTCCTCCCACCCGCGAACCTCCTTACTCTGGCCATCTCTTGTCACGATTTCCATCCCTTGCAAATCGAGATATTCCGTTTGGTGTTCTTCTTCCCCCTAAACAACTGTCTCTATATGCCTCTTGGCGCGAGTTGCTATTGCATGAACAGCTTCTAATCACTTCAATCCCGAGGTCATATCTTATATGCCCCAGATAATTCAACCTATACAACTACTTCACTTCATCCGTTACTGCGTTTACATAGAGCTGCAACTACACTTATGTCGTCTAGTTTACCTAACAATCAATTAGTAAATGGTATACCTTTCAGCCTCTTGTTACTCACCTCCTTCCATAGCAAGACCTTCCTCGACAGCGTGCTCCATGAAGGGACTCTCTGCGAAAGGATCTTGCGCGATCACTTTTGCAGCTTTCATGAGCTCATCGGCTACAAATTTCATACCACCTCCAGCACCACCTTGTCGATCTCCAGTACCTATACCTCCCTCACCTCGCTCCCACTTACGAATACTGCTTACAACACTTTCAATTATTTCATGCTCCCATAGATTGTCAATTACGCCATCAGACATGGCAAGAACGACATCACCTTCCTCAATTTCAACCTTCTCCATAACAGCATTATTAACAGGCGTGTCGGGGCTATTTGTACCGAGTTGTCGAGGACAGTCAAACCAATGCCATTGTTCTGTAGTTTTGAAAATACGTTCCTCCTGTTTCGGTCTTATGACTAGTACTTGTGAGTCGCCAATGTTGGTAACGTATAGAAGAGGAGTCGCGGGCGCAGTAGGATCGGTATCATCCAATTTATAATGCAATTGTGCCCCGGTAGCCGTAGTTGTGCCTTGCCATTTATTCGGACTCGCAGTCGCTTGAATAGTTTGCTCATATGCCTTTTGTAGATAATCAATAGGATTCGGCTCGAAGTACTTTCCTGCAGGTCGAGATCTTCTTGCGTCGTTCTCTACTTCCGCAGCCCAGAAGTGTAATATTAGCCTTGACCATAAACTGACGATACGTTAGCACTCCAAGGTCCATTGTGATTTCAGAAAGCCACCAACCCTGCATGACCACCTTCTCTTGTAGACCAGGCGCCGACACCATCGTTTGCGCCAATAAAGTAGTCACTTGAGTAAACCGCATCATCGCCATTTGTATATCCTCTGATCACCTCGCCGTTCACCGAAGGTCTTCTATCGCGACTCCGATGATGAGTACTCAACGGATCGGAAAAGGAACCTGATGGAGGAGATAGAAATGGAGGAGGAAAGGGTCGAGGCTTTCTCTTGGCAAATAAGGCAAGTCCAGTTTCGAATTTAAATGGAAGGGATTCTTTTCGAAATGGTGGTATATCGACATCTGCAGATGTGGAAAATGCCAATTCAGGGCGCCATCTCGGAGAACTGTGAATGAGAGTACGACGGGATTGATTGTGTATAGCTTGCGCAACGTGTGTTCGACAAATCGACCTCCTCATCCCAGCGTCGTGATTGATGCACAGAGGTGAAGAATTACCTCGTGGTCGAGTTGATGGAAGTTGTCGGGATACAAACCGAGAAACTCCTTCACAAAAATTGCACTCTAGACGATAAGAACCTTCATTGTTCAATGGACCAACCGCGATAACGAATCAGGTACGTATTAGACACGTGACACGTGCCATAAATATAGATTTCTTAAGGCTGAATATGGCTGTGGATAATGACAATTTGTGTGGAGCATGCAAGGATCACCAAGTCTACTGGGGAGGAATTTGAATCAAGAGTGGGTGAAAGACGGAAAACAATCTGAATCCATGGATCGATTGATTTCGTAAAGAAATTGACATGTTCACCATTCACTGCTTATCATATGGTGATACATCGATGCAAATCTACCACGTGCTTACTTTCTACATGACCATGACCATGACAATGAATGAAGCGACGAATTGATATCTGCGTTGCCTTTGCTTGACTTGGCCTGCAGCGATTAGTGAGTGTCTGGACCGGCTGTGCTGTCCTTTGAACATAATCTTGCATGATCCGGAGAATTCGGCTGAATGTGAAGGTGCTTCTCTTTTGATTTGCGTTGTCAAGCCTAAAAGGATGATCACCGCAGGCATGTTTTATATTCTTCCGGACCAAAAGGGATAAATTCTTCGTATTACGGTGGTCCACGGGTACTGCAACTTTCCGCGCGAAGGACTTTCTCGGACAAATTGATTGGTGTCTATGGAGGGAAGAGACTCAAGAGAGAGAGTTTGTATGTATGTAGGTAAGAGCTTGGGCCAGATTTCACTCACATAGTTTGGTAATCATAACGTTTCAGAAAGACTGGAGACATTGAGAGATATGGAAAGAGATTGGAGATTGGAGATTGGAGATTTGACATTGGAGATGGGAGATGGGAGATGGGAGATGGGAGATGGGAGATGTTGGAGATATTGGAGATATTGAAAGTTATTACGGAGTCGGTGTTTAAGTAGAAAAATCTCTTAGAATCTCTCTCTCTCTCTCTCTCTCTCACACAGCCACTCATTGCCAATTAATTGATGGATTCGATACCCGATAAACGAGCTGAGAGAGCCGCTTGCAGAGGTACCTGGGCCCCCTTTGGCTGCTAGGTAGATTGTGATGGTTCAATATCAACCAATTAAGGTATGCTCGGCGTTACGATCTCGTATTATTGCTCCTCGTCTTGAGGGGTCTTGGAGTAAGAAAAGCACGCAGACACGCCGGTGAAAAGTTAAGGATTTGCAGGTACAGGCGATCAGATCAGCACTTGACACTTTCACTCGTTTCCCAGCGCGTGTTGAGATGGAAAGGCCCAATGATAATGAGCATTACCAAAGCATTAGCAAAGTGAGTGAGTGTATCGTACGAGTACGCACGCTAACCTTATTTGGGGAAAGAGAAAAATGACGCGTCCATGTGTTGAGGATTCCAAGTTCGTAGTGCCAGGTGAGTATTAGTACCTACTAGGTAGTTATAGCAGTTAGCCAAGACCGGTGAATGGTACTACCGGTAGTAGGATGCTTTCCTCTTAGCATGGATAGAGCATGGATAGAGCACAATCGTCCTGTGCAGCTGTGCTAGAGATGTACTACTCGAGTAGAGATGTACAATGAATGGAGGTATCGTATAATAAGGGAAATTCCAATGCAGGAGATAGTAAGATCTTACATACCTCGTACCTAGATGCATACA
This sequence comes from Botrytis deweyae, assembly GCF_014898535.1. Classification (NCBI taxonomy): domain Eukaryota; kingdom Fungi; phylum Ascomycota; class Leotiomycetes; order Helotiales; family Sclerotiniaceae; genus Botrytis; species Botrytis deweyae. The sequence goes on from NW_024066217.1 coordinate 681,020, forward strand.
CATACATACTTGGAATTTGTCAACAGTTCCAAACCTTGATCCAAGTCTGGGAGCCACATCTTGACTCTGTTTAACAATCGACAGACAAAGGGTCAATGATACATGCTCGCCGCTACCAGATGAGGATAGTTTGTATGTGTTGTTGATGTGATAGATGCTCGATAGCTACAATGCCTTCTTTCTTAATGTATGTAATGTATGTACCTACCTGTCTATGTCTGTCTATCTTCACCCCCTTCCTACACAATGCACATGTTCCTTTTTCGTCCGGTCCTTCCGTCCATTTGATGAGATATGAGATATGAGATATGAGACCTCGTAATTGAATCATTTCATGTGATGCAAACGAATTACGCCGTGAAATCAATTTGAACCCTTCACTCCCAAATAAAGTCCCCCTTATGATCATTTGGCCCCAGATTCTGAATATTGTCTATTGTTTTCCAAGATTACCGACCTAGGTACCCAGTAGCTATTCAATCTGGTGCTCTCTTGACCACTTTCACTTCTTTCACTTCTTTCACTTCTTCCACTTCTTCCACTTCCTCCTACCAACCAACCTCTTCATCTTTTCAACCCTTTCTCGACCTTTGACTTTGACTGTGACCTTCGACCTTCGTTCTTCGTTCTTCTTGAATATATATTCCATTTCATTTTCGATTCTCTTCCTCTAGCTTTATCTACACATTTATTAAACTAAACTACATCTTAGACTTCTCACACAATTTCCTCTCGTATATTTTTTTACTCTTCTCTCTCTCTCTCCCTCTCTCTTTCTTTCTATTTTGAGCATCGGTAGTCGGACCTCTCCCGCCTCTTATCCTCCCTCTCATCATTCCCTGGTCTCACAAAAGTGACGTCCCCCAGATCCCGCCAATCCCCCCAAAAATAAAACAAGATGCTAAGCAGGTACATGAATTAGTACGCATACCAGTACATTATTCACCTGCTTTTCCCCAAATTATTCATCATTCCTCAACATTAATCACAATACTCCCAATTCAATCTTTACATTCTTTTGTATCTTGTATTTTGCTTCAATTCATCCATCTTCTGTTTGCAGCCTTTCGAGCTTCCTTTGCCGCCGGCTTATAAAAATTGGGAATCATTGTGCTGTTATATAATCAACAGTCCGACAAAGAAAGAACAAAACACAGAACACTTCTTAGATTGTACATGTCATAAGTCCACCAATATCAATTCGAAGGTTCATCCGGAGCTCGCGGAATCACCGCTTCATTGATAGATTTCCCAACTTACTATTATTCAAAGCAAATTAATTCATTCAAAATGGGCCGAAATCGAGGTACGTTGGAATGCGCCACCATATTTACAAGTCAACCATTGCTAAATAGCTCCTTCCCTTAGTTATGTCGTTCATGTCCCAGTTTAGGGACAGAGACTCTAATAGCCCTACTCGACCACCTCCATCTACAGGCCGAGCACGAAGTCGAACCGAATCCTACACACAGCAAGGGTCCCAAGATACAGGAAAGTCGTCCTCGGGAAGAGAGCCATTTCCAACTTCGAGCTTCCAAATATCCTCTCACCAGGAATCGCCTTTGAGCGAAGTTCGCGCATCTCCTCAGCCGACTCGAACAAGGGAACGAGCATCTTCTAGACCAACGTCTATGGCACAAACCTTTCAGCCTCCACTGATGGATGTGAACCAAGATACCTTGCCGGAACTACAACCAATTTTCACATTCTTGAATAGTCACAGCAACAAATTGTACCAGGAAGGGTATTTCTTGAAATTGGATGATCAAAACATCCGTACGTATTATTTTCTACATTGGTAGAGCATGTTAATCTAACATCATGCAGACGGCAAGGCCAATGCCGACCGAACCTGGACAGAGTGTTTTGCACAGCTTGTGGGAACTATCCTTTCATTGTGGGATGCAGCAGAGTTAGATGCTGCTGGGCAAGACGGAGAGGTCCTCCCAAAGTTTATCAATCTCACAGATGCCTCGATCAAAATGGTTACTTCTACTCTTCTCAAAATTGGTATGATTCCACCTACTAATAGTCTATAGATCGAATCCCTTCCCACAAGGTCACCCACAGAAGCACCTTTGCAGAATGTCCTCAGCATATCCACAGCTGGTAAGAATAGATACCTATTGCACTTCAATTCACATCACTCGTTGGTTCAATGGACCGCCGGTATCCGTCTCTGTATGTTTGAGCATGCGTCATTACAAGAAGCCTACACAGGTGCGCTCATTGCTGGTAAGGGTAAATTATTAAACAATATCAGACCCATCATGGAGCGCTCAAGGATCCAAACTGCAGACTGGGCCCGAGTGAGATTTGGCGCTGGAACGCCTTGGAGACGATGTTGGTGCGTAATCACTCCACCCGATGAAAAGGAAGTCCAGCGACTACAAAAGCAATCGCAAAAGAAGAGGTCGGCATATGATCGCTCCCGACCCCCTATATTGAAAGGCGACATCAAATTTTATGATTCCAAGAGGACGAAAAAAATTCGACCAATCGCTACGATCAACGATGCATATTCGGCGTTTGCCATATATCCTCAATCCAAACCACTCATAGATGCTTCCACTTTAGTCAAGGTTGAAGGATCTATTACGATTCACTCAAACCCCCCTTTGACATCTGAAGGATTCGTATTTGTCATGCCCGAGGTACATCCGGCTGTAAGTGGCTTTGAAATGATGCTCCGTTGGCTTTTCCCGGTCTACGATACGTTTGGTCTGTATGGACGTCCTGGTCGTTTGATTGCAGAGACAAATGACACCAGAAGTTTGATGTTTGCAATGCCAGAACACCGAAGATATGGATATTTAGAAACCCTCGATGTTTCAAGTCTAATATCGGAGCAAGGTAGCGCTAACTGGCTAGAATCTGAATGGAGAGGAAGAATGAAAGATTTGACAGCGAAGCGAATGGTGACTCTCAGAAACAACAGCCAAAGAAATAGCCAGTACGGCAGTAGAAGAAGTCGCAATAGTGTAGGAAATCCTCGGACTCGCCTTCAGTTTGACGATGCAGCATCGGTCAGATCATCACCATCGATACAGTTTGGTGCCCGTCCGGCGGGAGATGTTGGCTATAGCGGTCTCCCTAGAACTGATTCGGCACCTGTTGCATTTCAACAGCCAAAGACCTCAGGAGCGTCTCATCAAAGGTCAATATCTGAATCTCAACCACCCAGCCGTGATCAGAATCAAAATCCTTCTGTCTTTGATGGAGCTTTTGAACCTGCTCCTATCCCACTGCACACTGGCTCAGGTTTGAAATGCGTACGAGATGCTACACCTTCCCCCGACCGCCTCAGTTCAGAAGATGAGCAAGCAGCCAGTGCAACTCCAGTTCGCGAACTACAAGAATTGCAAACGGTTACGGTTCCAGAACCTGTAGCTGCACCCCCAGCTTTCAAACACGCGCCGGGCGCTAAACCCCCCAGCAAACCCCTGCAATCAACAGATCTTCGAAAAGCGAATAATCGCATGTCTACCGCAACATTATCTCAGTTAACTGGTGCTGCCGGTGCTGCAGCCACTTACCAAAGTCAAGACCGAAGAGGATTGAATGCTCAAACGCATGATAGAATAGAGGAGGATGAAGATCAAGGTAGAGGGGTACTGTCAGACGTCACCAGATATCACCATATGCCTGCTAACCATGACATCATTAATGAAGGCATCGTAGCAACCTACGAACCTCGTAACGAACAAGAGTCCACTCTTCCCTCGAACCGCGATCAAATCCCGTATCAAAACCAACACTATCAATCTAATAATACAAATTTTAATTCAAGATCACAACCAAATCTCTCAAACGATATGCTCCCACCAAAGAACCCCTCTAGCCAACCATCTCGTCTACAGACCAGCCAAAGCATCTCAAGAAAGCCTCTTCCTACACAAGAAGAGAACCAATCAAGCCCTAATTCGTCGCATCCACCTTCTAGCTCTGGGAGCTTGACTCAACATATTCTCGATTCAGGTGCTTTCGATTTGATATTGCCTAAAGCAGACGACTTTAAGCTTCCCCAGATGAATAGACACAATAGTGATTTAAGTAGTGCATATGACGACGCTGCATCAACTGGTACCCCGGATTATGCCAGTACCAAAAAGTCTGTGCGATCTGTACGCACGCAAGAGTCTGTCGAAAAGCCTCGAGCAGGGAAGAAGAAGATCATCGGCAATATCGAAGTTGGGCAGCCACTTTATGGTGACGAAAACACATTGTCAAAAGGAGTTGATATTGATTTTGGTCCTACCTTTGATCTCAATCGAGCACCCGGTCAAGAATCTCCAAGTCCTCCTCCTAAACAGAATAATTTTAATCATTCAAGTCCTGAAAAGCGTCCAAGTCATGAAAGATCTCCTAGCGGCAATGCACTAGCTTGGCAACCTGGAATGAGTGCAACCGCTGCTAACAATACCTTTGGCCACAAACAAGGTTTGACGGCGGAAGAGTATGTTCAGCAGCGTTCCATGGTTGCTGCTGCCACACCGCAATATATCCACCAACGTCAGCCTTCAGGCAACATTCTACGTGCCACTTCTCCTACGCCTGCACGCGCCACGCCTTCCCCTACACCTGGACGATATACCCCTTCCCCTACGCCAGGTCAAACTTCTAAGCGTTCCAGTGCACTGATAGGTCAGCATTCACGCCATAGCTCAGCAGATTTATTAAATCTCAATGAAGGACATGGTCAAAATCGTCACTCACGCCATAGCTCAGCAGACTTGTTAAATTTCAATGAAGGATATGGTCAAAACCGTAACTCACGTCGTAACTCAACAGATCTATTAAATTCTGCTGAGGTGTATGGTCAACAGCAACATGCACGTCACAGCTCAGCTGATCTTTTACGTCCAAGCTCGAGAGGTGCAAACAGAGTTTTAGGGGCCTCTGGAAATGGCACCCTTACAACAAATCTCTCTGCTCGAGAGCAAGCTTTTGTTGCTAAAATGACTGGTGGACCCCTCATTGCCATGGCTAAGAATACTAACAAAGATAACGTTGTTTCTGCTGGTCTCGTTGGAGCTATTGGTTCGCGTGAGAAGGAAAAGCAACATGTCAAGCAAGGACTCAAATCTCAGTCGGTACAGCATGCAATTGCACTTCGTCAACAACAATTGGCTCAGCAACAGCAACAGCAGCAGCAGCAGCAAGCTGAACAACGTCGCCTTGATCAACAATTAGCTGAACAAACTCGTCTTTTGCAACAAACTGAGCAGAACCGTCGCCAGTCCCAGTATGCTAACACCAACTATTCACCATCACAGTTTGCAGTACCTAGTAAGAGAGGTTCATGGATGGGGCCAAACTTCCCTCAGGCAGCGGCATGGACAACACCAGCGCAATTACCAGGGCAATATCAAACAACTTTGGCACACTCACCTGGACAATATCAACCAACATTGGCTCACTCGCCTGGACAATATCAAACAACTATGGCTCACTCTCCTGGACAATACCAACCAACCTTATCATACTCTCCTGGGTATCAAGCTTCCCCTCATCAATATTCTCAACAACAGCAATATTTCCCTCAATATCCGCCAGCGCAAGGAGGACAGAGGAACTCTGGATACTATGGATAAATATGTAATAGGTTGACAGCATAGCCTGGCGTTATTCTTAAAAAAATCTTGAAATGGATTGGATTTAAAAAGATTGTCGTTTTGAATTGAAACAATCCTTGTTTTTGTAAAATGTTTTGGTCTTTCCTTTTGGTCTCTTTTCTCTTTCTCTCTTTTGTTCACAGCGGGGGCATGGCGTGAGGGCTCACGTAAACGGCTGGATGGAGGGGATTTCTGCATTTGATTGAAGTTGAATGTTGGGGATAAATTCGACTTAGTCTGGGAATGGCATTTCTTCTTTTTTCTTTTCTTTTGTAAAGTATATCAAGTAACTTGGATGGATGGATGCTGTGAAGCGAAAGGATAAGGCAACCCTTTGTACTTGAAGGGGTATTAGCTTAGGAAAGAGTAGATTAAATGAATGTATAATTCTCAATTTTGAATTGTGATCTTTAGGAACTTGAGGAAATTTTATTGTGTGGGTAGTGTGAATTGTTTTGTATTGTTATATTACATTATAGAATTGTTGAATGTGATTGGTTGTTTTAGATGAGTAGGCTGGTATATGAATGGGTAGATGGATAGATAGATAGATAGATAAATAAATAAATAGATAGATAGATAGATAGATAGATAGATAGATAAATAAATAAATAAATAAATAAATAAATAAATAAATAAATAAATAAATAAATAAATAAATAAATAAATAAATAAATAAATAAATAAATAAATAAATAAATAAATAAATAAATAAATAAATAAATAAATAAATAAATAAATAAATAAATAAATAAATAAATAAATAAATAAATAAATAGATAAATAGATAGGTAGATATAATATAGTATAATATAATATTGTTTTTATGCCGTTGTTTTTACGCTGTTGTTTTTAAAGTATTATGTTTTGTTTTGAGAGAGAGGGAGAGAGGGAGAGAGGGTAAATAGATTTAGATATTAGATATTAGATATTAGATATTAGATATTAGATATTAGATATTAGATATTAGATATTAGATATTAGATATTAGATATTAGATATTAGATATAATAAGATATTAGATATAATAAGATATAATAAGATATAATAAGATATAATAAGATATAATAAGATATAATAAGATATAATAAGATACAATAAGATATAATAAGATATAATAAGATATAATAAGATATAATAAGATATAATAAGATATAATAAGATATAATAAGATATAATAAGATATAATAAGATATAATAAGATATAATAAGATATAATAAGATATAATAAGATATAATAAGATATAATAAGATATAATAAGATATAATAAGATATAATAAGATATACTTATATAAAATTGTTTTTATACTAGGTATTATTTTTAAAGTATTTCGTTTCGGTTTCGGGAGGAATTCGAAAAGAGAGAGAGAGGGAGGAAGAGTAAATACCTAGGTAGATATGATTACAAGATAGTTTACGGTGTAACGTAACTAACTTAACTAACTGCCCTCCTCCTCTTCCTCTTCCTCCTCCCCCTTTTTCTTCTTTTATAAGTAAAGTAAAGTAAAGTAAAGTAAGCTTTTGATTATATATTCTAATTACTATCTTATCTATTCAGATATCTAGATATCTATCCATCTATTTTTGATTAATGATTGATGATTGATAATTATCCGACCTGAGTTTTTATATTAATATCTTAGTTTATATGATTGTTATAGTTTATATAGTAATCATCTCAATTCATACAATCATCCCATACATTTATACTCTCTCTTATACAAGACAGTCACGAAAAACAATCCCAGAAAACCATAATGGTACAGTTTGTCAAATATGTATTGACTATCTACTGGACGAAAAGAAGTGTCTATACAACAAATCTTCTCTCCGTAATTTATTTTTGAATAAAAATTACATTAAAATACTGTACACGATACTCAACAGTATCCATACCTCGTTCAAACATAGGAAACCCTCCAGTTCAGTTCATACCACTCATATACTATCCACCTTTTTTCAATCACCTAATTTACAAAAGAGCAACAGCGCCCATAATGACAGCAATCAATCCCATGGAGATGCTAGAACGGCTAGCAGAACCAGTGATAACCATGATTGGGGATGCAGTCGCTGATCCACTTGCGGCAGTGATGCCAGTGACAGTGACAGAAGAGGTTGGTTGAGTGGGTTTGTTACTGCTTGTTCCACTAGCATAATGTCCAGAGGTACCGTTGTTGGATGAGCCAACTGGGTAGACTGGAGATCCTGTGGGAGCGATAGCTCCTGGTACAACAACAGTGGATGAACCAACTGGGTAGACTTCAGATCCAGATCCAGTAGGGGTAACAACTCCTGGTACAACAACAGTGGATGAACCAACTGGGTAGACTTGAGATCCAGTGGGGAGAATAGCTCCTGGTACAACAATAGTGGATGATGCACCTGAACCTGGAACAATCATAGTCGATGAAGCGATGGTGATGCCCTGAGAAGATGAGACTGAAACAGCCTTACCTGGGAGACCAGAGACGGTAGAGTTCTCAGGAGACCCTGGGTAAGCAACACCAGATGGAGAGCTAGCACCGGCAGTTTGAATGATGGTAATGACGGATGCAGATTGAGTCTATGTTTGATTAGCTGTAGAACTGAAAGAAAATCACAAGGGAAAACTTACAACAGTGAGAATAGAAGGAGAAGCAGAAATGGTGATAACAGATGGTTGAGCACATTCTTCAGAACCTGCACTTCCAGATACACCAATGGCAGAGGTCAATGGTTGAGAGGAACCAGTTGCTGGTGCAGGTGTAGTCAAACCTTGAGCTGAGCTGACTGCTTGACTAGCAACTGGAACAACTGTTACAGTGCTGTAAAGTATATCTCCACTGTTAGTGTTGATAGCGGAGGATGGGCTACCGGTTGTGGCACTCAAACTTGCAACAACAGATGGGGATCCATTTCCAGAGTTTCCTGAGTTAGATCCAGTTTGTGTAGAAGCTGGAGGAGAAGCGACAGGGACACCGTTGCTGGAAACGACAGAGGCAGATGGAGATGGAGCAGTGACACCAGAATTGTCAAAAGTAGATGATGGGGCTGGTCCGGATGCTTGTGCGCTACCTTGTGGAACAACGACAGAACCGCTTGGGGTAGAAGTTCCTTGTGTTTTAATGGCAACTGTTCTAGTGGCATAGATGGTGGAAGACTGGAAAATTGTCGCATAGCTTGTTGTTGTCTCAAGACTGGTGACTCCTCCGTTGGTCTGGGTCAAAGTTACTGGGTAGACAGTAACGTATGATTGGACGGAGACTGTGCTGTAAAGTTGTTCGGTAGAAACACCTTGGGAAACAGCTGGGACGGAGCCTACTGGAGCGGAAGCTGCTGGTGTCGATGCTACTGAGCAAGCAGTTGGGGTGACAAGTGATCCGCTGTTATCAAACGGAGAATATCCGAGGCATGATGCATACTTAGAAGCACAAGTGGCTCGGTTTGCATCTGGAGCACTTCGACAGGTGTTGTACTCAGTGTTGCAGGCATTGGAGCATGCATCAGAACCTGCTGGGGCAGATGGTGCTGGTGCTGATGGTGCTGGCGCCGATGAACCTGGAGCAGAAGCTACTGGGGTCGCGACAACAGTGCTAGTAGCGACACGAGTGGAGGTGCTGTAAACAGTGGACAAGCTGGTGGTTGTCTCAAAGCTGGTTGTACCTTGGCTGGTGTGGGTGAGAGTTACTGGGCAAACTGTAGTGTAAGAGTCAACGATGACAGTTGTGAAGACAGTTTCGGAAGATTGAGCTGGAGCAGAGACAGCTGGGACGGAGGCTACTGGGGTCGCGACAACAGTGCTAGTACCAACAAGAGTGGAGGTGCTGTAAACAGTGGAGATGCTAGAAGTAGTCAAAACGCTGGTGGCTCCTCCAGTAGTTTGGGTCAAAGTAACTGGGCAGATTGTGGTGTAGGAGTCAACAATGACGGTTGTGTAGACAGTTTCGGAAGATTGAACTGGAGAAGAGATAGCTGGGCCAGTAACTTGAGCAGAACCAGATGGAATGACACTAGCACCCTCGGAATCGGAAGTTGCGGAAGGTGCAACCGTGATAGTACGTGTACCAGTAGCGGTTGATGAGCTGTAGACTGTGGAGGTGCTAGAAGTAGTCAAAATGCTAGTGGTTCCTCCAGAGGTTTGAGTCAAAGTAACTGGGCAGATTGTGGTGTATGAATCAACGATAACGGTAGTGTAAACAGTCTCAGATGAGAATCCTGGTGACGAAGCAGCTGGGCCAGTGATTTGAGCGGATTCAGATGGAGATGAACCAGATGGCTTCACGACAAAAGTCTTGGTGGCAGTCATGGTGGAAGAGCTATAGACAGTTGAAATGGTAGAAGTGGTCAAAACACTTGTTACACCTCCACTAGTTTGTGTCATGGTAACAGGGCAAACAGTAGTGTACGAATCGACGATAACGGTTGTGTAAACAGTTTCGGATGAGGAGGCAGATGGAGAAGAACCTCCAGTGACACTAGCGCCACTGGAATCGGTAGTACCAGATGGGCTTGAGACGTTGGCAGATTCGGATGGAGAAGATCCATTGGAAGAAACGGCTGGCAATGAACCACTGGCAGAAGGTTGGTTTGATCCCGAAGCATTGGGCGAAGATCCAGATGGATAAACTCCGTTAGATGCACTTGGGGATGAACCGGTTGATCCAGATGGATAAGCTCCGTTAGATGCGCTTGGGGATGAACCGGAAGCGACAGATGATGGAGAAGATCCAGCTGGGGCGGTGGAAAGTCCGCTGAGTTCACCAGAGCTGGTTTGAGGTGGAGTAGAGCCAGAAACTGGGCAAGCAGTTTGACCAGAGAGAAGAGCGCCTGATGAAACACATGGAGCAGATGCAGCGGCGCTGCCAGATGGAGATGAACCATTTTCTGATCCCGAAGCACTTGGGGAAGAGCCGTTTGGTCCCGAGGCACTTGGGGAAGAGCCGTTTGAGCCGGAAGCACTTGGAGAGGCACCACTTCCAGATGGAGAACCACTTGGGTATGAGCCGCTTCCAGAATTTCCAGAGCCTGATGCACTTGGGGATGAGCCAGTTGCGATAGAGCTTGATGGAGATGAACCGTTTGATCCTGAGGCACTTGGGGATGAACCAGCTGGGGAGGTGGTCTCACCGCTAAGCTCTCCAGTGCTGCTTGGGGTAGGAACTGAAGCAGTGTCACTTCCGAAACCAATCACACTTGATGAAGGAGAGGAGCCCGAGAGTTCACTGGATAAGGCGGAGGTGATGGATGCCAAGTTAACGCTTGAAGGTCCAGTACCGACGGGAACGACAGCGGTAGGAGTTGTGCTTGGGACATCGAAAGTAGATGGGCTTGCTGATGCGACTGAGGTAAGAATGATTGTGCCAGGAATAGATGATGGGGCAACATTGGTCTTGGCCGTGGTAGTAAGTGATGGCAAGCTTGATGGAATTGCTCCTGACGCGGTGTTGCCAGCCTCAGTGACTGGGCAAACAGTTGTGTAATCGACAACGGTTTGAGTAACAACGGTGGTACCTGCAAGGGATGCTGGACAATGGATAACATTTGAAGCACAGCTGGTAATGGTAGTAACTTGGGTAGCGTAAGCTGTAGATGTGGTCAAAGATGCTGCACTAGTAATGGTTCCAATTAACGATCCAGTGGCGGAAGAACCGGATGGTCGGGAAGCAGTTAGGGCAGTGCCATTCGCGAAACGTCCAGTTCCAGATGGGGCGGAATCAGAGTTAGATCCTGACGAACCGGAATCAGAGCCAGATCCTCCGAGACCGATAGATCCTGAGCCACCAAGACCAATAGAGATCGAACCACCAAGACCGTCGGAACCAGAGCCACTGGAAGCCGAACCACTGGAACCCGAGCCAGTGGAATCAGAGCCACTGGAAGCCGAACCACTGGAACCCGAGCCAGTGGAATCAGAGCCACTGGAAGCAGACCCAGTGGAAATAGCACCCAAAGCTCTGGTAGAAGTTGGTCTAGTGGTGCAAATAGCAGCTAGGGCACCAGCATTCACAGTGATAGCGGCAGTTGGTGCAATCTCGAATGCAGCAAAGTCGATGTTTGCAACGGAAGCGGCATATGCACCAATGTTGACATCGACGGAACCCGAGATGGAAAGTGGACAATTATCGGTGCTACCGATTTCAGTGACATATTGAAGCAAATCGGCATAGACACCAAGTTCAAAGCCGTATCCAATGCCCAAGAGAGAGACGGTAGTACCAGCCTCAACTCTGCAGCGAATAGAAGCTTGTAATGTGGCTTCACCAGCAAGAACAACGATAGGAAGGTCATTCATGACAGCTCCGTCGAAGTTATAGTCCTTGATAGCACCGGCCAAGAGGTCAACAGTAAGGGAAGCACCTTCTGGGAAGGAGAATTCGAAACCAGCAGAGAGATCGACTTGAGCATCGACGGAGATAACCAAATCGAGGAAAACGTTCAAGCCAACCGAGACAGTATCGAGGATAGAAACATCAGCAATAAGACCAGCTTCGAAAATATTGAGAGTGTAAGTGGCGGATTCAGCGGCGAAGACATTGAGTTCGATGTGTCCTCCAACATCCTCCAAAGAAATCAAACATTCCAAGCTTGCGGCTTCCACAATGGTTTCGTAAGGACGTTCCAAGAACTCGATCACCTCTTCGATGATGTTGCTGGAAATTTCGGCCACGGTGTTGGTGACGACGGCTGTACCCCATGTGCGACAATCAACACACTTGATTTGGCATCCTGATGCACTTCCAAAGCTGATCCCGATATCTGCACCAAGACCGAGGTCAAGAAGACCAAATACGTCCAATGCGGCACTGACTCCACTACAAATATGTTAGCAACAAACCTAACATGAAATCATCTTTGGCAACCCTTACGTATCTAACAACACCTCATTCTGTCTCGAGCAGCCAATGTCATGACTGCAAAGCTGCTTGTGGGATGTGTGTCTTGCAGCCACACCAGAGTGTACGCCGGCAGAAATACCAGTATGGACGACGTCTATACGATCAGAATACTTTTCAGGTGCATAAGCCGGTGGATATGCTGCTACGTTTGTAGCAAGGACTGCCCCAACGAGGGCCGTCCCGAGAGACGATGAAAACATGACTGATAGAATAACAATAAATGAAAATGAATGTGTTTAATATGAAAAAAAAAAAAAAAAAGATTGTAACAGGCCTAGAAGGACCTTTCGTAAAGAGAGTGGTAAAGAATGCAAAGCAGGCTTGGAAAGTAAAATAATGATGGAGAGGAGAACATCTTTTAAAGACGACGACCATAACGTTCTCACCCCTTGAATCTTGGCATAGCGTTGAAGCTATCATGTTGATCATCTCGAATGAGAAAGGTAGATCTACTCTCCGAAATGAAAGTGTCTTTCGTATACTGGAGCCCCCTGTTCCGTACCTGACTTGAAAAATCATCATCTCCATATTTTGTGTAAAAATATGGGGTACCTTCGGACGAAATTCCAGAAGCCGTCCAGCAACTTTGCTCTCATAGACTTGATCGGATTACTGTCGAGATAGAAATATGGTCAATGCGGACAACATAAAATAGCATTCTATCAAAGCACTTGATATCATTGGATGTAACCTGGTGAGAAAGGTCTGGAAGGGAATGGGGGAAGTGAATATTGAGAGATTTTTGAGTACTTTCGGACTAGTAATGAACTGATCTACAGTAAAGCACGAGCTTCATACCCATTTGGAATGAATTGCCATACTCGGAAAGTCCCCTGGAAGTTATACCTCACGGCATAAAGTTGGCAGTGGGGTTGACACGTCCCCTTAGAATGGATTTGATGTTTCAGGTCCAAGATTTCCGGAAATCAGGCTCGATAAACCGGATTTGTGTACGGACTGTATTATACAATGGCTGTCCTTAATACCTAGTGTAGTGGTGAAAATGACTTGTAAGTTGCTAAAGAACTCAATGCCGGTGAACCGTTCCGTACAATAGCGGCAGTGGCAGTGGCAAGTCCCTGGGACGCATGGTTGTGCTCTTGAGAATAGATAGGTCTGAGAGTCGATTGAAAGGGGCAATGTACATCTGTATGTTTATGCATCCAATTAGTATATAGCCATAAAAAATTGGAATCTTCTGACGAACCAGTGGTACAGATGTCATGAGGAGCTCATCATTGGATACTTTGATTATCAATCTCTCTCACCACCCAGGTATCTGGTCTTGAAGGAATCCAAGAATAGAAACGACATTTCCAATTTGTGGCCCCCAATTTGCAATTGCTCATACCAAATTATTAGATCTGCACTTTGGTTGGCCGCCTCATGACTCGACAAGGCTATTGTGCGCTAGACCCATTAAAATGTTTTAGCGTACATGTCAAGCGAAATTGCCGCGACGTCGCATGAGGCTAAAAGTTATACTCAGCCTCGCATTGACGCACACAGGCTAGATTTGAAGTCCGAACTTTCATCAAATTTACAAAGTTCTTTATTTACCTTCACAAAAGATTGGAACCGAGCAAGTAAGCATACTAGGACGTCGAAATCAAGTATAGCTTGTGACCAGACCGAGGCATTATTCCGCATTGTGGTCTCTACACCGGCGTCATTGAACGCTATCTACATAGCACCTTTCAAGCTATCGAAATTATCAGTCTCCTATCATAGGATTCACAGCACAAGCATCACCACCCAGCATGTCACTCTCCTCCTATCTCGCCAAAAATTACCTCACCGCCTCCACCCCCTCTTCCAGTACCCCCAAAGACAAAAAACGCAAACGCAAGGCTGCCGCGCAAACCGGTCTCATAATTGCCGACGACGATGCTCCCGGCTGGTCCAATCCTCAAGACCATGCCTCCGACGATGATACCCCCATGATCACCAACCATAGCAGCTCTGAATTTCGCAAATCCAAAAAATCATCTTGGAAAACTGTCGGCGTACCTGCTCTCCAACCACAAAATGAAGACACCGCCGAAGCAGACCGGATAATCCAGCAAGCCGCCGCCGAGAACTCTGCAGCTCTGCACGCCGACGAAGAACCTACAATTGAAGAGACCCGCGGCGGGCTTCAAACTCGCGATGAGGCAGCTGCGCAAGCTGAAAAGAAAAAGCGAGTTGAAGCCGCGCAATGGGCGCGCGAATCTGGTTCGGGCAAGAGTAAAGGGAAAGAAGAAACTGTCTATCGAGATGCAACGGGTCGACGAATCGACATAAGTATGCGACGTTCTGAAGCTAAGAAAGAAATGGATGAAAAGGCACGAAAGGAATTGGAAGAAATAGAGGCGCAAAAGGGAGACATACAATTATTAGCAAAGGCGAAAAGAAGAGAGGAGTTAGATGAAGCGAAGTTTATGACGGTGGCGAGGGGGGTGGATGATGTGGAGATGAATGAGGAATTGAAGGAAGTAGAGCGGTGGAATGATCCCGCGATGCAGTTTTTGAGTAAAGAGAAGAAGGGCAAAAGTAGGACGGGAAAACCATTATACAAAGGTTCGGCAGCGCCGAATAGATATGGCATTCGGCCGGGTCATCGATGGGATGGGGTAGATAGGGGCAATGGATGGGAGGCAGAGAGGTTTAAAGGGGAGAATAGGAGGGCGAGGAATAAGGATTTGGATTTTCAATGGCAGATGGACACCTAAACCTATGTTACATATTACAAATTGCCACTTACGTATACCCCGGGAAAGCGACGATCAATGGAGTTCAGATAATGATAATGCACGGCACAAACATGAAAATCATGTATTTCTGCATATTCTCATTTTCTTCCCTATTCTATGTAGGTGTTGTAGACAAACTGTGAATGGCATCTGAGAACATCAAGAAAACTTTGCACACATGGCCTGATCGACCACATATGAATATTATACTTGAGCACCACGAGTAAATCTTTTCATCCCTTCCTCAATGGTATTTGCAATTAATATCATCCCATCTTCGCCAATTTGAAAGATATTTACCTTCCCATCCCAATGCATCATAATACCCCGGTGCCATTGTAACAAATTCGTTGCATGTACCATAGCGGCCAATGTACGTACCTCTCATATCCATGTCACCAAACACCCTTTTTGGTAAGATATTTTATCATCTCCCATCTCACATTCTCACCCGCTATCCACCATTAAATTCCCTCCACGATTAGATTTGGACACCGAAACCCATTTCTCCAAAAAGATTCAAATAACCATGATGCCATGCTTCCTAAACTTTTGGTCGCAAAAGTTTGTCAGGTCCATATTTAGTATATTTCTTGATCATTTCCATAAATTCCTTTTTAGTGGTCTGTCCTTCACCATCACCAACTCTTCCACGGAAGTATGCCAATATTTGACTAATGGAGACACCTGTTGAAGGCAGACCAGCAATATCTTTGGGCGTGATTGGTCCAGAACCAGAGGGAGATGTAGCTTCTGTAGTGATATCATTAGTACATGTCTAATATCTAAAGAATTGCGGAACAATGAGTAAAAAAATACATGCTTACCAGCTCCTTGAGAAGGGCTACCAGCACGGCTACCACTTGATTTACCAGGAATTGGACTACCAGGTCTTGAAGTCGTTGGCGATCCTCCCATACGAAGAGTGATCTTTTTCTTCTTTGAACCGGCTCCATCTGACATCTCACCGCCTGTGGCTTCTCCGTCGCTTGTGGCAGTTTGTGGGTTGGGTGTAGAAGAATTGATTCTTGAAAGTTCGTTTGGATTTACTGACATCTTGACAATAGATGATTTCCTCTGAGGTTGACCTGGAATTGGAGTAGATGTACCTGTAGGTTGCGATGAGCCGACATGCTTCTTCTTATGCTTCTTTCTGGAAGATTCGTTTCCACTAGATTCTGAAAGGTTTGGGGAACCAGCTCTCTTAAGATTCTTGGATTTCTTCAAAGGATCAGTGTGCTTAGGTCGACCGGAAGGTGTGGTGTTGCCTTTTGACGAAGTACCTGAAGGCTTTGCTTCGGCCTTTAATTTGGCTTTGGCCTCTTCATCTTTCTTCTTGTCGATCTCCTTTTGCTTTTCTTCATCGGAGGTATCATCTTCGCTCTATTAGACGTTAGTTGGTAGATTGAATGGCTTTTGAAAAATGCATACATCTGAAGAAGCATATGGATTGCTAGAATCACTATCATAGATGAAATTCTTTTCGCGCTTGGTTAAAGCCTTTCGGACACCCTTTCCTAATTTCTTCTTTGCCTCCAATTCTTGTTCTTCTTTGATGAAGTCTTTCTCAACGGTTTCTTCATCTGCTTCACCAAACAAGTTGGCACCTCTTTGATCTTGCTTGATTCTTTCCTGGGCATCCTTTGTATCTTCATCCCTATCTGGCTCAACTGTGGCAAGCTCATCATCATCCTGAAACAAATCATCAGCATCAAAATCAAGCTCATCGATATCTCTTGTTTCATTTCTGCTCGATCCCTTGAAACTCGCACTCTCTGTCTTGACAGTATACAACTTATTCATCCCCCGGATATTTTCCTGAGTTGCACGTTGAGCTTCGTTTCTCTCTTGGGTTTTCATGGCCCATCTAGATTCTTTGGTCTTTTTACTCAACAAAGCTTCCGCTTCATCGATTGTGAGGGTATTGAATTTGTTTTTCGAGGTGAACTTGTACCACTTCTCGACTGGAATCATCTTGAAAGCACTTCCCTCTGTGAAAAACATAACATTGACTTCTGACAAGGCACTCTCATAATTACCGACCCAAGTGTTCTTGTTGTCAGCGTCTTCCAGGTGCCAAGGTAACGCTTCCTCATATCTAAGATCGGACTCTTTCTTTTGCTCTGCTGTCTTATCTAAGCGATGTACTTGAGTTGTCTTTTCATTTCGGAAGGCTTGAGCTTTTTTAGCAGCTGCTGCATTGGCGTTATTGCCAGTAGGAGCTATTTGCGCACGATCTGCAGCCTTTTGCGCCTCCTTCTCGGCCTTTAATATTTCTTGTCTTTCTCTCTCCTTGGAATCGACTGCGTCCTCCATAACTACATCTTCATCCTTGAATGCTTTGCCCGGAGGTGGTTGCCGAGGGTCTCTGCGATGAAGAGAAATTGGTCGCGTGAACTCGTTTTGATCTGTCGGGTCAACCTCTTTCTTTCCAGAAAATCTCATTGCATGATATCGGATTCCATCACGCAAAGCCCGCCTGGTAGTGAAGAGAGGATAATCCGTGACTTCTCCCTTGGGAGGATGAGTCCAACCACCGTATGTTTGTCTAGGCGCAACATTGCCATTGACAGGAATTGGACCTCTCGGACCAGGTGCGCGTGGACCAGAAACGTTGTTCAAGGATGTTGGCCCATTCGGTCTGGCTGGTATCAAGCCATTCGAGTTCGCGCCGGCAGGTGTAGAAGATGGATTTGGTCTGCGGATAGGTTTCTTTCGTGGTCTCAGAGGATCAGCAGCCTTGACTTTACGTGTAAATTGTGGTGCGCCGCCGCTGTTGGGAGTTGGGGTAGGAGTTCGACCATTCGACATGCCAGATGGGGAGGCAGACATCTTGAATGACTATTCGGAAAGTGCCTAGATTCTTGATAATGAAGGTTCGACCGATACAGTAGACTGGACAACCGATAGAGAAATCTTCTGGACCGAACAGACTCAATGAGTTTCTTCTCTCTTAGAATGAGGTTGAGAGCTGTTGTTGCCTTGAGACAGAGCCTGGAATTATGTTCGGTCGCAAAAGCTGAAAAGAACCGGTATCTTTAATCTTGAAGTTGTGTACATGTGCTATTTATCGTTGTCGAAAAATATATCTGAGTAGGTATAGATGAATTGAAATTTGATCCTCCAAAGTGGTAGTTGATTGTTCTTTGTTGAATTTAAATTTGCTTTGTGGATCAACTTGGTTGACTTTCTTATATGCTTCTACCATCCAAGATACAATTCAGTTCTGTTGCAATGACAAGCAATTAAACCCCACTAGTCCCAAAACCGTATGGTGACTCCCGGATCGACAATCCCTGCTCAGTTGTAGATAGTAGCGCCATATTGTTACATTTCGCTAGGGTGGCCGTAGTACCAAGCGCCAAAAGTCAAAAGCCAAAGCTTCTTGTGCTGGCCCGATATATATTGTTTGCATCACATTCACTTGGAAGACTTCGAAGAGGGGAACATACACTTTGAAGTATTCGCATTTCTATCCACATTCTACATCTCACATCGACCACCACCAATAACGATCACCTGCTTCTTCTTGATAATCACTTTTTGATTTGGAGAGGGAGGGGTATCTCAACAACTACATTCATCCCAAAGAGAAGGAAAAAAGAATATTCTAGACCACAAATCAAGCAAACGAAGATATATGGAAACTGTTCGACCACAACAACGACAACATATTCCATCGGATTTCACCATAGAAAAGTATCTCATGATTAAGCATTTACGTCGAGTCAAGTCAATTCAACCTTTTCTTCACATCCAATTCAAGAAATCATCTAAGATACTGAAGGTCAGGCTTCAAGAAATCATCACATGATTAGTCTTCATTGATTCGATTCACTCCACTTCCAGAATACTGAATATATCTACTTCCGAGGTTGTAGTTTATCATCTAGAAATATAAGAAGAGGCATTGTTCAATATATCAATCTTCAACATCAAATTGCTATTCTATTCTAGAAAACTTCAACCCAACTTGTTATCATATATTTACAAGGATGCTTCCAGTAGGGAAGGATCAAGGTGGGCACCTGCCTACAGGAAGTTTTGGTGATAATGGACTAGAAGATCGTCTTCGAGGTCTCATTCTCAATAATGCCAATGTTATCACGAATAATGAAAACATCAACATGCAATCTCTTCCTGCAACTGGTGCCGCTGGTGCCAAACTACCACCACACATGCTCACAGCCAGCCCATCGGAGCAACAGGAATACCTTTCCAATATGACCTCCAAAGCTACTGGATCATCACAGCCTATCCCCAGCAACACTGCTCCATTATCCCCTCAACCTGGAAAGAAGAGAATGAATCAAGCACAAAGACGACAAATGAATGCTCAACTCTCAATTCCAGTCAACTCTGGACAGCCACAGCACCATCAGCAAACAGGCCCATCAGCCCGAAACTACACACCCCATTCAGGACAGCAGCACTCAGCACCATCTACACCGCAATACTACAACAACAATCAAAGGAGCAATCAAAGACCGCAACAAACTTACCAACAAGGACAATTCTCTCCACAATTATCTTATCAACAGTCCAGGTCTCCTTATACCCCTCAAATGGCATACCATAACTCTCCTAGGTCAGGTGGTTTTCCAAATCAAGCGAGTCCTAATCTTTCGTTTCAAAGTCCTGTATATCCTCAGCAACACCTACAGTATTCTTGGCAGAACATGAATCAAACAAGCCCCGGATCTAATTCTTTCGCTCAAAGACCTCCACCACAAAATCGACAATTGTATCATCCAGGCCCTTCGAATTCTGGTGGACAAGGACGGAGAAATTTTGGAGCAACTACTGATGAAATGATGGCGCAAGGTGCATTCTTGGACAAATTGGCTGAAGAATGTGTTCCAAAAATAGCGATTGATGTCGATGAGGCAAACAAGAAGGAGCAATTTCGAGCTCATATCGAAGAGATCTGTAAAGCAGCGATTACTGAACATGAGCGAGAAAATAGTGGCAATAAAGAATTTGATTCTTCGACAGTCCAATTGAAATGCTACGGAAGTTTAAGCTCGGGCTTTGCAACCAAAGGATCTGATATGGATCTTGCAATTCTAACGCCATTCTCGAATCCATCTGCAGAGTCTTCGGAGTCTCAAATACCACGGCTATTAGAGAAGCGATTGCTCAGCTTGGGATACGGCGCACGATTACTTACTAGAACAAGGGTTCCTATCATCAAGCTTTGCGAGAAACCAATCCCAAAGTTGATGGCAGATCTTCTGGCGGAGCGTGATAAATGGGAGGGCGGTTTGGGCGAAGGTCAAGACGATGATACAGACGACAAGCACTTAGACAGTCATACGACAAAGTCTCCTGAGCCAACCCCAGCAGAGACACATTCGAAATCTAAGCCATTGAGCAAAACTACCAGCAACACAAGCCAATCAAATAGCAAAGGAGAGGCACAACAAACCGATAAGAAGGGTATCAGCTTGAAGCAAAAAGAACACCAGAATCTTATTGACTACCATATTTGTGCGAAGCGTGCTTTAAGAAAACATGGCGGGCGCGATTTATCTGTGAACTCGACTGAGCTTAATATGAAGGAAGCAAAGACTCTCAATGAAGTTTGTCGGGCTTTCATTCTTGGATTGCATTCTGAGGATCTATCAAAGCGGTTATCCGATTCTCCTTCCATCTCTCCATTATTTGATCCTACTATACCTTTTGTACAGCGATCCCTGAATGGGATTTGCACACAAATTGAAGGGGAAAGACTAGCAATGGCATGGGATAAGCGGTCTTTGTTGGAAGCAACTGATAAACAAGAGTCTGATGCTCTTGCTGTTCTCGAGTCATGGAAAGTTTTACGGAATAAAACAGGACCCCTTACCGAGTCTGATATTTACAATAGACAATTGCATACCGCCACAGAACGACTGAAGAGGATCCATTCTTTGCGTTTTGCATATCTCGACCAACTAATGTTTGAGAGCCCAAAACAATACCTCGCGAGAGTCGAAAAACTCAAGGAAGATCTTGAAGGCAAAGGGTTACCCCAAAACCTCATCCGTCCACGTAACTTAACGGAAGAAGAGATTATCGGCAAATTTGTTAAACACTACATTGATGGTATCCATGATGTTCAAATTCGCGATACCTTGCAAAGTATGGAGGGAATAGTGACCTTGAAAGATGTAGCTCGCCGACATCAAATTTTGCAACTGGTGAAAGATTATGAGCATGCTCTTGAAGTGAATTTCTACGATGAGGAAGCCAAACCTCACGTTGAAAGATACATTCCAGTGTTGCGTGATCTAGCTTCTAGGCAATTTTCTGTTGATTCTTCACAAGCAAAGTTGGTAGCGATCATCCGTACTCTCCCTGACCCAACTCAAATATCACCCAATAAACCTCGAGATCGATACAAGGATCATCTTGAATTTCCCAAAGACAAAGTTGGAATTCAATGCGATATCAATTTCTCAAATCATTTAGCTTTGCATAACACATTCCTTCTCAGACTGTACTCCATCTGTGACCCAAGAGTCAAGATTGTAGTATTATTTGTGAAGCATTGGGCCAAGATTCGAGGAATCAATACTCCATATCGTGGTACGCTTGGAAGTTACGGCTATGTACTAATGGTCTTACACTACCTAATGAACATTGCTCAGCCTCCAGTGCTACCAAATCTTCAGCACATGAATAAAGAGCCACCTGCACATCTTTCTCCTGCCGAAAAAGAAGCTCAAACTACTTGTGATGGTCATGATGTGAGGTTTTGGAGAAACGAAGCAGAGATCAGATCTTTGGCAGAGCGTAAGATGTTAACACATAATCATGACTCTGTGGGTATGTTACTTCGGGGATTCTTTGAATACTTTGCACAGAGTCAACAGATGACAACGGTTCAAGGAAGAGGATTCGAATGGGGTCGTGAAGTTTTGAGTTTACGATCAAATCATGGTATCCTTAGCAAGCACGAGAAAGGATGGGTTGGTGCAAGAACGGTCGTCGAAACCACGCAAATCGCAGCTCCCCCTACCCCTTCAACACCAGCATTTTCGACTCCCGCGACTCCAAACGTTACGAAGGATAATACTATTAGTGTGTCCGCCGCATCAGAAGGTAAACAGCCCCCTAAGACTATGGAGGAAATTAAGGAGGTTCGCCATCGATATCTATTAGCAATAGAAGATCCATTCGAGATTGAGCATAACATTGCACGTACAGTGACTCACAATGGAATTGTATCAATTCGAGATGAGTTCAGACGTGCATGGGGTATCATCAAATCTCTTGGAACCAAATACCAATCGAAAGATGGTCTCCTAGATCCGATTCCAAATTCTCCCAACGACTCCAAATACGAGTTACAGATTCTACTGGATACTATTCACGGATGGGAAAAGCAAGTAGTTGCGGCTGGAAACATCAAAAATTCCATGTGAGACATGGACATCTCAGGCTATGTCGAACAAAGGATAGACGGACGGAAAAACTGGAGCACTTGGCGTTGTTGGGGAAGAGAGAGATTATTATTGTATGATTAGAAGAGAAATACGAATTAGCTCTTGTTACGAACAATACCAATATGCATGATTTGTTGGTGATTAACGATAGTCTTCCAGTTCCACGTGAAGAATCCAAGCGGATTTGGTCCCCTGCTTTTACCAAAGACAGTTCGCATTGTAAATATTGTTTTTGTACTTCCCCGCATATTGGAAGCTCCAGATTTTCTCGATATCTTCTGATTTGATTCATCAATACGAAGTGTTGGAAATGCTGTACCAGCATGTTTCGTACCCCCATGTATGCTTACTCGCGCACCAGCGGAGGTTTACCCCAATGACCCCAATAAAGTTCGGCCAGTTCTTATCTGGGGGAATTTCCCCACGGATATGGAAAAAGTCCCCCACAAGTGCAGGTAATTTCTCCAGGATTACTCCAGGATTGCTGGGATTGCTATAGGATTACTCCAGGACGACTCCAGGATTAATATCAATTAGTGCGAGGCGAGTGTCGCTATTGGAACGCCACAACTAAATGACAAAAAATGTTGAGTGCGGATTGGTGCAATTATTACCTCAATCATTTCCGTGTGGAAGTAAACCCTTGGGAACGGTGTAAAAGATCGTACGGCGCAGTAGACCATGTTATAGCTATCAAAGTCCCATGGGGAAAAACGATAAGTATATATACAATTCGAACCCCTTGATCGAGGTTACACTTGCTTGTCAGTTCTATCTCATCCATTGTACCTTTGTAACTTCTTTCTTGCTATCAATTGCAGAAGAAGTCAATCGACTGAGGAGTTCAATTCAATTGTGCCCGCTGTCTCATCACAAGAAAAGTCAATCAGCGTTGTGAATAGGAGAACAAATTCAAGATGTTCAACACCACTAATAAGAGATGGTACAATTGGTTAGTATCATCTGGAAACTTCAAACAGTTGAACAAAGCTCTAATTTTTCTCTAGGTATATCTCTATGGTGGCAGCCGCATGTATGGTGTTGTACGGTTATGATGCTTCCGTTTTCAATGCTTGTCAAAACTCCAAACATTGGGTTGCATACTTCGATAAGCCCGTGAGTGACACAATCATTCAATCGAGTAACGACTAGATGCTAACATTCTCCAGAGTACATACACCCTCGGTCTCGTCAACACTTCTTACAATATCGGTGGTATCGTGTCTGGATTCTTCTTTGGTGGACCGATTGTATGTGGAATATCCATCATTTGGCGAAGCATTTATATGCTAACATGACTTAGGCCGATAGACTCGGACGAAGATGGGGAATGGGAATCGGTTGTTTCTTAACTATCATTGCTACATTCGTCCAATGTTTTGCACCAAGAGGAAACTTGAATGCCTTCATCGGAGGTCGTGTCATCATTGGTCTTGGACAGGGAATTGCTTTGAGTATGTATCAATCAGAATACTTTACGAAATTACATCTAACAATAGTATAGCCGCCGGACCAGTTTACATTGGTGAACTTGCACCACCCGAGATCCGTGGTAAAATCATGGGTTTCTGGCAATTGTTCTACTCAGTCGGTTCTTTCATCGCCTATTGGATTGCCTTCGCCACTGGAAAACACTCCGCTGCTCTCGGAGATTGGGATTGGAAAACAATTGTCATTTTCCAAATGATGGTTCCAATCCTCATCTGTGTCCTCCTCCCCTTCATCCCCGAAACTCCTCGTTGGTACATTTCCCACGGAAATGTTGAAGGAGCTCGCCATGCCCTTCTCCAAGTCCGCGACACTGAACAAGAAGTCGAAGATGAACTCCTCCAAATTAGAGAAGCGCTCGAATACGAAAAGGAACAAAAGTCAACCAGCTCTTACAAGGCTTTGTGGATGGATAAATCCGTCCGCAAGAGAATGTGGATTGCTTTCGTCATCAACGCCGGTCAACAACTTACTGGCCAGGGTAGTCTCAACAGTTATTCCTCAGCTATCTACAAGGGAATCTACAAAGATGCCGAAACTATCAATCTTATCAACGCTATCAACGGTACCTGTGGTATTATCTTCACTCTCAACGCTGTCTGGACCGTCGATCGTTATGGACGTAAATTCCTTTTCATCGTCGGAGGATTCGGAATGGCTCTCTGCATGATCGCTTTTGCCGCCGTCGGAATCGCAACACCAGATTCATACTACATGAGCGGAACAACGAAAACTCTCACCAAAGATCAACCCGTCGGAATCGCACTAACATTCTTACTTTTCTTGTTCATCTTCTTCTATAAACCTACTTGGGGAGCCACAACTTGGATTTGGACCTCCGAAATCTTCAGTATGAATGTTAGAGCCCAGGCCGTGGGTATGTGTAGTCAATGGCAAAACGTGTCGAATTTGATTTTCAATCAATTCTTCCCCGTTTTCTTGGCGAAGTGCAGTTTGTAAGTTTCTCTCCCTCGCACTCTCTTATCTTTGAAATGACTAACATCTCCTCTTCTAGCAACACATTCTTCTTCTTCGGCGGTATAAACTGTCTCCTCGCCCTCTTCGTCATTTTCGTGGTGCCAGAAACCAGGAACATCATGTTGGAAGAGATGGACGTGCTCTTCGGAGGCGTAAACCATATTGAGAAAGGAGGGGCGCAGCTTGGGGTTGAGGATGCTCATCATGCGCATGTTCAGCATGTTGAGACCGAAGGCGCGGATATTGCGGGGGTGGAAAATGAAAATATCGTTATGCATGAGAAGGTTTAGATTCGGAGATGTTTATTGAGTTTTGGGATATGAGTCGCGATTTGGTTTGATGGGTTATATCGAATGGACTCATGTGGTATGACTGGCTTGTACCTACCTCCCTATGATGAGGAATTAGTTAATATGAGATGCTGCTCAGTATTTATGCATTTAATTAAAGAGTTTTGTCTCTGCTTATTTTACGCTTTTGTGCAATCCTGAATGTTGTATGTGCTGGCGAAAGACTGTATGTTGTTTGGAGCTCTCGGGCATGAGATTAGTTTTGGGGGTGTAAACACAAAGGAGCATTGTCTCGTAAATACCCAGACACATTTTCACTGAGCCACAAGATCACATAATATCAAGGAAGTACATGGTCTATCACAGAAAGGGAATGTAAAAACAATTGTTAGCCCAGTTGTTTCTCGCAAGCTCTAAAACATTGATGTTCAATGTCTGAAGAATGTCGCTCACATCACATATTATCTATTCACAAAATGAAATCTTCTAATGATTTGACGCAGCATGAGGATTGATATTGGATTCTTTGTTTCTATCAAGATTCTAGAAATATATGAAAGACTGAGGCTTTCATTTCTCGTTTGAGCTAATCTTGATCTCTGTATATATTACTGTTCAACCTCAATTCTTACTTATCCGCAATTAAATAATTCAGAGCGTATTGGTCCCCATCAATCGGAATATCAGGCTTGAAAAGAGTATCAAACTCCACGAAGCTGAAATCCGCAGGTACGGTACCCGAATCCCCATTCCCAGTCGCATAAACTCCGAGCATTATTCCTGTAAATGCAGCGCCTATGGGCGGATCGGCCGTTATTTCCTCCACTATTGTTTCGCCCATCCATTGTATGGCTTTTTCATTGGGTTCGTCGCATGGTTTGAAGCCGAGTTTGTATCCTTCGTCCGTACACCAAATGTACAGCGTTACATCGTTTTTGGTTTTTAGCTCTCCGATGCTGTGACCTTTGGCTTGACCGTTGATGAAGATATGAGTGATTACTTGTTTGCGAGGTTCTTGTGGACTGCCCCTGATTCCGATGTGGGCGTAAGTCAAATGGTTCCAGTATACTACAGTTCCTGCTTCCATATGGGTAGAAGTAGGATTGAAGGAGAGTCGAGTAGACCAAACTCCCACGCGAGATGTTTGTTTGCGAAAGAACACAGTAGGGCAAGCTGGACTGCCGAGTGTGTATGGACTTCCAAACAATCGTAAGCTAGATGGATTGGTAGTTATCTCGAAATCTTGTTTTTGGGGAGTATCTAAAGTAATAATTAGCATGTTCGATTGAGAATAGGCATTTAAGCACCGAGTGCCATAGATGCACTGAACTTACTCTTTCGATACCACCCAAGTTGTAACTTTGGACTCGTAAATTCATCACGCCACTTGGCAGGTTGTTGGATCTGATATAATCCTAAACCCTCGCCTTGAAGGGTAATTTTCTTGCCTTCGTTTACAACTGGCCAGTCATCCTCCCATGTCATAGGTACGAGAAAAGTCTCTCTTCCTAGATTTCTAGATTAGCTGATATACATTCAGACAGCTAAATTTCTCCTCTTACCAAAAACAGAAGATTTGACTCTATCAGCTAGTATTATAGGCCGACATGCAAGCAGAACGGCCCACCAATTCCCTTCTTTATCTTCAACAATATCAATATGGCCTGTGTTAACCACTTCATCACCTTCAACTCCGATTTTCCATAATGGGGCATCGATAATTTCCCATGGTCCGAAAAGTCCAGCTGATGATCGTGATACCCATTCACAATGTCCCGATTCGGTACCGCCTTCAGCAGTAAATAGATAGTAGAACTTCCCTCTCTTGAAAATATGGGATCCTTCTGCAATACCCGACGGAGAAGAGCGAATCACCTGGGGAACAGATGTAGAAACGCCAGTGGAAATATCAATGGTAGTGACGTGAATGGCAAAATCTTTGAGGGGCTTTTCAATTGTACGCTCATGCTTGCGTCTAGTGGTTGACAAATAGACTTTTCCGTCATCGTCAAAAAACAGCTTCCATGATTGTTAGCGTCCAAATCATCATACTTTCCCTTCCGGGTGACAGTAACGAATATCTAAGCTCAACATGAGCACTTACGTCTTGATCAAACCCCACTTCATCAAACCAAACTGGTTCGCTCCACTCACCCCCGAAAACATCTTCCGCTTTACACTTAACATAGAATCCTCTTGGCCAAACCCTCTGATCTTCTTGTGGCCTATACCTATCAAAACACGCAGCTGTAATATAAAACCAGCCATCATGCTCCCTGATAGTCGGAGCCCATATTCCACCCCCAGGTTCAGGGGTCCGAATATCAAGCTGGGAACGACGGGTTAAGGCATGGGATATGAGTTTCCATGATATCAGATCAGTGCTGTGATATATTGGTATCCCGGGAAAGTATTCAAAGGAAGATGTGATGAGGAAGTAATTCTCGCCAGAGCGGATGATGGAGGGG
Source organism: Botrytis deweyae (assembly GCF_014898535.1). Taxonomy (NCBI): domain Eukaryota; kingdom Fungi; phylum Ascomycota; class Leotiomycetes; order Helotiales; family Sclerotiniaceae; genus Botrytis; species Botrytis deweyae. The sequence continues at coordinate 708,900 of NW_024066217.1, forward strand.
TCGGGATGACTTCCCGGGAGAATAGGGTTGGTATAGGTGTTGGGTTTGGTCATGATGAACTCGGAGTATGGGGAAGTAACTTCAAGATCATCCATGAGGCTCAACTTCAAGGCGTGAGAATGTAGTTTTGAACAAAGTCATTTTTATTTGAAGTGCCTGCATTCTAGTATCAATGTATCATGCATGCGGCCACATGGATTGAATGGAAATTAATATAATTGGTGGATCCTAATTCTCCCCACCGCAAACTAGCGTAGGAACTGACGGCTGGAGCGTGCATTAGTTCCCGTGACGGTTCAAGTCTGTCATCAATCTTACAACAAATAGTTGGTGGTCAGACTATTTTTCAAAGTTTCTCTGAGCATTTTGACATCAGCCCTTTCAATATCGGAGACATCGAAAAATTCATCGGATTCTAATGTGGTTCCTCAATTCTCAAGTGAAATAGCAGAGCATATCTCGTTATTGACAAGCGTGTTCATTACTTGGCGTTTCGAGAGCTATTTTCCTTCAATATTAGCCTGTATGCTCTGAAAATCTTCAATCTAGGCTGATATAATTAACTTCTCCTCTCGGGTGGATACCGAGGCCGATTTGGATCATTTGGCATAAACCCCAAAAATAGATTTCTGCCTAATGAAAAAAGAAATTTTAAAATCTGTATGATGTATTTATAGAAATATTATAAAGAAAGATAAAATTCAATTTTATTAGAGATTTTTTCTAAAATAAATTATATTATTGGATAGCCCTTAGAGTTAGCTTTATTTGTTTGTTTTTAGAATTCATTTCGAAACTTTCTTTAGAAAGTATATTAATATTTAAAATCTATTTTCAAATAGTTTTCCTTATAATGTATAGATCACTTTAAAATAAACAAAACAAGCAAGTAAGCTTAGTAAGAATTCCTTATCTCAAGCTTATCTCGCTTAAATTATATGACTAATATAGCTTTAGTTAGTTTTTATAATATTGAAAGAAAAAAAGAATTCAATTCAGTACACAACCCTAAAAGAGTTTATAAAATAAAAGAAGAAGTAATATAATTATTAATTCAAGTTTAAGGAATCGATTAATACAATTGTTTTCGAATTATTTCAAAATTTGAAATTTATATCCAATATAATATAATTTTAATCAATGAATCCGTTAATTATAGATACCTCAAATATTAGGATTGATAACTCATCAGGCCTCTGATGGGTTGATGACTAATAAAACCTTGAATAATATCATCAATATTCAAAAAACATTCAATTCAATACACAACCTTAAAGAGATTGATAAAATAAAAGGAAAAGAAAAAACCCTATTAATTAAAATTCAAAGAATCGATTGATGTATTTCTTTTTGAATTATCTCGAAAATTGAAATTTTCATTTAATATAATACTGTTTGAAAAATAAAAGATTCAATATTGAAAGTTTATTATTATTCAAATTTATTAGAATACTTTTAAATTGAATGAAAATTTCAATTTTTGAAATAATTCAAAAAGAAATATATCAATCGATTTCTTGAATTCTAATTAATAGGATTCTCTTTTTTCTTATTCTTTTATTAATCTTTTTAAGGTTGTGTACTAAATTGAATACTTCAATATAAAAGCACACCACTAAATTCTAAATATATTTTTAGCTTAGGCAGAAATTTATTTTTGGGGTTTATACCAAATGATTCAAATCGGCCTCAGTAGTGGAGCTTAGATTTGAATAGTAATAGATCTACTTAGTCATACTATCCCCTAGACCGCCAACTTAGAACTCCTTGTATATACAGAATTATATTGATTAATCAAATCATCAGGATTTAAAAAGATTTCATTATTTTGAAACGTTTTTTTTATAATAAATATCAATTAGTTATAATTGTAATAAAAATAAATAATACATTCGTTATATTTTTATATAATCTTATATATATCTTTAACTTTTGAATAAATATTGAATTTTTGATTTGATATTTTATTATTATTATAAATTATTTATAAATTATATCTAAAGTTTTCTTCTTTTGAAAAACAAAATATAATAATATTTATAAAAGTTTTTAATCAATTTTTTTTAATTAAAAATATATAGAAATAAACTTTATATATTTATTATAATTTATTTAAGAAATTTGAATCTTTAATTCTAAATATAAGTATTTTTGTTTTTAATACTATTTGATAGGTAATGAATGGATTGAGTTGTAAAAACTGTTTTATCATTAAGCTAAAAGCTATACTACTTAAGTACATCCGCTATACTTGTTATGTAAGCTACGCTATCAGAGCCTAGCCACCATACTACCTGCTATATCTCCCTGGGTCCGAAAAAACTCTATAACATTCTTATTATATCTCTATAAAGTATCTATTGTTTAATGATTAATACTAAACGAAAGAACAAAAACATTTATTTTTAAAAAAATATATACATAAAATATTCTAATTGTAATAATACTATTATTTGAGGAAAGTAAAAAAGAAAAGTAATATTATAAAATTGATATACAAATATAATAACTGAGAAAAACTCTTTATATCCTATTAAGATTAATTATATAGCTTATATAATATACTTATTAATCTCTAAAGCAAAAGCTTTATACTTTTTTAGATTTGTAGTACTAATATAGTCCTCGAAATTGTATAAATTTACAATCTTAAAAAGCTTTTTCATTATTCTCAGAAATATATTTATACTATTTAGTATTTTTATTATAAAATATTTACCTTGAAAAATATATTCTATATCGCTAATCCATTTATTAAATATATTCTTATATTTCGAGATTACTTTTAATAAAAATTCTTGATTAATTTTATTATTTATTATATAAAGATCTAATATAATCTAAAGATCCTCAGCTAATTTCATATCACTTTTCGAACTTGAAGTTTTATTTATAATCTCAGTGATATAGATTTCTGTTTATACGATAAGATCCAATAAAACCCCTATATCCTAATTAAATTATTATAATATCCAAATAATAATATTATTAAGGTAAATAATATTAGTTATAATTTTAATTAAAATTATCAATTTCCTTATATCAAATATCAAAATATTTGTTGTTAGTTTAAAGATTTTAATAAATATATTAAATATATTATTCTTATATAAATTATATTAAATAATTCTTTTCTACAAAATCATTTCTTCAAAAAATTTTGTATTAGTTAGTATTAAAAAAACCTTTTGTAAAATTATTATTTTAAATATCTTTTGAATTAAATTATCCTTTAAATTATAATTATAAATATTATTGTTACCTTTTCTTTTTCTATCTATAAATTTACTTTAAGAATTTTTATTAATACTAAAACTTGATAAGAAAATTCACAATAAAAAAGCTTTCTTAATTATAATACTTTTTATATTATTTTTAGTAAATAATATATCTGGATATATTAAATCGATATCTCTATTTAGTCTAATAATTTTCTGTTTTATGTAATCTACTTTTACCTTATAAATATATTTTTATAATAATATTATTAGCAAATCGAAAATCTTTATATCAAAATAAATAAAACTATCTATATCAAACATTCCCAGGAAAAATAAATAATGTTTTTAGATCAAAATAGATATATCTAAGATTGTAATAATTGTATATATTAACAAAAATATATATATTGAAAAACCATTTACTTTTTGGAAATTATAAAAATTACTAAACAATAGTTCTAATAGAATTGAAAGGTTATATCTTTTTCATTCTTATATATTTCCTGAATATCCATTATTATCATTTAATATTCAATTTAATCAATCTATTTTTTAATATTATTTTATCTTTTTAACAAATTCTTTATCTAGATTAGTTTATATAAATAAATTGAATATTATAATATTTCATATATTATACTTCTATATCCAAATTATATTTACTAAAGCTTTAAAATTTACAAAGATTATATCTTTAATAATAATATTATATTCTAGAGTAAGTATAATAATATTCTTTTATATAACAATTAAATTATTATTTCTACTTTTAATAATAGTATTTTTCATATTAATCTTATTACCCTTTCTTTTATTTTTGTTTTTAATATACTTCTCTATAAAATCCTAGCTATTAATATTATTATTTTCATTATTTATTGATTCATTATTTATTAAATTTTCTATAATAAAAGTTTTCACTTTTTTATTAAAGATTTTATTATTATATTTCCTATCTAATAAAACAAAAGCTGGATGTTTATAGATTTTAAATAAAACTAAACTGTAATCAGAATTGATTATATAACCTTTAACATTAGCAGGCTTGGGGGATGGTTATAAATTATTGAAAGAATTGTTGTAAAGGTGTTAATTAAACAAAAAGCCTATATAATCCTTTTTCTCCTTATTCTTTTTTATCAATTCTTTGTTTCCAATTTCTTTAAATTTGTTATTAGAGATTTTTAAAACTAATGAGTTATTCCTTTTGATTTTATTTGTTATAAAATATATATTTCGAAAATAATTTTGAGATTTCTTAATAGTATTATTATTTATAATACCCTTATCTTTAATTATTTTATAATTATAAATGAATTATGTAATATAATATTGAAAAAATAATCTATAATAATAATGTAATATCGAAATAATATAAAATGATTTTATTAAAAGTTTTTATAAACAGAAATATTAGTGAAATACCAATTTGAAATTTTGATATATTAAAGAAATCAAAAGATAAATTGTTTAATTAAGAATTATTAATAATTTATATGGGTTATAGGATAATAATAAATAAACAATAAATTCTGTGATCTGTTATTATTATTGTGATTTTGATAATAACCTGCCATTAGCCGATTATCGCTTTATTATTAATAAAAACTATATATATTCAATTACTATATCTTTGTAAGGATAACTATAACCCTACTTTAAGATTAAAAATCTTTTCTTATTTTCTATCTTTGTGTTTATTTATTATAATTCAAAATTACAAATAATATTTTAACAATATTCAAGATATTTCTGCAATAGTTATTTATTGAATTCTAATCTGTATCCTTTCTATTATATATAATATCTTATTATTTCTATTAAAATAATTCTTTTCTTAACAATTTTTTTTATTTCGAATTTCTTATATCCTTTAATAATTACTCTATTAAATTTATCAGATTTGAACTATAAATAAGAATTCTTTTCAATAAATACTAATTCGAGATATATAACCAAAATAATTGGGTATATCTTTTAATATTCTGGTATATCAAGCTTATATATTAGAATATCTATATATTTTAATATTAAAAAAGATTCTATATATTATTATTTTAATTTCTTATTATTTATAATTGGGATAGAATATCCCTTATACAATCGAAAATAAATCAGATTTTTAATTTCAAAAAAAATAGACTTGTAAGCTTTATTATATTAGCATTTTGTAATTATTATTATAAATACAATACAGTTTGCAATATCTATTTAAGATATTTGAATAGGCAAACCGATTATAACTATATTGATAAGCTATATTATATTATTTAGTATAAAGCCAAATACTATTTTATTCAGTAATTTATTTATATTTCTTTATTTAGAATTATTAAAATAAAATTGTAATATTAATAATATCTTCCTTTATTTTTTTGAATTCTTTATTAAATTTAAGTAATATCTTTATATAATTTTTATAATTTGATTAGTGATTTTAAATTATCTATTTATTTATATATAATATACTATAGAATATAATAGATTTGTTTTTAAAATTATAAAAATAGCTTATTATATTTTTGATAAGAATTTTGAATTTTTATTATTAATAATAATCTTAGAGTATTCCTAATTCAGATTATATATTTTTATAATTAGGGTATATCCCTATACTTCTACTATTCATATAGACTTTCCTATAATTAATAATATTTTTTTAAATAGTTTATATATATTTGTTATAATTATATTAAACCTGTTTATTATCTTTAATAATGTTAATATAAAATTAATTATAATTGTCACGGCGCCAACTACGTTGCCTTCATGCCTCAGGCATACACCATTAGCGTGCCCTATTTTCTATAAGAAGGCCTTACCCTTCCATAGCTCTTTTATCCTTATAGTACAATATAAGTCTTTACCCATACCTTAACAGTTTGTATTATTTCTTTAGAAGTTATTCTAATTTTATTTTTATTCTAAATCTATCAAAATTCCAATCTGATTAAATCGATTGGATTTATTACTGTTTTACTATATATCCTAATTGCTATTATTCTGAATTTTAATTATAATTATAATCAATTAGGTATTTATATTTAATCTATTCTCTCAATTCTTATTCTTAAATTATATTCTTAACTCTATCGAAACTAATATCTCCCTATTTACAAATCTATTTAATAATTTAAGTATTATATATTTTGTAGTTATCCAAATTGTATTTGAATTGATTAAATTATATACAAATATACTCCAAATCTAAATTACCGATACCCAAATTAAAATTAACAAATTAAATGAATTAATTAGTATATTGAAAATCACTATTCGAAACAATTTACAGACTTTGCATTGCTACAAGTACCTTACCGTTTTTAAGAAGTTTAATAGTGATAAGCAGGATATTACAAAGTGCCAAGATTAATACACTGTATTTCACAGTATTATTAATTGTTGTTTAATTGTAGATCATAAAAACAAATCGGAATTTTAGAAAATTATATTTCTTGCTAACCTATTTTCTGGTTTTGTTTATATAAATAATCAAATATATTTCGATATAATTATTAATAATCTATATAATTCTGATTTTTGATTTTCCAAATAACATACTATCATAAATATCTGAAGTAAATTGAATAAACAATATTAAACTCTTGATCTTTCCCATAAAGCTTCCATAAATTATAATAAATATAGAATAAAGAAAACTCTATTTGGTAATTTTATTATTGAATTTAAATAATTTGTTATTAGATATAAGAAAACTATTGAATAGTAGATTATAGATTTTAAGCTTAAGGTTTTACAAGAATTGATTGATATATCTATTAATTATTTAAATAAATCTTTTATTATTAATATTGAAATATAGATAGTTTAGTAATAAAGTATTTATAATAATTTAAAGGAAAAAGTTTACCTTAATAATCAATAAAAGAATTAAGGTATTAATTTCAATTATAATTATTTTAATAATTAATAAAAGAATCAAGATACTAATTTTAACTATAATTAATCAAAATCCTACAATAAAAAGCCGGCTATTGCTACACCTTCTTCTATATCTAATCTCTTTAACAATCCTATATAATTAAATACTATTTAATTAAATCAATACTTTCCAATTTGTTATATTCGGGAGTAATATATCAAACTCGGCCTCTGCTTTTATTACAAGAAGCTAGATTATATTAAAAGTAATTATAAGGAGAAATGAGTTAATAATACAAAATATAATATTAATACTAATATAAGATATACCCCTTATATTAATCATTTCCCTACAACCAACCAATATAAGAACCCCGAACTCTATTACAATGTTGCTACCCCTTTATACCAGAATTCGTTTCTATTTACCAACTATTCCTTAGCTATATTATTACGCTATGCCTCCCCGACCCCCTCTAGCCTTATTCGAGTATTTAATTTAAAAGATTATATTAAGAGTTTTATTCATTTAAAAAAAAGTAGTAGCTCGATTTTTTAGCTAGATATATTAAAAGATTGATTTTGGTTTACAATTACAAATCGAAATCTTTTATAGGAAATTTATTTTTATAAATTAAAAGATTAATTATATCTAGAGATCCTTTATATCTTAAATCAATAAATAGCAAATCTCTTAAAATCTCGACAAAAATCTTTCTTATATTTAATATAATTATTCTGTTTATTAGTTTTATAAATAACAAAGCTATAGGTTATAGCTTTATTAATAGAAAAATCATTTCCAAATTCCAAATATCTATATACCCTTTCCCCTATATTTGTTATTTACTTTTAATTAATAACAAACCTTTCAATATCCTTTTTCAATATATACTTCTAGATATACAAATCAACAACTACAGAGAAATAGGTTTATTCTATATTACTACTTTATCAATTACAAATCCTTTAATCCTCAATCTCCCATAACTTCAATATTACAATCCCATTATTGATTAATTAATAATAATATTTAAATTTATATTTATATATTACTTAAGGTATTACTATTTTATTAATATTATAATAACTATTATTTCCAATATAGAAAATAATCAAAAGATAACTTTGCTAAAAAGTAATAAAGTTATATTCGATACTTCTAAACCTCCTCTATAAAAGTTTATTCCAAAACTAGTTTTTATAGAAGGGATTACCGATAAAAGCTTCGAAATAATCTTATTACTACCCCGAAATCAATCTGTAGTCCTCGAATCTATTGAGATTTCAGAAACACTTAAATCAACCTCAAGGAGTACTCTACTAGCTTCAACACCTCTGGAAAAGCCTAATAAAAAATATAATATTCAATAAAAATTAGATAATATTAAATATCTTATTGCTATTAGTTTTATTTAGTTTTATAAAGATCAGGATATATATATTACAAAACTAATCTGGAACAAACTGGATATTATTTATAAGTTATATTAAATAATAATAAGCGATTTTATTTAGTTATGCTGTAATATTATAAAAAGTAATATCAAGAAATTTATAGAGAAAATTAATTGCTTGATATTATTCATAGCCAAGATTTAAAGTAGATTATTATTTTGGCTATAGGATCTATATATAAGATTCCTGTTCTTATTTACTAACAAGTTTCTTTTTAAACACTTTTGAGATTATAAAATCGAATTTATATTAGGTAAAGAATTATTATATAATAAAGGATATTTAATATCTCTAGTCAAATTTTAGATTATATATAAATAGCTCAATAATAACTTGAATAAAGGATTTATTTATAAATCTCGTTTCAGATTGATTATTCTATTTCTATTAACTATAAAGCCTAAAAGAAGTATTTGAATTTATTAAAACTATTATAAACTGAATAATATTATTATCAAAAACCAATACCCTCTATTATTAATCAAAAAGATTCTCGATATCTTATATTATATAAAAATCTATATTAAATTGAATATTATTATTATATTTAATAAATTAAGGATTATAAAAGGTTATAAGTGGAAAATAGTTTTTACAATTTGTTTTAGCCTTTTCGAATCTCTAATAATACTTTTTGGTTTTTATAATGCCTTTGTATTGTTTCAAAATTATATCAATTATATCCTTTTTAATCTTTTAAATAAAAATTATATTATATATCTAAATAATATTTTGATTTACTTTATTAATACTATAAATTATTAAAAATAAATCTGTGAAATTATATAAAGATTAATTAATATTAATTTATAAATTGATATTAAAAAATACAAATTTAAAATTATACAAATCAAATACCTTAAATTAATTATTATACTTAATAGAATCAAAATAAACCCAGATAAGATTAAAACGATTCTTGATTGAAAGTTATTAACAAAACTAAAAGATTTTCAATATTTTTTTAAATTTACTAACTTTTATTAATATTTTATTTATAACTTTTTTAAGATTACAAAATCATTTAACTATTTATTAAAAAAAAAATCTATATAATATTAAACCATTAATTACAAAACAGCTTTTAATAATTTAAAACAAATATTTACTTCTACCTTAATTCTTACAATATTCGATTATTATTGTTATATAGTTATTAAAACAAATATTTTCGATTAAATTATAAGAGGGGTTATCTTTTAATATAACGATAAGGATTGTTTATAATCAATTACTTATTTTTTATCAAAATATAGTATAGTTGAATATAATTATAAAATTTATAATAAAGAACTGTTAGTAATCATTAAATCCTTAAAGAAATAAAGATTTGAGTTATATAGAATTCAAAAACTATTTGAGATTATTATTGATTATAAGAATTTGGAATACTTTATATTAACAAAAATATTAAATCAGAGATAAGCAAAATAAACAGAATTCCTTTTAGAATTTAATTTTTGTATTATATATTGATCAGATTATAAGACAATTCACCTTGATACTCTTAACAGAAAAGCAAAAAACTGTTTAGTATATATTAATCTTAATAATGATTAGATCAAGAATCGCCTATAAATAATACTTTCAAAACAAATATTCAATACAACTATATACAAAAATCTTATCAAACAAGCAAATAATATTATCAACCTTATTGTAGTCCCTATAAATACAATTATTCCTAATATTAAAAAGCCAATCGATAATCTTATTGATAAAGTATATAATTTATTTGTATTAATTATTAGTATATACAAAACACTTTAGAATTCTATTACTTATTATTAGTTATTAGTAATTAAAAAAGATTTCTGGATAGCTCTTTAAGATTATAAACTAACCAACAAACAAATATTCTACTAGAATCAATTATTTATCCCTTTATCTATTAAGCTTTATATATAAATTATTTATTAAATATATTTAACCGGGCTTATTGGACACCTGGGCTATATCAAAACTATCGATCTCGTTTCCCATATATACCAATAGTCTAATATAACAAAAGAGATTGAAGTTTATATATAAACCTATCAATTATATTTTTATATAAAATCTTTTCATTTTATAGCTCCCGGATTCCTCAAACCCTTATCAATTTTATTTCGATTCTAATTTGATATTTCTATTAACTATATTATACTATTATTAATCTGCAAATATTACAGCTATAAATACAATTACATAATTACTATTATTTACTGTTTAACAAAGATGTATTATTTCATACTAATAATAGGACTATCTACAAAGGAATTCGTTAATTGCTTTATTAGAAAAATCTATTGTTTATATAGTATATCCAATAATATTATATTTGATAGAGGCTTGCAATTTATATTAATATTTTAAATACATTTTTTCGAATACTTATCAATTATTTTAAAACGATTTTCCTTATTCTACCTCGAGATAAATAATCAAATAAAGAGATTCAATATTATAATAGAATAATACTTATAAGCTTTTATAAACTTTTATTAGAATAATTAATATAATTAGTTATTATTAGCAAAATTTGTATTCAATAATACTATCTCAGAAACTACCAGTATATCCCCATTTTTTGCTAACTATAATTTCTATTTGTAATTCAGAATCGAACTCTTTTTATCTATTCTACTAAACCTTTTATATCAACAAAAACGCGAATTCCTAAAAGCTAACAAAATCATAGATTGGTTCGATATCATTTTGATAAAACTGAAAGCTTTAATTGTTCAAGCCATTCAGAAATACAAAGATTATACAAACAAAATGTACACTAATGCCCCCCTATATAAAGAAAGGGATATAGTATAAATTAGTATTAAGAATATAAAGATTAATCAATCTATAAAGAAAAGTAATAATAAATAAATCAGGCTCTATAAGATTCTAAAAGTTTATAAATATACTTACTTATTTCAACTATTCAATACTTTTAAGATTTTTTCAATATTTTATAATTCACTATTCAGGCCGCTTTATAGCTTAATTGAATTAGCTAGTTAAGCTACAATTAATAAAGCAGAGTTCTATTATAATCAAGATTGAATCCTGAAAAAAGATAATAATACAAATAAAGAAACCAAATAATGGGAATTTGATAAATTGCTTGATTATTATAATAAAAACAGATTTTATTATCAAATCAAATAGAAATATTATTCACTATTGTAGTAATTAGTTGAGAATCTCAAAGGCTAGAAGGAAACGATTATTGTATTTTACCTAACAAATCCAGATAAACCAGATCCTCTTGTATAAATAGAGTTCAAAAGGCCTATTACCTTAGATAATTCTATATTAAGTATAATCCCAAAACGAGGGTAGGGTAAGCTAAAGAAGGGTTACTAGCCGATTACAGGCCTTAAAAAAGTTCACTTTAACCCTATAACGGAAATCAAAGTTTTCTAATATTATCCTGGGAGATTTTAGATTCTTATTTGATTAAATTCGCTATCCATTTAATTTAAATATAATAATAAGCTAGCCTTATGGATTAGTTCCTTATTACAATTTTACCGAAAGTTGACAAAATTAGTTGAATTGTATTTTAGTTTGCTTGAGACAAGTAAGCTCTAAAAAAGGGGTACTATCACAACACCAACTATATTGCCTTCATATCTCAAGTATATATTATTAGTATATTCTACTTCCTATAAGAGGACCTTATTCTTCCATAACTCTTTTACCCTTATGATACAATATAAGTCTTTACCCGTACCTTGACAATAATAATATAGAAAGGTACTAGTGGTATTAGAATAGGCTATAATAATTTATAAGATCTATATCTTTTAATTGAATATACTTAATACTTTCTATAGTAATACAAATATTCTTTTACTAGAATTGATATCCTTTTAATATAGAAATTTCTTTTTATTAGATTTATAAACTTGGTGTATCTGGGGTGATTGTTCTTATATAATAGATTAAAAATATTGTAATATATTATGTATAGAATGTATAAATATACCAAACTTTTATTACTATTAATCTTATATAATAACCTATTTCGAATCTCAAATGGGAGTATTATTATATTATTTTCTAAAATTATATTCTTTACTATTATATCAAATATAAATAACCAGCTTACTTCTTCTTTATATCCTTTTAATAATTTGTTTCGAAAGACTTTGACTATCTCGATTAGTGTTATTGTAAAGCTGAATAGTATAGAACTTTCTTCTATTAATCAGGTAAATAAGATCTTGAGCTTTTTGGGGTTTAGATTTAATACCTACATATTGTTTTCTTTATATAGTAGATGAAATAGAATATCTAGAATAATATTTTCCTTTCCCATTTTGTATCTAATATCGAGGTTAAAGGTAGAAATAAACTCCACTATTAATACTAATTTAAGATTCAGTTTGTTTGTTGATATTATTATTATAATATCTGATTTTTTGAATATTTATACCAATACACTATGGTCTGTATAGATAATCATTAATAAAACCCTATTGCATTAGATAATATAGTTTATCTTACATAATTCCTATACTAATATTATCATTTCCAATTCGAACAGTTAATATCTTATTTTAACGTTCCGGAGTTGTCGTAATAGAAAAAGAATTGGTTTTACACTTATACATAATGGATATTCATTGGGAACCTTATTTCCTTTAATATGATATAAAATAATATCTACCCCACAGGCCTTAGAGATATCAAAATCCATAAACAGATAGCGATTTGAATTTACATATACTAATATCTGTTTTCTCAACAATACTACTTTAACCTTTTCAAATATTTTTAATTTTAACTCTAAGGATATTTCGAATAGTTTGTATATTGTAAAGTTCTTTCTGATTTTTTCTTTATATAGAATTCTTTTAAGTAATTAGATTTTCCTTTTTTACAAAGATTCGACTATTTCAGTATATTCTTCAACAAATTGATATAAATAATTTGTAATATTCAAAAAGTATTCCAGATCCTACAGGTTTTTTGAAAAAGTAATCTTTCTTAGTATTTCTAAATATTCCTTTATATTAAAAAGCTCATATATATTTATCTTATACTTTAGCACTACCACAAAAAGGTAACCAATAAAGTATTTGGAGTTTTTGATAATAATATTATATTCGATTAATTATAAAAAGAGATAATATAAATATTTCAAATAATCTTATAAGGTTTTATTAATAATTATTATATTATTGATATAAACTTTTACAAAATCTTTGAAATTATTGAGAATAAGATTTATCTAGTATTGAATATATACTGAAAAATTTCTGAATCCTATTAACAAATAATTAAAAATATATTATTCTAGATATATAATAATTGTAAAGTATTTTCTTAATATTGAATAGATTTATTATTAAAAAAAAATGAAATACAATCCACTACTATAATATATTTATAATCACAAATAGTTTATAAAATATCTTTTTACAAAGATATTGAATATATATCGATTATTATCATTTTATTGAAATTATATATATCAATTATTATATATACTTTCTCTTTTCCAATAAATAGAATTCATTATATTATAAATACTAAAATTACAAAAAGAATTAAGAATTTTGTTTTTTCGAAACAATTCTATAGTACTAATTTATTGAATCTTTTTTTTATTACTTTTTAATTCTAAAAATCTAGGGGATAGACTTTTAATTTATATTTATAATCCTTTTTCTATTCAAAATATAACTCTATTATTAATTATCTATCCTCTAATAGTTTAATGAATCTTATATCTTTTTATAATATTTTTAGAAAAGTATTCAATAAATCTGATAGTATTTATATTGAAATAATATCCCTATATATAATAGTTTCTATATAATATGTTATTTCGCCTATTTCTAGAATAGAATAGCTAAAGATTATAGTTGAATATAATAGTTCTTTAATTATTAAATTCATAACCTCTATTATATTATATATTACTTTATAGATTTTATTAAAATTGAAATCAATTAGATTATTGATTGTAATATTAGTTAGTAAGGTGATATTTTTTTTCGAATTATTATATACAAATATTATTATAAAATTAGTATTGTATTAATAAGTGTATAGAGATAATAGTATCTCTTTTGGCTTGAATAGTAGTTCCTTACTTTTATTTTTTATTTTATATTATATCACAATTAGCACTATTTGATCTAAGACTAGCTTAATACTTATCTTAGATTTTATTATAATATATTTCTGATTTAGATTTTTAATTAATATTATTATTAGTATTGTAACCCTATACAAATTAATTAGAGCTTGCTTTTTCGATACTAATATATCAATTTCTTTAAGAATTAGAATATTATTTTCTATAATTATTTTAACTTCAAGCTTATTAATAAAGTATACTTCATATTTAAAGTATACTGTAATCAGTTTATTATTACAGACTCCCAGGAATATAAAGGTTGTAATAATATATTTTATAGATTATATATATTCAATTCCTATTCCTTCTACTTTTATCAATTTTATATAAATATATATCTATAAATCCTAAATTAAAATAAAAAGTTAATCCTTTTTCATTATTATTATTTACAAATCTATATTTAAATAAATCTTAATAAAATCTATATCTATATTGAATTATATATTAGCTATTATAAAATATTATTTTTGGAATTTATATCCTATATCTATATATTTTCTAATATTAATAATTAAATTAATAAATATAATTTATTTAATATTGCTTTTTTTCTAAGTTTTTACTATCTAATAAATTATAGATAAACTTTTATTAGAATTTATATATTCAAATTATAAATATTTAAAAAATTTGTTATAAAAACTAAATACTTTTTTATAACATTTACAATTTATTAGCTATATAAACTATATTTTCAAGAATATTATTGTTATAAAGTAGTTTATAGGTTTATTAGTATAATTATTTTGTAATTCTCCAAATCTAAATAATTCTATAAATAAAAAAGATATATTTTAATTATATTTATTATTATTGTTTTTTTGATATTATAGTTATAAATATTCTTTATAATTATATTTTTAAGTATAAAAATTATTCTCCTACAAAAAACTAATTCTTATATTATATTTATTAATTATTATAATATTAGAAAATAATTTATCTATTATTACTTAAAAAACTCTTTGTTTATATTATTATAATTATAATTATTATTATTGTAATTAATTATTTATTAATTCTTTAAATCTATATATTTAATATTAACCTTATTATCTGTAGCCGCCTTATTATTATTTAGTATATTCTGCTTAAGATTTATTATTATTTAATATAATTAATAATTTATTTCCAATATTGTTTTATTACTCCTAATATTATTACTGCTTAATAAGCCTTTAGTTAGTATACTATTATCTTAATTAATACAGATTTAGTACATATTCTCCTTAACTTTAATAATTATTATTATAATATTATTTGAATTAAATATTACCATAACTATTATTATAATTCCTATATTAACTTCTATTTCTAAAAAACAATCAGAATACTATTATTTAAAATATTAATTCTAGATTATTAATTTATTTAAAGAATTCTGATAATTATATTTCTAATTGAAAATATTTAATATAAAATTGGAAGTTTAAAGTAAGGCTGTTTTAAATAACTATAAACTAATTATATTTAAAGATTATACTAGTTGCCTTTATATTTCATAATACTATATTAGCAAAACTTTGTATAATACAACCATTTTGAAAATCTTCTATTTTATACTTATTTTTAAAAAGATTTTATATTACCACTTTAAAATATATCCTAAATCGTTTTTTTAGGATTTTGTATAATATTGATATTATAGTAATTATAATAAATATATACTTTATATCTATAAATTTTATAATATATTAGGTGTATATTATATTTTATAAGTAATTAAAGAAAACTTTAATAATTACTATATCACTATTTATTAAAATAAAATATTTTAATTAAAAAAAGAAAATATAAATATTTATATATATTATCGATTTTCTTATAATTGTTATTTTAATATTTTATAAATCTGATTTTAAAAATTAAAATAACTAATTTTTTCGGTTTTTAATAAAGATTAAAGAAATAATTATAATAAGTTTTTAGAATTTAATCATAATTCAAAAAATATATATAATTGCATTTATTATACCACAATTATAGAAATTTGTTTTAATTATATTTAAATAAAGAATATTATTTCAAAATGAAAGGATACTTTATCCTATAATAAATTATTAATATTATTATTTTTTTAAAATAATTCTTTTAGATTTAATATTTTATATTCATTACACAGTAATAATACTATAGCCGTATCAAAAATAGTACTATCCCCCATACCTTAATTATAACTACTACCTGTAGAATATATACTATTTATCTCTAATATTGTTCCTATATTTTACAATATTAATAAGAAATTGGAAAAAGAATAGCTTATTTGCTAACAGATTTTTTATTAATATAATTATTTATATAAATATTACTTCAATAATAAAGATTAATATAAAATTTAAAAGTAAAGAATTATATTATCTATTTCTTTATCTTAATCTTGATTTGATAAACTATTCAATTCAATAAAGGATATAATAATAATAAAAGAAATATAAGAAAGAAATAGATATTATAAAGATTCTTTAAAGAATTTTGAAATTTGATTATTCAAATAAATATTAAAAGAATAAATCTCACTCCTTTCTTCTTTTTCTTATAATATTTTATTTACTTTCTTTATATTTTTACTATTAAAACTCAGATTTGATTTTATAATATTAAAAAAGATAAAGAAAATATAATCAATTATTTTCTTTTTAAAAATAATAATGATTTGTTTTAGTATTGATTTGTCAATAATTTACTCTAAAAAGAAGAATTCTATAATTATATTTACAAATTGAATATAATAATATTATATATTTGTATTTAATAAATCTAAGATTGATTTTGTTTTCAATATATAAATATTATTTCTATAAATATTTTTAATGATTTTCTATAACTTTACAAAAAAAACCTTACAGAATTAATATCCTATATATATAAAAGCAAATAATTATTAAACTTATAAAACAAATTCATAATTTATAAATATAATACTAAAGGTTTCTTATAATACTTATAATAATTAATTATCAATATAAATATTTCTTTTTTATTTTTATTTAAATAAAAACAAAATATATAACCAAATAGTATTTAATAAAGATTTACTATCATTTGATAAATAATAAATGGATTGGGTTATAAAAGCTGTTTTATCATTAAACTAAAAGCTATGCTACTTAAGTACATCCGCTACGCTTGTTACGTAAGCTACGCTACCAGAGCCTAGCCACCATGCTACCTGCCACACTATTTATAAGGTTATTAATGTTTTTACTCAGCGTACAAACCATAAAGGAGTCCTAAGTTGGCGGTGAGGCGGTTTAGGGGATAGCAGTGGCCAACATAGACATTAAGACTCCTCTCTCGGTGGATTTGGAGTCCGAAATGCACGTCTTCTCCTTCCCAGGGTATGTCTAAGAGGTAGGTACTTGAGATTTATGAAGGAGATCTCTGGCTTTCCCAATTCCCATTCTCTCCTCGTATTTCGTCCGTACTCTTCTCATATCTGCCAAAATTGAACATACGCAAAAATGCATCTCAATTCCCGTCCCTGCAATATTCTCTCTGTTCTTCTGCTCTCCGCATTTCCCAATCTTTCTTCCTGTGCTGAAGCCGTATCTTCAACTCTTTCACGCCCAGAGATCATCGTTGCACCCATCCAACCTGCCAAGGCTCACTTGGCAACTACTGCGCTTTCTACCCCCCGAAATCGCACTTGCCATGTTTCCTCCTTGGGCTCTGGCCGCGATGATTCTCCCGCCTTACTTGCCGCCATCAAATCCTGCAACAACGGTGGAGTTGTCCAACTAAATGAAACTCTCTACACAATCTCCACCGCGCTAGATCTTAAATCTCTTCAAGCTATCGACTTCAACATCTCAGGCACCATTCAATTCTCCTCCAACATAGCCTATTGGACTGCCAATAGTTTCAAGTATGCTTTCCAAAACAGCAGTGCCTTTTGGCAATGGAGTGGAAATGACATCAATTGGTATGGAGGAGGAACTATTGATGGGAATGGGCAACCATGGTGGGACGCCTTTGCTAAAGATAGTACTCTTGCACGACCGACATTGTTCGTCATGAATGGAGTGACAGGAGGAAGTATGAGCGGGTTGAAGATGAAAAGTCCACCGAAGTGGTTCAATCTTATCACGGGCAGTCAAGATGTGCTTGTTAGTGGGATGACTTTGACGGCAGTGACGAGTAATTCTAATCCGGTTAAGAATTCCGGTGGGTTTCCCCTATTATTTACCGACTTTCATTCACTTTTTGGTGGATACATTTGACTAACGAGTGCTCAAAGACGGCTGGGACACTTACCTCTCTTCCCATATCACAATTCAAAACTCCACCATCCTTAACACCGACGACTGCGTATCCTTCAAACCCAACAGCAGTTCCATTATCGTCCAAAATCTTGCATGTACAGGTTCTCATGGAATATCCGTTGGCAGTTTAGGACAATACGTTGGAGTAACTGATATCGTTGAAGATATCTACATTTATAACAATACACTAAGCAAAGCCAGTGATGCGGCGAGAATCAAGGTCTGGGCAGGTGCAGTACCGAATTCAGATGGAAGTCTACCTTATGGAGCAGGTGGAGGTAATGGCGTTGTGAGGAATATTACGTATGACAAGATGACGGTTTCTAGTGTTGATTGTAGGTTTCATATTCTTTTGTCAAAGATTGGGTTATTTTCTTTACTAATTGGGAAATGGTAGACTCGATTGAACTCACTTCTTGCTACATGCAAACTACTGCAAATTGCAACGCTTATCCTGTGAGTACTTTACTTCTTTGTACCTCACAAGAATTACAAGAACAACTAGCTGACGATTCTCCCAGACGAAAATGACAATTCAAGATGTAGTATTCAAAAACTTTGTTGGTGTCTCAAGCACGAAACATGACCCTAAGGTCGGAACTTTGGTGTGCAGTAGTGCTTCTGTAGGATATCCCTTTTATCCCAAGTCACATAATTCTATTTCAAGAATTGTGACCCTCTTTTGAGTGACTCAAGACTAACGAGAGTAGTCATGCATAAACATCGCAGCTCAAAACATCAATATCACCACGCCGAGCAAGAAAACTGCAACATGGACTTGTACGAACGTGAATAAGACTTTGTTAGGAATCAATTGTGTTTAAGGAATATTGAAATACTCGATCAGGTGATAAGGAACGAAGAAACAGTACATTAGTTGTTTAGTAGTGGTTGTTGATGGCCGAAACATGTTCTCCGGCAGGAGGTTGGTTATTATGAGACGAGGAGACCATCGTAAATCAATGACAATGAAAATATCAGACACAACTTTGACTATATGACAATATCAACAATGTATATCGAAGATATGTAATTGAACAGAAATTTTGAGAGGCGGGAAATAACCAACAGGTTTATTTGACACTGCGAACCATGAACCACAATGTCATTTCAGGATCGAACACAAGGTATAGCTCACCGGTAGTATGTTATTTGAATTTAGCGAGAATCGAGATAAGAAAGCGGTGACCCCAACACAGCGGCAGAAAAGAAGACTTGCATTTTACCCCTCTAAAATATTTTTGAAGAAGTTCGTCATAGACATCACTAAAAACACTCGAAAAATTATCAATATGCCGACCGAATTAGAAGAGGTAGAACTCAACTCCTATTCTTTTCATTCAAATCATGCTAACTATTATTGAAGCTCGTCGATTTCATATCGCATGGAAACACTCAAGTGCGGACGATCGGTATGTTTAAGATATTTGAACCACCCGCTCAAACTTCGACTGATTTGCGCCAATACAGCCGTCGAGAATTTGATTCCATATTCATTATCGCAGCCTTCAATATTCAAGACGAATGAGCTTCTACCAGTAAAGGATTTAAAATTACTGGTCCGCGACTACAAAGTACGACTGAAACCTCGCGAATATCATCGTTAGTAGAGGCGCAACTAACGCCTGTACAGCAAATAGCCAAAGATGCAATGACAATTCTCATAAACCTGTCGACAGACAAGGAAGTTTTGGAATATCTTGCGAGTGATAAAGAGTTCATCAATACTTTATTCAACAAATTGACAGTATGTCAATCTCCTACCTTGATCTTTGAATCGACAATATTTAATAGCTCTTCACTCCTAGAACCCCGCAGAACCAAATGCAAATCTTATTGCTATGCTATTCGCAAATCTCGCAAAATGGGATGACCTGAAGGAGATCATATTTCTTGAACGTCCTGCGCCGAAAGAATTGACCTCGAATAATCGCGCGATCGATCAACTGATGGACCTCTTTGTGAAGGGTGCGGATGGAACATACAATAAAGAGGCTGATTATGACTACCTCGCATATTTGTTTGCAGATCTAGCCAAGCACGAAGAAGGACGAAAATACTTCTTGACAAAACAAGAATACGATGGGGTTGTACCTCTCACAAAAATGACGGTTTTCACCGAACACAAATCAGACATTCGCCGAAAAGGAGTTGCATCGACGATAAAGAATGTTGCGTTCGAAATTGAATCACATCCTTCATTCTTGTCAGAGGATGAGATCAATATCTTACCATATTTACTGCTACCTATTATGGGGAATGAGGAATTCGATGAAGAGGAAACCATGGCAATGCTACCAGATCTACAATTATTACCACCAGATAAGGAGAGGGATAGTGATCCCGTCATCATGCAAACACATGTGGAAACATTGATGTTGCTCACAACCACAAGAGAAGGGAGAGATATCATGAGGGAGATCAAGGTTTACCCAATCATAAGGGAATTGCATTTGAAGGTTGATCACGATGAAATGAGAGAGGCCTGTGAGAGACTGGTACAGGTTTTGATGCGAGATGAGGAAGGAGAGGAGAAAGTGGACGCAGGTATGAAGACTTTGGCTCGAAGATCTGACAAACCTTCCTCCTCGCCAAAACCATTCTCATCGCAGTCAAATGGTATTGCAGGAAGCTGGGCATCACAAGATGCAGAGGACCCTGCATCAGATTCGGATGATGATAAGATAGTAGAAGTATAGATTTAAAATATTGAATACAAAAAGTTCGTTTCTTCATTTGTCATACCAATGTCATCTCCCATTTCATTTGAATACACCAAATGCCCCCTATCCCTCCCAACAATACTTTCCTCCAAACCACCCTCTCAACTCAAGGTAAAACTATTACTAACCGCCGTGAAGGGACTAATCGTGCCCAAAATATTCTTCGAATCCCCATTATACCTAACTCTATAGGTGCCCGCCGTTGTTCCATCTCCAGTTCCCGTCTCCCAACTCACAACCACACTACTAGTACCCGTCAAGCCATTAACTCTCGTCCAAGTATACACCAAATACCAATCCTTATCATCTCTCACCGTTGTCCAATTCCCGTTCGAACCCAATTGTTCAACCGCCGTGAATGTACCTTCCAATCTTAAGTTATTGCGAGGATTAGCTCCCACGAATGTCGTGTTTACTACAGATCCGATCTTGTAGGATGCAGCTGGCTGAACGGATACGCTGCCAAATGACCCGCTATCATACGCTACCCCGGTTATAAAACTTAAACTCGAGTTGACGTTGTTTGGTGGGCTGGGTCCCGGGGCAGGCTGACTGGTATTAGTAGCGGAGAGATATCCAATAGCGGATGTGGTGAGATGAATGTAAGCATCTAGTTCATGTTGGCCGAATAAAGTTGAAGCACCTTCGTAGCGTTGGATGGAATATTCCTCGGGGGTGGCGAGATAGTGAGCGTATGTGTTTGCGGGACCGCCGAGAACTACTTTGGGGGTGGCGGTGGTTATTTTGGAAGATACGGCTGCGGCGGAGATGGCGGATTTCCAGCGTCGCCCAGACATGGTGGTTGCTTCGGAGGGGGAGATGATCATTATTAGTTGTCCGACGCGAAGGAGTTGCACGTCGACTTGAGCGAGTTAGCGGGTTAAGGCAAGTTTGGTGATGTGAGATAAATGTTGAGAACTGAGTTGAGAAATAACTTACCAATATTGGGAGACCAAGCATAAGGACTTGACATCTCACCCACGTCTAAAAGAACAGGCTTGGGATATTGACAAGCGACCTGAAGATGATTAATAATAGATCTATAGTCAACGCCCATATGACTGGGAACATACCTGTTGAGCAGTTGGTACTCGGAGAAGACCAGATACCAGACTCCAAAGAGGATTTGAGGGTGCACCTGGATCATTTTGTACAAAGTCAAAGGCTCCCGGTCCATCGGTTGTACCGGCCGCAAATGAATATCCTAATGCTGCAGGACATGTTTGGACAATCGATCCATTTGCGAGAGGGAAGTCATAGTATTGCATATCTTGGAAGAAATGGAATGATTTGACACTTCCTCCCACGATAGGAGTACCGACCGAATCCAATGTGTTCTATAAGGATCAAAATTTGAGCAAATTACTCTTGACGGAGGGAAGAAAAGACTTACATAAAGAGCTTGAGCTCCGGTATATTGTCTCTGTCCAATGATATAACAACTCTGCGTTCCCAAATCCAATGCTTGAAACGCCGGGCCTCTACCATGACATGTCTCAGAGATACCGGCACAAGTACTGTTCTCTAGGGTACATTGTTGACCAGAACCATCGTCGCACCAGGCGCCAAGAACGTTTGGTGAGGTGTCTCCGACGCTTGACTGTGAGAAACCAGCGACGAAACCTGGAGCGGCTTTAGGGTCTTTCAAGGCCGCTTTCTCGAATAGATAAGCTGCCACTCCTTTATTATCGCCTGAATTTATAGTGCTTAGTCAGAAGATGTATCTCTCATAGGGAATCTCTGAATAACTTACCAGTAACATGTGTGTTGTTTTCCAACATGGAAGTACCATGAACACTGAACCATGTTAAAACGCCAATATTCAATCCATCTGAAGCCCGCTGGAATCGAAGCATAGATAATGTCTTGTCAACATTGTCCGTATATAATGCCCTTTCCGCTGCAGGGTTGGCAAGATATGCGTAAAGACTACGGTTGATATTTGCATCTGTGATGTTTGTGTCTCCGGTGGTTAGATATCCAGTAGTGAGCGAATCATGGGCCCTCTTGATCGAGAGAACTGCGCCATCAACAATTGCTTGATAGCTTTGCTTATCGAAACCCAATGAAGTGATTTGCGGTAAAAGATAATTGTAGTATGCTCCAGGACCAGAGTGTTGATGTGTTCCTGTGACGGCAATATTGTTTTGCCCGTAGATTGCATATGCCGGCCCCAAGGCAGCTAATCCTTGCAGTATTCCATATCTAATTGCAGTATCCCCAGATGCTGTGTCGAGAACCAAGTAGACAAATCTGTTGGCAGGGGTGTTTACATCACCAACAATAAAGGCTCGGGAGTAAATGCGTTGACGTAGCCCTGTTCCGACTTGTGGGAGACTAGCATAGCCCATAAAGTTGATTTCAACAACAGGACTATTGAGTGACATCAGTATAGCAGGAGGATGTAGGGACCAAGCTCGAGTCTTACCCTGTGATATCAGCCTTGCCGACTCCAATGAGATATGGGTCACCTGTTGCTCGAGTTTCGTGTTCATGATTATTTGCCCATCCAGAACTGGTATTGGAAGACTCGTTGATTGGCTGAACGTCTTCAATCTTTGCAAGTCCCACAACTAATGCAGTAAATGCAGTGAACAAAACAAATCCAGCCAATATCAAGAATATTGCACTTGCTAGAGACCTTTTGCGAGGAGTTTCTGGTCGCTCACTGTCCGATTTTTCGTCGGCCGGAACCTGTGAATATTCAAACCTCGACATGATCAATGATCAAGGTGCGAAAACGTAGCAAGAAAAGAAACATAAGTAAGAGGATAGTAGCAGGTAGATAATATATCATCCAAAAATAATAATCATATCGGTGTGGCTCGCGTGGTAGCATCATTGTTACACGTGCCATTTTTTGACCATGCAGAAAAACATTTGATTGAAGAATCTCACGGAAGTTTGGACCGATGAAGTACTCGCGCATGGTAGTTTTCAATCATGATAGCATTGCTTGTACCTCAATGTAACGAGGGGCTTGCTGATCAATTTCTTCTTCAGTATCATCACCCGATTGCATCCCCTGACGAGCCTTTGTACAACCTATAGTTTCGCTTGAATCTTAGGAAGTCAATTAAAATTGCTACTGCATTAATGATGCCTGTCCAATAGATAATGCGGGGGATTAAGCCTTCATGGTTTATCTCGAGTCTCTTCGCATGGGAGCTCGGGGAACCTGTTCTTGATCATAGACTGTTAGATTTGGGCAGGTCGTTAAAATAAACCCCTGACCGGCTGCAACCACATTGACTTCTTGGCATATTTGTATCGCAACTTGAACATGGTTGATTGATACCAATATCTCTTGCCAAGGTACCCTCCTTCTGCGAGAATGGGGGGGTTTTAGGCCGAAAAGTAAACGTGAAGAACTCATTTCTGCAATCCATTTGTACAAGTGCATAACTTTAGCGCAATAGAATTGAGTTGATAGGATATTGAAATAAATGTACCGCAAGCCACACAACCTTCGCTAGCACTTAGATTCCTCACGTCGGCTTGATATATCAAAGTGTGAGTTCCACGTGAGCTAAATTTTCCCCATCTCTGAGAAAGTAATTGATGGCGTTCTCATAAAGAGATATTGATGAGAAACCGGATGGAAGGAGACTTCTTGCATGAAATCAAAATCATATGTCTGAAACTATGATAAGATTTGATGGTAAGTACCAGGTATTGGAAGGAGTAGATAAGGATCAAATTGATAGCTGAAGTGAAGTGTGCATGATGTGCATGTGCGTGTATTAAGCCTCGGCTGCTAGGTTAATTGATTGATCTCGTGACTTTGACTAACGTTCTCGAGTCCTTGCAGCCAACCTCGCCAACTTCGCCAACTCTTCGGATTCCCTTCGGAAAATACACTTTACAGCGCAGAATTCGTAGGAATACACCCAGGGAGTGTCAATAATTGTTCCTCAACGAACCGCTCGGGCCGATCTATATTATCACAAACTTCAGCCTCAAGCTGGTTTTCAAAGCTTCTAGATTGTAGACAATTAAGTCGAAAGACCTACCACGATGGTCAGAATTGTCAAACCGTTTAGCACAAGAATCGGCTTAGTCCCCTTCAAAATCCACACATCATTAGCTCGAGTTGGCCATAAAGGATTGTTTCTCTATCGAGTAATGGATCCCGGAAATATATATCGGTCGAAGCTGTCACGGTGTATTCAAGAAACTGTGATAAAGAAAGCGGAGTCGGAAACCTTTGCATCTCCATTTAGCGGCGAAATTATTCGCCTAGATGCTGCATTTCAATTGCGGAGCCTCGAACAAACCAAAGGATCACGTTAGCTATACTCCATTTGTGTGTGTAGAGATAAGAAAGTTGGCAAAGCCCTCCGTGAGTTTAGAATAAAGGTACTAAAAGAAAAAAGGTATGTGAAAGATGCTAGAACTGAGTTCGAAAGATAATCCCTCAGAATTCTGAGGTTGACTACACATCCCATGCCGATTGTGTCACTGCATGTCTGTCTGATCTGCAGAGCGCCTATACAAGCAATGGCGAGGATCGATTCGCCAACTCAAACGGAGATATATTAACAAGATTCGATTCTGGAAAACTACTTCAATCACTATTCAAATACTTTTAAAGTGACTTCGATGGTCACACTCGATTGGTAGCACACTTGAGACTTGTCAAACAATTCCGGATCATCTGAAATTTTCAGCAATGATACGCTATTACAATAACGTTTCCTGTTTTGGAAGTTCCATTGTCGCTTTGTTATAAGAGAAATTCCCTGCTGCCACATCGAAGTTTTGGTAGTTCAAATTGCTTTATATTTGTTCATCTTGCAAGATGCTACTACGTCATTATCATGGTTGGTATCATTGATATATTTATTAACATACGATGCGTAGATCTCTAGTCTCTTGGCATTCTGGAAAAGAATTAGTATATACTTCTAGAACAATGTTCTTCTCAAAGATTGTTTTTTTCGATAATGATCGTATTGTTCTTCACGCTTCGCTTAACGAACAATACTAAGGGGAAACACCACGATTAGTCCTCGACTAGAAGTGATGTAGGTCTGATTATTATTGCAGAAATTTGGACCATGGTGGTTGCAGTGTTGCTTGATGTCTTCTGCCCATTCTGCACATATCCTTCTGATGTTTTCAACACCATTTGTCGGACGCAAATTTTATTTCAATGACAATATTGAAAGGTAAAGGCTCGAAGAGTCACAAAAATCATAGTCATTCTACTTCTACATCACGCATCCGACTGCCTGATGATGACCAAAATTCGTCTATTGAATTGCGAAGTATCAATGACTATCAAGCCGATGAAGACATCAAATCATCTTTCAAGTCCCTATTCACATTTACGACAAAAAAGCATATATCCAACATAGTTCCATGTGTATTATTTGCAATCATTAGCGGCGTTCTCAAACCTATATCGGCAATATTTTACGGAAATATCTTTGGTACTCTTACAAACTTTGGGGCCGGTGTTCTCACAGCAGAGGAGACCTTACAACAAGTCTCGAAATGGTGCATAGCTATAACTATTCTCGGAGGCGCGGTATGGTTGTTCGAAGGTCTGTTTCTGTGCTCGTGGATGGTGTTTGGAGAGCTCCAGGCTAGAAGCGTGCGCGAAAGAATGTTTGCCGGAATGTTGGAGAAGGACTTGGAATGGTTTGATCTACGTAAAGATGGCATCGGATCATTGTTGATTCGAATTGAAACGTATGTGGAATCTATTCACTGTTGAGTTTAAGCAATACTGAAAGAACAACAGCCAAATTCGAGAGCTCCAACTATCCACATCCCAGCCTCTTGGGTTCCTCCTGTTTGAGACTGCGAGCGCATGTGCAGCTCTTGGGACTGCCTTCTTTTACTCTTGGAATCTGACTCTTGTAATTATAGTGACATTTCCAGTCGCCGGTGGAACACTTTATCTGATCTCTAGAAAGATGGGTCCAGCAATCGAAGCTCAGAAAAGTGAGCTATCACAAGCTTCGAAATTCACAAATACAGCGATTACAGCTATCGATACTGTCAAGGCATTCAACGGACAGGACCAGGAAGTTTGGCAGTATTTATTAGCAATTAAACGATCAACAATCCATTACATGATCCAAGCCAGGTCAAATGCATTTCAATTTGGGATTACGAAGTTTGTCATGGTGGCTATCTTTGTTCAAGGCTTTGGGTATGGTCTCACTTTGGTCGATCATGGACTAGATGCCGGAAAGGTTCTTACGACCTTTTATGCTTGTTTGACTGGAATGATGGCTATAGAAGTTGTTTTACCACAATGGCTTGTCTTGGCAAAAGGAATGTCCGCTGGAGCGACTCTCAAGTCTATCATGAATCAAGTGGATAGAGGAGGGGTTGCACAGTATACAGAGGGATTAATGATGCCCAAAATTTGCAGCGGTGATATAGAAGTCAATGATGTAAGTAAACATGGCCACAGTAGACCGTCAAAACTGATTAAGATTAGGTTACATTTGCATATCCTTCCAATCGACAACATAATGCTCTTGTAAAAACAACATTCTTCTTCCCTGCTGGCGAAACTACTTTCGTAGTTGGTAAAAGTGGTTCTGGGAAGAGTACATTAGGAAACTTATTGCTCAAATTCTACGAACCACAGGAAGGGAGTATCTTGATAGATGGCCAACGTATACAAGATCTCGATACCGATTGGCTGAGACGCAATATTACTCTCGTACTGCAGCAGAGTGTGGTATTCAACGAGACTGTTAGGAAGAACATAGAGTTTGGCAAGGAAGGAATAACCAATGAAGTTGATATCATGGATGCCTGTTCTGCAGCCAGTCTAGAACAAGTAATTGCTGATCTTCCTGATGGACTTGATACTCTGATCGGTTCTAAGGAGAGACAACTAAGTGGTGGACAGAAACAGCGTGTTGCATTGGCTCGAGCTAGATTACGAGATGCACCAATTTTGATTCTCGACGAAGGAGCCAGCGCCCTGGATCTTACCAATCGAATCAAAATCATGGATAATATTCGAGAATGGAGGAAAGGAAAAACGACAATCATTGTGACTCATGATATTTCACAGATATTAGATGATGACTATGTTTACGTTATGGAGGAAAGTAGGGTTGTTCAGGAAGGTTATCGTAGAAAACTTTCTGCGAAAGCTAATGGTACTTTCGCTACATTCTCGCCACTCCCGGAATTGCCTGTGGAACAATCGATAGACCTTTCTAACATTAGAAGAAACTCGGACCCCGGAACACCATTAACCGGAAGCTTTGAAGACTTTGTTCAAGAACTGACACCTCGTTTCTCCACACAGTCTACACTCTATGGCCCAAATGCAGCAGATCGTAGGTCCTTGGATATATCAAATAGACGATTGTCTCTTGGATATGCTTCAATAGCCTATGCAAATGACCTACAATCAAATAACATTTGGACATCGGGGACTGACAGTTCACGTTCAAGGTTTGATGGTTTGCAGAGACCCACCTCACAATTTCAGAAATTCAAAGCGTCAGATAGTAGGCAGTCCAAACATTCTATTCGGCCGCCAAGGTATCAAGACGCAGGATTCCAGTCGATCCCAGAAAATCCCTCAGGCGAGCCAAGTTTTGATAGAAGCTCTCTGGTTCAACGCCACCTCAGCTTGGTGTCAACCAAGACGAATCGAGACTCCAAAGTTGTGCCAATCGATTCCTTGTTGGAATACTCAGATGAATCCACCGAGAATGCGGATGAATCCAAAGAGATGAACGAAATGGGTCATCTCAAACCCGATACTTTAACTAAGATCTTGAAGACTGTTTGGCCAATGCTGGACAGAAAAGAGCGCATAATTCTCTCAGGTGCATTCGCTGCAGCATTCATTGTGGCAGTATCAACCCCAGCTTTTGCCATAATATATACCAAACTTCTCGACACTTTTTACCAAAAGGAGAATCGAAACTCGAATGCTTTAAAATGGTCGCTTATCTTACTCGGGATAGCTATCATTGATGGCATAGCATGCTTCTTTTCGCACTATGCTCTAGAACGTGCCGGACAAGCTTGGGTGAGTGCTCTACGCGTAGAAGCATTAAAAAGAATTCTCGCACAACCTAAGTCATGGTTTGAGGAATCCAGAAATTCTCCTGGTCGGTTGAACGAGGTTTTAGATAGGAACTCTGAAGAGATGCGTAATCTCGTTGGTCGCTTTGCTGGTATTGTATTTACAGCATTTTTTATGCTATTGATATCAATCATATGGGCTTTTGTGAATACATGGAAACTCACATTAGTCTCAATGGCAACTGGCCCAGTTATATACGCTGTCACCAAAACATTCAATCGCGTGAGTGGAAAATGGGAAAATAAATGCAACTACGCTTCTGAAATGACAACCAGCATATTTTCAGAGACTTTCTCTAACATCAAAGTGGTTCGGGCTTTTACTCTGGAAACTTATTTCGAGAAGAAGCATACCAAAGCTACAGAAGAACTTTATAAAGTTGGGAGAGTACGAGCAAACTACTCGGGGTTACTTTGGGGACTTACAGATGCGATGTCCTTCTTCATCACTGCAACTATCTTCTATTATGCCACGGTTCTCATTACCAAAAGAGAGATTAGTATCGCGACTGCACTACAAACTGTCAATCTTCTACTGTTCGGTATTTCAAATAGTACGAATATGCTGGCTATGATACCACAAATCAACTCTTCTCGCGTTACAGCTACGCATATGCTTGAGTTGGCTAATCTTGATTCATCTTCCTCCCATGAAAATAAAGGAAATGAACGACTTTCGACAATTTTTCCAATCAAATTCAATCGCCTTTCATTCACATATCCTGCTCGCCCCGAAACAAGAACGATCTCATCTTTTTCTCTTTCCCTAAATCCTAACTCAACAACTGCACTTGTCGGACCCTCCGGCTCCGGAAAATCTACTATAGCTGCTCTGCTTATTGGTCTTTATCCACCAGATACTTCAATACCACCCCCGTTGACATTCAATCGAGTTTCTATAACCAACTGTCACATTCCGTCTCTCCGAGCTTTCATCTCACTGGTCCCACAAACACCGATTCTGTTTCCCGCCACTATTCTCCATAATATCATTTACGGTCTCCCAGAATCTTCATCCTGTGCTAATCTTCCATCTGCTATCGCATCAGCCAAAGATGCTGGGATCCACGAGTTTATAACGTCGCTTCCACAGAGTTATAACACGATGGTAGGAGATGGAGGGCAAGAGTTATCGGGAGGACAGGCCCAGAGAATTGTGATATCGAGAGCGCTGGTTAGGAAACCCAAGTTATTGATATTAGATGAAGCGACGAGCGGATTAGATGGCGGTAGTGCGGAGGTGATAAGAGAGACTGTGCAGAAGTTGAAGAAGAGAGAAGGAATGGCCACGCTGGTTGTAAGTCATACAGCTGAAATGATGAAGATGGCGGGCCGAGTTGTGGTGATGGAAGAGGGGAAGATAGTCGAGAGTGGTGGTTTCGATGAGTTGAAGAATAGAGTTGGTGGGAAGTTTGGGGCTTTAGTTGGAGATGATTCAAGGGATACTGCGGCGATGGAGGAAGAGAATGATATTGGAGAGGGCAGCAGTAACGCTGGTGGTGCTGCTGATAAAGAAGGTGGGTTAGGTATTAGGCTTCCTGGTTATGAGGAGGTAGAATTTCATGCTGGAAGAGATACACCAATTCGAGATGCAAGAAGGAGAGATACTTGGCTGCGGCAAAAGAAGCATTGAGATGCGATTTCACTCACTATCGTTATCAGAATTTCATAAATTTGACAAGTCTAAATTCAATCATTTGTGTTCACACTTTCCTCTTGGTTTCTGCTAGAATGGGTTGAAGCATATATGGTGCATACAACCATCCTTGGAACTTGTCCATACATCAAGAAAGGAAAATAAAGATAAGATTGCCCCAACATGTTTGAATTTGCTTGATGAAATGATCATTTTTATCAATTATCTGATTTCTATCACTCTTTTCATCCGAAAATGTTAGTGATCCCGTTCCCCAAATTAGCGTTGCTCACTAGCTGCGTGAGTTACTGAAACGAGATTTAATCCGAGTCTAACATGACAGATACTGTTCTATGATAGTCCTTGATCGGAAAGACAGATGAAGAAATCAGGCCGAGGAACAACAAGCAGGGAAACGGAACATAGCGCAACCTCCCAGAATGATGTGATGGTTCCTACCAGGCACCAAGATTGATACAACCATACCCCATTTTGACCATAGAAATTAAGATCTCCCAATACACTCCTTCAGATCAAACGAAAGTGGGTCATCGTGCAATCCTAACGACCTTAACTGCGATATATACCTCGATTAGGGTTTGGCTCGCGAGAGGATTTGGCGATCTTAATTTGAATTTCGCTCTCACCATCAAAGCTTTCAGGATTGTCAGTCATTCCGCGACATAACTTCGCTATCAATATTACAATGGGTGATGAATGGCTGCAATATATTGTGGGTAGCAATGATGTCGTTAATTTATGCGTAACTGCCGTAGGGCTGGATGATTTTCAAAGGGGGAACCAGTGGGTGTACGGACTGACGGGACACTGCAAAAATGGACTTGCGAATATCCTTTGATGTATTCCGATATCAAATAATCAAAAAAAGAATTTGTTATAGACTTCAATAGATGGGAAGTATCCCGTCAATCCATGCACCACCCACGAGTGGGGGTAACAAAAAGAAAGAATGTAAAATTGCAACTTCATTATCGTAGATATACAACAAAAATCGCAATCTTTTACTGGCATGAGTTGAGTGGTAGCGGTTTCGAGGAATGAGAAGAACACACAGCGTCATAGGTGCTCTGAGTACCTTCGAAGATATTCATACTTGTGGCTTGTGGCTCTGTAAAAGTTTAAACGCTCGAATCGGTAAGGTTAGTCTTACAGCGCTAAATTCGCCTCAACGGTGGCTTCGAGCGTATAACACTAATTTGACATAGCCGCCCGCCAAAACTCTCGAGAAAAACTTAACTTGAAGCCATGAACTTATTCTCATCTTGCTATCTCATTTGTTTATCTTACGACTTGAAATTTGAAAATCACAGTTGATACTTCACTCAGGACCGAATTCTACCAAATATCTGATGCATGTCTGCAGTGTTCCATAAACAGTGATTTAACCTGTGGACTTTTCAAGATCACCATGAGGTCCTTTTCGTTGCCGTGGTTGGATAGTGTTACATCGGAAAGAGAGACGTTATCCGATAAACCCCACAATTATCCTGGTATATACTGGAACCAAGGATCAGGAGAACAATCGGCAATACTACAATGAGGTCTCGCGTCTTTCGCACGTGTGGCTCGGTAGTAGATATTGAGGTTCACAATCACTACTTGAGTGTTGTTGATGTTCTTGAGACTAAGACCATCTAAAAATCATTCACAGTACTATGGACTATCAAGTGACGATGTCATTGGATAGAGTACATGATCAGCACCCTAAAACACGCCTCGTTCGATAGCTTTGAATTTAGTTTAGGCCAAATATAGAAGAAAATTGGCATGTTGCTTCTACAGAATATGCTAGTTGCACAATGGTAGAGTAACACCACTTCCAATCACCTTCCTATTTTTACCATTCACCAATTTCATCTCCTATAGAAGTCTTAGGTCGTACTGCGTCATCAATTGCTATATTTCCCCCCAAGAGAGTATGCAGTCTTATATCTCTAGTTTATCCATGCGCCCAACATTAGATATAGCCTTTCAAGTGGCCTTTATCAGACAACCTCCACAACATCCCATTCTCGGAACATTATATGCTAGGGTTGTGGAGTTCTTATAAGACCTCTCAAGGTAACCACGAAGTTTCTCCTTCATCTTTTCAAGCTATTCATAGCGCGTCGACGAATTATGAATTCAGTTTTGATCATTTCCTTTCTCATACTGGACATTGTCCAAGCCCAAACCGATTACTCACAATATGTGAATGTGTTGTAAGTTTACAGGGCTCCTTCGATGCAGATAGTCTCTAACTAACTAAGTACTGGAACACAAAATGGAGGAAACGATTTCCCGGGTGTTGCTCGACCTTGGGGAATGGTCAAGCTTGGCCCCGATCTTCTCATTCAGGGTACCGACTCATATTCTGGCTATCTTCCTAATGGAAATTTCTCAGGCTTCAGTATGATGCATGAGCAAGGTACTGGAGGTGCACCTAAATATGGAACGGTTGCCCAATTACCTTTGGTTGGAACAATCACCAACCCTTTATCAAGTATCACTGTCGGCAGAGCAGTTCCTGACCAAGGCTCTGTGGGTTACTATCGGGCACAGACAAGTGATAATGTTGTTGTCGAGCTTGCTTCTACCTCACACGCTGGACTCTACCAATACACGTTTCCTCTCACAAGCACCGGGAACAACATTCTGATTGATGTCAGCCATGTGGTGCCATCTTTCAGAGGTCAAGGCTTGAGTCAAGCATACGATGGAGGAAGTTTTCAAATATTTTCAGATGGCCATTATGAGGCATCTGGTGTATACAACAATGGGTGGAATAGATCTCCTGATTGGACGATATATTCATGTAAGTCTAATTTTTATGATACGATTTCCGATCTAATCAATTTATCAAGGTGGCTATTTTAACGTAACACCTTCTGCATCGAATGTATACATCAATACTGGTACTGGTAGTGTCATCCAGCCCAGCAAATCAGCTACTTCGGCTGACTTGAACACTGCCGTTGGCGGGCTCTATACATTCAACACAACTGCTGTTGCATCAAGAGTTGGGATTTCCTGGATTTCCAAGGAAAAGGCGTGCCAAAATGTTAACGACGAGATCCCGAATGATTCCACATTTTCAAATGTCGTTTCTGACACTAAATCTGTTTGGAACGATGAAGTTCTATCAAGAATCACAACTAATTCAACCAATGCGACCAATCTTGGATTGCTATATACATCCATGTATTTCATGAGTCTTCTTCCAACAAATCAAACAGGAGAAAATCCAGGATGGACTTCCACCGAACCATATTATCAAGACATATTCACTCTTTGGGATTTATTCCGTTGTGGTACAGCTTTACTTCACGTCCTTCAACCCACTGTCTATGAAGAATACATTCGCTCCTTGATTGATATTTGGCGTTTCGATGGCTATATGCCCGATGCTCGCTCCTCGAATTATAATGGTCGAACTCAAGGTGGCTCCAATGCTGATAATGTCCTCGCTGATGCTTATGTGAAAGGTGTAAGAGGTCAAATCAATTGGGATGATGGCTACGCAGCCATGGTGAAAGATGCTGAAGTCCAACCTAACAATACCGTTCCACCTGACCCAATGGCTCCGGACTCATCAACAAAGGAAGGACGAGGTGCTCTACCTGATTGGAAACAATATGGCTATATCACTCCGACATATAGTCGTGCCGGTTCTCGAGCAGTAGATTATGCATACAATGATTTTTCACTTTATCAGGTAGCAAATGGATTGGGAAACACAGAAGATGCAGCCAAATATCTAGCTCGCTCACGAAACTGGAGAAACCACTGGAATCCCAATTTGACTTCTATCGGATACTCAGGATTTGTGGTTCCTCGCACAGCAGCAGGTTCTTCAACGCCTTTTGTTGCTGTGGATCCGTTGACTAATAATGGATACTGGGGTGATCCATTTTATGAAGGTAGCTCATGGCATTATTCTTTCGGCGATGTTCATGATATGAATACTATTATTGAATATATGGGAGGAGATTCCACATTTTACAAGAGATTGGAAACGATGTTTACCGTTGGCGCGAATCCTAACAACCCAGGAGGTATTATCTTTGATGGCACAAATGAAGTGTATGTATCTCATGTTCTATATCAATCGAGACAAAAACACTGAAGCAACCAACTAACAAATCTCAGTACATTCAACGTCCCCTACCTCTACAACTTTATCAACAACCAATCTCGCTCGACCTACCAATCCCGAAAAGTAGCCAAAACCTACAACCTCTCTCCGACTGGTCTTCCCGGCAATTCGGACGCAGGAGCCATGCAAACATGGCTCATATGGAATATGCTTGGTCTTTATCCCATCACCGCGACCCCCAATTTCCTAATCACATCTCCCTGGTTCGAATCCATAACTATAGATTTAAGCCCCAGCGGATCTTCCGCTAGCAATCGCAAAACACTCACCATAACCAGTACAGGCGGTGACGGGAATGGGGATTCCAATTACTACGTGCAGAGTTTGAAGGTGAACGGTGTTGATTGGAATAAGAATTGGGTGGTCTGGAGTGATATTTTTGAACAGGGAGGAAGCATGGAATTTGTGTTGGGAAGTGAACCGAGTGGGTGGGATGAAAATGGGGAGAGAGTGCCTAGTCCTGCTTCGGAGACGGCTGCAGGGACGAGGAGGTTTAGAAGAGAGATCTGAGCAGATCTCTGGAGAGTTTAGATGAACGTTGGACTTCTTGTATATATAATTATGCGTTTTAATCACTCCGTGGGCTTGGAGTTTTGATAATGGGATGGAGTGGCCCGAGTGGATGAACATTTCGTTGGTAGCCGTCTTTTCAACCTTTCGTTTCAACAGTATATTTTGATTACTTTCAAATTAATCCCGCAGTCTTCTGGGAGCAAATTTAAATCCCCTTTTTCTTCTTTGGATACAGGTGAAGATTTTCTAGAAACCCTCACATCAAAGGTCATTTCGGAAGGGGGTAGGAGTCTTGGCATTGAGCAATGACTAATCAGAGCAGCGACCTCGTTCCCGATCAGTGCGGATTTCAGTTTGAAACTGCAAACCCTTATACATAGTTTATTGCATGAATATATCGTACGTTGATTGGAAAATTCTTCTACATAACCTCCTCTATATTTCTCAGCTTCGCAACTCTGGTAAGTGTTAATACTTTCGAGAATATTTGTTAAAGACTTAAGCGTGAGCTGCGAATTGATATACATATACATCCCTAGAACCACGACCCTTTACTTCCAGACATGATCAACGAGACAGCACACAACAAAGAGACACAAATGAAAACAAGATGAAATAAACAATGGGTATTGTAAACGAAACATAACACGTGATTACTAGAACCACCGATGGGAAAGCTCATCTCAAACCCAAATAAACAATTAACATTACGCATTCAGACCAGGAACCCGCCTCAGCTCAGACTCTCTTCTCCCTCAGATTCGTCGCAGCGGAACTGTGGTAGATTTATCGGCCGCAATTTGTCCCAAGACACCGCCGCCCACTGCCGCTGCTGGAACATTACTAGTTGCTTTGGCTGCTGCCGCTTTGTATGTCCCGAAGTTTTGGGTTCCATTCCTATATAATCAATCAGTCAAAGTCTACATAGACCAATACGTGGGATAAGAATCTCTTACGATGCATTGATTGTCAATACCATTCCTGCTTGACAATGTTTTCCCTGCGCACAGTACATGAACATGGGAGCTGTACTATTGACAGTCATAGTGAAAGTCGTGATCATGCTCTGATTTGCCGCCGTTGGAATGAAACCACTGTTAATTGCATTGGCCATTGGCTGACACGGTGAATCGAATGCAGATTGTGTGACGGTGTGGTTTCTCTCGTGGAATTGAAATTCCACCGTGTCGCCAGGCTTTGCGGTGATTTCTTGTGGGGTGAATAGAAGAAGTGAGGTGTTGCTTGAACCAACCACAACGGTATGAACCTTTGCGTCTGCAGCACTGGGTGCTTGTGTTGGAACTTGGAGTTTGTTAGCGGCTGAAGCATAGAAATGAGATCCACACAACTTACCACCAGCTACGAGACTAGCTGCCATCAAGGCGATTGTGGAGAATTGAGAGAAATGCATGATGATTTATTTGTTGGTAAGTAACGTTTTATTAGTTTCTAGAAGACAGCATTTAATGGCAAACTATAA
This sequence comes from Botrytis deweyae, assembly GCF_014898535.1. NCBI lineage: Eukaryota > Fungi > Ascomycota > Leotiomycetes > Helotiales > Sclerotiniaceae > Botrytis > Botrytis deweyae. Next base: position 746,443 of record NW_024066217.1, read on the forward strand.
AAACAAATGGGATTGTGTATTATATATGCATAGTCCAAAATGGAAGATGACCAGTTCTGGAAGTCCTAGCGTCCACATCAGAAAACTCGCATCAGACTCTCAAGCTTTTGTCTTAGTATTCCAAGCTGAATTTTCATCTGTTCAAGCATAACTGGAGTCTTCGGAGCCGAATCTCAGAATATCTGATGTCAGACTTCATGCGGGAGTTGCTTTACCGTCAGAAAATCTACATCCGGCCAATCCAGTATCGAAAAGCCGAGACTTTATGGAAGCTATCAAATACTGAGACAAGGTTAGAATGAGGAAAGGAGCCTCACATTCGGAAGATTATCCATCTTTGTTGTGTTGCGAAACGATCTAGTGATGTTTACCCTCATGTCTGTGCGAAAAAGAGTCAAGCTTGTGTTTAAATTTGCCTCTCCGCGCAGGAAATGGACGAATCAAAAGTATGGAGAAGCGTTTTGGGTATTCTGAAACAAACCTGCGACTGGGCTATTTCTTCACCAGAGATCGACATACCTTTTTGTGTCATTGAAAAGAGATAACTGCGCCTCGTTGTCTTTACAAATCACTAATGCCGTTGATGCCGTTCTTCCTTCTTGTTGACATGACGACCTTGGCAGGACAAATATCCGATGACAAGCACATCTTGGGAGACTTGGTTCCCAAAGCTGGGACGTTATTGAATGCCGGTCGATTGAAAAATTGCAGTTTGACGTTTCAGAGCAAGAATGTTCATCATGAAGGTGAAGCAGCAGTGTCATTATTCATAGGTATAACCCAAAAACGCATAGCTGGACTGATTTATGCTTAAAACTTACACCCCGAATGTACTTCAAGATCTAAAAAAAGATGTGAAGAAGACAATGACTACAAGCCATATCATCTCTTCCTCCTCCCCGGACTGGACGATTGATAAGTTTTTACTTACCCGGTACAGCTGCGTATTGTGTCATATCCTAGATCGCCAAGTGCAATTCTTGTTCCAAGCATTGTTCTTGCTGGGTGCGCATTTTAAGATGCATGAAAGCTAACGGCTTCTACTACCTACTCGAAATTTATTGCTTGATAGCACAGAGGACTGATATAACCTATCCATCTACCTTTCAATGTTTGAATTTGGCACCTCAGAAGATTCGAGTAGGTACTAACCAATGCCACGAAACTATCCGTTTTTTTTTTGAGCTGTTTGCTAACATCACGCAGCCTTTGTAGGTAGCTAGTACCTACTTCAGACGACTAATAGAATACTCAACCATAAGCACAGGATATACAATAATACGATTAAAAATAGAGGGTGGATGTAACCTCTCAGATTTATGCTATCAAAATATAGGAAATTCGAGTACTCATCTAATGAGTTGGGATATGTAATGTATATGCTGGGGGTCTGCAATAGAAACATCATCACTCTTGACAGTAGATCTTCCATCGAAACCAACCGAATTATGTGGATATCCAATAGCTTTAGAAGTTATAATCCGTCTCGATTTTCTAAAATAGCTTTGTATTCATTTTCATTATAATACAGATAAGTCTTTGTAAATATAGATAAACCATGCCTTCTGATGTGATTAAAAGCACCGTCGCTCTCCTTCGGTAGTCAATATCTAATACACCACAATGTCCAGAAACATTTTTTGTACTCATGCTATACATTACATCGTAAACCAAATGATATCACATATTAATATCTCCAATATCACTTTGAGGTCTCTCACATATCTCTCAGCCTTCCATGTTTGCCCTCCATATTATCAAAATGTATTCACAACCTTAAGGTTACCTAGGTAGGTATTGAATATTGTCACACATAAAATCCATCCCATTCACTCCCCCAAGAAAAAGATAAAAAATGAATGAGATACTCAACCCACTACCTCCAAATTTCGCCACACCTAGAAATGTGTTCGATTCCATCATATCAGATATCCATTACATTGAATATCTATGGTAAGATCTTACAATACGAGATATAAAATCCCATAGCACACATACAATCCCATCCCATCCCCTCCCCCAACCCGAATACGATAAGGTTCCAACCTACCTAGATACTTACCAGCCACGCTCGCCACGCCCAAGCCGCAGGTAGGTAGGCTCGTAGGCTCGTAGGTACCTACCCATGGTTATCTAACCTTTGGTACCTACGATAAGTCTTAACTTAACCTTCATACAGGGATACAAGCCGCACGCATCGGCAGATCGACACGCTAGTACGTTAGTAGCTTAGCACACCGAGTTAATCTTTGTACCTGCACTTTGATTTTTTGGGATAGTGTCCGCGTAGTGCGAGGAGAGGATGGGCAGGTGGGAACTTTGGAATGTTTAAATAAGGTTTGGAGCGGTGTGGCTGGGATGGGGATTTGATTTGGGTATCTAGCTCGATTTTGGATGGCGAGAGGAGTAGGGGAACTCCCGGGCTAGTCTTGATGGTGGGGGTACCGGGAGAGTGGTTGGTTTGCGGGATGCGGCTGGGGATGGGGATGATGAGGAGAGAGCGGTGGGGGTGGGAGGATGTGCTTCGCTGGGTATGTATGTATGTAGATAAGGGGGATAGAGATAGAGGTAGAGATAGAGTTTGAGGTTAGTGGGTTGGGGATAATGGTAATGTTGCTTTGAAATGGAATGGATGCGGTGGCGGGTTGGGTGGCGAGGAGAAGAAAAACTCTATTCCTGTGTTGAGAAGAATAAGAAAAGATGCTTGAGTTTTGTTGGTGGCGATGGTAGAGATGAATTTTAATCTCGTGTTGGTGTTCAGGTAGGTAGTCAGATGTTTCTCGTGGATCCATCTTTCGCGTTTGGATTTTGTCGTGGGATTTTGGGGTTTCTTCGATATGATGTGATACGATGGGATGGGAAAGCCTTTGATGGCTATTATTTGCATGTTATGTTTCGTTGAGCTTTGGTGATTGTTCTTCAGATTTAGCAAGGGATTATGATGAGGATCATATTGACATGCAATAAAATCACCATCTCCCGTCCAAGGTCGTCGCAGGTACCATGCTACCAGAGTTTCTTTTCAGTCACAATATGCACAATGGTCTTCAATATTGCAAGAGATATAATAGAGATAACTTTTGAAAAAATATAAATTCTATAGAAAAAAATATGTTCATGAATCATTAGAAATGTACTTAACCCCAATCACTGATGTGGATGCCATTTATCCCAAGCTATCATGGCATCTAATCCCTTCACCCCAAAAATCTCGCTTCAGAATACAAAAAAATAATAATCAAATGTCAATTCCAATGAAACATTCATTCCCAGGCAACTATGCAAGGATATGATAAAAGTTCTCCAAACACCAGGCCCCAATTGCAAAAATTTAAAGTCCCGAATCAATCTCATCCACAACCGCGGTACTGGAATATGCATCCCATTGCGTGCAGGTCTGCTGCACCGAATTGACAATGGCATCATTCTTAATATCGTCTGGTCGCTCCAAGATATTGGCATACAAGCCTCCGCTAACATGCCACGCGATGTGGCAATGGAAAGGCCAGACGCCCGGGTTGTCCGTGGTGATTTGCCATACCAAGTGACCATTTGCTCGCACAAGTTGCACGTCTCGTCGTTGAGGATTCGCTTGTCGGGTAATGGTGACACCATCCCAGTCTCCGTCACCTTCGTGGAGAATTTGCATGTTGTGTCCGTGCAAATGCATGGGGTGCGATGCGGGAGTAGGGTTGTTTACGACAACGCGAATGGTAGTGTTGCTGCCGAAATTTCGAACGTTCCATTCATCGGGGTAGGTGAAATTGCCTTGATTGGCGAGGGAGAGGATAGGATTGTTATAGTTTGCACGGAAGGATGTTCCGCCGAGGGTCCAGAGGAAACTTCCGGTGTCATTGACGTAGGAGCCAATATCGAGGTTTTGGGTTGTGGAGGATGTTTCTGCTGCGAGAGAATAATAGGGTTCGGTGGTGTCTAGCTCATCGTTTGTGCAAGTTCCTGGATCTGGAACATCCCACGCTGTACTTGCTGGAGTCGAGTTTGTGTCGGCGCCGTCGTAATAGATTGCTGCAAGAGCATTTGGTTGATTGGACAAAGAACACGTTGTGGATATGTTTGATCTCATCCAGAATGACGAGTCAGATGTTCCAACATTAGCGGTGACAAGAACATCTGTTCTTTGACCAACTGCCAAGGTGACAACATTGGTGGTATACGGTTTCTGCAATAATCAGTATATGTCCCAGTAGTAATAAAAGGTTGCGGTACTTACAACTGGTACGAAATCATTGGCAATAACAACCATCTTATGTCCATCGATACTGAATCTTTGCATTCCCTCAGCACCGGCATTGATCAATCTCAATCTGTGTGTTTTTCCAGTGGTGAACTTGAAACGAGAGATACCAGCGTTATCAGAGCATGCGGTGTTATCTCCTGCAGCTTTCGTAGAACAGTCGAAGTTCATCTTTCCATTGATGAGATTGTTGTCTGAAAATGGTTTAGCATCCCCATTGCTCTCGACAACCGATTTGACTATCGAGAAGTAATCCTTGTGATAATAATCGGTTAAGAAAACTGGTCCAAGATCAATGTCATAGGGTGCGTTTGCAGGGCCATGGATAATCATAGGTCCCACAAGTCCACCTGTATTGATGTTAGTATAGAAAAGGAATGTAAAGACTTTTGTTCTTACCAGCATATTGAGCAGAGTAATGCGAATGATACCAGGAACTTCCATAAAGATCGGCTTTGAAAGTATACGTGAAAGAAGCTCCAGGGGCGATAGGGCATTGTGTTACAGCAGGGACACCATCCATGTATTGAGTTCCCTTTTGCAACAATCCATGCCAATGGAAAGCTGTTCCCTCCTCAGGTCCAGTGATTTGATTGTGTACTGTAATCACGAAAGTATCACCCCAATTTGCCTCAATCGCAGGTCCAGGAAATTGCCCATTGACAAGTATGACGTCTTTGGAATAGCCATCCGGGGCAATTGTGCCTCTCGTGACAGTAAAATCGTAGGATCGAATAACTCCGGTGTTAGGAGCTGATGTGTATGGGTTATTCCCACTTGCAGTCAATGAACCCCAGGGATATCCATTAGGAAGAGGATTATCTGTGAGGAAGGGAGGAAAAGTTGGAGCTTGTAGAGTTCCCCAAACAGAATTTCTAGACGGAGAGTCAATAATCAAACCACTATAGCATAGAAATTCCTCGACTCAAGGACTGAGACTCACCCATTAGTTGCGGATTGAGATAAAGTGTTAATAATTCCGGCACCGGCAGTAAAGATGCCAGCGAAGAGACCGAACCAAGTCATTTTGAAATGACTGTCGCAACAAGATTAAACGAAAGACTGTGAGATGGTATGTAGATATCGATTGTAGATGTGGGCAAGTGGTGATACTATATAGATATGAAAAAAAGCTTCTGAAGCGCCCATCATTTCCCGGAGCGCTAAGTCGACGAAGATTTGCTCTAGTATAGTATTGCACAGACTGAACTCCCCGTGTAACTTAAAAAAGATCAGACACTCCCTACATTTTATTTGGGGCTTGACGTCTAGCGTAGAGTGATTGAATAATTCTGTACTTTGTCATCATGGAAGAGACTGATGTAAGCCTGGGGTATAATTCGTTCTAACTTTGGACACATCTAGCGTGGATCCTAGATACCTATGCTACAACAACAAAATACGGGAAGAGGTTCCTCAGAAATTAGCCTGCCTTCCCAATAGAGTTGGAAACATGAGAAGCATATTCTGTGCTGCGGCAATTTGCCTCCAAACTCTGGTATAAAGTATGAAATTTGAGTTAGCATTATCGAGTACCGACATCTTACCTACATTGTACCTACATAGTTCCTACATAGTATCTAGGTACATGGTCAATAAAGGTTGTGAATGGTGCTTTGCAGATAAGGTTACCCGGAGATCCACTCCGCTCCACAAACGAAAAACGCATGGACGGTACCGAGTGGCACTAACGAGATGTGATGAAGGGATAATATAAGACGGCAAAAAGACTAACCTTAAGGAAGCGAAACTAATCGACTTTCCGCCGTACTCTGTATATTAGAACTTTCTAATTTGAAACAAAATCCCTTGGATCCGGAAAGAAGAGAAAGGGAAAAAACCAAAAGAAAAAAACCAGAAAAACCCAAAAAACAAAAGATCCCTCTCCTTGGCTTCTTATTTGATTTGAAGGATCAGAAGGATCATTTAGGGCGATCCACTCCGTATCCCAATGTGAGAAATCTCGTTTGTGTACAATGACCATTCCCGTATGTATCTCGAACAATATTCCGATAACCAGTTGATCACTGTTCAAAAGGGGACTAGTGTAGATCTTCATGATGTTTCGAAACAAAGTCATGTCCAGATTTGGTAGTGGGTACCCAAGCAAAGATCAAGACTTACATTGAGTATTGAATAATGCTATTTGTATCAGGTACCGAGGTATCAACCCACATCTCTGGGCCTCGATTCTATGCGATATATCATGTAAACAGAAATCATATTGCAGTCGAGTAGTAAAGAGGATATTACTAACCATGATGTGTTTCATGGTTTATTTGTATACAGTGATCTGTTGCTAGCCGTGATAACGTGAGGACCCGTGCAGAGGTCAGCGTTGTGTTTGATTAGCTGGAGGACCTGGTGGTAATTGAGCCTGTTGATGATTTGAATTCAGTATTGACACGAGGAAACCACGATTAATGGTAGAAGCCTCAAGGAATAAAACCGTGATAGGAGTACATAATACATCTTATTGAATCCAGTATTGGACATCAATTGGCTACAAGAAACGTGGTCGTTTATTATTAGTACACAACGTCGTGGTTTTCGCATGTAGTTCCAAATCGTTAGCTCACGTAAAAAAGGAGTTGTGAAAACTTCCGCTTTCAATAGTAATACACAATTGATGAAGTTTGAAGAATCATCATGTTGTCATTCGTCGCTTCCTGTGTCTTACCATCATAGATAGTCTTTTTACGGTTCAATTGGTTCTAGAACTAGAGGGTGCAAACATGTAGATGGATAATAGTTTTCTCTCTTAGTTATCTCAGACGTGCCAAGCGAAGAAAAATACTTACTTCACGCTAGGTAGGCATTTTGCCCAAGGAACAATCTTAAATCGGAAAATATTCTTAGTTGGCTCGGTTGGACAAGTACTCCGTAAGAATGATCACTTCCCGACGGAGCGTCACTGCTGATCTTTCGATGGATACAATTGAGTTCTGATATTTTTCGACAATGATAATCAAGTTGTACGGACATCTTACTTCCCGAAGCGATGTTGATGTTGCCAAATGAGTCGAATATTGATCAGGTTCTCTTCAAAATTCTTGTTGGTTCAACAAGCGTAAATGAGATTGATTCAAACATTTGCTCGATGAATCTCAGCCGAAGCCAACTCGATTGTTTAGATGGTAACGTGTCATTGCTCAAGGCAGTTAGTCAAAGTGAGGTTTCACCATGAGAACTGAAGGGCCGAGTACCTCGCCCAGTGGCGAGTGCCTACCTATCGACACCTGGGCAGCCCGAGAGCTAAGTCGACGTCAGCCACAAAGCGAAGCACTTGAATTAAGTGGTTCGTGTGGATGAACAAGCATGATTCGTCTGATCAAGACTTTATAAACCTTATGTTCTTTGCTGTACCGAGGCATACAATTTCACTCCGAGAGGGTCTTTCGATACGCCTTATAGTGGCTAGGGGTCCATCATCGAAAGCACCGTCGGATTTTTAAATTTTAGGAATTGGGATTGGCATCTAAGATCAAACTCATATCCTGCCATAGCCATGGTTCCTTGATGGTTTGTAGTACATCAACCTAATAAGACTTCGGTTTCCGTTCACGCCGAAAGGAATATAATTCATCAGTACGGCCGAAAGCGCGATCTTGGGCGAGTATATACGTCATGTCGAGAACAAATATTAAACAATTTCACCAAGCCACTGCGTCTGTCCCATATGACTTCAAGAATGCGATTGCGAATCCGTCAAGAATGAGTGTCTTCATCAAGAGTAAATGATACTGTGAACATAATTTAGATCCAGAGCCCTCATCTAATCGTTGAATATCTCCTAAGGAAGGCCAAGATAAGAGGTCAAGAGCAGCGCTTGCATAGCTTGCCCCTTCATATGATCGAAGTCGCAACATAAAACACGAACGCTCCATGGCCATCTCACGTTAGTGGCTAGCAAGGCATCCAAGCCTTTTGGCCACAACACAGGATTCAACCTTTCATGACACCGATGAACCAGTGATAAAGTAGTAAGATTCGTTTATTGTTGAATTGAGCTCATCAGGAGGCTCGAGTAAAAGAAAAACGCTGGGCGAGGCTTTGTTAAAACAGTTTGCCCCCATTAAACTCCACCCCTATGCAAACAGTTGAGCGGCGAGACCCGAGGATCGACAATTGAAATGTCTCTACCCATTATGTATAAACATATGCCTTAAATTACAAAGCATTCGCCAGGTTCCATCTTCTCCAAAGATAGAAGATGGGCTTTCCCTTCCGACTCTACAGTCGAGCATTTTTCATTATGATGTTCGCGAAGGACGATATGGTCGATTCATAACCAGAGGACGTCGGTTTGCACGGCCGAATGCTGCCAATGTTTCTGGAGATGCGATACTATCGGAACGGATGGTACTACCAATGGCCATGAAAAATCTGAGTGCCAACTCATTAGCACATTGAAACTGATTTAACAGAAAGGAATGATGATAAATACCCGAAAGTGGACCCGGAAGTGAGCATATATGTGCGTAGAGTCCTCCAAACTCCATTGGGTCCAGGACCAAATTTGATGATAGTAAGTGTGCCTTGGCCTTGTCAGAATGGATTCTTTTCATGCCTCCTCCAGCTTCAACATACCGTACATAAACCCCAAAATAGCGCCGACAGCTGTTATTGAACGCAGTCAGTAACTTGCATATATGAACGAGATCATGATCGCATACTGCCACCCATCATAGCTCCCATCTGAACTATAAAGCATGCATGGTCAGTAAAAGTCCTAGAGAGAGGGGTAAAACCACAGCCTTACGCTTATTCCAGATAGTTTGGCCACCGGGATGGCCTTGAGTTTGTGGTACTGGAGGCATATTTGGCGATTTCAAAGGATTTTATTTGATGTATCTAGTACCGCGAAGTTGTAGGGCTCATCAACTCATATATCGCAGCTTCGAGCTTTCAAAGTTTCAAATGTTCAAATCTACCTACTAAAATGTAAAATGATCACGGCATTTACCGAAAGCATAGACCATACATACACAAGGAGACAAGCACTATATTCCCCCACATTCTCAACACATTGTGGCCTTAATACCTAAGGCACAGAGGCGAAAAAGAATCATGTGTATCACGTGATAATATTCATAATCCAATGATGTTCACTTAGAAAACTGGAATTGTTGTAGTGGTTCATACTAAAAACACCCTATTCGTAGGTAGACAAAAGAGTCTTTTGCGAAAGCTTTATCGTAAGATAAAATGATTAATTTTTCATGATATCCAATCTCTTCCTCTTGACCTTTCGTTTCTTCTCTTCTCTCCTCTCTCTTCACCCATCAAAGACCCTTTTGTATCTGCAAGAGAGCGCGTGCGCAAGTGCTCTTATCCCCGATCTCGAACTCTGGTTGGCTAAACATAGACCTCGCGTGTCTCAACCTGAATGTCCAAACTTTCCACCTTGGCAACATCAAATTGAAATAGGTTTCCTTTTCTACCACCAGCAATTGTCCTACAATACCTGCATTGCATAGATGTAAGTGTTCTTATTCTTTGCCTCAATCACAGAGTCCACTTTGTATGATTCTTGATGCATTCCAGTTTTCTTTGCGCTCCCTTTCTCGACCATCTCGTCACTCGTCATCATGGCGCCAAAACTTTGTGGGCATCTACTAACGATCATCATAACTTCCAGTGCGATACGATACCTCTTCCATCCAGTTTATTAGATAGAGAGTTGCGGACATTTAGCATCCACAATATAGACCAGAGGGTCATCGAAGCGAAGCATCTTTGTTGCAGTTGAGGTTGAATGGGGGGAGGAAAGCAACAACATTCCAACGATCTTATTCAATCAACATCGTCAGGGATAAACCTATCTACTGTGAAATACGGCCGATAATCAGTTTAACCGATGACGGCAGTCGCAAATCCACCAAGTTTCCCGCAGATCAACAGGTCGGCATGGGGATCTAGTGTTAACCAAGGAGGAATGAATGCTATTAACGGCGACGAAGTGGGCAGAATGTTTATGCCACGAAAAAGCGCTCAGCGTGCCAACTCATCTTCGTCGATAACTTCATTATCTTCAATTTCTTCCACTTCATCCAACTCGACGGTATCGCAACAGGCACCGCAGACTAATGGCGTACCGATGTCCTCGTCTAATGAATCAACCAATTGGGGTACGGCAGCGGCACGGAAGAAGGTCCCAAGAGTGCAACCGCCATGGACCAATAAATCAGACTCGGCCCCTGGTTCCCACACGACACGGCAACCCCCATCGGCCTTGACAAATGGAAATTCTGGTTCATCTATGACTCCATTGCATCAGCCGGCTCCCATGGTACCATCCCAACATGTTACACCAAATGGATCACAGCCGATCAGACCCCAGGGCCAACCTACGGAAGGGGAGCCAATGCTTTACTTGTTATCAATGAACGGCACCTTTGATCACAAGAGGATATCAGTACCCTTCTACCCGGATAGCTTGAGGATTGGGCGTCAGACAAATGCTAAAACAGTACCATCGCCTGCGAATGGATTTTTTGATTCGAAGGTACTATCGAGACAACATGCAGAGATTTGGGCAGATCGTAGTGGGAAGATCTGGATTCGAGATGTTAAATCATCAAACGGTACCTTCGTCAACGGAGCGCGCTTATCGGCCGAAAACAAGGACTCAGATCCGCATGAGTTGCAGTCGCAAGACCATCTCGAGCTTGGTATAGACATCGTTAGCGAAGATCAAAAGACTGTCGTACATCACAAAGTCGCTGCGAAAGTCGAACATGCAGGTTTTGCGGGCTCAACTAATAATGTTCTGGATATGAGTTTTGGTGATTTGAATCCTGCGAATGGATCAATGATGTTACCATCTCAAGGTCCCATGATGAGGGGAAGAACTGGAAGCCAAAGCTCAATGAGTAGTAATGGTCGCGTGGGACTACCGGGTAGCGTAGCTGGGAGTCAAATGAGCGTGATGGGTCAGCAACGCCCGATGAATTTCTGGTTAACACCCGTTACAACAGAGCAGATTGTGAAGAGGCTTTCTGTAGGTTCATATATCTACATGCATAATCCATTTTGACTGACATACAATTTAGCACGAGATGCGAACAGCCCGATTGCAAAATTCCGACCTTGGGCGAGCAGACAACTTTTTTGGCGGCCTGTTATCGAAAGATAGTGTGAAAGAACTTGAGAGTGCTCCAAATGTAGAACTAAAGCCTTCAGCAAACGGTTCCGCTTTATCCTTTAGGGCTGAAGGAAAACCTCGATTTTCTGATCCTCCCGCGCCGCCGCCCCAACAACCTCTTCCTGAAAAGCCAGATGTTGCCCGTTCTCACAACTTTGATCCCTCTTCACCTACTGCCTCTTTGAGAAGATCCAATACAGAAAAGCAGAGGTCTTTAGCGAATGGTTCTCCTGTAAGAGAAGTCAGTAGTCAAATAATCACGTTGGTGGAGGCATTGGCATCGGCAAAGAAAGAGATCGACTCTCAAAGTGCTCGGATGCGGGACTTAGAGGAAATGCTTCAGAAGGAACGACAGGCACGAGAAACTGCGGAAGAGATGGCGAAACGATTGGAGCTCCACACACCGGACAAAAACTTGAACGGAAGTGCCAGATCTGGGATGGAAGGTTCAATACTTGAAGATGCTTTTGAGCCACCCTCAGATGATATTTCATCACAAGAGAAAGCCGATATACAAGTGGACGCTACTGGCATTGCCGACTCATCTCGTCTGTTGGAACAGCGCCTTGAAATCATGGTTTCTGATATGCAGGAGCTGCGATCCCAGATGGAGTCATATAAGAAAAGAGCAGAAAGCGCCGAGGGGGAGAGGGATACCGACCGAAAAACCTTAGCAGAGATGATTGAAAAAATTCGTTTGGATGAGCAACTGAGACAACTGTCTTCCGACCGTTCCCGATCTCCATCGAAGCAGGCTTTTGAAAAACATGTCAACGGGACTGCGAATGGAGGCGATCTGGCACTGCATCCCACAAGACGACCAAATGGTTTGAAACATACCTCATCGGAAAATGATGATCTTCATGCATCGCTCACACGTGCGATCGCTTCAAAGAATGTCAAACACGATCCTCTATTATACCACTCGACACCTTATGTCTCGATGCTTGGCGTTGTCATGGTTGGTATGGGGTTGATGGCATATCTCAACGGTTGGTCACCATCAAAAGCGGACCAATAAACCGCACAATCTTTTAATACACGTTTTCTTTTATGTTCGAATCAAGCGCAAATACCATTCACGCGTCATACATCGGGTCATCGAGACCAAACCTCTGTATTTAGTCTCTTTTGTAATTTTCACGGGGTCCGAAGATTGTTTAGTTTTGCATGTGGGCGTTGTGGGGTTGCGGGATTGTTGGAATCGTGGCATTGGGGCAAGCGGGCATGGGCAAGCGGTAGGGGCACAACAATACCAAGATTCTGGTTTCGTTTGATTGTTTGAGGGGAAATGGATAGGTTCATCCATATACATATACCAAAACGGGTTAGGGAATGGTATGGACGCTTGAATGGGTTGAATGGCCATTTATCACTTTGGTAGAATAATTCCTTACAGTTGTTGACGATAGCACAAAGTGGACCCGTTACTGGCACTTTCGATATTCTGAAAATGTTCAGCTGAAGTGGACACTTGAGGCTCTATCGCTTTTCTCCTTTTTTTTCATTTCTCTCGTGTTTTTCTTATGCATGGAAATAATTTGCCCCAAATTAAACTTGTGGGTCATGAATAGCCTTTCTCGTGTCTTGCAGACTCTCAGTCAACTCTTTATCGGACGCTATGTGCTTCTTGGGTTTATCAATCAGAAACTCTGAAGTCTGTACTACTAGGCCTCTGATAGTATGCATTATGTTCCTTTCTATTAATACCTTGACTGCAATAAAAGCACTACAAGCTATGAGAGATATCATCTCCAATGGCCCCAAATCGAGTTTAGAAGTCCGGTTCGAAGTGTTTAGATGTATTCTGAATGGATGCGAACTAACAACATATGTATGTGTTATATTGGCCGGATGATCGTTTTGTTGTCTGGAAGTTTTGAGACTAATTAATTTGAAATGCCAGATAATATAGTTGAAAGTCAGGTTGTATGTTCTTTGAACTGGACATTGATATCGGGACAGGTGAGTTGATTGGTATGGATTCAATGTATGATTTTAGTCAAAGTTTAGTTTACGGCTCTGCTATACAAGGCCCCTCAGGACATACCTTGAATTCGTCTTTCCAAGCGAATCACTGTTGAATTCCTCTCACGGACAAATACCAACCTGTCTTGACGCGGTTCTTGTGGTGGGACTTTTGTGAGGTTTATGAAGAAGGTGCGTAGCGTGATTGTCCATGGTAACAATGATTCATTCAAGGCAAGCGCTTTCGATCACACACCATCTACAATGAATTGTGACTTGAAATCGATTGAATCGACGTACACATTGCAGATATCTGTTTTAGCTAAACAACATTTTTCTTCCATCATTATCATCATTGTTTTGCGATTAGCATTTTGGGCGCGCGCAGAGTCGCATTTCAAATGAAATCAAAAAAGATCAAATACACTTATTCCAGGGTTTGGAGAAAAGCTTTAGAGAGATCTTTGAGACCTATGTCGGCTCAAAACAAAAGTATTTTTGGCGCAGAGTTCCCGGTAAAAGAACCAAGTCCTCATTTTCAGCACGAGAGAACAATGGCTGTTCATATGATAGATGTGCCTGTGACCAGAACATCATCTACTCCTGAAGCTTCCAGTCAACGGACTCCCCATGCGCTCACACCCCCGCCGTTCAATTACACACAATACATGGAAAGCTCGTTTGATGAATCCAGCCATGCTGGCTGTAAACCGGAGAACATCGAGGATACATTCAACGTACCTTACGGTGTTGATGCTCAGGGCAACTGGTATGGTGATGTGCCAACCCCAGGGGCTCATACAGATGAATACATGGGTCGTGCAGAAAATTTGTTCAAGGAACCAAACTCTTCTGATGTCCAGCGCGACGAAAACAGAGAGAAACATCTGCCTTCTTCTCAATCTGATCATTCTGATCTTTGGCACGCACCTACTCCGGGCAATCATGATAGTGCAGAGGTGGAAACCAACGAAACCCCTTTAGATGAGCCGAATGCTTTCAATATGCAAGACACTTACACTATTCTTCCGCCTCCTACCCCTCCAAATATGAGGCCTGATTCTAGCCAATGGGATAGCAAAGTAGGAAATACAGTATGTTACAACCCGCTCAATGGCAGGTCCAGTTTCTCATTCTTCTTAGGACCCAGAAGTCGAAACTCCGCAGAATATACTTCGATTAAGCGTTACTAAGGGCTGTGAAAAGATTGAAAAAGATTGTCAGGCTGGGAACCTACCAGAGAATGTTGCTAACAGAGCAAAATACCTTTTGAAAATGCTCTCCCAGGCTGTTGCAGAATTCACTTATCTTCATTTGGACGAAACCATGAATAAAGTCCTAGCAGTCCTTGTTGCCTGTTGTATCTATATCGCCTGTCAACAGTGCAAAATCCCCCGAACCTTCATTGCAATTCGGGTGCTCACAGAAACTTCTTCGCTGGAATTCAAACAGTCTGTTCGCAAATCTTTTGAGATCATACAGAAGTATATCTTTGAGACTAAATGCTCTTGCTTGAGGGCATTCAGTATGTTTCCATGTCGAAGTATTCAACAATGATATATGCTAACGGCTTTAGGGGCATCTTCTGAGGGATGCTGTCAGATATGCCATAGGCTGTATAAAAAGGATGTCGTGAGCAGAATCTCTGAGTCACTAGCGTTCTGCATAGAATGTTCGGGTGCATATCACATGAGTTGTGTAACATCACTCAGTGCGACGATTCCGACCCCCGACCCTAGCGGCTTAATTTGTCGACGATGCGTTCCATGTATTATTCATCCTGACGTTGAACAAAATCCAGGAAAGCCAACAGAGAAGCGTTTAATAGCCGCTCGCAATAGTGTTAGTGTCAAATCCAATGATGGCGACAATATTGAGAAGTCATTCAAATTGCGCGACGATCGATCCCAAAGCCCAGACTTAGTAAGGGGAGATCTCAAAGCCAACTCAATAGACAATAAGATGATAAAATGGCTTATGAAACGTTGCAGGAATCTCCAAAAAAGACAAGATGAGGACATTGTAAAAGTTCTCGCCTCTGTCCAGCAAGATTTTCTGGCACGAATTGAGAATGCAGAAAATGCGACAATAAGACTACTAGAGCAGAATTACCAGGCACCCCGGATTAAATTGGGCAAGGCACAAGAAGTCTACTTGTGTGCTCTTCAAACCGAACTGTTACAATGTAATCTACAGTCTAATTTGGAAAACTTCCTCGCGGGATTACAGCAAAAAAACAAGACGAGTGGATTTAAAAGAAACCGCAGTATTCTTGAGCCGTCGGATGAAACTTGCGAAGAATTCAAGACCGCTCTTGTGAGCCGTCACTCTGAAACTGCTACAGGAGGATCCGCAAAATATGCCGACAGGTCCTCGGAACCTAGAAGGGGAGATTCCCCGCAGCATTTTCAGGTTGCTTCAGCAGGACCTCAGCGCTCATCACGATACGAGCTAGGCTCCGAATTAGAGGAGGGTGACACTCAAGAGCATCCAGAACCTAGGTCTCGGAAATTTGAACCTGGTATGAGAAATGGTCAACAAAGAAAAGCTAAGAGAGCAAGAATTGACATGCAAGAACAGATGTCGCAAAGTGCCAGTCAGACCGCAGCTCCAAAAAAGTAGATCAAGCAAGAGCTAGCGTAGATAAGCTATCAAGATATAGCAGCATACATGGAGAGAGTTGATGGATTGGATGATGTCAACACAGCCAAATATTGGGACATGCACATGTCAGAGATTGGATGCTAAAGCACTTGTTGCTAGATTGTTTTACATTAATTGGACATGATCGACGCAACTGTTCAGCGCATAACGTATTATTAGAGGAACTATTGGAAAGTTATTTGGATTATAGATTCAGTTGTTTTGTGACTATCATCCCAGAGGCCAGAGCCTTATAACCGTCATGGCTGGATTAAACCACATGTTCACAGCATACGCATTAATCAACAAAAGACACTTTGTTGAATTTTTCAAAACGGGAATTGACATTTCACTGATTGATATTGAATGAAATCACAGCTAAAATCTCTCCTGTACTCGATTGTTTCAAACATGTCACCGAAGCCTCTTCCAGTAGCATCAACCAACGCTAGCATTCGTCCCATCTTCTCAAACTTCATCGCCTCCTTGATTCTCTCAGCCCTCCATTCACGAGTATTCTAGATTATTTCTTCATTTCTCTTGAAAATTTCAGCAACACTTTTCTCACTTTCCTCCTTGTAATTTTGATATAGAACTCTCATCTGATTCATAGGGAAATGTTTCTGTTGGTTTCAACTGATAGTTGATAAGCGTAAGGTACTTTAGTCTAATACTTCTGTAGTATTGCTTGATTATTATTAACTTTAGGAAGCTAGTACTTATATAAGGAAGCGCTAGCGCCTCCTTGGCTAATACAGTGCCCTCTTACGATCACATGGTTCATATCCTGATAGTATCTCAATTCGCTCAGCAGTAGGTCCCACAGTCGGCGCACCATCAAGAACAATAAGAAACGTCCGCTCATCGATTATCTTGAAATAAATAACAGGCCGATGAAGAGTAAAGGCAGTATGGGAGCAAAAGCCCTGTTCCTCGGTAAACTTCTTCATGTTAACTTCTGTGAGGTCCCTTATCTCTGCCATGTTGCCCCATCCTTCCTCTAGTCGCTGGTGGAGTTGTTTAGCTCTTGTTATAGATGGAGCTTCTTTCACTGACAGAGACCGCAGTTTATCCTCATATCACGCTATCAATAAGTCGTTCACGGCATTCGAAAACAAGATTTTTCTGCATTTCTCTTCCGCCCTAGAGATCGATTTCCGCATTTCTTTTCTGATGTTTGACAACTGGAGTCGATAGATCTCAATTGTCTCGGCTTGGTCTTTGTTTTCTTTCTCCAGAGCTGCATTATCATCGGATAGTTGCTGGAATCTTGACATGGCTGCACTGGACTCCGAGCTCATTTGTTCAAGTCGTGATTCGAGTCTCTTAATCTCTAACGATTTGGCCAATAAGGCTTTTCTTATGAATGCCATTGCGTTGTCAACATCGTCGTCAACATCACCCCGCTCTGAAACATTGGTCCTTGCTCTTTTATTGCCTTGAAGAATGTTAAATCTAATCATTTATGATATGAGATTCCTGGCATCCGTGTGCACTCACGATTGGTCCTCAAATTTACCATTTCATCTTTTGGGGGAATCAATGGTTTCCGGTTTGAAGGGGCTGGTTTTGGTAAAGAATTCTACACGAGATGTTAGAACTACGGAGTATTGCAGACAGCCTGAGATGAAATTCACCCACCATATTTCCGACCGATATCGACAAGATCTAATCTTTTTGCATGCTGGGAGTTCGATGAGGGCTATTCTATATAAAGTCTCCGATTCTTAATACTCAAGAAGAAGGGGTGAGCGAAAGCATCAAGTCAGATGAGAAGCAGGCGTTTGTATGTTACACAAATGGGATCCAATCAATAGTGATTCTTTTTCTGATAGGTGATAACATCTACTCCCCAACAATTCTGCTGGCTATCAATAACGGGGGGGTTTGCAAAGAGATCCGAGCGTATTATTCAACCAATCCCGCCGTGATTCTATGCGGATTGCCGAGAAGTCTGAAGCCTGAAGGCTTTCAAATTGCGCACATTGATCAATCGGGAGAGGTAGCGATATCAACCGGCATTAGCCAGGTTACCTAACTACAATCAATGAACATAATGTTCTTAGAATTGCAGGTGAAGTTGTTCACCGAAAAACGTGGAGCTAAAATTGCGTTTACATTCGAAGTCAAGAGGCGAATGCTCCACCTTACTCTGCGAGAAAATATAGCAACTCCTACTTCTGCTACTGTTTAATTTAGTGATGAATACTCCTACGCAAAAGCCCAAACGTTCATTCTGTGAGTCGAACTCAGAACAATATATTTATTATGGTCCGGAAAAGGAAGAGATCAGAGGCAACGAAAGAAGGAGGCGATAAAGCAAGAATGCGTCTCAACACAAATGATCAGAGTACCAGCAAATGTAGGAGCTCAGAACCGTATGTGAAAACATATTTGAGAAAATGGCTAATCTAACTATCTGTAACTCAGCTCCAATCTTGAATAGCCCAGATACATTTAAATCGACCAAGAATAATATCCCTGCGCTGCCAGATTTAACTTCGTCTTGTATCTACGATGAAATCAACTCAACCACAGGTGATATTATAGACTCGACCAAGAACAATATCCCTGCGCTGCCAGATCTACCTTCGTCTTGTATCTACGATGAAATCAACTCAACCACAGGTGATATTATAGACTCGACAAAGAAACGCGACGAACTGCCACGTATTAGAGCCGGTATGGTCTAGAGAGTAGCATTTCACTTCATAATCCTCAGAAAATACTTAATAACTCATTCAGACGTAAACAGACGATTGATCGAATTCTCGAGTAAACTGAACGAAGTCAAAAGATTGTGTGATATTTTCAGAAAAATACTGTCGCTTATTGGGATTCGAAAACAGAATTCGGCGCCAAGTTGAACGCTGTCGCGACGGAAATAAGAGATTTCTACGGGGCGCATAGAGAACAAACAAGATCGTCCGATGAATTTCTTGCAAAAATGGATAATGATATTGCGAGGTTGAGAGAGCCGACTGAGGAGGTAGATGAGATGGCAAGCCTTGTTAAAAGGAATATGGAGTTGGAATTAAAGGTGTACATGCAATCTACAAAGCTAAAAAAGCTTGAAGGTTGGAGTGTGGAGATGCGAAGGATGGTGAGCAAGTGGGATGCTGAGTAATGAGCTGGTATAGCTTACTCCTGTTTGATCTGCTAATGCATGGCAATGATGGGTTCTTGTTCTATTGAAAATGAAGTTGTTCCTTTGATAATGGTCTTTAGTGATGCGATTTCTATGGCTATGTTGCCCAGGACTTACGTGCTTGCTCTTCCCATTTTTAGTTCTCCAGTGAGTGCATGGACTAACAGAACACTACAAAGAATTGACCTATAAATATCTCTTAATATATCAATTCGTAAATCTTAGAAATTGTTACAATTGTTCATTGGAGATGCAACAATGCAAGTGTGAATTCTAACATCAAATAATCGAAGAATGAATTTGTCAAAGATTTTGAAAGTTGAGAAGTGTCCCGTCAGTTCATGCACCCACTGGTGGACATCGCTCTTTCCACTTCCAAATTGCTGCGGGTTGCCACTAATCGATACAGATGCATATTTTAATTCTAAATTCCCCCTTCCTAACATGCAAGAAACAGGAAATCAAATCATCATTTTTTGCATTTTTTAATTCAGTGGAATACTTACCCCAATATCGATTTTGATTTATAACTTCAGAGCCCCAGATATTCCTACCCTTCGATTTCGCAACTACGAAATATGCCGTCTGCAAACGCGGAAAGACGTCGTCCCGAACAAAAATCCAGTAACGGTCTCGATGGTGAACATGCACGAAATCAAGCGGGTGTTTTAGAGCTAGACTATGGCTCACCGGCTCGGAGTACACAGTTTCCTAATCGTACGTATCACGGATTTAAACTATGTTACTACGCTAACACGGCGAAGTCTCCAAAGGAAGCGATACAGAAATGGAGGAAACGAGAGACGATATTGACGAAGCAATGCGGAGACGTCATGTCGCGAACGAAGAAACCGACGAAATTGTTGAGAAGCTAAAAAAGAATGTAGATACTTTCATAAAGAAGATCTCCGCTTTAGAAGGCCTGCTTCGTGATGAAAAGGCCATGGTAGAAAAGTTGCAAACAGATATGGCCGAGAAAACCGGAGAACACCAAACTATCCAGGGATTTATGTCGATTGCAAGTCAAAGAGCACAAAAAGAGATACACGAAAAAGTGCAGCTTGAAGAAAAAATCATCAAACAAAAAACCGAAATCAATGATCTGACAGCTGCAAGGCAAGATCTTCAGAGACGCCTGAACGAAGCGAATCGAAAGTTAAGTGTCGAGGTCGAGAATGGAAAAAATCTACAATCAAAATTCACTGCTGAAATCGCCAAAACCCATTTATTGCGAGAAGAAAAGCATACACTGGGAGAGGAGTTGGAGGATAAGAAAAAGCTGCTAGATAAACTTCGTGGATGGTTCAGAACGATTAAAGCGTGTGCGAATGATAAAACGCTCGATAGCTACCTAGCTTAACTCGGGGGTTGGGTTCACTAAGTAGCGGGAGTTATAGCGATTAAGCGAAAGTAGTTTGTTAATAATAGCCTTGAAAGTTTACTTCAACGATCATCCTTTTTCTTGCAATTCTTTCGTAATCTATTTAGTCCCCCTCAACAAAACCTACACATACACAGAGGTGTAAGCTAGTCGGACCTCAGTCTGAAAAGCTTTGTATTGGACCCCCAATACCTTCTTCCTTTCTCAAAACAATCATAAAATCGACCCTCGCCCCCTCTCCCCTCTCATTGCAGCGGGCCCAAATCGACTGCAGGAACACAATGTGCACCATAACTTCTCATTCGAGGGTTCGCGTGAAACAAGTGCTTATACCGGGCTTGGAGCCAGGAATATCTTCATTACTAAATTGGTCGACACTTGCACGCACTTCGTCTTACCTCGCCGCATACAATTCAAGAATATATTCACCAATATCGATGCCCATTCTCAGAACTCATAAATTTACTACGAGGGGAAAAAATGCTATGACAGGGGTTGCTTTAATTACTTGAAAAACTAATTTATAGCAGGAATCGATCACCACTATACGCAAACATTTATGCATACCTACCCATCACTATTAGGTGAGTACCTCGCCTGCCTCAGAACGATCCAAACAATGAAAAGGTAAGAAAAAAAAAATTCCAATCACCACAAAAGAAAAGTATAAGAAATTGCAAACCCACTGACAAAATCACCAAGCACACTAATGCCCATAGCTCCAAAGTCAAAAAAGATTGCATCATGCACAAGGGTATTTCTATTATACGACTTATCATCAGTTAGTATATCTATTTATATCTTTCTTTATAAACCAAAATTTCATCTCATCCATAAATATCCACCGTAGATCTCCAGCCATATACACATATATCCGATGCAATCAGATAGATAACCTTCGCCGTCCTCATCTCTCAGTTCAAAAAATCTATCCAAAACGCCCGCCAGAATCTGCTGGCATTCAATGCACAGATAATCCGTATCCCTTTTATCCAATAACGCCCATATGTAACGAAACCCTATGTAACTGTCTGCTGACACACGAATATATACATCCCCTAAATCCAGCAAATCTATATCCAGAAAGATTTGAAATAGAGAAGACAGCAAATAGCCCCTCTCCTAGAATATAAACTCATGGCATAAATCTCAAAACCACGACGTTTTCCCTATCTTCTTCATTCTCATGTTGACCAACCCACCTATGGTCACCCCTCCTCTTGACATAAACCATATCCACCACACCGTCTGCTCTTTTCCTTCCGCCAAGCGCCTCCCACGCTCGCTTCTTTCCCGTATAACTCAATCCCTCACGAAGAGCGCCATAAGCAAAAGCTAATCGCACATCTTCCTTTCCAGAAGCCCACATATCTGAGTCGCCGAGATCGAATGTTCCTTCCATCTTCGACATGTCCCAATGAATACCAGTGGGATATTCGGCGAGAGAGTATCCGTTTGTGAGAACCCACTTTGACGATCCCTTTCCGTCGAAACCGAATCTTTGGAAAACGCATGCTTCACCACAGGCATCTGCAACAATGTGAGATATCTCGGGAGTAGCATGATGCCAAGATTTGTAATGATGTAAAGAGAGGGGTTGATGACCAGCTTCGTAGAAACCGGATGGGTCACCCCATTGATCGAGTTGATTGAGTCTGGGGAGGTAGTTCAGAGTAATTGAAGTATGGTTCTTGATACAGTGGTAGAGGAGTCGATCGCCCTGGAACCC
The DNA here is from genome assembly GCF_014898535.1 of Botrytis deweyae. Taxonomy (NCBI): domain Eukaryota; kingdom Fungi; phylum Ascomycota; class Leotiomycetes; order Helotiales; family Sclerotiniaceae; genus Botrytis; species Botrytis deweyae. The sequence goes on from NW_024066217.1 coordinate 768,714, forward strand.
AGATTCGGTGTATTCGCCTGTGGAAGGATCCACGTCGAGACAGGGGAGTCCAATCAAAGTGTGTGCGAGAGGGGCAGTAATAAAAACACCAGCTCCACCGTAAGCCTACAAATCGTTCGTTAGTTGGCAATTGACAGGAAGGATTTTAAGTTCTTACCATGGGAACACGATCATGCATGATAAAATCCACGCGCTCGGTGAGAGTACCGATATAATACTCCTCGTTAGGATCATAACTGTGCAATTCCTTCATCAATGCGCCAAGCGAGGGAAAGAAAGTATCGTCATCAATCAACGACAAGTATTTTCTGCTTGATCTTGATGGATGGCTGTAAAGAATTGGTACCAGATCAACATATCTACCCGGCATATCGAGAGAAGGATCCGAGTGGATGACCGTTGCATCAATTCCGACATCAGTGAGCAATTTTTGAGCAGCTGCCAATTGCTCTTCGGTGGTATCGTGCAATTGTAAGACAAGTCCAGCTCCGTTCGATGTGCCATTTCCATCTGTAAGCCATCGTACCCATTCCTTGACTGGCCCATCAACTTTGTCACTGAATCTCTTGTAGGTGGTTGAAACTCCAAACAATAACTCGGAAGCGTCAATTTCGTCTGGTCGTGGAGTTTTCATGACATGAATTTCCAAAGGCTCTAATGTATCCGCTGGTAGCCTCTCAACATCTGAGAGCTTAATCTTCTTCCACCCATGAGGAAACAATTCTTGGCTGGTATTCGTCAACATTGGTCTTTCCTTCGCATCTGTAACATATCGTATAGTTCTCATCACGTAGTTGATCTCCATCTCGACATTGTTCTTCGCCAATACATCTCGTAAAAAGGCAGCGTCGTCAACATCAGTAATATTCAATTCTACCGGTGCAATTTGAGCTTGCTGTGTTTCATGAGTTTGAGCAACTTGTTTTGCAGTTGCTTGTGACTTTTCTGGTGGTGCTGCATTTTCTTCTTTTGACGTTTCCTTGAATGCAGGTACGATGGTCTGGGAAACGTTCTCGTGGTAGTAAGATAAAATGAGGAAAAATGCTACCGTCGCAACAGCGAGGAAGCGGTGCACAGGCATCCGAGGCATTTTTGGGGGCTGTCTTCGGGCTCTAATGGCGATTATCGCCTGGTTTTCGCTAATCACTTCCTGTAAATGCAAGCGATTCTTATCGTAATGATACCCAATCAACAAATACTCGCTCGTGTCGTAGATAGTTCAGTGCAATGCAACTGCAGACCAAGAACGCAAGATTAAAAATGAAGGTGTCAAGGAAATGAAAAGAGAGGGAAGAATAAAGAATGAATTCTAGATTGATGGAACAGGTCGGACGAAGGTCTGGGTGGGAAATGGGGAGAGAAAATAGCTGAATGAATAGGAGAAAGGTGGAGACGATGGAGAATGAATTCGGACAGGATGACGAAGCGTTTGATGGTCCCTGGTCGTTGGTGGCACTGGTGCAAGATGGTAAATTAAACCATGGGGAATAATCAAATTAGAGTAAAGAAAATCCATGGTTGGAAAATTCGAGATGCTTCAAGTTAATCATTTATTACTATGCTCATCGAGCTCATCCATCTAAAGGGGGCCGCTTTCGGTGGAGCCGTATATCTCTAAGTTTTGAAGGATTGGTCAATGTAGCGGATAGAAAAAGTAGATCTACCTAGTAGGCATCCAAAGATGAGCATCCCCATGTAGAGAGAGTACCAGTGAATATAATAAAGTTGTATACCTACCCAGTTTCAAGGGCGGCTGGAAAAGAATTCAAGGTTTCAAGGTTCTACAAATGAACATGTTATTGCATACCAACAAATGACTGGCTCGACTGGCTATCGAGGTAATTTGTTTAATAAGTTTTATCTGTAGGTAATTTGAGTGATAGGATCCACAAGACAATGTCTAGGGTAGCAGTTCATGATTAGGGGGATTAAAGTAGGAAATGAGATAAAATCACTGAAGGCATGATTTTTTTTATCAGACTATCGATTGAGGCTGGCTTGAGACGACGAAACTGTCATGTCAGTTTTATTTAAAGGTTAGTTTGATACAAGTTACTGCTATTTTAGGTCATAAAGATGTTTCCAGAGACCCACGAGATTTTTGGTTATAGAAAACATAGGGACACGCAAGTGCCAAGGCGGTAGTTGGGAATATGCCTGCTATTGCCTGAGCCCTGAATAAATGGCGTAGGAGTGTAACAAGGTTTGAAATGCTTAAATTAACCAAGCATTCCGTGAAGCTTCTTGAATCCCATGAATTATCGAGTGTGATAATAGATAACTGCTGTCAAACTGGTGTCAACAGTCCGACTAGAGTAAGAAGACACAGGTAGAATCAGAGATTTGTTCCTCGTAAGGCGTGGTATTCCTGGGTGACCCTCACCAGCATGTCAAAACCCATGTTTCAAGAAGTTGCAAGTTTGAAGTTACTGATCGGCTGTGGAGCGTTTAATATCGAGATTGTCGACAATCTCAGCAAGTGGACAAATCACGTTTTCCATGGATGAGGGCCGGAGGGGGCTGAGTAAGTGCCTATGATAAGAGCTCTTCAGATATTCTGACGATCTTCTCGAAACGTTTTGATAAACTGCTTATCACTGGCGCCGATCAGGACTTCCGCTGCCGTTGCCTAGGATATGGGATTTCAAGATCCCGAATCAAAATAACCTCAGACCCAATTCTAGGGAAAAACTGTAGGAACAAAGACGGAAGAGGAAATGTACGAAATCCCCCGAGTGATAGTTGCAACGCGGTAAATTCTAACATCAGATAACCCATCAATTCTTGATAGACCTGTGTGCTAGTAAGTTACATAGGCAGGTACGATAACGCAAATATATCATTCATCTAGTCGACGCAGGAACGATAGTGATTATCAAAGCAGACATAAAGGTACGCCCCACTTAGAGCAAGTCTGTGATGTTGAAATTCGAAAGACATTCCCCTTCTCTTCCCCAGATAATCCCAATAAGGATGAGATTCACGAGACGAATACCTGGAGAAGAAAGGTCAAACGTAAAGGCCCGAAAGGTCCAATATAAACAGTATATCAAGGTGGGAAACTGCATTTGTGAAACGAGCTGTCTTGGATTGATTATGGGGAAACACGTTGAATACGTTTAATCGACAAGAGTTAATTAACATATTTCGAGCTTTAGTCATGAAATTCCTCTGTTAAAGTGCGGTGATTCAAAATGACGCCACTAAAAGGAATTATTATTAGATTGTGTCAAAAATTCAAAATATAAACAGCACTTTTTCTCGGGCCAATTCCGAGACCTATTCGAACTTTATATCGTGAATTTGAATGTAAGAGTTGAGGCCCCGGCTTATCGCACACTACCCTTTTTCGTGACAAAATCCCTGCAAAAAAATCGTTTTCCTATATAAACTAATTTCTCTGATAATTTATTTGATAATTGAAATAATAATTTCAAAATTTTATATATAAGAGTTTAATATATATATAATCTTAAAAATAAAACAAATTATTTTTAATATTTTTTTGAAAGAAATTATAGAATCTTGAAATTGAAAATTTTCGAAATTTATTACATATAATGCTTTTCTTATACAAAAAAATCGATTTTTTTGAAAATTTTGAAAATTTTAACTTTAAACCCCTACAACTCTTTTCAAAAAAATTATAAAAATAATCTATTCATTTTTTAAAATAATTTTGATAATTATTTATTATATTCCTTAATTTGAATAATTCAATCTATATATTTATCGAAATTTTATATAATTAAAAAGTTGAATAAATAAAGGTTTTTGCTATGTTTTTGCTTAGTATACGATAAGCCGGGGCCTCAACTCTTACGAAGTACTGACTCTGCTGACTAAGCACAATTGGCTAAGCTACCCTATTCCATGACACGAACAGATTATCTAAGAAGCTCGTACAACTTCCACCTCCGGTATATCAGAACCTCAAGATGAATTTATTAGAATCTGTGCTGTATCGTTACCGCCATTGACGCACCCTTCCAGAAGGTCAAAGCCTCAAAGGCGATATGATTTGCCAGTGAACAGTCACATGTCACGAATAAAGTTGCGCTAACTTGGATGTTTACCGACTATCACTCTCGTTTTCGTCAGAGGTAATCAAAGATGGCTCCATATCTCAATTTGACTGATGACAGGTTCCATCTAATAACTTGCCCTCGTCTTGGTCCAAGCCGATAGACTTTTCAGTCTGAAATTCAGACTCTGAAGTTCTCTAATGACATTATCAATCCGTTAATGACTTGCTTTGACCTCGTGCTTCGCAATTCCTGCTTCTCTCTCTAAAGTTAGTAGTTTAGAAGTTTTTTCCCCCAGCATACATTCTACAATCAATCTGCCTGACCGGAAATGTGTGAATGATATTAGAGCCATGACCTGACCGCAAGTGCTCTTGTTGACAGCCTTCCAAGATACAATGCGTGATTGAACGTCTTGATGCATTACATGCACTCCTCTTAGCCAAAGTGGTCACTCTTTCACTGATCCAGATGTGTACGGGGCAATCTGTACGCAATCCTGTGGAGGCTATGGGCAATTTGATTCATTTCTCGACATGCGTACCTATTGCTTAACGAGATTGCTTCAACGGTATAACACTCTCTAATATCCTACCATTGTTGACAGTATCTTCGAACTTTGCAAGTCGAAGACTGTCTAATCCAAGTCAAAAAACCACTCATTCATCTCAAAAGGGGCTCATGGCTTCCCTGACAAGAGCACCATGCCGAGCCCATTCGAGAGAATAAGGAGAGCTTCCTAAGCTATGACGAAAATTGAGACATTTCTCAATGCTGACTACGAAGAGCAGGACTGTCACTCTTTTGTGAGGACACACCATCACACTAAGCTCAATCCCGACCAGTACAAATTCTGATCCACGCCATCACCAAGACCTTGTAGATAACAAATAGGAGGGTTCGAAAGATCAGAAAGACCCTCGACCTCAACATTCTATCTTTACCCATTTATCCTCACTTGAGATGTTGCTGAACGGAATAGACTTATTGCTTGGTGAGCAACACAATATGCCCCAACTAGTTGACACATCTCCATCCTGTCCGCAAGGAGGTCATGATATAGCTGCAAGTCGACCCCGACATCTTGTAGCAGATAAGCGTAAATGGCGGTGTTGCATGAAACGTTCAAGATCGACAACTTACTGGCCGGAATTGCAAGAGAGGTCATCGTACGCCGTATGAGATTGGAAATGATCGGCAAATTGGTGAGAAAAATCATCTAGCAATATTGACCCCTTCACTTTCTGCCAATTCTGAAATGGATATCAGAAAGACTTGCTAAATAATTTTGGTGTAATGGACCACGATGCACGGGGTAGAGAGAGAGAGTGTGTGTGTGTGTGTGAGAGAGTGAGAGAGAGGTGAGAATTTGATAGGACAATGTAGGTCGGCTTACCTTAGCACCTCATTGGTGGCTCAACCCCACCCAAAAATGATAAGCCGAGCACCTCATCTGCTATCACGACAGAGACACCCCCATGTTCAAAAATTAATCGCGATTACTCACATTATCATCATGGCGTTTCGTTCCATAACATCCTTCAGGTTCATTTCAACGTCTTGTCGAGATGGCAAACTCTATCCCTTCCTCTAGCTCTGACGCTGCATGTAGTTCCGACAATGATACCGAAGTTACTGACAGCAGTGCTACTACCTATGCTTATCTCGCCGATGACCCTGTACATTTCTCTTATCGGGATGGTGACCTTACATGGTCAGGAGCTGTAGGAATTGATGGCGGCATATCTGGTGGGAAAATCAAAGGAGAAGATGTGATCTGTGTTACTGAGAATGAGGGACCCAACGGTACTCTGGGCTATACAATCTTCAGTCTGCTTCCAACAGAAGGAGGAACTAAAAAACTTCCATTCGAGTTGAAGACAACATCTGCCACCAACCTCCCCCAAGAATGTCTCGAAAGTTATTTGATTAGGAGTTTGCCGACATATCTTCGCTCCGCAGAAACGCAAATATACGTTTTGATCTCCACGTTGTCTGGGACAGGGTTGGCGCCAGACTTTTACGACACTGTGTTACACCAAGTTCTCGGATCTATCGGATTGCCGGAAGGAAGCTACACCTTGATCAGAACAGATAATGCGGATTCCGTAAAGGACTTTGCAAGCTCAACATTGCTGGAGGGCGCAAATAAGGGTAAAAAGCAATCGATATTGATGTTAAGTGGTGATGGTGGGATGGTGGATACAATAAATGGATTGCTTGAGAGTGGAGAGAAATCAAGGTGGGCTTCTCCGCACACCCTATCTGTGCTATTCACTACTAACATCTTATTCACAGATCGTATGTAAAACCGACATTATCTCAACTTCCTCTTGGAACAGGAAATGCTCTCTTCCATTCGTTGCATCGGCCTTCTCCGATCCCGTCAATATATATACAGGGTCTACGTACATTACTTCATGGGACCCCTTTACCACTTCCAATATTCGGTGTGAAATTCTCTCCTGGGGCACGAACCATTACGAACGAAGGTCAAACAGAGACACCACTCACAAACAATATTGTCTACGGGGCAGTTGTCGCGAGTTATGGCCTCCATGCAACTCTAGTTGCCGACAGCGACACAGTCGAGTATAGAAAACATGGAGACCAGAGGTTTCACCTGGTAGCTGGTGATTTGTTGTTTCCAAAAGATGGAGCTCTACCACACGCTTATAAAGCTTCTGTCACATTGACCAGATCTGATGGTACAGAAGAAGTCATACAAAGAAAAGAACACGGATATGTTCTCTCAGTACTTGTGTCCAACCTTGAGCGAACTTTCACAATATCTCCTGAAAGTAAACCCTTGGATGGCCAATTACGAGTCATACACTTCGGAGCTGCAACTGGTAAGCAAACAATGAAAGTAATGGAAGAGGCATACAAAGATGGAAATCACATTGGTATGCAATGGGATGAAGATGGCCAGAAAGGGGAGGTTGGATACGAAAGTATCGAGAAGCTTAGGATAAATTTTGAGGAATCCGGAGATGGTTTCAAATGGAGACGATGTTGTGTAGACGGGTTGATTGTGGGCGTTGAAGAGGGAGGCTGGATGGAAGTTGAAAGGTTAAAAGGCGAAGGGACATTGGATGTTGTGGTTGATTTGTGAAATCAACCAGGAGTCCAAATTAGAATATCATGTTGCTCGTGAAAATAGATCGCTTAGCGGATTAGACGATTAAGGGCGGTTATTTCTGGGAGCATTACGTGTTGGGATTAGACGTCACAATGACTGAGTGGCAGATTTTAGATTGAAATAGTTAGCCTGGAGTTTTAAGTATAGCATCTTACTATCTTACATATCATATTTCGCATGTCATCTCTTTCATCACTTGTCATGTATCTATATGTCAGCAATTGCTTCGGTTTTCCGAAAAGCCGACACCCAAAGGCCCGTAGTCATCCATTCTCCACGGATCTTTGGTCAATTCTTAGTTCTTGAATTTGGTAGTTCGGGTCGGGTGGTAGTGGAATGTACAGCAGTGAGTCGAAAACACATGGAGGCAAGAATTTTTGAAAAGGCATGTCTGTCTTGTTGATACCGGCGTTTAGAACACGATAGTCAATCAAATCTTGCTCAAACTAGCGCACTCATCTGAATTACTGATACAGGCGTTTAGAACACGACAGTTAATCGAATCTTGCTCAAACCAGCGCACCGATCTGATCCATCCAAAGACCAACTCGCAGCCGATTGGCCAGGTGCGGCACTGATGATACGATTCTGTCTTGGTTGAAATAGATGTCCTCACAGGGAGAATTTTGATAACCTCGCTTTTCTCTCAAACACTGGTGGCTATCTAGTCTTCTTCTTTTCTTTCACAGAGCCCAAAGTTCTTACATACAACAAACTTGTACAGCGGAAAAGCAAAGTGACACGCTGATTAAGTAAACATGAACATGGGAACATCAAGCATGAGCATAGGAGGTGCGACGGCGACTGCAACCGGGACAATGACTGCAGTGACCACCGCTGCGGCTATGGATATGGGAGGCGGATGTCAAATTTCTGTGAGACACATCAGTTACTTTCAATTTTTTCGAGTATCATACGAATTATCTAATAATCTTCGTCTAGATGCTTTGGAACTGGTATACCATTGACTCGTGTACGTCAAGTTCTCTTCTACCTTTTATATCTGTGGACAGATTCCAAAACTATAAACTATCATCTGCGTCAGCATTATTGACAACTCTGTAGGTTTTATCTCAAGCACATGGCACATTACTTCGAATGGAATGTTCGCTGGCTCTTGCATTGGCGTGATGCTACTCGTCATGTCACTAGAGTTCCTTCGTCGAGCGTCAAGGGAATACGATCGCTTCATCGTCCGTCAAGCACGAAATCAACATCAGTACATCCAGTCTAACGCAGAGATCAATCCCAAGATAGACGGATCCGGCCCTCAGTCAACTCAAACTGTCGTTGCTTCACAAAAAACTACGCAAAGCTTTCGACCAGATCTCTGGCAACAGATAATCAGAGCACTCTTTCATATGATGCAGTTCGCAGTTGCATACTTCGTTATGTTGCTGGCTATGTATTTTAATGGATACATCATCATCTGTATCATAGTTGGAGCTTTTCTAGGTGCTTTTGTGTTCAGTTGGGAGCCGATAAATTTGAGGTTAGCTATTTTCGCAACTCGTTTGAAAAACGACCTAACAATTGAATAGATCTAAGGATAATGAAGAAGCAACCTTCTGCTGTGGTTAGTGAAGTTGTTGAAAGACTGAAATGGTCAACTTAGATCGGATTCGGTGGCAATGTGTGGAGGTGTAGGGGAACGAAGTTGAGAAGTGTCAGGAGTTGAACATGAATCAGATTCTAGAATTCAATGTTCGTAGTGGAATACCAATAGAAACTATGATAGAAGAATCAGTGAATAGCTTGCAACCAATCACACCTAGAAGGTCTATTTAGGCAAGTCACTAATGACCTGTAGACATATACCAGCAACAATCAAATCTAACTCATGTTATCTTTACTTCATTCTGAATATTTCGTTTTCTGGAGAGTCAGAGAATTTATAAAACAACTGGTTCTAATGCGCCTGCGGATTATTTGAAGATATTTTATCAATGTTGAGCCACAGCTTGATTCTCTACGACCGACCTTCAATTTGCATCACGAAAATGATATCTCATACACCAAATCTTTCAAACCAATCTGTAACCTGCCTCCAACCACAATTCCAAATACTGAGCTTTTTCAAAAATCACCCCAGGCCCTCATCAATAGGTTTTCGCCATCAGAAAAACTACATTCTCTTTCCACTTCATCACAAAACTGGGAGGCCGAGTGGCTAGAAAACAACTTAGAAGCCCAAGTGTCAGAATGCTATAATCAAGCACTGCATATAAAACCAGTATTAAAATCCAAGAAGCAAACCAAAATCTGCCCTCAAAAATGAGCAATCGGTTCTTGACATGATTTCTTGACGTAAATAGAGACTTCCTCACACAAACACAATAGTCAAAGCATATGAAGTTGATGCAACATAGCACGCAGCTCGGTTTTGCGTACGTGCAAAACTACAGCTGTGGTTCAAATACCATGGCCCTCGACTTGGATGAGAAGGATCACTGTAATTGGGTGATCTCTGGCTGATACAGCTGATGACCAAAGAAAACACACGCAGCTGAGCAGATAGACTTGTGTTCGCGTGCTAATAGAAGTTGCCAGTGCTAGTAGTTGTCTAGTGAGGAAAAGACACAGTGGGAATATTCCGGCTGCGAGATTGGACTCAGTATATCTGACCTCAAATTCTTTGTCAGATATTTTCTTTAATAATCAAGAAGAAAGGAGGTATGGATTGAGGCGTGCCGATTGATAAAAAAGAACACAACATACCGTAGAGACCAGATAAAAGGAATTTCTGGCGATTGCAGGTACTTTGCATAAAAGTAGATGCGCATTTTAGGGTCCGAGTTAAATCTGTGTTGTCTACCTTCTTCCCAGAGAGCTTTTGGGTAACATCGGGATATCCTACTAGGAGTAAACTGATGATGATTATAATGAGTTGAGCTTCTATCAACATGAAGTATACTCGTACTTTTAGTTTGTGCCAAGGCATGTCTCATTCACAGGGGAATTAAAACTCGCTTTGCAAGTGGTAACCTTATATAATGAGGATCCATGATGAGGTTACAGAGAAGTGGGACTATCATCCTGAGCGTGCAGCTCATCACTTCAATATAAGATTTCTTCGCCAACAGTCTTGTCTATCACGGCTACTGGCAATAATAGGATATCAAGTGACCGCAGCTTTTTCAGTAGGCAATCTCGGTTACCTGTGATTGGAGCATATTTGAGTGCATTTCTAGTACAAAGACGTCAAAAGGATCCTGCCAAGCGATGCCAGAAACAATTAGGCATGACAGATCATATTATACTTTTGCAAGTACAAGATAGATAACCGTAATGTAATAGTGTGGAATAAATTGCACCAGATTTTACTTATGTGATCTTTGATTCTATCATTCCTTGCCCTGACTTTAGAGAGATTTCAATCTCTGAAAACAGAATGTCTCGAAAAGTCTCTAGAACCGCATAGTTGAGTCGGTAGTGTTGGCAATTCACTACATTAAGAGAAAAATTTCGGCCCAAGATTCATCAAAGGTTCCTCTTCTTTGAGCTATTAGAACTAGATCTGTTTCACAAATTTTAACACAGTTACTGGTTGAACATGCTCTTTGATATGTCTTGATAGTAGAGATAAATTACATACAACACCGATAAGAAGTATCAGCGGACTTTAAGACAATCACGACAGCTATTGAAACATGGCACACGCGTTACCCCACCATTATCCAGTCGCGGGTTGTCAGAAGCAACACCTTCTGCATCTTTAGAACAGTCCATAGGGCATGGGAGTCAGTATCAGTAGGTCAAATAGCTCATAATAAGATATTATCATAACGAGAGGAGATCGTACTGAGAATTGCAAAGTCGAAAATGATCGAGACTTAAGGGTTGGATTAAGTCAGTGTAAAAAAATACCCGCATATACAGAATCCAATGACTGTTGTACTGTAATGATCATCCTCAATTCATCAACAAGAAATGCCCTTACAAAGTGAGAAATCAAGCAGTGAATGATATCGACTACTACCTAGTCACATACACCGAGCTTGCCAATCCATCCTCTCTTATGCCCACGAGAAGTGTTCGGAATATAAGTACACCCCACCAGAGCTCGGGTTCTTGATAATACTCAAGTTCTCTTTCGCAACAGCATTGCGGATATCATCTTGCATCGTAAGCGGCCCGCATATGAAGACGCCCATTGTATGTCCTGTTGTCCTCGCTGCGGCGGCTTCTTCTCGGATAATTGAAGGTAGATCTGGGCGACCGCGCACTTCATCTTTCGATTCACTTGCGTCGGAGTTTCTAGACGCTCCTGTATTCTTATCGATGACGTCTTTTTCTGTCGATATGATATTGGGCCTTTCGAGCTCAGAAGCAGATTCAGTCGGAGGTTGCACCATAGGCTCAGCTTTGCCAGTCAGATGTACCTCGACACTTATGTCTGTACCTAGCGACTGGTAGTCCGATAGCATATTGTTAACGATTGTATGGAACCATGTACGGGTCGCTATGTCTCGTGTTGATAGTATGAGCCGCAACGATCGAGGACGGCGAAGGTCTCGCTGACATGGTGGCTTGTCAGAGGTCTGCTTATTATCTTTTGTTTCGTCAGCTAGAGGTTCGGGAACCCCCTTTAGAGAGCTAAATCGCAGGAATTGCTCGACAAAAGGTAGCATCCATCCAGCTCCTGAGCCACCAGCAACCACAACAAGACGATCGCTGTTAAAGTACTTCTGATTATCTATACCACCATAAGGACCATCAACCAATACAGGTACCTGTATACCTGGGCGTTTTATTGCATGATTGTACAGCCTTGCTGTAAAGCCTCCTTGATGACGGATGTAGAAAGTAATCTCGGACGGTTTATCAAGTGATGTAGATGGTAGCGAGCAGATGGTAAATGGATGAGAGCTTAAAGCATGGATACCGAAGCTGCGAAACCGCAAGAAACAATGTTGTCCCGGTTGCCATTTGAAATTGGCTGGTGTTGTAATACGTGTAAATCCATTATCTTCAATGAAGATTTCCGCTTTCTGATGCGTACCGTACTCAAACAAGGTCCTAAGCCATGGATACGTCCAACAAGGTACGTACACTGCTGCTGTTGCGACAAAATAGTCCCTACCAGTTTGTTAGGAAACTCTTGAAGATATAATTTGCTTCACGGAGCATACCATGATGTTAGTGTACCGCTGCAGTGCCAGAAAAAGACTACCATGAATACTACAGCCGATAAGAAATGTGTTGCTTTGAAAAACTCATAGCCAAGATTTCTAGTGAGTGATTAATCGTCTGTGGAATGTTCTTATGTCAAGGTTGCTTACCGAATGGGACCACAGGATGCAAATGTGAGCCACGCCTGAAAGACAAGCGCAACAATGCCAGTCCAATATTCGAAGATGTTACTCACAGTGAACTGATTGACCATATCCCCATTATGAATATGCCAAACAATAAATGGAAATGTGTGCATCAATGCCAGGATGAAGAAAGCATATGCAGTCCACCGGTGAAAGACCTGGAGCTTCTCATATGGTACTCCGGTCACCATTGTTATCCAGTTCGTCTTGGTTGCAGTCGCACTATGCATAATCAGTCTGGGTTCCCATAGTTGATTAGATGAGCGTACTAGACAAAGGGCATACAAGCTAACGCCAGCCAGCCAGACCTGGTACCTAATGGCGGCGAGTTGCCCCAAACGGTGTCCGTCCCCGGCCAGTAGTATGGAGATGGTATCAAATCCATGCCTTCAGAAGAGGTCAGTCCATGTATCTTTCTACCAATTGCAGATCAGCATCGCACTTACAGAGAAAATATGTGGTCCCTAAAGCTCCTAAGAATAACACTCCCACAGGCGCAGAGTTCCACCTTAGACCTTCGATGCGAAAACCTCGATATGATAGATATCGAACGAATGCGACGCCCCTTCGCCATATCAAAGGCTCAGACCTGTGGGACAACGCAAGGACTTGTGTCAAGACGTAACCGATTGTGAAAATGCCGATAACGCACATAAAGAGTGCTACTGTTGGCAGCGCAAATGTCCAGTCTGCTACATACCTAGTGTATTTGTCAATCAAACTTCTTCGTGCTGAGTGGTATCTTGTAGAAGGTGTATAACTCACCAATTGCGCCATGGTTCTTTGTAATACTTACACTGGTCGGAATCGAAGCCTTCACAATCGAAGGCCCGACCAGACTCGAACATAACAGGTTGATATATCCATGCAGCCATTTGATCTTAGTTTTCTTTGCGACAATGTTAAAGCTGTCTTGGTGGTTCGTCCCCTTGACCTAAAATACTATGGATTTATTCACAACGTTCTTGGATCATGAATAGCAAAAGCTTAGAAACTCAAAGGATATGATTGCCAAATAGCATCGGAAACTTTCAAGCTTCCAAACCCACTACATTTGGAGAATAACGACTCGTCCCACGCTCGGCCACGTATATTTAGCGAAGGTAACAATTAGTTAATCGAGTTTTTTAGCGCGCGTAATATCTTACTCAAACTCGCGCAAATCGATCAAATCCCCATTTCGAGACAAGTCCCGTAGACACTCACCAATAAAAAGAGAGATGTTAGGGAATTTGAGCAAGTTTTCTTCCGAATTAGGAAGATTCATCAATGAGCTACGACAGGGATAACTGGGTAAACGGTATTAAGTCGGGATTGGGCGTCTTACGACGGATGATAATAAGAATCTCTAAGCAGTAGAAAAGAAGCATCTGTTAAACGCTTTGCAAATTCGAATGATTTGCAAACTCAGCCAACTATGGAAATGTCAATGCCCAGCTCAACAGGCTCGATGGCCATGTCAATGTCACCAACCAGCACAATGTCAGGCATGTCGATGGCCAGCTCAACCAGTTCTTCGATGTCAATGTCCTCCGATAAAATGATGGGTATGGACTCTATGGCAATGACATTCTTCACCTCTTCAACCACACCTCTTTACTCAATGGATTGGACACCGAGCACCACTGGCCAGTACGCAGGCACATGCATCTTTTTGATCGTATTTGCGGCAATCTTTCGAGCACTGGTGGCTGTCCGAGTCCACTTTTATCAGCTGTTAGCTGCTGCCGATACCCGCCGCAGTGGTGGTCTAATCCATGAACCACATCGGGAAGAGAAGTCGATTCGGCGCCAATGGCAGGCAAGAGAGGCAATTTTGCTAGGATTGATTGACGTCGTACTTGCGGGCGTGGGATATTTACTGTATGCAGTACCACTCTCGGAACTTTGTTAGTAATAGATATGCTAACAATATTTAAGAATGATTGCGGTAATGACCATGAATTTCGGATATTTCCTTAGTGTATTGGCTGGCGTTTTCGTCGGGGGTGTTTTGTTTGGTCGTTATCTTGCCGAGTCATCGGCGCATTGAAAGGGAGTCTCCAGGCTTGAGATTACAATAGGTCTCCTTTAATGGTGCTGAGGCTGATGACACCGTCTCAGTACAGTGATGCCATGCGCAAAAGATGGGACCCTTGAGATGGCCAAAGGCCTGATCATGGCTACCTGCGAAATACTTCAAGTATTAGGGTTTGGCACTATGTATTCTCTCACCATGAGTTCTTAGCCTTCCACGCTTCCCACTTAGGAATTCGATGAATACTCTTCTATGGCTCGAAATGACTGCAGAGAGTACACATGTGCTTTGAAAGCGATAGTAGAACTCTAGAAATCTTGAGTAATAAATTGATTCATTTATCTAACGAGATGTCTACCAAGCAAGGCGATTGAGATTTCTCTTTTCATCAAATATTTCATTTATTGCATCGCAAAGCATAGAGTAGCGCCCTCAAGTTTCAACTCGCTTCAAATAGAGAAATTCACTCCCAGTTGAGTCCAAAGCATGCTCACAAACTTGCAGGCACAATCACATTCGTGATAGCTTATCCATCGCACTCATGAATTGCTAATTCGCGAGTGTGATAATTTGTCCACCTTCCCAAGTCTCTCCAGCCTCCAATTTTTGCCATCCACTAACAGATCCAGCTTCGACACAGATCATGGTTCTCCATCCGTCCTTTGGAGCAAAATCGCCGATATCCTTGGCGTCGATCCAAGGGTTCCAAACAACAACTTGGTTCATGTTATCTCTTGCGACTGTGTATTTCTTTTTTCCTCCCTCAGAAACAATTATTTCGGTGGATGGACCGCCGGCAGGAGTGTAGACACGATCGGTTTTGGCAGAGATGGTAAGGGGTTCGGTGGGAGCGGTGTTTGTGGAAATTGGTTCGGTGAGTTTGTCGACATATGTAGCATTCTCGAGACCTGTGATGGAGATTTGGGAGATATCCTGTTGTTGATCGCACATTAGCATATGACGTCGTTTGCGGAGAGCTGAGTGTAAATAAACATACCTGGATCTTCAAATAAGTGTGCATCAAGATCTGGAACTCCCAAGCTGTAGTACCCTCATTTCTAACCACCATACTCGTTCCAAGACCTTCTCTACTAAGTGTAACACTATAAATCAGACCAAACTCGCCACCCCACAACTTTCTTGTCTCCTCAGGTACGTTGCTAGCACTCAAACCAAAGTCCAACTTCACACTGCTATCACCACCCTCTTGTCCCTTAACGGTACTGCTCTCACTAGTACTCTTTCCCAAAAATTCCCATCTACAGTTGCGCGCAAAACCATGTTGAGGTAAAGTATCAACACCCTTCGCTTTACCTTCCTCGCCCTCTACCTTTCCGAACACCGGGAACACTAGAGGAATACCACCACGCACAGCTTTTGTACCATCTAGCACCGCTTTTTCGCTAAGCCAGAGTTTTTCAGTTCCGGCAGCATCTTTCCAGCTTATGATTGTGGCGCCGTAAAGAAGGATTTCGACTGATTCTCCGGTGGGGAGAACGGCGGAGACACGGGAGTTGGAATGAGTGGTATTTATTTGAGCATGAGGTGCGAGGCCTGGAGTGGCAGAGAGAGCAGATGGCTTCTTGGGTCGGTCCATTGTTGAGATTGTTGCGTGGATGATTGAGTTGGGAATTGTTAGATCAAATGAGGGGTAAATTGATCGATGAAAGAAGCTAGGTATGGATGAGATCTTATCAACAAGGTGGGATATTTCGATGTATTTATACTTCTGTGTGTGTAACTGCAGGTGAGATGAAACAAGCGTATAGTGCAGTTGTACCAGCTGTGTATAATAGGCTGAAAGAGGAGTATCTTATGAAGTTATTCAGGTGCGGTGTAAAGTGTTGGAGTGAGGGACGAGTCTTAGAGGTACCAATTGACGGGAGTTACCTAAGACAATCTAGTCCATCTCACCAAAATGTGGGATGTAAGCGAGAAACCTGAAACAAGAAAGAATGACCAGGGTATCCAGGATGAAGGAGCTGAAAATAGATCAGCGGCGAATGGAAATCAGACTAAAAGTGGGGCTGATCATCAACAAGGACTAGATCAGGCTAAATGATGATTGGTCTAGGAATTTATGTATGGGAATGGACAAGAGGGCATTTGAGGGCGAAGAATTTGAAGAGATACTTCTCTGTGTATGAGGAGGTGTATATGATTTGGTTTCACGTCCGTTGACGAGGGCTGAACAGATTAGATGGAATAACACCTAGAGGGCAAAGATCAAGGGCGAATCAATATCAAGCTGAGACTACAAATACATCATTTCCTTACCGATCATTTGAAGACTACTAGGTGATATGGGCAAATCTTATTTGTTCTTATCTATAAGATCTAATTCATGGTTAGTTTGAGACTCAGGGGAACTGATGAAATAAAAAGTGTTCATAGGTGCAACATAATTGGCAATATTTCTGGTATCTAAGCTACAAATTATCCACCAAAACTCCTCCATGCAATCATGTCATGTATGTCTTCATGTGACATTTGTTAGCCAACCACAAGCCAAAGCAAAACGCCATCTCAATGCAAATGTCCTCAATCATCAGCTGATTGTCTTCCTCGCCTGATTGCTCCATACAATTGGGCTTTTGCATCCATAAATATATCCTCTACTTCATTTCCTTGCTCTCGATTAAGAGCAGCATCCCCAAGATCTTTAACTAAGCTCAGCAGCCTCTCCTTTATAGTTTGGTATGTGGGAGCGGCTGTAGCAGGCTCTACCATTTCCTCCTGTTGATCGTCGTTGGCTTTCTGTGATCCGAACTCCATCTCCTCAGCTATTTGCGATTGTAGTAAAGTTTCCTCCACAAAATCTAGCTCCAGTTCATCGACTTGCTCAAGTGCTTGACTTGTTTGTTCCACATGTTCTGAATAATCGCGAGTGATATCGTCAACAGCTTCAGTGCTAGAAACTGGCATGGTAGGGCGGTCGTTGGCGATAACCGACGAACCGGTTTCAGTGATATCTGGGACAGAACTGAATTCTCTCGATGCACTCATGCTTGAATTGTTCTCAAGAATACTCTTAGCTCTTGACGATCGTGTACTCCTTCGAGTGGCTCGTTCAGATCGTTGAGATTGAGCAGATTGGGCTTCAGAAATACTGTGTGTTGCAACAGGCTCTGGTGTCTTCGCGGGACGACCCTTTCTCTTCTTTATTGGTTGCACTGATAAAGCTGTACAATCAATTAGTATTATTTTTTTCACATAAAAAGAATATCACACATACCAGTTTGAGATACCTCTTGTCTGCCAAGCACCGCACTATCAACTTCGAGGGTCTCGTCGAATTTTCTCTTCTTCGCTGGAGTATCACCATCACCATCGCCTACAACTTCATTCTTAACCTTAACCTTGTTTGGCGTACTCTTTTTATTGAATGTCTTTGGACTCTTGTTTGTATTGGTTGGACGCACCTGCTGCTGCCCTGCATGAGGTACTGCACTAATAATAGAGCCAGAGTCAGAGTCATCAGCCACGGATCCATGTAACGTGTTCTCTTTTCCATTCCTTTTCAAAAGCTGTGGAGCCGGAGTCTCAGGAATGACAGATTGAATAGCCGATGATTGAGACACAGGGCGTATTGGAGACCGACGTTTTGGGCTCGGAATTTTGCGAGTGGGCTCGGCATGAACAGAGACGGTAGCTAATTTTGCAGATGCGTGAGTTTGACGAAGAACTCCACCTTGATTTCCAGCTAACGCCCTATCCACAAGTTTTGCTAGTTTGATAAAGGTAGATTCGTCAATATCGCTCAGAGGAGAAGAACTGTTGTTAAGCATAGGGTTTGTCATCGACAACTCTTGTATCCTGGGTGGGAGTCCTCGTGGAGACGATGTAGCGTCTTCGAAAGTCTCGTCATCGCTTGTGGGTCTGTCTGAATGTATAACACTTGGCCTAGTATCAAGATCATAACCCTTTGAGCTGTTTGGCGCTGGCAGCATCGCTGCTGCACCACGTCGGCTTCGTCTTGGGGTGGATGGTAGGATTACCCTATGTTTTTTAACTGGATCCATAAAGGTCTCAGCAAGTTGGACACTCGAAGCTTTGCTACTTCTATGGTCAGCAAATATTTGCCGAAGCTCTTCATCCCTAGCCTGCTCTTCGCTACTAGTAAGTTCAACGGTTGCGTCCATGTCTTCATCCAGATCTGAATCTCTAGGCGAGCTTCTGTATGTAGACATGGTTTGGCCCAAATCGAAATCATATGGGTCGATTTGTGTAGGAGCATTGAATGAGAGATTGGTGGTTTCATTGTTGTTAATCTCATCCGGAAAGTTATTAGGAAACGAGGTGACATTGAATTCGTCGGAAGAAGAGGGGAGCATCGAAGTACTTTGATACATTGATAGAAATGACGGTAGAGTCGACTGCCGAATGCCATTCTGGCCTTTATTTACAGCGTCTTGCGGCACATCATTCTTTGGATTAGCTTCGGGTGGGGAGGACGTGATTGCCATATCACTATCTCTAGGTAATTGTATCTGACGCTTTTGTGAACCAACCGTTACAGCTGGCGAGGAAGAAGGAGAGCGAGAGACATCTTTTGACAAAAGCACACGACGTGCTGGAGTGGGCGATGATGTTAGGAACGTATCCTGGTTTTCGACAATTTTAGTATCGGGCGTGCTTTGCCTTTCACTATTGGCTGGTGTTTCTAAGAGCAACTTTGAAGCTGATTGACGGGAAGGTAGTTCAAGGTCGTTGTCGGCATGCTTGGGAGTTAGCTTGGAGCTCAGGTGAGGGCTAGACCTGATGTCTGAGAACATGGCTGCTTCTTCAGCTTGTCTCTCTCTGACCTCTTTCTGCCGTTCGGTCAAAAGTTGTGAGTCATACGTTGTTTCCGAAAAGGGAGAGGAGCCAGCAATCGCTTCGAATTGAATTTGGGAGTCGTCATGTCGTAACTTAGCAACGAAACCCTTCTTCCTTGACTTCCTCTTCCCAGGTTCCGGTGTTGTCTCACGAGACCTCTTGCGAGATGCCGCCTTACTGACTTCAATAATAACTCGTGGAGATGAATCTATCGATTTTTGCTGGTGTGCTTGAATCACACTGGACGAAGGAGCTTTGTTCGGAATTTTTGGTAGATTGGCTTCATTGGAGATGTTGGTGTCTGTCTGCGTATCAAGAATATCGAGAGGTTGCCTATGATTGTTTGATATTTGATTTTCGGAGCTTTCGGATAATGATGCAAGGGAGAGGTCCGTGATCGGGAGGAGTCTAGACAAAACTTCTTTGACCAGGGGAGGATACTGTAAGTCACCCTTGAAAGAACCAAATGCATCTTTCCACATTTCTATGGCTGAGTTTGCAACATAAACACGCTTACTTCCCAAGCCAGCGCACAATAATGGCTCAAGATTGTTCAACAATTTTGATAGATCAGTAGAACTCAACAATG
Source organism: Botrytis deweyae (assembly GCF_014898535.1). Classification (NCBI taxonomy): domain Eukaryota; kingdom Fungi; phylum Ascomycota; class Leotiomycetes; order Helotiales; family Sclerotiniaceae; genus Botrytis; species Botrytis deweyae. The sequence goes on from NW_024066217.1 coordinate 788,623, forward strand.
AGCAGATCTTATTCCAGAGAGAATTAACCTACGTAGTTAGCATTGCTATTTGATTGATCGGGAGACACCAACTTACGGTTCGGGATAAATCACTTCCACCATGCAGTTTTGCCTCTTCGTCGCTTATCCAGCAAATGATCCCATTTTGTAGTTGAGTCAAAGTTTCGCCAAACAAAACTTTTGGACATCGTACTAAAAGCGCTTCAACCTCACTAAGAAGACCACATATAGTGATATGATCATTGGATGAAAGCTCCGTATATGAACATCTTAAGCAACGAGAAATATATTGGTATAGTTGGGAATACGGATCGAAGATGTGAATTTTTGGACCAGCAGTTGCACTTCCCCAAAGACGCCTCTGAGCTGCGTCCAAAGCTTGTCGGTCTTTCGGATATGATGCTTCTTTGACTAGGATTTGGCAGTATGCTACTTTATTACCACAATACTCGTCATCCGGTCGCCAATTTGAGACCAATGTCTTGGCTATTGGCTCAATAACAACGATAGCTCTGCCTCCGTGCCCCGAGTCAGTGGTCGCAGAGGTTACCAAAGCTTGAAAGAGATCTTCCCATCCTTTCAAAGGCTCCTTTGGTGATAGGTCAATCCCGACGTCGAGAATTCTTGCAACGCTGCGATATTCAGCGCCAAGAGGACGAGAATCATGAATGGTGCTAGTCACGACACCGTCGTCTCGAAAATTTATCGCGGCTGTAGCAAGTTTTGCAAGAATTGACCAAAGAGTTCCGCACGACTCAGTATTATCCGTTGGAAGAATTTCTAGAAGGTCCTTGACCAAATCCATTTTACCCTTACTCGAACGTCGGGCTTCGAAAAAGGGCATAAGTATGGCTTCAGCCATTTCTGAAAATTTTACATCATGCTTAAAGCCGAGAGGAGGGCTAGAAATTAGAAGGAATAGATGATGAAGTGGTGATCTAATATCGCCTTTTGTTTTTCCGGGTCGATGTGAAGGGGTTGCAACGACAATGAAATCGTCTTGTTGCCCCATGGATAGGAGCCTTTCGGTAAATGGTAATACCCCCAAACCACTTATAGCAATAGTTACAATAACTTGAAAGCTAGCCAAAAAGTTTGCTTCGTTTTTCCGATGAAATGTCAATGTATGCAAGCCATCTGGTCCCTTTTGCCAAATTTTGTACAATGTGCTGAAAAGAAAAGCAAGGCATGACATGGTATCATTCGATGTTTTCACCTCTTTTGCCGCTGCGGATGAGATTGAGAAAATGTAAGTTTCCCAAAGAAGTGATATTCTGCTTTTGGGGAGAGCAAGCTCCCAAAAAAGCAGCTCCATAAGTGGACTCAGAACAGAGAAGACTCGAGATGCACTTTTACGTAGCCATCGCGGATCAAGTCCTGGAAGCTCTCGAGGTGTGACAGCATTATCATTCAGAGCTCTGGTTGGTACCCAGGGTCGTTGGGTATGCGCATTGAACAAACCACAAAGGATATTGCACGCGTCACCCAAATCCTGCTTAGCCAATGCGGGATTCTCCACAAAGTCAGTGGGAATAAGTTTATCCCGGACGATCTGAATTATATATGTGTCCCAGAATGTATCAAGCTGGGCTTGCGTTGTATTTGGCTTCACCGAGTAATAGAATAAATTGCAAATACTGCTCAGAGTTGACTTGCGATGCAGGTTGTCGGAGTTTGAGATTTTACGAACATCTTTTCTTGGAAGTTGTAAAATCAAGGGTTGGCTCAATGTGTTAACCATACTGAAAGAGACCTTTTCCTCTAAAGTTATTACAAATACCATGCGGTTCCACGCCAGATTTGCTGCCAATTTTGTGTTTTGGTCACTGGAATTGAAGCAGACTTTGATCACGTCAAGCCATATTTTGATAAAAGCCCAGTGCTCTAGCTGTTTAGGTCGGGCACGGAGAAATAATATGACGGCCGCCCAAATACGTGGTGTGGAGCTTGAAGGTTTCTTTGCTATACTTCGCAGTCTATCGGCAAAAAATTCGACATACTTGACATCCTTTCCATCCGATCCTTTGAAAATCTCTGTGACTTTTGAAGATATTTTGCTCTCCGTCCCGAGTTCAAGGCCAGCCTCTTCACCAAACGCAATAGCAGCAGTCTGTATATTTGAATAGCTGTTGAGCATATCGCTGAAGAGATCTCCAAGCCAATCTGAATTGGAAATCATGTGAGCTCTGGATTGCCTAAGAAAAGTTCGGTAGATGTTGATGCGCTGTTCTACGATGCTTTTGCCTCGCACATAATCCTCGATGTTGTGAATCGCAGATATCAATTTTGTAACCCTATCAGCTGTCATGATCCTTGCCGAGAACTTTTGCTGTGCAATTATAAACATCAGATGCCTGACAATCTCCTTTGACATTCCAGGATTCTCAAAAGTCTTCAAGGCGTAGTCCACAATATAGCCATTGAAATCGGGGGTCAGCATATCTGCGATTGACTTCTTGTAAAGAAAGCTAGACATGAGTACTAAAGCCTCTTTCGCAAGTTGAGTATCAAGAGCCCCAGTTTCAAGCTTGGCATTTAGGTCCCGCTTTATGAATTGAAGTATCAAGTCCATCTTGTCTGACAAAGCCTTTCTATCCGGAACATTGTCGCAAGCCTTCAAGGCGCCCGATAAGGTCGTGTATGCATCTAGCTTTGATCCCCTGTCTTTCCCAGCTAATTGTTTCGATATTGATTCCAACATTCTAGCATCCAGTATCAGAGGTTTTGAGGTTAATGTCGTGTCGTCACCTTCGGAAGGCACAATATTTTGTGTAGGGTCAGGAACATGGTGTGTCTTCAGTATTGATTTCGTCGCTTTTCGCTCCGCTGATGGTGTCAAAGGCGATAGAGCTTGTGCAGATAGTGTCTTTCGATCGGTGATAATTCTAGGAGGATCTTTGTAATCGTACTTTTCGGACCAGCCTACTTTCTTCCTGGTAGTCGATGGTGTACTGATGAGATCCGCAGATGAGTCTGGAGTATTTATTTTAGGCTTTCGAGGTGATTTGTCTTTTGAATTCAAAAAGAATCGGAACCAGGGATGTCGAGGCTCACTGGATTCAGGCTCAGTGGGAGTTGAAGGTCTCGGCTCAGTGTTAATTGATTTTGCAGTAGTTGAAGATGGCGGTACCATGGCTGCAAGATCGCAGCTATCGTGAAGATGAAATAGCAGCTGTACCGAAACCCATCTTCTATTCGTTGAGAAGATGCTTGAACACCGGAAAGGTTTTTGGTAATTTGTAATTTGTCCTGTAGATACTCGCGTGGTTGGAGAATATGACTTGGTGAACCTAGCCAGTGAAAGTTAATTAGGCAGAAAACGCGACAAACTCCCAGCGCGCGTCAAAAACCACTTTAAGTATTCACCGCTTTTGGCGAGTCCGACTGATTACTAATGCATCCGACACATCTACACGTGTTTATGTACCCAACACTTCCGATCTTTTACAATCTTGAGAGCATTTGCGAGAAGTCTTGGAGCACCGTATATATCCATTTTCATTTCATTTCTAAATGACTATAATAGGGCGATAAAAAGCTTGAAACAAACTGTATAAAATTATTAGCTGCATCCCGAGTAACTTAAAGTCTAGTAAGATTGGTCACTTGATTCTGGTCAGGTCAGGTCATGTGATATTGGTCACTGATGAACCTACACCTCATTGAATGCTATATTCTCTTATGTTTCTCAGCCGTATTGATTCATTTATCCTATGTATTACCCAGTTCACTTGACTACTTCACTTACCTAGGTAGGTAATTAAGGTTACCTGGTATGGTATGGAATCAATACAATCGTGAGATCTCCAGCTCCAATCATGTTTTCATTAAATTATGAGTACATGCATAACTTTTATGGGGACTACCTAGGTAGGTAGGTATACAAGGGAACGAATTCACTCTCTTTTGTAGGGGGAGAGAAATGATTACCTAGGTAGCTGGAGGTACTTGAATCTCTCAAAGTCTTTACTTTACTTTCCATCAGATGTTGAATATTTTGTTTCGGATTGTAAATTGTTAAATGCTCGATTTTGAATAAATTTGAAAAGCATCTCAAATAAGATATCAAGTCGAAGTGTTACGCATATTCACGTCGCGTAACCTTTGAAAGAGTGAAAGTAAACAAACAGTCACTTATCTCACACCAAATCGATCAGACATGCCACGATCAAAAAAACCTTTGGCTGAAGCAACACCCAATGCATCGATTCCTTCTAAAGACCGAGGCTCTATGTTGCCAATCATGGAAGTAAGTCATACACATATGCAAGTTGTATCCTCATTCATTCTAACAATAAACAGGCAAACAAAACCAAAGATGATGATACTGCGGTCGATTTCAAAAAATATGGTCATTTGATAGACATGGAATTGGAGCGTTGTCGTCTAAGTCATGAGCTGTGTAAAGAATGGATGGCACTAGGTGTGACTGAAGCATATCATGATACATTTTTTATGTATATGGATCCAACCAAAGCACCGGATTATACCGTCCTGCGCCGAGACATACAAAAGTTCATTACAAATGCACTTGAAGAGCAGAAGAACCCTCCTCAAAGAGGTTCGTTTGTATCGAGAAAACCCGAGAAAGAGATTCCTGGAAACAAAAGACCTGATGTGGTTAAAGTAGGAGGTTCATCGCAAAGCTCCGACAAATTACCAATCAGTGAGAATGCCGAGACTCAGGATGATCGCAGTATCGATAACGGTGATTTGGATGAAGAAATTGTGTCAAAATCGAGTTCTCAAGCTGCAGGTAAAAGGTCCAATGGAAGAGCTACTGGTAGCCGGCGCAATCGAGCTGAAGATAATGAGAATGCTGTGATCGAACCCGAGAACACCACAACAATTGCGTCGACCTCTAAATCCAACTCAAAATCAGTATGTATTTTAGTCACACCAATCATCCCCTCGTTTATTAACATTACATAGACAGCCAAATCTGTCCTTACGGACCAAGAAACAAAGCGTTGCCGCGAAAAGCTCAGAAGCATTCTAATGGCAGACGAAAAGGGATTTGGGAAGGAAGACAATAAATACACTCCTTCAGCAGTCCAGTTCGAGTTACAAATATACCGCAATGGCTTCATGGGATTTGGTTACAAACTTTGTGACTTAATCGGCGTATCGCAGGAAGATTTTGATGAGTTTATGGTTTCCGCCTTTGGTATGTCCAAAGAGGAGGGAAGTCAGAATGAAGTTTGTCGAAGAAGTTGGGACTTGCTTCGGGAATTGGAAAAAGAAAGAAGAGATGGGGCTAGCTCGAATGGAAAAACTAAGCAAACAAGTTCATCAGGGACTAAAAGGGCCCCAGATGGAGAGGAAGAAGGCTTCCCAAAAAAGAAGAAAAGAAATGTTCTGAACGAGGAAATAATGGATGCTATTGCAAACATTGGGCTGGATGATGATGAGGATGAGGAGTATGGTGCGATGGAAGTATACGATACTTGCGACTCGCTTCGAGAAAAAATCCAGGAGTATTTGGATGAAACAGGTGTCAGTCAAGCCGCATTTTGCCGCGCACTATCGAAATCACTGGACGACCAGAGAGTAACACCCGCACAGCTCAAATCCTTCATGTCAAAAACCGGACCAAAAGCTGGAAACACATCTCTGGCATTTTATGCAGGCTATTGCTTCATGGAAAAAGTTAGACTTTTCGAAAAGAAAGAAAAAAGTGAGTTTCGGTTGGAAATGGAGGATATCTGGGATGGTACTCAACCAATTACCTACGGACGTGCGGGATTTGATATTTGGACACAAGAAAGTCAATTCGTCCTTGGTTCTGCGACTTCAACATTGGAGATGGATGAGTATGGTGTGATGCATTACTTTGAGTGATTTTGGACAGTCATCCGTCGTTGGGAGCTTTTTTGGCGTTCGCTGGTTGTTTCCTGGTGTCGTAATATTCTGGAAGTGAGGGTTTGAGGCGCATAGCAGGAGAAGAGATAGCGCATGAGGTTTTGGTGGAATTCAAATGACTTGTATTACGAACTCATCATTCAACAATGGTGGACAATCGAAGGTATGCGCAATATAGGGATATCAAATAAGATTTGCTTTTTATTATGTGGATATTGTATGTCATGTATAAAGGCTATCAGCAAATATTAGCAGTCTCCATAGACCAACAGTGTAATATCACAATTGAACCCATCCAAACCATATCATATCATTATATCCTTCCAAGAATCCAATCATACCACATCACCAAATCCAATCCCCATAATCCCCCTTCCCAAACCCGCTATAAAAAAATGATCAAAAAAGAAAAGAAAAGAAAATCTTAATTTCCCCCATCCCCTCCCCTCCCCCAAAACCAACTCAACTCATCGCAAATCCCCACCTCCCATCCACCCCCCTCTCATACCTCACCAAGACCCTCTTCTTCGCCTCCCTAAACGCCCTATTATCCACTCCCCCGCTCACCCCAAAAAGCGCATCCGCAATTGGTCGCAACAGCAAACTCATCCCTATATACGCATCATCCCCCACCTGCACGGAATTACTCCACACGGCGACCACGAAACACATGACAAACTGCACCAGGGGGATAAGAAATACGATCAGCAGGAAAAAATACGTATGGTTTATGCCGAGGGCGAAGCCCGTGTGCGGCTCGAGTCCTTGGTAGGAGGAAGAGGGGTTGAAGGCGGCGGCGAGGGAGAGCGAGGTCAGTCCGAACGCGGTGATTTGAGAACCGATCAGAGAGGAGTTACCGTGCATGGGGGTGCCCCAAATGGTTTTCTGCGGGTACGATGAGGTTTGTTGGTAGTTCGTATCGTAGGTGTATCCGGTGTTTGCGATGGCGGCGGCGGAGACCCACGACATGGCGTCGCTGATGTAGGAGATGTTTTTCTCGTCGTGGAGGGTTTTGGAGAGGGTGATGTTGCAGCTGTAGTACCATTGCGTGTTGATGTCGCTGGTTTCGAGGGCTTGAATTACGGAACAGCGGGGAGTGTCCGGACAGAGATAGTCGCCTTCGGTGAAGAAGGTGGTGGCGTTGGGAGCCCAGGAACTTATATAGATGGGATTGATGTCCGGGTTGCTGGTGTTGAGATAGCCGGTTGTGTCGTTGAAGTGTGTGACTTTGTAGGAGGAACAGGAGTAATTCATTTCGAGAGTTCGCTTGGTGTAGACGCTTAATGAACCGGTTTTCTGGGTGGATGCAGAAGAAGAAGATTCGGTGAATACGAAGACCATTTTGTTGTTAAGTTGGTCTTGCCATATGCTATAGTTGCTAGTGAGTCCTTGGTAGATGTCTCCTTGGGCTGGAAGGTCGTCAATCGAGCTGCCGATTCCGAGATTCCAAGCTAAACCCCCATAAGCGTGAGCTGTGTATTCTTCATCTTCAAATTGAGGGTTGGTGGTATTGGAGAAATGTCTCATATTTGGAATTATAACATTGCCGGGTGTGAATAGATAACTCTCTGTGCTGGTATCGAAACCATATGTTAGACTGATAGCTGCAATAGCTGCTTGTACAAACTATCATCCATTAGTTTTCTTCCTCTTCTAATTAGGAATACAATAGCCTACGATATTGAATATCAACCACGAAATAGCCATACCGAAAACCAACGGTCTCTTGGAAACAAACGCCAGTTTTCCAAGACCCATCAAACTATCCGCGTGTAAAGTAAGATCAAGCTAACCTTCCATAAGCAATTGCTCAAACATCGAAAATGCAGAATTTCCACCTACTTCATAAAGATTTCTCTTCCTAGCATGTAAAATTGCCCAACGCGCATTCAACGCCATATCTTTCAACGAAGTAGCAATATTGATGCCCAGAGCAATACTAATGCCCGTGGTAATCGCATTGAAAATTCTCTTGGAACTTTCCGTCACCGTACCCTTCTTATTCCAATACCTCAACGCCAGTAAATAAGCAATACACAATACAAGCGTAATCAGCCATCGTGCCAAGCTTTTCAACAAGATATGCCAAAACTGTTTTCCGGTCTTGGATTTATAAGGCACGGTGGTAAAGGATTGTTCGGGTTTATGAAAATGACTTTCGAAATGTGAATAATTTTGCTCGTGAGGAAGTAAGGTGGCGGCGCTGTTGGAGTGGGCAAGATTACTACTGGAGGTTTGGGTGGGTGGAGAGGGACGGAGTGTGCTGGTGGATGTGGGACTGGTCAATTCGATTTGGGGAGAGGTATTTATGGGATCGTAAGCATGTGACATTTTGATCGTTCGGATACCACGATGGGTGATGAATTTCTCTCTTCCAATACTTCGAACTTTGAACTTGGGATTTTGAGAACTTAATAGTGAAACAGAATTCTCATCAACATACGTAAAAATCCAATAATGGGATTTAAAGGAAATATCAATCCAGTAGGTAATCTTTATCTCAGCCCTGGGATTATAAGGTTCAGTATTCTACCCATAGATAAGACGAAAGAATGCGGCTCTAAAATGGATCCTTCGCTGCACAATGATATTTTAGGATCTGACATTTGATGTGATTGGTCTATTCACGATGCTTCGAAGGATTCTGCAGGGATTTTGGTCTCCAGCTGAATGATTTGGACGACCTTGTATGCACGCCGAGCGTGCCCAGAGGCGGCCGCTCGTCCGCATCTTATATGATACCATGTTGCTTGCTGACAAGTTTTGTTGTCATTTCGAAGAATGGGATATTGAAGTTTTGAATATCGATCGGGTGTGCTCGAGCGGTGTTGTATTCGTAAATTGAAAAAACATCGAGATTTCTGCATCGTGGTACAAGTGGTGGCATTGAGGCACAGCTTGCTGACCATATCCATGATCTACCTAGTAGGTTACTACGTTTCATGTGCGTGGTGGATAAGCTATCCTTGTTTATAACTTTATCCGGACGCCATATGATTGTGATAGAGAATATTAGGGGGCCGAGGGGCCAAAATCCCTTTCACGTATCAGAGATCTGCTGTTCTTACAAGGAGTTGAATGTTGTTTCTAGATTTTTCACGTACTGGCCAAGACAAAACGGTCGAGTGATGTGTTGTTTGATTTAACCGGGGAAGCATAGAATACTGCAGTATACCCATACGGCTACGAACAGAGAGTTACAACCCCTCTGCTAAGAAACCCAGATTATTGGTCCTTTTGTAGTTTACTATTTTGTGGTATGTAAATCTAGCTCCAAAGTTGCTTCCTTGCTGGCAGCATAAGTACCTTTCGAGCACATCTCAGTTTGTTTAACGCTGAGCTGGATTGTCAATTCTGACGAATTGTAGGGTTTCAAACCCCTCACGTTAGAAGCTTGGCTTCCCCGGACCCATTTTTAATCGCTGAAGCTATCAACTCCGCCAGATCGAGTGCGCTTGTGATTTTTAACGAAGATATATGATGGTTAGAATATATCTGGCTCTAGATGTGTCGCCTCAGGTGGGTTATGGAATGGAGCGAATGGAGGAGTTGCATCCTGTATGGATGGGCTGTTCCAAGGTTTGTCTTGACAATTTCTATGATGTTTTTTGACATTGTTATTGTTTTGGCATGAAAGGGAGATTCTACCTGATTATATGGCTTTTATCTATTGTATTTGAATCGAGGAGACCATACTGATTTTGATATATGGCATCTCCAGCGAATACATCTAAATGATTTAAAAGCCACGCTCGAAATATTCTCCCGGGTCCTGCATGTTAATCAATGGCGTCAATGAAGACTACCGCCATGTGCGATCCATACCAAACCGTTCTTGCGCTGATGTTTCATGATATCCTTCTTTAGAACTTTCCATTCTTCGTCTGATTTAAATTTGCAAAGTTCAAACAGTTTCAGGGACTTTCGATCTCGGCCATTCCAACCATGATTCCCAATCTCTACCAAGATAAGTTTCGACCACTGCCAACAGTAATTTCCCAGCATTGCCTACTGCCCAGTTGTCTCGACAAACGTGTAGTAGAATACTATAATACGCTAGTACAATCAATGCTCCGGGCCTTCTTTCATCGAGAAGATCTGTATACTCCTTTGGCAGCGTAATTGGCCATGTGGTAATCATTCTAGGTTGAGGACTTCCGTTATGAATCTCAAAGAAACTTGATATATACACCCATTTTAACTGATGTATAGTATCACGCAACACCCCGAGTTCCGCTTCCTCCATACCAGGAATCTCAGGTAGCTTTTCTTGAAGTGCGAGAAGATGTTCCACATATTCATCAGTGTGCTCCAAATCTGCATTGCCAAATTGCAATAGTTCACGAATCTCAGATTCCATTAAAACATCCCACCACCCAAGGAAGCAAACTCTCACTCCACGCATCAATTTAATCGCTTGAACTAGTTTATCAATGAATTGATTCAAGTCCGAACCAGGCATAGAAAATGTGTCCACAAAGAAATGAAGTCCCAAAATTCCGGAATACACAAAGGCCGAGATCAGATTTTCATGATCCACCTCTTGTACCGATTCGTTAAACATTTTGATTGATTGTTGTTGCAATATTGTAGATTCATCGTGATAAATTTGGAATTGATCAGGACGAATGATACTCAAATGCAGTGCTGAGCAAGCAAGAAGCTCGTACATAAGAAACGGGGCCCTTTGAGCATGTTTGATTATCCTGAAAGTATGGTCTCGAAATTGCCCATCCCACAGAAATTCTCGATCTTCATAACAATGTTGTAACAGCTCTAGATGTGTGAAGTTCACATATGACTGAGGTAATGATGGGGGCAATGATGGAGGTTCCGGTTGCAACAAGGGCCCATGTGGTATTTGTGGGTCACTTTGGGAAGTTGGAGTTGGTGAATTGGTAAATGTTGATTCTGGGGTCGTGACCTTGCTGGTATTGGTGCTTGCAGTAATCTTATAAGAGCATGTGTGACTCGCCGTCTTGCAATTGACACATTCTGGATGAGTTTCATCACACTATGAGAAGAATCGTTCACAAATATTAGCCGCATATTCTCGACGGGTTGATGGGCAATAAAAGCAAGAGTTTTGCTCCACTTTCTGTGTACTACTAACCTTGATATGTCTTGATTTACACTGCAAACATCCCTTCCTCGACTTTCTATGGGATCGGCGATTCATTTTTATATCTCAATTCGTGAAGGATTCAAGTAAAAGAACGATAAACTGGAGAAATCGCTCCTGATGAGTGCCCGGGTGTATTTGTGTGTGTTTGATCGTGGCTGTGTTGATATTTATTAGAGGCAGGCATTCGTCAATGGAGCTCCGTATCAAAATAACGAATCAAGAGTATTTCTGAAACATTCGAATGCAAGTGTTTATTAACAAGAAAAGAAGGAGATGGAGTATCCAAAATTGAAAATATGTTGAATCCTTACATAGATTGTTAAACATAGGATACACATGATATCCAAGTTCATATGTAATGAATCGAGTGGTTGGAATACCCTTTCTATGCCTAAGGCATCAACCACCTTTAGCGTACTTTCTGAAGGTATTCAAGAGCGCAATGTCAATTCTCTGTGAAATACAAGTTATTAATGTTATGAATATCACGTCAATTTTTGATCGAATTTGGAGGAGGCTTTACGGGAGACTCTTGCTAGTAAGTTTGATGCAGAGTGAATCTATGAGATGCAGTATCAAATCACAGGTAACGGAGGAATGAGAGTGATGGAGTCTGAACTGAGGAAGAGTAAGGTAAGGTTATTAGTCTAGATGATATCTTGGCACCACCGTTGAACATGACTCAAGTCACGAGTTAGTACGTCGACAGCCTCCTAGCATGACACTCGAGACTCACTCACCTCAATATCCTTAACTTACCTAATCAATCTGATAATTAACCAAGTTACCTAGGAATTACACAAACATTGTGTATGCACGAAAGATATAAGTTCATAATGTCATTTTTCACAAAGTAGAACTCTGCGGGCTACTGAGGCCGATTTGAATCATTTGGCATAAACCCTAAAAACATAGATTTTTGTTTAATGAAAAAAGAAATTTTAGAATCTATATAATGTATTTATAGAAATCTTATAAAAAATGATTGAATTTAATCTTATTAAAGATTTTTTATAAAATAAATTATATTATTAAATAACCCTTAAGATTAGCTTTATTTATTTATTTTTATGATTTATTTTAAAAAAATTTATAGGAAGTATATTAATATTTAAAATCTTTTTTCAAATAGTTTTCCTTATAATGTGTAGATCATTTTAGAATAAACAAGATAAGTAAGAAAAGCTTAATAAGAATTTATTATTTAAAGTTTAAGCTCAAACTTAAGCTTAAGCTTATTTTGCTTAAATTGTATAACTAATATAGCTTTAATTAGTTTTTATAATATTAATAAAAATATTTAATTCAATATACAACTTTAAAGGAATTAATAAAATAGAAGAAAAAGAAAACTAATTATTAATTAAAACTTAAGGAATCAATTAATATAATTCTTTTTGAATTATCTCAAAAATTGAAATTTATATTTAATATGATATAACTTTAATTGATAAATCCATTAATTATAAATATTTCACATATTAGAATTAATAATTTATCAAGGTTTTAATAAATTAATAACTAATTAAACCTTAAATGATATTATTAATATTAAAAAAATATTTAATTTTATTATAGGTATCAATATAAAATCGATATCAAACCAACTATTAATTTGAAAACAAAGAGTTTTTATATATATATAATTTCAAAAGAAAGGTTTTGAAGAAATTAATGAAAAGTTTTATTATTAGATTTATATCTATATTTTATACTAGTTTTTATCTTATATTGATTCTAATAATTCTTTTTATTTAATTTTTTTAGAATAAACTATTGTTTAGTTTTTAAAAATAACTTTAAAAGCTTTAAAGTTTTCAGATCTTATTTAGATTATGATACACCTATATTATATTAATGGCATATAATCAATATTATTCAAATCACTATAGTTTTTATCTTATTTATTAAAATTGAATTTAAAAGAATTAAAAAAAAAGAAAATATCCTTATAATTTAAATTCTTTAAAATACCTATAAGATATCTTTTATAATGTATCCCCTTTTATAATATGTTATTAATGTCCTTTCGAAATAAAATAAAAAAATTAAAAAAAAATTAAAAAGAAAAAGAAAAAAAGAATCTTTTTTGTAAAGTAATTATAAACTTTATTTTAAGTAATATTTATAAAATATTAATAATATATTTATTTTATATTATTAAAGATAAAGATAATATCCCCTTAATATTTCTGTTGGGACAGGGATCATGTGACCGCGCTAGCGCATGCGCTAGCGCCCCCGCACTATAGTATATACGTTCGTAGCCTTTAGCTTTTAGAACCTTAAGCAATATTACAACAATATAAATCATTAATACTATATTATTTTATTATCCCTATAATAATATTAATACTAATTAGTGATATTACAAATCAGAAGCCTGATATTTTAATTTCAAATGCAATATAGGTTTGTAACTAAAATTAGTATTTCTTTAAAGAGATATAAGCTCTTGTATCAAAGCAATATGGTTTGATACCTGTCTTTATATAAATAAAGACTGTTAGTAATATAGTAATAATTCTTATATTTAGTATTAATTCAATATGATTTAATATTAATAAATAAATTTAGTTAATAATATAGCAATAATCTTTATATTTAATCTTAATTTATATTTTATTTTTTGAAGTAATATATATTGAAGAATATAAATTAATAGCTATTAGCTTGAGTTAAGTATTATTTTCTATAAATAAAATATAATTTTGTTGGGTTTGATAAAGTTATATTTAAGTATCTTACTTTATTTCATTTTATTATTTATTTATTATTTGTTAATATAATAGAATCTTATAAAAACAACTTTATAGAGTATAAAACTAAATGTAAGAATAATATTGGAAGTATAACAGAATCCATTATACCATCAATTATTATAATTAATGATTTTAATATAATAATTGAGAGATAGTAAGATAATCTAATTGATTTTATAAAATAAATAAATATAAAAGAGATTAGGGATTTTTGTAAATATAAATTTTACAAATATCAATAATCAAAGTATTACAACAAAAAGTTATAATCAAATTATTTTCATAAATTCGAATATTTCAATTTAGAATATTTTTAAGTAATCGGCATATGTTTTTTATATAAGCTAAGATATAAATTATGTTTATATAGTATATTTATTATAAAATATAAAATCTATATAATATAATTTATTTATAATATTTTAATTAATATAATTTGATTATTATATAAAGAATAATTAGATAAAGAGATTATAAATATATTTATAAAAAAAGGATTTATATTTCGATTAAAAAGTATATAGAAAAAAATAAATAAAAAAGATATTCGAGTTTTTATATATATATTATTAAAAGAATCTGAAGTATTTTAAATAAGTAATTAGTTTGAATTATTAGATTTCAATTAATATAAATTATTATAATTATCAAGTATTTTATTTCAAATTATAATAATTTCAGGATTTAGTTTTTTAAGTAATAAAAAAAAGATATTGATATTAGATAAAAAGTATTATTAAAATTATTAATACTTTATTATTCTAAATTTATTTTTTAATTTAATATTGGATTTCTATAAAAAAAAAAATCTAATTTATTTATATATTTATTCTATAAATAGAAGAAATTATTATTTTTATAATTAATTCTATATAAATAGTTTCATCCGAAATATCTTTTTAATAATTTAAACCTTTATTATTATAATTATATCTATTATTATAGGAGAAAGATAATTAACTATCTGGTGATTCATTTGGTAGTAATAATGATTCGAGTAGAGGAGAAGGAGGAGGTAATAGAGGTAGAGGAAATAGTTTCCTACAAGGTGGTTATAGTGGGAATCTACAAGGTGGTTATGGTGAGAATTTACAAAATGGTTATAACAGGAATAGCAATAGTGGAGGCAAAGATAGTATAGAAGAAGGAGAAGAAGAAAATAATTCAAAATATGATTATAGTATTCTAAAGATCTTTCTAAATCTATCATCAAGAATTATAAATATCAATTAATTTCTTAGAAATCTTACAAAACTTTATAATAAGAATAATAAATATAATAAGCAAAATAACAATTTTATTTATAAATATAATATATTTCTTAATAATTATTAACAAATTAATATATCTAATAATCTATTTCCAAAAGCATTTTCTATTATACTTATCAATATAATACTTGATTTCTATCATACAAATTTGAAAATTATACTAATATTAATATAAAAGATTTGCAATTTATTTATAATTATATTTAAAGACTTTGAATATAAAAAGAATATTATATAATAATAAAAAACTGTTATATTAAAAAATATAATAATATAATCTAAAAATAATAGGAAATTAATTATTCATTATTTATAACAAATAGTAATAAGACTATATTATTTATATAAAGAATTTAATACTATAATTAGAATAGATAATTTATTTTATTAAAAGATTATTAATGTATATATATTAATATCAGTATACTCTTTAATTTATTTTCATCTAGTTAATAATATATCAAATCTCTTTAAAGAATTTTATTTAATTATTATAATATAGGAACTAGCTTATTCAAATGGGAATATGATATTTTATATTAATTAGAAATATTAATATAGAGGAGGATATAATCAGAATAAAGGTTTTAAATAAAATAATTAATAATTATTTAAATTACAAACTAAAAAAAGATATTTTATCTATAAAAAGGATAACTATTAATCAATTTAATATAGTAAGAAGAAGTGTAACAAATCACGATATAAATACAAAAAACAATTTAAAAGAATTAATAATAATTTTAACAAAGATTTTAAATAGTTTCTTATTAAATACAAAAATCCCAATCAAGACTATAATAAGGAATCTGATCCCAATACTAATAAAGAAATTAAAGCTTATTTTATTCAATATAAACTTCAAGATTCACCAATATAAGAATTATAATCAAGCTTTATTATTCAAAATAGATTTATTAATAATAAAAAGATTATAATAAAATTAATTAATAAAATATTTATTTATACTCTAACATATCAAATTCGAAATGAATCCGTATTCATAAACAAATATAATTTAAAAGAATTTAAAAACATTATTATCGATATAGCTATAACATAATAGTTTATAATAGAATTCAATTAATATATAGTATATAAAATGATTATCGAGAATATTGTTTTAAATATAAGCAAAACAAATATTACAAATATAATATTCGGAATTGGAAAAGCTAAATCTTTTGGATTAATCAAGCTTTATTTATTATTAAGAATTATTGAATTTTATATTATAAATATAGAAATACCATTCCTATTATTATTCAACAATATAAACTATTTCGATATATATTATAATAATATTATCAATATTATTGTTACAAGAATGAAAAAGAATTATTTTTATATTCAATATAATAAATATACTATTCTTTTATAATAAATAAATATATAGTAGTTTATATAATAAATTATTGAGAGTAATAAATATTATTTTATTGATATAGAATTATAATGATGTGAGGAATCTGGAAAACGAAAGAAGAGTGTCAATTTGAATGATATAGTTATTGATGAAGAGCTAGAAGGAAGTTGGAAGCGAAGCTTCCAACTTATACTTGAGAAGCTAGCTAAACTGGCTAGTGTAGCCGGTCACGTGCCCTCTGGGCACGTGCGCCCTCACAAATGATTATATTATTATTTTGATTATTTATTAATATATAGGCTTTTATAAGTATTATAATAAACTAGCCATAATAATATTTCAAAAACCGAAATTAACAAGTTTAATAAGTTCTGTTAATATTATCAAAAATATAAAAAATCAACAAATTGATTTAAATTTAATTTATAAAATAATGTTGATTTTAATTATTTAATTATAGTTGATATAATGTATATTGATATTTATTTTATTCTATATATTATTGATAAGAATATACAATTCTAAGCTGTATAATAACTAGATAATGTTATTACAAAATATATTTTCAATATACTTCGAAAATGCTGGATAAATATTTATACTGATCCATTAGATTTTATTATATATGATGTTGGGAAGAACTTTGTAAGTAAAAAATTCATTTAATATATTGCAATTATATTAATAAGAATAAAGAGTATATTAATTAAGGCATATTAATTAGTTAATATAATTGAATATTATTATATAATTATCAAGAGAATATATACTATTATCTCTGATAAACTCGATAGCTTTATTACAAAAATAATAATATTATAAATAGCTATAAAAGTAATAAACAATATTGCAAAACCAAATAGATTAATTCTAATACTTCTAGTTTTTGGAGTATATTTATAGATATCTGAATCTGATCTATTTGTATTTATAATTCTATAATAATAATTAGTAATTAAGAAAGTAATAAATGAGATTTATAAATTACGAGTGATACAATAAATATTTAATATTTTAAATTAGCGAAATGAATTTTTTATAATAGCTTTATATAATTTATTTATTAATTTAAAGGTTTAAATATAAAAAGAATATAAAGGATGGATAGGATTATATTATTTATTAAATATAAAAGATAAGATATATATAATATAATTATTAAGCAAATCGACAAAATTCCATATTATTTAGATTAAATCTTATATAGAGAATATACAGAATCAATCTTAAAATCAACCTCAATTATTTGCTGAATCAATACAAATATTATTTATATAAACTGAATTGATATAGTAAAAGCAATTTACTATATTTAATATAAATAAAACAATTTTATTAAAATCTAGTAAAATTATATTTATTTTCTTACCAACTATCATTAAGAATAGGAATCCAGAAAAGACTCTTTTGGATATATCCAGAAACCTCTAATCTTAGTAATAATAGATTTCTTAAATAGTAATTTCAATATAAATAATACTTTTTATAAAAAAAGAAAATATCAAATTTATAGAATACTTATTGAATTTATTGATTTTTTTATTAGAGGAAGATGAGTCTAATAACATATAGTATATTGAATATTATATAGTATTTACTAATATCTCACTATTAACAATTTTTGTAAAATTAAAACAAAAGGAGGTTAATAGATTTATGGAAAATAGTATTTTCTAATTTATAAAGATTGTGGATATCCTTATAAGTATAAGGATTTTTAACTTTTGTTTTATTAATAAAATTAAGAATAAAAAAATTGATAAAGTATTTCCTAAGTTCTGATTGGTTATACAAATATGGAAAGATTAAGGAAAAAATATTGTTTTGATATAATCGTTTATAATATAATATGTTAGCTAGTGTATTATATTAGTAATAATAGTTATATTACCCAAAAACGAGGTAATTATAAGTATTCGCAATATTATATAAATATATATATATAATCGATATCAAATTTAATTCAAAAGTTTTATATTCAATTATTATTGGAAATGGATATTCTAAAAAACTTTATTTTATAAATTATACAATTATTATATAATGTTTTGGAAACAGGAAATCATTAGTTTAATATTTACTATAAGTATTATATTAATGCTTTTAAGATGATATAATCGATCTATAATCTATATTTATTATATATAACTAAAGATAATATAGTATTCAGTATTATTAGACTATAAATAAATAATATATTTATTACAACTAATAAAATATTTATAGATTGTAAGTAAACTAAGTTTAAAAATACTAAATTCACAGTAAAAAAATATAAAATACTTATACTAAATATATTATTCAAGTTTAATAATGGTTTGATTACTCAGCGAGATAATGGTATAATTTATTTCAATCAAAAGAAATAATACAAAAACCTTTATTTAATCAAATCAGAACTATCTGATATATAAAGTATATACAGTAAGCTTAAAAAGTTGATAATAGTAAAAGATTAGTATATTATATAATATATTTAAAGAACATATATAATAATTATATATTAATTAGAGGCAGTTTTCGATTTGTTATATACTATACAAATAATTAATCCAAAAAAGGAAAATACTAATACTCTTAATAAATATATTTAATAATAGATTGATAATTTAGAAAAAGAATTATAATTTGTTTTATTTAATATGAATTCTCTTAAATTGATTATATTCATAAATATATTCTTTACTAATAATAAAGATTTATTTTTTTAGATTAAATATATTATTGTTTTAATAAACAAATTTGATAGAGCTAACATTATTTATTAATTGTTAATTAAATATAAAAGAATTATTAGGAGTATATTAGTATTAGAGCTTTATAGTATGATTTTGGGTTTTGATATTAGTATAACAATCAAAGGTACTCTTAACAAGATCTTCCTAAATCGCAAAATACCATTGATTATATATATTGACTTAAGATTATTATATAATTATCTCACAAAATTTAGTATAATTATTAAAAAGAAACTAATGATTAATATAGTAATAATTTGAGAAATATATAAGAAATAAGAGATTGTGGAGATTAAATGGATTAATGGAGAATCTAACTCTGTAAATACAATAACTAAATCTAAGTTGTATCAAGCCCTAAAAGATTTGATCAATAATAATATTATAAAGATTAAAATTATGGAATAGATTGAAAAAGATTAATAATATAAATGATTATATTGAAAAAAGGATATTAGTTAAAAAAGATATAATACAACGATTTTAAAAGAATTGCTAATATTGGGATAGGGATTATATGACTGTGCTAGTATATACACTAGCACTCCCGTACTATAGCATATACATTCATAGCCTTTAGCTTTTAGAATCTCAAGCAATATTACAATAGTGTGAATCATTAGTACTATATTACTTCACCATCCCCATGGTGATACCAACAATTTCAAACCTTTTATTAGGAAAAAACAATACTTACGAGATGTTACTAATATATTTATTTTATATTATTGAAATAATAATAATGATAATGTTTTTATACAATACCTTAAGTTTTTTTTAGGATTTTTTGGATTTTCTTTAGATTTTGAGGATTCAATAAAAAGCTAATAGAATTCTACATTTTCAATTATTTCTCGAATTTCTAGACTTTTTTCAATATTTTAGAATTTTATTATTTTCCGGATTTTTTTTAGGTTTTAAGGATTTAATAAAAAGCTAGTAGAATATTACTATTTTATAAGATTTTTATTAAGAGAATAAAGTTTTTGTGTAGTGTTATATAAAAAGAAAGGTTTAATTAGTTATTTTATAATCAATTGAAATCATTGGTTGAATCTAGTTATAAATAGTTGATATCTTATTGAGTAGTTTGTATTTAGTTAAAAACAAAACAATATTTTGTTGAAGTTATTTATTAAAGAATAAATATAAATAAATCATTTTTAGAATTTCAAGTTTTTTTTAGGATTTTCAAGATTTCAAGTTTTTTTTAGGATTTTCAGGATTTCAAGTTTCTTTTAGGATTTTCAGGATTTCAGGTTTGTTTTAGGATTTTCGGGATTTCAAATCTTTTTCAAGATTTTCTGGATTTTTTTTAGATTTCGAAAACTCAGCAGAAAACTAATGAAACTCTATTATTTTTAGGATTTTTAGGATTTCCGGAATTTTAATTATTTTTCTAGATTCTCTAGATTCTTATTACTTTTAGGATTTTGAATATTATATAGTATTGAGAATATTATTTATATTTAATTTTATAGATTCTATATATTTTTAAAGAATTAATAGGAAGCTAATAGTATTCTATTATTTTCGAGATTTTCAGGATTTTCAGATTTTAAGAGTATTGGTCTAGTTAACTTATAAAACTTTAATATTTTCAGGATTTTCAGATTTTAAAAGTATTAGTCTAAGGGCCCGTTCGGATCGATTTTTTTGACGATATTGATAATAAATATAGCCTAAATAAGCGTTTACCGAACGCGAATGTAGCTCAATAATTTATATTGGCAATAAAATTGTTAGTTTGAGAGAGATACGAAAGACGTGGTTCCCACTATGTGTAGGCCCCTAAATGTCTATTTGTATTCAATCTAAGGAGCTAGCTAAATGAGGGAAATAGTAGGCCTTATATAGGCATTACTGAAAGAGCTAGTCTCCTTCGCTTTTGCCTAATACCCTTAATACAGTTGCCATTGTATTGAAGTGAATCCTTTGAAGTGAATTCCCTTGAATGAATTCCCTTGTCCATACAAAAATTGAAAAAAAGTGATTTACCGAACGCTGATGTTGAGCTACAAAAAGCTACAAAATGTAGGTCAACAAAATTTAAAATTTGTATAATAAATTCGCCAAATCTGTAATACAACTTTGACTAGCATTTGTCAACATACTGTCACTCTACATTTTATAGGCTTACAAATGTGAACCTACATTCACAAAATATAGACTACATTTTTAGTCAACAAATCAACTAATCTTATTTTGGCAATAAATTAAAAAAACGATCCGAACGGGCCCTAATTAGCTTATAGAATTCTAGTATTTTTTAGGATTAAAGTATTATTCATTAACAAACTATTATCGAATTCTGATTTTATATTTTTTATATACTTTTAAGAATGAAAACTGAAAAAGGGGAAGGCAAAACTTTATTGAATATAGATATCAAATATAAATTATTACTTTATTGAAAACAAATCGATTTCTTTTTTGAATTTTTTAAATTTTTTAAGATTTTCAAGTTTCAAATATGAATTGAATTATATAGATTGAATTATATAAATTGAATTATATAAATTAATTCTTAATATTCTTATACTACAATATAGTTTTTTTAAAACTATAAAAAAACTAAATATTATAAAATAAAGATATAGATGTTATAATTAGTTTACTATAAAATTTAATAAAATTTAAAAAAAAGATCGATTTAATAATAATTAACTATTAAATAACTTTAAAATCTTCAAATATATAAAAGAAAAAAGGAAACCTTTATTAATTAAAATTCAAAAAATCAATTGATATATTTCTTTTTTAAATATTTCAAAAATTGAAATTTTTATTTAATATGATAATATTTGAAAAATAAAAGATTCAATATTGAAAGTTAATTATTATTCAAATTTATTAAAATACTTTTAAATTGAATATAAATTTTAATTTTTGAAATAATTCAAAAAGAATTATATAAATCGATTTTTTGAATTCTAATTAATAAGACTTTCTCTTTTCCTTTGATTTTATTAATTCCTTTAAGGTTGTATATTGAATTAAATACTTTAATATAAAAGTATATCACTAAATTCTAAATATATTTTTAGCTAAGGCAAAAATCTATTTTTAGGGTTTATGCCAAATGATTCAAATCGGCCTCAGTAGGGCGAGACTCCAAGGCGCTTTTTATGCACACATTGTGAAAGCAAAATCAGAGAGGAAATCCGGACGGGTAGATATTTTCATGATATGTGTGTCGAGATGACCGACAATCGCAGTTACTCTGGGCAGTCTAAAAGTATGCAAAAACATCCTGTCCATTGTGTAGACTTGCTCTTGCTATACTCCAAGATGATGGTTCACCGCTGAGCGTTACATCTGACGGCATGCCTCTTGAGAGGGCTAGGTATTCCTTCGAATATGCAAAATTCTTGATGCCTCAGTCAGGTACATACACAGCTCACCATTTTACTGTCTCTTCTCCGTTATATAAAAAGACAATCTTCATTGCTGCTGATACAATAATTCTGAGTTAGTTCCAGTGCATCCAATTCAAAAATCGACTGACTCTATTGCCACTTTTATGCAGTCAAAGAAATGGGTCATGAAATGTATCCATAGACATCAAAAGTATGCAATACAACTCGACTTCATCATGCCATCACGATCACTTGAGGTTAAAGTTCCAAAAGGAAGACCAGACTACCAAGTGCGTCTTCGAACTTTCAATGTACCACCAAGTACCCAATACACAACACACAGTCATGTATGGGGCAGCCTGAACTTTGTTTAGTCGGTTATAGATAACATTTCTGGTCTTCAGGAAGAGATATCAGTATCCACTCTCACTAAGACATTTCACAATGCACTGAAAGTAATATTGGAATTCGGGTTTCATTACTTGTGGACAGATTATGTGTTATTTGAGATGATGTTGACGAATGGAAGAAGGAATTTTTTCACGTGGCTAGTGTTTATGGTGGATCCATTCTCAACATAGCCATTGCTGGAGCTCGAGATGGCAACGATGAAATGTTCTTCAACAGAAATCTGAACCTCATTCGAAGCGCTGAGTTAATGACCCATTCCGACTTTGAGTGGGGCGGGTCTGATGGGTAAACCAAAGCTTCTTTTGGTAGAAATGAATATTTACGAACGGTCTTGCATGGAATCACCACTATTTCAAAGAGCATGAACATTACAAGAACGGATATTGGGCCCTCGAACGTTTCATTTCAGTAAACGTCAGGTTATACTCAACTTTCATACTCGCGCATACTTTGAGACAATTAATTAAGTGGAAGACGCCCGTTTTGGCACATCATCACAGCTGAAAGCTCTTCATTCTGAAAATTTCTGGTTTGCTGTTTGGAACGAAATCCTCAAGCTCTATACCAAGTCCAAATTAACAATTAGCAGCAATAAGCTTGTGGCGCTTTCAGGTATCGCCGAAGAATGCAACTATAGGGAGAGACATCTACCACTTCGAGGACTAACTTAATCTTGGTCAAGTGTAGACACAGGGATACATGATATTCATAGTCGTAGACTTCATTGTGAAGACAATGATTCGTATATGGCGACTTTAAAATACTCGATCTCCAAGTTCATACCACTCCGTCTGATCCATTTGGTCATTCTTTTGCGCGGCACCATGCGCATTGCGTGTGTCAAAGTTCTTGACAGCGAAGTTCTTATCACCGATCCACCAACAGAAAAGCCTAGCGGTGTACATCTTTGGTTTGATAATAGCAGCCATTTTACAGTTTACCCGCTGAAAATCACCAATGGGGCTCCAGAAACCCGTTGGCGTGGAGCTGAAATGCGTCTCTTGATTACCCCCATCGCCGGTAGGAAAGTTTTCTTCACGCGCATTGGAGCTCATTTCCCTACCTATAAGTCGTGCCTGGCGGGTAATTTGGAAATTCTTGAGGATGCACGAAAAAGTCTTGAGACTTTACGCGATAATGATTTGTCATTATATAAAGGGATCACCCGATATACGGAATCAACGAGGCTGGGAAGCGAATGTACACCATCACATAATCTAGCACGGGGATTTGACCTCATATGCCAAATATTGAGCATCGCCTTCCATTATTCATCCACTACTCATCTGGGCAAGAATTTTTCGAATTTGTGATGGTCAATCTTCAAAGATGATTTCGGGCCTCGTTTGAAAGCGAAAATGGGTGATTTATCAAATTCTAAAAACATAAGATGGAAAGTTTTACAGGAAATTTCAGCGTCAGAATGAAAGCATATTTCAATGATTCTGCGGGTGTTTGGTGTCGGAAATGGAACTGCAAATTATCACTGCGAATTTTCTTCAGACTGTCAGATAGGAAAGGAAATGGGAAAACTCACAATTGATATGATGAATTGGATATCTTGGTTTCTATCCACCTGAAGTTTTATCTACTGCTGCTATCTGTTCCTCAATATCTCAATTTTTTTCTCAATATCAAACATTTATTGATGACATTTTAATAGTGTTTCATGGATGGAAATACTTCAAACAAACCGTCACTCAATATGTACATGTTATGTTATGGAACAAGAAAATGTGGACATTGGGTGCGAGAGATTTAGTTTCATCTCATTACCTTTCAACTGGCTACAGCTATGTTACCTTTCAAAGGTTCTATATTGCAATCCTTATTGCAAAACTATTTCATCTAGCTGCTATAGTGAATAACTCCAGACTCCTGTTCACCAAATGTCTTGCCCAGACAACCCGATACAAATCATAACAGTAAAAGCAGATTCTAATCCCAATCCTAAATCTTTATCTCATTGGCTCTATAGCATGTGGTGCCAGCCTTTTTCATCATAAAATCTTTATACCATGCTTCGAGGACCATAAACTCTTGTCTGAGTATTTCTGCTGCGTTTTTTCTCTGCACCATTCATTAATTGAACACTTTGCGCCTCTACTCCTGCCTCTCTTGGAGATGTTCTAGTTCCCGCCTGTACCTTAAATTGAGACGGATACCAGATGAAAAAGATAACGGTGACGATCCACATTGGTACTGTATCGAATGTGTACAAAGTCCATTCATGCATTAGAGGATATCCCTTCTGGCCCGCCGCATACTCGATAACTCTGAAGACTGATCGAACGAGAATGAGAGCACTAATGACGTAAAGACAATGCAAGTGATGAATCCAATTTGCTTCAACAACGAAAGATTCTGGTGTGGGCTCTCTTCTCATTCGGCGTTCGAATATAAGAGCAGTAAACAAGAAAAAGGCGAAAGCTATGATCTGAATGAACAAACCGACTAACACGACCTTTTCACCAAGACTGGCAGTGCTGGTATTGAACATCAAGCCGGAGGATCCTCCTTGCACGAAGAATGACAAGACATCTGCCATGACGAAAATTTTCGTAAGCCAATTGATCCGAATGAGGGAATGATGTTCTCCGTGGACATATCGCATAATTCGACCGAGTGTCATGTAGATCGATGCGGCTAAGAAGGCTGGAGCAACGAGGGTGAAGAAACTTTGGATGATATATGGCATGAGAGTGCCGGTACTGTTGACGGCCATTACTCGACCGATGTAACCGATGAATTCGACTGTAAGGATATTAGTATATGTTCATATCTCAAGGGAGATGTTAAGGTACTCACAGAGGCCTCCGACGCAAAATGCTGTGCAGAACCAGGACTTAGTCTTAAACATACGCCAGGTATGTAAAGCGGTTGTTATGATGAAGAGAATGATAAAGATGACAGCTGCAGCCATAGACGGAATGTAGTTCCAGAGATAGTAATCTCCACTATAGGGTTCGAGTTTCGCCATTGTGAAGAAGTAGGAAGTCGGTATTCGTGTAATTGTGTTGATATGAAGGGTGTTCTAGACTGCTCTCAATGAACGATCAAAAGGAACGATCAGTATTGTATGATGTAAAAGGGAAGAGTTGGAGGTGCACTTCCAACTCCAACTCGAGGTTATCAATAGGTTTTATTCTCAACATCATGAGGATTCTCGACTATTGCTAAAAGAAAAATCGATAGTGATTTCTGTTTACCTCTTATCAAATACGCGTATTTGAAGATATGGAAGTATTTGACAGCGGTATACGTCGATACGCTCAATGCATTTCCCCAAAACTCATGCAGATTACTCAATTGAGTTAGCACAGCCTTAAGGGGTCGTGGGGCGTCGCATCTGCAGCTTAGGTTTTCCGAATACGCGTATTGGAATGCGATCCAATGAAATTCTAGATTATGTAATTTGAGATAAAATTGAAGTTTTTCCTCTCAGGAGGTTGGGTTTCCGACGGTGCAGTAACACTGCCATGTTTGTTTTTGTTGAGAGAATGTCATTCCGCATTTATTGAAAAGATTTCTCTTGTCAAATTCATGGATTCGTGTGTGGTCAAAAATCGGAAATACCGACCATAAAACGAGAGGTGGGTGATGGGTCCTGTTACATGATATTGCTTTTTAGAAGTCTGGACTGCAAGGTCGTGCATAATCACGACAACCGTTCAAGTATCAATGCTCGCGTTGTGGATTCAACTGATATCGGAGATATTTTGCTATGGTATAATTAAGCTTATTCACAGCGAAAAAGTCGCTCCACTCCGACCAGTATTTTGTTTAAGCTTCGTCGAAAATTTGATTGCGGGGTAAGCTGAGTATGAAACCTCTTGACCTCGAGATAATTCAGGCGCAGCGGCGTTTATAGAGATATTTTTGAAAAATTTTGGTCGTGGATTGGATGCTTATGGCATTTTGGCTATGTTCTGAGGGCCAGACCTGGTGAATTGAAGCAATTCCATTCATCCAGCAGGCCGGCGGCATTGGACAGCATATTTGTCAAGGGCTATCTGAGCAAATGATTTGGGTCTCCGATAGAGAAATGAAGAAAGTCTGTCTTTACTCTCACCCATTCTCCTATTACGCTGTATCTTTTACTTCTTTGTTTCCTTCCTCCTGCTTCCAACCGCTTTGTTTTACCTCCCTTTCTTTCTTTCTTTCTTCCCCCCTTGGTTATCACAAATCACAAGCATGTTCTTAATTGCTTCTACCTCTCCCACAAAATCTCCCTTGTTAATCGATAAATTGTATCGAGTTGATCGTTCTAGATCCCAATTCGATTCATTATATGTATCGTCTCTGGGGAAATGGTAGAGGGGAGGGAAGTCGGACACTAAACTCACGTTTCCAAACGACTTCCGATTACAACCCTTTCCATAACAACCCCTCTTCTGCTCGTTCCATCTTCGTAACATATCGCTGGGACCATTAAAATGGTCAGTTCAATTGAACACGATCCCGTACAAATCATCTATGATGAACGATATATAACCCACGCGGGCATGTATATATCCGTCAGTTTGCCATTTACCTTCCATCGTGCGGCGTATGAGGCTAAGTTTCGAAGGAACTTCACCCCAAATTGTTACATCTTCTTTGCCAAAACTCGCCCAAGGTACTCTGCAAATTCTGGTCTTCTCTTCAGAGGATGTTTTGCTGAAGGAGGTTTTGCTTGAGAAGATTTCGCTGGAAATGTTGAATGTTCAGACTGATTCTTCATTTCCATTGCTCTTAGTAATATCGCTGAGCGATGGTTAGGATCAGCCTTTGGTAGATCAGCGCCCTTCATGTGAGTCTCATGTCCGGGACAGTTGTGACACGCGGCAACGGGCACAATCTCCCCCTTCTTATTTCTTTTGTCATCCATGGCTCTGCGGGGGCATTCCTTGCATTTAGTAAGATCATCTCCTCTGAACCAAGTGTAGTCACAGGTACTTGCGAAGTAGGGTTCGTAGTACGGACATGACTTATCGCAGATGCATGGCTTGGTACCATCGCCACCGCATGACCTATGATACATATACAACTCTTTGCACATTTTGAGATAATGTTACTACAATACTGAACGGATTCGTTTCAAATACAAGTAATGATACTTTCAGAGGGTTTAAAGAGGTCCTTGATTTATGTTTCCTAGAATTCGTCAGTCTTGAGAGTAAAAGGCATCGGGATTGTAAAGATTACCAATGCTTGTGTCGCTGCTATTACGATAATAGTAATTGCAATTGATCGCTGCCCCAAAGATTATAGGTTTTCTGTTTGTCAAGGGAAAAGGTGTTTTGAGGAGGGTGATGGAGGGGTAGCAACCTTATATATACCTACCTAGGTATATGATATCACTCTACTCACTAATTTACTCTAGCTAAACTATAGCGTGGTACAAGTCAAACTTTAAATATCACCATTCTGCACTAGGTTCCCAGTAACTTTCCCTTCCCCAGTTTCTCTGCTCATTTCTCCATACCAAGAATATTATTTTTTGATACTCATCATTCAAAGGAACCTTTTCGATAGTTGCAGTAAAGAGAGTTATTCTATCTGAAGCTGTGACGATTAAACTAATGAAATTGTTGTATCTTGCATCGGGGCTAGTATTTATAGCTTTGCCCTGTGATATGGAATGGCTACAATTAAGTACCGATTATCCAGCTTTGATTCGGTGCCAATTGCTATTTGGAATTGGTACTTATCTGATCTTGTAGACTATGGATCTATGCTACGAGACTATTGCATAAATGGCACTAATTCCTGACCATCCTCATCGTGATTGGCCAGTCAATGTAAGCTTCAATCAATTGATCGATTTCAAAAACTTTTGGTCAAAGTAAAGAACAGTCGATTCAGTCCACTTTGAGATGAAATGGACTTGCCTCTAAATGAGTTCATGCATGTTCTCAGACTTGAACATTTTCGAACCCCAGATATCACTGATTTCACACTTACTTTTCTCAAAGATGCCAACTCTAAAAGAACAAAGAATTATCTCTATTCACGACAAGATGAAGAACTCAATCCTTTGTCGCTGGTGAAACTTCAATTCTAACTATGAATAGTCCTCGTTGTCTTTGTATCTGAAAAAGGATGGTCAGACCTGTTGTTACTTTGTTGGAATGTTGTGAAAGAAATTTTGCTTCCCTTTCATAAAAATCAGTTAACTGTGCAAGAACAATCCGATTGTTGACTATATCAGAAGTGGGCGACTTTCTTGAAATTGGTTTTGGTAATGTACCTTCTGAAATTTTCATCACAAACTCATCTTATCAATCATTCTAATCAAGATGCTTAACCCAACAGTATCATCTCCAGAAGCAGAGTCACGGCTCACTTTTGGTGTCGAACTAGAATTCCTCTTAGCTACTATATCCAAGGGCGGTGAAACCCCTCATCCAAGTGATCCTCGCGAGGTAGATCCAAGAATTCTCGCGGATGAAGATTCGATAAATTATGATATTGAGAGGAAATTGGAGGAAGTTGGCATTGCAGCAACGGTGAAGGAGTCCGACTATGGAAATCTGGGAGAAGTTAATGCAGCCGCTGCTACCGATTGGATATTGCAAACTGACTTCACCGTTGGCCCGGGCCAGCAAAATTCAAACGTCAGAAAGTATCTTGAATATGGCATGGAAATGTCATCTCCTCCCTACTACTACGATGAAGCCACTCGAAGGACCGTAGAAACAGTTGTGAGGAAATTGAGAAATAGTTACTTAGTTCGCGTCAACGAAACTACAGGGCTGCATGTTCATGTCGGCATTGGATACCGTGGTTTCGACTGGCCCATCTTGCGTAACTTTTTGGCCATTGCATGGACCTACGAACGTCAGATTTTGTTGATAATGCCTGAGATTCGGCTAGATAACCCACATTGTAAGTCCCTCAGAGATTCCAAACTAGGTAGCTACGATCCCAGGCTCACTCGCCTTGAGGTTCTAAATCGTATTCTGTCATTTACTAATAATGGGCAAGTAGTTAGGGAAATTGGAAGCAGAAATACAGGCTTTAACATAAGTAATTTGGCTCCTCCTTTCCTTTCTAGTTTTGGCAAACGCACAATCGAGTTTCGTCACCACCCTGGAACTCTCGACTCGGAGAGCATTTTACACTGGGTTCACATATGCGTGAAGTTGGTCGAAAAGGCATGTCTCATCAAGAACGAAGCCGAGCTTTTTGAACAACTCCGAACCGACGTTGAAAAGCCAGTTGGATTTGGAGACAAGAATAATGTTACCACGGTCGACTATCTTATGTGGCTTGGCTGTCCATCCCAAGCATACTACTATGGTAAGCAGCTCATATCCGACAAGGTCCGAGTAGAGAAAAGAATAAGAGATGCTGCAGAAGAAGAAGCGAAGAGCGTACCTACACAACCCGCAGGACTTCCGCAAAATATGCTAGACATCTTGCGGAATGCCCTCGGGACACCCAGAAATAGGTAATGGAGATGATGCAAACTAGTCCTTATAAAATATCGAGAGGCGTTTGAATCCAGAATGTAATTATCTCGTTGTCAAGGCCCAAGAACTCACAAGGATAATAAGAGGTAAGTCGCTCTCATATCTTTCTCCGCTCTGATATACTGGTGGTCGGCGTGCAAGTGGGTATATATGCATGCTACGAATAAAACGAAAACCATGGTAAAATATTCTCAATCATTTGTCCTTCGTTATCCCTATAATTTATATGATTTTTTATCTTTAATATCAATTTGAAAAGTTTCATTGAAAACGTGAATAGAGTGAAGTATGTGATGGAGGATCTGGTTCTTGTCAAATTCGGCCCCCTTCAACCGAGAAATAATAAATGCGCCATCTCATCACAGCAAATCGAATTCTTATTCAGTAAATCCTTGTATATTTAGAAGCAAAGAATGTGTATACCTGTTCCAAATCAATATTTACACTGTGGATAATTGACTAGCAGACCATCAGGACTCCATAAAAGTTCGTGAAAGGGATGTGCTGCAATCTCCAGAGATCAAAAACCATAAAGTGTCTAAGAAGACTCATTTTGGACAAAAAACCGGGCACACCAATGAGAGGAGGAATCTAGGCGGTCTAGACTCCCCGGCCTCGAACAAATTATAATAAACACGTGCCGCACGCGAACGCTTCAAGATATCGCTTGTAATTTCCAATTATCTCATCCTCAGACCATACGGTGATTACATAATTTGAGGCCTTGATTTCGAGGCAGGGCCTCCCGAAGGTTCACTGTAGGGTCTGAAACTATTTGATTCCGGCTTTGGTGTAGAAACCAATAATTCGTTATTTTTCGATTTTTCAATTAAAGATTATAAATTATTCAACAATTGTATCAAGTTAATACTAATTCAATATATATAGATAGATTTTCTTATTATTTTAATATAATTTTTATTATTATAATTCTATTCGATTATATATATATATATCAAAAATATAGATTTTTGAAAACCAATATTTCATTAAATTAAGCCCCCAACCTTTTCAAAATCAACCATCACCACCATTCTAATTAAAAATATATATATCCTAAAAATCCTATAATCTATATCATCCTCCTTATATAAATAAAATTTTAAATAATAAAGATTGATATTGATTTCGAAAAGGTTGAATACTATATAACTAAACTTTTGAAACTGGATGCCTTAAACTTAAAGCATATAGCTCAAATTGAAAAGCAATTCAACCTCCATCGACAACATAACCCCAACACCATTAATATAATTGAAATAAAGACTTACAAGATATTCAATTCAATTAGGCAATTCGATTAATACTATTTTCATAATTAGTATAGATAATTTGAAATAATTGAAAATAACTTAGCTGATTGAAAAAAAATTCTTCCCAAAGCAATTTCACAGTAACCTCAAATCCAATCAATCTGAAGCTGATTCATATAATAATATCAATTGAGCTCTTTCGAATACATTAATTAGTTTTTCAATAAATAGTAGTTGAAAGGGTGATATATATTATTGAAGTGCTCTTACCAAACGAATTGAGTTGTACACCAAAAACACGACCAAATACTCTCAGACTCTCGAGGAGATAAACGTTCCCTCCGATCCCTGATTGGCCGAAAAAAATTCGATCATTAGTAAGCCACAACACCACCACTATAGAAAAGATCAAGATATTATTCAGAATTCAATGAAATACGTTCTATCGACGAAGAGGGTCTGAATATTGAGATAAATTTCCAATAACATTTTAACTCTTCAAGGTCAGTCCAGTTGCATTTATTGATAGATTCATTGAGTTCCATGATGGAGAGAATTGATGGTGAATTTTGAAAACCTCCAAATTAGTTCATTGCAGCAGCCATGTCCATCGATCTTGTTTCATTGTGCATTAGGGGTTCTTTGTGTCTCATGTTGCGATAATCGAAGAAGGAGGTCTGGATAAAAATACTCCCGTACCTCGAAGAATGACGGCTGAGGTTCCCCACTCAATGTTGACATGTCATCTCATCTCACCAAGATAGGATAATATTAGGTCCTAGCTTTGAAATAGTATTGTGTTGTGAGTCAAATGTATCGAGCTTTCAGATTTAAAAATTTTGGTGGTGCATATCAATGTGTTGCAGTATGATTGGTTGGTAAAGCCAGGGGTAAGTTAGTGTGGGCCCTCCTGCCTTCTTCTTGACAATTTTTATTGCAAAAATGCACATTTTTGGAGGTATGAAATATATGCATTTCTAAACGAAGAAAATCTTGGGATCGGTAATGTTACAATAAAGTTGAGGCTCTGAAAGATAGTTCAGTTCGTGACGTCGGTTTAGGTTAAGCGAGGAGAGGTGACAGAAATTGTGAACTTGGGATCAGGCAGCAGCGCTTAGTTCTAACACCGATGAAGTAATACTAGCTGATAAAACTGACTATTTACGACAGCCAGCCTTCGACATTTCTTACTCGACCAGAGAATCAGTGATTGTTATGACTTATCCCCTCGAATGGTCGTAAGACACGGGCTGATAGTATACCGAAGTATTTTAAGATCTTACACATGCTTGCAATCATAATCTAGGGCTTATGGACAACAAATTAGTGTAAGTAGAGATATAATGGATGTGGAGAACATCCACGGTAGAGAAGACTAGTTTCATGATCTGCCATGCTATTTTGTTTGCTGCATTTCCTTTTGCCTCTTTTCGAAAGATAGGTGCGACGCTTCTAGCGTAATGATCTTCTTCACACTCCTATATCTCTCACCTTTTTCTTCTTCTTTGTTTCTTGTATCACGACCTTCAAAATTGGCTGTTTCGGTGTCTGTTTAAGCACGGATACGCCCTCTCAACAAGTATGGCCGTAGATGTCGATGCCATGGTGAACGCAGATGGAGTCGAGGAGGTTATTTCAGATGTCTCCATGCCTTCATGGTTTATGGACAATTGTGTCAAAACTGCGTTCGAGCTGGGCCAGGAACTGCGTCGAATTGTCATCCTTCCGCCAAATCCGCCCAATCCCACCGAAAAAGTCAAAGATACGACATCAAATGGCCAGGCATCTCAGGAAGAAAGATATGAATTGGATTATTTTTTGTACGATGAACTTTTCAACCTGGTCATGCCAAAACAAAAGGCTGAGGGCCTCAAATCGACCTTTAGTTCAGGCAAAACTCCCAAGTTTGCGCTTGATGCTGTTCAACTTCTTCTCCCTGGAGGGTTCCATGCTTTTCTTGGCCAAGAATTCTTCTCAGAGGTGGCAAAGAAGTTTGCTAGTGATGTGCAGGCGGATTTGGTTGAATTGAATATAGACGATTTTAGAGATTTGGCAGAGCATTTTGGGAAAGGAAAAGATTCAGAACACCGAGATGGCCAAAAAAGCAGTGACGATCACTACCTCAATCTACTCTACGATCGGTGTATGTGCGTGGAGCTCTGCTGCCCAGCTTCTTCTGTCTGTAGTACATTACGCTCGTCTTCTCCCGTTACAAGGAGTGGATCTAGTGATAGTGCATCTGACAATAGTGCGTCTAGCGTTGGAACGACAAATTCTCAGGAATATGGAATCGAGTGCGTGAAAAGGACAAGAAAATTTTCCGACAGGCTCTTCTTCCTATCGCAGTACCTTGGTCTTCTGACTTTTGCCGCGATCCTTTTATTGACGGTGATTTCTGTTTTGACAGGCAGTATCATTTTCCGTCACAAGTTGATGTGTCAAAAGACATCAGGAATCTGCAACGAGATGTGTTCAACTTTATCTCAAGACGAAGAGGAACTGTCGTCGGTTGATGAACAGCTGGAAAGCAATGAGTCGGTAGTAGGACATGGAATGCAGAAGATCCACCAAATCGAACCTTTCCTTGCTAACCCCGAGGAAATGGAAATTGACGACATGGAAAATTCTCAGTATACTGCTCTCTTGAAGAAGATCATTGAGTCTCATTTGTTGAAGAATACTCTGGGAAGAACTGGAGATAAAGAGGACGTAGAATCACCAGCGCTGGTAATTCTCGTCTCAGGTGTTGGCAGGTTTTGTAGTTACAAAAAGTATCTTCAGGTGTTCAAACATCTACAAACCGCTATCAGGACTTTATCAAAAGAAGATACAATCATTATGATGTCAGGAGGAGATGACGATGGTATTCTTGATTCAATCAGTAATCACACCCAGAAAGGTATTCTGCGCATGTTTACTGCCAGAAGCCAGGCACAGTATAGACTCCTCGAAAAAGATAAGGAGAAGGCAAGATTAAAAGAGAATATAAGACACCTACAACGTTGCATTAGAATGTCGCCAGAAGCAAAAATGTCACCTTTGGCACAGCCTTACGCTGTAGATTGGGAGACTTTCATTCCAGATGCTACCTTGCGAGCTATGCGCCGTCATTTCTTTCCTTGGGACAACATAGAGATTATCGCCAGAACGATAGCGAAACGCCAACTGGATATTGACTCTATGAAGCTAGTTATGGAAACATATGAGAAGCGAAGTGAAGCAGAGAAGCAGTGGCTCGAAAATCACGAAGATGAGGATGATCAAAAAGCGCCGTGGAAATCGAAGCTCCCCCGACGGGCTTGGAGCATAGCGGAACAGATATCGAAGAGTCAAGAAGACGAGCATTTGTACCAATTGCTCGACACTGTTGTCAGTCCAGGTAGTTATGCCATCACATTGCGTGTCTTGATCATAAAATAAAATTCTCACACTTTCACAGGCGATCTTAATACAACTTGGTCAAACATCGAACTTGACTCAGATATCAAGGCCCGCATTACAGATCTAATCTCACTCGGAGAATCTCAAAAAGATTCTTGTGGAATTCTTAAGACCTCGGCTGGAGGCGCACTTCTGTACGGTCCTCCGGGGACTGGTAAGACACAACTCGCAAGAGTACTTGCAAAGACCTCTGGATCAATCATGCTTAGCGTCTCTGGCGCCGAAATGGAAAGCAAATATGTCGGTGAGACGGAAAAGCTCGTTGCAAGTTTGTTCAAGCTCGGGAAGATGCTTTTCCCATCTATCATCTTCATCGACGAAGCGGACTCTTTGTTTAGCTCTCGTAGCCAAGGTGGATCAGGGTCAATCTACCAGAGAAAGCTCGTCAATCAGCTGCTACAGGAAGCAGACGGCGTCTCCAAAGATTCAACCTCGCCTTTCTTACTTCTTGCAACAAACTTACCCCATCTGCTTGATCCTGCAGTGTTGAGACGAGTACCTTGTCGAATCTACATTGGACTCCCCACGATCTCAGCAAGAGAGAACATGTTCCGTATGTTCTTGAAAGAAGAATCCTTAGATAGGAGTGTCGATCTAAAGAAGCTTGCGGAAGTAACACATCGATATACTGGGTCAGACATCATGGCTTTGTGCGTTGAAACCGCTGTTATCTCGCAACGAGAATATCGCAACAAAGAAACGGGCGAGGCCTTGGATGTTAAGAACAATAGAATCTTGACTATTTCACACTTCCACCAGGCATTAAAAAGCAACACTCCTACAACATCTCCACAACTCATGCAAGAGATGCGAAGATTTGCGCAAATGTATGACAAATCTGCTGTATCAAGAATGGTGCTTTACCAGTATTGGTAAGATTTGATGATTACCAATGACGAAGATCAGGGGGCGCGACATAATTCATTCGAATAAGCGGTACTTCGTTATCCTTGTTGTATCTCTGGGGTTAATGGCAAGAGGTGGTGCTAATCCCGATGAAAAATGAAGTGGGAGTGAGGTAATGAACGAATCGAGAGATTGAGCACTGGGAATGATGAATGTGTGTTCCGAGAGCTTGGCTGGAGAAAGTGTTCAGTCAGACCTGGAAGTTGAACATTCTGGCCATGACCAACGGAGAGTTAGCATCTTGATGAAGCATAGTAATAGGAGAGGATATTCTCCGGTAATCAGGTAATTTTTAATGTGCTTAGTCAAATGGTATTGTCAGCGATAATGGGTGTTTATGTCGAAGAAAGGGGGTGGCTGCATAAACGATTGCCCAGGTGAGTTGACTTTGTGGCTGAGAGCCGTGCGGTGAGGCTTACCTGAGCACGTCAATCAGACCAAGAATTATCAGATTTAAACCTCAGTATCTCACGAGTTAATAATATCAAATATTTTGGTAAATTTAGTTTTCATGTAATGCCTTAATGACTTCCTCAAGCACTTTTCTACTTTCCTAGAGCTGTGGTTCCAATATCTCTTTCCATGTACTAGACGCGGTTGTTTCCATCCATTATTCATGTCGAAAATTGATACATCTCTGGCTGAGAGTAATCATTCAGACCTAATAACCAGCCTTTCGAACGAAAAGAACATCTGGGAAAGAGCTATTCGACGCATCTAAAAGTGGATGCGTCTCGATACCTTTGAGAGTCCAATCGAAGAACTCACGAACATACGAGGTAATGTCGTGAATCTCACGAGGTCCATCAATAGTATCAATGAGTGTCTCAAAGTAAGATTCATTGACTGATCGAACGCCAGCCACATCAATAACAAACGGTAGATCAGTGAATGAGTTATGAATTGTCTTGGGAAGTTCAAGAGATACCCTAGGATCTTTTGGAGTCAAAAGATCCGTCGTGTTCCAGAATGCAGTCCATGATGGGTCACTAGCAATAGTGTGATTATCATGTGCAAAGAACATGTAAGATTTTTTGATCTCGGATGAGCTACCGAGTCCAGTTGGTCCAACAGGGGGTTGCAATTTACCGTCCAAGTTGCAACCTGCCACGTATTTGCCCGTTGTGTCTGCTTGCAATACAGCGGTCTGAGATGAAGCTCCCAAGGAATGTCCGTATAGACCAACAACCTCAGAAGTTTCCGAATATACACTCGTGACGAACTCAATATCTTTGACACGGATGTTTTGGAGATACGCGCTAGTCGTGTCAGTTGGGGCTCCGCTGACGTACGCACTGTAAATGATGGTTCCATCTGGAAATTCTACAATTGCTGCATCATATGGATGATCGATTGTCACAATTCTGTAGCCCCAGCTAGAAATTGCTTGTGCGATAGCACCGTACTGGAGACGACTGGTATAGAAACCACCAGTCCAGATGAGAAGAGGCGTATCAGGCTTGGTGGTTGGTGCTTCAAGGCAAATATCGGAAAATTTGAGTTGAGAGAATGTTGTCAAATCAGGGCTTGGGAGATCGTTCTCATTGAACCACTTTGCCACGGCAGCTGGCATGTAGTCGATTTCGCCAATGTTAGCACAATCCTCCCTAAGATATGGCTCATAATAGCTGACTACAAGCTGACGGTATGGGGAAGATCCATTGAATGGGTTGGCCCGCGACGTGTCGGTAAGCTCTGATACTGTAATTGTGGAAGTATATGGTCCTTCCGGAACAGGAAGTGGGATGACGGTGGTATTAAGAGATGCCTGACCAATGACGAGGGAGGGGACAAAGAACAGGAAGAAGGCAGCACCGAGAGCAAGCGATGCCATAGTGAAGAATTGGTAGATTCTTCTAGCACAGATGATTCTCGTAGAAGAGAGTAGAAAGATGCGAAGAGACTAAGATAAGCAAGGAAAAGCTACTTTCTTAAATCAAATATTGACTTTTAGGTGTCGCTAAGCTAGCTTTAAAAAGGGCAATAGGATCTTGGGAGAAAGAGGGAGTCATTAGTCTGCCGCGTGTCGACTTAGCACGAATCGCACAAAAACCCTTGGAAACAATGGGAAAGTGGTCGAGGTGGGGGTGGGGCATACTACCAAAGTCCGCTTTACCTCCTCCTTGAGCCATTGTGGAGAGTATAAGGTTTCTCAATGACACGAGCTCGAGAAGAGACTTTGAGAACCATCGGGCGGGCTTTTCATGCCAGCCGGAGATTCTCAGCTTTGTGAATGTCAAAGAATCAATTGCTAATCCACCATGGACCAAGTTTGCCAGGTTTCCAGAGGTCACACGTAATTTCTACTACAATACGGAGTAAAGTTCTTCCCCATAACCGAACTTAATTGTGCGGGACTTGAGGAATCAGCATTGCGGTACTCACTGCTGCATACCTCCATAGCTCAAAAGCACATCAACTGTATAAACAATACATTAGCTTTCGGTCCTTCTTTCTAAACTAACACATTCCCACCTTAGCAAGCTTTCCCTATGGTTTCTTTTTGTATCGGTCCCGAGCCAGTGTACCGGTGTGTCGGGTATAATGGGATTTAAGGCACGATTTCAGGGTGCGTCTACGCGAGTGGGGGCTTTCAACCCTTACTTCCCCCCACCCTTCAACTAGCACTGACATGACACCGTCATAAGCCAATTATCGAACCCATTTCGACTTATGCGGGGGTGTAGGGTTTTGCGGAGAACGGAATGCGGGGAATTCACCTCAAAGTCTTTCGTAAAAAAACTGCACTACTATGGCATGTAGCAAACGCACTGATACTGCATAAGGGCGGGGGGGTGTTGGAGGATGTATAGTTCCTACAAAGATTTGCTATTAGGACCAAAGGTGGGATGATATCAGAGTTTCCAGTGCTTCTTACTGATAATTATGGACTTCCGAACCTCTCCCTCACGTGTTATGGTTATCGAATCTTGCTAGCGAATGTACATTCAGGGCCAAATGCACTTTTCAAGCATCAGCACCGAGCAGCCGCTCATCCATCGATGACACTGTGAAAAGACACAGGAATAAAATCAGGATAAAATTCTAGATTATGGAACTCAAAAACTGGAGACTAAGGCGTGTCAGTGCATCGCGGAAAGGAACACTATGGAAGTGAGTTAAGTAGGTATTATTATAAATCCGAATTATATCTTAGTTGGGTGCATGCATGTACTTTGCATACATACTTCACATCACGGATTTAGAAATACACAACATTGTGGTATCCGTCTAAGCCGCGATTACTAGCAGCCCCGCGCTACAAACAAGGAGTGCCTCTGCTTTTGTAATGAGGTAAAGGTGACGTATCAATGCAGTCATTGGTAAGACGAGAGTGGTGGGTATAACTTCGCTTTTGTAATATTCCAACCCTGCCGATTATTCAACTTCAAAGGGCAATTAGCTCGATTTATCTTTTGACTCATATTGTGTATATAAGGTCTCCAGATGTCTCCTGAGTTTCTTATCTGATCATCCATTTGCATCTGCATCTCTCAGATCATCTACTATTGCATACACCAGACGGAGCTTCTTCTTAGGTGGTGAATGTCGCTTTGCTTGGATCTTTCATTCACAACACCGAAAAGATGATTGGATTGATTAAAGCTGTGGCTTCTGTCTTGGCTATTGGCTCTGGTTCATTGCTTGCAAATGCAGGACCAATAGTCTTGAAACCAAGAAGCACGAATAACTCGGAGAGTTTCAGTATTAAAGCTCCGCTTGTGGTTCAAACATCTAGTGGAATTGGTAAGCAGTCAAGCAATCTATATGGATCGACTTGATAGCCAGGCAGAAATTTGACTAATGTTCTCATAAGTTCATGGTGCCATCAACGAAAGTGTCCCCTTGACTCGACACTTTCTGGGTATTCCATACGCACAATCAACGTTCGGTAAGAATCGTTTTCGAAAAGCACAACCACTTCCTGCGTCCGCAGCGCAACAAATTATCCACGCCGATGCATTCGGTCCCAATTGCCCCCAGTATGAAGCAACCCCTGCATCTGTCTACACTGACGTGAGACGTGAATATTTCATTCAAGGTGTTAATGGAGATGATTGTTTAAGTGTTAGTGTTTGGGCACCATTGTACCCGACCGAGGACAAAGTCCCCGTAATCGTTTGGATCTATGGAGGTGGTCAGACCACAGGTGGTTCATCTGTACCTTACCAGAATCCACAGCGTTGGGTCCAGCGTACTCAATCGCATATTGTCGTCTCATTGCAATACAGACTGAACTTTTTCGGTCAACCAAACACACCAATTGAAAATGCTGGACTCTACATTTTTGATGCTAGAGCTGCCCTCGAATGGATTCGAGACAATATTGTCGCCTTCGGTGGTGATCCTTCGCGCATGGTACTTTGGGGTCAATCTGCTGGAGCTACTCTGACTGGAGCTCTCAGCATCGGTTGGCCAGATGATCCAATTGTCACTGGATTTATCCAAGATTCCGGCGCTGTCGAGGGCCAGGGTGTCCATACCATTTACACTGATACCACTCACTCGAACTTTACCTTTTTGGCAAATGAGCTTGGATGCACTGGTAATACCACAAGTCAGGTTGAGTGCATGAGCACTTATCCACAAGCTGATATCGAGGCGTTTATTCAATTTTGGACTGATGCTGGCAAGACGCCTGCGTTGGTTTTTGAGTCGTATAATGATAACAACAACACATTTGCGAACTATACTGCTGCATATCTTTCTGGTCATTACGCAAAGCTACCAAAAATATTGGGACATAACTTGGTAAGCTCTTTCTCTTCTCGTCTTTCCTGCTTGCTCATCAACAAGGAACCCTCCAAGAATCAAGCCCACTAACATGTCAAACCACAGATTGATGGAGCTTCCACCGCTGCACTCTCCTCCGGCCCTCCTGACATCGAGGGCCCAACCCCCGAAAAGGAATTAGCGGCTACGTTACACGTTCGTTGCGGCGTCGTAGCCGAAGCGCAAATCCGACAATCTCTCAACGCAACAACCTACCGCTTTGAATATTCCGGAAACTTTAGTAATCTCTCGCCACTCCCCTTCATGGGAGCGTATCATTCCAGTGAACTGCCCATGATTTTTGGAACATATGCTGATGTTGGTGGAGACGGAACACGATTTCAGAAGGATACCAGTGAGGCAATGCAAGATCTTTGGTTGGCATTCGCAAGGGATCCAGAGAATGGATTGAGCAACGCGGGGTGGCCTAAATATGAAGAGGGCAGTGTGGAGGTACTGGGAGGTGAGCAAAACGGTACCCTAGTTACACATTATGCGACGCCAAAGGCGGGGATCGAGGACGCTTGTCTTACTTATACTGGAAATTGAGGAGGGATGTTAATATTAATATTCATGATGACGTTAAGGA
Organism: Botrytis deweyae; assembly: GCF_014898535.1. Taxonomy (NCBI): domain Eukaryota; kingdom Fungi; phylum Ascomycota; class Leotiomycetes; order Helotiales; family Sclerotiniaceae; genus Botrytis; species Botrytis deweyae. Next base: position 829,936 of record NW_024066217.1, read on the forward strand.
TCTCTGATGAGGTTGGATCAATCGTGCAACAGTTTATCATTAAATATCCCAAAATGATCACCTCTCTACCTCTCTATACATTTCTCTGCCCTGCAAATACAAAACACAATGTAGTCCATCGACAGAGCTACATTACATGACCTCAGTGAGAGCTAAAGTTGCCACCCAGGCCAGGCGATACGATTGAACGTACGCTCAGCTGCGTGATATCTTGCAATGGATCGTTTGTTTAGATGATTGTAGAACGCTGATGCTGTCGATATCATTCAGCTTACAGCTGATAGGGAGGTGCAGTAGAGCCGATGGGTGAAAACAATGCCATACAATTTCTTTTCTTTTACTGCCAACAATTTTATATTGAGACCAGATACTAGTTTAAAAAAAATCGTACCTGTAAACATCGCCAAAGAAACACAAAAAATGAAGAGTTGAGAGGAAACATCACAATATCAAAGATTTCGGGAATTGTCATGCACGTGATACTAGTCTACCGAGGAAGCGGGTTGGTGTGGGGAAGCTTAGGCCGAGCGAAACCGGTCGGTCCTTCATCATCAAGAGCTTCAAACTGTGATTCTTCCACGACGACGAATTTTCCAATACTCCTACTATAAATATGTCCGCCCTAAGAATTCTCGTACCCGTAAAGAGGGTCATTGACTATGCGGTCCGCATTCCCACTCTCTCCGAATTTTCAACGACAAATCCAATCCCTTGATTTCCGCCGCGCAAAGAAAAAATGCCTCTAACTAACCCAAACACAACAGGTCAAACCCCGCGTCAACAAAGCCCAGACAGCCATTGAGACCAATGGCGTCAAACACAGCATGAACCCTTTCGACGAACTCTCGATTGAAGAATCTGTACGAATTCGCGAGAAGAAATCCGCGCCCGGCGGCGTCGAAGAAATCCTCGCATTTTCCGCTGGACCGACCAAATCGCAAGATATTCTACGTACAGCTATGGCTATGGGTGCTGATCGCAGTTTACTGGTTGAGATGAAAGATGGAGAAGAATTGGAACCATTGGGAGTAGCGAAACTGTTACAAAAGGTTGTGGAGAAGGAGAAGAGCAATTTGGTATTTTTGGGGAAACAAAGTATTGATGATGATGCGGGGCAAACCGGACAAATGTTGGCGGGGTTATTGGGATGGAGTCAAGCGACGCAGGCGAGTAAGGTGGAGTTCAAGGATGGAGATATAGTTGAGGTTACGAAGGAGGTGGATGGCGGAACGGATGTGGTGAGGGGCAAATTACCTATGGTTATCACAACAGATCTGAGATTGAATGAACCGAGATATGCGAGCTTGCAGAGCATCATGAAGGCAAAGAAGAAGAAGTTGGAGAAATCTACACTTGGTGACTGGGGCGTCGATGGTACCAAGAGATTAAAGACTTTGAAGGTTATTGGTAGGTCAATCATTTTATACAGGCATTTGATGATTCAAGCACTGGGTGGGTATACTGGATATCTACTAACAACATGGATATAGAACCACCGCCAAGACAAGGAGGCGGTAAAGTCGACGACGTTGATGGAATGATCTCCAAATTGAAGGAATTGGGCGCATTATAAAGGGAAGGGAAAAGATCATGGATGAAAATGGGTGTAAATATGTACGAATTATAGGATCAGGCGAAGAAAAGCGTTGGGCTTCAGACGTGAGTAGAAGTTAGAAATGATCAAGTCTACTTGCACATCATTTCGATAGATCTATGACGAGAAACAGATCCAGTGCGAAATCAGCGCTCGGTGTATAATGCTTGAAGGAGCTCTCACTGTCGATGATGCTGTGCCTTCTATTCAACCCATTGATCGCAAATTCATCTGAGTCAGACTTCGTGTAATATACTACGATTGAAATGTAATGATTCTTTGTGCATTACTCATCCGGTACTGCAAGTGAAAACTAGCCCAACACTACTCGAACACCGTTGGAGAAGTACTCGTATAACGGGCTGTACTGGAGATTGAATAACTGTCCGAATTGCGCACCTCACCTCCGATGCCTCCGAGCGACCCAAACTTCTCCATATAGCTAATTTGTTGACGTCGATCTTCCCCAACTTATTTACTGTCAAACTATGTCTCCCTACGGATTATCACCTTCCTATAGTGGCACCCTCCGTACATTACGAGAAGGTTATTTTGAATTTGTAAATCATCCCTCCCAAAAACCCAAGATCATCATCATACATCCTGAGCCTCCCCCCCCAAAAAGTTTAATAGCATCAATATAATTAAATTAAATTTGTTGACATGATGAGATGTCTTGATTCTCTTGGGACTTGGGTATTCCAAGGTTATGGAGAGTGGTATACATCAAGGTGTATTTTTCCTCTCGCTTACATGATGTTATACCGGTGGATGCTATTTAGTGTAATGACTTATTACTCTTGCTCTCCTGAGTCTCACCAATCATCAATTAGTGCCCATGGCCCTGAAAATGTGAATCACCAAATTTTAAAAATTATAAACTTTGGACTATTTAATTTTGAAGTTCTGAAAATTCCTATTGAACCTTATTGTTTTCTTTTTTCTATTTGAAGAATTCGATAATGATTTATCAGTACAGTTCGCATTGTGAACCGAGTCGAGTCCCTCTGCTTCTCTGCTTGTTGTTAGTAAACAAAGTTATTAATCAATATTGAACACAGCTGTGTTATTGTTATCTACCTACCTACGCAAGACAAATCTGTAGAGAATTTACATTGGATTTCTTTCTTCTCATTGTTCTGATGAACGTGTCGTTACAGCGCGCAAAATACACCATCTACCTATCCCTCCTCCTCCTACATCATACCCGCATGTCCACTTCTGTTAGTACGGTACGGAGTAAGCCACCAACGGGGAGGCTTGGCCCTACGCTCTATCTCCATACCCAGACCAGCCAATTTGCCCATTCTCCCTAACACAACTCGCTTAGCAAGAATGCGTTAGGGAATGCGTACTGTGTACTAGCAAGACCCCTGAATAGGGCGGGATGCATGAGCTGGTTGAAACTACGTTTTATTTTCTACATCTGTATTGTTTCTAGTTGTGAGAAAGAAGGCTGTGCTGATTGATGGGATAATCCGATAGGGAATATTGTGTGATGGGGAAGCGAAATTATGAGTGGTGATCTTGGGCGAAGAATGTCGATCTGGGGGGGAGAGTGGAGTTCAGTGAGGCCTTGTTGAAAGTATGAATGGAATAAAGTAAAGAAGGTGATGGAAAGAGAAGAGTGGGAGATGAGGTTCAGATTTAGACATCTGTATCTATGGGAACGACGGGGGTGATCGAATGAATATATACGAATTTTACGTTCCGAACACAAATGAAACTCGAGATTTGAAACCACATCAATCAAGCCAACAACGCCTAAACCCATAACAGCCATCTTCCCGGTCATTGATAAGAAGAGACGCGATTTCATACTCCCTACAGCATCGTGGCAAAGAGTCTGTACCATGTGAAATAACCTTTTTCGGCGTTAAAAGTCATAGCGAATCTTTTGACGTCCAAGCTAGAAGTATCAAAATTGCTTCTAGCGCGCTCTTATCTCTGGCTCGTGATCTTCCATTTCATCTTAGAAACGTGCTCCCGGAAATGTTAATTTTTGGTATACAAGAATAAACTTCCCACTGAAAGTTGGCTATTTTACTCATCCTCTCATCTTGCATTTCATGTGCTATCTCTCCAAAATTCGCCCCGATCGCCATCCCGTTAATTAAATTCGCTGGTGCGCTTAATACTTCCTTCGTTCGAGCCTATCATGATATAAGAATTGTCGGTACATGCACGAGAATTCTCTTGCAGAATATTGCATAGGGGAACCGTGAATAAAAAACGACTGAGAAACACGAAATGCACTCACTATTGGTGGAATCGGCGACTTGGTTCCCGTTTGTGGTGTTGATTCTAATCCTCAGATAGTATGTATTATCACACATTCACAGTAGCATTTTGTCCACCGCGATTTGAGGTTGACACTGTGCTCCCGGCCACAGTGAGAACTGAACCAGTTGCGAATAGAACTAACGAGTCTTCTTCTCAGTATTTCGAGATGGCTACAACTTGGGTCGGTAAAGAATTACCAACTACAAGATTATGTTATGCTCGTTGTGTTTGTAAGTGATGCCTATTTCAAGTCAGTTTTTTAGATCTAACACACATCATAGCTCTTCTACACTACTCTCATGGTATCTATAAACATTGTATTCAATTTAGATACAAATCTCATCTCACCAGCTGATATTCCACAAGTTCGTGTTCTAATCCAAAGTCTTCCGAATTGGAGAGCTGACAGAAGCTCAATAGCTCACTCCTGAATCAATTGCATCTCGTGTGAAAGGCAGCAAACTCGTGCTCGTAGTGGAACAGTCAATGATCATGACTATTTGGGGTGGCAAAGCTTGTTTGTTGTTAATGTATATGCAGATGATGTTTGTCCTCTTCTCCAACGCATGTTGGCTATATTAACGAAAGATATAGGCAGGGTATTAAACCCCACAATTTCATTGTAAAACTAGTCGCCACATACGTGGGTACAAGCTTGGTGGTCATGGAGGTTCTTTATTTTGGGGTATGGTGCAGACCATTCTCAAACTATTGGGCAGTCCCTACTCCGAATGGTTTGTCTGAAGCAACGTCTTTTCCTCTGAGATCGTAGACTAATATGAAGATTACAGAACAGTGCTCAACAGCTCTTCATCACTTGATAGTAAACGCAACATTCAACATCAGTTCCGATCTCATGATGTTGTTTCTACCAATGCCGATGGTCATCAAGGCACAGCTCCCTACCCTGAAGTTCGTTCCCATCTTCATTTGGTCTCTGTCATTCGTTTGTGCCACTTACTAACAGTGTATTTAGGAAAGCGCTTCTCATCAGCGTCTTCTCCCTTGGCACGTTTGCCATCATATCTGCTGCAGCTAATAAATATTATTCCTTCGTGCATCCTTTTGGTGTGATGTGGACCTACGTAAGTTCAATTAATTGCTTTGTCCTCAAAACACTAATATTAATTAATGAAGTGGTATATAAGAGAAGCATCAACTGTGATGCTCGTGACCAATATACCGATGTGTTGGCCATTGGCAAGAAAACTATTTGGTTGGAGATCGTGGTCTGGAACTAGTGAAGGCACCAAGTCAAAGAGCAGAGCGGCTCCTAAGAGATACTTCACCAACGCGACCAGTTCAAGATTCGGGAACAAAAGAGACAACTCGATGTATAGAAGTGAAAGTAGAGATGTAATAATACACGGAAGTACACAAGATGGTTCAGCAATAGGGTAAGTTCCTTGTGCCCTCAACGTCTCCGTTGAGATATTTGTGTCTTCCGAATTCGGTCGTCTCCATCCTAGAAAATGAACTAACTGTTGATGATAGGCTGGAAATATGGGAAAGTAGGGAAGTGAGTGTAAAAACTGAGCAAAAGAACCCCAGAGAAGAACGTATCAAGAATACAACAGCCGTCACTGTCATTGGGTCGAGAGGCAGTTCGGGCGAACAAGAACAAGGAAGGAGTAATTCGAGAACAGAGAGTCGACAAGATATAGGCCATGCAGTATAATTGTCTACTTAGAAATGAAATAAAAATGTAATAGACAAAATCCAGGGTTAGAGAGCTTTAGATTCATATACATCGTGATATTTACGCAAAGTCGATAGTACTTGGTGAACTATTTTGATGAGATATCTTCCAGTTGAATTATACTCGGTGTTGTTTTAAATGAATACCAATCTCAATTATAATCGAATTCCTTACCTAAAACTATGCTTATTTAGTATTTTCAAAATTTAATATTAAAAAAAATAATATGATTAGATTCTTCAAATTTCGAAGATATATAGAATATTAATGAAAAAATCTAATATTAAAATTTCAAAGTTTTTGAAATCAAATTGAAGAACTTTCAATAAATAAAAATCTCTTTTAAATAATACTTTTTTCAGACTTAACCTTAAACATTTAAAACCTAAAAATAAACAAATTTTCATTTTTATACTTTCGATATTTTCATTTTCTAAATAATTTAATAACTATATTGAAATATTATAATTTGAAAAGATATTTATAAAATTTAATTAAATCTCTATATATTTATAAAATTTTATATTCCAAATCTTTATAATTGAATTATAATTGAATTTTGAAATAAATAATTTTCGTTGAATTTTGGTATAATATACACTAGCTAAATTGTGGTCGGCATTTATTTAAAACAATACCGAGTAATCTCAAGACGAAGGACGAGAAGCGAAAAGTGGCCAAGATCTGAAAGCCTGGATATCAAGGCAAATCTACCCGTTCACCTTAGGTAATCGACCTCATCCATGTGGCATAGTTCGGATGGTTCCGTAACTTTTTGCAAGGATCAGACGTGATCCTGACGCGTTGAATTTGATTCCAGGCTTTGATAAATTGTTTGCAGGACACAATTTCTAATTCTACGACGAATTGAAGAAATAAAAGTATCCCATCAAGATCACAATTACATAAAACCATTTTACTACCTGATTTTACTATCAATCAATTTTCAATTGACTTTTCTAGAAATGCGCATTTATTAAGTTGACTTTCACACCATTTACAATGACTGATTGGAATAAATTGAAGGTCGTTGACCTGAAGGCAGAGTTGAAGAAACGAGGCCTTCCACAAACCGGTCTCAAACCTGCTCTTGTCGCTCGACTTATATCTGCAGAGAACGAAAATGAGTCGGAAAGTGACATGACAGTTCAGGATGATGCGAGCAAAATAAACCCAGAGTCTACGACATCTCCAGATACAATTTCACCCACACAAATATCTTTCGAGACTGGCACAGAGCCCAGACCTGACAACACAGAAGAATCGCAAGAAAACACAATTCCTGAAAATAGTGAATTGCAAACGTCACCTCCTGAAATTGTCGCAGAGCAACAAACGAGTCCGACTATTGAGCCTGTCGATTTGAAGGAGGCGGCGACTACGTCAACTTCGGCTACAGATGATAATCAACTCCCCTCAAATGAAACAAAGGAGGGTGAGAATATTCAGCCCGCACAACCGATAGATACGACAGAGTTCTCTCTGCCTCCGTCGCAAGCTACATCTCAGCCACCCGAACAACCGGAGGGTAATCGCTCTGCTGAGCTATCCGTGGAACCGCGAGAAGCAATTGAAGATCGACAAAAGAGAAAACGCAGATCGCAAAGTCCGGCGCCTACAGCCACCGATATTTCTCGAAAACGAGCTCGACCAAGCGACAGTATCGAAGAAGTTGCGACTTCTAATGAGGATGCAAAATGGGTGGAGAAACATAATGCGGTTGACACAGGCGAAGTCAACGTTGAATCGAAGGAGGTGACAATGGGTGAAGATGGACCTATGATTGTCGATGACTCCAAAGAAGAAGTAATAGTCGAACAGGCAATCCCAAATACAGATGCGGAAGAAGCTAATAAAATGGACATCGATATCGAGGAACCTCAGCCTCGTGGTGAACTCGTGACAGCTTCACCAGAAGTCTCACGGCCACGCGATTCGAGATTCAAAAATTTATTCTCCTCTCCACAGAAGTCGAATGATGATACAGAAATGCGACATTATTCGCAAGAGCCTATAGAGGATGAAGGATCATACAATCCGATTACTCCCGCTATTCATCCTGCAACTTCAGCTCTATATATCCGTAACTTCGTTCGACCACTTCAAGAACCTCGACTTCATGATTATCTCACAACTTTGGCTACTCCACCTGGCAGTGATCCAGATCCAGATGCGATTTTACATTTTCACATCGACCGCGTCCGCACTCATGCGCTCGTTCAATTCAAAACGCTCTCTGCCGCAGCCAGAGTTCGCAGCGTAATGCACGATCGTGTCTGGCCTGATGAGCCAAATCGCAAAGCATTGTGGGTCGATTTTATACCAGACGAAAGAGTTAAAGAATGGATCGATCAAGAACAAGCATCCGGCCCTGGGCGGAATACAAAAAAGTGGGAGGTAGTCTATGAGGAGATAGAAAATGACGGTGATCGTCAAGTTACTGCTGTTTTGCAGGAAGCTACGGGGGATCCTCAAGTGATGTCTGCCAGAAAGCAATCAATTCCATTTTCCGCACCGACAGGGCCATCAAGGGGCATCGAAGGAGCACCATCTGGACCTAGGAGCTTCAGTGGCCCAAGAGTTGCGCCTATGCGAAACTTGTCAGAGCTTTTTAAATCCACTACAACACAACCAACGCTGTACTGGCAGCCAGCATCAGAAGAATTGGTTAATAGGCGACTAGATGCGATTGCGGCCATTACCACTAAGGATACTTTACGTCATACTGGACAAGACATCAACAGATATACATTTGAGGATCATGACAGATTTGTTGATCGTGGAAAAGAAATCTTCTCGGGTATTAGACCTCCATCTGGTCATCGGGGACCGAGAAATCAGCGTCCAGGACGTCACCAAGGTAGAGGTGGGGGTGGTGGTCGCGGGTATGGACATGGAGGTAGGGGAGGTGATCGAGGCTACGATAGAGGCTATGATAGAGGATCTTATGACAGCTACAGAGGACCACCCCGAGATCAAGATAGACGTTACTGAGAAGCAAAGGAGAAGTAAGATTTTAACAGGTGAAGTTCTCTATACATAACTAGAGAGTTTCATCGAAGATGAGAAGGGCTGTTGCCCGTCGATTTGTAAGATGATTTGATTGTAATGATAGAAAATACTCGAAGTGACTCTCAATACCTAGTACCTATGATTAGTTGGGTGCTTGATATAATATCAATGTTGTACTACTGCTATACATACCTACGTACATACTCTTGGTAGTGCAGTATTTCTTCTCGGCAGATTAATGTTTCTCGGATACCCAGGGAGTCCAGTACAGTACGTTGTTGTTCAAGAAATGCCCGAGAAACGAAGAATTTGGTAATTCGCATGACCTAATTCGTTTTGCTCTTTCCGCCCAGCCACATGGCGGGGTTCTCTTTTTCTCAGCCCCTGATTTTCTTGAATGGAGTAGCACCCGACAGCTCAGCAATGAATGAGTGGTGGAATGAGATGGGGCCCAAAGGGTAAAGATTTTGCAAATTTTCTCGGGGCTGCATGTTATTGTTGATAGATCTACAGAGTTTGTCTGAAAATATGGATGTGTGGAAGGGTTTGTTTACGCAATTGGATGGATGGATGATGAAGTATGTAGAATTTTCTGATGTGGTCTTTCCGAATCATGATGAGGATTGGCTTTATTTCACATACTACTGAGAGGAAGGATAAAGCACAATACTGTAGAGAACTTTGCTATCGATGATCAATAGGTCGTCGGTATCTACCTGTCTACCTAGCTATAGACAATGCTCAATCCGTACATACTGCACACCTATTCCGTACAGATTGATGTTCATGCAATCCGAGGTCTCTTACCTAGGAAATGTTGAAGCTCTATTCGGCATAAGCGGGAAGCTGCTTTTATCATCCATTCTCCTGGATCTACGTTGTTGCAATGTGATTGTCAAAAAAACCAAGAAAGGGAAAGATAAGATGTGATATCCATCATCTCATTGGTCAATTCCAGCTTGGGATCAAAGTATTAAGAAATCGAATTGCGTTTTATAATTGAAGCTTCTAGCGTCCTTCATTGGTTCTTCTACCACTTTTTAGCATTTCATACTATTGAGTCCGTCATCGGCTTTCTAATCTTTCCTTCTCTTCCTTCACTTCCTTCACTTCCATCACGATTCGCTTAACTTTTTCTATCTTCACTTCTTTTTTTTCTTTTTTTTGATGAGTACAAACCCACACAATTGACCAATCACATAATTCCAACACAGCATTAGCTTCACGACCCAAAAGAACAAAGCGGCATTCAACCTTTTTTCCACTCGATGAATCTTTTTGACTTTGTACTATCCATCTGTCACACCAAAATACAACTCCACAATTATTAAACTTCCCACTTCACTCAATTCCTTCTGAACATTTACATCTCAACATCTTCAAAACTCTTCCTTCTACTGATCTATCAGATACGAATAGAAAAGTCGCGCGTATGAGTGGTCGCTCGTCAGTTTTTACTTCTCAGGTATGTTCTATTTCTTTGTCTTTGGATATGATGTATGTGAATGACGATGTGGATGAGTCAAACGTCATGAATTCTCAATTCTCAATTCTCTTATCTTCGGGCTTGAATTTGGAAGCCAGACCTTCTACTATTCTTTTCCATAAGATATGACTCTTCATCAATCAAAATGTCTACAGCAACTTTATCATCTAAGAGCGATTTGACTAACAACATGTTCTTGTAGGATTATATCTCAGGTTCGCACATAACCTTATCCATGTCCCTCCCAACGAATACTTACCATGGCCAAAATTCTAACAACCGTCTCCTAGATCACATCTGGAAAGCTTCAGTCAACTGAAATAGCTTTCTCAAACCTACCGCCTACTAAATTATACACACACAAACAACTACAATCATGTTCTCCCGATTCGTAAAGCCTGCAGCTTTTAAGCCAACTGGCTATGGCATCCAAAGAGTTGCACAACAAGCTAGATTCCTAGCTACTGTTGAAGGAAGTGCTGGTCGTGCCATGCCATACACCCGTCCTCGTGCTACTCCAATCTCCCATGACCGAGCTACATTCACAATCAGGGTATGTTACATCGGTTGACCTGTGAAGAAATTTCTGAGTTGACGATCTTTGACAGGATGGCCCAGTCTTCCACGGCAAATCTTTTGGCGCAAAATCCAACATCTCTGGTGAAGCCGTGTTCACAACATCCCTCGTTGGTTACCCTGAGTCCATGACCGATCCCTCTTACCGTGGACAAATTCTCGTTTTCACTCAACCTCTGATCGGAAACTATGGTGTTCCATCATCTGCCAGAGATGAGCACGGACTTCTGAAATATTTCGAGTCACCAAACATTCAATGTGTTGGTGTAGTTGTTGCAGATTATGCAGAGAAGTACAGTCATTGGACCGCTGTGGAAAGTTTGAGTGATTGGTGTGCCCGTGAGGGTGTGCCAGCCATTTCTGGTGTTGATACCAGAGCTATTGTCACCTACTTGAGAGAGGAAGGTTCTTCCTTGGCTCGAATCACCATTGGAGAAGAATATGATGCCGATCAAGATGAAGCTTTCGTTGATCCTGAACAAATCAACTTGGTCAAAAAAGTCAGCACCAAGGCCCCATTCCACGTTAGCTCTGCCCATGGAGATATGCATGTCGCAGTTATCGATTGCGGTGTTAAGGAGAACATTCTCAGAAGTTTGGTCAGCCGTGGCGCAAGCGTTACTGTCTTCCCTTACGATTTCCCAATTCACAAGGTTGCCCACCATTTCGATGGTGTCTTTATCTCTAACGGACCTGGTGACCCAACCCATTGTCAAGAGACTGTCTACCATTTGACCAGATTAATGGAGTCATCCCAACTACCAGTCTTCGGTATCTGCCTTGGACATCAATTGCTTGCTCTTGCAGCTGGTGCACGCACCATCAAGCTCAAGTACGGAAACCGTGCCCACAACATCCCAGCTCTTGATTTGACCACCGGTCAATGTCATATTACCAGTCAAAATCACGGTTATGCCGTTGATATGACTACTCTCCCATCCGATTTCAAGGAATACTTCGTCAACTTGAACGATGGATCCAACGAAGGTAAATATTTTCCAAAATCCTTTCTTGAACACTAGCTAACAGATTATAGGTATGATTCACAAGACCCGTCCAATTTTCTCCACGCAATTCCATCCTGAGGCCAAGGGAGGACCAATGGATTCCTCTTACCTCTTCGATATGTACATTGAGAACGTTCAACGTTACAAGAAGAACCAAGCTGTCTACCCAGCCGGCAAGGACAACAGACCAAATCCTCTTCTTGTAGACATCTTGTCGAAGGAGCGTGTTGGTGTCGCTCCAGCTCAAGTTGCTGCCGCCGCTTAAGCTTAAGGTTAAATATAATTCAATGGGAATCTATGGAGCGTGGTATCTGGGATTGAATTTCACTGGCGTTAGTAATTTGTTGAATCCTGACAGGGTTTTTAGGAAGTTTTTAGTTTTTAGTGGTTGCAAATTAGTGAATAAAAAACTGAAATTAGCTGCGAAACCTTATCTTCTTGCGCGATACGTGTGATTGTGAAATGCAAGTGGAAGTCCATTGATTCGTTTGAAAATTAGCTCTATGTTGGCGTAACAATCTGGCTGCAGTAGAATTAAGATTTTACTTTTAACCGTACCGGGATTATATTGTTCTGAATTGACCAATCGTTGTTGAGGTAGGGTATTTGGGGGGTTGGGGAGATTGAGAATACGCGATGTAGAGGTGTAGCGATAATTGAATAGGGGAATTCAAGAAGGAAAGCGAGGAGCAAGGGGGGAGGGGACGGGAGCGAACAATGACGGAATGATAGAACCAAGTAAACACTTTTCTTATGGAAGTAAAAATAGATTGGAGAATCCAAAATATTTCTTTTCCATTTCTATTCTTCTTCGTCTTCTTTTTCTTTTTCTTTTTCATTCCCGGTCTTTTGTCCAATGAGTGGTGGAGGAAGGGACGGAATGCTTTCCCCTTTCTCACAGTCACAGATCCCCCTTTCCTAGTGCTTCTCTCATGTCAAAGAAAGAGCTTATTGTTTGATATTTTGATATTCGTACGAAGATGGGGACTTACCTACCTAGTATATCATCTTACTCTCGTATTCGTTACGCAAATCGTGGTGAAGGAAAAAAAAAAGAGGACTGAGGTAGGTAGGTATGTAGGTAGGTATGTAGGTATGTAGGTATGTAAAAACCATTTGCGGAAACCTCGATATGATGGATGGATGGATGGATGGGTTTCTCGCGGGCTCGAGAATATCTATCGTGTTGAGATTTCGATCGGTTGTATAGCTGTCCTCTTTCTTTTTTCTTTTTTTTTTTTTTTTTTTTTTTTTTGCGGATATGGAGAGGGAGAGGTAGAGGGGGTGTGTTTTCTGTTTGGGATATGATGGATAGGTGATATGTAATGGATAGGTGATGGATAGGTGATAGATAGATAATAGATAGATGATAGATATATGATAGATATGATAGATATATGATAGATATATGATAGATATATGATAGATATATGATAGATATATGATAGATAGATAATGGATAGATGATGGTGTAAGGTCAATTGATAGAGGAAAATAAGTGAGGGGTGAGTTGAGGATATAGGTTTTTTTAATCTTGTTTGAGATTTTGTAGGTGGTATTATATTTAGAAGAATGAATATGGTCTGTAACTTTGATATCAGGGTTTGGACTGAAGCCTCTCTCTCAAGTCACTGGGGAGTCAGCTCGATTATTGAAGATCATGACACTCATTGATAATGTGATGTATTTTGAAAAACAAGATTTATTAGACGGCGTTTTATTGTACTTGGTAAGGTGTTACAGTTAATAAGGTTTCTTAAGCTTGGGCTGTAATCTTTTGTGTTGATATCAACTTGGTTGAGAGGTGTATGATGGTTGTAATCGTTCTTGATCATTTTAGGTAAGACTATAGGAAGCTAGTACTATATAAAGAAGTGCTAGCGTAGTTTATAAAATGTCCTCCTATGATCACGCGATCGATTTCCCGATAATTTGGGAACACCACCCAAAAGGAACTCGTAAAATTATCAATTCTAATCTCTCTCGATATCCTTTCGCTCTTGAGGCTTTTTCGAAGATTTCTTCAATCCATATTCTGTTTCTAGAAATGTCCTCAGCGGTATCTCCTTCTCTAGCAAAACTAACACGCAAGCTAGTCCGGCAAAGATCACAGCGATCTGCCACACACGCTTTAATGCTTCGCGGTACACAGCACGGATTTCTCCTTGCACTCCGACCGGGTACTTCTCAATAAACTGGGCAGCTGCCAGCTGATACGTATTGCCATTTACCAATTGCTCTCTCAACCCCTCATCAGAGATACGTCCGCTCAGCGCCGACGACTATTGAAAATAGCCCACTCGGCTGTAGATGTATTTTCCCGTTGTAGCGTGAAGAGACCCAAGGGGATAGCGAACAAAGCAAAGCCGGCGAAATTTAAAGGACGAAATTTACTCCAACGACTGAGCGCCATGGCGGAAATGGCAGCACCGGGGATGCCGACAAGGGAATAGGGGAGGAGAGTAACGCCCGTGCGGCGAGGAGAATCAAGTGCCACGAGTTTGTGCCATGATGACCAGGGATTCGTGATTGATAGGGCGTAGAGAACTGCTACGGTGCCGGTCATGAGGATAGCGTTGCCTACTAATTCAATGCGCTGTAGTTTCTGAGCGAAAGTCACATCTTTTTTGTATTTGACGTGGAGAAAGAGGTATAGTATCACTAGTGAGGTTCCACCGACAGGAAGATTGAGATAAAATACCCAACGCCATGTAGTTGAGTAGACGATGGCACCGCCAATAAAGGGGCCTAATGATACGCCTATTCCATAGATGACCAGAACTACAGCCATATAATTTCCACGTTGGCGGAGGGGAGCAAGATCTGAGACGATTATATCTGACGCTATATATTAGTCAATGCCTCTATCTGTGTTGATGTAAAATAATGGTCCGGTACCAATAATCATAATGATTCCTCCACTCCCCATGCCCTGCACTGCCCGGCCAGCGATCAACATGGTGCCATTACGAGCGACACCACATATCCCACTCCGAAGTATAAAAATGGCGACAATGAGTACAATCCAGCGTCTTCCAACTATATTGCACAACTGCCCAAACAAAGGCTGGAAGGCTGCACTGCATACGAAGAAAGCATTCGTGATCCAGATGAAATTCTGGCCCATCTGCAAATCGGATAAGATTACAGGGGCAGCGGTCGAGACGACTGTGTTCTCGAGGGCGCCGAGGAGATTGGTAACAAGGAAACCGATGATGATACACCAGAATTTGTATCCACGTGCAAAATCGGGTGTGTGTGATGGAGGTACATTGAGAAAAGATGATGGGGAGGAAGGAAGCGCTGATTCGATGTTTACGGTTATATGTGCTGTGATGTGGACGGATTCGCTGGTGTGGTTCATTGTTTGCAAATTGAGAATGCTGGATGGCAACGGATGTTCATGCCTACTTTGAGCAGAATATTGGGGCTTAATGACCGGCATTTATAGGTGGTCTTTGAGGATATTTCGAGCCGCGCCTCTAAGATTGCGTTTCGGAGTTCCGAATAACTGGTTGAGTGGATTGATTGAGACGGGTTCATGTATGTTGGTGATCGTTGTGATCTTAATGAGCGAAGTGACTACTTGATATTTTTCTCCTCGCATTCTGTTCACGACTTACTGTGTAGCAGACTTGCCTGGAAAGCTTTATGTTTGATAGAACACAATTCGATTAGGACACATAACGACTATGGATTTGACACAAGATTCATATTTCAGAACTTTCGAAGACATAGCACAAGTTTATACTCAAGATCACGTTTTTTGTGAAAGTAAAATGTCATTTAAAAGTCCATGCAAAATCTTTGAAATTCCCTACAGTGGGCGGGACTTTAGATTTAAATCTTCAGTAGGCGCTAAAATACACAAAAATGAGTCAAAACGATCTGATACCTCTTCTCGCTCTCCTAGCAGCAGTATTTACAATGTGAGACACATGAACAGATTATCTGTAACTACATTGTTTGACGTATGTATAATATGAGATGCTCGACTCATCGTCCCTCTTCACTCTTCGCCGGTAAAAATCTAACCAAAACTTCGGTTTATTCCACATAGTATAAACAGAGAAATCTCGATCAAAAGATAAATCTTGACCTGGCACTGCTTCTACATCAAACATCCACAAGACCTTCGCAAGTTATAATTTCATCTGGGCCCATGCAATTGCAGAGGCTGGAAACATTCTAGGACCTTGATTGAAGGGTAAAAAAGCCTTGAGATTATCATTTTGATATTTTTTATCGTATTCTGGGTGGTTGGATGGAAGCCATCGCTGTGGACGATACTGGAGTGGATCCGAAAAGTAGCGTGAGTTGCGTGCTGCTGCAAAGTGACTGATTTGGCAGATGACCTGGGAATGATAGATAAGTAAAGAGTTAATAAATTGGATGTGAAGAGTTACTTACTCCGCGCGGAATGTAGTTGCTATCGACGATGGCCCCGGAACTCATGCGCGGAAGACCATTATACGTATTCTGATGGATGTGAAAAGTTTCTTATAAGCAATCATGTAAGTGTTTCATATTAGCTAATGAATCAGGAGTGATCTTATAGCAATTTTTGACATTGCTCCGGATTTCGTTGACAAGTGATTTGTAGGCACTCGGTTCATTTAGTAGGAAGAAAATTGAGGAATAGAATTGATTTGACATTGGTTCCCAGCCTGCCACTAGCAATTTACCCGCTATTTGCTCCAAGTAATTGATTTGCTTCTGATCTCTAGGAGCTGGCGCATCTCTTGGGATAAGTTGTTCGCAGTAATCCAGGTGTTTCGTCTTTCCCCTGCGTTCAATTCGTGAAGGGACTTTTTGGCTGTTGATCTTCAAAACCCGTGGCATGGTGAGCCAGACGGATCGGGGAATGAATAAGTACAGAAGTGGACTGAGGAGAGGGAGCTTTTTGGATACTGCTTGGATCGTTAAAAATAGGTTGACTTTGATCACAGCATTCAATAGAAGAGAACTCTTCTCTGTTCATAATGGATATGTTAGATTAACGGAGCATAGTGGTTGGAAATACTACATACCATTTTTCATTTGGTTTATTTGACGATTATATGTCATATCCGCAGAGACATCCATAGTCAACCAATGTGCCCACTGATGCAGTTCAACACCCTTCTCATCTTTCATCGCTTTCATCTTATCAACAAATAAGTCAATATATTTATGCAAAACCGCTTCCTTAGCTTTAGCATTTCTAGCGCTGAATGCGGGAGAAAGTCTTCTGGCTACATCGCGGTACTTGACTGGATCGATCTCGAAGGAAATTCCTCCATCTTCTCCTAGATCTTCGAAGTCTGTTTTGACAAAAGTTTCGAGATTTTTCATATGCGTTGCGTGTATATCTGAAAATATTGTTTTAGCTGGCTGCTACTATTGCCGTCGAAGTCGTTAATATTCACCCTTTCCTGCTTGCGGTGTAAGAAATAAAAGCTCATTCGGTGCGATACGAACAAAGTCGCCTATTAACAATCAACAGCTGGGTCAAAGAGAAGAAGATCCGAATTTGTATTTCCCACCATAATGTTTCAACACTTCTTCGATCTTCCACGGCCATTTTCCGGTGGAGCCTTGAGTTCATTAGAATTTTAACGCATGCTACAAAAGGATCGGGATCTTACCAATTATATGCGTACCATGCATTGGAAACTACCGCTAGCTTGGGACCTGGGTATTTGGAAAGTGGATGGAATTATAGATTATAGATGCCACGAATAAGCGAATAGAGGAACAACTGAAAGTGTATTATTATTGAGATTGTATTAGGTTACGATTGGATGTGAAAATTGACATACAATTTTGACGAACACCAAGAGCCATAGCAGAAAGTTCGCCCAGAAGATATCTGTAAAATCAGGGATCGCCATGAGTTATTAACTTTTGCGATGTGAAGATGAATGGTGCGGTTTTGGCGAGTGCTGCTAGTAATTATTGTGAAGTTATCTCACCAAGGCGAACTAGGTCATGAAGTTGAGCCCCCTTTTCTCCAAACATTAGTCGTGAAGTCATAGACAAGAGAAATGATATTAATATACAAAAAATCTATCGACCGTCGACTCGCTATTATTTGCTCGGCATCTTGTCTTCTCCATTTGATCCCGACGCCGAGAACTAATTGTTACTCGGTTTTCGGTGCCGAATTACTACATCTGGTAATTATTTTCTTCGGTACTCCGATCGCACTTATTTTCTCAACAGTCTAGCTAGTTTACTGCAAATCTTGAGGCTTTTCAAGCGAGCTCAGGTCAGCGAGTTGCGCGATAAACCTGGGGTCTAGATGTATGGTGTGCAGGACTCGCTTGGACATACTTCAATGCATACCTGGGTGAGTATTGGATTAGACTCTAGCCTGGAAAGAAATTGTAGAATTATTCAACTATCAAGCTCTGCTCATACGTTTGATACAATCTTTTACTGCCGGAATATCATCGGCAACGAAAACACATACGAGAGACAGTGTGGTCAAGATTAGTTGTGAATTAATCATATCGATAGATTATGTGCGCAGTCATACAGAAAATGGGATTTATTATTTTTTGATTGAGTGATTCCCGAATCGTCACTGTCTTTCACGTTTGTCAATGCCTGAGGGAATTGCATCGCTGATTCTAATATAAATTTATATTTAGATCTACGAGATTGATTGACTGAATCTATATAATGGTCTACAGCCATTAGTTGATTGCTAGAGATGGGTTTATTCGACTAATTATTCGAATCATTATTAGATTTCGAATTAGATTACTTCCTATTATACCCTTTATTTGCTTTTAATTCAGGGTGTTTTATGAAGCATTTAGACTCCAAATGCCCCTTTTTAGAGCAGTGATTGCAATAAGGAGCTTTTTTGAAGCTAGTTTTATTCGCATGTAGATTGATATTAGATCGCATTCTAGCCTCTTCGGATATTAGCTCGGAAAAGAGCTTATCTAGATCAATACTAGCTGTATTTTTAGCTAGTTCTTCGTATTTTCGAGAAGCGAAGCTATCGAAAGAGCTAGGTAGACCTCTAAAAAGAAACCATACTATAAAAGCTTCAGGAACTTCGAATTTCATCGATTTTAGGTAATTATACGATGATTGGATCGAATTAGTATATTCGTCCATTCCCTCAGAGCTAGTATAATTAGATTCTATTAGCTTGTTTAGGTATCTTCCCATTGATTCGATGGAAGACTCTCCAAAACTCTTAATAATGGAGTCCCATAGGCTTTTAGCCGAAGTTTTATCCTTGAATCTTTCGACTAATTCGAAGCTAATTATGGATTTAATAGCTTCTAATGCCCTTCTTTCATTTTCTTGATACTCTGAAAGCTTTTCGTTATATCTAATTGCTAATTCAGGTGAAAGTGGCTGTCCTAATTCGTCTGTATATAGATTTTTGTTTGGTGGCGTTTCTGTACCATCGATATATGACATAAAGCCGTTTATTTCAAGAAATATCTCAGCTTTATTAATCCATTTAATATAATTAGATCTGTCTTTTAAAGGATCAGATTTAAAAGTAATACTAGAAGCCATTTTAAGCCCTTTTTATTATAGGCCAATTGGTCTTATGGACTGGATTGGTACTAGTCTATATATATAGCTAGTTTCGGATTTGAATGGATTTGATGAATAAATCGATTTGAAATAGATTTTAGTCTCGAGGATCGAATAGACCAGCCACCTCTTAAATTAGCTCTTTATCTTATTCTATATAAAATAAAGACTAAATAAGCTAGGGCACCATGGTATGAAGAATATTGATATATCACCCGCTTTGGGTAGCGTATAGTATAGATATATCGTCTAGGGACCTAATTTTATTCGCTCAATTAGGTTTAGCTTCAGGGACGCAGGCCTCAGGGTCTATATGTAGTGTTTTTCGATATGAATTCAATTGAATTGATTCGAAAATTCGATATTCGACAGGAAAATTCGATATTCGACAGCTCAATAGCTGTATATATATGATATACAGCCTTAAATCAAGCTAATTCCCTTTCTAAGCTAATTTAGACTAGCCGAGCTCATAACCTCTTGGAGGTTAGCTTTTATAATAATAAGGAATATTATTATTATAATGATAGTGGAAGATCTAGTCAATTTAAGCTTGAGGGATAAATCGAATATATGTAATAAGAGTTGAATTGAAGTCAATTTAGAAGAGCTAGGCTGAGTTGAGATGAAATAGCTTGCTTTTTCTAGGTTTTCTTTAAAGAATATCCTAGGTTTATATAGTTTATAATGAAATTCTAGTATTTTCTATGCTTATAAATAAGATAGATTTAAATCGAATCTTATAGAATTACATTGCATCATAAAAAGAAAGTATACCAATCAATTTAATCTGTCTTATTAATAGTTTTCCATATACTTCTATTCCATTCTATTCTATTATAAATCAATTTAATAAAAGATACTATTATATAACTATATGATAATATAATTTTATAACATAAAACCATATTATACACATATTATTCATCAAGATATCTCTTAATTAGTAAGCTATTAATAAGTCATTTATTATAGAGTTTTATACTTGTCATCAAGTTGTCTATTGAGCAGTAGGGTTATTCTTACAAATGTACAGAAACTGAGACCTCGAAAGCTTTCAGCCATCATCATATTCATGACTTTAATCTATATAGACCATTGTAGAGCAGCGAATGATTCTAGTAGCTGTTTAAAACAATGGTTTTAGAGGGCAACATTACTCGGTATCGGTATCTATCTTTAACTGTGCTGATTATTGCAGCATGAAGGAACTCTAGGAGCAGCAAGAAGACCAATTAGAACCCCCACTCAATCTGGGGACTCAAGCGGTTGGAATACTCAATCTGCCCATTGCATGCATGTATCTAAGCCCGCTGAACGCTCCAATGAGAATGAGGGAACGTAATTATAGATGGTCATGTGATTCTCGGTAGATTGTAGGCAAATGATTTTCCAACTGCGCCGCATAAGTCGCATACAAACGGATAGATGATCCTGTAATCCCAACAGTTGGAAGAAGTTTACCAACACTGGTGGTAACTAGATTCTGAGAATGAGGGCGATTCTAGCTATCGAGTAGTGAAAAATGGATTTTGTGATTGAAATAGATAAGAGTGTTGGGTTACGTAGTGGGTGAGTTTACTTGCATAAAAGCCTAATCGGTTCAGATATCCAAAAAGAACGAGTGATATAAAAGCTTTGGAGGCATACAGAAATTTGTAAAGAATCTAGTCGTACGATTTCTCCCCTGCTGAGTGGCGTAGGCGCTAGTACGGGTCTTCATCCCGCATGACTGCATCTTGTTTTAATCAACTCATGTTGGATCTCCTTTTATTCGTTCGAACTACGCATCTCTTCTTTCTAGCTTTAACAATCTGTTCATATGGCTTCGAGAGTGATGGATCTGAATGCGAATGGAGTTTCTTCTCGAAGATTTGCGTGTGATCGTTGCCGTGGTCAAAAACTGCGATGCATTCGCGAACGAACTGACCAGCAAAACTGCGATCGATGCTTCCGTGCAGATGCTGAATGTCGCACGAGCCCTGTCTTCCGTGGACGTAGCTATGTGGGAGACACTGCTTTTGCTTCTACAAAAAGCATAGAGGAAAAGGCAAGAGTGCAAAAGTCAGTGCGAAAGCGACGATACAATAATGCTGCGCAGCTCCAAATGCAGTCACAAGCCACTACTCAGCAAGCGGTGATAGATACAGCTATCGTTACGGAAACAGCAAGCTCTCCAGGATCCCTTG
The DNA here is from genome assembly GCF_014898535.1 of Botrytis deweyae. Taxonomy (NCBI): domain Eukaryota; kingdom Fungi; phylum Ascomycota; class Leotiomycetes; order Helotiales; family Sclerotiniaceae; genus Botrytis; species Botrytis deweyae. The sequence goes on from NW_024066217.1 coordinate 851,330, forward strand.
GACAAACAGCGCTGATGAATATATTCGAATCGTCTCAATCATCATTACCTGTGCCAATGTATCCCACAGGATTTTCAGACACAATGAGTGATATGAATTGGGCAGCCGAGGATGCTTTATTTTCTGGTCTCATACTTCCAGATGGAACGGATCAGACATTTGATCTATCTGACAACTCGGGTACAAGTAGCTCGACTGAGGCTTATCCGTCAAAAGCACAGACATATACAGGAGATCCTCCCTCTCGACCTACGCCATCATTGATACTTTCACCCCGAACGACGTCTTCCACTTCGACATCTAATTTACAAAACATCGAATGCAGCAGTCACAAAACTTTAGCAACGACATTCGAAAACAACGCTTCCTGCGAAAGCCCCGAAGGTCAGGTTGCAGGCAGTATATCTATTGACAAGAATGAAGAGGAGACCATTGTCTAGCGGTTAGCCAAGACTAATTTGGATATTGGTTTGCTGCTTTCTCAAATTGATAAAGACACCCCAACTGCAATCGTAGAGATGCTAGTTGAGCCTATTATTGAGACAAAGTCCTCAAGAACGAGGTTGGACGACATTTTAAACGGTACAAGAGATTTCTTGCAAGCTCTTAGTCTGCTGGTAGGCTCGTCGGGTCGACATCCAACCAAGTCCCCTCGATCGTCTACTGGTACTGTACTGAGTTCAAATCCTACATCAAACACCAAAAGACCTGATCTCCAAAAGAGTAATAAAGACTATGCACATACTCTATCCAGAACTGATGCAATCAGCACGTCCTCGCCCGTAGACAGTTCTTCCTCATCGATACACTCCGCCCTATCAAAATCTGATTGGCGAACGTACTCAAAGTATGATTTCGCAACTTCACTCCTCATTCTTACATGCCATATGCATTTACTGCGGCTTCATGAAGTTCTGTTCTCACACATACATGGCTTTCTGACAGAGGTCTCGGACAGTGATGATCCCTCTCTCTGCCCCCTTCCTGGGCTTTTGTAGCTTTCCACTACGTAAGTCACGCACTTCGGCACAAGATGAGGCCCATTTTGGTTTACCCAAATGCTAACTTTCCAGAATCCGGTAATCTTCAGACGCCTATTCTCATCCAAATTATAACCAGCCTTTTCGAACAAATCGAAAGACTTCTGGGCTTACCACGTGAACACTGGATATATCCTGGCGAAATCGGGCCGGATGGCTTTGTTTCGGGTGGCTTGTTGAGTAGCGAAGAGATGGTCGGCATTGTAAATTTTGCATTTTGGCAACAGGAGTCGGGCGAATCTGAAAGTCGAAGAGGCGTATTGGAAGCATTATGCAAGCATCTTGAGGGGCTAAAACAGTTATTAAAAGATAGCATAGCACCTTAGAGCCAAGGCGAAATAACTGAGCCCACAAACTGGAGACTCGTTGATGCTTGGATCTCGAATGATAGATGATTGTGGTCTTCCTGGAGCCTATCATATAGATCTACCATGTCATCCTTATCACTCCACTTATTGTAGAAAAAGCTGTTGCCTTTGAAAGCCTCCAAGCAATGAAATTTCTTTTGAGAAGATCTTTACCAGAATGATGACATTTGTTTCTAAGGTGGGTATCGACAAGGTTCAATCATCTGCCGAAACCATTTTTCTCTGGACGCTACAATAGGATGACTCGTCCCATAGAAAAACTGTATTTGAGGTATTGATGATAAGTAATGCGGGTAAAAATTCCTCCCAGTGCACAGTGAAAATCCTAACCCGAAAATATCAGGATGGAAATGGGCCCTTGAGGCTGAAAAAAAGGGCGGATAACCTCTGTATAAGAGACCAAAGAAATTGAAGAGAAGGGAGGAACAGTTAAATTCGGGGAGGTGAGGGATGAAGGTGGGATAAGCGCCAGTGCGGGGTGCGGGTCAGTTACATGGGTGGGCTACATAGATCTGTGCGTACGGTTGGGACTAAGGAAAATTTCTGGAAGATTTTGTTTATTAGGGTGCCTTGAGTAATCTCAGCTCGATGTTATGTCATGTGTGGATTGTATGTGGAGAGATATATAGGCAGCGTGGATGTATAGTACTTTTGTCGCTGAGGTTTGGACAAGAGGAACAGAGGGTTTGCATTGCGATGGATAGTCGCCTTGGAAGTATAACTAACATACATTTGTGTTGGATATGTGAGGACCTATCTTTGAGTTGAGCCAGAGGAAGCGAGTTGATGCGAATGTTGTCTTACTCTCGAATTGTTCTTAGCGTTTTCTGGAACTGCTAGTTGCGAGATTAGCGAGATAGGTATTGAAGAGAGGTCTGATCTGCGTTGACCTGATGCTTGGTTCGACTTATAGTTCGTAAATACACTTGATGACTTATTTATTTGCTCTAGACAAAATTGCTTCTAGTTTTCATACCACTGCATTGCTTACTTTACAAAGCTTAAATTAAAGAAAGAGTAGGGTGGTCGACACGCTATTATTTCCATTTCAAAATTCGACTCAGACTTGGACTCCGTTGTTAAAAACATTACAATAGACGGCAAATAAAATCAGAGGAGCAAAACTCATACAGCACTAGAAGTACTCGCACTTGCAGTGTAACCCAACTAGAAAACATACATCCTCTAAACGATTTAAGCCTCGGGATCACCAACCTAGATATACGATTCTCGATACCCATCTTCAACATCCAAAATCCTAAACTCCTACCAAGATACAAGCGAAAGGAAGAGATCGAAGCATGGATATTTTACGAGTAGACAGATGATTCGGTGAAAATGTGGGGAACCCCCGAAGCGAAAGGATCGCGAGGATGGATGTCGAGATTACGATATTGGAATCTGTGGATCCAGCATCAAACCCGGATTCTGGGTTAGATATAGAAGCGGGGTGGTATTTGAGTTGGTTGGTTGGAGGAGTGGATGATGGTATGCCGTGTACATGGGATTAGGGATGAGGTTTGAACATCTCAATGAGATGTTGAGAATTTTCCATTTTAGATACGTGGAGATGTCTGCATTTGGGTATAGCTCCAGAATACTTTGAGCTTAGATTTTGATGTGATGTCATTTCTTAGAAGATCACAAGATGTCATCGTCAAGTGACGGGGAAATGTCATTCATTGAATATCCTCAGACATGGATCCCAATCGAAGTAAAACACACGTACCTATGTTAGCCAAACAATGAGCCCCACTTTTGAGCACTACTCGGCACCCTCAAAATTTGGCTCTAGACTTTCATATCTAATGGCCAAGGTTATTGAATCAAGGTTTGGTAGCGCGGCCGTGGGTCGAGGATTAGGTGTGGGCTATTGAGAAGGAATGTATGTGTACCTACTAGGTACCTAAGTACTATCAGACAACTGCCAACTACAAACAAACTTGTCTCTCTCAAAATATTTGATATTCATGAATATTGGGATGATTTAGAACTTCTTAGTTAAATGAGATAAAACCGGTGGCTAGCCCTACTAGTCAATTAATTTCTGATGAAGTTCAAACAATATGCAGCAATAGAAAACAAAAAATTAAGATAAATAGTGTTTATATTTAATCTTTTATGAAGACTCAATAGCCTTCTGGTGGTATTAATCTGTATCTAATAATACAGGATTCCACCAAACCTATCCACTTCCACCATTCAAATCCCAAATCTTTCCAATTACTCCATTCCCAACGACAAGATAAGATAAATACGTAAAGGTCATATTCATGTCGCAAAACCCAACCAACAAATGAAATCCATCCCAACTTTGAAATGATTGTGTGAAGCACTTGTAACTAAGTGCATTTTGAAAAATTCCCCTCTCTAACGCCGGATGCTCATAATTCCCCTCCTCGTGGCTGAAAAAAAATCAATTACGCCTGGTATCATTTTCCAAAGATAGCTTAAGAAATTTGACCCCCATAGTGCCGACCCTTATTTCTCCGATAGATTATAGAAACGATTCGAAATTAAATTCACAGGATAGAGACAAGCCACTAAAGCCCAGATGGTTGATTAATGATAGCATCGATACCCATATCCATGGAAGGTAGACGGGAGTGAAATGACGCTCGGTTATCTTGGTGGTATGGACTTCGGTCAGTTTGTGGGTAGCCGTCGTTGCGATCCGATTGTGGGTAGCCATCATTACGGTCCGTCTGTGGATATCCATCCGGTCGGCCATCCGAGAGAACTTGTGGTGCATATGAGTAATGTTGTTGATTAAGCGGGTCATTAGTAGAAGCTTCTGAGCCATTATCCCGATCATAATCGCCGTCGAGGTTGATGCTGATCCCGCTGTCTTCATGAACTTCATAATCATTGTGGTCCGAGTATGTTGCATTTCCAGTTTGTCCTCCTGCTTCCATCATACGTTCGCGGCGAGCATAAGCTCTCGCAGATGTTTGCATGTTTTTGAGACCAGTTGACATACACTTTTTCATGTTAGTATAAATCTCAGGTATATTCGTTTGAACACATACCTTTTGCTCCACAACAGTCCATTTCTCCCCAGTAGCGGCAGCCAGGCCGGACCATATCTCTTTGCGCATATCCATATAATGCTTCGCAAGAGTCTCGGATTTGACATTATCCCAATCATCACTAGACTTTCGTTCCATCAAACGTTCATGGCGCTTTCGACAGGCGTTGGCCGATTTGTTTGGAAAGTAAGTTGCCTGGATAGGTTGCCAATTCAATCCCTGTTTCCGTGCTGCTATCAAAGTTCGATCATCGATAGGTGTCCATGCTCCAGATGAAGGTCGAATGGAAGGTGGCATTGGACTACTCTGGACATAATGTTGAGTTGGAAGTGGTAAAGGAGGTTGTTGTACAGGACCTCCCGTTGCATAGCTGGACATATTCTGGTAGCTGTGTTGCAGTGGTTCATAGTATGGTGTGGCCATCGGTCGAGAGTTGATAGGTGGATATACGAGGTTGTTAGAGGTGAGAGGTGGTGATCGATAGTAATCCATAGCTTTGAATGAACGCTGTTCCTTTGGCATTCTAGGAAGACGGGTTTATGAAAGATCGGTACTACTTGGTAGTAACCAGGGGTCGAAACAATTGACGAGTCAATTAAGTATTAGATGTAAAAGAAACTTGCAGACCAGCCGGCAGGAAACGTAGAAAATACTTGACACGAAAACGAATGGAGTCAGATATGAGAATTGAAATCTAAAGCGAGTTGACAATAGGAAATTCGTAGAAGCCAAAAGATGATGTTGATGCTGAATGAGGACGAAAGGTCTTAGCCAGTGTACCGGCGACCGACCTTTATAATACAGAATTGACCAGCTCGATTATCTGTTGGAAGAAATAACGCTGGGGGCCATTTGGGTGGTGTCTATAGCCTCATTAACGCTGAACGTCCAAAAATGAGACCTCAACTAAATGATGAAACAAGATGGGTCCGATTTTAGATATTATCTTGATAAATCCGACCCCGACTTCCTGGGCCTTCAAACGTTGGCAAATGCACGAAATTCTGTGACCAGGATCAACTACAGTAGCCGCGGATAGACTATTAAGTCTCCAAAACTCGAGGGGATACGAACAAGGGATGATTGTATTGGTCAACAGAAAAACACGGTCTCTCCTAAGGACATTGGGCGGTAGTCTCATCTCGAATTTTGGAGACATATCTGATGGGCGCGTAAATTATGTGGGCGTCAACAAGTAAGCTGCGGATGAGGCGTTCGCGTACCGAAAATAGAATCAAACGGGAGAGATCTGTACAGGGGGGATGACAGAAAAGGGTCAGTGCAGGGTATATTAAATTTACAAGGGCTGTGTATGAGGTTTTTTAAGAATGCCTTTAAAGATAGTTAGATCTTGATAGATTAGATGATAATGAAACATATCATAACGATCCTGTTTCGTAATGAATTGAAGATGTTGAAAATGGTAGGTAAAGATGAAAAGAAGGTATACTTGAAAGACTATATGGATTAGAAGAAAGAAAAGAGACGTTTATTTGATGCGCGCGTGTAAATTGATATGTCTAGACTAGACTACCTAGACAAGATAGACACTGTACATCGTCTACCGAGGTAATAACTCCTGCGTGAATGGTATTACGAGAATGCCGTAATGGAATTAGTTGAACATCTAGACATCACGTGAAAAAAGGTCTAACTGGTGGTGATATTTGGGCCCCTGTTGGTTGGAGCTTCTTCCTGTTCCTTTCCCTTTTCCTTCCTACTCCAAATCAGGAAGAACGTTGCTATTCGACTCCTTGTTTGCCTGGTAAAACGATTGGATGACTAATTTAAGAAATGCAAAATATTTTGGACGGTCCTCTTTCACTTACTAGGATCTCTGCTTCCAAGACAGCACTGACACTGATCTACGCGATATGCATATGCACAAGTGCACAGATGGGAAATCAACTCATCCCATCTCTACCCGCTCCTTCTCGGCTTCTATCATCCAAACATCTATTCTTTATACCCTGTCACAATTTACCCCCCTTGTAACATGCCTCCACCTAGATTTCTCTGCTCGGGAATCTACCAAAGTACCCAGGTATCCCGAGGTCCTCACAGATGCCCGTGATCATCTTGGTTTATCTAATCTCGATATCTTCATCCCAGGTCTGATCAAAAGGGATTCTGCAAGGGCGCCTAATGGCGATAAGCGGTATGCAGTTTGACAGGCACTGTTGCTATGCTTCAACAAACAACAAACAATTCGACCGGACAAAGACCATCGAAGACCTCAATCCATTAGGCAGTGTTTATCTTCGAAGCAACGTAAAAGTCCAATGTTCCTCCCCATAGCCATGGCCATGACCACAAAAAAAATCTTCATGAGGTCGTACATCCAACATTGAGTGGAGTGCGGACCTAACTATCTTCCAACACAACAAGATGAAGAAATCTCAACAACCGCAACACCCCGGTGAGAGTAATGAAGAGATTGCTTCATATTTTTCTTTCCCACATGCAGTCGATAGTCGTCTGTGCCAACAGCCGCTCTACCTGGGGTTTCCTCTTGTCTCACCCTGTCGGTGAATATCCAACGCTTGTGCCAATTCTTTACAAGGGCTCCGACTCACACAGACCAACGTAATATCCTCACACTGACAAGCGTCCCTTGAGCTTGTGGGATATACTCGGGAAGAGTCCGGTAATGGTATCATCACGCGCGGCAGTACAATTTTAACGTTCCGGTATCTATAAGTATAAAGTCAAAGAATGTGATTGAAACATTTCAATGGACCAGAGCACTCCATTGTCTTTTTGCACTGTTGCAAGCGGCGCCTATCTGTATATGAGAGAACTATTTTCTTCAAAATACTACTCATAACATATATTTGTTTCATCTGAAAATGCTCAATTACGAATGATTCACCAACAGTTGGATGATTAGCATACAAATAACATCTTGGGCAGTTTGTTTTTATCTCTTCCAGAATAGTTTTCTTGGGTGACCAATCGCAGATTTTCTCATCTGTTTTACTTTAGACGCCGCTCTCCCGTGTTTCAACTGTCATCCATCTTGGGGGCGAATATTCTTTATAGTAGAATGCAACGAGATGGCATAGTATGCTTACCTACTTTGCTCAAATTTGTTCGGGGAGGCTTCTTCTTCATGTTTTTTTGCATCGTTAGCATGCAATTCGCAATGACAGGTGCATGATATTTCAAACAACTCCAATATCACCACCACCACTTTTATCTACATTATATTATGCATGACGAACCTTTGAGAAGATCCAATCGCCAGCAAATGCGAGGAATAATCCGAATTAAATCTCTTTAGATCCTTGCCATTATCCTTCCGAGACATTCCATGGTGCGTGCCCCCTCAATAAAATTTAATTGATCCTCAAGAGTGCCGTACGGGTCTTATTTTAACTACTAGGAACGAACATCTGGTCTTTGCGCAGTTCGATGTTGGGGTATGCAGCTGCTTATGTGTACTGCGGAACTGCGCCCCAATCAACATCCTTGTTAAAAACGAGATTGTCAATTAGCTGCATGAGAATGATGGGCATTCTCCTGTCATGCAGTACCTGCACGCTCTCTGGATATTAACCGTTGAGCCATTGGAAGAATTGCTAATCAAAAAGGGACCATAGGGTCAGACCATGCTTACCCTTACCCTTCTGGGGCCTAGGTGCTTGTCCTGTTTTCAATGTCAAAGGATCACATAGAATTGATTTCTACGAATCACTTTCAAGGAGATTTATTTCCAAGACTTCTCAATTTTGACCTCATCCTATCTGACTAGCCTTCGGTACTTTAAGCCTTGGATCTAAAGGATCAACTCATCTTCAACGGGATCGGAAAGGGCCCCCGAATGGCCTACAGATCTGATGACATGCACTGGCATCTACAACGCCAAAGCTCGATGGGATTTGCTCCCTTAACATCATATAACCCTGACACATCTGTCTATCTATTTTTCTGTGTCGAAGGATCGATATGTAACTTTGACACAACAAGGTTAGATGAAACGGACCACATTATAATTCATACTTTGACTCTCAAATAATATCCCCACTTCATTGGGTGACTTACAGGAGCATCGAAATTAGGTAATTCGGATCCTCATTGCGAAGGAAAACTTCATGTTGGTCTACTTCTCGGGCCACTAATCACACATCTTAATTTTGCCCCCGATAAAGTTAGAGAGGCATTCAACGATTCCCAGCTTGCAAGCTTGTGATGTGAAGAAACGATGCGCCGCAACATTATATTCAATTCTTTCAGAAAGATCCAGATCATCCACGTTGACTTGGGGTTGGCATTGGTTCCTTCACTGCCCCCAAAACGGCGTTGTGCTGATTTGTTAACAAGAATTCTACAGGCAAGGTTTCTTTCTGGAATATCTTTCTTATGGCACATATGGCACTGCGAAAGTTCGAGCGCTAATTGATGAACTTACAAATAAAATAAGTCCTCCTAGCATAGGCCTTGAGAGCGTATGTTCACGATTTTACGTATGCCTCCACATCATCTCTGCAGATTCATGCTAGATTTCGCATCAGCTAGGGTTGAACGAAGACAAATTTTCTGAGGGATCCACACTCTCACAATCACCTCAAAATGGCACACATCATATCATGGCTTTGATGAGCTTTTTTCTGAAGTAACCGAGATAAGGTAGAGAGATTTGTTATTGTTGCCATTATTACAACGAGTGGAGTGTTTCTTTTTCACTACATTAGTATTCCTTGATCCTATTATCTGGATTTAACCAAAGAAATATGTGATATCTTCATCATTAATGCTCTTAGATGACAATCTGATGTCAACAACGCCCGAAGATGCCCCCACAATCTTCCATCCTTCGACCACTTGCGACCTTAATTCTCCGCGGCTAGCGTCAAGGTCGGCGCATGTCGCTACTCGTATGAACCTACTCTTGTATACACCTTTCGAACACACCGCCGTGTACCTGCATCAGTCCAAACCTCGTGGGTGATATCTCAGTCATGCTTCTTGTTACTGATTCGAAATTCACGCATTGACGATTAAAATGAGATGCATAGTCTACATGACCGCAGCTAGAAAGGAAAATGATACTTCGATACTTTGAGACAGCTGAGCTTCGAAGAAGCCTTATGTTTAGCTCAGACCGCGTCTGAGTCTATACAAAGAGGGATGGTACTTGGTATAGGCTCCCACGATACGATGGCATAATTACCTTTGTCGTGTGTTGAGTTGGATACTTGACCGAGAAAGTGCCTTGTATCGCCCCTGATCAAGGCTTCCTGTGAACGACAGCTCATTGAATCTGAGGGAACTTATTCCTCGGCTCCTATATTTATCAGCGCCTAGGATTTTAATCCGGGACGAGCATTGTTCATGCAAGGCAAGAACATTGGTGACCAAAGACAATGTCGTGCTGCATTCGTCTAAGCCCTTGAATCTAGACCAATGACTGAAATGTCTACAATCCGAGAATCATCAGGCCAGTTGGTCTGATGATGTATGTTATTGACATTGTTACCCTGTGGTTGGAGCCTTGGGAGAAGCAGACCTTGAAAGTGACTTCGATAAGCAACATATACAGCCCGCAAAGTGGTTGATTTGCCTTGCAAATTAGATAGCATGATAGCAACAGACTAGAGGATTGCGGGTTTATCCCTTTTAGCTACTGAGCGGCCAAGAATTGTCACATGGCTGTTGCTAAGGTCTCTAACATCTCGTTTGCTATTCTTGCTACTATGGATCAGAAAGGCACACCTTTACATCAGGAACGAGTCAATCAATCGTCTTCATACTGTATGTTACAAAGAGGATTCAAAATGTAATTGACAGATCCACCAGACAGTCGATCATTTCACATGCTTGAAGTGCATGCGATGAGGACGGCGTGATGAAGTGATGGGCACGAATCACTCCAGAAACTTCGTCCTCCTCTCACACAGGTCAATCCCAGTGGATATAGACGGTCGTCCCGTCATCTATTTGCTATCGCGATCCCAAGACATCTCTGGATGAGAAGAGATAAACACAGCTCCAGCTGGTGTTTTGGAACAGCAGAATGCCTAAAGGAAGTACCATCAAGGTCTTCGCAGAGGTCTGCAGTAGCCCACTATCAATCATGAGACAACGCTCCTAGAGTCAAGTCTCACTTGAGCTAACGATCTCTCCTCCCATGATTCGGTACCTATCTTTACACTCACTTCGCCTCGGCACGATTTCTGGTCGTCAAACTCGACGGTGAGGGGATTAGGTAGATACGTACTTCAGGAACGTACCCAGTCCCGAGGCACCCGCCTTCACAATTATAATGATATTGTCTTCATCCAGCGTTTTCATGACATTATCATGATTCCATCGCCAGATATCGCGATAATGGTGTTGCGAGGCGTGATAAGAGAATCTACGCGCCTCCTCGGCACATAAGTCTCCACTTCTTGTCGGTTTGTACCGATGAATTCCGCCTGTAGGTTGACTGGGAAACTAGGAAGGTGCCGGACACGGAGAACTAGTTTTGCCAATGAATTTCAAGACATCTCAAAGAATCTTGATATGATCATTAGCGTCAGAGGGAGAACAATTGGGAGAATTCACAATGATTGAAGGTTGTCAAGATGGTGATGAATTGCTACTTTTTTGCCATCATGATCGTAATTTATTAAATTCAAGAGAACAGAAGAAATTTATTATGACTGTATGTGTGATTGATTTTTCCATGGAACAGATTTAACTTTTTCCAATGTGATACTGTATACAAATCGAATCCATATTAATAATTTATTGATATTGATTGATTGGTCTCGGGAAGGAATAGGCATTCCATTCAATTCAATGTCTCAATGTCTCAATCGGATATTACCACGAGGAATTTCCGATCGTTTAGATCTGGTATTTTTTCCCAATCATTATTACAGGATCTGTCATACGTCTTGGTTAAACTTTCTTATCACGAGCATTTAACTATTTTCCCGTGCACTTGGCATGAGCCTCAATGCAGACTGGAATCCGAGAAGGATGTTGAGAAATCGAGAGAATAGCACAATTAACGAATCAGAATTGGAGCAGAAAGCCAATCTCTCTCCCACTCCCATTGTTCGTAACTGGTAGAAGTACAAAAACTCCAGGACAGAAACATGGTTCGGAATCGGATGATTTTTTTGACACGAATTCAAACGTCGTTGGTGACTTCTAGTACTAAAAAGGAAGGTGAAAGATACGATGTACTGGGCTATTAATTGAGATTGAGTTCTTCAGGTGGAGGTGTGGATGATGACATGGGGGGATGTGGTTGAGCTTATCTTTTGCGGCGCTGTTTGGATGGGATGAACGGGGACTTGCGGAGCTCACCGAGGATTATCCTGCGAGCGGTATCAAAGATCGTTTATACTGCTTCGAAATTCGAATTGATCTGAGGATCTCGCCAAGATGGTGATAGGATGGGTTTATCGATTGATTGATATGGATTAGATGATTGAGGATTGAAGTAAGGGAGCCGAGAATATCAATTGTTTACTGTTGTCATTTGTTTACATCACCTACTGCACAGTGACTCAATGAGACTTCAATATATGAGTTGTAAAAATTTCTTCTTCTTCTTCAACTTTTTTCTATTCTACAAGAGGAAATGATATGTTAGTTCCCGTATCGATGGATCTAGGAACAAAAAATACACTAAGAGACTAGGAAGCCGAAGTTTAGCTGGTTAATTAGATGCGGCAATGAGTAACGTCCACTTTTGTCATCGAACTTGGCGGGATTCTCTTATCGATAGATATTCGATAGATACCGTGACAATCACATTGACAAGATGAAAATGACAATGGTTTCTGCCTGTTTGTATTGGCTATTCGTACAACAACAATCACCCCCCGGATTTACCAATCGGTCTGGTATCACGCCAAGACTTCAGTTGGCGAGTTCCTACGGAGAATTTCCCGTATATGTAACGAGGAGAATAGATATTGAAGATGTTCGTGTTGAATTGGATGATGACGGTGAGATTCCCCAAGAAAGTTCCAAGGCTTATTTGCATACATTATGGTTACATACAGCCTACAGGATGGACTCCGTAGGTCTTAGCGGCGGGTTTGCATGCATTGCGATAAGGCTTGAATTCTGTATTTCTTTACATTATGAATCCTGGTAACGATATCGGAGTTGGATTGATTTTTGGAAAGAGGATTAGGGTAGCGAGGCAGATTTAAATGATTTATTGTTATTGTTTGCTATCTTTTGATATCGTTTGGGTGTGTTGTGGGATAACTTTGGTACTCCATATCCATACCAATATCCATATTTATCCAGACGAGCTAGACTGATCCAGCTCCCCTCTCTAGTATCTGCAAGGAAGATCAAAGATCAGCTCCCCCGTCAAATCGGTCAAGTATTCTCAACAAAATGAGAAAGTTTATTGGATAAAGCCTCAAAACCAGGAACAGATGCGTGAATATCCGAAGCGTGTGATTAACATGTTTTCGAGGATATTTGTGGGGATATGGGTCATTTACAATGCATTATTTGCTTTGATTAACAATTCACTGCAGGTACCACGGAATATATTAAGCTTCCAGAACCTCGAATCCAGTTGATTCCTTTCTTTCTTCTTTCTCTACCTCTTCTATAGCTTTCCCTACGCTCTTCCTTCCTCCTCTCGAGTAATAGATAGACCACCGAGTCTTCTTATTCCAAGATCTTCTCTTGTGTTTCTCTCTCCTACTCATCCCCCGCTACTCCCCCGATAGACCATATCAAACCCTCTCGACAACATGCGTACTTCTGCTCTTCTTAGCCTCTTGGCTGGTGTAGGATCTGTAGCTGCTGCTGCAACCACTAAGCCATATGGACTTCCAAAAACCAAATTAGACAAGAAGGATATCCATTTCAGTGTTCAGGCTGATGGTTTGGATGTTAAGTTGGATATCACCAATTCGACATCTAGTGTGGTCAAACCTAAGGTTTTCATCATTTCTATGGTATGTATCTCCTTGCGTCATCTTGACGGGTCTCAATTCCAGAATTTTCGTACAACTTTCGTTCGAAAAGACACGACAATTATGTTCAATTTGGGCACATCATCTGACTTGTTTTTAGTTCACGCCCGAAGCAGACATTTGGTATGAGAACTCCTTCACCCCAGGCTCAATCGGAAATCTCCTCGCGAAAAACATCACCGTGCCCGGATTCTCCCCTATATTCCCACAAGCCCATTGTCTTGCCGATGGATCCGTGTGTCAACTCACCACTGGTGAATCTGAAATCAACGCAGCTTCAACCATCACCGCTTTGACTCTCTCCCCCGCTTTCGATCTCTCTTCGACTTATTTCCTCGTTGGTGGAATTGCTGGTATTAACCCAAAGCACGGTAGCATTGGTGACGTCGCATTCTCAAAATACACCATCCAAGTTGCTCTTCAATATGAATTCGACGCAAGAGAAAAACCCGATAACTTCACCACCGGATATTTCCCCCAAGGTTCATATGCACCAGATCAATACCCTGGTAACATCTACGGAACCGAAGTATTCGAAGTCAACGAACCACTCCGTGATTTGGCCGTAGGATTCGCGAAAAAGGCATCTTTGAACGATTCATCCGAGTCCATCGCCTACCGTGCATTGTACGCAACCGACAACTCCTCCGCAGCTGTCAACAAATATCAAGCAGCAACTCACGCTCCTACTGTCATCACGTGTGACACCGCTACCTCCGATGTATACTACTCTGGTACACTCCTCGGAGAAGCATTCGAAAACACCACAACATTGCTCACCAACGGTTCGGGAGTTTACTGCATGACCGCCCAAGAAGACAACGCCACCCTTTCCGCTCTTTTGCGTGCTGCTCTCTTCAAGATCGTCGATTTCTCCCGTATAATCATTATGCGCACAGCCTCTGATTTCGATCGTCCATACCCCGGTGCCTCTGTCGAGTTCAACCTCTTGTACTCCAACCAAGGTGCTTTCGAACCAGCTATTGAGAACATCTATCTCGCTGGTACCGAAGTTATCAAGGGACTTCTTGATGGCTGGAACTCAACTTTTGCTGAAGGTGTGGCTCCTACCAACTACATCGGAGATATCTTCGGTAGCTTGGGAGGCGAGCCTGATTTCGGACCAGGAAGTGAGTTCGGTGGCGAGGAAGTCGATCCTAACAACGAGATTATCTATGTTAAGAGAGATGGACAGAAGAAGGCCAAGTCCAGAAGAGAGATGAAGGGAAAGAAGGGATTGATGAGACGTATTTAAGAGATGATGGTAATGGTGGGGGTTATTTCAGTGTCGGTTCGGAGCTGAGAGAGTTTTTCCTCAAGCGTACAAGAGAGTATGCTTTTGTCTTTTCTTCGCGCCTGTATCTTTATCCAAAAGTTTTGGTCGGTCTTCTCTCGTTTTCCTAGGCGAAAATGTTGAAATTTGCGTGGATGGTAGTTGAAGTGGTCTGTCGATGTCTTACGAAAAATTTGGGGCAACGGTTTTTGATGTTTCGAATCTCGATGAGCTATGCATTGTTAATTGATTCAAAGAGATCTGAAGCAATATTTCGGGCGAAGAGTATTGCGGGTTTCGATGCGTTTGAAATAACTCGATGATGGTTGTAGATAATGGGTGGCAAGGGATAAGTCAAATGACTCGAAAAAGTGCGATGGATTATGAGTACATAAATGCAGATGAGCTATGATATATGGGAGGATGATATTTATATCAGTATTCAGATTTGTGGTTACAATTGAGATCCTATAGGATGGATGGATAATTAAGCAAGTATATAGGAGAGATGAATATATGAATATACGATTTACATCCAATACTTTTGCTTTTCGTCTTTTCATTTCTGCTAGTTGATTCATTATGATTGGTGTGAGAGACATGCTGAACTTGCCTCTGCGATGATTCTTGTTGGCCTGTGGAAATCATTGAATACATTTCTGGTTTCCGAATCTACCTTCAGGAACACTTTGGCAGTGATGATTATTTCGCATGGATAAGTTATCTATATGATATAATCTGCCTGAAAAAAATTCGTGAAGAGTCAGCCACAAGTATGACTTGAGACTTTCAAATAGCTGGGCAGAATTCATTCTCAATAATCTCGTTCTGGTGATTATTCGAGTACATGGTCCATATTTGCATATATATTCACCATTCTCCTTTCGATCTCCGATTCAAAATTCTACAAAATCACAGTACCCACAATTGAAATGAAGTAACGATGAGCTGCTCACCGAAAAGTTTCAGGTAGCTTTCACTATTAACGTGTACTTTTTAAGTATAGAAGAAATGAATTCATAACGAGACGGATCTTTTGGATTAACAAAATGAAGAAACGGGGAGAAGCCAATGCTCACGTGCCTCTTGATGTTCATTTTAAGATGATCAAGATGTGTAAAAGATTTGCATTTATATCAACTGAACGCTCCAGTCATTAAGCGGAGCATGAAACATCTAAACTTTTCTATAAAAGTCCAACGCAAAATACAATAAAGGAGATAATAGCCAAAGCTGCTTCTTCCTCCACCTCCCCGTCAACTTCTATTTACCATTTTCCATTCCGCATGCCGCAAAGAATTCGAGCTGCTTCAGCTTCAGCTGCTGCTGCCGCTTGCTGAATACACTTATAACATTTCTCGTTTGTAAAAGATTTCGACTTAAAATTTGGACACCGAACTCTTGGAGGCTTCTGAGTGCAATGTTGGTTTATTGATTCGATGACCCTAACTTGGCCGGTTCTTCCGTCGCACCAGCAGCGTCGTATATATTCATACCGAGTATACATTCCCCTGTAGTGACAATATTAATACCTAGATACGAAAAGAAATTTAATATAAATTCTCATATAAATTTTTAATATATATTACAATATTAATGTTTTATATGTTATTAATATATTAAGTATTTCATTAATAATGAATCAAATTAATACTGTTTGTAATCTGTTTAGTATTGAAAATTAATATCAAAAAAGAAAAAAAGTACTTTAAAGAGTCTTAGAGATTTTAAGTATTGAATATTAGAGTTATTGGAAAGGTAAACGAAAGGGAGCGAGTGTAGGAGCTAAAGTGTTAGTATCACCATGAGGATGATAAAGTTAATCGAGTACTATGGTTTACACTATTCTAATATTACTTGGGATTCTAAAAGCTAAGACTATGAAACGTATATACTGTAGTATCGAGGCATTAGCACAAGCGCTAGTACGGTTACATGATCCCTATCCCGATATAAAGGATGAATAAAAGTATTAATCGAAAATTTAAAAGAAAGGAGGTTTCTACCTCTTGTTATTTACTTTCAATTTATTCTTTAAGAAGAAGCTTTACTACTATACTATACCAGGGGCCTGCGAGCCCCCGGACCCCTTGCTTTTTAAGAAAGTATTATATAATTATATTTATAATTATAAAAGTCTAAAAAAGAAATTTTATTAAAAGCTCATAGGCGGAGTCGATTTATCTCATTTTTATTCAGATTTTTTATTTTTATTCAGATCTTTCATTTTAGATTTTTTATTTTTATTTTTTTGAGGGTCATATTATATTAGATTATCAATTATACTATTGAACTATAAAAGCTATAGTATTAAAATAATTTTTATTAATATTATACTTACTGTATTCAATATAAACCTCTTTTAATTAATTATATAAGTTCTAATTATATTTATATTAATTAAATTTCAATTCTTTAGAAAATCCTTAGTTTTGAAGCTAGTAATATAAAAAATATATTATTTTAATTTTAATTCTTTATAAAAACCTTAGTTTTGAAGTTAGCAATATAAAAAATATATCATTTGAAAGCTCTTAGCTTTTTATATATAATTATAACTTTTTTCTTTTTTTATTCAATTCATATTAACTTAAATAAGCCAATTCAAAAGATTCTATTACTAATTCAATATTATAATGTCGTAATACTATAATCGGCCGCTACTAAAAATGTTACAAAAGACTTATAATTAATTGAATAGCCAGGATCGCAATTCATTTTAAGCCGATAGTTTCCGAATCGAATTTTTCGTGTATATATATATCTTCGGCCCTCGCGGGCGGCAAGAATATTAAGGAGGTAAACCTCCAATAATATAGATAGAATATATTATATAAACAAAAAAGTAATCTAATTCTTGTCACGGATCGGCATCCAATCGCAATTGCGATTGCTTATGTGTATATATGTATATATATACAATCATATGTATATAATTGATATATAAATATACTCAACAAATACTTTACTTCCGATTTTATAATTATAGATTCTAAGAATAAATTGTATTCTATTTTTATAGTTTTTTTAAAACAAAGTATTATATTATTTATAATTTCTATATAATTATATAACTATTTAATAATTATTTAAATAATATTTTATAATTATAATACCTTTTTGAATAAATCATATATCAATATTATTTATAGAAAAAAGATTTATTTCAATTAAGATTTGATAAAAATATTTTTTTAAATATATTGAGTTATAAGTATTATTATTATATTCGATTTATTTATTTCAAAAAGATTTTATTACTTTTCCCTTATAATCAATCAAACTCTCCTAATCAATAATAATCAATCTTAATAAAACAATAAATACAATCCCTTTGATTTTAAAATAAATATTAATAGATATAAAAAGAATAAATAATCAGAAAACGATTTCTTAATCAAAAAATTAATTCTCAAAAATAACATACCAATATATATTTATTTATCTCAAAAAAAACAAATACCAATTCTTATAAACTATAAAGCTTTACAAAACAAAATAACAAAGCTTAAAGAAGAATTACTATAATATAATCCTAATATTATTTATTTATTTCAATCTCTTTAATCCTAATAGCAATACTATATAAATTCCTCAAAGAATTACAAAATTCGAATTCCTAATATTTTAGTTATCTTTATTAAAGGAATATCTTTTATTATCAAAAAAAATAAAAATAAGAAAAAACTTTATTTACAAAACTAATCTTTACAGCAATCTTTTCCAAATACTGATAATAGACTTTCCTTAATTCTAATTATTTTATTAAATGATTTATAAATTCAATAAATATTCTTTTTTTGCTTTTTTATTATTATAATAAAATATTTATATATTCCGAAATCTATTAATTTCTTATTTAAATTCAAAAATAATATAAAATTGAAAATAAATCTTTAACAACTATTAATTACAAAACAATTTAAACTTTATAAAAACTTATTTATTTCAAAACTATAATAACAATCCTATATAATAAAATAAATCAAAAAAAAATATAAAAATATATATTCTTATTATATATATAAATCCCCTATTTAATAAATTAATAATTAATTAACTAACTTATAACTATTTATAAAAATCTAATTAAAATCGATTATACCTATACTAAATATAAATATTGAATTATACTTAATAATATATAATATAGAAATTTTCTAATATAATATTATAAATTTAAATTATTAGTTATACAAACAGAAATCACTAATCTAATAATTTTTTTTTATAATCTAAAAAGAAAGATTTTTGATTTTTTTTAATAAATTATTAATCTCTATATTTAATAATATTATACTATAAAAAATCTAGTTAATAAACTTATTAAAATCAACAAACTCAAAATTTTACTTTGAAAATGTAATTATAATAAAATAACTGAAAAAACTCCTCTTAAAAAATTATTTAATAGAATTCCTTTATCAACTTCTTTCAAAATTACTTTCTGTTTAATAAATAACTCAAACCTATCCACTCAGATCTTATATCCCCCTTATATTTCTATTAGTTATATAGAAATCTTTAAGCCATATAATATTTCATTTTTAGAAAATAATTTTAATTATAGTATTATTGTTTTTATATTGAGAGTAAATTATAGTTTTACTTTTTATATAAATAATATAAGTATTATAATCGAAATTTAAGAGATTAAAGAAAATAAAGAGTTTTATAATATAGAAGAGAATATTGAGAAGAATATCAATTTAGATATATAAGTGAAAGTTATTAAATCTATTTATATTATTGAAAACTAATATTTAAATTAAAATGTTTAGATAGAAGTTTTCTTTTAAGTATAGTTTGGGATATAAAATTCCTTAATTTGATAAAACTAATAGGAGATAATTTTATAAATTTACTATATATATTTTCGAGAAATAAATATTTATATTATATTCAAATATTTATAAATTTCAAAATAAATAATTATACTTTTATTAATAGAATATTCTTTTTATTATTATTTTCTATATTTAAATTCCGTTTTATATTATTTAAATCACTAATTAAAATCAAAAGCTATAATAATATAAAAAGCAAAACTATTACTTATTTAATCTTTTTAATTTTATAATTAATACTTAATAATAGTTCTATATATTATTTTTTATTACTAATTTGGATTTATATAATATAATCCTAAATTGTAAATAGTTAACAAAAATCCAAATCAAAATGGATTATTTTAAATAATATCTTAAATAATCTTTTGAATATCCTTTTATTATTTCTTTATCAAAAATATATTTCTAATTAGGGATAACTTATAATAATTTAAAATCGATTGTTTAAGGTAAAAAGATATTAATAATTGGAATACTCAATTGAAAAAAATATATTATTATATTAATAACGAATAATAAAAAATAATATCAATTATATCTATAATATTTATTATATTTTTTTTAAAAACTTAGTATAATAATCCCCGGTGTAATCGAATCCCTGATTTCAATTAATCTAGGGAAGAAACCTATTTTCAATCAAGTCTATATTCAATCCATTTATAAATCTTTTTCACTATACATTTCTAATATGTATAATATATATACTTAAGTTGATTCAATTTCAATTTACTTATAAAAGAAGCAAGAATCATGAAATCTTTATAATTATTTATAAAAAAATCGATAATATTATTTTAAGTTATAAATCTAATCAGAATAATTATTATCGAATTGTAACTATAGTTGTTTCCCTAAATAATTCCAAACCAGAAACTATTACTATTCTCAATTATATTATTATAGATATTGAGATAGAATCTTCAATCCCCGAGGTTTATTAATAATATTATTGAATGTTTTTTAAATATAAATCTGATATCCTATTTTCTTTCTATTTATATAATTATAAGATTATTTTTAAAGGAAAAAACAAGAAAGTTCTTAAATATAGTTTATTATATAAGATATTATTTAAACAGTTTAAAATTATTAAGAAATATATTATTGAAAATCTTGTTAAGGGATTTATAGAATCTAGTCAAATATTATTTGTAATATTAATTTTTTTTATAAAAAAACTAAATAAAAACTTAAAGTTCTATATAGATTTTAGATTACTTAATTCTTTAATATATAAAAATAGATATCCTTTGTCTTTTATTAATAAGATATTTATATAATTTGTTAATATAAAGGTATATATCAAATTAGATATTCGATAAATATTTCATTATATACATATAGATTCTGTTTTCGAAGAATATATTATTTTTCATATTTAATATAATTCCTATAAATACAAAGTTCTACTTTTTAAATTAATAAATAGCTTTGTGATTTATTAATAATATATAAATAATATTCTATTTGATTATTTAAATGATTTTTGTATTATCTATCTCAATAATATATTAATATATTTAAAGAATAAAAACAAATATAAAGAATATATTAAGTATATTTTCAAATAATTTGAGTTTGCTAAATTATAAATAAATCTTAAAAAACATAAATTCAATATTAAATATATCAAATACTTAAATTTTATTATTTTTATTAATAGAATATAAATCGATTTAAAGAAAATCGAAATAGTTACTACTTGGATTTATTCTATTACTATAAAAGGTATCCAATTATTCTTAGATTTTTATAATTTTTATTATTGATTTATTAAAGATTATAATATAATAATAAAATCTCTTTATAAACTTATAAAAGCAAATATTAAGCTTTATTTCGATAAAATCTATTAGAATATATTCGATATACTTAAAGATAGATTTATCTTTACTTTTTTTTTATAATATTATAATTATATACTACCCTGTATATTGAAAATCAATATATTTAATAATATAATTACTAATATATTCTTTTATCATGGAGGTAATAGCTATATCTAATGATCACTTTGATCTGGGAATAGGTATATAGAATAATAATAAACTAGATTAACTTAAGGTATAATCCTAATAATTATACTTATTTTATATATCCTGATTGGATAAGGTATTTATCTAATTAGGTATATAGGGCATATAAATAAAATAAATAAAATAATATTAGTAATTATGGGAGTAAGTATTCTAAAAAAGTATTGGGATTAATACTTGTAAGGTTATATTATACAATGAATTCTGTAATATACTTTCCAAATCGTTAGGTGTTTTGATAGTTATATTAAATAATCTATATAATAAACAAACAAAAAATTCTTAGGCAATGAGTGGTGTAAATATTGGTGAATATTTTATTTAAATAATTATTACGAATTTATTTATCGGGTAGGTTTATTTATTAAATAAAGGAATATGAGGTATATAAATATATAGAATTTTCTATAAAAAAAAAAGTGAATTATATTATTTATTCGAGTAATTTATGAAAAAGTAATAATATTAAAATAAGGGAATTAATCCTTTAAATTAATATATATCAAAAGGTTTGAGTTATATTAATTGTTATTAATTAAGCGTTTATATTAATTAATTTAATCAATTTGTATACATAATGCTTTTGTAGTAGTAATAAAATTAAATAAAAACTAATGGATTTTGGGGAATATAATAAATCGAGATAATTATAAAAGGAAAATAGTTTCTTTTTTTTAATCTTTATATTCAATAATTCAATATATTTTTTAAATATACCTTTTCTTTTTAAAGAATCCCTTAATTCTATTGATATTTCTGATTAATATATAATCGCCTCTTTGTATAATATATCGAAAAATGATATTCAATTTAATGAATTAAATATTTAATATGTTTTTATTCAATTATTATCTTTCATTAAGGTTCAATTATCTTTTAGCAAAAGGATTTTATAAATAAAACCTTTTTTTGATAAATTTCAATAAAATCCTGATAATAACTTTTTGAAGAAGGTTAAAACTATTTGTAATTATTAGGCTGAAGTAAATAAATATTATATAGTAATTATTTCTATAAAATACAATAATCCTTTTATTAATAATATAAATAAAGATTATCTTTCTGATTTTCTTTTTAATAATAAGAGTTCTTTATCGAAAACCCTTTTTTTTTTGAGTAAATCTATTCTTATATTTAGGTCAAATAAGCTTTAGATATTTATTCGCAAAGCTTATAATAAGTGTAAGCGGAAAGGTTCTAGATATAATCTTAAGAATAAGAATATATAAAACTCTATTTTCTATAT
Organism: Botrytis deweyae; assembly: GCF_014898535.1. Taxonomy (NCBI): domain Eukaryota; kingdom Fungi; phylum Ascomycota; class Leotiomycetes; order Helotiales; family Sclerotiniaceae; genus Botrytis; species Botrytis deweyae. The sequence continues at coordinate 874,120 of NW_024066217.1, forward strand.
AGAATATATTCATTCTTTTCTCTTTAATTGTTATAAAAAGTATAGTAAGTATTTCAAGTAAAGAAATACTTTTTCTCTTTGATACTAAAAGTATACTATATATACTTATACATCTTTCCTGATATATTTGAAATCTTTGGCTATCTGGTTGTTGGAATTTTGTAATTCTGAGTTTGTAGTGTTTTCTGGAAAGGTATATTCTAATCTTTTTATATCATTGTAATTTGCTGATATACTTCTTAGAGGACTATCCCGAATCAGAAATCGGCTTGTATTGTGATAATAGTTATATTGGTAATAGCTAAAGAGAATAGCAAGTTTATTAATTTTAATTTTCTTTTATTATTAATATAAATTATATTTTCTCTCTTTATTCGATTATTGCAATTATCTATTTATCTATCCCTTTTATTGAAATCATTATTTTTTTTTTAATTAAAAAACAGAGATTCTTTTCTATTCTCAAATCCCTTATAATTAAATATACAAAAATCGAAGTACAGAGCCTTATAACAAATTCAAAGATTTAATTGTAATTTATTTGTTTTATTTTGAAAGGTAAAAATAAGATAATATTTAATATTAATAATAATAATGATCTCGATAATGAGTATAATACTATTAGTCAGGATAATATAATTAATTTTAGTAATAAATTAATTAATAAAAGAAGATAGATTGATTTGATAAATCTTAATCTTAAGTATATTGAAAGGAAGTATATATTGGAGAGAAAAGTTTTTATTTGATTTTATTGATTTTAATACTCAAATTTTGTAGGTTTAAAAGGGATATAAAATGGTTGAACTTTTGTTATAATAAATTCTTAATTAATTTATTTGTTGTTATTTCTATTATAAATAAATATATAAAATAAAAACTCTTTTTTGAATATTCCTAATATAGTTATATATTCTATATATTGATATATCTTAATTTAATAATAATCCTTTTATTTTCTTTTACTATTAATCTAATCATTTACTGATTATTACAAAAGATTATAATTGATTACTTAATTATAAAATTAATTTTCTTAAGAAATTATAATATAACTAGTATTTCTTTCAATATACACTTAATACTAAATAATTCAGCTTTGATAGTAAATATAATAATTATATTTTGCTTTAAAGCTTTTTATATTACTGATCTATCAAATAATAAGATTATAAAACCTTGAAATGATTTTTATAATTCCTTATTATTGGTAAATGAAATATTTGAAAAAAATAAAAACTGTAGAATCTGTTTTTGATTGTATTCAATTGAATAATATTTTATATTCTAGAAATATTATATATAATAATCAATTACTTTTATATAATCTGGAAATAAATTAATTAGAAAATAATTAAATTGTAAAACTATAAATACAATATCTGTTTTAACTATAATTGTAATATATAATATTAATTCTATCTTCTTTTAATAGATTTATATAAATATAATAATTATATTTCTATTATATTTTATAAATTCTATTATTAATAAAAGAATGTATGTATTATTATTATTGAAATTAAACTTCTTTATAATCTTTTTAATATAGATATTATATATTAATCAAAGTTTCTTTATTTTCTAATTACAAATAATCTGGATATCTAAAAACCACTCTATATTTCTTAGATTTTTTAATTTATAGATAGTCTTGATATCAGAAATAATATTATCAGCTATTAATATATTCTTATAATAATATACAATCTGTATATTATTTATAAAGAATAATACCAAAACAATCTAATCTGGATTTGTAAAAAGATAGAATTCCTCTTTACATTAATTTAAATCTAAATTCTTAAATATCTTATTAAAATCTTTAAATTATAATATAAGGGAATCTCAGAGACTATATAATACGCGATCAAGAATTATATATTTATTTGATTTCTTGAATCTATTCGATAAATAGTAAATTATAGGTATATTTAATAAATCCTTATAAGTATTAATAAATATATTAATAATATTAAATTGCTTTATTTTGTTATTAGTATTATTACAATTCTAAATGATCTTTTAGTAAGTATTGTAGTATAAGTTGATTCGATTATATTCTTTATTTGAAGATTATTACAAATAATTAATCTAACTCGATATTATATTAAGAATCCCTACTCATTGTATTTGTATATGAATATTTATTGTAATAATATCGAAGCAATTGATATATCTTGCACATTGATTTTATATTATATTTTGTAATCTTTTAGATTATTGATTTTAATTTTATACTTATATTTAAACTATTTTTTTAAAAAATGATTCTTAAATTGATAATAGTATTAAGATAATTTGGGTAATCCTAATAGATATAGATTGAATAGCTTCTTTAGGGCTCCTTTCTCAAATATATTAAAAAAACTTAGTTTTGTTCATACCGCAGAGGCGATTATACTGTATACAATAACAAATGAGTGGATATTCCCCTGTATATCCATATTTGAATAGCTAAACCAAAATGTTGAATAAAAGTCTTCAATACAGGAATCACCTTTCAGCAACAAGTTTATAATAAAAATACCTATAAATATATAATTACTAATAAAAAGATTATTTTATAGTTTCTTTTATTATCGAGTTTGATAATAATAATCTATAAATATATTGATATCAAAAATTGTATTATTAAAAGCAAAAGATTAATATTCAAATAGATTAAAAATTGAGCAAAAGATTTTAATCCTTATAATTCTTTATCTTTTGGATTCTCAATCAAAAAAAAATAGAATTTCATCTTCCTTGAATTAATTGATTGTATATCAAAGAAGATAATCTTTTTAGTAATATTATTTCTTTTATAATATAAGCATTTATAATATTAATAGAATAAATGTTTGAATCGCTTTTATACTTTCTATATATAATTTAAATAATACTATTAATATGCTTATATTCTATATTTTCAGATTAATTATTATAATTACTCAATATTGGAATAGAATTTATAGATTCTTATAATTAATTAGTAATAATTGTTTGTTTTTGAATTTAATCTTCTATTTCTAAAGTTTTTTTAGAATACAAAACCTTATACATACTACTACTTTCAATATTCCTATATAAACTTCCATTTCCCAAAAACACTTCTAAGTTCTGCTTGTATTGAAATATATCTAAAATGTATATAATAATATCAATAAAACTAATAATAGTATATAAAAAAATTATTATATTGTTTTTTTAATCAATAATTATACTATCAACATCAATTATCTATTAAATATCAAGAGTTAATACAAATTACTATAGTTCTTGATTTGTATGTATATTAATAATTTTATTTAATTAATCTATTTTATATATTCTTTCCTTAAAGAAAATAATATTTCAAATAATGATAACCTATTTAAACTTGAATATCTAGATATAATAAATTAAAGAATTTAGTATATATTTAATGAGATATTCAATATTTGCTTTAAGATTAGTTTTATAAATTTTTTTGTTTATATCTAATTCTCTTTTTTTATTTAAAGGATATACTCTATATCTATATCGATATATTCTATTTCAGTTTAAGCAAAAATCAACAATTAAATAATTCATAATTATTAGAATAAATAATCATAAATATTCCTAAAATCAAATATCCAGTACTTTATTTAAGGATTTGAATAATCGAGTTTTAAGAGAATTAATATTATATAAGTAAATAACAGTTTGTATTACTTCAACCCATAAAAGATTAGATATATCTATAAAAATCCGTATTTTGATTTATTTGATAATTATCTCTTATCCTGCTTGTTTCAATCCACCATTTGATTCGTACGTATTTGATAGGAACAATTCAAGTTCTATACCTTCGGTTTTGATTCAATTTTCGAATACAATATTTCCTATAATATTAATAACTAAGATATTATTGTTCTATTTAATACAAACTATTGAGAGATTATATTTTCTGAATATCCAAATAAAAAAGTTCTAAATTATATTGAATATTTTAAAATAAATCTTTTAATATAATAAAAAGCTAAAGATCTTCCTACTAAATATATCTTTAATAACTAGGAATTAGAACATTTCTATATATATATAGAAAATTGAATAAATCCTATTATATTTTATAAAAGGAATATAATAATTAGAATTTATTAGAAACTTGTAATATAATTTGCTTTATATATATATATAAATAATCAATACATTCAATCCTAAAAAGTTCTTTAATCTTTACATTCCTTACTAAGAAAACAAGATATTCGAAAGCTTCTTTATCCAAATATTCTAATTACTTATATTAAAGTTATATAAAATTCTCTCAAGATTTAAATAAATCTCTTAATTAGCGAAATAATCTTTTGATATTAGAATTGAGTATAGAATACATTAAAAGGTTTGGATTTATAGGTATCGTACTCAGGTTAATCAAATAGAAGGAAAATAATTTATATTCTAAAAATAAAAGATTATCTTTATAAATACAATAAGCGATAATATAACTATTCTCAAAATTACCCTTTCGTAATATAAAATCTATTTCTAAAAACCATATTCCAATATTTAAAAGCTTTATTTCCAAAATAATATTGATATAAAATCCAGAAATATATACAACATTAGAGAGAATCAAATCACCTTTTGAATTTTAAGATCTTTAAAGAATATTCTTGATCATACAAGTACCTCATCCAACAACCTATATTTTTGATATTCCTACCTCAACATAATCTGATATTAATAAAGGTATATATTCGTATCCATTAAGAAAATCAATATTATTAATAAAGTATATTGTATTACCACTATCAAATATAATACTATTAGAAAATTAATAAAGTGAATTAGAAATAATAATATAAATCCCATAATTAATAAAATCTTAAATAAAACAAATAATTATTCTCGATTTAGAATCTTATAAATCATAGAATTAAGAACCACCACCTTTTAAGTTAATCCATCCTTTCTGTTTCCATACTTTACATATATTCAACCATTGATTATTCTTAATCCTTTCTTGTATATCATTATATTCTTTTTCTATCAATAAAATCGGATTCTGGAAATTGTATTTCCTAGTAAATATGAATTTTACTATCCAGTATATCTTGAAATAATAATTCCCATTTGCTTTTTTATTCTTTTAATCAGATTCTAATCTACAAAAACATTTGTATTAATCACTTACCCTTTTGAAATCTCTTTTCTAAATATTACTTTGCTTTTCTTACAGATTACCAGAGTTCTACTTAGGTTTAGAATTAATAATCGAGAATATACCCTTACTCTTGAAAGCTAAAAAGTCTTAATAAACTAAATCACCAAAAATATCCCCAAATTGCTTTAAAAAATAATTGAGAATTCTAAATTGATTATTAATTTTAATCTAAATAAATATAATACTTATCTAAATAAAAAGTATACATACTCCCACAGCTTACAGGAAATTAATAATTACTAAGTTATCTTCCACTTCAATATAATATGATTTTATAATCATATAAACTTTAATTCATTTATCATACCACTTAATTAAATCGATTCAACCTATAATTGCTTATTAAAAAACATTTTGATATTTTTAAATAATAACAGATTTTGCAATTATTATAATAAATACAAGTTTATCCTATAGTTTTTAAATAATCGTCTTAAATAATAAGGCTTTAATATCATCGTTTTCAAAAATGAATTCCATAAAATAAGATATATCCACTATTTCCGTAATCTATTCATAAATATCCTAATACAATTTATATATAATATTATACTTATCTTTCTAATATTAGTATTTTCCTTAAAGTATAAAATACTTGACTAAGATATCTTAAAAGATAATTACTTTAAACTTTATAGACTTAAACATTAGCTCCTTAAAGAATAATAATAAAGTTATTTTAATATTTCCTTCTAAATCCTTTTGTTAAGATTATTTGTAAATATTAAAATTAGAAAAATATTTTGCTTGATTATTCAAATTACATTTTCTTATAAAATTAATAATTGTAATAAGTTTAAATAGATTCTTAATAAACCAATCTTCGTTATGAATATAAATCAATTGATAAAAAGTTTTTCTATTTTCCAAGGATTCTCTAAAACTGATTAAAATGATTAGAATAGATTTGGAATCAGATGGTTTGATATTCTTCCAAATATCTTTCGATATATAAAGATATTATAGATTTAAAAACTATCTTAACCAATATTTACAAATAATGAGTTGAATAACTTCTAAGAAATTGGATTTTGATATAATAAAATTGTAAAAAGGTATAGGAAAGAATATATATAAATCAAAATAATTAAAAGATATATATATATAATAAAAATATAATATAAATGCTAACTGGACTTATAATTATTATAGAAATAATAGCTATATTTAATAATTACTTTAATCTAGGAATAGATATATAAAATAATAATAAATTAGATTGACTTGAGATATAATTCTAATAATTATATCTGCTTTATATACCCTAATTGAACAAGGTACTTATCTAATTAAATATATAGAGCACATAAATGAAATAAATAAAATAATGTTAGTAATCATGGGAATAAGTACTCCAAGGGAGTACCAGGATTAGTACTTGTAAGGTTACACTATACAGTGAATTCCGTGACATCTTTCAAAAGTATAATAATGAATAATTACTAGTTATTTATTTTTCGAAAACAATAATTATTGTTAAACTGAACTATAAAGTTTATAATAAAGAAATACTTATAATTATCAAATTCCTAGACTACTAAAAAGTCAAACTTATTAAATCTTTATATTAAATTAAGATATATATTGATTATAAAACTTTTGAGTATTTTATATTTATTAAATAGTTAAATGTTTAATAAATATGTTGAATAAAACTACTTACTAATTATAACTTTATTATTATATATTATATTAGAAAGAATAATTTATTTATAGATATACTTATTTATTATATCGATAAATTGAATTAATAAAATAATATTAAGAAAAAGAATCGATTATAATAGCTTATAAAAAATAATTAGATAGATATTAGGATTATATATAAATCTTTTTAACAAAAATTAGATATTATTGCAAATCTCGATATAAGTATAATATCTCTGTTTTTTAATATAATTAATTATATTATTAAAGCAAACAGATCTTATTCGAATTTAAAAGCTTTGTATAATTATGTAATCAAATTGTATAAATATTTTACTTTTATAAAAGAATTATTATTTTATAATAATCATTTATATATTCCGGATATTAATAATTTATAAATTTATTTAATTTATAAAGCTTATAATTTAATTTCTATTATATATCCTAGTATGAAGAAGATCTATATTCTTTTAATTAAATAATATTATTGGAAGAATATAATTCTTATAATTGATTAATATGTATAGAACTATTACAAATATAAATACAGCTTTATTCCCAAAGATTATATTTCTAGTCTATTTTATTTATTTCCTGTTTCTATAAGAGTATAGCAATATATTATTATAAACTATTATAGTTTCAATAAAAATAAATATAATTACAATAATATATTTATTATTATTAATTAATTGATTAAATAAATCATTTCGATATTCTATTATAAATCAATCGATTCAAGAAATCAGATCTATTTATACCTATATTATATATACAAATATTACAATATTTCAAAGTTTATAATTTCTAATTGTAATTTTTAATTTATATTAATCTTTTAGTAAAAATTTAATAATATTTTAGAAATAAGTTAAATGGTTTATTATTTATTATTTATAAACTAATAATTAAATTGAGATTTATAATTAATATTTCTAATAATATTTATAACCCTTTATAAATTATTATTAAAATAATTAATCTGAATTTCTATTAATGATGGATTATGTTTAGTTTATATTTCCTTATAAATTATTAGATAATTAATCTTTATATAAAATTTTGTATAGCCATCTATTCCATAATCTTTGAAATTGGAAACTTGACTTTACTATATTTATTAATAATTTGAATATAACTAATACTAGAGAATATATTAAATATAATAAACTAATATTTGATTGAGTAAAAGAGAATATTTTGTATATATAAGAAAAGATGTTCTGATTAGCTAATTTGTATTATTGTTTAATCGATTTTGATATAGGAGATTATATATAGCTCAATATAAGGGACTTTTTAATATAACAATTTTCAAAAAAATTGAATTATTTAATTCAGAGTAGATTCAAGATTATTAATTAAATTAAAGATTTCTTTCAATTAAATTTATTATTTATTATAAAAGTTTATTCTATATTTCTATTTAGTAAACTCTATAAAGCAATAAATAATCCATTTTTTGAATAAATTATCAAATTATTGTTTTTAATTAATATTATTGATAATATTGAATAAAAAGTAGAGTGTATTCTAATTATCAAGAAAGTACATTAATAACTCAAATATAAAGTATTATAACTAAATATTGATAATAATCTTATCTGATACCCCGCTTCCGATTTCAAAACTGTTTTATATTTCTTTGCAATTTCTATTTACAAAATCCCTTTTTATTAGAATTTTTTGTATCTATTTAAATAAATTTGTTTTTATAAAAATGAAAAGAATAATTATAATTTCATAAATAATAATTAATATATAAATAAAGAAAATCAAAAAAACTTTTTTTATATATCAAAATAATAAAGAAATCATAATTTTATAAATAATAGAAAAATAATTAAATAAAGATTAAATTGCTAAAATAATAAAATAAAGAATATCTTTTTCTTGTTTTAATAATTTTAAAATAAGTTAAAGAGAAAGTTTCTATAGGTATTAACAGTTATGATTATATGAGGTATAAAAGTAAAGATTGAATAGTTTAAATCGAAATATTAATTAAATCCCTAGTTAATAATAATAATAAATATATATAGAATAATTATAAACTAAAAGATAAAACAACTTTTAGTTATAATATATATAATAATAAAATTAAATTTATACTTAATTATCTATAACCATTTATAAATTATTAAAAACTCTACTTCTATTTGTATTATAGCAAATTAATACTATTACTTCAACTTGTCTTTTTATATTACAGCTTCGGTTACATAATGCTCTACATCCTCCCGAATAAAATAATAAGAAATATTTCTTTCGAAATACAATTTCTCAACTTTTCTTATAAATTAAACTATCAAAAAAGAATCAATTTTACTAAAAATTAATAAAATTATAATTTATCTTTACTATATTATTATATTCAATAATAACTGCTTGATATTGAAAAAACATCTTACAAATCTCCCCAAAAAGCAAATGCTTATACTTATATTTATTAATAAGATAAAATAAGCAGCAAGCTTAATCAAACAATTAGTCAAAAACTCAATAGCATATACTATCCCTTTTATTAGAAATACAATTATATATATAGCCTATACAAACCCAATTGTTCTTTTGAATATATTATTTTTATTATAATACTATCTTTTTTGATAATCTTTTATTTAATGATTTTAATTTATTAATATCAATAAAATCAATATTTCTACAATAAAATATATCGAATTTATAATTAGATTAATCTTGATATAAGGTCTTTATGATCTTCTCTTTAATAATCTTATACTTATCATTTTTAATATTATTAAAATAATATATTATTATAGTTAATTTATTAGTAAACTTTCTTTTATAATTATTAATATAATTAATTGAAGGATTATATTCTTTCTCCGAATTCTATTTGGAAATATAATAAAATAAGTATATTCAATAAGCAAATCGAAGATTGATTTTATTCTCAAGATTATTATTCTTAATAATTATAATTATACTTATTAAATAAATTGATTATATATTAAAAATAAATAAATAAAAAATCTTATTTACATTTCTTATTAAAGTTATAGTTATTCTTATAATAAGATTTCTTTTCCTCAAATTTCTTTTTTTTAGCAGGCTGCTTATTTTATATAATAGAAAAAGCAGTTGCTTTTTTCTCTATAAGTTAAGTAGAAAAACAAATTAGTAAAGTAAATATAAAAAAAACTATAAACAATTTATTATTATATACATATTCTCCTATTACTGAATCTATACTAATAATAATTTACCCTTACTACTATATCTTCTTTTTAAAATCGAAGGTATATTAATCAAAAGATATAAAAGAATTAATTGATTAAAAAAAGATTTAAAAAAAAGAGGAATTCAATCAATCTATATACTTCAAAGGATTTGATTGATTACTAAGCTATAAAATGATTTCCTCCATTTTATATACATCTTCCTATTACGAAAAAGAAAAACCCATATATACATCTATTTATCATACTATTATAATCAAATAATAATAATATTATTTTGTAATTACTGATTTAATAACTAAAACAAATAATTATAAAGCTTGAAGACAAGCTTTTTCGAAAAGAAAAGTAATATTATAAATTAGTATTTAATTATAATTGTAATTGCTTATATATATATATATATATATATACAATTATATATATATAATTGATATATAAGTATACTCGATAAGCGTTTTACTTCCAATTTTATAGTTATAGATTCTAAGAATAAATTATACTCTGCTCTTATAGTTCTTCTAAGGCAAAGCGTTATAATTTTAATATAAATAGAAAGTGATTGCTTTAAATTAGAACTTTTGAAAATCAAGAAATTTCGAAAATTTATTAAGACTCTATGGATTGAAATAAGCTTTATTATATATAAAGATTTAGATTAATTTGATTATTATATTAAAAATAATTTTTATAATATAATATTAATTGTTCAAGATTTTATTATATCTAACAAAGCGGTTATTTCGTTAATTACCGATTCTACCGCCATAGGGTTCTTGGGGGATAGTAGGAGAGGATTTGAAATTCGGGGGGCTGTATTCGTTTTTTGGTGGTTAATATTCGTGCGGAAATACTTCGAGTGAGGTTTACGGTTGCGGTTTGGGTATGTGTTTTGAGGATTCGCCGAGGGATGGTGATGTTGATAAGAAGTAAAGTCGAGAGATTATTGTACTTACTGAGTATATAAGTCTTATCAAAGGTAGTAAAGACTTTGTGAATGTAGAGTATCGAGATAGTAAGAAAACAATTCAATTAATAGAAAAAACTATTATTTCGAAACTTTAAATTTATTTTCATAGACCTATAGAGTTTTACTATATAAATATATATCTATAAACAATATAAATCGACTATCTAACTAGGCTTATTATTATACAAGACAATAGTATATTATAGTAGAGCGGGAATGATTGAATAATAATAGTATAAGTATGAAAATATATATATATCGAATTATATTTCTAATTGGAATTAATCTTTTTTTATAGAGAAGAGATAGGATTATATATTGAGTGATTATTAGGTATCGATTATAGGAGTAGTGATTAGATCGGTGTTTGATCTGTTTATTATTGTTCTGTTTTAAAGTATTTGTTGGTTTGAGAGAGATACGGAAGATGTGGTTTTCACTATATATAGACCTCTAAATATCTATTTATATTTAATCTAAGGAGCTAGCTAAATAAAGAAAATAGTAGACCTTATATAAATATTACTAAAAAAACTAGTTTTCTTCGCTTTCACCTAATATCTTTAATATAGTTGTTATTGTATTAAAATGAATTTTTTAAAATAAATTTCTTTAAATAAATTCTTTTATTTACACACTCGGAATTTTCTTTTATGGTTTCAAATATAATAGCTAAAAAGAAATTTGTGAAATTATAAATATCCTCCATTTACCAATTAAAATTTCTGATTTTTTATTGGTAGAATTAATTCTTTCTTTTAATTTTGTTCTATTTATTTTATTGTTTTGATATTAATCTTATTTGTATTAATTAAATCAGTAAAAGCTTAATACGGTTTTCCTTTTATTATCGTGTTGGTTGGATTAATCAGATCATCAATTTAGATTATTTCAATAATTTTTTTTTGCTTATAGAATTGATATAATATTATAATATCAATTATTAGTTTTTTTTTATTAATCATTTTTAGTTTTGTGAGTAGGTTGTATAGTAATTTGGAATCAGTATATAAAACTAATAAAATCTCCTTACCAAAAATAATACTAATTATAAAAGTGATTGTTGTATTAATATCGAATTCCTGAACTAATTTGTATAGTTTAGATGTTAAAATACTATATATAACTTTTTTATATTTAATGGATGATTAATAAATAATATTAGTATTATTGTATTTATTTATTATTATAATTATATAGTCTATCTAAAACAAATAATTTTTATTATTTGTAAAAAAGATATTAATAAAGATAATAATTTTAAATGAATCTAGATTAAGTGGTATGTATTTGAATCCTTTAACAGAGTTTTCTTTTTATTATTTGATATACTTATTTAATATTGTAATATTATTCTTATTAGGTTAAATCGTTTATATTACTATAGACAAATCGAAAGATATTTTAAATTGATATATAGTTATAATATATACTCTATAGATTTGTTATATAATATATTGTTTTTATATAAAAGTATATTTTCAAATCTTATTACGTATATTATACATATTTATAAACTCTATAGATACAAGTTATAAATTATTATATTGCTTTTTCTAATTGAAATAAATATTATTGTTTTTAAATATAAAAATAATATTATTAAATTTTAATAGATGGTTGTAAGTAAATTCCTTATAATCTTTAGTTATAAAACTAATCTACTTGAATTATTTATTTTTAGTTTATATAAATGTATTATTCTTAATAATAAGTATATTATTTATTTGAAATCCTATAATATTGAATCTAGTTTTTTTATTATTAATATATAATAAATAAGGGTTATATATAAATTGCCATATTTTAAACTTTTTATAATAATAAATATAATATATCTGGAATTAATAATTTCCTGTTTCAAAAATATTATATAATAATTTAATAATTAATAAAATCATATCAATTAATAAATCTATTTCTTTCAAAATATAACATAAAAAGTGTGATACAAATTCGAAATAGATTGAATTATGTTTGAATAATATCTTGAATATATATTTCTATGTCTGTTTTTTAAATACTTGCGGTTAATAAAACTAAAATGTATTAATACAATTGTTGGATTATTAGGGATTATATTAATACAAATATCTTATCAATATTATTATATATTTAAATAATTAATCTTGACTTATAAAATTCAATATCCATTCCCTTATTCTGATCTTATTAATAAACTACAACTGAAAATATATATATTAAAAAAAATATTTAAAAATAATATAACCTCAAATATACTCTTAATTATCAATTTGTCAATTTCTTTTTTTCTAGATTCTTTATATATAATAAAATCTTTAGGATTGATAATAAAATATTTGAAATAGTAATCCTGTATATAAACTTGAATCTGAGATATAACTACTTACAAAAAAAATATCGAATAGAAATCTGATTGTTTTTAGATAAATTCAAAAAAGATTCTTTTGAATTCATTATATATATAACCACTAAAAAAGATAATATAACTTTACCAGATTTTAGTAAAATTACCTCAAAATCAATATTATAATCAAGTTTCTTAATCTCTTTAATATATCCAATTTTTAATTACTTATAATACAACTTTATCGATATAAACCTAAACCTTATAAATTTATAAAATAAATTAAAAATACATATCTCCCCTTTCATATTAATAAATAAAAAAAATCCTTTCTATTTATTAATAATTATTTTATTACCCTCCCTCTAAATCAAAATCTTATTATTTAACAATAAATTATAAAATATAATTATAAAAAATCCATTACATATATTCAAAATCTTTCATACTTATATAAAACTATATAATCTATAAACCTCTATTATAGTTTTAGAAATCACAACAATATACTATTAAATAATAAATATTAGAGGGCTGATATCGATTATACAGGGAAATGTCCCAAAAACGAGTAATATAGATATTAAACCATCAAATCCAATAATATCGTTAATTACTTTTATAGCTATTTGGAATATAACTACCTTACAAATATCAAGTTTATAAATTTCTTTATAAATAATTTCGTAAGATTTATATAATGATATATAAAATCTCTTAATAATATTAATTGAATAATATATCTTTACAAAGACTATCTTTATCTAAATAAATATTGACATAATATATTATTGAAACTCTTTTTTAACAAAATTGATACTAGTATTATAAGTAATATACTCTAATAGACTAATATATATATTAATCTAGTATTTATAAAGTTTATTTTATATATACTTTATAGATATATTACTCAATTATTAAATAGCTTAAAAGTATATAGTTTTGTTAATAATATATAGAATTGAATTATTATTAATATAAAGTATATTAATAAATATAATATAATTAAACTCAAAATTCTTATTAAACAAAAAGAATTTGAATTTGCTAAACGATTTATTATAAATTTGATAATAATAATAAAATTTAATAAACTATTTAATTACCTCAAAGTTCTTATTATATTTAAAGTATTTAAATATCTTATAAAATTTACATATAGATAAATAATCAAATCAATAATGAATTTGTTGTAATTTAATTTCAATAAAATAATAATTATTACTATTAATAGAATAATTAATCAATTTTTTGATATTGATATTTTATAATAGAAATATATAGCTAAATTATTGATATATAGAATAAATGTTTTTAGATATAATAATAATATTATTAAAATTGTTATACTTGAATCTAAGTCTATTTATATCGGTTAAAGAAAGTAAAAACAAAAGATTGATTTTTATTATATTCCATTTTATTTTTTCAAATAAAAACTCAATGTAAAACAAATTAATAAAAGTCATTACTTCAATACTATACTGAATTATTACCTGTTTAACAATAATTATATTATACTCAATATCCTCGATCTTCTTTTATACTAAATATTAATTATATTCAATAAATAATCTTTTAGCTATATCTATATCGATTATAATACCAAAAAATATATTAGTACTATATTGCTTATTATTTATAATAAATATTTTAGCTATCAATTTATAAATGTTTATAATATTATTGAGATTAATTATTATTAAAAAATTATTACAAATATTTATAAAGGTAAAAAATATTCTAGAAACTTTTTTAGAACTGTTTATATTAATAAAATATTAATCAATAAAATGATTATTATTATTATTATTATTATTATTATTATTATTATTATTATTATTATTATTATTATTATTATTATTATTATTATTATTATTATTATTATTATTATTATTATTATTATTATTATTATTATTATTATTATTATTATTATTATTATTATTATTATTATTATTATTATTATTATCTTGATTATTTTCTTATTCAATATCAATAACAAACTGCTTATATCGTTTTGTAAAGCTCTTGTTATCAAGATTACTATATTTAATATAATAATTTGTTTTAAATCGGTTTTTTTTTTTATATATACTTATAATATCTATAGCCCTTTTTCTTATAATCAAGAAAGTAATAATTATTTTTATTCTTATTAACTAATACAAAGAAAGGTCATTGTCCAGTATATTTATTATAAGGTTTCCGAAAAAAGGAACCCAAAGATTTATTGTTATAGAAATATTGATTTATAAGAAATATTTTAAATAATGTATTTTGCTTTGAAAATATTTTTTAATAAAAATCAATAATTTGTTTAATCTAATTAATAAGCTCTATAATAATTGAACAAAGATTATATATTACAGAATAGTATTTTGAAATATTATTGTATATAAATAAGATCTTAATATAATATAATTAGAAGTTATATATATTTCTAGGAATAATATATTAAATAAAGCATAAATCTATAATTATTGTATTAAACACTTTTTGAAATTCCTTAATCAGGTTTTTCTCGATATAATTCTTGAAAATAACTCTATTCCATTTGAGAAATATATTTCACTGATATTCAAGTTTTTTGAAATTATTGATTATTATCTTATATATACCCTTATACATCTCAAAAAAATATTAAGATTAATTTAATAAAAATCTTTAATTATATCTGAGAATATAATTAGAAAGATTATTAGAATTATTTTAATTAATATAAATACCCTACAACAATATTTTGTAAATATGAAAATCTTTAACTGAAAAGAATTATTGATATCCTTATACCTGTTATTATTTTTATAGATTTTAAAAAGATTAATAAAATAACAACTCTAATTACATTAATTATCTTTCCAATAATTAGAATAATTATAATAACCCCTATTCCCATTACCCCTACCACTATCTCTACTATTACCTCTACCACCTCTACCACCATTATTATCTCAACCACCATCATTATCATCATCATCATCTAAACTATCATTATCATTAAATAATCCTACAAAAACATTAACCAATAAAATTCTAGAATCTAGTAAAAATATATTTTGTATATTCCCAGATTAAAATAAAGATTGGAATAAAGCTAATCCTTTTATTATATCACCTACAATTTTATTAGGTTTTGATAAAATTAGTTGATTAGCCATATCACCATTCTGAAATTTGAAAAATTCGGCTTATAGTCTCAGATTAAATCCAATAAAAAGATAAGTCTATTTTATTAATATAAATAGTTATATTTTATTAAACTAATATTCCAAAAATTAATTTATAATCCAATTATAATATTTATTATAATCAAATATTTCTATAAGAATGTTTTTGATATTTATATTGATATCAATATAAACTTTATAATATTACAAAATTATACAAAAGTTATATAATATCAATTTATCAATATTCTTTAATATACTTTTACAAATATAATTGAAATCGGATATAACTATATTCTAAAAAGATATATTAGTAATTCCTATATTCGAGTATACAACTATTCTAAAAAGAAAGTATTTGTTAGTCTAATACTCTATTCCCAACCTGAATATATATCCTTTATAGAACTACTTAATTTTATTAAGATTTTTTGGAAAAGAATAATTTTAAGATTTTCCTTTGAATTCTAATTCCTTTATAATTTCCTAAGCTTTTCTTTTTTCAATTGCTTTGTTAAAAGAAATATAAGGATTAGAAGGAACGGTAAGATAGGGATAAGAAAAAGCACTAATCAAATCCAGATTTTTGTAAAGGGAAATACTAAAACCTGCTTATAAAGAATCAATACTATCAATCATTATATCGATATATTCTCCTATACCAATAAATTGATTAAATGAAATTGATTTTTTATCAATATCAGGTTTTTTATTAATTTCGAGTTTCTTACCAACTTGTTTAAAACTAGTACTAATACTTACCTAGAATATTATAATAAAAGTAAAAGAAATAAAAGTAAAAAGGTATTTTGAATAAATAAGTAATTTGTAATATTATTAATTAGTATTAATTTGAAAAAGATATAAAAGATATAGTTTTTATTATATATAGATCCCTAAATATCTATTTATATTCAATCTAAAAAGTTAGCTAAATAAGGGAAATAGTAGGCCTTATATAGGCATTACTGAAAGAGCTAGTCTTCTTTGCTTTCACCTAATACCCTTAATACAATTGCCATTGTATTGAAGTGAATCCTTTGAAGTGAATTCCCTTGAATGAATTCCCTTATCCATACAGTATTCTATAGATCGAATCTCTAATTATTATATGATCTGATTTATATAGTCTATAATACCGTTTCCGTTGTACTTATATTAGTATTTCCTAAGTTATTGAAAATAAGCTTTGAAAGTAATTTATATAATATACCTTAATAAGAGCTACTAGTATTTTATTATAATATCTAAACTATATAAATTTATTAAAACTATAATATGCGAAACCTAGTATATTTACAGAGTTATATTTAATATCATAATCAATCGAATATTATATATAAAGTGAATATTATATAAAAAGTGAATATTATATAATCAATCGAATATTATATTATTATATAAGATAATAGTATATCACGGTGGAGTGGAAATAATTGAATAATAATAGTATAAAACAGAAAATGTATATATATAGAATTATATTTAATTGAAACTCTAATTTTTTCTTATAAAGAAGAAATAGGATTATATATTAGATAATTATTGAATATTAATTATAAAAACAATAATTGGATTAGGATTTGATTTGGTTATTATTGTTCTATTTTAAAGTATTTTATATATTATATTTCTAATTATTATATGATCTGATTTATATAGTTTATAATATTGTTTCCGTTATATATAAAGTAAATACTATATATAAAGTAAATATTATATATAAAGTGAATATTATATATACAGTGACCTACAAAAAATAAGGGCCGTAGCTCAAAAACACACTAAAAATAGTTATTTTTCAGTGTTTTTAAAGAGCTTCAATTCTTGATTAATTGAATATTTAGATCTCAAACTTTCAAATATGATAGAAAGTTAATAAAATTTTAATTAAAAATAGAATATTTTTAGAGATTTATTTGATCTTGATATTAGGATTTAAAATTAAAAAAATTAAGAATTCGAAAAATACGATGAATTTACTAGTAAAAATGTTACAAAACCGAACTTTTTAATTCAATCGATTTTAATTGATTATATCAAGGCGAAATGATTTATTAAAAAAAAATCATATTTTTTTATTTTTAAAGTTAATATAATTTTCTATATTATAGTAAAATTTCATTATAATAAATCTAAAGAGTTTCTAAATATATAGAAATAAAAAGGTTGAATAATGACTGTTTTTAGTGTGTTTTTGAGCTACGGCCCTTTGTCACGGGGCAGGCAGGCGGGATCAGGAATCTATATTCGATAGTACTAAGAACAGTAGGTACAGGGTGTAGACTAAGACGTAGCTCAAAGAGCTATAATACAGGATCTTCCAGCGTGAAGATATACAGAGTTTTCACTTGTAAGCTAGCCTAACAGGGCCTAGCTTATCGCTTATCGGTCACGTGTATCTACACCGTGACACCCTTTTTTTTTATCTAGTACTATAAAGTGAATATTATATATAAGGTAAATATTATATATAAAGTGAATATTATATATAAAGTGAATATTATATATAAGGTGAATATTATATATAAAGTGAATATTATATATAAAGTGAATATTATATATAAAGTGAATATTATATATAAAGTAAATATTATATATAAAGTGAATATTATATATAAAGTGAATATTACATATAAAGTGAATATTATATATAAAGTAAATATTATATATAGGAAATAAAACTATATACGCGAGATAAAACTATATATACGAGATAAAACTATTATAAAAGAGTAGAAGGTAGTAGAGTCGTAAAGTAGTCCTTTATAAATACTATAGATAAGTTACTGAAACATAGCGCCTTCAGTAGAGAAAAGAAGGAGTAGGCTCTATATAGCATATTACAAAATATACGAGAAGGTAGGTGGGAACTAATTGCTTTTTCTAAACTATACAAAAAAGACCTATAAATACTAGCTACAGAAAGAGGTCACGTGACCAGTACCAAGTTTCGCTCACACTATATACGCGAATAAAAATATATATATAAGTAAAAGTATATAAGTGAATTAAAACTATATATACGAATAAATAAATAAAAAATAAGATAATTCTTACTTTTCTTTTTCTAAAAAATATTATTATTATTCTTCTTTTTCTTTTTTATTTTTATTCTTTTTTCTTTTTATTATAAGTAATATATATTCTTATTATTCTTATTATTCTTATTATTCTTATTATTCTTATTATTCTTATTGTTCTTATTATTCTTATTATTCTTATTATTCTTATTATTCTTATTATTCTTATTATTCTTATTATTCTTATTATTCTTATTATTCTTATTATTCTTATTATTCTTATTATTCTTATTATCATCATTTTTATTTTTTTCTAATCAATTTTTATTTATTCATTAGATTATTAATAGTAGAATAGTAGAATGGTAGTTTCTTTTTATAGATTTTAATATAGATTCCAATATAGATTTTAATACAGATTCTAAAAGTTGAAAATCGAAAACGTCTAAGGCAATCGTGCCTTAGGCATACATACTCTTGCTTACAAATACACCTTCAAATGCGCCTCTAAATGAACCTCCATCAATACTTTTAATTCAATCCATTAATTCCATCATTATTATACGGCGTAACCTAAAACTAATTAGAGCTCTCGAAAGCCCTTAATTGCTTTAATCTAATTGCTTCTTTTCTAATGTTTTTATTGATTGGTTTAAGGTTGTGTGTTGGATTGAAATGCTAGTATGCTTTCCCCTTTAGTTTCGTAAGCCTACCCGGCTGGAAAAACTAAATTCCCCCTTTGCCCGGCCGGATTAACTAAGCTTCAATCAATTAAAAGTTTCGTATATTACTTATGATTAATCAGAAGGGGTTTTATAAATCTATAAATATAAAAATTGCCTGCTTATAGAAATATATAATTATGTAATAGAGTACATATTTATTTAGTTAGCTTCTACGAATCCATTATGTATAGTATATATTCTATTGAAAGCTATATACGATTTAGTTAAGTATATTAATCAAAATGATTACCTAATACGCCTAATACGTTTAGCCTGCTTTCTGCGACGGAGATGGTGATGACTGACTGTGGACAGTCCACGAGTTTAAAAAATCATACGATTGCATATTCATGAACGACTAAAGTATATAGAAGATTGGTATTCACTTTGAAGGCTCGACGCTCTATTGACTAGGCGGAGGATATAATGACCAAACTTTTCTACAAAGTCCAACGCAAACCAAAAAAAGAAACATCAAGATACATATAGTAAACCGTCTCACCACCAATCTGCCATAAACATTCTATCATTATCTATACTCTTCTATTTATATTTTGAAGAATTGCAGCAACTTCAAGTACCTCTCTTTTTCTATCCTCTTTCGCCTTTACTACCGCCTTTCCTTTCTCTTATAAACCCTTACACAATGAACAAAC
Source organism: Botrytis deweyae (assembly GCF_014898535.1). Taxonomy (NCBI): domain Eukaryota; kingdom Fungi; phylum Ascomycota; class Leotiomycetes; order Helotiales; family Sclerotiniaceae; genus Botrytis; species Botrytis deweyae. The sequence goes on from NW_024066217.1 coordinate 895,019, forward strand.
TAAATCCCTTCTTATTTTTCTCTTAAATGATACTAATAATGGATTATATTCCCTTCTCTTTGTATCTATTTATTTAACAAAAACAATCTTTATAAAAACATAAATAAAACAAATTCCATTACAAAAACAAAATACATATCTCACTTCATTCCAGTATATTTTGAACAAATAAAAAACAATAAATTTTGAAAATAATGCTAATAGTTTTTTATTCAATATACAATTAAAATATATATAAACAAAAACTTAAAATCTTACTATAAATTTGATATCAATAAAAATAAAAGGCTTAAAAACTTATTAATAATAAAATACTAATATTATAATAAAAAATTGAATTAAAAGATTTTTATAGAAATAAAAATCATAACTATATTAAAAAAAAAGTTATTTATAAATACAATATAACAAAATATTAAATAATAATAATCTAATTTTAATAAAATATCTTATTATTTTGATTCTTAAAATAAAAAAAAGTTAATTTGAAATTTTAAAATTCTATTATAAATTAACAAAAAAAATCTTTATACAAAAAAAAAACTCAAAACTTTTTATATACATTTTACTATATCTATACAATCATTTTATCAAATTTATTCTTAAAAACTTATACTTATTCTTCAATCAAAAACTTAATTTATTCTTTAAAAAAAATCATTACTATATTAAATATAATATTCATACCCCTTAATCATTTCATCAAACAATTATATATTATACAATTTAAATAATTAATATAACTAATCAAATTTTTAATAATTATTATAACTTTATTAATTCAATTTAATTAAGAATTTGTTTAATATAAAAAACTTTTTATAAATTCTTAAACTTAAATTTATTATTAAATATTCATAATATAACATATTCTAACATCAAGTTAAATAAGATAAAGATAAAAAGTACAACTATACACTTATAATATATAAAATATCAATATAGACAGATCAATCATGAGTATGATAAGGTATCAAAGGTAATGCTAATATGTACGGTCGCTATATATTTGAATGAAGGAATATAGGGCATATATATAGATTCGTAGAATTGTCATTCTAGAATCTAGAAGTGGAAGTGGAAGTGAAAGAAGTACCGGTAAACTGTATATATAATTTGTTTCTCCCGAGCGTATAGGTTAATTTACATAATCAATATTATATATACAATACAATATAAAACTGAATTTAATTTATAATATTCAAGATTTATAGATATTTCTTCTCTAAATTATTATATACTAGTTTTCAAATAGGGATTTATATTTTATAAATTATATAAAAGAGAAGGGAAGAAAAGGAAAGGAAAGAAAAGGGATTTTTGTTTGAACTTTGATTAATATGATAATATGTATAATTTGTTTAATTTCATAATTGGATTGTTGTTGTTGTTGTTGTTGTTGTTATTGTGATTTATAATGTTTGAGGATATATATGAATGTTATATGAAACTCCGGAGTGTAATTCCTCGATCTTTTTTATGTATATACATCTTGCCAACTTTCTAGTTTCGTCTATTGCGTAAGTAGTTTATGCTCCTAATCTCTTCTTCAAAAACTGCTGCAATCCTTGCACGACCTCGTCCTCTACACCACTTTTCTGCCACGTTAAACTAATGACCAATGGTCCGTCTTCGAGATTCACAACATTGCATCCGAAAGGGGCACCGAATACCATTCCGCATTGCGAAAATATCAGGCCGTTGAGTTTTAGAGAATTCTCTTCGGGGACTCTGTTCAATTTAACCACGCCCAGGTTCGATAGTTCGTAAGTTTCTGATCGCTCTGCTGACATTCCCGCGAGACAGTACGATTCCACGTCGTCAATCTCTGCAACGTTCCTCAATTGTGGGACGCCGCCTCCGGCTTCGATTCTGCTCAGATCTGTCGAGATCTCTTGGGTTATCTGTCTTCCCATCGTGGCAATCAATGCTTCTTCTTCGGGGGATTCCTCTCTCGCATGACGGATTTGGTCTAACAGTCCCGCGTCCCACGTTGTGGTTATGAAGGCTACGTGGTTTGCTACGTCACTCAGTGGGAGTTTGCTAAATTTCCGCAGCGAGTATGGCGTGCACGCTTTGAGACGCAGCTGTTCATTTGTCACGACCGCGCGCGCAAGATAGCTGGTGATCAACCCGTGCAGATAACCCGTGACGGTGATTTTCAGACGGCGACTCGTTTCTACCACTCGCTGGACTTTTTCGGGGGGAACGGCCACGAGGAGGACAAGAGATTTGTAGGATTCGATGGTGGGCATGTTGGGGAAGTTTCCTGCCCATGTTTTTTCTTCTTTCTCTTTTTCGTCTGTGAGAGGTGCTGTGGTGGGTGCGAAAGATTCGTAGCCTGGGGGACTGATTTGCATGGCGTCCTCGATGGCTATTGGTTTCCCGATGGTGTTCGGTACTATATACGGCCACTGCACACTATATTTCTCAACCGTTTCTACTGTCGCTAGTGACAATTGCTCGTGCAAAGTCCGTTGAAAAGAAGCACAGCTTAATCCATCGGCAATGGCGTGATTCACTACAAAGAGTATGTAGACCTTGCAAGTCTGATCTTCCATCTCGTGCACGAGAACCCGAAGTTTCCAGGCGGGTTTGGTTTCCTGGTCCTGGAAGAGCTGCTCGTGAGAAGCTCCTAGCTCTTCGCAAATACGCGTTTCCTGGGATGGAGCATCGCTGCTTGTATGGACCGAGGAGATGGATACGAGATCGTCCCAGGAAATTTGGGGAAGTCGTTTAAATCGGGCGGGGAGGTTGTGGCTTTTTGAGCCCGGGAGGAGACCGTAACAGAGCGAGGGGTGTTTTTCTATGGTTTTGCTTAGAGCGTGTTGGAGGCGGGAGGTTAGTTCAGGAATGGGATTGGGAGTGCTAGGTCTGAAGCTGTAGTAGGATGTTACGGCACAGGAACGGTAGAGACCTAGTTCGTGACGGACGGAGTAGTAGTTGCCGAGGAGTCCTGGGGCTGGTTAGTTGATTGGGATACTTTGACTACTTGGATGGGATTGGATGGGATTATTAATGGTGGTTTCTGGAGTCTTTCTTTTAAATTATCCGGTTTATGTTGTCCTTTTTACTCTTGAATAATATGATCTTCGAGGTGGGTTGTGTGAAGGTGATGCTAAACGTGATGGGTATATACGAGTTGGAGAATTGAAAATGAGATCGTCACGCACCTGCTGGGAAGGTATTGGTTTCCATTGTATTATAGTCCATACTAACTATTAGATGCGATGAGGTGATGTGGTATGAAGAAACGAATAACTCCCTCTCGAGGAAAGTTAAAGGTTATATACTCTAAGGTTCTCAGTATTTGATCAATAGAGTCATTGGGAATTGGATGACTCCGATGCTATTCATTCGTATTCGTGAACCTTACCGCCTTGGGCAGAACAGGGGGAAGGTTGCGGTGCATGCCATGCATTGAGATAAGATACGCACCGCACCTACCTACTAGGTAGCTAGCTAGCGATGAATCATAATTTTGGGAATGGGGTGAGTAATTGGAGAGTTTGTTGTCAGGTAATGGAATAGGATATCGAGGTAAGGTTATTTATGGATTGATGATAAAGGGCACGCAGGAATTGAATGCTTTATTATCATGTAGATGTACTAATATTATGTGTCACAGTCTCTTTGGGGTTGGTAGGAATACCTACCTATGCTTCTCGAAAGATTATCTTGTCACTTCATCCATTCCCTGTATGCTTACTAGACTGGATTGTAAGATCTTACATTCGTCTCCACGTTGTAGGTAGCGGGGAACGCGGCTAAATTTGATAGCATCACTGCTACTTAAGCGCTCAGTGGGATAGGATAATAAGCGGTTGATTGTACAATATTCAATTTGATATTTCATGATTCTCATAAGGTTATACTTCCTAGCTTTCTTATTTATTTTCGGTGGATCATGAGGAAATGTTTGAGTAGCTATTCTTGTATGCACCAATTTTTCTCTTCGTGAATCAGTTTGGTTTGGTTATGAGTTTCCTCTTCAACTTCCCATCACGCATGTTTCGAGGAGCCCATCCCGCAGCATTCGAATACCACAACCTCACAGAATCAGATGCAATTCGTCTCTTGATTATACATCCAGGTATTCCTTCTTCTCCAATCCATTGTAGTCTCGTGCATACGAGTTTGAAGGAGTGTCGATTGGATATCTATGATGGCTATACCGCACTCTCTTATGTTTGGGGCGATCCAAGGGCGAGGAAAATTGTATTTATTAATGGAAGACCATTTTCTGTAACAGTTAATTTAGCAGATGCCCTTATTCATCTTCGTGATGAAAATCGACCCCTGCGGTTATGGGCAGATGCAATATGTATTGATCAGGATAATTTGGGCGAGCGTACTCAGCAATTGGGGTTGATGAGAGAGATTTATCGGCTGGGGGGTCGGACTGTCATTTATCTTGGTGAGTCTTCGGAGGAAATAGACACGCTGTTCGATTGTATTGGGAGAGGGGGAGCAGATGCTAGGTTGTCGAGAGCGCATGGTCTTGCATTTCGTGATGTGCTCTCGCGTCCTTGGTTTACGAGAGTTTGGACGTATCAGGAATTGCTTCTTTCACGAGAAGTTGTGGTGCAGATTGGGAGGTGCAGAGTTCTGTGGCAGGATCTTTGTAGTGTGTTTTTGAATGGGGATAATGAGCTTGTTGTTAACTCGGATGTTGAGGCTGGATATTTATCATATCCACAAGAAAGATCGGATACACCGATGGTCGATGTAGGTGCGCAAGAATATGCGGCTCAGATTGATTCATCTTCGCGTATATCTTCCAAGACCGTGACTCAAGCGGATGCGTATCATCTGGAAATATTGAGGAGCATGGATGTATCGCGACGGAAGTTTCAAAGTGGTGTTACTGGTGGATCTTCTCTTCTGAGTATTCTCGCATCACGACAAGGGTCGGGAGTTTCCGATTTCAGAGACATCATCTACGGATATCTTGCTGTTGCTGAAATTCGTCCTCCGTATAGTTATGGAATATCTTCATATTTGGACCCGAAAGATTATCTGCCGGTAGTGGACTACACCAAGAGCGTAGATGAGGTTTTTGTCGATGCGGCGTTTTACATTGCTATCTCCACCGAGCCAAGACGACTCTGGGATATGCTATTTCATTCCGAAACTATGCGTCCCCATTTGAAACGAAAGGGCTTACCCAGCTGGGTACCAGATTGGACTCTCGGACGAAATGACCTGCCGAATTCTAGCTGGCCGTTTGTGGGAAGCCAGATCACGGATATTCCGGCGCCTGGAGAATTGAAAATGAGTTCTAAAGTGGGACCTTGGATCATACCCGTTGATCCCCAGATTTTAACAGTATACTGTGACTTTCAAGCTATTGCCGTCGTGACCAAGACTGCTACACCGGACTTCTCAAGTTCAAAGTTTGCCGAGCAAAAACAGATTTTGATTGATACTTTCTACGAACTTCTCGACATGTACAAAGACAGGCCAAAACTTGACGTTCGGCAGGTATGGGATCTCCAATTCAATTCCAAGCTTCGGAACCTTTACAAAAGTCTCTACGTATCATGGGAGTCTCTAGGAGTACAGGATATTTTCTGGAAGAACCCCGATCTGCGACACTATAAACTTTTCAGCAAGGTCATGCATCAGGTGTTCAAATATTGCTGCAAGCTTTCCGGAATCGGCGAACTTTCTGAAGCCAAGCTATGGCAGCTTCTTCACGGCTCTCCTATTGCTATTCTGCTTATTGCGGCGATATTTCCATCTAGCAAGAATGTCACTAGTGAAAGAGCTTTTGCGCGATTCTCTAAATCTCCCTGGCTTGTGAGTATTGGGATTGTTCCCCGCTCGACAAAAGTTGGAGATTTCGTCCTTCATTTTTATGATGGGACGGAGAATCATTCTTGTGGAGTCCTGCGACCTGTGGATGATTATAGGAATGCTCATCTCGATGAAAAAATCAGGACGAAAATTTCTGTTCAAGGATTGAATTCTGATATTTCGATGTTTCACTGTGCTTATATTGGAAAAGGGTGGATGGATAGAGGATGGGTGGAGAAAAGCCGGAATATGAAGACGTGTGGAAATAGTGATATAGATACGCATATGGATACACAAACGCACAGCAATCACGAAACCAACCCAGAAATTCCAGACAGTAAATGGAATCCCAATTGGGATCATATCTTAGACTCATCTAACACGCCCTCAGAACCCAACCCAAATCTCGACCTAGCACGAAAACCAGATGCAGATGCGACTCGGGATTTGAAGTTCCTCTCAGGCTCGGATCGAAGTCTCACCTCTCCAGAAGCATATCACAATGAACTTCGTATGCTGTCGAAACTTCGCGAGTTTATGTTGGATGAATATTATGAGCCTGTCGATTCGCTGATGAATCTCATGCGGGGATTTGATAGGGCGGTTAAAACGGCGGATTTTAATCCAGTCATGATGGTTTTGCATTGAGTGGATTTCTGGGAGGTTAGGGTCTGTATTTATTGAGATTGGAATTGTTGGTTTCTGGGGGTTGGAATGGATAATTACTGTGGTTTGTGGAAATTTGGAAATGGGAATGGAAGAATTGACGCGGATTTTGTTTCTGGATCTTTTGATGATGAGAGCTTTTAGAGACTAGGAGGATTTAGTGGGTGATTATTATAGATGTACAGAAGGTTTATACGTCAGTGTACATTGGCTGCTCGAAAGATCAAGAGAATGGTATATACTAATTGACAGTGTATTCATGACAGGAGTGCTCTCCGAGAGAACTGATAGCAACTTCATAAGAGGGCATATCATAACTCGACTTGCTAGTCACCAGTTACCTATTCGAAGTAGCATCTTTCTCCAAGTTCCGGTATGCATATATAGTGAATTCACCTATCGGAAGGATTGCTAGCACAACGGTATTGAAGAGTAAGTTTGAAGGATTTCTTAGATGAATTATGTTTGAATGATATACATTTCAGATTCTCTCTCCTTTTATCCCGCTCGATAAATTGCTTTAGAAATAGCACTCGTGAAATCATAAAAATACAAAAGAAATCTGATATCTCAAGGGATTTGATGTAAGGAAGCAGCAAGAACAACCATTTTAATCGAAATTGATACGTCCTCAGACTGAATCACAATCAAGAGGAATAGCCACGACCACCCATCCTAACCGAACTGTATTCGCATCCAGCGCAACAAATCTCACTGAACCATTTCCCACCACATCTACCGAAACCACAACAAATATACCTATAAATCCAGCAGTCGAACAATCATCTCCCACTCCAACAACAAACCCCCTCTTCACAGAAACCAGCCAAACAATGCCGCCACTCCAAACAGCACACTACCCGTGACGGTGCAATAACTGACCACACTAACTTTACTACCTCCACTCTCACTCGATACACTTGTCGAATTCGAAGTATTCGGATTCGTATTTATGAGTTGGAAATTATACAAACCACATCCTGTATCGATGGAACCTGATCCCGCGATTGAAGAACTGTTGTCACCACCTGTGGATATGTGAGTTTTGTTTTACTTACTTTCTGTTTCTTTTTCCAATTATAACATTAAAGAGGAGGAAGGAAGAGAAAACCCAAATCAAAACTTACACGCAGAGAAAAGATGATCATAAACGATTTCGCAGTCGCTTGCGGAACTATTCCCCGGACAAGTTGTGGCTGCAGATGTAAAGGCAAGCGAAACGATGGAGCTGGAGCTGGAATCTATATTGTAGTTCCTAGCCGTGGATGAGAAATTGTTGGAAGCGATTTGGGTGCAGAGTTGGGTGGTATATTTCGATAGAGAAGATATATTGAAAGAGGTTGTTGTGTTGGAATCAGTGATACATATTGGGATTGAGGTTGCGGTGATGATTGTGAAGAAAAGAGAGAGTATTAATAGGACTCGTGAAATCATTTTGAATTAGCTGCTATGATCTTCCTATTCGTAGATGATTTAAGGAAATGACTTTAGATGATTGTCGTGGTGAGAGTTTCTTTGCAGACAAATTAAAAAAAATTAATCTTAGTTTCCAGAACTATTAAATAAAAGCAACCCGAAGAACAGAAAAAACTCCAACGTCATAACTCTGATTGCTGCGGTGTAGATCTCAATACATATAACTTTTTTAATCGTGTCGTTGGCTGTAGCCATCATGGTGAATGAAGGATTGCGCCAGCTGCGGTCAGATAAGGCTGCGTGGGTGCGGCTAAGCAGGTGTGTGAATGCATGGCCACAAGATCGATTAGCTCTGTATATTTATTTATATATAGTTGTCATCTTTGACAATGCTTGATTTAGGCCCCTGACACATCCAGATACAAAACTGGAATTTCTACGTCAAATTGTTGAAAACACAATTGCGAATATCACTTATTCAGCCAAGAATGATTCCAAGACGAATGTTCAACATGTTCAGTTACTCACTGTACATCTTTAGCGGAGGCTGTAATCGAAGATCATAATTTCTATTCTTGAAGAGATCGTTTCAGAAGTATTCCTTTTAAAAGGATTTAGGATTAGTCGCGGTAAACGTACTTTTTGACTACTGGCCATAATGTTAGATCGACCCCAACTTTAGGCTCGTGCTATTCCTCCACGCTCCCGTCATTATAAGCGCCTAGTATTGCTGAATTATGAAGAGAAGCTAAATTGATACTATGATAGATATAGGAAAAGAAGCTAGAAGATGGTAACAAAATCGATATCGACATTAACAACGGAAAAATCTAAAACATATATAAAAGTAAAGAAACGATGCGATACCCCAACATTGATTCATAAAACCTCTCTATTGCAGTAAAGGATTCCAGAAAATCCCGACATCAGGTTCTCATATCCGGCCACTGTGCACAAACTAATTGTTGCACAGTTTTCATCTTCTGCGCGCAGCAGTTTTGTGAATGTTGGGATGCGCTTTAGCCTCGGTGTAGAAATTTTCATGTCTGTATCAATTATGCATTATTAAGGAAAGACGAAGGAGGATCTGACAGGACCCCACGATACTTTGTATCGGAGTACACAGTCATGCTAATATGTATATGTACTTGTTGTCGGGGGATTGTTTCGCGGCGAAGCAAAGATCCCAGACTCTGTTCCAATTTTCGATTTCAGTTTGCCTATGAAGTGCAAACGCAGCTTAAAAGGTTTGATGACCTGCAAAAGTAAATCCCCCAATTGCTAAGGTTACGACAAAACAATAGAACTAGCTTGGTTTGTAAGTACTGTACCAAAATTCCGCGTTGGAAGTTTGGTCAGTCAGATATAGAATTCCATCTCAGTATACTGATAGTGAGAAGAAAGAAAGAGTTCTTGCCATGGTGGAATTGTAGATGTTGCTTGTGGTGAGCACTCATGATCATGATCATGCAACCTTTCTACACGCCCTAAAATCTTTAGCGAATTTGATACCTCGGGAGATTCAACCGCCAACGTGATATGGTCAACAAAGCTCATGATCAACAATGCTTCCCTCGATGGCTAATCGCAGAGTATTTATGACAATTTATCTGCTTTTTGTGATTTCCTATATCTGGAATGGCTTGTGGTATCGTAGTAAGTTATTGTTGAAAGACTTATTAGTATAATAATCTACAATGCGTGACCTCGAGAACTAACCTTAACTTCCTCCGATGGTAAGGTGGATACATTGTCATCTCTGACAGCTCTCGCTGAACACAAGGATCAAAACCTCTCAATTCACGTGAGAACTAATTAGCTATGAGCAATTTCTCTTGTGTATTTCACTTGCTATAGACGAATATGTACCATATAACTGTCCGGTGTGTCTATTTTGACTAGCGCGAATCTGTAGAGCATGTAAGATCTCATGTACCCCGCCGAGCGTGCCCCGCCAAATTTCGACAATGGACGTTGACGTCAGTATATCAATCACACTATGGCAATACTTACGTAAACGCCCATTATTCGTCCAATTGTTGAAACACACTTGAACACCAGAATCACCACGCAAATATAAGGTTATTTAATAATACATCATTAAACTCCATGAGAATCCATCAAATCTATCATCAATAGTAATCCATTCGCATTTAACTCGTCGAATTTCTTGCCTTCCACTTCTCAAGAAACACTCGCTTTCTCATTGACCCTCTCTCCTTTCCTCTACCTCTTTCTTTTGACCATCTCGAGTCAAGTACAAGTGTACATCAAGAAAAACAAAAACAACAAAGATTCCAGTCAAACAGAACCATCTATTTGCTTCATACACTTTTCTAGGCGTAGACATGCGGGCGTGGAAGGATTGGTGCTGGTTTCGAAATTGCTGGTGCTTTTGTTCGTATGTCAGAGTTGTCGAGTGTTTGAGACGATACTGAAGGGATATAGGAGATTGAGCAGCTTTAGAACCGAAAGTATGGTACCGGGGCGAATGGTGATTGGTACTCAAGTGTGGTACTGGACTGGTATTGCAATGGAGATTGCGGGATAACGGAATCCGGTGCAAAGAACGAACGGTCGAGATAATTGGTGTTCGAATCATAGTCTTGATAATGCCCATATTTATTGTAATTGGCGATGGATAAGTCCTGTACACCGTTTTGTTTGTAGGAATTCTGGTATGGGATGAAGTTCGAAGGATAGTGTGGGTGACAGCTCAGAGTGCCGGAAGCTAGAAATAGTTTCTCCTAGCTTCACACTACAAAGCTGCCTCTCGATGTCAACTCTTCCGTGGCTGCTGGAGATTTCCAAATGTTTTTGGAAAGTCAATGTTATCTTTTTTTTTTTTTTGTTTTTGGTACCTCATCATTGCTCTATTCCACAGAGTACATTGAGAGGTGTTTCCCTGTTCAATTGGACTATTTGGTTAGTATTTCTATCAATGTGTTCTTTTCTTCCAAAGAATGGCCAATTATTGATTATATTCCTTAAATAATACATGGTGAATGCTTCTCGTGATTCATACTATACCTCGAATCTCTCCAAACAAGTCGAGAACCTTTTAACCATGTTCTTATATTCAACACATTGAGGTAATTTATTTTATAAGATAAGATGGCACATCCAACTCTTCATCTCTACTCTCAAACTTTCAATATACTCATCCGAAACTTTGAGATTTCATATACTACATGCGAGTGGAAGTAAACGTCCTCACGGAAAAACATACTAGACTACGTCGTTGAAAAAGTCATGCGGTCTATCGAGCGCTGTTGACACTCAGATTCATGTACATGACCTCGACTTCGAATTCCTGTTTAAAACATTTGCTTCCTAATAGCGGCATAGTGATTGATCAGTCTTCTGCCGCCTTTCGTTTTGTATCCAAAACGAAGTTTTTCATTTCTTAGCAAGGACATTGTTCTTGCTGGACTCAAATTCTGTCTCCTGTCTCGGATGTGCTTTTACCTCCATGTACCACTAGACAACAGGGTTCTTGTTTCCCCCTGAAAGTTATAGTCTGTTTGTGCCCAGGTGAGGATAGTTTCAACGTTTTGACAAAGAGGCCAAGGATATAGTCAGATTATGGTTTTTGTTTCCTGGGAAAAACTTCACAAGTCCAAGGGCATACCAAAGTTACGATCGATTGAAAAGGAGATTCAGGCAAGATGCAGTCACGTACTGATTTCTATTTTCCAGAGAAAAAACAAGCGCTTGGCGAGGTATTTGGACTGTCGTTACCTAAAGATCAGGATTTGGTTGTACTCTTCAAGAAAGCCAACGCAAGAGTACAATCAGATCAGAACTCATACCTAGAACCTAGGACTAAGAGAGCATAAAAAAAGGGATCGATTGGAGAAGTGACACTGACTGGCATCTCATCACATCAAGAGCACGATCAAGTTATCATTCATTGCAAATAAAGCATAGCCTGATCCTACCATATCGAAGAAAGAAAGCCAGATTCCGAATTATCAACAAAAAGTCCTCGAGTACTTGCAAATCTCCTCACGCCACGCACACATCCACCTTATAATCCAGTAGGTACCATAATTCATTCCACATTCACTCTCAACAACATAACTACCCCGTACTCGAAGTCTCAAGCCTTCTAATCAGAACTATCGCACCAGATTAAAATCTAACCTTTCTAAACCCCATATCCCATAATCACACGTATTGCACACCAGATCTGAAATCTTGCAAATATAAGTATGTATCTATCTTACCTAGGTACTATGTAAACCACACTCTACAGACAAGCACAAATACATACTTAGGTACATAAGCATATACCTAAACCAACCACAGCAAAAAAACAAACAATAAATAAATCAACCCCATCGCTCCGATTCCAGAATCCGAAGCGGGTCAACAAGTAACCAAGTCACCAGCTAATTAACCCTCAAAACCCCATCTCAACATACATCCTCACCTCACTCTCCACTAACTTCCCATTTTGACCTCAACCCCAACCTCAACCTCAACCCCAGATCTATTATATCATATCAAACCCCCAGAATTTTTTTTTAAAACACATCATAAATCCCTCCATCCATCCATCCATCCATCCATCCATCCATCCATCCATCCATCCATCCATCCATCCACACTCCTCCCTCCCCCCTCCACAAAGCTACCCAAACCCAAACTTGATCCATACCCACAGCTATCCATACCTAGGTAGCTACCTCCAGCTACCTAAAGCTTAATCAGCAAGTCCAAAAAATCACCAACATCACTCTCCTTCCCTTCCCTCCCCTCTCTCCCCACTATTCAACCAAGCGAGATCAAAAATCACCGGCAAAACACTTACCCGACGACACGCAAAAAAGTACCTACATAGTAGATAGATATCAATCAGACTCCCTCGAGCTCCCGTCTCCCCTCTCTTATCTCATCCTATCTACCTATCTCATCCCATCCCATCTCATCCCAAGAATTACAGTACTACCCATTTCTTTTTTCCACATTGCATATCGCATATCGTATTTCTGTTTGTTTGTTTATTTATCCCAAGGAGGTACCTACCTAGCTAGTTATTTATCTACTCGATTATTTACTTATTTATTCATTAGTTGCTTGTACCGCAATCTGGTGACATGGAGAGGTGAGATGAAGATTATTGGTTAGTATCTTATTGCCCGGGTGTGTGAGAGCGAATATGTAGGTGCTAAAATGTATGGGGGAAGTAGAGGATGTTCAATCACCTCGATCCAGCAATGTTAGAATCATGTAATGGCTCCAGCTACCAAAAGAACTTGGAATGGTGAATCGCTTCGAGTGAGGTTTGGACGCTCGCGAGGATTTGGAACAAAAAGCAGGTTGAATGCTCGCTTCGATTGGGTTATCAAAGAATAGCAATTTGAAGAGCATAACGTTGCACAGGCATAGATTGATTAATATATGTTCATTGATAATATTAGCAATGATTACCTCTGTTTGGAAATTGCTTGGATACAGCTCCTAAACGCCTTGCTGAATAGCTGGCAGCTGATCATAGTGTAATCGCCTCACTCCATTCACCCAGATGTATCGATATTTCCATGGCCTAATTCATATCTCCATCCATCCCTAACCTAGTCCATCCCAAAGTTCGTACCTGCATTAGCATAACCCATTAATCAATACGTAATAATGTGACTAAAGTGTCCCGGAACTTTATTCCGACACTTGTCACAATCCGCCCTATACCCCATACTAAAGCTCTTCTTTGTCCCCACACCGTCTAAATTTCCCATGAGCTCCCCAGTGGATCCATTCCAGTTCCGCAAGCTATGTTTTGAACGAGTATGGCCTTTCTTGTGAGGAGTCGGGATTTCTTTCTCAAATTCGGGAGAGGGAAAAGAGGGTTCGACTTCCATTTGCATATCGTTAATGCCATTGACAATGACACTAGGGCTCATTTCGCCTTCGCTAATGGGGCTGGGAAGGCGTCGACCGCGACGAAAGCGATCGATAAATGCATCATCGGTGAGATTTGGTTCGGAGAGAATAGGGTGGAGTGGTTTATCGAGTCGGGGATAGGCGGAGAAGGAGCTGTGAATTGGGGTAGGAATTCGGTTGGCTAAGCTAACAGAAGAATCTTGCTGGAACAGACCAGGAGCTAGATGCATGCCACCATCGGTCATATCGAAATCATCTGAATAAGTTGGCCCTTCTGATATTTGACTTGAAAATGAAGTTCCACTGTTATTCATTTGTTCGTCATCATGCAGTTGTGTGGCCGTTGTTAACGACGATGAGGTCCATGAATAGTGAGAATTCGTCGGCTCTGCAATGATGGGAGTTCTCTCCGAGTCCGAGTCTGCGGGAGTGATTGTGGGAGGTGCTGGCGTGCAATGACTGAGTGCAAAAGCGGGTGCAATCTGACGTTTGGCATGTGGTAAAGATCGATGCGGTAGGTTCGCTAGATGACGTTTCTAATCAAGTCATACGTTAATATTAAGATCCTGTTGGTGATCTGAAACTGAAGTGAGTGCAATGCTTACATTTCTGTGAGCACCAAAGCCTGAAGTGCTTAGTTCATCCTCATCATCTCTTTCGCGCTTCCTACTCGGCCACTGTGGTACGAACATGTTGATAAATCTTCCACGAGGTTGTCTGATGGAGGTAAAAGGTATTGATGTGTGTTATTGTGTAGGGCAGATAGATAGTTAAGAAGGAGGTGGCAAGGCTGGAGAGGATTCAGCCGCACCAAGGAAGGGCTGTATTTAAACAAGTGACAATCGATGGACGTTCAAGACATTTGAATGAAGATGCAGGAACGTGATGGTAACTCTGAGAAGAGTCGGTCAAAGGCCTTTTCAAATCAATTGTAAATACTGCAGTATAAACCCAAGTGGAAGTAAGTCATTGGTACCTAATTGGGAATTAGCTGACAGGGCTAGATAGGTCGCATCGTAAAATAGTTGGTGAGTTTCATAAATGCTTCATCGTGTACTTGGATGTTTTGAGATTCTTCTAGGCTCACCAGGACACCAATAAATTTCTGGGGAAACCTCTTTTTACTGTATGGAAATTGATAAGGCTAGACTCTTTTGGGTTTAGATCACTGATAATCCGAATCAACAGACAAGGCTGAAAGATTCCAACGTTAGAGCTCTTACGGAGTAAGGTACAGGTATCGTTATCAGGGTTCACCAGTTCGATCGACAGTACCGGTAGATCTTCTTATCAATTCTGTCTCTTTCAAGATGGCTCTCTCGTCCGACAAGATTTCCTAACGTTGGGAGTCATGGTTATATCTGTCAATGCTTATGCTATGCTGATAATAAATACCTAGGTAGGTCGCCTTTATTGTTATTCACAATGGGACGAAATTCAACAGATCATTCTCTCCATTCTAGCTCAGACAAGAATGTGCAGACGATCGCCTGTGTGTGCGATTTCAGATGAGAGTGTACAAAGACTTTCTTACTGTATCTTCCAGCCATGTCGAGGAGAGAGGGAGAAGGAGAGGGAGAGAGTTCGAGAGAGAGAGTTCGAGAGAGAGGGAGAGTCCACATACTATATCGTCTGCAATTACCCATCTAATAGCTATAGGCACCATCAACAATAGAAATCCGGCCTTGAGATGCGTGAATTTCCACAACCAGTCAAACCGGCCATGAGAGCATTATTAGACTCCCATAAGCAACATCAGCTTATTTTGTCCAACCTGGGTCTGTCCTGAAGATATAAACCTTCGTAAACGGGCATATTGTGGAGAGAGCGAATAATAACGCCGTGAGCATTTCAATTGATATACGAATGCCCGTCTACACACAACCTATACACAGGATGAATTGCAAGAAATTCAATTTGAAGTTTTGATGCAAACATGTCAACAAATTAAACATTGACTCTATCTCGACACATCAGATGGATACTTGCTTTAGACATCTGACAATCTGACATGTTCACGGAATGCGACGCGCAGACCTATAAACAAACCCTTAGTTCTACTAGAATAATCATTCAAGCCCTTTGATCAAATCCGAGCTTTCTTCTTGGCTGAAGATGTCACTGCATATCTACTAATAATCATCGGACAACACCCACACTTTCATTTGTCAATTTAGTCCGAGCGTTAACCTACCACTTTATGAACTTTTTCCAGATCCACCTATAATTTTTGACCTTGACTCACTTTACACAACAGCTCGACAACGAAGCAACTCGAGACAATCTCACACAAAAGAATAACAACAACTGTATTACCATTGATTTAAGAAGTCAAGTCAGCGTCAGACAAGATCTATAAGATCCCCCATCATATCTCCCCTACTTGAAATCATATTCATATCTCAAACAAGATGCCTCAACTTGACTTCGAACCCCTCGTCACTGACGACACTCGAAGTATGACCCCGCCAAAAAATCAATTTCCTTCCCTTTCTTCAAATATAAATACTGATCTTCTTACCAATCTTGTAGTTCTGGGTCAAGACCCTTTGATTCCTCCTCAATTACTTGTTTCCGAAATCCCCATCACAAATGATTCTCTCAAGACCGTTGTGCAAGGTCGTAAAGATGCCGTCGAGATTATTATGGGTAGAAATGACCGCCTCTTGGTTGTCGTCGGTCCTTGTTCCCTTCATGACCCCAGCACCGCTATCGAGTACGCAAAAAGACTGAAGGATCTTTCCGATAAATTGTCGAGCGATCTTTGCATTATCATGCGTGCCTACCTCGAGAAGCCCCGCACAACTGTCGGGTGGAAAGGTTTGATCAACGACCCGGATATTGACGAGTCTTTCAAGATCAACAAGGGTTTAAGAATTAGTCGTCAACTCTTCTGCGATCTCACCAGCACCGGCATGCCCATTGCAACTGAAATGCTCGATACCATCTCCCCTCAATTTCTCGCAGATTTGATCTCCCTCGGTGCCATTGGTGCAAGAACCACCGAATCCCAATTGCATCGTGAGCTTGCATCAGGTCTCTCTTTCCCAGTTGGATTCAAGAACGGTACCGATGGAAGCTTGACTGTTGCAATTGATGCCATTGGATCTGCAGCTGCCAAACATCACTTCATGGGTGTTACAAAACAGGGTCTTGCTGCTATCACCAGAACTAGTGGCAACGAGCACGGATTCGTTATCTTGCGCGGTGGTACCAAGGGTACCAACTTCGATGCCGAGAACGTCAAGCTCACCAAGGATACTTTGACCAAGAAGAACCAAAAGCAAGCGATCATGATTGATTGCTCTCACGGTATGTCTATTCTACACAATCTCACATGACAAATTATCTAATAAACCTTCTAGGAAACTCAAACAAGGACCACCGAAACCAACCCAAGGTAGCCCAAGTTGTCGGCGACCAACTCCGTGCTGGCGAAAGATCCATCATCGGCGTCATGATCGAGTCCAACATCAACGAAGGCAACCAAAAAGTTCCTGCCGAGGGACCATCTGGTCTCAAGAAGGGTGTCAGCATCACCGATGCTTGTATCAACTGGGAATCTACCGTCGAAACTCTCGAGCAGCTTGCCGATGCTGTCCGAGAACGCCGCAAGCATTCTTCTGCTTAGATTTACGGGGGTATATGTTTGGACGAATAAAAAGTGCTCGGTTAAAAATTTTCTTGGGAAAATATGCGAAGTATGGCGTATAATGGAGTTTTTACTGCTCGTCACGATTTGTGAATTGGTTCTTCTGGACATGTTGTGGATCTTGAGAGCTCTGATATCAAGAAGAAAAAAAGACCATATTCCTTTTGACAAAAAGTTTCTTTGCATCATGCTATTTTTCATCTCTGGCAGTTACTGGGGGTATCTCATTTTTGGGTTGATTCCCATAAAAATGGTCCTGGATATTCAACTTCATCCTTTACGAATTTAAAATTCACCAAAAGCAAAGAAGACTGATCTTGATTCTAGATATGGCGATGATAATTGCGTGAGAGCAGCCAGCACATGAATTGAAAAGCATTGAAATCGAACAACTAATAACGCCTTCGCTTATCCAAGTCATGCATGCAATACCCTTTTTTGATGACTATGTGCGTGTATGAGTAATACGTAAACCAAATAGGGCCAAGATGAGATTACAGTAGACATTCAAAGTCTACTACTTTTGTCCGAATCCTTGATCGCTACAACATCCTCCGCCTTCTCAACAGCACCGCTCTCCTCTGCCGGCGGCATCGGAGCAACTTCATCCACAACCCCCTTGACCACTCTCATATTCACAAACCCTTCATCAGGACTTGCCCATGCAAAATCGCGATACTCCCCAAGGATTTCCCTAACCCCTTTCGCTAACGCTTCCGTTTCTTCTCTCCTCTTCAAACTCCATTGCTTCTCCGCTTCCGTGACTTTTCGTCCGGGTATATCGATCCCGTCCAAGATACTGTTCCACACTCGTAGAGTCTCCTCAAACTCTCCTATATTGCTCACACCCATGAGGGATACCCCGATAGGTTCCGAGCCGACTTTACCATCGAGAGCCCAGCGTTCAAGACCCCACCGTATAGCCACCACTTCCAATCTCTCCCCTCGTTCTTCCACCCATCGCGCCGCCTTCTGAACTCGAGAACGGAGCTCCTTGGGCGCGGGATGCCAATCCTCCTTCCCGGGCACTGGGACCCCGGAGCTGCGTAGAAGCCCCATGCCCAGGACCGAAGCACTGGGCACACAATCCACGCCTGCTTTGCGGAGACGCTCAAGCCCGCTGGTATATAGAGAGTGATTCTGGATCGTGAAGTTTGCATAGCTCATGACGCAATCGAGAGGTTTACCCGTCTCGCGCAAAACCATTTCGGCGGTGGAACACAGAAGCGGGACGGGATATCCTGATACTCCAATGTAGTGGATTATGCCTTGAGCCTGGAGCTCGCGCAGACAGTTTATGGCCTCGAGGACTTCCGAGGGAGAAACGAATTCGACGTCGTGGAGATAGACAACATCGAGGTAGGATGTGTGGAGACGGGCGAGAGAGCGGGAAATGGAATATTTGATCCATGCGGGAGAGTAGTCGAATTCAGAAGCGGCGATGCGACCGCATTTTGTTATGAGGTAATAGCTAGAGCGGGGGTGATTGGCGAGGATTTGTGGTTGTTGGAGGGCGCGACCTACAGATGAGTTAGAACATGGGCTTGTGGAGATTGAGTGAAGGGGGAAAATCGAAAGAAAGAGAGAATATATCCTCACCTAGAATTTCTTCAGAGGGACCATAGTATGGAGATGTATCGAAGGCATTTACGCCCGATTCTAATGCTCTCTGCACAATAGCATTTGCAGGGACTGCGAAGGGATCGGCATTATATTGAATATTGAAAGTTCCGGTGCCGCAGATGAGAGGTGGAAGAAGAGTTGAAAGTGGCGGGCGAGTTGTCATATTGTATATGGGTAACCCGAATGTAGCCGTGCAGTGTTGTTGAATGGTCTTTGAAGACTACTCTATGTTCGAGCGATTTGAAAATGGACCGTAAAAAAAGAAAGTATGTAAGTTTGAAAGGAAGGAAGAATGTAGCTGGGAGAAGAAGTAAAATAAAATGAGGAAAGAAAGAAAGAAAGAAAGAATGATTTCCGTTAGTCACCTTTTTGTGAGAATTGTCAATGTGCTGCCACGGTCGTTTGAATGATTGTGAGAGATCAAAAATGTATTGGAGGCTTGTAGGAAGACGTTATAGTGGGGTTAGATGGTTTTATCCCTCCTTCTGAATTCGTACTACCCCTCTTGGCAGATTTCGATGGAAGGAATGTCACAAATTGACCTATTAGGATGGTTCAAAGGTATTGAATGAATTCAGCCTGAATGTATCTGAGATTTGAATTATCCTAAATAAATTTGACTTTATCACCCATTCTTAGCAGAAATGTCAATGCAAATTGTAAGATCACCTGTGACCCCTCGATCTCTCAATTAACCTTAGTGAAGCGAAGTCAGTTTTGCTGGGTGTTTTCCGCTAGGTAGGCTCGGTAGGCTCGGTAGGCTGAGGTAGGACACCATTGATAAGGTCTTCCCAGCCACAATACTACAAGGGCGTAGGTATTCCAATTCGATCGATCTTCACGATGAAGGCCATCTTTCTTTTCTGTCTCAACTGGCATCATCTCAACTCATCGGGTTTCATCTTGCAAGTAGAAACTTACGCGCGTGTGTAAGAGAATTTGGAGGGGAAAAAAGAGGAGACGAGACGAAACGAGACACATGATCTCGAAGAGAAAAAAGTTCATGCGAACGATGCATCTGATCTCGCTGGTATCTTCCAAGACCGACCCTGTTGATCTTTCGATTATTCAGAGCCAACCGAGCCAACCTGGAACTTTCGATTCTACAGAGTAAGGTTACGTGGACGTTCTAATAAGTTCTGGGTTCTAACTTCATAATCCGAACACTCCGATTATCGACCGACTCAATGGCAGGTCGCGCGATTAGGCGATGGATGACTGGATCTCTCAACAGTCAACACTCAATCTTAGTGGGGTGAGGAGCCCTAAAACATGGTGAGAAATCTAGAATCATGGGAAAAATCATCTCATGTGTTCTATGTCAATGTTCGATGTCAGCTTTACTTTCGTGTTTGTCCGTCGCCTTATTATCATCATAGTCATTCATCCATCATTGGTGTTAATGGCGCGGTGGAGATCTTGTATCTGTATTCGGGTGCATTGCATGATTAATCTTCTGTTCCAATCATGCAGACTCGAAAAGTTGATCTATGCAATCTCAAAGGTTCGGTCGATATGCATATGAACAACGGTTCATCGAGAGCATTCGATAGCCTGTTGAAACTTGGCGAATCCCAAATACCTGGGACTGTGATTATACCAAGGATAAAGTACCTAATGTATGTAAAGCACAAAGCCTCCTCTGCCCCTCAATTTGTTTATTGAAGGAAGGACATCGTGTCAAAGTCGTCTCGAAAAAGAAATGCTTCAAATGTACTGAAAAGTGGATGGTATTAAGGATTCATTGGTATACATGGCAGAAAGAAGTTTGCGGAGGGAGCATCTCTCTCCAAGACTGGACTGGTACTGATATTCCCAACACAATGGAAGAAAAGTACAGTGAATCAATCCCGTCTCCAAAATTGGGACAGGAGCAGTTTGACAATAATACAGTCAGTAAGTATCGTACATGACAGGCAGATCTCAAGTCAGGCACAATAGTCCCGATTCAGAAATTGCACTAATTACCTAACCTCGGATTGACACTTCATCCACGCCAGAGTAAGGTACGACCCGAAGGATTAGATTCTAGATCAGGATCAACGGACGGATCTTTACCTGCCTGACCTTGACCTAATATTCCACGCTCAATTTTCTAGTACCGATATTGTCCAAGTGCGGTACTAATAAGTCAATTCGAATGGAAATGTCCATCTAGCGAAAGTCAAATTGGGACTAAAATTTGAATTTGAGAAAAATAACAGAAAAAGAAGAAGAAAAGAAAGGGAAGGAAAGGAAACATAGAGTTGGTAATGAGGAACTCCATACATAGGTTCCTCCTATCCACTCATTAGCATGTACGATGTAGATGGGATTGAAATGATGATGAAGACCAGACAGTGGCAGACAGTGGCAGACACATGGAACCTGGGTAGGTATAACTCCGTATGTTATGATTGCATGGATAATGTGATGGCTTGTTCCCTTTTCCCTGATGGATCATGGATGGCTGAAAACGGGCGCATTTGACGTGAACGCTTGGGAATTATAATAACTGAGTACCGGAATGTCCCTGTCTTGGTATAGACATAGACACAGACACAGACACAGACACAGACACAGACACAGATAGAGATAGAGATAGAGATACTTTGTAGAGATGTGTGTTTATACAGATATGCGTTGCTAGATATTGATGCAATTGAAAACTATATACGAGTAACCTCGGAATATCTAGTAGATAGATGGTCATATTCAATTGAATCTCTCAGTCCTGCCCTGCCCTGACTGCTTCTTCCGTCTCCGACTCCTCTACGACTCCTCGACGGACTAATAATTCATTTGTACCTCCAGCTGCTTTCACTCGGTCGGAAAGAGCGGCCTTACGAAGCACAACCAACCCATTTTTATAACCTTTTGCCTATCATATCATAGGTTATGGAATCCGTCTGGCCACGACTAGTCAATATATTGATTGATTGAATAGCTGAAAGCTACCCAGGTATGGATGGATTGCCAATCTTGAACACAATTCTTTATTAATTCTTCAATTCTTCAATTCTTCAATTCATCTATTCTCCAATCCCTCAATACTCTCCTTGCACTCTCAACATCACTCTCCTCAACACGACTTTCCAAGAGAGAATCCCCCCTTCCAACTTTCTCCTGCATTGATTGATTGCATTGTTACATTAAGGCTTTGTCCATCTCTACCTCTGCCGTCATAACACTCCTAGAAATTTAACTTTGGTCTTCTCTTACCCACTATTCCATCATAAAATTCAGGAGATCTACAATCTCGTAGGGATATATCGTAGGCATCTTGACGATTAGCTACAGGAATACGAGTATAAGAAAGAAAGCCACTCCGCCAATCTTTCTTCCGGTCCCCTTCATTTACAAGTTATCTAATTAGTTCTTCTACCTCCGCAAAAACATTCATCATCTGGTCAAGAAGAGGAATATCACAAGCTTGACCCAGACGACTTTTCCTTATCACAAAGGTCGCAGCTGATTGTATCTTCTCACCCCTCTTGTCAACAACAAAAAGGGAACCCGACTCGTCTTTATCTGAATTTGGCTCGTGTGATCCAG
This sequence comes from Botrytis deweyae, assembly GCF_014898535.1. NCBI lineage: Eukaryota > Fungi > Ascomycota > Leotiomycetes > Helotiales > Sclerotiniaceae > Botrytis > Botrytis deweyae. Next base: position 917,595 of record NW_024066217.1, read on the forward strand.
ATTGGGAGTGGACCTCTACTGTGGCTCAGGCGATATAATAAACCTTACAATCACAACTCCCCACGCTTGCCGAGAACCTGCATAAATTCACAACATTCACTCAATCTCAAGAAGTTGGCAGCGCATGCCAACTCGAGACTTTCTCTTGGATATAGTTCTTATCAACCCCAATCCTCGATGAACAGTTGATTCCTACTTCTGCGGACATTGCGACTGCAAAATGGGTCAGCACCAGTCGCGGGACGACTCGCATGGCGGGGATAGACATCGACATCATGGCGCCGGTACGAATGGGCCAACTTCTCCATCCGACCACGATCCATATTCTTCTCGTACTGGCAGAGGCAGCAGGCGGAATCTAGTAGCAGCTATTGTGGGAGGCGGATCAAACAACGAAGTACCGGAGAGGAAGGAGACGGCGGCCGAGCGACAAATGAGGAGACTCGAGAGGGAGAGGGTTGCAAGAGTAGAAGAGCGAGAGAGAAGCATTAGGGAGGAGCATGTAGATGGTGGATATTTGGTTACAATGGGCGTCTACACTGGCCCAGAAGATTTCAACAAGGCAATAGTAAGACAGTTGATGGTATGTTAAAGATTATGAGATTTGATGCCTAGTCATTATGCTGACATGTACGAGATTGAGCGGCGAGTTGCACCTTTTTGGAGGGGGCTAGATGATTACGAGAGTGATTGGACCGAGCATCAGTTGGTCGCTGCAGGGCGAGGCCTTCCCATTCCAGCCGCTGATGAAATACCTTCCGAAGACAGTGGCAGGCCTCATTCTTCCAATTCCGCGAATGCACCAAACTCGAATCTACATAATTTGACTGTGCCAATAGCTTCACGAAGCCAATCTGCTTCATACGACACCTCTGTTGGCCGCTCACCGTCACACTCATCTTTCAACACGTCATCTCCGGCATCGCCCCTGAATGCACCTGCCACTTCTACCTCTTTACTCCGACCTCGAGCTAAAACGTTAGGCCTAAAATCTTCGTCGAAGGAAACCTCGGCATCGGATTCGGGACCGCGTGAGATTCAATTGCCCAGAGATTCCCAAGTAAATGGTCAAGCTATCGAGGCTTTTCTGTACAAAGACGCTGTTGAATGCTCAATATGCTTGATATTTTACCCCCCTTATCTAAATAGGACTCGATGTTGCGACCAAAGTATTTGCTCGGAATGCTTTGTACAAATTAAGAGACCAGATCCGCATACGCCAGAACACCACGGTCCACCACAACCCGCGCCCGATCAAGCCGAAGATACAGAAATGCTGGTCTCGGAACCTGCCGCGTGTCCTTACTGTCAGCGACCCGAATTTGGCGTGACATACGAACCACCGCCTTTCCGCCGTGGACTTGTTTATGCAAAGCCACCTCCAGAACTGGCCAACTTCTCTTCGGCCATGTCATCGTCGTCATCGATCAGTTCACCGCCTATAACAAGTCCGGGGCTTGCACCAAGAGGCGACAACAGGCGCCGGGCCACTTCATTGTCAGCTAATGATTCAAATGTCATTACGACTGACCGCATCAGACCGGACTGGTCGGCAAAGCTTGAAGCTGCTAATCTGCGAAAGGCCAAGAAGAACGCCGCCGCTTCGGCACTACACGCAGCTGCCTATGTACTTCCCGGAACCTCGGAAAACCGCAGCTATGTTTTCGGACGAAGTCGCTTCGGTAGAAACCGCAACGATCCTGACAATAGTGGATCTGCCACTCCTTTGAACCGCGATACCAGTTCCAGGACTGCAGCTGAGTCGTCTGGTCAAGCGCGTAGGGAAGGTCGAGACTCTAATCTTGCTCGAAGAACGAGAGACGTCGAGGACATGATGATGGCTGAGGCGATTAGACTCAGTATTGTGGCGGAAGAGGAACGACAGAAGAAGGCCGACAAAGAAGCCGCCAAGGAGGCTGCAAAAAATGCGAAGAAGCAGGCCAAAGAAGAGAAAAAGAAAGAGAAAAAGGAGAGAAAATCTATCTACGGCACTAACGGACATTCGGCTAGTTCGAGTATGCTGAATCTAGGTAACAGTCTAGCTGCTACTTTTACTGGGCGGAGGAGAGGTGATAGTGCCGCAAGCAATTTGGCTATAGAAGTGACACCCGAAGAAGTCGAGGAGCCCCCACAAGGAAAAGGAAAAGGTGTAGCTCGCCCTTATTTAGGTAACGACGGAAGTGCCACGGACAATGGACTTCTTGGTGCCCAGCATTCAGATCCTTCGACGAGTTGTAGCTTGTTAGAGTCTCATCAGTCTATTCCTTCACCTACAAGCCCTGACAAGCCGTCTCACTTACGACAAATGAGTACCGCATCTAGCGCTTCATCTTCAATGGCCGAGTCAGGTAACGGTACCAATCCTCAAGGCTCTTCTACAAGTATCGAAAGTCCTGGTGCTACAGAGACAAATGAGGGAAACGAAGATGGCGATTCAGGAGCTGAGTCTATGTTCAATTTCCGGAGCATAACGGCTATGATTGAAAAAGAGAATGACAACGAGAAGACGCTCAATGCGGTCCATGTCGAAAACGCACGTGAAGCATCGGGCTCTAGACGCGGAAGCCCTGATGAAACCGCTGCTCAAGACATGGATGTAAGCATGGAAACGTTACGACCTCGAAATTTTCTCCAGAAAACAGAGCCCAACCACCAAGCTCCAATGGGGCTCCAGATGCCAGACACGAAAATCGATACCAGTATTGTCACACCCCAGCTTACGCTTACACCGGATACTCCGGCTCTCATGAGTTCATCAGAGGAGAATGGGAAACAACTAGGATCAAATTTACAAAACCAATCCAACAACGAAATAACTCAGTAAAGAGAGAAGTAAATTGATAGGGGGCGAGATTGTTCATGATGAGATGATACAATGTAATGCGATGCATGAATAATTAGCGAAGTCGAATTGACACAGCGATGTATTTCTTTTCTGCACACTAGCTAGTACACATGACCTACATGTATGTACATAGCGGTACTTTTTTTTTCAACTAGCGAGATTGTGGATGGATGGAGTGGAGAGGAATCTGAGAGGTGATATATTACAACTGTTTATAGGCGTAATTGGCGATGGATTCGTTTATTCAGGAACCGACACAGTATACTTCTATAGTGTGCAGCCAAAATTCACGGGGCTTGTAGGTATGGGTATTTGATCGGACTCATGGTGCAGGAAGGCTGATTTTTCGGAATGGGATTGGGGATGGGATGTGCTTGTGAGGAGGGGGATTATGGGCTCCTTAGTTATGGATAGACTCAAATTATATTATACAGTTAAATAATCAGATGGGGATTGTTTGTAATATTGAGGCGCCAAGGCGCAATGTGTGGTCTAGAGAAGACTGATAAGTTCTATTGCGTCGACCAATTCTTCTGAGAATGCCCGAGATAGAAGTTTCTGGGATGATTTTCTTGACTTTCATGTACGAATCATTAGCTACGTAGAGTCCGAATTGGGAGATCTTCTTCCCATTTTCTTGAACAACGTTCCTATATGCAGCTCAGTACCTACCTCTCCATGGGTAAGCCGAAATGTGAGGATGTTCTCTTAGCGGTGTTCCTATCCACTGTTGCTTCAACGTGATAGACTTCTTTGCGAAGTTAAGTTCCACGTTGAGATGAATGGGAGACCATACCAGACCTATATTAGAAGGCATGTGCCCCGCCCCCGCAACGTGAGGTTCTCCCCCCCACTATAATTGGGTTTGTTCGAGCGTTTGTATTCACTATTTTGTGATGTGCACAAAAATGGTGTTTCCATGGTTGGAATGAGTTGTTTGTTTTTTGAGTAATTGGATACGTAATTCTGATTGCGGCATTTCATCGTTGGCGAATATTCTTGGCTTTTCTCTTCTTGAAGACGACTCCTGACGCTGCAGGCTCGCTGTTCTGCTCTGTGGCTTCCGGGATCTGCTTTATATCGATTTCGACATCTTCCTGTGTTTCGGGTTTCACAACCGGTTCCTCCTTTTTGCTATTCGCTAGAGGCTCCACATCTTCTTCGGGCTTCTTCTCTATCTTTATATTGACACCGTCGTTTGTTTCGGGCTTCACATCGGGACCCTTGCCTTTACTGCTATGACTCAACAAAGCATCTAAATCATCGTCGTTATTCTCGGTAGGATATGTGCGGATCGCTGTGCCCCATCTCCTCTTCTTCGCCTCTTTCGCCTCCTCATCTTCATCCTCGGCTTCTCTTTTCCGAACCCCCAACGCAAGCGCATCAGGTTTCGTCTCCCCACTCCCATCATCAATAACACGCTCCGAAGTAACTTGCCACTCGCCGGCCATAGCCAAATCCGATCTAAATTCATCCGGAACGCTCACGCCCAGCTCCGCCAGTTGCGCCAATTGTTGTTTTCGCTGCGCGGCCGTCGCGGGAGGTTTCGGCGTCGAGGAACTAGGGCGCGACGCTTGTGAGGAACTTCCTGCGTCGCCGCTTCCACTCACAATGCCGTTTAGACGGGCGATTTCATTTTTGGCGCGGTCTTTTTCCCGCTCGTCTTTTTCGTGGCCGCGGTGGAGATCGCGCAGGAATCGCTTGAGATTGCCTTGATGGCGCGGACTGGCTTCGTGGTTTGTTTTCTCGAGCTTGGTATCTTTGACATATTGCTTGCAGTGCTTGCACCAGTAACTAGGCTAGGAAAGTGTTAGAATGATTGTAGGTTGGGAGTAGATCTTGAAAGTTACCGTTGATTTCCAGTATTCGGACATCCTTTCGGGAAGATCTGAATTAGTTAATGAGGTTGAAACTATAATTGGTGAAGCCGCGGTTCAAGGAATTGTATATCGTTAAGTTTGAGAGAGGTTAATGTATCAAATGTGCAGGAACACTCGTAGCAAGTTAATCGGTAGTAGAAAGCGAGAGCTCGGATGGAGCTTATCAGCGCGGAGACGCGGCCGCTAGTCTTTAATTTCTCGGACCAGCTCCGCCATGCATCTTATGATGTCGAAAGGTCATTACGAAAGACAGCTATCGCCCCCATACATATACACAAATCGAAACGATGTCTCTAGAGGCAACCTATCGCATGGCCATGAGTGCGCCGGGATTATCTCATAGTCTCTCGGCCTCTCTACCAAAAATCACATCTCGAGTTCTATTTCCTAGAGCTCAAACCATTCTCTCTCAAAGATACACACAACAGCAACGACAACTCCATGCTTCTTCTAGAATAAGAGCGCCGAATAGCGGATTGATGGGAATTAATAACTCGAATATACCGACTTCATATTTTCAGCGACCTTCCTTACCCGCGAATACCATTATTCGATTCGTTCCCCAACAAACAGCATGGATCGTAGAACGGATGGGAAAGTTCAACCGTATATTGGAACCTGGTCTCGCCATTTTATTGCCAATAATAGATAAGATAGCATATGTCAAGAGTTTGAAGGAGTCTGCGATTGAGATTCCTAGCCAAAGCGCGATCACCACCGACAACGTTACTTTGGAGCTTGATGGTGTGCTTTATACTCGAGTCTTTGATGCCTATAAGGCTAGGTAATCTACCTTGTGCTCTTAGCTAGGGAATACACTAACATATCTCAAGTTATGGAGTCGAGGATGCAGAATATGCTATCTCTCAACTAGCACAAACAACGATGCGTTCGGAAATTGGACAACTTACCCTCGATCAAGTCCTCAAGGAGCGCGCCGCCTTGAACACCAACATCACAGCCGCTATTAATGAAGCTGCACAGGAATGGGGTGTAATTTGCTTGCGTTACGAAATTAGGGATATTCACACACCGGAAGGAGTTATGGAAGCTATGCACAGACAAGTTACTGCTGAGCGTAGCAAACGTGCAGAAATTCTCGATTCCGAAGGTCAAAGACAAAGCGCTATCAATATCGCAGAGGGACGAAAGCAAAGTGTGATCTTGGCATCCGAGGCATTGAGAAGTGAACAAATCAATATGGCAAGTGGTGAGGCCGAAGCTATCTTGTTAAAAGCAAAAGCCACAGCTGCAGGTATCGAGGCAGTAGCTCAGGCAATTGCTTCGGGAGAGGAATCAGCTCAAGGGGCTGTTAGTCTCAGTGTAGCTGAAAAGTACGTTGAAGCATTTGGCAAGCTCGCTAAAGAGGGTACGGCCGTTGTTGTCCCTGGAAATGTGGGGGATATCGGAAGCATGATTGCTAGCGCCATGGCAGTATACGGAAAAGTTGGTGATGCTCAAGCGAAAACCATGGCCGCAAAGGTCTTGAAGGGACAGAAGAGCGCCGAACAGACGAGTACAGAAAACGAGTCCCCAAATGATGAGATGAAGAGAAGCATGCTTGCGTCTTTTGAGAACGCCACCAGAAAGTAAACTTACGATATAACATGACATGAGAAAAAACGATGTGCTAAAAGGCAATCGAGAACAAGGACCAGGAAAGTAGGAGGGGAGTGGAATGTATGACTATCAGCGATATGCGTTTATGAGCGAGCCACTGTATATTGTATTTATTATGGCGGGGTCAGATGCTGCTGACAAAAAATCCCTTTTACCTACCCAAGCATTGAAGAGGTAGTCTTTGCAACTCAAACAAACTCAAAATACTCTCAACCACAAAATAAAACTTATTTGAAATCTATAATTTTGGACTTTCGATATGGAATGACGACAGCGAAGAAAAAAACAGGTTCTAATTCAAGCTAAAGATGTATACTCGAATGCAATCTAAGGAGTAACTAAAAGCACCAACGCCATGTTTCTAATGCTGCTCTGACATGCATTCCCAAATTTCATCTCAAAAAATTTCAGAACATCAATTTTATCTTTCATCAAAGCCCAAACTCCATCCCCACCTCCTCTAATGCTTTCCCAATCCACTCCAAGACCTCCTGATCCCTCGCTGCCGCTCCCATAGCCTTCACGAACAACGGATATAAGCGATGTAAATGTTTTTTGCCTTCACTCTCCACACCCGGTGTATCCGGGATTGCCTCACTTTCACACTTCAACCCGACAAGCTTCTTGAGGATGTATAAGAGTTCTTTGCGTTGGGACAATGGTTGCGGCATGCGACCGCGCAGTGGTTGATCAGCAATATATGCGCGAAGAGTGAGGCCTGATCTGAGTATTAAGTATGGCGCAGCTGCTTGAGCAAGATTGATGCGGGACACAGAGCCATCGTTGAGAGTGACAAGAGAGATAAGTTCATCGAAACAAACGTAGCTCATTTTTGCACGGGGCGAGGGGATGGGATCAACAGTGCGACCTTTGCGGGGATGATATAAGGTGGCTAGTAGTTCCTGACCGGGCTGCGGGAGCTCGCTGGGCTGTACAGGGTGGATGATGGACATGTGGAAGAGTGATTCAGTGTAAGTGCGACGAATTCGATCTGGGATGACTTCGGAGCCCAGCGCGGGCGTAATGAGCTCGCGCAAGGTTAGGAATGATGCGATGTCGAAATCCTGGTCATCCTTGATATCGGCTAATTTCGCAGCAGCATCAAAATCTGCAGAAGTGATTCCAATAGCTATGCTCACCGTTGAGGCCCATATAGACCGTACGGCTTCGTCATTCAAGGTAACAGTTGGCATTATTGGCAAAATGGCACCCAAAATGGCAAGTGCTGACGTTGTGGCCTGGCGCCAAGGCGATATGCTCTTTGAAATTATCGGAAACGAGTACTTTGTGACAATGGGATTTGCAAGCGCGGACAAAGAAGAAGACACTGCACCGCTGGTATATATATCTGGTTCCGAGGAATGCGACAGAATGAGCTTTTCGGATAATACCATCGAAGCTTTGGACAGAGCCACGTATGTTGGCCTCTGGACGTTAGAAGTAGTGTCTTTCGGCACGAAAGCCAACGCAACAAATTCGGCAACCTGGCTAATTAAGGTAGCAGGAACTCCCTCAATATCGGTACGAATCATTTTAAGCGACTCTAACACTTGAGACTGTAGTGGTGTAAGATACTCAATATCTGCGGAATAGGTGGAAGCGTTCGCTTGTTGTATAGCTTCCCGGAGCAGAGTAAGCATTCTTTTAACTCGATTTGCGTCGAGGTCTTTTTGCACAAGACGATAAATCTCATGAAGAGCAGACACATAAGCAACCAGATAATCCTGGTTGTCAACACGTTTATCCAGCACATCGATGTTCACTGAAGGCAGAGAATCAGACCAAAGACTCCATGCCATATCAATTGAAGATCGGGTAAAATTTGTTTGCGTGCCCTCTTTGATATTACCACGGGAAAGAATTTGTTGTAAGGCCTTAAAGACAGCTGTATTGACTTCAAGAATCTTGAAATCCAGCATTGTTTTAAAATGTTCTAGAAGGGTTTTCCAAGAGCTTTCAAATGTGGGATGATTAGTGAGGACATCCAAATAATCGGCCAATAGATTAGTAATGCCGCTCAAAACCACGACAGTAGTTTCATTCCATCCTATCTTGTCTTTATCAGATACTGTAAGCGTCGGCGTAGGGTCAGTGATAGACTGTAAATGTGCCTCTATTGAGGATAGTAATCTAAAGATGACCGATTTCAGGCACATAGACCATGCTACTGCGCTGAGCTGATCTCCGTATGCATCGAATATCCTTAGCAACGTTTGAATTGCGCCTGCAACAGTTAGACAAGGCCCCGCCACAATAGCAGTCTGTACTCACTATTTCTAAGCTCCAATCTTTCATCTGCCGTAACAGATGTGAGTCGTAGCAAGAGAAGCATCCATAAAGCTGCGTCTGAAACGGCGCGGTCATCACCAGATGCCTTTTCAATTAGAGCTTCCTCGGTTGAATCTTCGATAAGATCAGGGCTAAGTGAAAAAGAACTGGTTCTACTAGAAATAAAATCCGACAATACCCAGAAGAAGGTAACAGTCTAAAAATTATCAGAAATGATCGAGGATTTTTTGGATGTGATTTACCGTCAGTGAAATGTTAAGATCATCATCTTGCGTACAGAAATGGTAAAGAGTGTCGACAAGTATCAGAAAGCAAGAATTCGGTAATGACGAAAGGAAGTCAGAACAGATGAGCTGAAGAGAATTGAAAGCAGAGCGGACTAATCTAGCAGATCGAGTAGCAGTTACTTTTGCTTCGCGGTCAGAATTAATGAAGACACTGCCAAGAATTTCAAATGCAATGTCCCAACCACTGATTAGCTTCTCTCCACATTGCTCAAGAATACTTTTGAGACCCTCAAGAATCGTCTTGTGAACTTCGACATCGGTCGAATGTATGGCTACGGTGACTTGTCTATCTTCCATTTGAAGTGGATGGAGGGCACGACTCAATGCTTGAAGCAGCATGGTTTGGACGAGACCTCGTCGAACTTCCGAGTCTGCGAGTGTAGAAGTTGCCGCTTCAATCACAATTCTAACAAGAATTTCTGCAGCTCTTAGTCTGACAGAAGGTGTCGCAGAGAGAGAACAAGAAGCAGAAATCAATTCTGATGTCAACATCTGCCATCCGCTAGCGCTAGGCTCGTGTGTCGTCAATCTATCAATATTAATGCTTGCGATATCGCCTAATTTTGCTAACGCAAACAAATCTTCTTGGTTCTGCGTAGAAGTTGCTGTAACAATACTATGGGCTCGTTTATGAGCGTAAGACGGTCTTTTTCCTTCAGGCGATGACGGATTGCAAGGTACTGGCTTTTCTGGTATCTTGAGGATTTCCTCTTTGCTGAACAAGTCACAAAGAGCTGAAACAACAGCTACAAAGGGTTCATTTGGAAAATCAATAGTACTTTCTAGCAGTCTTGTAGCAGCAGTTTCGACTGCTTTGATTTCCGTACCAAAGTTTGCAAGTAATGCAGAAGTATTGCTGACATCTTGAATTTCTGGTCTTTGTGTGGTGGGAGTTCTCACGGTTTTCGAACTCGAAAATATTACCAAATCAGCTTGTTGTAATGTGCCAAGAACAATCACCCACGCCGATTCAAGCGTCGGTCCCAATGCGATCCCTAGATTCAGTAATGCGCGAAGGCAAAGCAAATTGCGCGTGTTGAGCGACGAACTAGATGCATCAACGGGTACATGTCTATTTCGTTCAGGGTTGCTCACCAAACTATCAACACTTAATAGCCCTCTTGCGTTGTTGAAAATGCTCGAGCTAGAAGACATATCCGCCGTGGGCGTTGTTGGACTCTGTATTTGAGATGTAGTAGCTGTCAAGACATTGGACGGTACTGCTGCCTTTCCTAAGGTTGTCAGAAATGCATCTCGTGGCGTCGCAAGCCGCAAAAGCCCTGCCACGTGAGTAAACTTTTGAAATGATCTGACCAAGCCATGGTAGTACTCTTGGTCCAGCGCCGCATAGAGAAACGTTGAGCAAGTTGCCAAGATCGCAGGCCAACATTCGTCGACAATACCGGCGCAAATCTTGACCTCTTGGAAAAGATGATGATCCTCGAGAGTTAACGGATTGATAGGAATTGGATTCTTTTTATAAGACGAGCTCCTCTCGATTGGTTTAATATCAGGGGTGCTAGAACGTGAATCTGAAAGCTTTGACTCAATTTCAGAATGTCTTGGACCTTTTTTTCGAGGTCGCTCAGGTACCGTCAGTGGCAGAATAAATTTAGCAAGCCCTTCGGAAAAGCCACTGATACATGCAAGAGTGAGGGCGTAGATATATGATTCGGGAATAGACGGTGCATCCGTCTTGTCTAGTTGGTCGATGCATGGTACCCTCATCGTACTCCATTGTGCACTCACTCCAGCGCTTGGCTCGGTCGAACTTACAGTGCTGCTAATAATACCAGGAACTCCGCTAGCCTCGAGCATTGCTTGGTCTGAACTATTACCCTGACTGGCAATTGGAATTGTGGACTGATGACCAAGACCAATGACAGCAGGTTTTTCTGTGCTGACTCTAACGAAAGCTGCAACAAGATCTCGTAGTATATTTTTCTTCTCTTCTTGGGCATCGTACATGGAAAATATTCTCCTGATCAGAGCTGCTTCGGCAAAAATACCCCTCAGTACCTCCATGCAAAGTGATCGCTTCCACAAAGCAGTGTCGTGGTCAAGCATGTGGGTGAGCAGACCTAAGGCCATTTCGCCTTCAGATGATAGAATACTCAAATGCCTTCTAAGAAGTGTATAAAGAATTCTTGTAATCCTGACAGTCACTGCAAAGTTGAGCTTCTCTGAGAGTGCGCTGATGATGAATGGCATAACTCGGACTCGAAGTATATTTGCTTGCTCAGGATGCGATAAGAATATGTCGGCATGATTAGTCAAAACGGATTCGATTAGCTCGAGTCCAAAGGTTTGCGGGAGACCTGTTGATCTTAGAAACTGAGGCTTTTGAGCCTCCGTCAATAAGCATATGTCGTTGAAAACTCTATAAGCATCCAAAGCGGCGGCACGCAGTTGAATAATTCCATCTTCAGTTGGGGCCTCGCCTATAGTAGGCACCTCCAAAGCAATTTCTATCTCGTAATTAGATAAATTATGTGGTTTGGCAATCGATCTATGAACTCACTGTCCTCTGTTACCACTTTGTCAAATACAGAGACGACCAACTGCTGAAGGGTAGCAGCGGCTGTATTAAGAACAATACCATTCTTGCTTGCCTGAAGAATGGTACATATATTTAGAGCTGCAGCTAACAGCTCCCCCTTCAATTCATCTGCATAGTTTTGCAAAAGTGACGGTAATGCTTGGAGGATCTTCAATTGTACATCGAGACCAGCTGACGTAGCTTCTCGAAGTGCCTCCAAAACTTCTTTGAGCCTTGATTTAGGAAGTGCACGAGACACAACTAATCTTTGAAGGCAAACAACTGCGATTCCAGTAAATTTGACATTTCTGGTTCCGCAAGCAATGAGGAAAGGTGTCACGAAGTTTGGTCGTTGAGTGAGGTCTAATAGCACATCAGTCACAATTATGGTGCATTTTCTAATGACAACATCATATCTTTGTCTACAAACTTACCCGCAGCTATTTGGGCTTCAGAAGTTGATCGTAGACCCTTGATCTCATCTAAACTCTTTTCTGCTGCCTGATATTGTCAAATCAGCAACGCAAAGGGGCCTGACTGAATGGCGGCCGCGAAGAAATGAACTTACATTTCTAAGATCTGTATGCTTTCTTTTACTCTCTTGTATAAGATTCCCAAGCTCTGAGGCGAGAATCTGCGCCGTCATGTTGATTGGTTTTCAATATTAACCTTTCCATTATTTTTCAGGAGACATAATGTTCTTGCTGAGGTGTATCCATTGGTTCAGTTGTCCTTTATCCAGATGGACTGTCAATAGACATTTTGCCGAGGATTGGCCGACATTGACCGCCCGGAATTCTTGGAGATCAACCCCGCGATCAAACCAGCCGCCTTTCCTCAATAAAACTTATCAACCATTTACAACTTCTTGCCCTACTGCGCAACTTCAAGATATTTGAATTTTCAGATACTGACACTTTATCTACCATCCAAACCCAAGATTCCAAAAGGCAAAAGATGGCGAAAGTACCAAGAAACTTTAGATTGCTAGAGGAGTTAGAGAAGGGCGAAAAGGGTCTTGGAGCTGGTGAGTCGGATGTCAATAAGCATTGAAGTTTGACAACCTCTAATGATCCTCGTTATTTAAAGACGCTTGCTCTTATGGTCTGACGGACGGCGACGATTTGTACATGTCCAACTGGAATGGCACGATTCTCGGTCCTCCACACGTATGTTTCTACTTGTACTTGTTAGTATATACTGGCTTTGAACTAATAGCGGGGGTACCGATAGAGCGTCCACGAGAATCGCATCTACTCTCTTACCATGCACTGCGGAGAGAACTATCCCGATGTTCCACCAACCATCAAGTTCACTAACAAGATCAACCTTCCCGGTGTGCAAGATGATGGCAAGGTTAGCATACTATTTGGAGCGCCATGAAAAGTAGTTGGAGCTAACTGATGCTCTAGGTCGACCCTTCAAAGTTTGCATGCCTTGCGAACTGGCAACGCCACAACACGATGGAGACTGTCTTGACCGAGTTGAGAAAGTAAGTTCACAATGTATATATTTGCATAGTGAAGATGGAGGCTTACAGTATCCAGATACATGGCATCTCCTACCAACAAGAAGCTCCCTCAACCACAAGAGGGTTCCACATACGATTAAGTGCCTTACGCATTCACTAGACGAATCATGACACGAGCAATTTTGAGATCACAGCACTTCTTAGGCTGTGGGGAGATGGGTGATGCATATGACTTTTCTTTATGTTGATACGGATGCATCAGCGCGGCGAAATTGGGTTTTATATCCCCGTTATGATATTACTAAATGAGAAATAAACGAATAAAACAAGTGGTGATTACTTTCGCAAGGCTGCGATGATTTCCTCTAGTTCTATCCCCAATCTCTCTGGGCAAATACCCTCTAGAGAATAGCGCACCAGAAAATGTGACAGAGTAACTTGCTCATCTTGATTAGTAGCCATCGAATTCCTAAATCGGAGCTGGCTCATGCTGGACCTGAAACTTCTTCTCTAATTTAGCCAATTTCTTGTCATGTCTCCTTTGGCCCCTCTCTCGTTTCCATAGTTCTTTCTCCTTATCCACTATTTCCAGTTGTTTCTTAGACAGTTCGACCACCTTGAGTGCCTCGTTCACCATCAGATGTTTCACATAAGCGTCGGCCAATTGCAGGTCTTTCTCCCAGAATCCAACTCCCCAGCCCAATCCAGGCTGTTTCTTGTTCCACTTGTCTACACTTAAGCCCTCATTCTCCAACTGATCCTCAATCAGGTCTTCCCAAGTATTCTCTGCGAAAGCTAACTCCTCCAGATACTCTATTCTTTCACGAGAATTTACGCGCTTCTGTCTAGTATCTATCTTGTCCCTCAAAACCCGGCTTAGATAGGGACTTTGCGGTTTCTGTATTCGAAGAAAGTTTGATACCATTGCTTTCGCAAACTTAGGTACGTGACGAGGCCCAGAGAGTTTTTCAAATGGTAAAGGACGGGTTTCGAGAAGCTTAGGGACACCTGGAATGGCTTCTGGATAACGAATCTTAAGTTTAGCAGGTTGAGGAACGAGCGCGGATCTGGTGGCTACAGATTTCCGGTAGTGTAGCAGGTCGTATATCTTATGTCTTGAATCTGCGTCGCCATCGCCAGCGGCACGAATAAGTTCCTCTGCCTGGAGAATGACTTTGTCAGTATCGGACATGTAGACAATGATGTTTCTGAATGGTGCGAACGAACCTCATAGCCCGTTTTTAGTGCAGCTACAACAATTTTTGGGCTGTGTTCTCGTACATTTCGCCGGAATTGTTTGCGTACAAGATGCTTTAGCGGATGAATAAATCCTTTAGGTTGGAGCTCAGTCGGTATAGGAACCCGAAGACATTGTTTGAGCAAGGTCCTGTATAGCGCAATACCTTTGCGTCATTTTAGCCTTGAATGTACAAAATTGAAGAATTGCGCTTACAGGCTATACGGTGACGACCTGATTTGCGAGGAATAAATTGGGCTGGCATTCATTTGTCGTTGGCTCATTGCATTGAGCAGCAACACATTTCAAAATATATGATATGATGCAAACTTGGTGCTTTACGCCCGCCAGGGTCTGTCTTGGCGAAACGTCACGTGCAAGTAATTCATCCCCATCTTAGATCTTTCCCAGACCTTCAATTTTCTTTACCTTTTATCATTGCAATCAAATTGAACAAGCGGCACACAAAATTATTTACAGTTTCTAGTTTGGTCAGTTTAAGAATCTAAACTGACCATTCAGTACCTCCATGTTGCCAGGAATCGAATCTTGGCACGCTCCCTTGATGCAAAAAAACATGGAAGAGGTGATTCGCAATGTGCCGAATGTCCTATCATATGTACCATCGTTTGGGTTCACAGAACTTGGACGTGTAAACTTGAGCTTCAATTTTCCAAGTCATTGGAGATGCAGCATGTTTCATACTGAAGAAGAGCCATTAGTAGTGGCCTTCGTCATGGCGGCTTCCCCACGACAAAACTTTGGCTGCCGGTAGCTCTTTCTTAAGATGCAGATAAACCATCGTTCTCTACCGCTATTTCAAACTTGATTATTTTATCTTCTTCCAGTATACATATGGAGGTTTGATGCTGCTTCTGACATTCTACTTGCTTGTATCATTTTCGTATCCTTAGCTCCAAAATAACCTGTGATTATATCTATCTTACGATATCTTCCACACACCCTATTGACCCCGAAGATCCAAATTCTATCCCTATTGCAGCATCTATCATTGCTTCAAATATGACTAGCAGACGGAGTCTCACTGATGATCAACCCTCTCAAAAACCTCCCCTACGACCTAATGCTCCGACTTCACTTCCATCTTCCATATTGAGCGTCCCTTCTGGAATGGGCCGAAAAGTCGCCAGTGGCGATCGATCTTTCAATCCCAGATCGCGACAGTTGTGTGTTGCAGATATTCCTGGACTTCGGACACCTCCACAGGGTTATTCATTGCAATACCCCCAAAAATCGCCTTCCAGTACGGCTCCAATATCTCGGCATGCATTGCAAAATGATTTTTTCGAAGGCCGACGTCCCTCTACACCAATCCGATCGCGCGGCGGTCATGGTGAGATTGATCTAGTGTCATCAAGTGCATCGCCTTTATTGCCGACAGAAGGAAGTCCAATGCTGGCCTCCTCGTCAAAGAATTCCCATATTAGCTCACTTGAGTATTCATGTACCACCGATAGTATGTCCTCAGTGCGAGATCGAATAGTTGCCCCATACAAGCCACGCAAACTAAGCTCTGAAAGTCTCACAATGGTCAAGAAGCAGGGTAGAAGAAACACTGAGGGTATGGGCAAGAAACGTAAGCGTCGATGCAGAGGGACCTGCGACCAAGGACTGAAAAGGGAGGCCAAAAAAATAGCTGCAGCGGAGCGGGACTACAACTCGCACTGGCTTCCTCCAACTCAGGTCGCGCCAACAGCCCTGGAAGGCGCGATTTTACCAAACACTCGTAGGGATCATTGCCTACCGAAGAGAATGGGTAAGAGAAGGCTTATGTCTGAACCAGCCGCTCCAGTTGTATCAAGAAGATGGAGCTCAGTTGAGATTGGCACACGCCAACTTAAGCTTCGCCCGCTACTGAAGCCTAACTCCGGCCAACCCGTGCAAGGAAATAACCCAAAAACTCGACATGCTTTCTTTGATTCCAATCCTCTTGGTGAGCGAAACAGAAGTTCATCATTCACTGCTGGTGCCAGATATAACGACATGGTACGCTCTCTTCGCGACAGGTTGACTATTCGCAAGGTCACAAACACTCAAATGCTGAAGCCGTCTGCTATAACCTTGAGAAGGCCCAGCGCATCCAACAAATCCGACATGAGTAGCAACATGGGAACTTCACCGTTTTTGACGACACCAGGGACCATGTCTGGCATACCGTCTATTTCGAGTCGCCAGCCAACCTACTCGGAGAACCTACCACAAGATTCAGAGGCATATATCATCACTCGAGAGGATGTCGAAGCTGTAATGGAATTGCTCCAAGCAGGTCTACTCCATACACACGAAGGTCGCCCGCCTGTCTCAGCTGCAAATGGCTCGAGCCAAGATCAATCACCGCGTGGGAGCAGGTTATCGTCAATGTCTTTCACAAGTAAAGGCGTAGTACCTACAGTGCGTCCCTCTTCCTGTGAAATTCACATACATGCAGCACAATCGGACAACTCAAAAGAGACGTCACAACTTGGCAACTCTACTGCCAGAACATTTTCTCCTAATTTGCCCCACTCCCCAACATGGATTGTGAACCCAGAAATTTCAGGAAATCCGGATAACTTTTTGGGAATTTCTCAAACAAATTTTGGCCGGCTTGACCGACAGTCAGAAGGAGATCCCGGAAGTGTGCACGAAGTGATTTGGGAGGAGCATAGTCAACAAGAATCGCATTTAAGTGAGAGAGACCACGCTCACTTCGAAGGCGAGTCAAAGTGTTCTAGTCAGCCCAGTACAGATCAAGACGATATTGCAAGTCCTGGACATGACGAAACAAGAAAAAGCTTTCATCACCGAGAAAATCCCGATCAAGAGCATAGAACTAGCAAGAATAAAGGCACCTTTGACCCCACCGATGCTCGCATGTCCATCAGCAAATGGTCCTGGCAATGTGAGCCGGTCGTAAATGGGGATGATGCCAATTTCATTACAATTACGGAACAAGAATCACCTAAAGATCATGTAATTTCATTCCCTCCTCTTCCTAGAAAATCGACCCATGAGTGGCGTTCCCCACTCCCAGATATATCTATTCCCATTCGTGAATCCCGGCTCTTGGGCGACATAATTTCTAAAGGAAATAATATCCGCCCATCTCACTCTCTTTATAGCATTGGAATCGATGCTCGAACTGCGATAAGTTCACCCATGTTAAGCGGTATAGCGACAACCCCTATAACGCGAAATTCGTGGCTTAACGAAACTGCCATTAGCCCCCCGGATAGAGTATGCTCGTGGTTGAATGACTTCGAATCCGATGCTCCAAAACGCCAAAAATCCGATGCTGGTATAGAACGAAAGAAAAGTATCATTAAAGCACACCCCAAAGCACCAGCTCGCTCTGGAAATGCCACGGCAATTGGCTCTTCGCTTGGATCATGTACAGGTGTTCGAAGATGTGCGAGCTCACAAACGTTATCCAAGCTGAGAAAAGTTACCATATTTGATTGTTTGTCGATTGAACCTAATCACTGCGAAGGGAAAAAATCATGGTTCAAACACCTACAAGATGCCGCATTTCCTAAATTGAACATAGAAAGCGGAGCGGAGCCAGCAAGCTTCTGGTCGACGCTTGCTACTCGCAACAGTAGCAAAGATCCCGTTACACGTTCAATCCCATCGCCACCCACAAGCCCCCACGGTAATCTGAGGGACGGCAAGAAAGCCAGCCACAGCATCCAACCTGTGTTATCTCCAGACATATCAGAAACTATATCAGCACCAAGGTCGTCAGCTCGGCAAAGTCTATCTTTGATTCAGGATAAGTATACTAGCATTCCACAAGTAGATTTGAATTTGTATCTTCCTAAGAGAAATTCGTCTTCACCGCGGATCTCCGCTGCGCGCCAAAGCCTGTTGAAAATCCAAGCGAGATTTCCTTCGTTACCAAAACCGGATCATAGTGGTATATATGATTCAGTGACGGGCATCCAAAGGAAAAACAAAGTGGAATGCCTGAAGGACTGTAGGCACTTGTTACACACCTGCGATGATAGCGCATGTGATAGTAATATGAGCTCACCCAGTGTGGATTGGATTGGGTAATGGTTATGATTGGTGGGAAAAGCGGATTAGTACTTCGAGATTGTATGTCTGTGGTATTCTCAAGCACTTCAGAACAGTGGCAACAGCTTGGAAACTGCGTTTATTGTTGTGAATTTTCAGTTATAGAGTAATGGATCTTGTGATAATGCTCACCTTTTTTGTTATCATCACTTTCTAGTCCTATTGATACAATTAGACTCATTGCTCAAAGTTTTATTGATTATTTCTCACAAGGCAATTAAGTTATTCCAACAGCATTAGCTATAACCAATTTGAATGGATCCATATGGGTTGTCTGCCCGGTATTCTTTCTGAATACTATACCTCTTCGGCTTGACTGTCGAAAGTCGAAGTACCTTTATCACTTTCTAGATTTTGGTCGAGGAAGCGAGGTGGATGAAAAATACCATGTTTTTCCAACATCCCATCCAATTGTGATTGGTTGAAGAATTTGAGTAGTTTAGACTATTATTTAGAACCTGTTGTTTTGAATGCAGGTGACTACGGCAATCGAAAAGAATATTTGAAAGAGAAGAACAATATCTTAAAGTCAAGATGATACCGGTATGAGAAAGAGAAGGTTCGGACGAAAATGCAAGGGTTAGCTTAAGGTTAGTGTGATCTCTTAAGTCTTCCTACAAAATTCCGTTTGCTACCTGGCGAGCCTGGCTCGCCTGGGTAAGATTTAAGCGGGGGAAGGGGGGACGAAATACGTCTGGAACATCTGGGTAAACTTGAGCCTGGTGCAAAGTTTCATTCCACCTTCAAACCAGGAACGAAAAAAATACATGGGGCCTCCACACAAGCGCTGAACATTTAGATCTACCGGTACTGCACAAATACTCATCCGATGCTTCTGCGTTGTTGAAAACATATTCAAACGTCTCATGGACACTCGGGATATTCAAAAACCTCCGAGAAATCTATGCCTCAGGCATTGATTAAGTAAGAAACTCCCCTTCAAGTTAATGTGATTCCCGTTCTAGTAAGCGCCCGTCCCCTCATTAATTTAAAGCAATCTATCTTTCACAATTTAGGTTTCAACCACTGTCATTTCCATCCCATCTCGTTCTATCTAAAACCCACATTATCCAAGCGACACGCCTCTCTCTGGTAAGTTTGCTTGTCAATATCGTTCTCGAGATCTTAGCTTCGGTCATTTTGGTTCGTTTCGAGCATCTCCGTAAAGAATGTTACCAATAAGGAGAGATCTCGTCGTGTAATCTAGATCTCTTGGCCTGATTTGGTACAGACATGTTCGTCTATTGATGGGAAAGACAGGAGGGGGTGGAAACTTACACGGCATCGATGGGTAAAGGAACTATTGTTCCTTCATCTAAAGATTCTCCAAGCGGAAACATGATTCCTTGTGTGGGTGGTAATGCAATTGAATATATACCCAAGGTAGGACGAAGTACTCTTTTTTGCACTCCGTCTATCATTATTCGAACTCGGTGACTTTGCTTCTTCTTTGTGCTATTCATTCGTTTTCTGTTGCTTGTACCGGTTACATTCGTTCTCTTCTATTCTTGTTAACTACCTGCTTGACTTTTTATCCT
Source organism: Botrytis deweyae (assembly GCF_014898535.1). Taxonomy (NCBI): domain Eukaryota; kingdom Fungi; phylum Ascomycota; class Leotiomycetes; order Helotiales; family Sclerotiniaceae; genus Botrytis; species Botrytis deweyae. The sequence goes on from NW_024066217.1 coordinate 937,378, forward strand.
TTACTTCATCACTATCCTCTCATTATAAAACACGAAAAATTAAACCCTCAAATCAAACAATCGTAGAAAGCGATTATGAAGACTACATCGGGACTTTTCTTGGCCACCTTGGCAGCTTCCGTTTCTGCGGTTCCATTCAATCACGCATATGGCAAAGCTAACGGAGAACATGTAAGACCAACATGGTCTCCTCCAAGCGCTTCATCAGCTGCCCCTTCTGAAGATACAGCTTCATCCACAAGTGCCTCTACCGTTGCCGCTACTTCTGTGGCCTCAAGCATCGTTGCTTCTAGCGCTGTCGTACTTGCCGCATCAGCTGCATCTCCAACAGTGTATATGTGTGGTGATTCTACAATGGCTCTCGGTGGGGGTGGAACTGGAACTCAAGGTAGATATAACTCATCAAAATTTTCATATAGTGTATATAGCTGATGACTACAGGCTGGGGTGTATACCTCCCATATTCCCTGACCATCCCCGTCGTCAATGACGCCAAAGCCGGTCGCTCAGCCCGTTCCTACACCGATGAAAATCGCTTTGGCGCCGTCATTGATACCATAAAATCCGGTGACATCGTCATCATTGAGTTCGGACACAATGATGGAGGATCCCTCACCCCCACCGATAACGGCCGCTCTGATTGCGTCGGAGCTGGCAACGAAACCTGCACCACAGATGCCGGTGTGATCGTTCAAACATACCCCACCTATCTCACCAATGCCACCGAGCTCATGACTGCAAAAGGCGCCCATGTCATCATCTCCTCTCCTACTCCAGACAACACATGCGAGACAGGTACATGCTCATACACATCCCCTCGTTTCACCGGGTATGGCAAGATTGTTGTGGAAAACGTTGGAAGCATGGCTAGCTTCATTGACCACGGTACATATCTCGCCAATCAGTACGCCGTTCTTGGCGCTACAACTGTTGACACCTATTATCCAAATGACCACACTCATACTTCTCCTATTGCCGCCGACTTGGTTGCAGGTGTGTTTGTTAAAGGTGTTCTGTGTGCCGGTTCCTCTAACCCTCTATACTCTTACATTAAGAATAGCACTGATAGTGTTGTCGGTACCTGTATTTAAGAAGAATGCTCAAGCATGGTGTTGACCAAATGAAATTGTGAGGAGGATGAAATACTTTACATGTATATATATAGCTGGAATAAATGTGGATATATCGATAATGTACAATGCCTGCAATAAAAAGGCACGCTTGCAATAGCACAATTCATATCAATCATGGAAAAGTCTGATATTAAAGCATATGTGTATTGAAAAGAGAAAGCCCGATCTACAAATAGAAATATATCATCCTATCCACACACCTTAAACAACAAACAAGAATTCACAAATATATACTCATATGCTCACTACCGAAGTTTCAGCCATAAACGGAACCATGGAGATATCACTATGAGTTTCTTTGATCTTCTTCAACTTATTCTCAGTAGCAGCAACAAGTAATATATATCAAACATAGTTCCAAATGCCATTTCCCCTACCATTCCAAACCTCATCATCCCCATCATTCTTAAATGGAATCAAAGACATATAAAGATCCCCAACACCATAAATTTTTAGGCCTGACACAATGCAAATTAGTTTTCCTCGTGCACTTTTTTGATCTCTTTTTCACGTAAAGCTCGCGAGTCTCTGCTTTTTGGATCGACATTCAGTTATCCTGATATCTATCCCGTGATCCAATATAGTTACCTAGGTTTATTTGCAAACATGTCCTGTAAAGAATACAGCTCTTCTCGGTATCCCACAAGAGTTTTAATTTATACCAGTTATAGCCTGTTAAAATCTAAAGTATGCATCTTCATCTTTCATCAAGACCGAGAATATTGTATGCTGGCTATCAGCGTAAAAGCAGTAAGTTGATTTACCCAGACTTGAAAGGGTGAAAGTAGCTAACTTGAGACTCTTTGCATAGGAGCTTAACGCTTGTGTATAGTAGATGCATCTACGACTATAGCTATCCGAGCATGAAATTCCAGGACTCGGATCAAAACTATGAGAGCATCCTACTAATTCTCCAGGAATGGCAATTTGGAGTTCACCTATTGCAGAACTCTGCAATGAGGTGTACGATAGGATGTCGGAACAAATCTCCAGAAGTTGTGGGCCGCTTATTGTACCGCGCGCGCCCATTCTCTCTGCCGACACACTGACGACAGTATCAACCAAAAATAAACCAATTAGGCATGATGTTTCGCTGAGAATAATTTGCATACCAGGAGTGCTAACGACACCGTGCTCAATGATTGTCACCCTTTTGTAGGATTGATGTTGTTGGATGGCGTAGCGCATACGGTACGTCTGATGTTCAACAACTTTAACCACGTGAAGATGTCTTGCATCATTGGAATAGGACTATTTCACTTGGGCTTGGGACATGATTGGATCCGATATCTTTAAGGAACTCATTATCACACTCGCGCAGTGGATCCACAATGATTGGTATCCCTAGAGAGTGGACCTCCCGCGGGGGAGTGTTTCGGGTAGCATCTGATGTTATTCTGCGACTTTCTAAGAAAGATCTGTTACGATATCAGGAGTCGGGCAATTGATAACATATTTTCGTCTGCACAGACTGCAGATAGTAGTTCCGCCTTAATAACAACATTTGAAGCAGCACTTACAGCTGCAATGTCGGTGTGGACAATGATGATGTTAAAGAAGATGATGTGCAATAATTGAAAAAGTATTGATTGGGCACCATAGAATAGGTTAAGAGGCAGGAAATACTGAAGCACGAACGTGCATTCTTTAATGAGAATATGGAGAATCAGGAAGCACGCATCGATAAATCCTATGAGTGATGAGATAGAAATCGGAAACAAGAAAAGAAGATATGCAGTCACCAGAAATTTCAGCGTTCCAGCGCAGACGATAATCATGTGTACTAGATATTCATTTAATCTAATTTTTGGCCGGTCCCTCACGAAAATGGCCTGCAATCAAGAAGGCCATTTCTAGTGCTTGTTTTTCGTTCAGTCTTGGATCGCAAAAGCTGGTGTAGTTCAAAGATAAATCTTCCTCGGCAAGCTCCTCGCTACCGCCAGTACATTCTGTCACAGCATCACCGGTCAATTCAAGGTGAACACCTCCAAGGTAGCTTCCTTCTTCTTGGTGGACTGCCAAAGTCTCTTGAAGTTCGGAGAAGATATCTGTGAATTGTCTCGTTTTGATGCCGGTCGAAGTGGATCTTGTGTTTCCGTGCATTGGATCACATTGCCAGACGACGCTTCGGGCATATTCGCTATCTTCGACTGTTCGAATATGTTTGGGGAGAAGTGTGCGAACTTTTGATGCTCCGTAACGAGTGATGAGTGTTATTTTACCAACTTCTACTGTTGGGTTGAGTTTTCGAAGAAGCTCCAAAAGATCCGAGGAAGAAGTTGTAGGGCCTACTTTGACGCCGATAGGATTGGTTATACCACGAAAGTACTCAATATGTGCCCCGTCCACTTGTCTTGTCCGGTCACCAATCCAAAGAAAGTGTGCTGATGTATTGAAGTACGCCTTTCCATCTTTAGTAGGATCGACATTTTTTTCGGCGTTTGCACCGGCTTGTAAGTTTTGAGATGGGTCTTTGAGAAGTCGAGTGAGGCTCTGTTCATATTCAAGTAGAAGACCTTCGTGACTAGTATAGAGTTCAACTCCTCGAAGTTGATCAGCTGTATCTGCACCAATGGTACGCATGAAACGTAAACTCTCACTGATAGAGTCTACAATCTTCGAGTATTGCTCTTGCAAGCCTGGGTCCCGAACATGACCAAGACCCCAGTTCATTGGGCTATGCAGGTCTGCAATACCAGATGAAAGAGATGCTCGAATGAAGTTGAGAGTAGCTGCGGAGTGAAAGTATGCACTGCTGGGAGTCAGTCGAGTACCGTGATAGCCCCACAGGTATCTGCTTACCTAACAAGTCTCTGTGGATCTAAGTTTCTCTCATCAATTTCGTAACCATTCAAGATATCCCCTCTGAAAGATGGGGTCTCCTTGCCATCTACCATCTCTGTGGGGCTTGATCTCGGCTTCGCATATTGCCCAGCCATTCTAGCAATTCTGACTACCTTCTTGTTGGCTCCCCAGACAAGAACCAAACTCATTTGAAGTAAGAGCTTGATCTTTGATTCAATAGCGTTCTCCTCACAGTAGTCGAATAGCTCAGCACAATCACCTCCTTGAAGTAGAAATGCTTTGCCAAGAGCTACATCCCGTAAACTTGCTTTGAGCTGAATGATTTCCGTGGGAGTAACAATGGGAGGAAGACGTTGAAGTTTCGATAATGACTTCTCTACATTCTTGCGGTCTTCATATATTGCATCTTGTTTGATCGGTCTTGTAGTCCAAGAACTTGGCGACCATGGCTCAACCTGGTGATGTGAGTCAATGGGTCTGGCCATTTGGGCTCCATCATAACCAATTCCCAATTCTGCTCCAGGACCAAAGGTTGGCATTTTGAAGGAATCAGGTCCTAGAATGATATTCCTAGATTGGAAATTATGAAGCGATTCCGAGCTGTAATGCAACAACCAGTTAGATCTAAATAACAAAAAAAGAAAGTTGGAGAAATGATGCGATGGTTTTGCGGAGGAGGGGTTCAAATAATAAAAATTAAAGTGTGTGGCTTTAAGGTTATTTCACTTGGCCCGAGCTTGTGGTTGGGTACCCCTCAGCCCCTCCTCAGAGTATTAGGCTATATCAGGCTACCGTCGGGGAACAAGTTTTCCGATATAAGCCTGTCAGCCAGTATCAGCCCTACAGGTGTGGGATTTGCAGCCCCAATCCTAAACTTAAATCAATGATTGTGCTTGGATCCTTTTAGACGTCACTCTGACAGTCTTGTCTCCCTTGTGCAAAGTTCAAACAACAATTAACATCCACCAGCGAATCTATCTGTTATCAAAATGTCCGAATCCCAACCTCCTACGTTGGTTGAAGGTGCAACTACAGGCGATGTAGATGATGAAATCCCTCAAAAGGCCAAGTCGGCAGAAGATCGTAAAGCTGCTGCTGCTCTCTCCTCTCTCGATGCCCCTCGCGAAGATGACTCGTCCGCGATGAAAGAGGTAGATCAAGAGGCTGTGAGGAAAGCTATGGAAAGGTTGGCAGGCACCGGCGCCACGAATGGAAAGCTTGCAAAGAAGGGAGATGAGAAAAAGGTTGTGAAGAAGATAGTGAAGGTTGAAGCGGCCGATGTTAATTTATTGGTATGTTAACTCTAATATGCAGAACTCAGCTATTGAGCATTTATTTGAGTTAAAGCCTCTTTATCCAAGATAAAGTCTTTGTTCTTAGCCACCCCAACTCTTAAATACTGCGGTCTGATTTGCTTTTACTGATGACACTCTGCCTCTCCTATCCCCTCATCAATGCTGCCTCGTAGCTATAATTTGATACTTGATCCTAGTGCTCGAGGCTAATCAAATTTCTACTACAGGTTGAGGAACTCGAATTGACAAAGATCAAGGCCACGGACTTGTTGAAGGCTCATGACGGTGATGCCACGACAGCCTTGAGGGCATACATTACCCCTGCGGCATAATACTATTAAAGGAAGGAATGAAAAAATGGGTATTGATGAATTGAGCATGGCGTTAGAGTTACAAATATTGCTAGACGGCTGTCAGTGAACTTCCCAAATATTTCATCCCAAGGTCATAGAATCTAGTCAAGAATCTGACCCTAAACTTTGGCATCCCAAACGTTTCTCAATGTTCTTGACGTGTTTCCTTATACCTATCTATGCAAATTTGACAAACGTAGGAGCAATCCGGATGTCAGTCTCGGATAATCGGTATCCCGTACTTTGGTCGGCGATCCAGAGCAGCGCTACTGTATCGTAGTCATGTAGTGCCAGAGAGTACAAACTTTACCAGCTCCCCAGATTTTGATCGTTGTCAAACTCTGCCTTCCGCTCAATCGGATCCTCTTGTGTCTCGTAGATCGCTGCAATGCGAACCCAGAGGCTTACTTGGTCATGTAAAAAATCATGTAAAGGTACGTAACTTTGGTGCATCTAGATAGTATGCCCTTGCCTTGCAGAATCGCTCTTGCTAAAGATGACAACAAAGCCTTTTGTGTGTCAGCAACGACTCTCGCTACAATAACCAAAGAATTTACTTATTGCGGGTAGTTGCATATTCTTCTTACACAACTACTGCAACATTGCAGAACTGGTCTTGATATGTTCCACGGCTGTGCCAAGCTTCAACGTATGATTCATGGATAGCAACCTTGCAAAATATGCAATTTCCCGTTCAATGATCAAAAGTTAGATTCTGTGAAGTCGAAAAGGGTACGATCCGCATCTCAATTTGTGGCGCCAATCCTAGAAAGAAAATCGTTGAACCGGTCAGCAATGGTATGGTAACTTAACGGAGAACTCTAAGAACCTTCAGAACGGGAGGGGTAGCTTAGACTGGAGAGTAGGGCTGCATAACAACATCATTAAGATTGTCTGTTGCTCAACGTTGAAGTAAGATGGCAGCTTGCAGCGTTAGGTCTCGAGTCCGAGATTGTATGTGCTTGCTTGATTGCTTGCTTGCCAATCCAGAGAGCCAAGCGCTGAAGATTCGATATATCAAAAAGTAGGACAAGATCGGATAAGGTTGTGAGACGCCAAATTTCATCTTGTGGGTTTTAGAAACTTCTTCTTCAGATGATATTTGTCTCTTCTCACAAACCTTTCATCTCTATTTCTCTTCTCTTCTTATCTTTTTTGAATGTTGGTGTTTCCCCTCCCCTCAGCCGACTTCATGAGGAGCCGGAGTGTCAAATTTAAAGTTGGTACTAGCGTCAATTTGGGGACAGGAGGAAGAGAGAGATTCACCAAGAGGGGCACAATCTACAAATTTACATATTCACATTCGCATTCACATTCACATTCAATTGGTTATCTTTCAACTTCAACTTCAAATTCTTTTCACTTCCATCTCCGAGTTGTGACCTTTCCATTAAAGAAGTTTTCTTTTCGAAAACTTCTTTCTATCAAAAACAACAACCAACCTTTTTCTTTCCCCAGTTCAGTCAGTGTATAACCATAACAAATAATCACCAAAGAATACAAGTTATCAGGACCTGAGAGTCAGGATGGCTCCTCTGATCGTTCCTCGTGGCGATGTTTCTCCATCCAATTCTGAGCTCCTCCATAATACCATTGGTTTTGTGATTCCTTCTTTCATCTTGTTTGGTTTCCGCATGTAAGTACAATATTCTACCCTTCTCGAAGCAGTTTCAGAGATTTCAGTGTTGTCGTAATGGTTCAACTGACGTGGTTGTTTATTGTAGTCTCAATGCTACCTGGGTCATGGCCAAGATGAGATTTGAAGATTGGCTCATGTGTGTCACAATGGTAAGTGGCGTTAATCATTCGTATGTTGCGCTTTATTACAGTTCACATCTAACAGAATTGCAGTGCTTCTACACAGTTCTCTTAATTTTGATTAACGTTTCTGCTCGTTATGAAACCAATTTGTTCCCTAAAGAGCAGCTGGCTTCAATCATGGCTGACCCTGACGACGTGGCTTCGCGCATTCATGGCTCTATCATTGTCATTCCGCTTGAACAATGTATGCTTGCTTCCACCTGGTGCGTCAAGATTTGCATTTGGCTCTTCTTGTGGCGTCTTTGGTAAGTTCATCATTTGTTCTATCTTCAGCACACTTTTAAAGCTGACTCCTTCCAAGTCGCAACCTGCCAAATTTGCAAATGGCACTCAAGATCCTCATGGGTTACATTGCTATTGGCTACGTCGTAATCATGTTCGTCTACTACGTTGGTGTCTGTCGTCCATTCAAACAATACTGGGCAGTTCCGGTTCAAGATGAACAATGTGCGACATACCAGCATTATTCCATCGTTCAAATGGCTTTCAACATCAGTTCAGATTTTGGTTTGATCCTCATTCCACTCTGGATGTTTTACATTGCACGTCTTCCACCTATGCGCAAAGCTATCTTGATGGGCGTCTTTTCTCTCGCTGTCTTCACAATTCTTGCAGCCATCTTGAATAAGTAGGTTATCCCCAAATTTCAGGTTTTGATTGAATACTAACCCGTTCATCAGATACTACAACTTCTCTAGCCCTATGACAACAACTTATCAACTTTGGTACATTCGCGAATCTTCAGTTGCTATCTGGGTCGGGAATCTCATTTGCTGCTGGCAGATTGTTCAAAAGATCTTCAAGGCTCGCTCTTTCGATAATCAAAAGGCAGAGATTGAGATGCACCCAGAGATGATTGCTCGTATGCAAAATCCTTCAAACTACACTGAGAATGGTAGCCCAAAGCCAAAAGACTGGATGGATCAACTCATTGCTCGTCGCAAGGCACTTGGGGAACTTCTCTCTGTTGTTACCCGCTCACGTTTTACCACACGTGCTTCCGGCCGCTCGGGAGAACCTTTGAACTCTTTGAGTGACCAAACTGCTCTTGCTAACTCTCGTGGAGATCTTGTGTATGTACTCACATTCTTAACCATTTTTGCATTTCCGCTCTCTTGACCAATGCTAACTCTTATCTTCAGCTCTATGATGACAATGGAAAAGGGTGACGAGGATGCAATATCGCCAACTCTGGCTTACAGAGAGAACGAGAAAATTGCTTAAGCAATCTTCTCATTCTTACCTACGTCACTCTATAAGTAACTCGACTTGAACTTTTCGAACTGGGTTATGATAGAACTGACTGCTTGGTACGCGTTATGATGTTTGATGATTTTACGAGTTCTGATAAAAGATGATACACGGTGGTGATTAGAAGAGGAGTTAGAAACGGATGGTGGTTCAATTACTTTACTTCTATAGTTGATGTTTTCGAATCACCTGTTTTCTCTACAAGGATGTTCCATTGACTCTCCTGTACTTTGTAACTTTAGTTCACGAGTTACACGCGCGAATGCTCAAATATGGTGGGAATTCCCATGTGTAATATAGTATCCTAGAAAACTCTCCATACTCCCATCTTTGCAACATGCTGTGAATGTGATGACCCCTAGAACTGAGAATTGCAGCAGAACCCGCCTTGCTAGGATAGCCGCAAACACAGGGTATAATGCGGATGCCAGTGATGATCCAGATCTCTGGTACTGATGACTGCACATATCGGTTATGCTGCTTATGCATTTGCGGGATTCGATCATCTATGCAAGGCTGACGTGGCGGGGTAAGTGTGCCAAGAATAGGTAATTTACGGAAATCAAGATGGGTAGGTAGGTATTTATTTAATCGTACAGACTATTTCTTCAGCAGCGTCTATATATGAGCGAATGATGCGCCTGCGAATTTCTTCAAATATTATACATAGTATTCACTCGAGTTCATCCCGAGGCTCATCTAGTATGAGATGATCTCCATGGTTCTCGGAAATTAGACGGATCCATATGTGTATACTGTATAGATTAATGCATGTGGATTAATCATCATGGAGTGAATACAAGATTTGAAAGTCGTAGATACCGTTACAGCTTACGTCTGACACTCCTGCATCTGATAATCTGCTTTTTCATCTCATCGAATTCTCTTCAATACCCTCAGATAGTCAGAAACTTTTCGATAGACGTCCAGACATGTAATTGAGAGTTGATGATTTTGTGTCTGCGGGATTGGGGTTTGTATCTGCTGTTTTTAGGGTACAAAGTGCTGTCTGTTTAATAGACTTATTGTAAGATGAGTAGAAGTCTTTGCAGATGTGTACACTTTTTGCTTTCTTGTGCGCGGTAGAGCTTTTGGTATTAATGGTATCGGGAGCGGTTCTCAGGAGATCTCATACAGTCTTGTAGTGGTTTCGAAATATCCCTGCTGAGAGGGAATAGGAGCACACGGTTAGCTATCCTGATTCACGATACTGTGCGGAAGTAGTCGAAGTAAAACGTATTTGCTATACCATAAAGGTTCTTTCCTGTTGAAAGATTTCAATTCGAAAGGGAGATTGGGAAATTTGTTAGGGCTAGATAGGTAGGTAAGATTACAAGCTAGGTGCAGCATGATGATGGAATCTCGCTTAATTTTGTATGGAGACTCTGTGTTAAATTTCGGTACTTGGCATTTGCTGGCTGTTTCGTGCTTACATCACAGGCTCTTAGGTGTGATCACAATTTTGGTCAACGTTTGTAGAGAGATTGGAAAAGATTAATGTGGGGTTTTGAAAGTGTTGTGATTTTGACTGCGATGAGAAACTCTATATATAATCCTCCTCTTGATAAGTCTTGTGTACATCCAAGTAATCTCCATAAATTTCTCTGTATGATATAAACAGTTCTCAACCTGCACTTATTATCCATCTCGAACGGCGTTATCTGGGTTTCGAAGTGAAATCGAGCTGTTAAACTAATAGTCTTCAATTTATAGGTGCTCCCAAGGTGTTTCCTAATAAAGTACCAAGTTAGTTATTGAAACCGTACAGTATCACAGTAACAGAAAAGAAATCCATACTAAAACAACAAGTCCCACCACATCATCTTTTTGAAAGCATCCCAATCTTGCTCGCCATCAGGCAGAGGGTCCCCAGTGTGTGGACTTGATTTCGTCCAGACGCCGTCCCCTCTGCATGCGGTCTTTGAGACGGCGAAGCACCTTGAGATGAACACTCAACTCTGGTGCTTGGTCCGATTTGCACCAGACCAAGCACCAGAGTTGAGCAGCTCTTAAACTCGTAACGGAAGTATAGTAGGCTTGATAGCTGAAGCTGTATTTGGAAATCAGTTTGTGCGTAATGATATATTATGGACGAAAGATGTACATAAGATTTTCTAGAGCGATCCAGAAAAGTCCAGCACAGGAGCAATGGAAACTTGTATAGTAGGCTTGATAGCTGTTGGTCATTCCACAATGCCGAGATTGAAGAATGAGATGTCATTCCCTGTGAATGGCGTCGATGGTTTGGGTGCTGGTCGATTGAATCGACGTGATTCACAGGGGATGAGGTGCCGCTGAGAGGATCTGTGACCATAATGTTGAGGAGCATCATGTTGATGAAGTCATGAAGACTTTTATGGTAGGCTTGATAGTTGGAGTTGAAGTTTCTATTCCAAGTTTGTTGCGGGTGACAGCAAACTTGGACCTGGTAATGAAGAAGAGCAGATGTTGAAGGACTGGAAGGAAGAGGAAACTTTGATGGTAAGAATCTAATCTTTGTGTAAAAATTCATTGAGATATAATGCAAGTTTGACTTCTGGTTTCTCTTCGATTTTATTGTGTGCTTGTTGAGAATATATGGTTCCTTATCCAACCTATAAGTAGGTAATGGCAAACAAGGCTAGAGCTCGGCCTTCGGGTTCGGGAAGACTTTCAAATCCCGAGATCAAAATTTTCAATTTAACAAGATCGGATGAAAAGCTGTCAAGCTTTTTGTTGGGGGAAAGTGAATTATGAGGAGATACCTATGTCCTTGTGATGCTGAAGTAAGAGACATCTCAATATCTACCTACCTGGTATCTATGTCTTCAGTTTTTTTTTGTATTCATTCAAATAGTTGATGAAGACTTCTTCATGCTCATGTAGCTGCTCCAATTTGAATGCTTTACAAAAGTCTCTCACAGATTAGATACTATGTATTCACAATAAATGGCCAGGAAACTTGTCTGTAAATTTGGTTGATTCTTGGACACTTTTGACCAACATGACTTGAGAATAAGAACTCTAACATACCCTGTCTAACATTAAATACTCACATCAAAGCAATACTTTAGACAGCAGAGCTTATAGAAGTTCGTGCTAGTGATATCTGTCATCTAGACCCTTCCGTCACTCCAAGACAGTCAAGTCATTGAGGCCATTTTATGATATTTTATTCTTATGCAGTGACCCAGAATTTCTTTACAAACCTAAACTTTATAGACAGTAATAATGAGTTGAAATTAATCACAAATAGTCCAGAAAAGATATACCCAAGACCAGAGGCTCATAAGCAAATAGACTCAAGTCAAGATGCAGAAACAATAGCATAAATCTCTCTCCCACAAAAATATCTTAGAAGTGGGGCAATATCTAAAACAGAAATGATCAAGGGGTACATAGTTCCAGAATATCAATAATCTCTCAATAGTAGGCTTGATAGCTGGTTAACTCGAGCTATCACACCTACTATACTGTTTTTGCTCGTTCTGATTTTTGGATCGGTTTGGTATAATTTTTGGATCCCTGGGTGGATACGATCTCCAGAAGATTGATATTGGATTTTGTGTATTTGTGTGATTCTTATGGCGTCTATTCTATGGAAATAGGAACGAGCTTGCTATTGTTTTGCCGCATAAAACTTTGTTTTCACTACGCTAGACATAATCACTCTGCCAGTAAGATTCACTTCAGAAAATAACCAGCTAAACTACAAGATATAGAGATGGATGGTCTCTAAATAGTCAAGTTCGAGTGCCAACTGTAGTATAATGCTCTGCTCAAAGACCTCCAAACTCCAGTATTCCAAGAGATGTAGCACAGAATCTCAAAGTGCATGTCATCATCTAGCAACTATTTTCAAGAATATTAAGCTTTCGCTAGAGCTTGCCTAGATTTTCATTCTTCACATTTTACAAAAACTTACTGTCTGTCATTCTCTTGAATAGTTATTAGAAGCGCCTATAGCAGATGTGCCGTGTGAAATTCTTTATATTTGCTATGTTAACGGGTTAAGTTGCTATCAAAAAGAATCTGCTTTTCAGTGTGAGATGAGATCATTCTCCATGCGTTCTCGAATCGCCCGTATCATCAACACTCAAAGCTACCTATACAGCACCCCCATGTCTATTTTGAACCTCTTTCGCAGCTTTACCGAGCACATCACTTAGTTCCGTAGTCGTGAGTACTTTTGCCACAAACAAGTCTTAAAGGAGCTCAAGTTATCCCCGTTGCTGTTGTAGCAATTCTAACATGGTCAAGAGAAAGATCAAAAGATATATGCATGCCCTCTATTTGACAGCGTGGCACCAAGTTCTTCCGGATAAACAGGTCGATGTGGCTGTCTTGGTGCGTTTCAACTTGCATCATACATAGTCAGCACATGCACGCTGTCCCATTTAGGTGATTTTCCAATTTTTATGTTTGGATGAATTTGTGTAAGATTGAAGAGATCACAATATACGGCAGCGGACTATCTCTACTCTGAAGACTGATAACGGATAGAGAGGTACCGAACTAAATACATTCTATGCAGCTCGTAGTGAGAACGTAAAAAAGGTGCACTAAAGTATCTCATCCTTCCGCGATCAATGGCCTATCGCTTATATTTTGAGTAACCAAAGTATTCGTTGATACCTTTCGGGTTTATCTTTATCTTGAATCTTACTTCTTGGATCTCATTCATGACTCTACCCGACAGAAGAAAAAAAGATTCGTCTGTTTCCTAGACAATGTATAAGATTGGAGAGTAAAATGCTTTTGTATCATTGTCACAGTGCTCCGTGACCTTGAGTTGCATTTTTTCTGCCTACGAAGCATGATTGGCATGATTCTGATCAGGCTGTCTGATCAAGCGAAAGAGGCATCCCTTGACTGAAAATCATTGATAAATGTTCCCCAGAAAAATGGATTCCTACCAATATCTCACCCATGCCTTAAAAATAGAATGGAGGAAGATTAAATGCACATCTCAGCTCGTTAAAATCTGCGCAATGATTGTGATAACTAGCAGCTGGCCGCCTGACTTGATCCCCTATCCACTCTGTCCTCTCCTCCATAGTCATATGTTCAAGAGCCTCCACCCATATAATGTCATTTGTCCTACACTTCCAAGACGTGCCTTTACCTTTTTTCACAGCTGACAAAGGCATGCCAAGGTAGTTGTAGTCATAAGCATGTAGGAGGGCCCGATCTCTCTTATCTAATCTTGCGTACACAACTTCCCACCACCATGGATTCCACTTATCCCTTCTGACTCTACGAAAGCCCACGAATACTCCTAATAATACGCCTGTGGACTCCTCATTTTGATGAGGGCCCGCCACATTTCGTGTTCCCGGAAATCGATACTTGGCGTCTAGAGATCTATGCGTGGGAATAAACCAACCTTGATGTTGCGGATTAATCCCTATGTTGAATACAGGAAAAGGACCGTTGGTTTGACGGACTTGCTTTCTAAAACCCCAATCTATCACATCAGAATAAACGGTACTGTTATTGTCTTCCTGAAAGGATGGTAGAATATTAGGCTTTTGCTTCACTGCGTCAACATAGTCTTGCCACTTCTGTGGGTATGGATAAAAGTCGAAATGTCCCACTTCCGTTCGTGGTTCACGACCCTCTCTTTGCCATTGTTTAGACATCCACCTCCATTGAGGGTTTGCGTTGGCTCTACGATCCCACTGAGGGCCCCATATAGCCTTGTGTACAAGACCTAGCTGTTTTTTCTTCTCTTCATAGGTTTTCATTGGGTTTGCCATCTTGAGCGATGTGATTCAAGCTTTGATCTAGTTGCCAATTTTTCCAGCTCGCTGTTCGCTCATGGGTAGTGGTTCTACAGAGATGGTCCTGAGAACAAAGCACTTTGCGATCGATTATAAACGAATTTTAAGAGAAGATTGTACGCTTTGGGAATCGTTCAACTTTAAGCGATCCCGAGAAAGAATTTACTTTCATGACATATATTTCAGCAATACAAGTAACGATATCAGAAAAGCTAAGCATAAATGATGTTGAAAGCATTGGTGAAATAGATGGCTGAATGTAAATGATAATTAGATATGCACGTGAACTTGTATCAAGAGGATGACTGCACTTGCGAAGTAATCTCAAACATCTAACTTGTGTTGGTACTGTTGTATTCTCTAACTTTTTACTATGTTATGTAGGCTGTTGCGATGTGTTGACATCGAATGCGGTGTGGTTTGGTAACAGAATAAATTGCTTATGTAATCATTATCGTCTCTAACAGCTGCCTTTGGAGTTGTCTGTACCATAATTCCCAGCAGCCATTGATTAATCAATAATGTGAGTACGGATGACCCGGTTACATCGGAGCGATGCGGAAGTAATATTGGTCATTCTGCATGCTGTCGTCACTCTACAAGGTTTTCTCATTTATGAGTATCACTGACTAAGTATTGCTTTTCGTTCCCTCATTCTCTTTCATATCTCATTCCCCTCGTTGTGATTTATATCGCGGATATCAAGACCCAAGATCGAAATGTCGTATCCACCCGTCCCCCTTCCAAATGGTAAGACTCACCATCCAGTTTCTCATCCTTAACTAACATAAAGTAGGCCAAAACTTTACAGCCACTCTGCACAACACCACGTACCCCGCAATCGACTCCGCGACGAAGTCCGACCATAGCAAACACATAGTTTTCATAACAGGCGCTTCGAAAGGTGTTGGCAGAGCTACAGCTATATCATTTGCAAAAGCTGGGGCTGAAGGGATTGCCATCGGTGCAAGATCGGATCTCTCCTCACTCGAGACAGAAATTCAAGAGGCAGCAAAAGCGGCAGGAAAGGCCTCGCCAAAAGTCTTATTGATTAAGCTTGACTTACTCAATCACCAGAGTGTTAAAGACGCAGTCCAGGAGGTTGAGAAGACTTTCGGAAGATTGGATATCTTGATCAACAATGCGGGATATCTAGCAGCCAGTCAATCAATAATTGACTCAGACCATGATGACTGGTGGCAGACATTTGAAGTCAACATACGTGGGGTATATTGGATGACTCGTGGGTTCCTTCCCCTGATGCTAAAGGATGGACTCAAGACAATTATCAATGTAGCCAGTACTGGAGCAAATTCATTGCGACCTGGAGCTAGCGGATATCAAACCTCGAAGTTCGCATTGTTGAGATTGACAGAATTCATAATGACAGAGTATGCAGAACAAGGATTACTGGCATATTGTGTACATCCTGGTGCCGTCAATACAGACATGGCTAAGAAGTTACCGGCATATCTTCACAAAGGTATATTGTATTTCCATAGCTAAATAAAGTGCTAAATGATCGAAGGTTGCTTGCTAATTTCTGAAAACAGTCTTGAGAGATGATCCAGAAGTTGCGGGTGATTCGATGTGCTTTTTATCTCAAGAGAGAAGAGAATGGTTGGCTGGCAGGTACATAAATTGCACCTGGGATATTCCAGAGTTTCTGAGCAAAGAACAAGATATCGTGGAACACGACAAGTTGAAGGAGAGAATGTTATTCTAGACAAAACACCTATGTAGTGACACACTCTTAGCATTGGCTCGAGATTGGCTAAAGTTGCAATGCCTCGGTATCTCGAGCTCTGTTACCAGAATCATTGTTTGAAATATGCCAATAAAAGCACGTACTATGCACTTCACAACTAGGGAAGGTATTCCGATGTCAATTGTTTGTCAATCCCTTGCATGATCTCACATTGTTTGTTCCCGGATTACTTAATCCAGCGTTCCGGCTAAGAATGCGGAGAAAGACTAAAAGGTGGGCCGTGGGGGGAAGCACATTTACCCCAAGCTCTGGACGTCTAAAATACACCACTAACGTCTTGTGTCCTCCTGTGATTACGTTCTGGAAGTTCTAGATGATTTGTCGAGTTTGCTGTCATTGATTACCCCGCTTCGTATTTGAAGCATTGGCTGGCTCATCGAGCGTCAACCCACAAAGAACCATGATTGGTACCACTGCTGCAAAGTCAAGTGGCTTCGTTATGGCCTTTCCCCCGCGGAGGTGATATCGATCGCTAGATTCTCCAGCCATTCATGGACCCGAGATGATTGGTGATTCACTAAACAAGCATTGGCTCCTACAATTGTTTAAAAGACGTCGCTTAAGACAGGCTTTTTACATACAGTTCTGTCTTCAATTATTGTTGCTTCTTCTCAATTGCATATCATCGAGCTTCTAAATTTCTAGGCTGTGCAGCTGAATCACATAATATACAGTTACACGGCCTTCTCTTCTCAACGACCAATCAAACCCAAAGCTGCAGGAGTCATGTCTACCCTTCGAAATGTTTCACGTATCTCAATCAGATGTCTCCGATCCCATCCTCGTCCTCTCACCCGCCCGTTCTCTGTCGTTCCACATCTCTCCAGTCCGCCATCTCAAACACGTCAACCACCTCCTGCGCCAGACGCCGAAAGCGCAGCACTCAAGAGTGGTCAACCCTCAACATATCTAGGGACCAGAAAACGTCTACCCGAATTCAATTTGGTCGATAAAGTAGTGTGTGTTTCTGGGGCTGGCAGAGGATTAGGATTGGTACAGGCGGAAGCTTTATTAGAGGCCGGTGCTAAAGGTGTGCAATTTCGATTACAATTCGAGAACAAATCTAGATTGAATGATTCCATCTGACAAAATAGCATAGTATACGCCCTTGACCGTCTCGAAAGCCCGTCTCCTGATTTCGATCGCATTGCACAGCGCGCGAAGGAAGAACTCGGCACATCGCTTTCATACCGCCGCATCGACGTACGAGATGTCGAGGGTCTAAATTCTATAATTGAGGAGATAGCTCAGAAAGAAGGACGAATGGATGGCCTGATAGCAGCAGCTGGAATACAACAAGAAACTCCAGCTCTGGAATACTCGGCTAAGGATGTCGACCTAATGATGAGTGTTAACGTAACCGGTGTTTTTATGACAGCACAGGCAGTCGCAAAACAAATGGTGAAATTTGGTAACGGGGGAAGTATAGTGCTTATTGCCAGTATGAGTGGAACTGTTGCCAATCGAGTTTGTCTTCCCCTTTCCCTCTTCGACTTAATATCCCTACTAATTAGTGATCTTCAGGGTCTCATATGCCCCGCTTACAACGCATCGAAGTCCGCAGTTCTACAACTCGCCAGAAATCTGGCTAGTGAATGGGGTGAACATAGTATTCGAGTCAACACCATTTCTCCAGGATATATAGTGACAGCTATGGTGGAGGAACTTTTTAAGAAATTCCCAGAGAGGAGGACAGACTGGCCAAAACAAAATATGTTAGGGAGATTGAGTGCCCCGGAAGAATACAGAGGGGCGGCGGTATTTTTGGTTAGCGATGCTAGTAGTTTCATGACAGGTACGTTAAACTTGGATGTTAAATCTATTTGGGAACAAATTACTGACCGGTTTTCTCACAGGCGCGGATTTGAGGATGGATGGCGGACATTCAAGTTGGTAAATGCGTTTTTGAATTTGAAGATCCTGTGATTAGCACGCGGAGCAGGAAGTTTTGGATGAGCCTTTTATTAGCGTTGTATCGGTCTACAAATGATATATAGATACCTAGTGCCAAGTTCTCATTCCCAGTCAAAATAATCAAGACTTCACCTAACAAAAAGAAAAAAAAAGTGTGTTAATGCTTGGAATGTGAAGATTCCGAGACTTACATTTTTTGCTATATTTTGCTATTGTTTATATTGCTGTTTTGCTATTTTGGTCATAGGGCTTCTCAGCTGGTTGGAAGTCGAGTTGCACTTCCTAACCACTGTGCCAACTAATCACGATGTTGTCGGATGCAAAAATGAATATATAGGACAGGCTTAGGGCGGGGCATGAAATGGGTATTTTAAAGAGAGATTCACTGTATGATTGTAAGCAGATTGGTGTATAGCCAAGTTGGGCTGGATTTCAGTTAGGTGTGGGGAGATGGTATGGTTTGATGTATATGGGATGGTAAGTTATGGATGTTAGGATATGGATAGTATTAACATGGCATGCCCAGGCGTACATACTCTCTAAGCCTCTGAATTGCCGAACCCTTCAGACTTTATTCTTGATAATCTTTCATCAAATATATTATTTATCCAAGCAAAAGAAACAGATATACGAAAAAATCTTCTACACAACCTTCCAACTACCCCAAACCCCCCATAATATAATCAACACCCACACATCTCGGTTTCCACAAATCCGTCTCGTCAATTCCCCATCCAGGTCTCCCGGGCCGGTATCCACCGGGTCCATGCTCTCCTCTACCAGGAGGCCGATTATATCCATCGCCAGGCCCAGGTCTATCTCCATACCGATGTTCAGGCGGCGGATGTCGAATTGGTTCATTGCCCCCTAACATCGGCCACATGGGAATATAACATTTTTCATCTGGTGCGCATTTACTTTCACAGCTTGTCCATTCACCGGCCCAGCCGAGCCAGGCTTTTAGTTCTTGTACCCCGTGGATCCAGCGGAGGATTTCTTTTTTATTTGGGGGGGCTAGATTGGATGTTATTTTTGGGTTTGGGGAAGGTTGGTTGAATGTGGTGTTCCAGATCTTTTCGACGGAAAATCCAATGTCGATTAGAATGTTGCAGATTCCGGCTTGGGTTTCTTCGACGGCCCATTTGAGAGAATTTTCTTCGGGTGAAAGATTGATGCCTAGGGAAGGGGAAAGAAGTCGGGTGTGGTGGTAGTGACAGCGGGAATAAGTGGTTTGGAAGAGAGTGGAGTCTCGTTGCCAGATTGAAGGGGCTTCTTTGGGCGATGGGTATTCGAGGAAAGGGAGAAGTAATGAATGAGTCTGGTCCCGAATAGATGACATCCACTTTCTTTCTGCAGTTTCGTTGGATGGCGGAACTGAAGAATAACTTTGTAGGGATTGAAGAAGTTGAGCTAGCGGTGAAGCGTAGGTTTGAACGATTTCGTTGGTCATCGTTGTCCAGTCAATACCAGTACAGTTCGAAGATTGACCGAGTAAATTCTTGAGAACTCTCTCCGAATCCACTTTCATTATTGCTGCTTCGTCTGTACTAATACCGTCTAAAGTATGGGATCTTCTCCTTCGCATCAAAGCGTTCAACGCAGTCATTCTTGCATTCTCATCCTCCGGATTAGCTTTCCAGAACCCTTTGCTTGTCAAATTCAATGTTTCCCTTTCTACTATACCTCGCGCCTTTGCTAGGCTCTCGAATTTGGGAGAGTAGTAGTTGAGGATTCCACATGTGAGCAGCTTGACTCTGTTTTCGCCAAGTCCTGGTCCTTCTCCAGAAGAACCGTAATGAGCAGCAGCGCTTGTAAACCAACCCCATCCTTGACTTCGAAGGAACGGTTCTCTCTCAGAATCATGTCTGAAGTTTGGTGGCATAGCAGGATGATTTTCAGTGGGATTCTTTGTATGTGTAGATTGCGGCGACCGAGTCGTTATAGATGGTAGTGGAAGGTAGGATGTGAGATCCGCTTCTTCCTTTTCAAACATTTCTTCTGGTGTGTTTTGGGGAAGTAAAGGAGCTGTAACATTCAAATGCTCCACTGATCTTAGTGTTTCGCTCTCGAAGTCACACCAAATCATCTCAAATCCAGCATTCATTCTTACAAAACCTTCGACTCCCCAGCCTCTTCCGCCGAGACCTCTTTCGTGCACCCAGGAGCAGAGGCCTCTTGCCCTATCATACTCTTGTACTAAGCCTGGTCCAAAGTGTCCATTAGGATCTGGGCCAGTTACGTTGCCGTAGATGTGGAGCATTTGTGTATCCATTCGACCTGTGCCCATGAGTGTAGCAGATTCACCGTCAAAATAGACGCATTTCGCTGTGCGAGTAGTTTGGAATGTAAGAAGATGGGAATTTCTGGTAGAACCCATAATCCCATAGGCCATTTCACTGAAGCATGATTAGCAAATAGTCTAACCTGGCATCACTCGTCTTTGGCCAGTTTAGAACAGAGCGCGTGATCATGAACGTAATAGCCAGAAGCTATCTAGAATAGTGAGCTAGCTGGAAGGAGAACCATTCATTGACATTACAAGGCTTGCATTTTTGAATTCAATCCGGAAACCATTCATCAAGTTACATCCTTCGAACCCTTTTTTTCTTTTCCTTTTTTTGATTGATTTGGTTTTTTCAGACACCGCACTCGCAAATTAAGATTAGAAACTCACCGGAACGCCGGCTTGGCATTGATCCAGGGGGAAAAGATTGCTAACCGAAGAACAAAAAATAAAACGTTGAAATATACTCACATGTCGAAAGAAACCCATTCTGGACTTTCAGGTAGAGATTCACCATCTCTTCGGCCATGATACACTTTTGTGAGAGGAGGTATTTCACACGGAACAATACTATGCCCGCTCGGAAAGAATGTATTTGGCCACTGTTGAAGAAGTCCGTAAACTGATGCGAAATAATGAGGTGCTGATGAAGAGAAGTTCAATTTCCATTCCGAACTATGGGATCTGATCGACTCCAGAGATTGAAACAGAGGGTATTGAGGTTCAGCAAACGCTGTAACAGAATGGAGAAAAGTTAAACTAAAGACAGAAACATAACATAACACAAACATTATTTCAAAATCGATGAATTCCCACTATGAATTACACATGATGGAAAAGAAAGAATTTGAAGAACCATTTTGAAGAATCCACTTGAAGATTAAAATATAATTCATGCCGCGTAAGCACTGTTGAAGCATTCGTTGCCCTCGAAGATAAGGAGTCTTACCGCCAATCATAACCTTAACCTTGCGATTCAGGCTTGAAGTTTAGGCTAGCTTCCCCAGAAATCATTGAAGCTCATCAGTGCATCCATCATCAAGCTCCATCGATTATTCATTTTCACCAATAACGTTGCCACCAACTTTTATCCCCTCAAGCAATTTGACCTACTGGAAATATGGGAGCTTCGCAATCCAAAAATCTAGCAAAAGCTTCGAAAGCAGCCTCTTTATCAGCTTCAAATACTGCACGCAAATACCCAACTCGAACTCCGCCGCCCTCATCTCCCCGCACAAATGTACAACCAAGTCAACCAAGCCCTTCCGCAAAACTGGGGCCAACTGTTCATCCAGAGGCAAGCTCCTCATCTACAAAGAACCAATGTTTGTTATCTTCTATCAATGACTTCTGGCCCTTCAATTGGAAGTCTTGGACTAGGGATCCGCCTGCTAATGTAATATTTCATAGCGATAAGTTTTGATGCATCCGATCCAGATATTGGTCTCAATTCTCGCCTTCGTGAATTAGGTCCTGTTACACCTTCACCTACTCTCTCCAATTCATCTACTTTCAACCGAGCCTCGGCGCAAGATCCCATCACATCCGGCAACAATTTTATCCCTTCTGCTTCCACACCTTCGCAGTCGATATTTCCAACCGCAAACAATCCTGCGGTTTCACTTCTGGCGGCGAGGTCTAGAATAGCAGAAGAAGCAGAGAGGGACTTCGAGAAAATTGGCAGGAAGGGATTCCAGGGAAGGAAATATCTGGACGTTGCGACTATTCGAACAGTACTGGTTTACAGGTCTGAGGGCATGCCTGATTCCGAAATTGAGGAGAGATTAGAACTCAGACGTGGTATTGTAAAGAGTTTGGGAGGGAATGTGGTGAGTGTGGCAGGTGTATAATTTGAGGGATGAGGGAAATCCAAGGCTCAGATCGAACTCTAAAAGCAAGTCTACAGTGGCGACATAATTTCAGCCACATGGTAGACATTACAACCTGTCTTCGACTGTTCTATTATAAGCTTCGACTAGATATCAAGTTATTGGCCATGCCAATATTGTACAGTATAATGAATTATGAAAGGGCTGGTGAAAGGGCTGGTGAAAAGGAATGAGCGACATTCTAGAAGGTGTATTAGCCACTGTAGGCAGAGATATTGTATTATATGTCACCAAAGAAGATTGCCTATTAAGGAAAGGCAAGGCTCTGTGAACGAACCAAGAATCATTGCTAGAAAGAAGCTATGAGTTGTGTGTTATGTACTTTGATACCCTTGAAAAGGCTGTTTTTACCAATACATAGGCATATTATCACACAGGATTCTGCCTCGACATGTCTTCTTCTAGAATATTGGCTAAGCAGATTTCCTTACTTTTGTGGCCTCTTGCTCTTGAGAACTCTAACATAAAAGTAACTACTTTTCAATAATAAATAGTTAAGTGTTACAATACAAGCAAGGTAACAATTCCATTCTCACAATTCATGTCACAAGCAGATTGCGGGGCATACTTTTGAAGCTATTCTGCCGGGCGGTGTGAAACCCAGACAATTATCAGATTCCTATCTGGTGAACACATCCACTGAAGAACTTTGGATTTAATATAAAATGTACTCTAGCATTTTGGTCTCTTCACTATGCATGAAATCTGTCCATCTACCCTCCATATCTAAATACTCACCTAAAATAAGCACCATCTAATTGGTCGATCACTTTCATGCCGAAAATTGTTCGGTAACTTCCGAGAAATCATGCAACTTTATATCCTCACATCATTGCAACTCTTATCAATATCAAGGGCTTTTGAAGCTCGACAATCACCCTCGCAATGATTGTCCGGTCTCCTATATTTGCTGGTGCTTTACGGCAAAATGGATTGGGAAATGTATGCCTTTCATGCTCCCTTCGAACAGAATTGAGAGGAACCCGAAGAGCTGCGAGGAATTTCTCGAATTCAAATGGTAGGAAAACAACGATAGTGCAAAGATTGGGGACTGGCTATTTCTTTACGAATAGAGATATCTTCGGGAATGCAGGAAAGGGTGGCATGAGTACATCTGTGGATGCACTCAGCAGGAAAGACGTAGATGAGGCAAAAGAAAGGATCGAGAATGGATCTACGACACCGGCCACTGCAGAATTAGAAAACCTGCCACCCCATCGACGAAGGCGGCATAAACAATCACTCGAACAACAAGGCGATAAAGAATTCCTTCCTGAGAATGCTTCCACCATCCATGCCGACCGCGCGAGCGCACTTCCACAATCTTCCATAAAACGACTATTATCAGTCCTCTTGTCACTCACCAAACCCCGCCTTTCTATGCTCGTCGTTCTTACCGCATGCTCAGCATATACATTATACCCAGTACCCTCACTTTTATCCTCGACACTTCTTGAAACGCCCAGTTTGAGCCCCCTTACCCTTCTCTTCCTTACGACCGGCACGGCCCTATGCGCCGCTTCCGCAAACACTCTCAATATGCTTTATGAACCTAAATACGACGCGCAAATGTCACGAACACGAAATAGACCTCTTGTTCGAAAACTTATTTCGCCTGGTGGAGCTTTACTTTTCGCAATTGCGAGTGGAGTTGTTGGTGTGGGGGGGTTATATTATGGGGTCAATCCCACCACTGCGTTTTTGGGTGCTTTGAATATTGGGCTATATGCTGGTGTTTATACGCCATTGAAAAGAGTTACAGTCTTCAATACTTGGGTCGGTGCAATAGTTGGAGGTATTCCTCCATTGATGGGATGGACTGCTGCGGCTGGACAAACTTCCTCACATCTTTCTTCTTCCTCAACACCTGAATGGCAGGATTTGCTGCTTGGACCAGATAGTGCAGGAGGTTGGTTACTAGCAGGATTGCTGTTTGCATGGCAACTTTCGCACTTTATGCCTTTGTCCTGGTCTATTCGTGAAGAATACAAAGGTGCCGGGTATAGAATGTTATGTTGGGTTAATCCTTCCATGAACGGTCGCGTGGCTCTTAGATATAGTATCGCATGCATACCCCTATGCATTGGACTTTGTTATGCGAATGTAACTGAATGGACATTCGCAGCAGCTAGCATGCCTGTAAATGTATGGTTGGTACGAGAGGCCTACAGGTTCTGGAAATACGAGGGCCAAAAAGGAAGCGCTAAAAAGCTTTTCTGGGCAAGTGTTTGGCATTTACCAGTCGTACTTGTCTTGGCAATGGTAGAGAAAAAGGGATTGTGGAGTAGAATTTTGTCGGCGATTTTTGGACAGAGAACAGAGGATGATGAGGAGTGGGAATATGTGGACGAGGACGGGCATGAGGAAATACCTGTACAGAAATTGCCTGTCCCAGTAGTCGCCTCGGTAAATTCGAGTAGATAAACCGAGCGGAAGAAAGATTTGTATGTTGATAGAGATTCTTTTATCCATCTCTACTTTTGTACTTTGTGTGTACAATATTTTCGCGTTTGGTTTTGTAGATATGAACCTACCAGCGGGCGTGCAATGTTAGAAATATCAGTATGTTTTGACATTGTATCTCTTAATCATGAGCTATATTATAGTCCGTGCAATACACCTTGTATGAAGAAATCTGATTGGTTAGATTGGCTCTTATAATACTTTATTAATTACTCTGTTTATAAAAAGGAATCTTGATTTCAAATTATAGTTTTTCAAAAACATTAAGAAAGTAAAGATTAGAAATTAATACATATTATTTTCTTTAAGGTTTCGAAATAGAAATAATATTAAAAAGATTTTATATTAAAGATTGAACATAAATGTATAATTAAATTCCAAGTATTCTGATATTCTGATTGGTCACTAAGATCCCTATTAAGCGAGGGCGCCGAATGTTCTTTCGTTCTATTAATAACGTAATCTTTATCTCTCAAGATTCAGGTCTATCTACTTCTCATCTACACTTCCTATCACCGTCTTGTTTTTATTTTTGCGTTTCGATACGGTGCGCAAATGTGGAACTGGTTCTGGAACCAAGTTTCAAGATCTAGCGTGTTATGTCATAATGGCGACTACTGACTCTCATTCAGAGAGATGCTTCAGTGTGGTGAATACTGCTTTTCGGCGCAGATATGACTCTTTTCGGAGAGTGGAATATGACTTCGTTTGGAGATATCACAATGAGTCCTGAAAGATCCCCAAAAAAGAAAACTCGATTCGATTTTAATCGACAATAATGACTCTCTTGAAGAAGAAAAGGGCATGGAATGACTGTATGAGCATACTACCCTCGACACAAAAGTCACCACATTCCCTTCTGTTTAGAAATTCTGACCTTCCACCTACAACCTCAACTCCACAACCTCCACTACAATTCAAAGATCCTGTTTACAATCAAATACAAAAACATCTTCAATCAAATCAAAATTCCATCACAGAGTGCTTCGATACTTGACGTTTACGGATTACGCTCTTCTCATCGCCATTACATCAACAAGTGTTACAGGTTTACAAGATACCGATCTAATTTGATCTTACCGTAAGCCTCCTACGAAGCCATTTGTCGTATAATTATTTGACTTGAATCAGTCGAGTATTCGTGCCAATAGACCCGTCTCAGAGCATTCAATATCTTCCTATCGCCATCTATTCCGTTTATTACAAGATGTGTACGACAATGCTTGTCAGAGGACCGTGCTGGTGTAAGGACAAGAATGGTAAGAGCAATAATGGTAAGAAAGTTAACCTGTGGGAATATTTGAGACCATGCAACAATGTGAAGGGTGGAGGCTCGCACGATAAGTATGAGCTACCTTTTCAGGGCATAATCCCAGAAATTGAAGAAGGCACTTGTGATAAATGCCTTGACTTGAGAAAAAAAGCGCAAGAAAAGAAATGGGAGGAGGAACAAAGAGCACAAATAGAAGAGGCAAGAAGAGTGGCAGAAGAGCGAGCAGCCCAAGTAGCAGCGCAAGGAGACAATCAAGGAGACAATCAAGAAGAACATCAAGGAGAACATCAAGGAGGATATCAAGAAAACAATCAAGGAGGATATCAAGGAGAATATTAAGGAGACAATCAAGGAGGAT
Organism: Botrytis deweyae; assembly: GCF_014898535.1. Lineage (NCBI taxonomy): Eukaryota > Fungi > Ascomycota > Leotiomycetes > Helotiales > Sclerotiniaceae > Botrytis > Botrytis deweyae. The sequence continues at coordinate 963,747 of NW_024066217.1, forward strand.
ATTATGGAGGATATTAAGAAAACAATCAAGGAGGATATCACAAAGGCGATCAAAGAAGCTATCGAGGAGGCAATCAGAGAATCTATCAAGATTCCCATCAAAGTCGTTCTCGCAGAGTTCATCGAGAACGCAATCGCTGATTAGTATCCGGTAGAAGAGAAGCTACAAAACGTTGAAGCTGGAGTAGGGGCGAGCTCTATTAACTTCTCGTTTTGTACAGTTAAATTGGAATTATGCGTTGGACTTTCGTAAAAAAGTACAGAGATTTTATCCTCCGCCCGGTCAGTCTGGAGCGTCGAGTAAAAAAATACAAATCTTTTATCCATTTTTATCAGGTTGTTTGATGTGTAATGCATTGCAGTACCTATGAGTGTAAATTTCGATGTCTCATTACACTTATAACCGATTTCACTCATATCCATCTTCTGTCCATCGTAAGTGTAGTGATATACCTTTATACGACTCTATATAGTCACTGTGATTTCTTACAGGATCGAGTGATTCACGAAGAGCAAGTGCCGGATGCATATCAGAACCCACGTTCATACTCTGTATAACATGCCTTGTTCTATATAACGAACTCCTATCATTCAACAGCTGAATTGCTCTTCGACTTATATGACTCTTTTGGTAGAGGAAAGTCATTGACTTTGAATACACAGAGTTGACTCCCTTCTGATAAATCACCATGACTCTTTTTTTGGAGATGTCCAAGTGACTCTACAAGAAGAGAATCGCAGTGACTGTCTTTCCATAATTCTTAATGACTGTGTGAGCCTAGTATCCTCAGCACAAAAGCGTTCCGTTTCCTCTTGTGGAAGTATCCGACCCTCGATCTTCAACACCATCCACCAATTCGCACAACTTTCAAACTTCGAACATTCAAGACTTCTGGAAATAACATTACTTTCCATCAATATCATACTATTATCCTCGATTACTCGCTGCCTCCACAGTTCTAAGAAATCCTACGTCCCTGTAGTTGCTACAGACCTTCGAATTATCTCGACCGTCATCATCATTGGCATCATCACTATTTGGTTGAATTCGAAGAGCATCCACATCTACCCACGTCTAACGTACAGTAAGAGTTCACAGCTAGTAATATCGGACCCTCTTTGGCTAATGACACTTGTAGATTACTATTTTGATTTGATCGTTTCTCAAAACATCAATTCAAAATGTGTTGTTACTACACAGTGCGAGGATATTGCTGGTGTAACAAAAACAACGGCAAATATGTTAAAGTGAAGCATTCAGACTTACCTTGCACAAACGTGAGTAACGGATACGCTTGTGAGAAGAGAGATCCTGAAATCTTTCACGACTACGGCACATGCGGGGTATGCGAGGGAAAGAGCCCGGAGCAGAGAAAAGCGGAGGCAGCAGCGGAAGCAGAGGAAGCCTACAAACGAGCCGGATTTATCTGATATTCTAGTGAAGGACAAAATGTTGTGAGAGGATCAGGGGTGAGACGAGTCCTATTTGTGTTGTCGGTTTCTTTTGTTTGCATTGGATTTTCAAGGGGTTACTTGTGACGTTACTCGCCCAGTTAGAGGGTCGAGCATTCGGAACAAGTTCAAGTCCTTTTCACATGGATATGCGCTGGGTTTTCGTGGAGGTTAAGGAAGCCCTCTCCTCCGCCTGGAGCGTCGAGTAGAGGAATACAAGCATTTTACACGTTTTAGTCCTGTGCTCAAAAAGAAATATGTGATGCAGTCCATTGCCATGCACGTAGATTTTCAATCCAATATCCAGTAGGACACATATTGGCTCCGTCCTCACTGATGATCTAGGTATCAAAAGTACAGAGATGCATTTCCTACCCCAACCTATCCTGATTTCACTGTGTGCCGTATCGTCAGTATCGTTGATGATGAATTATGAATCTCAATTCAGAGATCTACAACAGTCATCCGAGGGGCTTTGAGTCAAATCAAGGTCATTAAATTCACAATACTCATTGTGCGCCCGAACAAATCATGATAGGCCTACAACCCATGCGGCATATCACGTTTTTTTGTCGAAAATGAGTCAGGGGGGTGAATATAACATCATAGAACAGCATTCAAAGAGCAGAATGAATCTTTTTGTAAAGAAATAAGTTTGACTCCTTTAGAATAATTGTAATGAAATGACTATATGAATATAGCGAAATATGCACAAAAAGCCTTCAGTCCTCTTTCTGTATAGAGATTTCATCCTTCAAACTACAGCACATTTCCAAATCGTCACACTGACTTCCTCGATTATCTTACTGCTTCATATTTACGAACCACTTCCTGTCTCCACGTTCCTGAAAACGCCTACACTTTCTGTGTTTCCTCCGGACTTGCGAGTGAACTCTCAACGTCATTGTCGCTAGCATTATCACATCATTACCCATATCATCATCAAATTCTCGGGACATCCACCGAAGAAAGTTGTTTTGTAATACCGCACTTTTAACGCGACATTCAGGACAGACCGATTCATCGCACTTATAGAATGACTTCAACCATCAGATTTCCTCCCCCTCTGTGCCCAACGTGCAGATTACATATCTATGCCGGACCATGCTTTTATAACGGCAGGGGAGGCGAACTTTTCGAATTATCCAGAGGTGTAATACGATGCGGAATTGGAGTTGATCACCCCCTTCGTGAAGAAATAATACATTATCATAGGAAATGCACATATTGTCAGGGTGAGAAGTCAAAAGCAAAAGAGGGAGATGAGAGAAGGAGGAAAGATGAGGAGAGAGAGGAAGAAGAGAGAGAGGCGCTAGCGATGGTGAGAAGAATAAGACAGAGAGAGAGAGAATCGAGAGAGGAGAAGGAAAGAGAGGAGAAGGAAAGAGAAAGTTGGAAGGAATGGAAATCGGAGAAGAAAAGAGAAAAAGAAAGAGAGGAAAGAATAAGAAAGGAAAGAGAAAGAAAGGAAAGAGAAAGAAAGGAAAGAGAAAGAGAGGAAAGAGAAAGAGAGGAAAGAGAAAAGAGAGAAAGGGAGAAGGAAAGAGAAAGGAGAGAAAGGGAGAAGGAAAGAGAAAGAGAGGAAAGAGAAAGGAGAGAAAGAGAGAAGGAAAGAGAAAGAGAAAGGGAGAAGAGAAGAGAAAGGAGAGAAAGGGAGAAGGAAAGAGAGAGAGAGGAAATAGAAAGGAGAGAGCGAGAGAAGGAAATAGAAAAGAGAGAGCGAGAGAAAGAGAGAAGGAAAGAGAAAGAGAAAGCGAGAAGAGAAGAGAAAGGAGAGAAAGGTAGAAGGAAAGAGAGAGAGAGGAAATAGAAAAGAGAGAGCGAGAGAGAGAGAGCGAGAGAAGGAGGAGCAGGCGAGCTGGGAAAATCGCGAAGTGAGAGAAGCCTACGATGCGAGAATCCAAGGGGAGCTGAGATCAACCAATCATGGAATCGACTACTGGTAGAAATATGATGATTGAGGGGACGCTCCAAACATGAGCATGGATCAGTGATGGGCCCAGTTGCTATGTAGCTATTTGCGTTGGACTTCGATTCAAGGTGTAGAAATGTCAGCCTCCGCCTGGTGCGTCGAGTCAATGAATACATCCATACCTATTGAACATTTTGAACACTTTCTTTCGTGTGCAATTCAGTGCAGTGCATATCAGCATTGACTTGGCTACCGTGTCATACCTAGGTACTCATGGTTGATCCGTTCACATTGATATTATATACGTTGCAAGTGCGCAGATGTGCTTTTTACCTCCACCTTACCTCACCTAACCTAACGTCAGAACATGCTATGTTATGAATACTCAATAACAAGTCTGAGTCCAAGAACCCACAAAAAGCTTTCTGCGTCAGACAAATCCTCAATCAAATTGAGTCAGTAAAGCTATGATAGTCACTGGAAGCTTGGCCAGTCATGCCGGTCCTTCAAATTGTACAGCATACAATTGTTCGGCGAAATGACTAAGGGGTATGAATATTGCATCTAGCACAGGAATGACTCTTTTTGGAGAACAGAATGAGTCTTTTGGTCGAAGAATAAGCATGAGTTCCCGAGAATAAATTCGATAGAATGACTGTATGAGCATAGCGAAATGTGCACAAAAGGCCTCGAGTCCCCTTTCTGTACAAAGATTTTCCCCTTCAATCTACAACAGAATTCCAAAATCTCAAATCGACTTCCTCACATTTCAAGAATAAAAACGACAAGACGTTTCATCAAAACCAGTTTATCAAAACCAGTTTATCATTATTTAATACCCCGCTGCATCGAATCTACGAATCACTCTCTTCCTTCTGTAAGAATATCCACTCTAATTTTCCATGTCAATCCACGATGTCTTTACAGAAAAATTTCAATCATGATCTAACCGTGATAACATAGACCTGCTTCAAACCTATTCGCCTCTCCCATCTATGCGAAATGTGTCTTTTATTGTGTCCATGGAAAGAGTGCGTGTGCAAAAACGCTTTCAGAGACAACACAATTCACAGACTTTGGGTGCCGGAATGCAACCAAATCGAAACATTCTGTCTAGATGTAGCAATGGGTCTGAAAGAGCACACTCCAGAGTTTTGGAAGAAGAAAGAAAATTGTAAAATTGTATTACAGAAATGTGAAGAATGCTGGGTGCGAGTTAACATGATCAAATGGAAGCAAATGGCAGATAAAGCAGCATTGGAAGCCAAAGTTCAAGCAGATAGAGTAAAAGCAAACGCGGCAAACTAAGCAAATTAAGAGTGATTTTCGCGTCATTAGAAGAGGGCAAGGCCATATCGAGGGCTCCAAGAGGTCGGTACGGTATCTGATATTGGAAGGAATCAAAAGTGTTAATGGCAGGCTGGTGGAGAGTCTGGTCATCAGGTCGGTGGATTTTCTTGTTTGCATAGGATTTTGGAAGGGTCAGTCTGATTCATCGTCCTCCGCATAGTCATAGCGTTGAGCTTTGGAATGAGTACAGATCCTTTTTGAAATTCATCTTAGATGAATGCGCGTTGGACTTTTGTAGAAAAGCTTAGTATTGCACCCTCCGTCTAGTCACTAGAGCTAGAGCGTCAAGTCTTCAAAATGAATACAAATTTTCTACATACATTAGTTGTTCAAGAATCAAAACGACAAGACGTTTCATCAATACCAGATTATCATTATTCCATACCCCGCTGCATCGCATCTACAAATCACTCTCTTCCTCCTAACATAATTCACACCTTCTACCGGTACAACAATCCCTCAGTTCAACCTCTCACTGTCATATCAGCATCTTGTCATCAACAAGTTCTCAAGCCTCCCATTTCTATTGATATCAAACTTACGGTGAGATTCCAAGTCTTTGTTTATACGCACTTCAATTGTATACTGAACAAAAACCACTAGTACCATCCTCAAAACTCATCGTCTCTCACCTATTCAAAATGTGCTGGATTGAAGCGAGACATGCACCCTGTTATTGTAACAGAAACATTCGTACTGATGTTCTCGTGGAGACCGTTCTTGTCAAGTGTGTAGAGGCAAGGTTTATAGAACATAATCCGCCACTGGTGCTTCAGGTAAAAGATAAATGGACTTCGAAATGTCCAGTGTGTCAGAGTAAAAAGGCGATTAAAGGAAGTGAGGTATTTGAAGCTGCTACAATTCTTCATAACATGAGAAATGGGAAATAGACAATGACAGAATGTTGATGGCAGGTTGGTGGTGAGACGGTTCACCATCTTGATGTTTCTTTTTTTGGTTTGCGTTGGACTTTCGTAGAAAAGCTTAGTATTGCATCCTCCGTCTAGTCACTAGAGCGTCGAGTCTTCAAAATGAATACAAATTTTCTACATACATTAGTTGTTCATGAATATGTACTTCAAAGTTTCATATAAAATCCATATATCTCCTCAAACATTATAAATCACAACAATAACAACAACAACAACAACCCAACTACGAAATCAAAAAAACCATACACATCATTCATATTAATCAAAATTCGAACAAGAATCCCTTCCCTTCCCTTCCCTTCCCTTCCCTTCCCTTCCCTTCCCTTCCCTTCCCTTCCCTTCCCTTCCCTTCCCTTCCCTTCCCTTCCCTTCCCTTCCCTTCCCTTCCCTTCCCTTCCCTTCCCTTCCCTTCCCTTCCCTTTCCTTTCCTTTCCTTTCCTTTCCTTCCCTTTCCTTCCCTTTCCTTCCCTTTCCTTTCCTTCCCTTTTCTTTCTTCTCATACAACTTATAAAATATAAACCCCTATCTGAAAACTAGCATATAACAATCTAGAGAAAAAATATCTACAAATCTTGAATATTGCAGACTAAATCCAGTCCTGTGTTGTATTGCATATAATATCGATCGTGCAAACTAATCTACTGGTCTGGGAGAAACAAATCATACATATAGTCTACCGGTACTTCTTACACTACCACTTCCACCTCCACTTCCACTTCCACTTCCACTCCCAGATTCCAAAATGACAATTCTGCAACTCTATACATAACCTTATATATGCCCCATATTCCCCCATTCAAATATACATACAATACAATACAATAAATACAAAACCAACTCATAGCAAACACAAAAAGAAAAACTCAAAACTCAAAAACTCAAAAACTAACAAAAAAACAGAAGAATAAGAATCAAGAGAAGGATTGATATATAATTGCCTATATGTATAAAGAAAATAGAAATCATCATAAACCAATTCTCTCCACATCAATGTAGAAATTTGGATAGTGGAGAATCACTTACTACGTGATTATGAAATGCTTTTTCTTGTGGTATATGTATCGAGATTTGGGATACGATGTTGATATTGATGTTGATATTGATGTTGCATTTTCGATTCCATTGGTGCTTGTGATGATGGGACGGTAGTGGGATGGATGGAGGGATGGATAGCATGGTATAGTATAATACATGAACATAAACAAGAACATAAACATGAATAAATTCTCCATGACTCCAAGAAGAATTGTACATGACAGAGTTGAGAAGATACTACTCATCTGTGTGTAACCAAGACGAGAAATTGCAGGTTTCCAATATTGCAACGTGGAGATTAGACAAGTAAGAGCACACACAGTAGGAGACCACTCGATACCAAGGTATTCCTTTTCGTTCTCTAGATTGCATGCTAACATCATTACTTGCATCAAAATTCTGTTCAATCTATTCCCCTTGTAGAATCTAGTAATTGACTTGGGGGGGTGGGGACCCCATGTGTCTAGGTATCTGCACATCTCACAGTCGCAGCACTAATGTAAAAGATCTGTCGGGCGTACAGGAAGCAACTAGCCCTCGACAAGATCGAGGGGACTTGGAATTTCCCGCCAGCAAAACTCTCATCTCCATGCCAGTCTCAAACGCAAAACATAAGGAGCGCCAACGAGACTTCGGTACATGAAGCATCTAGACCCCGGATTCAAGACTCCTTGTGACCATCCTCGCCTGTTTTCTCCTGATTGCTAGTGGCAGCATGCGGATTCGTCTCGGGCTGCGCCGAGCCCTGAGCCTCGAAGCTCGCTAGGAGATCGTCTATCTTCTTTTCGAGGTTGGTGAGGTTAGATTCGAGCATCTGTGCTGTCTTTTCGCCGCCTAGAAATCGCGTTGTCAGGGGTCATTCGATCGAGACGACGATGTGTGAGTTATGCAGACTAGGTGAAGAGACGCATGTCTAATATTCAGGGTCGCGTGGCAGAGGGTATAACGCAAAGGGAAGACTATGACAAGAAACCATTGGTGGAAAACGCACGTTGAAGTTCTTTCAAGGCCTAGAATTGGGGAATGGTTAGACAGGGGTCTTTCAGATGCAGTTCTGGACTGTTGGGGGCGTGGAAGCTCAGGATGGCATTCTCTCTCCGAGACGGGTTTTCGCATTACATATTTGAGAATGCCCATGGGAAAAGGGTGAGGAAATCTAGAAGTACATGATGGATCACACGGGAATCTGCGAACGGACAGGAAGCGTCTGTACGGTGTATGTGGACGCGCAGGTATGCAAAGACATTTGGGTGGTGAAATGACTCGAGAAGCAGAACATGTGGAAATCGAGCAATCATGATCAACATACCTGGGCTAAATCTGCATCTGAGGTGGCAACATCACCATTTTCGGAAACGGCCTTGGTGTGATTGTTTGATGAAGACATTGTGTTTGTGATTTGATTGAATTATCGTCTCGAGGAACACTTAGGACTTGGGACGTTTCGGAAGCACGGTGCGTTAGGTTATCGATAAGTTGGTGGTTTGATGGTCAGCTCAGCTCAGTGCAGTGCTTGCCTTGCCTACCTAGGTAGTGCTTGGGTCTTAGTTACTTGGCGTCGGCAATCGGATCGTTTTAAGCTGGGAATGTATGTTAGAAGTTCGCTTGGACCCAAAATGGAAAAGCAGGTATGTATCGACTTTGATGGACGGAGGAGATACGAGATCTTTCGCAGGTAAATGGGGGTTTCTGTTGATGGAAATGGGCAAATGAGTAATAGAGTAATAGAGTAATAGATGGGGGACAAAGAATTAAACTTTGGCATCGTACCATCATGCCATGTTTCATGGGAGTCGGACATTTCAACATCACCTTATCTTGCCCCGGTGTCATTCATGGCTTATACTTGGTCATCTTACGAGTACAAAGAGTGGCATTCCCAGTTGCTATCAATGCTCGAGGAGATGGATAGGATAGGATAGGATAGGATAGGATAGTAATCATCAATCAAGATATGTCAATGGTAATCTAGTTACCTACTGGTGACCTGGTACATCGTACATACCTCGTGCTCATGTATACTTCGTACACTCCCACAACATAAGCAATGAAAGAAATCCCATGACGCCGACACAGATCGAAGATAATTAGTGCAACAACAATATAAGGATCTATTTCCGATCATCGATCTTATTTATTCATAGGAGAAACTTTCCGACCCCGACCTTTCTCTCATCTTGTGTAACCCAATGTGGTTCTTTCCTTGTCTTTCTCATGCTTGATTGGGTGTACCTACCTAGGCGAGCTAGGTAAAGAAAGAAAGAGAGAAAGACATGGGAATGAAAATGAACATGGAAATGAACATGGATATTTGAATAGGCAGATTATGTGAAGGATCGCATTTTCCCAACAGTTCGATGGCTTGCTTGCTGACTTGGCAGCCGGTGGTCTCTAGTCCTCTCTCTACGCACGTCCTGGCAAAACGATGATTTTATTAACTTTTGGGTGCCACCACCTGCATAACGTCACGAGTAATGGGAATCAAAGTATAATTCTTGACAGCGTGCTGGTGAGAGGGTTTTGAAAGGTTTGATGGGGTAAAACAGTTTGACCTCACTAGACCCAATGTAGTATGGAATACACGTGGAAGTCAACAGAGAAGGAAAGTTTAAACAAGACACTGCCTACTTGCTAGTTGCTAGTTGCTACTTGCTACTTGCTACTTGATACTTACTACTTGATACTTACTACTTGCTACTTACTACTTGACTGTGATGAAGATGCTAGGTAGCTCGATGTGGAAGGATGGAACCGAATATATTAAAGAAGGAATTGAAAACGAATTCCAACAAAAAGGCATATTTCACATATTTCAAATATTTCACATATTTCACATATTTCACACCAATACCTTGCAAGACTACCTAGTATCTACCTGTGGAACTGTGAACGGGAGATCGTACCTCGGGCCTATCCAGCTAAAGTTAACCGGAATTCTTAGTTGTACGGACTCCGGCCATGCATTGCAGGTGGGTGTGGGTGTTCGGTATCACATCTCAATGTGGGCACTGGGCACTGGGCACTGGGCGCTGGGCATTGTGGGCAGTGATGATGTATCTTCGTAGGTATCTATCGGTCAATCACGAATCACGATTAATCATGCCATTTTTGAGAAACGGATATCAAATTCCAATGTCGGTGCTTTGATGTGCGATGTGCGTCGATACCTCCATACACTTTTTGCGAATAATAAGCTTATTGGGTTACTTAGCTAGATATCCATCAATGAGGGCGCTCATTCTGATTAATATACCCATCCATCAAATCCATCATGGGGATGATCTGGAATGTTGGGATGCAATTTGATAGGCAGTCAATATCATCCATCCCCAGTCGTGATGACATGAAAAGTATTCAAGATTCAAGAATGAGCGTTGCGTGAGAATACGGTAGACCGCAATGACTCAAGTGAGCAAGCGACATCGACGATTGGAAAATCGATTGGCCGACAATGCACCATGGCCTTACTTCATCCACACTAACCCAACTACCGGTCTTCACACGGCCACGAAACATCGTCATTCGAATCCGATGCTCCTGAACTTCAATCTTGTTACCGTTTATATCACGTCCTATGGAGGTAGGGGGGCAAGTAATATGGATGGTCCCAATCTTACACATCCATCCATCCATCCATCCATCCAGTGCGCCATCCTCGATGACTCCCTTTACATCGACGTTGAATCTCTGGGTGATGAAGAGTAGTTGCCACATGGTTGTTTCACAGTTACCTTGTTACCATAGAACCTTGACATCGGGGAATTTATGGAAGAGTGAGATTGAGATTGAGAGTGGGAGATGGAAGGATGGAAAGATGCAAAGATGCAAAGATGCAAAGATGCAAAGATGCAAAGATTGAAAGCTCTAGAATTGCTGTCGCTAGAATCTAGATGCCTACCATTCTCGTACTGTACTGTACTCTCCTCCTCTAACCACATTGAGTAGGAGTTCTGGGTGTGTGGTAAAAGCTGTGAGCTGTGAGCTGTATGTATGGTACAAGATCTCGAGTGCTAATAATAACCTGACTGGGGAAATGGGAAATGGGAAATGGCAAATGGGAAATGGAAGTCTCTCGGAGGAGAGGTAGTACTAGGGAGGTCGATACCAGATGGGTACAAAGTAGATAGGTACGTCGTATTCTACACGCATCGACAACTGCTCTCATATGGAATGAAGCTTCGGAGATAGTCCGATCTTCAAATATCTGATATAGCTATCTAGGAGTATCTAATAAATTACGATATTCGGTAAGATGCATGCAGGTGATGCATCTTAGTGGGTAGTACGTACTACGTATTTATGTAGGTATTTATGTTATGTATCTATATTCTATATATCGACCAGGTACCTGAGGCATATGGATGTTGTTAGTTTTTGTCATTGTAAAAGTCCGTACAATCGACCAATGAATGAAGTTCAATGAACGAACGAACGAATGGATGGATACCGGTAGAATGCGTCCGTCGACTCTGTATGTATACACTTCTGTAAGGAGGTGAATGTACCTACTGCCTGTCTACCTATCTATCTATCTACCAACCTACCTATATATCTATCTATCTATCTATCTATCTATCTACCAACCTACCAACCTATCAACCCACCTACTCAAGTACTGCACTAGTATCTAGTTTATATATACACAATACAAATACTAGGTTATATACACAATACAAATACTAGGTAATATACATAATCCGAGAGCATAAATTACTTCATCATCAAGACATCTTCTCGTGTCCTCCAACCTACCTACTCCCAACCGACTGAAGCAGGTGTTCTTTCATTACCCAGTCGGTATTTCTTTACCCAAATAGGTCAAGCGCCAGCATTCCCCCAATCCTGGAAAATCCAGAAAAGAAAAGAAAGAAAAAATTAGGGAATTTTTTTTCCAACGGGATCTCATTGCCATTAGCGTTTGATGAATCTCGGAATGCGAATCGAGAAAACAAATGTGGCATCGGTGAACTGTGCTTCTCTGCCTTCTCTTGCTTCTTTTTTCCAATGCCCATGGCTCCAATTCCCCGTCCCTGCATCGTCCCAGCATGCTGAGTCAGCCGTGTGAATCTCGATGACAACCGTCCACGGTGCAGTCGGTTTGGAAAATTCTCTTCCTTTCTTCATCATTTTCACCTCATGCCTCACTCGCCTCACATCCTTTCCACCTCTGACACAGTACCGTACTGGACTCTCGTGCCCTCTTCACCTACCCGGTACCTAGTCTGGTAAAATAAGCTCCTATTTTATCTTTTATTGTCCGTCACTTTATTGGCTTCTTGCTCCTCATTCGTCCGTAGTCCTTGGTCCTCGCAGTCCTCGCAGTCCTCGCACGCAGTCTTCTCTTCCACGCCTAGTTCCTATTGTCAAACCCACTCATTCGACTGACTTTCATCCACTCATCATATAGAGAATTTCACACCCAGATCTCGAGATCTCAAGACCTCCTCCGTACCAGCAAGAAAGGAAAGGAAAGGAAAGAAAGAAAGAAAGAAAGGAAGAAAGAAAAAAAAAAAAAAACAAGAAAAACAACACCCCCCCAAAAAACCATTCAGGCATAAGCAACGAAGACGCCTATTTTACTTTATTTGACTTTGTTTTATTTCTTTCATTTATTTAGTAATTTTGTTTGTTTATAGTACTCTTCTCAAACCTTCTTCTTCCTTGAACCTCTTTTTATATATTTTTATATACCTTCTTGGGTAATTCTTGATTCATTATTCCCCCCTCCCCCCTCCCCCCCCCCTCTCTCTTTTTTGTCATCCATCATTTATTTATACTTCTCTCTCTCAAGATACCATCATTCGCCGCTACTTGATATTTTATATCACAGAGCCATTCAATCCCTTCCAATACCATCCATACCATACATGCGTACATCTTCACTACACAATTTCCAATACCCGAATACCCATTCAAAGTCTCTTCTGTTCTTCAATTAGCGCTCGCTCATACACGCATGAATCGATTGAATCGAATGAATCGCATCTGTCGCATCGATCGCATCTATCCCGTTCTTCTTTTTACCCATCATCCATCCTGTCCTGTCCACCTTTTTACACAGTCCTAGAATTATACCGAAATCGATTGCTCTCCGCCACAAGCTCTCTCATCTTCCCTTTACTCCACCGTGGGAGATAAATTCTTTCATACCATCACTCAAGATTCACGACCCACTGCTGAGGTACTCTTACTCTCTCCACCTACCTAGCCATTCTTCAATTCTCCGAAGCAGGTATACTTCCATACTTCTCAAACATTTGCCTGCCCTAGGCTTGCCCCTCTCCACCAGTCACATCTATAAGCCACCGTCGATCTCGCATGGCACCTAGGAATGTTTATGAGAATACTATGTTTTAGGCCCCGCATGAATTTCTGGCTAATACTGATGTGAAGTAACGCATTGCAGGAAGAGCAGCAGTCCAAGTATCTTGATCGAGATCAATCTTTTCATCTGATCCCGCTTTCACCAAGCCCTTGTCATTCAACCATATTCCGCGAAGTAACCCATTGAGAAATACCATCTTCATAAATCACAACACGTCGAGTCACATTCACCTTTGTCTTCGTATCTCAATAGTCAATCAACCCTTTAACACTGCAACCACATGATAAGGACGGAAGAGTGGACAAACCTTCATGGTCAATATTGCATCTGATCCTTACTCCTTTGACGACATTCTCTTCTCTCAATCGCTTTATGAAGGAACCAGATATTGGCATTACAAAGAGAGATTACATCTCAGCAACTTTCCGAGAGATCCAATACACAACACAGCCTCGAAGCTAGAAATCCATACGAAAATCCGCCATTCGACACACAAAAATAATCCTTCGTCATAGGTGGATAGGGCATCTTATCGTAGGAAATTGGAAAAACTCCCACTAACATTTCTGGACACAAAGATCCAGAGGCAGCCTGCTGTATGACGACTGAGTTGTCGGAAATCTTTGCGGAGTTGGGCATCTCTCATTACCTCCTCAACTTCGTCGAGCAGGGGTTTGATACATGGGATACAATACTCGACATCACGGAATCCGACTTCGATGCTCTCGGTGTGAAACTCGGCCATCGTCGGAGACTCCAGAGGAAGATCGCTCATTCAAGGGGTCTATCATCGGATAGGGCTCTTGCATCTCCGACTAGCACAACACCCGATACTCATGGAGATGAGCCGAAAGCAGTAGGGAGAGACGCTAAGGAGGGGAGTAGTGGGCCGCATGGAGCAAAGAGAAAGTATAGGAGACATCCCAAACCAGATGAGAGTGCACCAGAGCGGCCTCCTTCGGCATACGTCATCTTTTCAAACAAAATGCGCGAAGATTTGAAAGGACGTGCCTTGTCGTTCACTGAAATCGCCAAGTTGGTCGGCGAAAATTGGCAGAATTTATCGCCAAGCGAGAAGGAACCATATGAGCACCAGGCATACACAGCAAAGGAGCGTTACAACAATGAATTGGCCGAATACAAGAAGACACAAAATTTCAAAGACTATTCGCAATACCTCGCCGACTTTAAACAAAAGCAAAACCAACAACTAGCGACTGAGATGGATGTTTCGAAAAGACCCAAACTCGAAGCCCATGCGAGTACAGCAAGCAGCGGAACAGCAAGCAGTGGCGGTAGTCAAACTGGTGTGGATTCTTCTATGGGTCGTATGCGTGTAGATTCCTCTGCATCTTCGATGTCTCAATGGCGTCCATCAACCTCACCCTCCTCCGCTGCGTTGACGCCAGTATCCAACATGTCAGCCGTGCAAAACAATCCAAAAGTGTCAGGGCTACAGGGAAGGATGGGTCCAGGATCACCAATTGAGATGCCAACAGTCCTTCCTGGTTATCGTGAGTCCATGTTGGGGTCAGGTGCGCACCATTGGCGAGAAGATCATCGCGATGAAGGCACCAATGGAAAACAAACATCACACGGAGCCGCTGGCGAAAGGCGCTTCAGTCAATCAAGTCCTATCACTTCCGCCCTACAAGATCCGCATTCGATCATGAACGACTCAAAACAGCATCGTCGCAATCTTCAAAGTAATCTGAATCCTACGCCACCATCACTAACCTCGGAATCAACGGTACAGTCTACTAGTTCCACAAACAGTAATTCTTCCATGTATGGTGGACCTCGGACACCTTTAGAACCAGACTTCAATCGGGCTCTTCCGATTCCCACATTATATCCTTCAAGATCCGGAAACTACGAAGGACATTTGCCATTTTTATCGGCGCCTCCAACTCTATCGACCCAAAACTCGCTACTTGGTAGTCAGCAATCACCGAAAGGTTCGTGGCAATCTATTTATTTTTTTCGTCTTGCTTCATCGATTTCGTAGTTACTGGTAGCTAATCAAATTTAGTAGTCAATCAACCGCAGGATTTTCCTACCACAATGCCGCCTATGCGAAGATATAGTGAAATTCCCCAAAGTATCTCGAACGCTATGGGTAGTACTATTGGCCGATCCGACGTAGCGAGACCCGAAAAACGGTCCATTGATAATCCGCCACCTCAGCCAATCAATAATTACGGTTTGGCCGGGGAAGAGGTCGACCTTGATCCTATCAACGCTTTATTGAGAGCAGGAGAAATAGTGAATCGTAACAGCCGTGAGAGGCAACTTTGATCGTTGATAAATCTTCAAATCTCTCAAATGGCTTGAAGCTTTTGGTAGATGTGGAGACTGAAAACGGATATGTTTGCATGAAATTTTTCTCGGGAGTCTTTTTTGGCGTACGGGATCTGGGTTTTGAATGGAGCCTGGAGTCGTTGGGACATGGAGGATACACAAGAATGTGTTTTTCTCAAAAGGTCTTTTATGACATACCTGTCCTTGTTACTAGACATGAGACTGTATTGTATGATTTCAAATATGATTTTAAAGGTAAACTGGATTGATGGTCGAATATGGATGGATTCCCGAAAAGAACTTTCAGGGCACTTGGTAACGAGGAGATGATTGTCGGATTTTGGATATATATTTTTACTCTTTGGTTGTAAGCGAAAATATTCTATATCTAGGTGCTGATCGATGTACATAGGACATTGGAGCGATGGACTGAAGGAAAAGGATACTTTAGGGCCAAGTTGAGAGAGAGAGAGAGAGAGATCGGAAGCGAAGCCGTTTCTTAATGATCATTACATTAGATGCGGGAGATCTTCTGCAATACTATGCATATTGTTTTATTATACCGTGTTTTTTTTGGAATTCAATACCCTTATGATATTCAATTTTATATTTTTTTTCCAAGCTTGCTTATTGAGAGAGTATACAAAAAAGGGCTGTGAAATTTTGAGGTGGATGAATTATTCTTTTAGTTGGTAGGTAGAAATTTGAAGGTCGATATATGTGTAATATACAGAGATACGTATATTCGAATCAATTATTATTATTATTATTATCATTATTGTTGATTGTATTTTGATCGGAATAGATGTTGAATGTGGTGAGTGATGAATGATGAATGATGAATGATGTTGATTTACTAGTGTTTTAGTGTTGAGCTTTATATTTGGGGTTTGGATTTTTAAGGAGAAATGGTGAAGGGGATTTGTTTCGTTTTGTGGTTTCTAGGTTGATTGGTTGGTTAGGAGAGAGGTTAGGAGGGAGGTTAGGAGGGAGGTTAGGAGGGAGGTTAGGAGGGAGGTTAGGAGGGAGGTTAGGAGGGATGTTAGGAGGGAGGTTAGGAGGGAGGTTAGGAGGGAGGTTAGGAGGGAGGTTGTTCTGCTTGTTGTCAAATCTCGTACTGGGATAGGTAGGTAGGTAGGTAGGTAGGTAGGTAGGTAGGTAGGTATCTAGTGAATTGTTGAGAAGATGTATGGATGGATGGATGTATGGGGGAGAGGGAGAGGGAGAGGGAGAGGGAGAGGGAGAGGGAGAGGGAGAGGGAGAGGGAGAGGGAGAGGGAGAGGGAGAGGGAGAGGGAGAGGGAGAGGGAGAGGGAGAGGGAGAGGGAGAGGGAGAGGGAGAGTGGGGTTATTGGATTATGGGAGTATGGGATTATTGATGGGTGTTTTTTTGTGTTTTTTTGTGTTTTTGTAATGGAATAGGGTTTGTGTCAGTTTAGTTGCTGGGGGTAGGAGAGGAAGGAGGAGGGGGAGGAGTGGGTGGGAGTGGATGGGAGTGGGCGGAGTTTGCATTATGTTGATTTTGGTTGGGTTGACTCGACTGGATTACATTGCATTGGGATAGTATATATATATCTATATATATAGATATCTAACAATATCTCCTTCAATCAAATTTAACAATTTACAGTCTTGATAATCCTATATATATAAGAGAGATGGGAGATAGGAGATGAGGGGTAGTGATAGAAATCTAAAGATGAAAAATGGGAATGGGTGGGTTTTAGGAGAGGGGAAGGGAAGGGAAGGGAAGGGAAAGAAAGGGGTGGGAAGGGGTGAAGCGAAAAATTTATGTTTTTTTGAGGGGGGTAAGTATTTATTGAGAAATCTTTAATTGATTCATTGGATTGTTTACTTGAATAGGTACCTAGGTACTTGATTAGATATTAGAAAGAGATATTATTTGTGAGTTTAGATATTAGAAAGAGATATTATTTGTGAGATTTGTGAGAGGAATGTTTGTGAGCTATTTGTTTATGAGAGGAATGTTTGTGAAGGGAATATTTTTATATAGATGATTTTGTAGTAGGAATGAATAATTTGATAATGTATGTTTGGTTTGGATGTGGTTAATTGATGGGATGGGATGAGATAGGGTGGAATGGAATGGAATGGAATGGAATGGAATGGATGAGGTGGATGAGATGGATAAGATGGATAAGATGGATGAGATGAATGAGATGAATGAGATGGATGAAATGAATGAGATGGATGAGATGGATAAGATAAATGAAATGGATAAGATAGAGAAGATGAATGAGATGAATGAAAAGAATAAGATGGATGAAATGAATAAGATGGATGAAATGGCTGAGATGGATGAGATGGATGAGAGGATGAGATGGATAAAATGAATAAGATAGATAAGATAAATGAGATAAATAAAATGAATGAAATGAAGAAAATAAATAAGATAAATAAGATGAAGAAAAAATAAAGAAAATAAATGAAATAAATAAAAATAAATAAAGAAATAAATAAATAAATAATAAAAGAAAGAATAAATAAATAAAATAAATAAAATAAATAAAATAAATAAAATAAATAAAATAAATAAAAGAAATAAATAAAATAAATAAAATAAATAAAATAAATAAAATAAATAAAATAAATAAAATAAATAAAATAAATAAAAATAAATAAAATAAATAAAATAAATAAAATAAATAAAATAAATAAAATAAATAAAATAAATAAAATAAATAAATAAATAAAATAAATAAAATAAATAAAATAAATAAAATAAATAAAATAAATAAAATAAATAAAATAAATAAAATAAATAAAATAAATAAAATAAATAAAATAAATAAAATAAATAAAATAAAAAAAATAAAATAAAATAAATCAAATAAAATAAATAAAATAAATAAAATAAATAAAATAAATAAAATAAATAAAATAAATAAAATAAATAAAATAAATGAGATAAATAAGATGAATGAGATTGATAGGATAGAATGAGATGAAATAACTATATGTATGTATTTATAGAGTAAGTAATTAAAGAGAAATAGAGCTATAATATTAGAATTATTAAGCATATATCTACCCTAGATAAGGTTTTAACTTTGAGATTTGTAATCGTAATAGTAATAGTATATATTGATTGAGAAGAATACAACAGCCGTAGTACTTACGTATTCATCGGTCCTCAACTGTCCTATATTCTATTTTATCAAAAAAGCTAGCTATGTAGAAAAGTAGTAGGTTAAGGTTATATACCTAGGCATTATTGAAAGAGCTAATCTCTTTTGTATTCGTTCAATCTCTTTAATATAGTAGTTATTATATTGAGTTATCTTAAAGAATATTCTTTTTTATTATATAATCTTTAATTAGAAATTTATACATACTATCGTTATAAGAGAAATCCTCTATATATATTATAATAATAATAATAAATAATAATAATAATATAATAATAATAATAATAATAATAATAATAATAATAATAATAATAATAATAATAATAATAATAATAATAATAATAATAATAATAATAATAATAATAATAATAATAATAATAATAATAACGATAGGATTGAAATTTGGGGTTTAATTTTAAAAAAAAAAGAAGGGTTGTAATATAGAATAGAATTAATGAAAACCAATGAATAGTCTGAATAGGTAATCTTACGAAATATAGACAAGAGATTATATATAAATGTCTCGAAATAATCTCGAAAAGAGTCTACTATTCAAAAAAGCATTTGCAAGTTGTAATAAATTATTAACATATACGAAGTTCATTTGTATCTAACAATGAGATGAATGTATATAAAAAATTAGGAGTAGTAATTTACGCGAGAGCGAATAGTCTTTTAAGCGAAGCTCCAAAAAGGTCGGAGAAAATGATATAATAATAAACGTTAAACAATCTAAAACAACAGAAGTGAAGCAACATTTTGGTGTCTCGAAGGGATATGTAATTTGATTCAACTTTTCAAATGTGTTCCATTTGGAAAAGTGCTCCATCATCAACCTGTGCCTTTCCATTCGTTTCAACACTTGGCTCTTTCCCCTCAACTTGCTGTGCCCACCTCTCTGGCATGATTGCCTTGAAATCAAATGTGCCCTGTGCACTTCTAACCACTTCTCCCTTCTCCGTAATGACCGCATCAATATACATACTTGGCGTAACATCAAAACTTGGATTCCAAACATTGATTCCTTGGTGGGCAATGGCCACCCTAGCCGTCGAATTGACATCTACATGTCCATCTTTCCCTACTATGGCTCCACTTATTTGAGTAAGCTCTGTTGAAGCGCGATCTTCAATTTTTATATCTGCTCCTGAAGCTGTCTCGAGATCTATACTTGTCGTGGGTGCGGCAACTATAAATTTGATATTATGAGCTTTTGCAAGGACTGCGAGAGAATAGGTTCCGATTTTATTGGCTGTGTCCCCGTTACGGGCCACACGGTCTGCGCCTACAATGACAGCAGATATATTTTTGATGTCTTTCATCCGGGCGAATAGAGCACCGGCCATAGAATCTGTGATGAGTGTTGAGGGAATCTTCTCGTACACAAGCTCGAAGGCAGTAAGTCTGGAACCTTGGTTATAAGGACGAGTTTCAGTACAATAAGCGCGGTCCAAATAGTTCATTTTGTGCAGACTGCGGATTATACCCAAGGCGGTGCCGTGACCTGAAGTAGCTAGAGAGCTAAAGAGATTGTAAGTAATTTTGCCCTATTCGACAAGCAGAAAGATACAATTAGTAGACATACCCAGTATTGCAGTGTGTGAGAACACTCAACTTTCTGTAAGTCTTGTCCATTGCTCCTTGTGTGCATGGCGGACTTGTTGTAAAGAATTTGGATGGATCGTCATTATTTTCTTCTCCAATTGGCATCTGTTGTCGTCTTAGATATTCTGCTCCATATCTGCCAATTGCTAAGTTCGTAGTAAGATCGTCTTCCAAGATCTTCTCTGCTGCAACAATATATCCGTTTCGAACATCCGCACAGGCAACATTGTCATCAGTTGCATCTGTAATTTGTGCCGCATTTTGAGAGACCCGTTTGAGAAGTTTGATAGCATTTGAGAGGTCGACGGCAGTTGGTCTACTACCCAAGAGATAATCGAGACGTTTGTTGATGTATTGGACAGTTTCTTGTTTCGTCTTAGAATCTGAGACCATCCATGTTAGCCAGCTATCACATGCAATTAAATCAGTCTGTATGAAGTACCAACCATCTTTCTTATGATGAAGCTCTACGGCCAGCGCAAGAGCTGCCACAATCGCGATTGCTGGGGCTCCTGATAAAACACTTAGCCATCAAAGCTCATTATGTTTACCAACAACAGAGCAGTAGATACCTCTCACGCGCATCGACTTGATTGAATCAAATGCCTCTTCACAGGTAGAGACATTATCATAAACAAACTCATGCGGAAGTCTCAACTGATCTAAAACTTCTAGTCTTCCTCTGCCATATTTAATGGCCTCTAAACCAGCCATCTTTGAACTGTCTGGTGTTTGTTGAATTTTGGCGAGGATGAGATATTTGAATGTGTATTGGGAATGGAATCGGAATCGGAATCGAGCAGAGCGAAGTGAAAATAAGATAAACGAATGCTTTATTTATATGCAGCTTAACAGTTTCTATATATGGAAAGAGAAATGAACTCTCGTACGCAGTTCCGAGGCAATCTCATGCAATCGGATTCTTGAATTGTTAAGTGTACACTGAAAGGCAAGGGCGAGAGGGTGAATATAAACGTGGGTAAATGGTTAAAGCGCCAACAAGGTTTTGTTTTGATAATAAAATTTTACGGAAAGACCCCGCCCCCGCCATGCCAAAATAAGGCGGTGAAAGATCAGCAAATTTCCACTTATTAAAGAAACCTTGAACGCTTGCATTTTCTCTTTCCAATTTTATAGTCACGTTACCACTGTCCCCTCGCCATGTTTATTTTTCATATCATTTGTACAGTTATAAAATGAGTTTTCTCCTATTCTAGGACTTTCTGATTATCTAAATTCATTCAATTGGCCATACTCAAGGTATATTAAGGTAAAAATTATGATACTGCAAGAAATTTGGATGATTAGGGGAGGGGAGATATATATCACAACATGGCGCCAAGTAGCTTCGTGTCGATATGAAAAGAAAACTACATACCTTTCTCGTCTGTATATCGAGGTTCTTATCCTCTGACACAATTCCTTAGTCTCAGGTTGGCGAAGTCGTCGGGAAATACATCAAGTGTCTGTTATAACCAAGCCTACTCTCGAGCAAGCGGTTAAAAAAAGGCCTACCGACATTGCGGCGTGCCAACTCTATGACCTATTCAGACCATCTGGGCTTGCGGATAGATCAGAAGTCGTGCTGATTCTTCTAGATTATGGGAGGAATTTTCTTGCATGGTAGTCCTGCTTATGCTCAGATTTCATGGGCGATTTCTTGCCTTCTCATGATGAGAGATTATTTGAAAAGCAGATATTCTGGCCATGAGGGTTTAATGATACGAGTCCGACGATGGATTACAGAACAAGTGAATTTTGACCAGCTTAGACGTTCAATTAAGTCTTATATCTATTGTTTCGCATGATGACATGAGCTCCGATGCCAATAGTAACCTATTCAGCGTCTATGGAGAACTGTGAGATGTACATTATACACACCCCCAGCCAAACTAAAGTCGTATTCAACGCCTTTTATATGTCAATCTATGGTGAGTGCCTTTCGTGTCTTCCTGACTGCTCTCTTTGTATGTGCCTTGATCCGCATTGATGTTGGGGAAAAGAAATGACCGCAGATATAAACGCCATTGAATATCGATTTCGTCATGGTACGGAGCTCGCGAAATTTACAGCAGCGTACTGGACCAACTTGCAGATGAATCACCCTTTTTAATGGGATTAATCAGAATGCGCGATTAAGACTACCCTTCTTCAGCCTTTCAGACGCGTAGCATAGTAACAACATTTTGGAGTATTCGATTACACCAGAAGAGAGATTTGACCATACACCCACACAAGTTTATCATTCAATT
Source organism: Botrytis deweyae (assembly GCF_014898535.1). Taxonomy (NCBI): domain Eukaryota; kingdom Fungi; phylum Ascomycota; class Leotiomycetes; order Helotiales; family Sclerotiniaceae; genus Botrytis; species Botrytis deweyae. The sequence continues at coordinate 986,058 of NW_024066217.1, forward strand.
CTTATCCACAACGAATTGCAATGATTCTGCGTGTGAGAAGCCCGAATGTTTATCAGTGGATAAATTGATCTACCGCATACACCTTCCGAATTGGTATAGTATGCAATAGTGGGGTCGCAGATATATATGCATTCGTGCAGCTGAAGCTTCCCACACCTACTTGATGAATATCGAAACGTTCATGACCTAGAAAACGCTCAAAAAGTATACCGCCATCGTACCAATTTTGACTCATCTCCAAATTTCTTCAGAATAATTATTACAACTACGAATCTCGCAGCAAACACCACAAAGGCTTTGGCATTCAAGACTGCTTGATATCTTATCCTTCCAAGACTTTGCAATTTCAATTCTACAAATCAGACTTACAGAATCATGTCATTCATCGTCCCTCAGCTTGGTAGCTCACACATACCACTTGCAGTAAGACAAGAAGCTCTTGACCGAGTATTTGCCGACCCTGGAATTCCAGATGCAGTTCATTCAACAAAATCATTTTGGATGAAGGAACCGCATCCCGCTGTTGCAAGTGTACAATCAGAGCACCTACCAAAATTTGCCGATCATGTCATTATTGGTTCTGGAATCACCGGAGCCTCCGTCGCACAAGCTTTGTTGGAAGATCTCGAAACGGCCAGCCCATCAGAAGTTCACTCTTCGTCGCATCCAAAAGTGATCATGCTAGATGCTCGAGATAGCTGCAGTGGTGCCACGGGCAGGAATGGTGGGCACATTTTGGAAACTGGTGAGGAGTATGCCATGCTTAAAGAACGCTTGGGTAAAGAGGAAGCCATCAAAATCCACAAAATGCGCATGTCCCATCTTGAAGCGCTGATCAAAAGTGCGGAAACTTTGGGGTTGACTGAAGAGACACAAGTTCGCAAAGTGCGTTTCTTGAGTGTGTATTTTCACCAAGAAGCTTGGGAAGATGTCCGGAAAGATATTGAGCTTTTCATGGCCGAGATGCCGGATGATTCTAAGGGGTGGGGTTTTATCAAAACCGATGAACTAGCAAAGGTATATATTACTGTAAACTTTCTACTTCACGGCCTTGCAACGCTCGATTCGTGTGAACACTTTTGCTAACTTTTACAAAGGAGTTTGGAATTCCAAATGCTGCTGGTGCCGTAACCGGCATTGCGGGCGCCATGTGGCCCTACAAATTCGTCACTGGACTTCTCGCCCATCTACGAAAACAATTCCCATCAGACTTCCTCCTCGAGACAAACACCTGCGTATCCGAGATCCGCGGAGGCAGTGACGGCTACGAAGTCATGACACCACGAGGAACAATCAAAACCAAACACGTGATCCACTGCACCAATGCCCACATTGGCCACCTGGTCCCGGGCATCAAGGGCTGCATCTTCCCCATCGTCGGACAGATGTCCGCCCAGCCCCCCGGCGACAAATTCAAACCCCAAAGCGACCACTCCTGGATCTTCAACTACGATCGCGGCTTCGACTATCTCACCCAACTCCCCGTCTCCGCCGCTTCGAACGGTGAAATGATGATGGGTGGCGGATACGCCCAGACTCAGGACGGCGGAATCCACGAAACGGGTGTGAGCACCGATGCAGAATTAAACATGTACGCGAACATCCATCTCCGCGGCGTCCTCGGGGCCGTCTTCGCGCCCGAAAATTGGGGCGCCGTAAACGACCCCGCCGTATCGGCAATGTGGACGGGAAATATGGGATTCAGCAGCGATGGGCTCCCATGGGTAGGCAAACTGCCCGCATCTCTCACGGAGCGGAGCCTAACCACCGCGCGCGGAGCCGAGTGGGCGGCCGCGGCCTTTTCCGGCGAGGGAATGGTTCACGCGTGGTTATCTGGGAAGGCGCTCGCGCACATGATTTGTTCGTGGAAGGCGAGTGAGAGTGCGGATGCTGCTGTTCCAGAGTGGTTTCCGGAAGCGATGGTTATTACGGAGAAGCGGTTGGGGAGGTCGAGGTTAGCGCGAGATGCGCAGGAGGAGGCGGAACGAGTTTTATGATGTGTGATGTATGAGATATGAGAGATGATAATGAGCTATGTATGTATCTGCATGATCGTTTGATAATATGTATAGATCATCTTAATCAATGCATTTTATCAATATCAAATCCCTAGCATTCTCATTCTCCTCCTGAAACATAAACCGAAGCTCCATGATTAAAAGTATTACTGGTCCGACCGCTCGCTTCACTTCACCCTCTCAACTTATACCAGAGCAGTCCTCGCCCCGGTAGCAGTAAAGAGAAAACTCTCTAGAATATCCATTGAGTCCGTCGTATTTTCTCCATCCAGAAAAAGCAACATGCCGCAAAATGTAAAGTCGAAAAAAACAACTAGGGGATCTGAGCAAAATTATTCATGGTAGAGGACTCATGATTCATGTGATTTCTGCAGGAAAATCAGATAACCTTAGGCGAGGCCGTTCCTTTTCCACACTATAACCATGGAAATGGAAATATAATTACAAATCCTTGCTAGGCCGCCTAGATTCAATACTAAGCAACTGCCATACGAAAGACGAACGATGTATCTTTCAGACAATTTTACGAGAAAAAGGCAGGAGGAGTGCGGTCTAGCATGAAGAGTCCACTTCGTCGCTCGGTTACAATCCTATATGCGCTAATCTATTTTCTATTTTCTAGCGAATGTGTTAATGGTTAGCTCCGAGTAAGGAACCCAGATTTCATACGTCTATTCCATCTTGAACAGTGGCTCACTTAAATAAAATGTTGCACCAGGACCGAAAAAGATATTCTCTAGGGGGAACGAGCCTCAGAATAGGCTTCATTGGTCATAAAAATTTGTTTGCTGCAAAGAATAACTCTGATCAACTTGAATTTATAGAATTATCAAAAAGCTTGCAATTGCCAATCTGTACCATACCTCTTTGTTCATATCAGCGCCGATCTCAAAAGTCAATACCCACTGCTCCTATTCTCCTATTGTCGCAACCCAATCCATGGAATATGCGTCTATCCCAATGCTTCAAAGCTATTGAAACAAGCCTTCAAATTTATGTTTAAAAACACCGTATACCGAGTCACTGGACTAGTTATGCATCAATACCTGAGCTTTTCCCTTTATCCTCAGAATGGTTGTCAGTTGGGTCTGCTGGTTTTGCTCCCCACGCCCATGGCATCCAATTCCCACTGGATGTCGTCCTCTCCATCATTTTTCTTGCTTTACCGACTTCTTCCGTCCCACTATCTGCATCGATTTTTTCAAAATCAGGCTCACTCTTTCTTGAGGTCATTCCGCTCATGGAGCTCTTTGGTCGATCGAGGTTATCATCTTCGCTGCTAGTGCCATCAAATGACATACTGGAAATATTTCTCGGGACACGTTTTTCATTTTGTAGTGTTTGCGCCTCCTTGTCCAAAGCTGAAAGAAGGATTGAAAGGCGTTCGCGCTGTGCTTGGATGAAAGTCATACGTTCACTCCCAGATACATGAGGAGGTATCAACATCCCACTGTTCGAAAGATCACGAGTATCCGATCCACCGGTAGCAGCGTTGGAGGAAGTAGCAGCGGAAACTGCTGAAGCAAGGAGGGAGTAAAAGTCTGTCGCACTGCTAGCAGCACCTCCGACAGGATTTAATGGGAATGAAGGTCTAGCAGATGGTAGATTGAAGCGTGCCATAAGACTTTGTGTATATGAATAGGTGGAAGGTGTTGATGGTGGTGTGGGTTCTTTGGGCGGAAGACCAAAGACCTGCTGCCTAATCAATTCTATAGCTTGTTTGAGATATGTCATACCAGCGGCTTTTGCGCGTTCATGAGCAGAAGCTATGAAATCATCGATGGCGAGCTCATTATTGTGAAGCCATGGGTGAACGTGTGTTTGATAGAGGACTCTTGCGCCTTGGGTTTGAGGGAGGATAAGGTAGAGAAGGAAACCGAGTCGAAACCACGAGTAGAAAGGTATCCTAATTGAAATTTATTGTTAGAGGGATTTTTGTGAGTGCGATTTCGTGAAAGAGATGGCTGCGAACCAAACTAGTATAAACCCAACCCAAGATTCAGCGAACAAAGCGATCGCAAGTACCACCCAATACATAAGCCATGGTGTTAATAATGCCGGATCCGAGGTCTTGAGAGCTTTGTAGGATGCGAACACTGGAAAAAGAAATGTAGGAACAGAACTAAAGTCTTCATTAGTATATGGTTAATATATAATATTGTTGCTGTTACTTGGGTATTCTGGGCAGTTTGTGAATCTATAAAGGCGGGGTATTACTTACGATAAGAGCCTTGCGAATGTATCGAACATGATCGGGTTGGGGGCTCAATCTGATTGTCTGGTAAAGTCAAGAGCGATAGCTAGGTATACGAGGTACTACACGATTTAATGCTTTTGATAATAAAAAAGGGCAAGTAGTGGAGTACAGACGATGAGAGTGTAGGTTGTTGCAGTGAAAGGAAGGAATGGGGATGGAGATAGAGATGGAGATGGAGATGTATTGATGATGGTGGAGGTGGTGGTGGTGGTGGTGGTGATGATGGCGGTGGTGAGTGACGTTGATCATGTAATAAGGTTACGAAGTCAAGTACCTCCCTAGTAGCCTACATACTAGGCTCGGTATATCCAAGCTGAGCTAGGGAGTCTCTTTATTAGCCTACCTCCCCTCCCTACCTCCCTACCTAGTACCTAGCTTCAAGGATTTCTTTGACCTTTTGGTGCGTTTGGACTTGTTTTCCTTATCGATACGGGAGTATCAGCTGTCTATCAGCTGTCTATCTTGGAGACTCTACGATACGACATTTGCATATACCAAGGGGAGGAATCCTGAACCATCATTTGCCAGCTGAATCATTGTTATCGTATTGGAAATTCAATCCAGCGTAGTTTTCATGTTACACGCAAGCTGTGAAGTCTAGCTGTGAAGTCTAATGAATTTAGTATTTAGTAAAGTCTTATATCTACCCATGCCCCGGTGTCTCCCAATGACAAATGACCATGATGGCAATCAAAGAGGGCGACCGAGGTAGGTACGTATACACACACCACCCACAGCCTTATGGGTTCACTTCATTACGACATACGTAGTGCGGAGTATCAAGCAGTCAAGGCAGTAGATGGAATGATGGAATGATGGAATGGCTCAATGGCTCAATGGCTCAATGGCTCAATGGCTTACACCTAAAGCTCTGACCCCAGGAATGACTAAACCATCACTTAGTCCACCAGTGGTCGGGTGTACAGGACACGGAAGATCATGGGGTAATGAACCTGCCGTTCAATGCGCCCAGAAAAGTATATGGGTGAATGAGTATAAACGAGTACAGACTCGAAATTCTTGGACCTTTTATGGCCTGATCCATTCTCCCAGAGGAATATGGGCTGAGTTTCCTCATTTCTTCCTCCCAACAAAAATCTCAGAGAGATTTCTTATAAGAGGTCGTACCTTCTGGTAGGTTACATTTCTTTCTTCCACTAATAAACTTTGACAGCTGCCACACCTCGAGCACACTTGACATTCTTCAACTTTACTCAACCCATCCATCTACCTACCTATAATACCCGCCAGTATGTGTATCGTCTTAGCAACTACCGCACATCCGTCCTACGCACTCATCATCCTTGATAATCGAGATGAATTCATTCTTCGGCCGACCAGCAAGCCACACTGGTGGTCTTCCAATCATCAGGAAATCCTCTCAAGTCGAGACCTTCAACGTGCCGAGCAAGGAACATGGCTAGGCATTACGAAAGCTGGTAACTTTGCAGTTCTTACAAATTATCGCGAAACAAATACCCACGACAAAGACCATCCCGTACAAGGAACGAGGAGTCGAGGCGGTATGGTCACGGCTTGGTTGACGGCAGAAAACGACGAGAGTACCAAACAATTTGTACACAGGCTATTGGACGGGGATGGAGTGAAAGGTGTCGGCGGGTTCTCCTTGGTATGCGGGAAGTTGCGAAAAGAAAGATCCTCTGACGACCAAATGGAACCTCTAGCAATCATTTCAAATCGCAGCGGAACCCCAGATGAAGTACCATGGGTAGCGGCCAACAGAGGAGAGGTTTACGGCTTAAGTAATACTTCCTACGATGATCCAATAACTTGGCCCAAGATTAAGTCTGGCAAGGAAAAGGTCTTGGAGGTTGTAGAAGAAGTGGTACACAATGGCTTTGGAGAAGAGGAGCTAATCAAGAAGTTGTTCACTGTTCTGGATATTGATACGCTCCCGAAGAAAGATGACAGTCAGGACTTTGAGGAGTATATCTATCAGCTGCGCAAGTCAATCTTCATACCTACCATCGGCCATGCAGCCCCAGCTTCAGAAGTTCCAAAAGCAGACGAGATTGCAGCTGCTGTCGGGAAGGTATCGTCATCCAACGAAGAATCCGCAGTCGAAATGAAGGAACAGCGGATCAAGGATCAGGAGGAGCAAAGGCCAACGCCCGAGAACAATAATGTTATATCTGGCGTTTACGGTACCCAAAGGCAAACCATCATTCTCGTAGATTGGCAAGGACATGTCACATTTATAGAGCGCTCATTGTTTGATGAAGAAGGCAATCCGATGGAAAGAGGACAAGCTGATATGAGGTTTGAGTTCGATATCGAGGGATGGAATGGGGAAAGTAAGGGAAATGAAGTATACCCGCACGCAGTGCTATAGTTTGCTAATAGGATGACAGACGACAAAGTACAATAGTATAATTTAAACCGTTAAACCAAACGACAAACCCTTATTAAGTGCCAAGGGCATGATTACATTACCTCGTAGTAGAAGCGGTAATGCTGTTGATGTATATATCCATCCGAGGACCATGTGTCCATTTTCCTCAAACCATGCTGCAAGTTTCATTCGAATGTTTTAATGTTCCAGACGATAGCCATGATCAGTACCTTTATTAGTTAACCTAATTTCTGAGGTAAGTGAAGTGAAGTGAATGGACAGGTATGTATTACCTATGTACCTATTTGTAAATTCACTATCGATGTCATGTATAGCGGCCATATTTTAAGAACGCACCTTCCACATTCTTTTCTTAAAATCAAAGACTTCAATCAATTTCACCAATAATCAGTGATTCCTTCCCTTCCAATCTCTTCTTATTTCAACCAATCTTTCAGACGACAGACTTTATTTTTATCATCTCCTAAATGAAGGGGATATTTATCATTCAACAAATGTTATCGAATTTTTGAAATCGAACTTTTGCCTAGGTATTCATCACGCCGCCTCCGCATCAGGCAATGATGAGGATATGATAAATCCTTCAGAACCCCCCCATCTTATTTGCCTGGCAAGGTTCCCAAAAGTTTACGATCTTCTTAGTTTTGACAACTCTTGTCATTCCTTCTGCTTTAATCTTCAATTGTTGTTTTCTCAACCAGAACAACCCCAGAATCTGGAGTACAGCTTGCGACTCGCGACCCAAACGACCGGACTATAAAGTGGCTTTGATATCTTGAAGCTGAAGAGAAACCAAAATTCGTGGTAAGTTTGACATCTCATTACCAATTTCTTTTGGAACAGGTCGATATCAACAGAGCAGGAGTTGGATTATATACGATGCAAACCTTGCAATTCCATCATGTCTATCTGTATTTGTATGTGTATGGATTCATAGTCGGCAAACACTTCTAAAATAAGCTTCCATGGAATTTCGAGAATGTTGGAGGACTTTCTTGTCGCTCTATGCACTTTCTGAGACTTTGCATGCTAATTGTGTGAGACTTTTGTAGAGAGCAAATCAACGGATATGGCCAACTATCATCGTCGCATGGCCGCACTCCCATCGAGTCTCTTATCAGAGGAAGATAGTCATTTGAACTCGTCAAAAAGGTCTACTTACAGATATGAACGGGGATCAAACACGCAATGGCTAGTTGAGACCCTCCCAATTCTTGTTAAGAGGACTGCTCATCATTCTCCAATCTCGCATGGTACAGCTTCTTCACCCCCCAAAAGCAGTAATTTGCCTTGCCCGGTATCGTCCCTGCGTAGGCCTGTCAACAATTCGCCAGTTTCGGTCTCGTCTTCACGGTTCCGTCTCGGAAGGGAACCTGTGAATCCAAAGTCATCCCCACGCACCAGAATCAACGATGCAAATAGTGCCCCTTCGCCAAATCACTCGTCCAGAGGTCCACCCTCAAATTCTCAATACACGAAAATCGCAGCTTCAACAGCACGTAGAATCCCCTCAAGTTCACCGGCTTTGACCTCATCCCTACTTCAAACCGATGATAAAGTAGGCAAAGTTCATCAAAGACGTAATTTCCTGCCTGAATTGACAGCTCGCGACATAGAGTTTCTAGAGAATTCACAGTCTTCTTCTCCAAACTTATCGGCCCCGTCTTTGTCAAAACGAAACCAGGTTAGCAATTTACCATACTCAGCTTCATCTCCAAACATCAAGAAGTTATCAGATTCCAATGAGAACGCTCCGCCAGTTCCGTTTGCCCCCAAAAGTGAATTACATGAAAGAGTCTTGCATGGTCGTCGTGGGTCTGCACACACCAACAATTACTACCCGCATCCGCTATATAGCAATCCTACCGTTGCTAGCTCTGTCTTGACTGCTTCTGCATCTAGTACGGATATTAGCCAACCAAATTCTCAAAATCAAAGGATGCCAGATCGTGACTCCTCAAGGATTCCAAGCCCCACATCAGGATCCAACTTGAAGTCTACTAGTCGTCGACATCTCCATTCTCCAGTGAGGAGAGCTATAGAAAAGGGAGAAGAAAGTCGGGCACGAAGACGGCACACTTCACCAATTTGGGCGTTACCAAACATTCAAACCAATGCAACATCTCCTGCGGGACCATGCCAAACTGCTTTTAAAACATCGGAGCTGACACCGGAGCCAAAACAGGAATCGAATTCTCTTCCCAAATCAAAAACGTTTGGTGTCTTCTCTACTCTCAAGAACTCATCCTCTATTCAATGGCTTCATAGTAATCGCTCAACGTCAAACCCCACTCATTCTGCAGGCCCAACTATCTCGACAACAAAATACTCGCCGATTCCGGAGTTTACAACAAATACCCTCCAGGTCCATACCGCTCAGCCTTTTGCTTACTGGTGCGGTCGATTTCAAGCCGTGTCAGACCGGTATCAGAGCGAAGATTTTCATGTTTGTGTCATCAATCCCCTTCCTGTTCCACGAGATAGCGATATCAAACGTGAAAAACCATCCTCTCACTACAGACGCACCGGTAAAACACTCCGAGAAGCAAATTCTCCATCGAATTCTGATTCGCCGGCTCCATTCCTAGAGAGATCTCGCAAGAAGACCCCAGTCAAATCACATAAGACTGTTCTCGCCGTCTCAACTCCAGCACACTTTCTAGAAGATTTTGATAAACGAGCTCAGAAGGTCATGATGTTTCTTGCATCATTGTGCTGTACAAGTCCGGCTAAGAAGAGTCTCAGGGAATGGCAAATTCAATATGCTACAGTAATGAAGAATAAAGCTCTAATGCCTAGAAATGATACAGATGATAAGGGCTTCTTTGGGAGAATGGGAAAAGTCATTAGTGACGGTGTTAATGGGAACAAAAATGGTACAAATGGAAGAGGAACTGTAATGGGAAAGCGAAGCGCTTTTAGCCTCAGGAAAGGTGGTAGAAGTGCAGCGGAAGACCACTGACTATTCCTCCAATTTTCGATGATCAAAGCTTGGATGTATTGGAAGCGAAGGTTCACATGTTGGAATACTAACATGCTTAATATATTTAGCTCCAAGGTCGTGGTAATAGGGGATGCCAAAATATTGATTTGAGGAACGACGTTGGACTTTACAAATACAAATGAACATGGCAGGAGCTTGCAAGTAAATGATGATTCGATGAGATACGATGGTTATGAGCGATTCAACACGATACAATAATATGAGATAAGAATCAGACGACACGAGATGAGAAACTACAATACGATTTTTATGAGGACATCAAGATGGGCTACGAAATGGTTCACCACAGTACAATAAGATGAGACGGAAAGACAGGTTCTAAGACATTGTTTAATAAATAGCTATAGTTGATTATTTCTGGTCTCTCAGTGGCGAGAGAAAAGAGCAGCAGCAAAAGCAGCAGCAGTAATAGTAATGAGAACGTTTGAGACTTTGAAACATTATCCCAGTATTAAATTGGGGCTTGAATATTCCCTACGAACCGTGATTTGGAAGCAGTATTTGAAAGTCTGTATAACAGCAACTTATCAAAACTGACCAAATGCGAGCTTCAACATCTTCCTAGCAGAATGACGCATAGTCAATTGACCTGTTAAATTGCAATGCTCGAATCCTCGCTTACAGGCCCGCCAGCCAATGAAAAACTACCTCGAAGCTGGAAAATGTATTCTAATTACCACTCATGGAGCAGATTACTTCTACTCTTATTCATAACGATGCAGTGCTGAAGAGCAAACGATATCGAAGAAGAGGGAAGCATAGGAAGAATTTGAATAAATCATAACGTGACATAAATAACATTTTCAAAGGCTCCTAAAACGCAGTACTATATACAAGGCGCCATAACCAAATATCCAAAACAATCCTCCCTTTCAATTTCAATTACAGCGCTTCTCAAAACTCGTTCACTCGAATGAAATTATCCCATCAACAGCATCTCTTTCCATCCACCAGCCTACTCTCCCCATCCGTCAAATTCAACACGCTCTTCGCCTCCCCACCCTTACTCGCCGCCACACTGCTCGGCGTACTGCAGTAGCTAGGCGGCACATCCAGCGCGGGATTCTTGGTGAAGAAATTTCTCGGCCTCAACAACAACGTCATGGGTTCGGCCGGCATGATGGGGAAATCCTCGGGGCTGGGGAAGTGCGTGATGCCAAACGTGTGCCAGAGCACAATATCCGTATTCTGAATCGACGCCTCGCCGTTGGCGATCCACTCGGGCAAGCCCGCGCTGGGCTCCCCCGATGTCTGCGGCACGTGGCGTCCGGCGGGGTGCAGTTGGTCGTCTGAGTAGGGCGTCACGTGGACGGCGTGGCGGGCGAAGCCGGCGCGCTTCCACACGAGCGAGCCTTCTTTGGGGAGGAGCTTGGGAACCTCCCGGCTGACGAGTTTGTAGGAGACGGGTTTGTGGGAGTAGGGGTTGAGTTTGTTGGGGTTGGCCATTTCCCAGGTGCGCGAGGTGACGCCGTCGTAGTCGGAGATGGATTCGTTGACGGTTTTGTATTCTGTTTTGTGGGCGAAGAAAGCGTTGCCGTAGGGATTTTCGGGGGAGCCGACGGCGCCGGCGCCGGGGAGGGCGTCGGCTTGGAAGACGGTGTTGTTGGGGCCGTCGATGTTGGAGTCGATGCGCAGACAGAAGAGATGTTGATGATTGTGCGCGTTGACGCCCGGGTAGACTTCGGTGCCCCAGCCCTTGGTGTCTTCGCCGGGGTTCATGGAGTAGGTGTTGAGGATACCGGTGAGTTTGATTTCGAGTTGGATGGTGCCGTCTTGGTGGAAGATCCAGTAGACGCAGTATTCGTAGTTGGCGGCGGTGAAGATGTGGGAGATGATGAGTTTGCGGCCGCGAGTGACGATGACGGATTCGTCGCGGAAATCGGTATGTTTGAAGAGGATACCGGCGTCTTCTTCGTGGATGCAGATGGCGTTTTTGATGGTGGTGCTCTCACCGGCACGATTTACAAAGGCAGCGTCCTAGTTTATCTATTGTTAGAAATGACTGGTCGTGTTTCATGCTGGAATGGATTAGACTGTACCATGTAATGAATGGCACCTTTGCAGTCACAGCCGAGAGAGAGACTGTTGGTCATGTATCCTCCTCCATACTCTCCAAGATCGAAAGCGTGTTTACGTTGATGTGGATGTTCGGGGTTACCATAAGGAACAACCATCTCGGCGAGAGACAGTCTGTAGAATATAGGTCTGACAGTACCCTTGTCATTGTATGTAATGTTGTTGAGGACAATACCTTCCTTGTAGTTAAATCCGACATGGAAGTTCCAGTTTTGCCAATTGAGCTCTCGACCATTGACCTTGAACGATACGCCAGATGGTTGTGTAATATTGATTGGAGTGATATCTTTCCTGTACCCTCCCTCTTTCTCAATGCTCGCTGGGTGATAATTGTTTGGCGCTGCCTTGTTCACGGGTCTTCGAATCTCAGGGATATCGATGTGAATGATCTTTTGTTTTTCGGCATCGAAAATAGGACAGAAATCAAGGGGGAATGAGTATTGCGAATCGTCCATGTGTGGTCGATAATACATGAGGGCTTGTTGTAGACGAACGTTGTTGCCAAATCGGTGGTCGTAACCAATGGTCCATGCTGTTGTCGCTTAGTATAAGGGGAGTAAACGAGGGAAAATACAGGGGACTCACGATCGCAATACACTTTGTGCATATCTTCCGCTGGGATACCACTCAACACACATTGTTCAATGACCTTGGGATCTTTACGAACAACATGCTCGACAATTTGGAGATCTTCCATGGTGATCTGAATTTATTGTCAGCTTTTGTTTGCTCGGGATAGATTGAGAACATACTAAAGGTTGTACACCATCAATGTTTTCCCATTTCAAAACTCTTCCCTCTGCCAGATCAACCAAGCCATCGTACACCTTACCACCTGGCGCGATAACCACCACATCTGCGATTCTCTTTGGTCTTGGAACAACTTCTGGGCTCTCGAGCCATTTCATCATCTCCTTTTTGCGAGGTTCATATAATGTGATGGCATTGTAATGAACGGATCCCTTTTCAGCCCGGATAATCTGAACTGCTTTCTCAATTTCTGCATTGGAAAGAGGATCGAATGGATGAGGTGGAGGGGAAGTTGCGGCGAGGTGATGTGCGAGGGATCGAAGTCTATTGGAAGCCATTCTGGCGAATTGCAGAAGTCAATTGGGAGAAGAAAAACAACAGATAGATATCCAATTGAGACTCTAGGTTCTCTTTGAAGGAATTTCAGAATAAAAAAGGATCTTTTACAAGGAGAAAAGCAACAGAAAGCGGTATACAGAAAGAAAGGTGATGGGGGGACTGGAAGCTCCAAATATATATCTGCTACGCGTATCTCCACTGAACGTCAGGTACCTGTGCGTGAGCGGGACTTGGTATATCAATCGGGTCAAGACACGACAGACCAGCGCATGAAAGTTTCTGAAGTGGTATTCTCATTACATTTCTCAAGAGGATTGTGAGGTTATCGTATGGCTGGACAAATCCTAGCTCGTCCGATTCTATGACCGATGACTTTGATAGCTGTTCCAACGAAATATGAAAGCTTGGAAAAGTGGATAGAGGGGTCCGATAAGCTTGAGATAAGATATTCTAACCCCAATTGGGTCATGGAATCCCGATCCACGTGATTGCGAAATGTCTCGAAATGAGCTGTACGGATTAGGGATGAATTTCCGGAAGATTTCGTGTGGGTTGGTGAGAAATAGGAAATGTTGATAGGGAAGTTCATTCGTCTTGTTTTGACAATGTGGTTGTACAAAAAATTATAGTCGATCCCGGGAGTCTTTGGATCAGATCGATCGAGGGAATAATTCACCGCGAAGACGTTGAGCATCACGCGTGGCCTTACTGATACCAGTGAAGGAAAATGATCAAGAAATAGAGGGGTTCCAAAAAGAGAAACAAGAAAGACTGTTTGCAGGTAAAATCGAAGCGACATGTTTAGGAGAACCACATTGGAAAGGTCAGGATACAGAGCTTTTCGCTGTAGTTATACGGGCAGGCACAAAGACAATAGTCAAGTAGAACAGTACGTATTGCAATACTAAAAAAGATCCCTAGACTTCAACATGGTGCATACAAATAAGTCTCTAACAAACATTAGGTCCCGATTCCAACACTTTTGCAACCCCCTGTGCCAGAACGTCATGCATAGGATAGGTAGGATGCAATGAGTTCAACCAGAAATACTCGTTGACAGGTATGTAGCAAGATGGATCGCTATAATTTGATGTCGGCGTACCACTGCAGTAATTTGGTTAGCAGGTTAGAATCAACCGAGTAATGAAGGCAATAGCTTACTTCTCGTACGCGACGCAATAAGCAGTGGTATTGTGGTAGACAGATGTCTGAGGAAAGCTCTTCGGATTATCCAAGACTTTTGTGAATAGGGCATGAGCGTCAACTGTGAAGACATTGACATCCGTGAAGGTTTTCTTGAGGCTTTGGGCAAGTGTCGCAAGACGGTTATTCCAATCAGCAATATCAAGCTTTTCCTGGGCTTGTGCTGCGGCCCCGCCGGCAATCGACAATGGGCTTCTATCCACAGGTGGAACATTCAGAAATGCAAAATTACGAGCGCCGATGTAGTAGAGCTCATCTACTAGACCGTGATAAACTGCCATGATTCGTTCGTTAAGGTTTGCAGTTGCCGGAGCTCCAAGGAAATACGAATTGCCAACATCGTTGATGCCGTCGAAAAGAGCAAAAAGGGTGTTGTCAGATGACCATGGAGCTATCTCTGGCTTTCCTGCGTAAGTGGGGAAGAACTGATTCTCGATTTGATTGGCAATAGATGAGACTTCTGGTTTATAAGGTGCTACAAGATCGGAGTCGACCGTGGCTCCTCCATACGCCAAATTATACGTCAACACGGTAGATTTGTTGTATTTGACTGTGAGATAATCTACCCAATTTGGACCATTGGAAGAAGTATAGCCTAGGAGAAGTCAGAGCTACTTAGAGGCATATCAAATCGAAGGTCTTCTAACCTGGATATGTAGGATTTCCAAGTGGATTGGTAGGTGTCGGCTGAGTGCCATTCGTCTCGAAGCCAGTCTGCGTGTAAGAGTCCCCACTAGTATAATTAGTATGTGTATTCTTCATTGTTATTTGGTGAGTTTCTCACAAGACGAATGCATATTGGAGTTTGTTCCAACCTGGCCAGTGTGAGGTTGCTGAGCAGTGTTTCTGAGTATCCTGGGCTAATGGTGCTCCATGAACGGAAGCGAGAAGAGATGCGATAGCAAGCACAGTTGCCAAGCGTAACGAAGCCATCTTTGCAAAACCTGTCAAGAAGCCTACGATTTAGATATTGAAAATATGAAGATCTAATTGATTATGTTGAGAGAAGAACAACGTATATCACTTAATTCAAAAGACCACGGCCTACCGAACTTTCCGAGAGCAAGAATATAAAAGTAGACATGTTCACAGACTAGAATGGGTAGATATAAAAGAACTGTGATAGTATCCTTTGAATTGATTCCTTGTAACGCAGTGGGGAACAACAGTCTACAACTAACCTTTTGTAGAATATAAATCGTATGAATTGGTTTGTACTCCGAATTGCAGACGGAACATCTCGTTCCGCTGCCGGTTGAAGGCCAAGCTTCTCCACGATGTATTTTGCATGCGGGGAAGATCTAGCACCCGCCTGCGTCATGAGATTAACTCGCCAATGATAGTCTGAATGACAACTTAGCCGGTGGGGTTCGAGATAACTCTATTCACCTTGTGAAAGAAATCAAACCTTGCTCTTCCGGGTGATTGAAGAACGGAAAAATTTGCGATATGCAAGCGGAACTATATACAACTCCGAAGCTGGTTGATGGATGGATGGATGGATGGATGGCGTTCGAACATGCGCGAACGTTTGAACATTGTCAAAGATTTGAGGCGATGCGATGTAGAAACTATTTATCGGATGTTTACAAACATGACAACACAGTCCTCGATTCTTTGGTTGAACAATCCAGTTCTAAATAAGTTTCACAGGGTTTGCACCTCGAAGAATCTCAAGAACATCAGATAGATACGGCGTATTCGTAGGGGAAAAAACAGTATGAATTTGACCAGTCATTATCCATTGAAATCCCTTGAATTAAATGAGTTATAACTGGACTATAAATGAAATAAAATGTTTCCAAATAGATCAAAGGAGTAATTAGCCCCTAATTATGTAAATCATATTTGAAGAGAAGGCAATCAATATTCGAGGGAAACAATCGAATACTCAAAAGTGTTATCGAGGTGGTCAAATTCCGACTCGTATTTCTTTTACGAATAGAGAATGTCTTATCACTCTATCATCGGAACATCCTCGGGTAGAAGCTCATACTTGGATCAAATCACTGAATAGAAGGGACTTGATGTTTTGCGAGGTATGGTATAACCTTAGGTAGTTTGTAAAGTGTCGTCCTAGTCAGCTGATGACAACTGGATGAAGGTAACGATGGCACGCTGTAGCAAAAGCCTTTCACGATTGATTCGCTATGACAAAATGCTATTCGCCTTACCAAAATTGTTATCTGCACGAGAAAGAATCCCCGGTAGTATCGAAAGGGACCCTCTAAGATCTCAATTGTGGACTTCCAGAGTATCAGAGGCCTTGGGTCAAATTCTTATGATGTATCAAACGGGTTGATTGACTTCAATCACAGATGGTTCTTATTGATGCAGACGGTGATGGAGGGTGATATTCTCAGATCCACGCAGGATTCTCCCAAGTAGTATTGGAAGTACGTCCAAATCGAAGAAGAGCTAACGTTCGCGTTCTTTCTTTTGCTGAACACTAATAAATAGTGGGATGGGACGGGCCGGGTAGAAGACTAGAAGTGTTGCCATAAGTGTGACTCTAGTGCTGTGGGAAGGAGGAACTTGGACTATCATGCCTAGGTGTGTTTTTTTAATGGTGTTAGGTGTGTATATATAAGGATTGGTATTTTAGATGGTTAAACGAGTCATGTGATGATAGGCGAGCGTTGATAACTTTAGCTAGATGCACTTTAATGATTGCTAGAAAGATCTAACTACGTATTAATCTCACTTCAGGTACCTACTTATATTATTAGATGAATATATGAATATATGAATATATGTTCATTTCCCAGAAGATTACAAACTCATCCTTCTTATGCTTGGTAATACATACGTAGCTAATGTTTTTGATATCATGTCAGATATATTACATGTGTACTCCATCGTACATCGTACATACCTGGTACTTACTCGGTATCGATACTCGGGCATAAGATTCAAAAGTAATTAATCTGATCGCCATCTACGTCACCTGGCCCTAGAATCTTTTCCCACCAGGGACGGTAAGGAAACCCTTGGGTAAAGCCCTGTGCCTTGTGGAACCCATTCACGGATGATACCTGGAAAGGAAGATAGCAGTGGGGGATATTCTTGGATCACTGCCGGCGAACAATCAAAATGTGAATGAAGATAAAGAGAGAGATCAAAACTCGATGCAAAGGGGAAGAGAGAGTACATACGGAGTGTTATGATATACGCCTAGTGTCTATCTAGTGTATGTGTATGTGTATATATATATATATATATATACATATCCATCTAGGTTTATACTTCACATATCATGCTCGAGGTATAATCAAATCAGATGGTGAAGAGACCAGAAAGGCCACCAATACCATACAATTCGATCCTGTTCCAGACAATGAATGTTGATTACCTATATATCAAGGTATACATGCATACATACTTGACCACATAAATCAATAGATCAAACGCAAGACAACGAAGCATACGCATACCTATACCGTTACTCGGAGACAGTTTATACTCCATCAACATACATACATACATCCACATACGAAGTACACACATACACCTACTAGGGCTAGGGAGGGAGGGAGAGAATCTTTCTATCCATTCAGAAACCTTTCACGTGTAATGATCTCCTTGGGCAGCAAAGGTGCATCGGTACATACCAGATATCATCAACCCAATGATATTGCTTAATACGAAGTCAACACTGCGTAAACCATGAGTGAATCCTTGAATCCTTGAAGTTACAAAATCCTTGAATCCTTGAATATTTTCGTCACTTTAACCTGTTTGTGTTAATTTTGCATCGCTTTGCACGCTTTGCTCACTCGCTCATAACCTTTCAATTCCAACCTCCAAATTCTCCCCAAAAAGTCAAAATTCCAAATCCCACATCCTCGAAAGAATTATCCACCGTCTCCTTTTTTTTTCCCTAAAAAGAACTTTAATCACAAGTTCTCGAACCTTAACACAATTATTATGTTCCAACCTCCTTATTTTCATATCGTGAAAATTCTATACCTCTCATCTCCGGCAAGCAACGTCTTTTGGGTTGATTCTGATCGGTACTTTTGGTTGGGTTTACCATACACCCACCACGTTTTTGATCACTTAAGCGGGGTACGAGTTCACCACCGCAACCTACTGGGTCATTTCGCATAAAACATCCCTCAGCTGAACAACAACTTCTCGAACCCTTCAACCTTTCAACAATCTAAATCCAACTCTCACGCCATTCACTTTGATTTACTCAAACTTAAATTTGAGAAATCATGTCTAGAATGGGTGATCCTTATCGAAATTCCTCGGAAACCCTAAGCAGCCGTGGCGGTGGGGGGAACCGTTGGGACAGTGAACGGTTCGCCTCGGAGCGCGACCGAGTCCGTTTCGCACCCGATCGAGACGAACGAGATTCCCGATTTCTCAGAGCTACAGGTGGCCATACACGAGAACGATCTTATGATGATGTTTACGAACGTCGAGGTCCACGAGGATACGAAGAGGAGCGAGAACATTACGACGAACGGGATTATTACGATTCACCCAGGCTTCAACGTGAACCAGAACCAGGACGACAAAGATCTACAACTATTACATTGGAAAGAGAGCGAGAGAGGGAAAGGGATGAGTCCCCACCACCTCCTCGAAGAGCTGGTGGCAGACCCGCATTTTTGAGAAGACAGAGTTCTCTTGATACATTTGACCGCAAGCCGCTGGTTAGGTATGAGAGAGAAGCCGAGAGGTTGAGGGATGAGTATGGTCCACCTGCCAGACGCCCAGATGTTAGGCCACCACCTTTGACACCTGTTCCACTACCAAGAGCTAGAGGACTGCCCCCACCTAGAAGATATGCTGAGAGAGATTACGACGAAATCAAGGTCGCAGAACCCGACTTCTATGGTGATGAAGACTTCAGAGCTTATCCCGAAAGAATTAGAGAAAGAGAAATCGTCAGACGAAGGAGAAGAAGTCACGAGAGAAGAGGCAGCCATGAGAGAAGAAGCCACAGAAGTCATAGCAAGGAGAGTCGTTCGACTGCCACAAGAAGCGTTAGAAGCGAGAGCGTTAGCTCATCTGATAGTGGTACTACGATATCAGTAAGAAGTGAGTTCCCTAAGAAGGGAAAGACAAGAATGCCAGCTAGGTTGGTCAGCAAGAAAGCTATCATCGATTTGGATTATCCTTTCGAAGAAGAGGTCAGTCATTTTTAATATGTATCCGTTAGACAAATCGTATTGACATGTATAGGGTGACACGATCATCATTCAAAAGGCACTTGGAAGAGAAAATATTGATGAGGTTATCAAGTTGAGTGAGGAATACAAAGCAGCTGAGAGTAAGTATCTATCTTTCATTTACTCTTCATCACCGCACCAAAATGCCCCCTAACCCCATGCTTCCAAAGAAGTCAAAGTCGAAGAGACGAAAGAGGTAGAGACAACTCTAACAACATACCTCATTGCTCCAGAACTCGAAATGTCAGGTGGCCGATCAGAAGCTGGAACTGTGATCGAAGAACGTACGGAGGTCTTCACCATTCCACCACCCCCACCACCAGTAGTACATCACGCACCTCCGCCTCCTCCATCGGTTGTACACCATGTCCCTCCGCCTCCTCCATCGGTTGTACACCATGTCCCTCCGCCTCCTCCATCAGTTGTACACCATGCTCCTCCACCTCCTCCATCCGTACACTATCCGCCTCCTCCAGAGTCAGTTCACTATCCTCCCCCGCCAGAGTCAGTTCACTATCCGCCTCCTCCGCCAGAGTCAGTCCACTATGCACATCCACCTCCAACTCCAGCTCAATGGGCGCCACCTCCCGCATCAGTTGTGTATGCGCCACCACCTCAACCAATCATATATGCACCACCACCGCCACCTCAACAGCATGTTGAGATCCATGAATCCACTAAGATCGTCGAACGTTCTCCATCTCCAGCACGAAGCACATACTCTCATCATAGTCACCATAGCCACCATACTCATCACCATAATGACCCCGTCATATTGGAAGGACGCCCTAGATCGCGAGACGAAGA
Source organism: Botrytis deweyae (assembly GCF_014898535.1). Taxonomy (NCBI): domain Eukaryota; kingdom Fungi; phylum Ascomycota; class Leotiomycetes; order Helotiales; family Sclerotiniaceae; genus Botrytis; species Botrytis deweyae. Next base: position 1,006,069 of record NW_024066217.1, read on the forward strand.
GAGCGTCTTTTACGAAAAGCGGGAAATCATCGAGCGCACAGAGCCTATCGGTGCAATGACTTTATCACACTCTCACAGTCATCGTAAGGATGAACGCTCGATTCGAGCTGAGATCAAAGCTCTCGAGGCCGAGAAGGAAGCACTCAAAGCGGATCGACGCGCTAACCGAGAGTTGCGCCGCGCGGAGCGTCTTCGTCGCTCAGGAGCCCGACATAGCGACAGCCAGTTGGTACTTTATGAAGAGGAAATCCATGATGGTAGAGATGTGACCGTTGTAAGAAGGGAAAGGATTGTGGAGCCTGAGGGAGGTGTTAGGATCGAAAAGGACCGAAAAGGTAGGATGAGCATCAGTGTTCCTAAACATGCCTATCGTTAGGTGTCTTGCCTGAATGAGGTGGGTCACTTGAGATCGGAATGGGTGGTTTTTGTGAATGAGAGCTAACCCGCTTATTCTCCACAGCTCCTCCACCAAAATTGGTTAGAGCCATGTTGGCTACACTGACTTAATTTTACCTCTTTGACAATAAATACCTTTGCTTCATATCACGCATTTCGAGCGTTTATTGAGTCGAGATAGATTAATGAATGGCGTTGACACATATTATCTTATGGCTGGTTGGACGGAGCTCGTTAATTTCATGCAGGCAGAAATTGTACTTTTTCTTAATTTACTTCTGGAACTCTTTTCACGGCATGGCTATCTAGACTGTATCTGACATTGAGGGATTCATGGGAGGGATATCGGATATGGAAATGGTTCATACGATGATGATATTTACAGCTGCAATTTTACGTTTTATTGCTCTTCGTCTTCTGCTTCTTTAATTGGAAGATACATTAGTTAGGATACCTACCTATTCGTACAGCTTTTGCGCTTTCTCCCTCTCTTCTCTTCTCTTTCTCTTGCTCTTTTTCTTTTTCTTTTGGTGCTGAATACCTATGCATTTTGCACGGTTTAATGAAGTTACGAAATACTTTTTTCTTCTTCTTTCTCTCTTTGGTAATTTGGTTTGGTAATGGGTGGGTGGATGGATGGGTGGGTGAGTGGATATTTGGGAAAGCTGTAATGGCATTCTACCTGGTTGGTGAATGGATGGATGGCTTGGTGGATGGCAGGAAAGTATGGAAAGTGTGGAAAGTGAGGGAGGAAGGGAGGGAGTGAGGGATATCTGAGCTAGTGATAGAGAGATAGGATACAATATTATGATTATGAAATTGATGGTTTCAATGCTCGGTGTGTTTGTGATGAGTTGGGGTGAGGATTGGAGTGAGGATTAGAGTGAGGATTAGGGAATTGTAGGGGATGTGGGAGTTTTTTTAGTTTTTTTTTGGATATTTGATAGGTGGGTGGGTGCCCTGAATGTTAAGATTGTGAATACCGCGAGTAGGATGGTATCTACCTACTTTTCTTGGTATCTACAGTATATGTATATAAATCCCCCGAAATCATATGGTTTCATTTGAACACCGTAAACGCCTCGCTATGCACCATTTCCTGCCCCATCCCATCCTAATCCATCGCGATTCCCTTCCCTTTTGGCCAATTTTTGTTTTCTTTTGAAAATGGAAATATTGGAGTGCGCCGTGTTGCTAAAATGCGTCATCTCTGTTCTATTTTGTCGTCCTTGTGTGTATCCCATCGAGCTGCGTGGTTTGTAATGGGCAGTTATCCATCAGCACGCAATAGCACTGTTGATCTGAATGAATAGCGCAACACTCAAGATTTTCTCCTCTTTCTTCCCTATCCCTATCTGATTTTCTTCGCTTTGAAGTAATCTCTTAACTGTTCCACCCTCGTAACAAAGAACATCCTCTTCGCATCACTCTTCCAAATCAACACTCCCACCTCTTCAGCATATTTCGCACAACCTTCGTATTCCTTCTGGGTCTCAAAATCCTTCATCAAAAATCCCGGCACGGCTTTCATTCTCTCGTTTTCTAATTGCCAAAGACGAATTTGATCGACGACCGTGGGTGGTAGTACAGGTCCTCCATGAGATGCGGAAGAAGCTTTGACGAGTTGAGGATGCGCATGGGTGGATAGGTAGGTAATTATTTGGTCGGATGTAATGCCATGAGCTATGGCGGTACGGATAGAATCGCGAGATACGCGGCCACTGACCATGTTGGGATAACGAGTGTTGAGTTTGGTGAAGAGTGAAAGAACGGCAATTTGGAGGGGTGAGTTTGTATAAGCGTATAGGCGGTAGTTCGTCTCGATTATTATGAAACCCTTTTGGCTGGCAGCAGATTTGGAGGCGGCATCAAATCCTGCAGCCACAGTGCGAAGTGCACTGGCATCAGAGGTGAGAGTTGTGGCTAGACGTGTTGGAAAGAATTGTGTAGGGGCTGAAGGAGGGAGGTAGATTAGCCCCAGGTCGATGAGGTTAGCCAGCATCCCTTGTTGGGCGTCTGTAAGAGTCTTAGTGCTGTATGCACGTCCGAGTTCGAGGGAGCCTAACATGAAGAGAAAAGAAAGTACATCGACGGAATCCATTCCCATGCTTTCGGCATTTTCAATCCAGAGAAGGAGCAGAGTCCAGACTTGCGCATTGGCTTCTTGCAATAGAAATGAGAATCCAGCTTGAGTGATACCGATACTTCGACCTCTTGTTACCAATTTTCCTGCATCAAGTAGTGCTTTCACTGAATTTGCAGGCCCATTTCCATCCCTTCCTGACCCGGATGTAACAGTGTTGACCATATAATGTAGAATCCCTTCCCATTGTATTCGAGCATGTGTATCCAAGAAATCAATATCAACGTGTGGCGCAATATGGTCCGACGAAGGAACTCCGAAAGATTGATGATTTCCTCCACCTGTAAGTGCCAGTCGTAGAGAGGCTCCAAAATTCTTAGTTAAGGCTACAGTTTGAGGATCTTCTCGGCTCAGCGCAGTAATATCGACAATATGCAGTCGCGATAATAAGGATAGGGCTTGATCTTTTTGCCTGGGACATTTTAGCATATGGCACCCATTTCAAGTCAAGACACATACTTCTTGCTCTTAGGTTGTACCCATTGATCCAGAGCAGTGAGGGGCAAAGGCTTAGGCATATAGAGTAGTGCCATCACAAAGGTTTTGGCAAGATGAGGCAGCATGCGCCTGAAAATGGCCAAAGAAGTAGAAGGTTGCTGATACAACCGTCTGAAAGTTGTACCTGGTAATCTTTCCAGGTATTCAAATGAAGCAAGAGTTGAGACAGACATCGTATTGGTCTGGTAATTGTTTATTATCCGCAGATATTATGAATTCGGCATTGCCAGTAGGGAATTCAGGAAGCTCTACAGCCTTGCAATTAATTAATAAGTAGCCTGGTGACGGAGAATTTTGAGCTTGGACCATATCTTTGTCTTCTCCAGCGAACGGATTACGGTGGAGCACTACTATGTTAACTACACTACCTACTAGATGGATGTGAGTGACTTCTACTCTGCTTTCGGCGTCTTCACATTGTACAATTTCATTCTTGTTCAATCTGCAAGGCTCCAAACTCCAAATTTCCATTGCCCCATCAATCTCGCAACGAATAGACATGCCCTGCGTTCTGCGGGGTCAAACCCATGCGATGAGGAGACTGAACAGGACGAGCACTCGAAATGCTTGAACTTAGTGTGAACTCTTCTTTCGTTCCTTTTGTCCTTAGCTTTGAGCTTGAATATCAATTGGAACGTACTTACACCGTCTACCAAAACTTCTTATACACTGTCTTTTGCTGGTATCAACCTCTAGCGAATAGGAGCGGGCCTCTCACGTGGTCTCGTAATTGAGCAGTATGCATAAGCATTCTTGGCTTATCATCATGACCGTTGCTTCAGTCTGAAGACAACTTGACTACACCTCCTTCAGGAAGTTTCGGAATGAAAGGGACCCAGCAACATGTTTTCTGTCTCTGTCCTTAAGAGGTATAGAAGAGTACCCTTCAAAACCCAAGCTACCCTTAGGCCCATCCTTGTTACCCCTTATCAAAACAGAATTCATTTCCAGATTCCTGTCCGACAAGCTCACACGAAACCCCCTTCTTCTTTTTTATCTGGGGCACGATTTAAGATACGCTATTACAGTTACATGGTTGTCTTTATGCTATGCTTTACAGTTGCGTCTGGGACGATAGATTGGATTCTAGTTGATCCCCTCAAATCCGTGTACGCTAAGAATGTTACCCACAAATCAAAATATTCATCGGCATCGTATCAGTATGGAATTCTGCGCAAAGGGTATATTCGATTAGTTAGTATCAAGGCTGGAAATGCGGACGATCCGATTGAATTGGAAATGAATCATGTCAAATTTCACCCAGTGGCAATCTATGGGGTTCTTCCTTCGTTCTTCCCAAATGTACCCACATATGAAGCTCTATCATATGCGTGGGGCGAGAGTGAGGATACCGTGTAAGTCATTTTCTTGTCATTTTGTTTATCATTTGCATTTCCTGGTTGTGTATTCATCTACTCGGAGTTGGCATAGTGCTTGGCAAGTGCTGAATGATACCAATGAGTCGAATAGCTGGTACCTTGGAGAAATATTTACAGAATGCAAAACTTTGCAATAAATCAAGAATGTCTTATCTGAAAAATTGAAATATTTGAAGATATACACAACGCTTAGATATTCAAGTATGTGAGGATGGGCCGTACATGTCTTCACGGGTTGCAATGTAGATAGAAATGGTATCATTCAGTCGTACTTTATTGAAAGCGACAAAAATTGGAATTACACGGTCTCAACTAACACACCGCAGACCAATAAAATTGAATGGCCAACCTTTCAATATCACAACTAATCTCCACTCCGCACTTCTCGTCCTTCGTGATAATTCCAACCCCCCCTCATTGTGGATTGATGCCATCTGCCTGGATCAGAATGATCCATCTGAAAAAGATAAACAACTACGCATCATGCATCTAATCTACATGAATGCTACTCGTGTACTCGTCTGGCTTGGCGCAGACGACAAATCGGTCGATCTACATGCTGCAGCCGAGATTATCTCTCACTTCAGGATGAAAAAGAGAGAATTGCAAAGAAAGGCCCAGTCAATAGCTAAAAAGGAACCTTCGGCTGATTTTCAAGTGTGGCTGCAGAAGTGGGTCAACTGCGACTGGCATACTGGGCTGGAGTATGTCTCTGGCTGGAAAGCAGTGCAGAATATACTCGCTCGACCATATTTCACGCGATCCTGGATAATCCAAGAAATGGTGTTATCTTCCAATCGAAAAATTATTGTAGGCGATCACGATGTAACGGGTATTCTCGACCTTGTTTCTGTCATCCACATTTTCCCCCAGATTGAGAATCGAATTCCTGCCCAGTACCTCAACGAACCGGACGTCATACCGCGTATCTACGAGCTAAGCTTGGCCATGCAGACATACCGGACTGCCTTGAAGTCAATGTATGTCGTTCCTGGCACCAATCGTGAGTTCAAGCTTGCAGGGCAGAATGGACTCAATTTAGGAGAGCTTCTCGCTAGGTTTCGAGGCAAAAAATCTACGTTACCAATGGATCAGGTGTATAGTGTCTTGGGAATGACAATAGACGCCAGCATTATGTATAAAATGCCTTCCTGGACATCCTGGTCTAGGAAACGACCAACACAACGGCTTCCACAATTTAACCACAGGCAGTCGTTAAGGAAACTGTGTACCGACACTACGCGATATATCCTAAAAGAGGATGGAGATCTAGGAGCTCTGAGAATGATTAATACGCATGCGAAGCCAACAAAAGATAAAGATTGGCCGTCTTGGGTTCCGGATTTCTCATCCCCGTTGCCGGGACCAGGTGAGCCAGAAAGTATGCAATGGAATTTAGAGTCTTCAACATTTCCTCAAAACAAGAATAAATTTTTTGTTGATAGAGGTAGGTTGGTGGTATATGGACATGTTCTTGGTGAGATTGAAGATCTTGTTGGAATAATACAAAGAAATGGAGAGTACTCCAATAAGACGGGTGACAGACCGAGTGAGTTGAAGAAGGAAAATTTGAGGTTGAGCCAATATAGGGATGGGTTTGGATTTTTACCGTTGGCGGTTTCGAGAGATAGTGAGGGACGGTACGTGTTTGGTGGGACGAGTATGAGGAAGGGAGATTTGGTAGTTGTAGTTGGTAAAGGAAGAGACCCATTGATTCTGCGAAGGCTGGAGTATGGCGAGGAACCAGGAGGCGAAAGCAGGAAGGAGAGTACTGTGTACCAATTAGTAGCAACAGCGAATATACCGGGTATCGAGAAAATCCAGAAGAAGCTTGCTTTGGATGATATACAATGGGATGTCAAGAAAATGATTATAAAGTAAGGCAGGTCGGTTTTATGGATTGTTCTATGTGCGATAGTCGAGAATAGACCATCTGGTTTCAAGATACAAATGGACAATATGTTGACACCAGACTTATTACATGTGAGCTTTGTATTCTGCACATATTTCTCCCTTCGAAGCAGAACTGATCGAATTCGAATATGCAAAATGGAATAATGTGGTAGTGAAGTCATGAAAAATACGACCAGAAGTACTACAGCTACCACGACCACACACCTTCCACCGTGCTATATTCGCCAGTATCGAGAGTCATAATGAGATTTCAACCAGCGCTGGTGACATCGAATTCGGCCGAACATGCATTAATGGTAAAAGACCATGATCGCATGTTTTAAGATATAGAATTTCTTAATTAATTCAATTGATTTGATGCTTGATATCACTGGTAGCTGGAGACGAGGAGACTAACATAGTTCGTTACCGGCGATGCGGCCCCAGTAACTTTGAACAGCGGGGCGGCCTTACTGCGGCCTCAGACATATGGTGGATGGTTAAGACAACTTCGAATATATCATATATAACATTCTTATTTTCTATATAATCTTTATAATTATACATAATATCCTTATCTCCTATATAATCTTTATTATTATATATAATATTTTTGTCTCCTATTTATTTGTAGAAGAAAAACCAGACCGGAATTAACTAATACATAATACCTCTCTATACGTTAGTAAGCTGATATATAGGTAGATTCTTATAGTAATCGTTAATCGATTACTAGAACAAGAGTCGATCTAGAAAACAAACTAAATATATTAGGTGTATTAGATAATCATCCTAATTGATATAATCAACTAAATTGTATATAACTTTTAATAAAAATATATATTATATTTAATACCAATAAATCTATCTATCTACTCTATATTATTGAATAAGAAGATTATGCAGAAGACAAGGATGTTATGCATAATATGTCCGAAGTTGCCTTAACAGGCCGCCATAGAGACACAAGCAAGGGTATTAATCCCTGTTCAGCCAATCGCGGTGTCCTCATACAGAATTACCGACGTTTTTGTAACTACAACACATTCTTATATCGACAATCTATCCAGCTTCACCATACTATTACTTCCCGAGGCCTACAATATGGCTGCTCTAAGATTCGTGAGATCAGTGAGTTGTCGATAGGCCACCAAAATATGCCGATGCTGATATCATTACCTTCACTCAATAGGTTCTGAAGTCTTTTCAAGAATCATCAGGACTTGAGCCGAGGTACTGTTTTCCATGTATTTGGGGTGTCATTTTATAAAATACAGCTCCGGTCTGTCGTCGCAAGTGTTCAGTCGGCACTTCTTTCGAGCATGGGACTTTCAGAAAGTATCTGAAATCAATCTAGTCGTTCTAGTTTACCGTTCATTGGTCCCCCAGGGCCTCCTGCGTAATGTAACAGCGTACCTCCTCTGTACTAGATCAATCTGGAACATTTTTCACTGCTATTGTGGCAGCGAGAGTTCTTGATAAAAACATCGACTGACACTTGATTACAGACTATTTGGTGAAAATGTAGGAAAAGCATTTGTTTTGTATTATTTAATTGCGAATTATTTCCATTGACTTTGAAAAGCTTCGAGTCACAGGAGCCGAGCCAGGACGTGTAAACTTTGAGCTTGACATCAAGAAGGAGCACACCGTAAGGAAACTTTCCAAATCGTATATGAGCAACTCGTTCAATTGTCTTCTGTTAGAACCGTTTGAATATTATTCATGGAGGCACGATTGCCAGCATGGTGGACCTAGGTGGCTCACTAGCTGTTGCCTCGAGGGGTCTTTATGCCACGGGTGTTTCTACTGATTTGAACGGTAAACGTTATGCGACCCAATTGCAATTTTATGTATCTAACCCAAACAAAGTTACATACCTCAACTCTGGCGGTAAGGTTGGAGATGTGCTGAAAGCGGTGGTGACTTGCGATAAATGTAAGTATTGTCATGTCATTATTTGAATGTCACGTCTCTAACATGAGAGCAGTTGGAAAGACCTTAGCGTATACTTCTATCCAGTTTACAAATAGCAAGGGCGAAGTAGCAGCACGTGGAAGCCATACAAAGTCAGTCTTTACCTCCAGTCTTTCAGATTCACAAGCTAAAATAGGATCATGATAGATACGTTGCGCTCGCGTGGAAAGAACCCAAAAACATAGTTGAGGAACTGTCACCACGTCCTTAAAATTCCCACGTGCTTCAGCCTTATGTGTACGACGTGGTCCATTCACTCTAGCTTTTAAGGCCATATCGGGATCATGTCTAAGCAAATTTAGGCAAGTATTTTCCACAGGCAGAATATATCTTGACCTTGACCCAAGCATTCGGTTCCAACGAAAATAGTTCAGATCAGGACATCGGGAATGCGGGTGTATATAATTGTGGCTTTCTCCAGCTACTCGGTGTATGCAATTCATTACCTAATAGATGGTTCGCTATTTCTACTAAGTTGTCTAGTTACTAGGTGAATTTACTGTGATTGATTAGCCAATAGCGAATCAATCAAGTGCTGATATGTGCCATTCATTGTCAATCAAAATATTAATTAGTGAATTTTATATTCAAAAAACGTTTTGGGTTGAAAAGTCTATATGAAGTGCTATACCCCGCAGCAACATTTAGTGCCAAGTCAAGCCTCGGAACAACTTGGCGGGTTCTTCAGGGGTCATGAGGAATGATACAAGCATTAAATAGGATCTTACACCACATGTGATCTAATCAATGATTGGATAAACAATGCTTCTTGGAGCGTGCTCGAAATAGCCCATTCACTTGATATTCCTGGATATCTGTAGCCCACGTTTTTGTTGGCAGTGGTCAACAGTGGCTTAAGCCGCGACGGTGCGTCTTCGGCGTTCAAAAAAGCAGGTAGTGACTAGAAAAGAGTCTGCGTGAAGCAATTGGTTTGTTTGACTAATCGTCTGATTTGCTATAGGTTCGATCCGAAAAACATGATGTGGGCGTTCAATGTTTTGAGTCGTCCTACCCACGACTCCAAGAATTGAACTCTTTGAAGTAAATTTGCTATACGACTCGCATAAGATGGATTGTGTATTTATAGGTAGTTCGTGTTTATGCAGAGGTAAACATGCCAAGCAAGTCCTGCAAGGCTACGGGGATTTACTCCTTCGACGGATATTTTACCCCAGATTCTACTCAAGGGTCCTATGAATGCTTTTAAATCTCTCGGAGCATGGGCGAAGGCAGATAGATCATGCGCCTCGCCTTGAACCGTTTCAAGATTAGAGCGAATCAACTCTACTCACAAATTAGTGGCGTCTTTCAGCGAATTAGCGATTTTGCAGGAGCATGGGTCTCTCATTCACCAAATTACCCCAACATCAAACTTGAGAATTTGACACAGCACGTGTAGAAAACCAGATTATTGGGTGAATGTGGCAGTGGACTGATTAATGAAAATATATTACTTACTGCCCCGCCGTAGGTAGCTCGGCTCATTGCTACTTAAAGTTTCAACAGTCTAGATTCAACGATCCAACGATCCAACTTACAACCAACAATAACCTTAAACATACCTTCTCACATCCTTTGCACTTCCATACTTCGGAAATCATATCATCGAGGAGTCGTTCACTCAATCATAATGTGGTACACTACTAATGTCTACGTTATTTGCGCCTTCGCCGCGATAGGTAAGTGATTCTCCTCGAATCCAATGCAAAACAATGAGTAACATATATAGGCGGTGGTCTTTTCGGCTTCGATATCTCGAGTATGTCTGGTGTTCTTGGAACTCAAGCATATGTCAGATACTTCCACAATCCTCAATCTTACGGTCAAGGTGGAATTACCTGTGCTATGCCCGCTGGATCTCTCATCGGTGCTTTAGCTTCCTCTTTCATTGCGGATAGATGGTCTAGACGAGCTAGCATTCAAATTGCGTCCATTTTTTGGATTATTGGTTCAATGTAAGTTTTGACCTCCAATTATTCGAACATAACTAATGCTTTCTTTAGTATCCAGTGTGCTTCAATTAATGTAGCTATGCTGGTTGTCGGTCGAGTCATTGCTGGTATCTGTGTTGGCATTGCTTCTGCGATCTGCCCTGTCTATCAATCAGAGATTGCTCCAAAGGAAATCAGAGGCCGAGTTGTCTCTCTTCAACAATGGGCAATCACATGGGGTATTCTTATTCAGTACTTCATCCAATACGGTGCTTCGACAATCGGAGGTGGTGCAGAAAACCCAGTAAGTACGATGTCACTATTCTAAGAGCTAGCACACTAATCAATATCTTTCCACAGGACCAACCTACTTCCGCTTTCCGAATCCCCTGGGGTGTACAAATCGTTCCTGCAGTTATCTTGTTCTTTGGTATGTTCTTCTTACCACGATCTCCTAGATGGTTGGCCTCCAAGGATAGATGGGAGGAAGCCATCAAGATTATTGCAGACCTCCATGGTGGCGGTAATGTAAACCACCCAAAGGTTCTCGCAGAATATCAAGAAATTGAGGAGGCACTCCGATTCGAACGTGAAGAAGCTATCAGCTCTTACAAGCAACTCGTGGCCCCACGTATGATCAAGCGTGTCATTCTAGGAATGTCCATTCAAATGTGGTCTCAACTCTGCGGCATGAATATCATGATGTACTACGTCGTTTGTAAGTATTTTCTTCTCTGCTGTGGTATAGTATATCACTGACGGCTCTTTCAGATATCATGCAAGGTGCAAACATTGCCAACCCGCTTATTACCGCCTCAATTCAATACATCCTCAATGTGTTGTTGACTTTACCTGCTATCATCTATCTTGATCGTTTCGGACGTCGCCCAGCCATGCTCATCGGTTCCTTCCTCATGATGACCTTCCTATTTATTGCCGGTGGGCTTCAAGCAGGCTACGGTGAACCCAACAACACATCGAAGACTCAAACTGAACAGAATAAAAATCTGACATGGGTTGTTCATGACAAGAAGGGTGTGTCATCTGCCATCGTCGCAATGACATATCTATTTGTTTGTGCATTTGCAACAACCTGGGGACCTTCATCGTGGACTTACCCAGCCGAAATCTTCCCCAACAAGATTCGTGCAAAGGCTGTTTCTCTCGCAACTTCGGCAAATTGGTTCTGGAACTGTGTTCTTGCTTTTGCTGTTCCACCACTGTTGAAGAATATCAACTGGAAGATGTACATGATCTTCGCCACGTTCAACGCACTTGCTTTCATCCATATTTTCCTTTCAGCTCCCGAGACCAAAGGCAAAACACTCGAGGAGATGGATGATGTTTTTAATAGGTATGTTCTCTCTGTTCTCCAATACGATTTTTTCCAGTTCTTTTCAAATGTTCCTTGAAAGATACTGACTCTTCGATCTCAATACAGTGGTCTCCATCCATGGCAAAAACTTCCCGAGGGCTCCAGATTAGACAGATTAGCGGCAGATATAGAAGCAGGTGCAGTCAAGGTCGCAGCCCCCGGCGGTGGCGTCCTTGGTGAGAAGCGCACCCATCATCATGACAGTGTAGTTGCTCCAGAGAGCGCTCATCATCGTGATGGTATCGCCGATGTAGGACAAGTTCAGCATCATGGTCTTCATGATGAGAAGGTAGCTGTTGGTCGTGAGCGTGGCACAGTGGTCTAATCGTGTGGTTGTTCTTCGCGATACATATACCGATGGATGCTTCTCTTTGCTTCTCTTTGAACACGTAATGAAGGGTCATTGATAATTAGTAATACAATCTTCTATACGAAGTTGTTCTGTTCTTGAGCAAGGTCTAACACCTTAGCCAAGATTTATGGGCTGTAGCAAGATTTTGGGGGTCAGTCTAGCGCGGAAATCGACTAATTCATTGGTTTCCAGTTGACTATCATGAACACAAGAATTGAAAACGTGATTATAAAAATTCATGGATGATCTCAAGCTTAAGGTCTCTTGGGTGGTGATTTAGCTTACATTTTGCTCTGTAACTGCGAGCAATAAGCGACCATTGGACGAATTTTTGCGAGAAATTAAGAAATGCAAGAGCTCGATTCAGAGCTCGAGCTTATGTCCAATAAAAGATGGAGAATTGGAGCTTAGAGCACAAATTATGAAATCAAGTCGATCTACGAGTAATGATAGCTAGGTGCATGGTTCTCTGATACGCAAGCTGTATATGACCTCCTGAGTTTTATCGAGCTTGTTTTGTTGAAGGGATATTGTTAGTCACGTGACATTGGAGCTAAAAAGTCGTCAACGTCATGGCTGTTTAGCTTCGATCCGGCATATCTCATTCAGATACCTAGAACCATGGAGAAGACCAAAAGCCATAAACCATCGATTAAGCGCATGGCGTATCCAATTCATCCCATAGACGCGACAGAGGTAAGCTACCAATGAATGTGTATCTTCTTGATGTACTCGTAGGTAATTTTCGTTCAGCTATTGTTTCTTACTTTTGAACCTCAACATTGAATGTTTACCTCCCTTTCTTTACACTTGTGCCCTGGCAGATATCTTAAACGGCTGTCACTTCACAGTGCTAGCATTGGCAGTGCGCGCAAAATTTCCCCCTTCCGTCAAAGCAATTCTCAATTCCGAGGCCTAAAAATGGCACCCAAACGAAAGAGATCAACAGCTGCGGCGACTCCCATGACTGATGGCGCTTCAAATCCAATTCTTCCTTCGGCTCAGTCTACTTCTATTAAACCACCTACCAGACCTTCGCGGCAGTCTTCACGCAGGGGCAAACCTGACACTAACCCCGAGCACAATGCAGATATTGTAGATAGCAAGACAGCACTTCGTGCAAGCCCAGATGCTGACGAGCCTGGGGAGTCGTTCGATCTTAAGAAAATTGAGGTACCCATAACTCCCGCAAAGGATAATGGTGTAACTGTTCCCGTCAAGAATGAGGAAACCGATTCGCCCCTAACGGATATTGGTGATGATATCCCTGTGTCCACGCCTGCTAAGAAACAGAAAAAAGCCCCAACGAAAAGCTCAATTGCTGCAAAGAAAGGGTCGGATGAGATAAAAGCATTTGTAGCAGAACAGGCAGCTAAAAAGGCTGCGGAAAAGAAAATAAAAAAGGAGGATGACGAAGAAGAATGGGATAAAAGGCTGGATCCTGACGGAGATGAAGAAGGGCAGGCAGAGGATGCTGATGCTATAAAGTTGGAGGCGAGAAGACCGCCCCCAATCAATAGCGACTATCTGCCTCTTCCATGGAAAGGAAGATTAGGATATGTAAGTTCTCCTGTCGCAACCATATGTTCGAGATGCTGATATTAAAATCTAGGCATGTCTGAACACCTACCTCAGATCCTCAGATCCTCCTGTTTTCACATCTCGAACCTGTCGTATTGCTTCTATTGTCGAACATCGACATCCTTTGAAAGACCCTTCACAACCTGAGCATGCAACCAAAAATCGACCAGATAAATCGAAGCCAGCTTCCATTGAGCGAGGACAACGATACGTTGAAGAATTGTGCCTAGCAAATGTTCGAGACCTACCCAAAATGCTACGATGGAATGATAAATATGGTATCAAATTCATGAGACTAAGTTCGGAGATGTTTCCGTTCGCTAGTCATGCCGAACATGGCTATAGCCTTGCCCCCTTCGCTAGCGAAGCTCTTGCCGAAGTGGGGAAAGTGGTAGCTGAATTGGGACATCGAGTTAGCTCACATCCTGGACAAGTGAGTTAATTTTGATTCATCTCGAAAGCTAAAAGCTAACAAATTGTCTGCAGTTCACTCAACTAGGTTCCCCTCGTCCAGAAGTGATTGCAAATGCATTTCGAGACCTTGAGTATCACGACGAACTGTTCCGACTCCTGAAATTGCCAGCCCAGATCGACAGAGACGCAGTCTTGATTTTGCATATGGGAGGTACATTTGGCGACAAAGCCGCCACGCTCGATCGCTTCCGTGAAAATTACGCCAAACTTTCACCTTCCATTAAACAACGGCTCGTCTTGGAGAACGATGATGTATCGTGGACTGTCCACGACCTCCTTCCAATCTGTGAAGAGCTCAACATTCCTCTGTGTCTTGATTTCCACCATCATAACATAATGTTCGACTCTAATCAAATTCGTGAAGGTACTAAGGACATCATGGAGCTCTTTCCCAGAATCAAAGCTGGATGGACGAAGAAAGGTATTACACAGAAAATGCATTACAGCGAACAGACGCCTCAAGCCGTCACAGGTCGTCAAAGACGGAAACATAATCCAAGACCTGCAACACTTCCACCCTGCGCCAATGATATGGATTTGATGATCGAAGCAAAAGACAAAGAGCAAGCTGTGTTTGAACTCATGAGGACATTCAAGTTGCCGGGATATGAAAAATTCAATGATGTTGTTCCTTACGAAAGAGATGATGATAATCGCGTCTTACCTAAGAAGCCGAAGAAGAAGAAGACCAAGAAGCAGATTGCAGATGAGATTGAAGAATTTGGCCATGAGGTCGAAGAAGAAGAGGAAGTAAGCAAAGAGATAATACCAGAAGAAGAAGTTGGCATGGGAGGAAAGGATAATCGTGTATACTGGCCAGTCGGTATGGAAGAATGGTTACGACCAAAGAAGCGTGAAATCAAGAAGAAAAACTCTGAAGGGCCCAAAGAGGAAGATGAGATGTTTAAGAACCCTACACCAGCAAACTTTGAGGCAAGGAAGAAGATTACCGAGAGGAAAAAGATGCCTTTTGATGAAGGGGTTAAGGAGAAATTAGCGAAGGCAGAGTGTCTGAATGATGTGTACGAAGTGGTGGAATTGGTTAAAACTTCGCAATCTAAAGTCGATGAGAGATCAGAAGCTAATGGGTTTGCGGCGGGGCCTGGTTCATCTAAAAAGAGCACGCCTGTTAAGAAGAAGCCAGCACCGGCGCCGGCGAAGAAGAGGAATGCGAAGAAAGTGCAGACACCTAGTGCTAGCGTCTCGAATGAAGATGCGGATGAGGACGAGGATGATGATTTGAGTATGCCTGATTTATCAGCTGATGATGAATTGGCGAAACCGACCACGAAAGCTAAGCCGGCTAGACAAAGTGGAAGAGCCGCAGCAAAGAAAAAGAGTTATGTCGAGGTTGATGGGGACGAGGAGTAGTGTATATGTGTGTATTTGTAAGTCTGAGAGTTTGGATGTGTATGTTTACCATTTTATGTCTATCTTGTATATTATTATTCAACTTGTACCAAATCATTCAAATATGCAGTTCTGGAATTCATGGTTTCAGTCATTTTTTAATTCCTCTTTTCCAATGTGATTGTAGATTCTCCGATGTCAAGCTCTTACTGCTTTTTGAATATGTAATGAGACGGTTGAAAATTAGATAGTACACGGTCCTATCAATTACGTTGCGACCATCATAAATTGACTAAATTATATCATATTGTTTTGCTCGCATTATTATCTGTAATCGCTCCTTGCTGGCGTCTTTGGACGATACTAGAGGCGACCTTACAATCTCATCTATGCCATCCAACGCTCCGAGCTGATATCCTCTACCGGCAATAACAAATATTCATGAGATGGTTAACACTGATTGTCGATTCTGGAAAGTGGTTTACAGGGAATCATGCACCACGGGACGGAGAGTTAAACGGCATTAAGGTAGATTCTTCTGAGAATCTTGACATAGATCTTGAAGACAATCGCTGCGTGTGTGTAACAGAACTTCTCTAATAAGTTCGGGAGGGGTTCAATCTATATTACTGGGTTCAACATAGTCGAGTATTCGTTTGAGAATCTCGGATGTCGTTGATCTTAATACTGAGTGTGGATTGTAGAGGAAGGTGAGTGGCAGAACTTGAAATTATGACTAGCTTCACGAGGGCTTTGGATCGAAAGACACTGAAGGATAGATCACATGTGTATTGAACTCTTTTGTGGGCGGTGTCCATTAACTTGTTGTGTACATCTTGGGGTTGAGTTCTTGTAGTTTGGTTGGGAGATAGGTTTTGGTAATGAGAGTGTGAATCATATTATACTTTTCGTTGAACAAAGGTACAGAAGTTCTTTAATCTAGATGGACATCTGTCGGTACCATTAACAGTTCCATGCCCCGAAATGTAATGCATAAAGTAAGTGAATCCGCTACCCCGCTCCATTCAAAGATGGGTTGATCTCCACTACCACCTGGGCAGTTCTATATACTTTAATTTGGCTAGTGAGATTCAATTACTAAAGTCCTCCAAGTGACATTGTTCATCACAACAAATGATATCGGTAGGTCGGAGCGTCCATTCCACGATCTCTTTATATGAACCTTGCTGCATCCTAACGACTCGAAGTCATCAAACATTCGCGGGTGCTCTAGAGCTCTTGACATGGTTTGGAAAAGCAAGGTGTGTGGTCAACGTGTTATCCTAGCAGTTGGGTAGGTAATCATTGTGGGTATACACGTCCACTACGAAGGGTTTGTTCGATCGACATCATCACCCGAGGTTTTGAGAACCTTCATTGTTATTCGAAGTAATCACTGTTGTTCCAATTGTCGTCAACTATACATATTCCGTCTCATGGACAATGACAATGATACGATCGCTCGCAGAGATATTCGTCGCGTTCGGCAACACCATCGATAGACAAAACAAAATTGATGCTGCAAAGCTTCCTTTCCACCATTTCAATGGCTTGGAAGAGATAGCAACATGAAGAGCAGGATGAGTGGGACTTGTGCCAATCTCATCACCAACCTTTTCTTCCAAAATTTCTGGCCCCCTCACCCCCCCAGGATGGCATTCCACCAAAACGTTTGGTGATCTGTCACCTATCCAATCTAGGTAGGCGACGATACTACCAAATATATGAAGAGATGCTCTTATGGTAAGATCGTCATCGTCTACCACACTTGCCAAAAAATTTCACTCGCAAGAAGTGCAAAAAGATATTGAACAGAGGGGGATTCGAACCCCCGCGGGCTAAGCCCATGAGAATGCTAGTTGATTTTACATCAACCAAGCTGTTGAGCTTGAGTCACACGCCATAACCACTCGGCCATCTGTCCTTCATGCTTGATACGATAAAGGGAGCATATTTCAGTACATACAGCAAAAGATTGAACTGTAGTGAAGAGCGAATAGCAAAGCATCGTTGAGAAAAACTTTTAAGAAAAAAAAGGTGCCGGGAACATCCACAAATGGGTGGATGGTCCCTGGCGGGGCTTTCTGCGCTAGAGGAAAGTCGATGGATACTCTGAGGGCTCCAAGGGAAGGAAGAGCATGACAGGAGATGTTCGAACTTTATAGTGGAGCCCGGGAGCAAAAAGATTCCGAAAAGAAAGTTCTATTGAAGGGAATTGAGCCCAACGGGGGGGTCGAACCCCCAACCTTGTGATTAAGAGTCACACGCTCTACCGATTGAGCTAGCCGGGCAGGCTACGATGATAGATGTTTGTTGGAAGGTCTATCGCAATATGGCGAATTATTGCTAAACCTGATGGATGAGAAAAATCTTTGCAAAGTTTTTGAGGATAAGCGAGGGGGTGTTGGTGGTGAGAGCACAGACCATAAAGTTCAAGACTTTAGTCGTATGCACCATCACTGTACTTACTCAGTTCTCAATTTTGAATTTGAAATAGTATTCAGATGAGCGTAGTATCACTTCAATGATTTTGAGTTTTATAATGGAATTTTTCGTAGAGAGTCATGAGACAAAATAATATCAAGTTTTAAGTTTGAAAGAGCGATGGCATATGAATGCTAAATACGACAATCACTCCCACCAAGAAAGAATATGGTCGTCCACAGGAGCTTAGATATGTATGTACCCCTCACAACGCTAGAGATACCAGTGTGCGCAATGACAAAATAGCGATTGCAAAAATCGCTCATCGTGTGGTGAAATGGTTGCGCCACTGACAAAAATGCAAAAAGAAACATACAACAGTAGGGATTCGCTGGTGGTCACCCACCCAACTACTAATCAACCGATCTGAGGCTTATGTATGGCAGAGCGGACGGGATGCCCAGTTCTCCTCAGTCTATGGTCGTATGTGCCAGAAGACACCCAAAGCAAACCTATATACCCTCTTATTGTTGAGCCCACGCATTCAAAATCAATGTTTCGTTTGTTGTTGTTGCTTTCGTATATATGGTGGTATTATGGCCTTATAGGATTCTTTCCTTTCTTCGTAAGGTGCCTGCAATGCTACATGGCATAATTCCTTAGTTACATTCGATAATTGTGGCTCTCGTATCTGCTGGAATTAATCAAGGAATCTAATGTTCAAGCTTAGCCAGGTTGTTTGTAGGAATGGTAGATTTGATAATATAAATCGTGTTCAGTTACCTCAGTACCCTGCCTGTCTTTATGAATCGGCCGTTGAGAATGAACGGTAGCTTGGAGATTCCGTTCTCAAACATACATGAGTCTAACATTTAAACATGTTGTTTTGGCGCAGTTCTTCCTCGGAGATTCTGGAGTGCACGGGGAAATCAAATGGTTTTACTAAATTGAACATCTTGCCATTTTCAGATGAACTGTTGTAGACTGCTTACACGACTTCTTGATGCTGCTCAAGTGAATTGCATTCGTTGTTGAAGGATAATCTGAAGCCTTATGCAAAACACTCTCAGTTGTGTCGTGCTCTTACGAATATGCTTTATGAGTTCATTAATCTACTCCACTATTTCTACTTTGGTAAGGAAATTGGTTCGTCTAGACATTGATATATCCCAGTTTTGGAATCTCGTGAATGCCCGCGGGACCCTTTCTCAATGTGATGATATGATGATCGTTGCTACACGAGGAAGATCAGACAAGTCTAGTATCACCATTGGATTTTTGTGGAAGTGCCGAGTCAGACTATCATCAGATTTCTCCGGGAACTACAGACAGAAACATCTGAAGTAACTCCCGATGTTAGAGATTTGATGTGATGAAAAAAAAGAAAAGACGCTGAAAGATTGAATTGAATCTTTTCTCATCATATCGTTCCTTCTTCTTCATCGTTCTCGAAGGATGCTCCATAGAGAAAAATTCCCAAGTTTCTATTTTCAAACCATCTGGCGATGGATCGATGGTTATGGCTGTGTACTTGTAATAATCATTAAATCTTGCTCCGTTTTCCATCTTGGTCTGTTTTCTGAATCATAACCAACCAAGCTTCGTAAGTCCCTCTTAAAGTACTATTCTTGTTACAGACTAAGGAATACAAGCGAGAAAAGACAACTTAATGGAGAACTCCCTAGTCTCCATCTTCAACACTTGACCAATCATTTCAATAAATTCACGAAACGGTACCTGAATGTGGATATCTTTCTAGAAAGCCTCCTGTCCAATAAATACAAAGAATCGTCGGACTTTCCCAAAGTAAGTAGCAACAGTGGCTCAGTCAATCTTTACCCCTGAGCTAGGGCTTGTCAGTTTCGGCGTGGTCCCCAAGCTTTTTAACTCCTGCTTGGTCCATCTTACCCACGGCCCCACTAGAACTTCTCAATCCTTGGCGAACCCCTGGTGATTCCAGACTCTGAGTCCCGAGCAAGTAATCTTTTTTTCTTTTTCGACATCAAGTTCCAATGGCTCATCCCCTGTTCAAAAAGATATCCCGATAACCGTGTCGATTCTGATTCTAATGTCTTCATACCACGCACACTCGTTCATCTCTTTGCTTTGTCGTTTTGTAATGTGACAAGCTTTTTCCGGTTTTCTACCAACGATTTTCAGATTTCTCTCCTTCATACAATCGTTTGTCCCACTCATATCTGTAATTCACGCATTTTATACACTCAAAAAGCATTATCATATGCACCAACCTTCATTATATCTCTTCCTATACACCTGCTCTCTTTTACCCAATCTTCAACATTTGCACTGTTATACAAAGGCTAGCTTCTGCAGCTTTGACCATACTTCTATTCTATTCTTTCCAGGTAGACCCTAGGCCATATTATCATTATACAGCTTTTTCACATACTCTTCTAAGTCGAGGCCCCAAACTTTCGACACCTAATCATAGAAACCGCTCATCATACAATTGGAGCATCATCCCATTACAAATTTACAATTGAACATACATCGACGTTGAATAGAGAGAGAACCTGAGTTTTTTGAGTTTTGGGATTCCCGACGGTATACAGAGGCGGTCTTCCGCGTGTCAATACACACCGTCGCCATGATGTTACGGCCAATTTCAACCCTCTCAACTCTTTCCTTAGTCTTAATAGGAACTCTGCCGGGCAGAGTCCTCGCAGCCCAAACTCTCACGACAACAGGTTATACATCATGTTTGGCCGATTCAAATATCTCAGTCCAGAAGATGGCTGTCACGTACAATAATGACGCGAAAACAGTCACCTTCGATGTGGCCGGATCCAGTACCAAATCTCAAAACGTCACGGCTGAGATAAACGTTACTGCATATGGAATATCAGTTTATTCAAACACCTTCAACCCATGTGATTCGACCACATTTGTAGAACAATTGTGTCCGAGTGAGTTTTATCCCCTTTTCAACGAGTCGGAAGAATCACTAGAACTAATGCTCCGATCAAAGTCCCCGTGGGAGTTTTTGCTGCCTCTGGAACACAAGCAATTCCAGACCAATATGCCTCGATGATTCCCGCCATTGCTTTCTCGGTACCTGATATTTCCGCCATAGCTACAATCGAACTCAAGGACTTGAGCACCGCAGAAGAGGTTGCTTGCGTGCAAGCAGATGTCACTAATGGTAAAACTACTGCTGTGGCCGCTGTATCATATGTTGCTGCAGCTGTAGCCGGAGCTGCTGCTGTTGTAGGTGGAGTTTCAGCACTCGGTGCCGCAGCCAGTGGAGCAGGCGGAGGAGCGGCCACTAGCCCTTCGTTCACGGAATGCATGACGTGGTTTCAGGGCATGGCTATGAATGGAATGATGTCCGTCAACTATCCTCCGGTCTATCGACAATTCACCAAGAACTTTGGATTCAGTACTGGTATTATTCCTTGGACCGCCATGCAACAATCGATTGACAGTTTCCGAGCTGCTACTGGAGGTAATTTGACGACTGATAGTGTTACATATTTGAGAAATGCTACGTTGGTATTCTTAGATGGATCAACTGATACTCCCTCCAAACGATCATTACTATACCTTCGAGATGTTGTTACGTCAATCAATGGAACGGATGATGCTAGTGACACCACCACTACGACAGCAATCATCGAAGAAAAAGTAGCGGGAATCAAGGCCTACATTGAAGAACTTTCAGTTCCACAAGCCAACACTTTCATGACAGTTCTCCTTATCGTTGCTTGTGTTATAGCCGCTATTGTCGTCGCAGTACTTGCTTTCAAAGTCCTCCTCGAAACCTGGGCCCTCTTCGCATCTTTCCCAAAAAGTCTTACCGGATTCCGAAAACATTACTGGCAAACTATGGCTCGTCTCACCGTTCAATTGATTCTTGCTCTCTACGGTGTATGGGTTCTTTACTGTATATTCCAATTCACCAATGGCGATTCATGGGCTGCCAAAACACTTGCTGCTGTTACATTGACTATCTTCACTGCTGTGCTTGTATTCTTCGCCTACAAAATTTCCTCGGCGGCAAAGAAGCTTAAGGAGAGAGATGGAGATGTGTCAGGCTTGTACGAGAAGAAGGACAATTGGCTCAAATACAGTATGTTCTACGAGAACTACAAGAAGGATTTCTGGTGGTTGTTCGTCCCAGCTATCATCTACATGTTCGCAAAAGGATGCGTGTTAGCAGCAGCCGATGGACATGGTCTCACTCAAACCGTTGCTCAACTCATCATCGAATGCCTCAGTAAGTAATCCCGTGCAACACTACAGGACTCTCGTTCTAATTCTTTTACCAGTGCTCTCACTTCTCCTTTGGAGTCGCCCTTACGAGAGAAAATCCGCCAACGTGATTAACATGTTCGTCCAAGCCGTCCGTGTCCTCTCTGTCATATGTATCCTCGTCTTTGTTGAAGAACTTGGTATCGCCGAAACCACCCAAACTGTCACCGGCGTCGTCCTTATTGCCATTCAATCAGTTCTCACTGGTACCCTCGCCATCCTCATTGGTGTCAACGCCGTCATCTCAATCATTAAACAAAACCCCCATCGAAAACGTCGCAAGGAAGCTGGTAAGTCTTTTCTCTCCCCATCCAAACTTCTCAAAACTAACCTCTCTCTAAGAAAAACTTAACCGCGACCTTGATAATCTCACTCCCCTCGACGCCCGCAACTCTCTCCTCATGGACTCTAAATCTAGCATTCATTCCTATGAGGCCGATCCAAAACACCCATATCTACACTCCACTCACGAGACACATGAACCCTCAAGTTTCATGAACGAGCCCGCGAACCCATATTCGCGCAGCCAAGAAAATCTCGTCGGTGGAGCCGCGCCAGTGGCTGGAACTGGGCATCAGAGCCGTCAGCCTACCGTCCCGAATATGAATATGGGAGGTGGAAATTCCGGGGGAGCTTATAGGGGGATGGCTTATTAGATCTTTGTTTCATCCCTATAGCGGAAGGAAGAACAGAAGAAAAGAAGAAATGACAGGTGTCTTCACACAGAAGTGAAGCACAATAGCATCCCATCTCATCTCATCGACCAATTGGCTTGCTAGCGAGCCGATGGACGAAAAAGAGAGAGAGGGTATATCATTAGTATCATAAACAAGATAACGATTTCCTTGCGTCACTTAGCGGTACAAAATTCTCTATTTATTGCATAGGGTTCTCTTTGTACAGGTACGGGAGGGAAAGAGAGGGATGTTGGATATATGTGTGGAGTGGGATGTGTGGTTTATTTGAGTTTGTTTCATGCATATATGGCACATACCCTATTTCCTTTTATTCATTTATCTTTTCTTGACTCTTTTTTTATAGTTCAGTTTTAGTTGGGTGATACTAGCATTTATTCAATGAGAGAGATATTATTACATGGTATCTATGTATATGTAGTCCTTTGTGAGCTCTGTGAGTTGAATAGTTGGATTTATGCATTTGTAACTGGATCAACTTACATCCTGAAACCTTGATACGTGAATCTTTCTATGCAGCATCTTAGATCACGTTCACCTCAGTATTCGATGTTTGTTGCTTGTATATTGTTGTCTGGAAGTAGTCATATCTATTTCAACTTGATCTCTAAGTTTTAAGGCAGACTAGCCTTTCTTCACCACAGCTAACTTCCTCCGTGGTAGCCACCGATCAAAAGCCTGGTCCCTACGTCGTCTTATAGAAATCACGTTACGTCGACTGCATGATATTGCGTGAAAGTCAGTCCAAATAAACATCATCACATCAATCAATCCGGCCAATTGACATGGCGCAAGATTGACATTGACTCAACATTGTGAATCAATCTCAAAGATACTTTGAAGAAGCGCAAAATTGTAAAGTTAATTAGTTATTCAATAAGCAAACGTCATTGTGATTCACCGAACGAAGAGGAGAAGGTTGAATTCGCTTCTTGACCAATGGTAGCAATGTTTGATTAACTGGAGAACGATTGTGTACTGGTAGGTCTCATTATGCAGTAACGTTCGCTAGGTCGATCTAGTTATGTCGTAGAGCTTAGACTGTGGTTACATCGAGCCTGAAATCACGATTGTTCTTTGCCTTCCTGACTAGGTAGATTGCACTTCTCTGTCAAATATGGATCTTACACGAAGATGAAAATCGAGTGTGTTTAATCTCGATCTCAATCCTCTTCGTAACCAGCAGATCTCAAGGTTCTTGAGCAAGGCCCCAATGGTCTATGGTGCGATGGCCTTGACTCGTACTTAGGCCACAACAGTCTTTTGAATTACAATGTTCGGGAAAAGATTCCGTCAGTCGAGTAACGGTGCTGTAATGATAATGCAATTGTTTGATTTTCCAGAAATTGTGTCCAACGAAATTGTTCCCCAACGGCTTTGATGGTGTCACAACAACGGCATTAAGATTAGCATGACCACAAGAAATCACACCTTGCCTGCACTTGTAGAAAGAAGTGCATGAACAGCGTGCCGCCGAGACTATCGAAATTCAGAATAAGGTTGGCACGTTACTCTCGAAATGCAAATAGGGCCACACTACTGGCCACCATTCGTGGGAAACAACATGGTGCAAGCTTGCAAAGATAACCCCAAATTCAAGACATGAGATCACCAATCCACGTGATAAGTGTGGTGTTTCCGTATGGGCGGGCTGCATGAGGGCAGATCACTAGAATAGATCATCAGTACTATGATCAGAAAAATGATGTATTCTCGGCGAATGAATCATGAACTACCGGCACTTTCGATAAGTCACTTCGGCACATCGCGAAAGCTTAGACCCAATCACATGTTGGTCATTGTCTTCAACATCTCTTACTGGCCTGGCCGCGCGCTTCTAGAGAAAGATAAGAAACCAATACCTTCACATCTTATTGATGGAGTTGATAACAAATAAAGTTGTAATGAAAGCGCTTACATCAATGAACTCTATTGTTAGAGATATCAATATTTGACCTTGGCCACCACGTTGAAATATTTAGCTGTTTTTCCTTTTTAATATTCTGACATCACTCCTACTTGAGTTTCGTTTAGAACTGAAATGATTTAGCGAAAGATGAAGGGGAAGCTTGAACTGGAAAACAGGAAACTTCCTGTGTACAACTCAAAGAAGTGCTGTGCAAAGAATCTGGATCAATGTTATTCGCAGCAAACCCTTCAACTGAGTCAACTCGTATTTTGGGCTAAATTCCCCCAAAAAGAATGCTTGTGCGTGGAGCGTTTTTAACCCAACCAATTAATTCTCATAGTACAGTTAGTACCTAGACAGCCACTTCCGTGATTTCTACAACATCAGAAAACTGAGTGCGGTTTGTCCTAGATTCTAATTAATTCACTGCTCATTCAAACCGGTGTGATTGTTTTTTGAAGTACATGTACAGATACCCTTGTTGTCGGTCGACGATTCGACATATTGACATGTCGTTGAAACAAATCATTCCCGTACTCAGTCTGAGCGCATTGCTGCAGGCAAAAAGTGGATGAACCAGCCAATGAAAAGAAGATGAAATGTGCTTGGAACTTTTGATATTGGACCAAGAAATCAATGTGATAATAATATATCCCTAATATTTACTCGCCTTCTTCGTCGCTCGGTCAATCAATGGATGGATGGTATGACAATTTAGATCAATGGAGCCGTAGCATTTTGGTACCGTGATCACAGTGTTCAATAAAGGCGATAAAGGCTGGCTCAGTCAAATCTGTTAGGCTTTCCAGGTTCTTCTCTCTTCTGTCCCTCTCGTCAATTGCGTATCGCATGTATGACTCGAAAAGTCGCAAGCTCCGTTCATAACTTCAACATCCCCATCTGCATACACAGAGTGAAAATTGATTTCTCAAACATCGGATAAGAAAGAAGAAGTTTATCCAGAGAATATTCTAGTTGGATCCCGGGGGACGGACGTTTTAATTTATTGATTGCTTGTCGATGGATAGTCATACCCGGATTGTCCAATATAGGAGTACGAGAAGCAATGTTTGGATAAGGTAATGAAGTCAATGCGAAAACAGAAATGACGATGCTATTCAGATGCACATATAAATACATTACGGCTTAGATTAAATCATTACAGGCTGAGCTAGCTAAGCTGGCTGAGTAACAAGAAGTTGTCTAACAAGCACCAAAAGGTTTGCAAAGTGATTCTAAATTCTACAGAGTAAATTCTAAATTCCAAGTGAGCAGTGAGCAGTGAGCAGTGAGCACATGGAAGTAGTTTGGGGGTGGCTAGGGGGGAAAGAATTGGATATCGGACAGCACGAAACACCCTTGGATGCTTGGCGCGCTAAGAGAAATGGAGAGTGGATTTTGAATGCTCAAAATGTTCATGCAGGGTGGGAGGTCTCAAACCAAAATAGCCCCTTATTTGAATTAGTTGCATGAAACTAAACTTATCAAAGATTAGCAGAGAGATTTGCTACTGCCCAATCTGATTAAAGCAGGTACGGAAATGCTAAAAACAGGGGTATGACTGCAAGAGTTCAATCTGTATTTGGTTGGAAGGGGAAGAAGAAGGAGGAGGAGTGAGGGAAAAGGGAAAAGGAAGAGGGACGATCAAGAACATACTCTGACTGGTCAATACTGGAAGGGAGATCATTTGAAGAGAGAGAGAGAGAGCAAAAGAGTAAAAAAAGAGAGGGAGAAAAGATCTTACCGCAACATGAGAATCAGATTAATCATAGATCTATACTCCGTGCTAATGTTCACAAATTCATCAATCTGCCTATTACATTAACCATACCATCTCGTCTCACCCAGAGGCAAAAAAGATCGTATCATACGCATCTTTATCGATCCTTCCCTTCTCACACCCCAACCTTGCCAGCTCGTCCACTATCTGCCTGCTTGCTTGGCGATTGTGTCCAGTACTTTTCGTCGTTTTTCTCTCCCTCTATCATTGTCCTCTACCTCCCTACCAATTTTTGGATATCTTTCAATCATTTCACGCCTACCTAATATCTACACTTTGATTAATCTTTCTTCCCCAATTTTGGGAACCGGCAACGACTCTTATGAACCCATATAGAACATTTGATGGATAACGACAACGACCTATGACGAACCAAAAGACATACGAAGTTCCACTTTCTACCACACATCATACGGATTCATACCAGAAAGCTTCTCCGTTCTCCACTCAGGTATTGAAATCCATACATATTACATACATATGAATATCGCGTGCGTCGCATACAGCAATACATCCATAGGTCCCATCCATACCATCCATACCATCCATACCCATACCCATTTCCAACCCAGAATCCCCGTCCTTCGGCTCGAAAACGAAATTGAAGAACCTTTCATCCATTCAAGGATTCATTCAACTCCTTGCCAGACAAGCCCATTAAGCCCACCAAAGCCTGAGACTTCTACAATTTCATTCCATCCTGGGTTTGGAATCATTGATTGCTTTTCTTTGGATTCTAGGAATACCATCCATCCATCTACCGGATCATCGAAAGAAAATTTGATATTCTTGCAATTTAGTATCTATCTGTGATAATACATTCGAAACCAGACATATAAAGCCCACTTACACAAATCGCATTGAGCGCTTCAGAAACAGAACATCCTCGGCTTTTATACTATTGTACGTAGATCAAAACAGGGCGGGTCCTCGCTCGTACCATTCGTGGCCTGCCCCAGGAAGCGGACGTGATTGTTCGACAGCCGGTCATCTCCTATTATACCGTGGGTGCCAGATACCATACCGATCTCATCAGTTGTCATACTGGCATACTTGTTTGTCCCATTCACGTTTCGATTGCTGTGCATTCTTTGCAGTTTCTTTTTTCACTTGAGGCGCCATTCACCATCTCAAGAGTCGCCTTCGTTTTATGATCTGAGAAAATAACGTTGCAATCTTGGGTCCTTTATCTACACTTAGTTGTTTCAGCTTGCCCGCACTTTTAGAGGATCTGTTGCCAAACGCCTTACACTTCGAAATCGGGACGAACTGAATCTTCATTACAAATTCGCCTTGATTGGACATCTTGACGGTGACTTCTTACGGGCTTTCGACGCCTCTTGTTAAAGCATTGTAGCTTGCTGGAAGACATACCCGTCGTTGACGACTCTGTTCGAATTCCAACACCCACCGAGACCTGACCTCCGACACTTGGTTTCGTCGCTTTGACAGCATCCTTTCAACTTATCAATTGATAGACATCTTCTACACTTTTCTTACTTGGCTCATAATGTGCCAAGATACATAACGGAAACGAGGACGAACCTTTTACCATTCGTAGCGTCGATCGGCCTACCCGACGACCTGAATAACGAATGAACACGACCACGACTGAGCAAGATAATAATGGCTCTACCAAAACCAAAATATTCTCTGGATGATTCCTGTTCGATATTATATAACAATACATTATACGCATACAACAGCGAAGCGTTTCAATCGCTATCATTAGTCCAAGGAGCGAATTGGACGCAATTACCCCAAGGAGAATCTGTATCGGGAGGAGTTTGTGTGAAGGCAACACCTGCTAACGGACAGGATGCATTGTATATTGTCGGTGGAACGAGCAGTAATGCCACAAGCCTGTATACGGGTCTTCAGCGATATAATTTTAATGATGGAAAATGGGACACCTTAACTACAACAGTGCTAGTCGCTCAAAATCGACTATGGCACAGCGCTGTGTACTTGAATGCATCGGATTCCATTTTAATGTATGCAGGAAGTCAAGATGGTAGCAAAGATCCATCATCTCAAACCTTCACGATTTCCGCGTCGCCTCCATATAATGTCCTGTCATATGGGGCTTCTATTACACCACCTGTACCCGCTGTGCAGCCTCTATTGCTTCCATGGTCATCAGACTCGGCAATCTATATTGGCGGTACTGACACGAATACTGCCGTGATGGAATTCAATCCAACAACGGCCTGGGCTAACACAAACAGCAGCTTGGCCACTCCGATATACAACACTTCAGCAGTCAAAGCAGTTGTGATGACAGGCGATGACGGAAGCAAGAACCTTTATACTTTTGATATGACAGTTGCACCAAACACTGTGAATAGGACCGTTCTGGTTGATGGCTCTGGAAGTCCCGTGCAAAGCGCGGAGGCTATTGTGTCAACGAGTACCTCTACAAAAAGAGCTACGCAAGAAGTAAAAAGAAGTAGTCTTACGGAAGCTGACTGGCCTGCTTATAATGGTACACTAGCTCCAACATCTACCAGGACATCATATTCGGTCGCGATGGGCGCAGCTGGACAAGTAGTAATATCAGGTGGAAATGAGGATGATGTTCTTTGCATTTTTGGAGCGGGAACGAATTCTTGGGTTAATGCAACATCAATGTTGGTCAAGTCTACCACGCAGCAAATCATTATACCATCAACGTCCTCGTCGATTGCAAGTTCTTCGGTACCTACGAGTACTGGTAACACCACTGCAGCAACCGCTGAATCGACTGATAAGGTTGCCGACACGTTTCCGGTGAAAGTATTGGGTGCAGTACTTGGGTCTATAATTGGGGCCGCTCTACTACTCATTGGTGTGTTGATCCTTTTCCGATGGCGACGGAAGAAGAGGGATCTCAAAAACGCAGCTGCAAATGGATATCCTCTCGAAAAAGATGGGTTAGAATTTTCGGATAGAGGTCTGGCAAATATGCACTCATCAATGCATCCGCCGCGACATGGACAATCGGCATCCCAGGGTTCATTTTCATCAATGGCCATCTTGATGGGTCGTATAGGACATCGAAGAGGAGAGGACGACAAAGGTAACGGGAGTGCGGGAAGTGGCAGCAGCAGTCAATTTAACAAGAACTACAAAACTACAATAAATGAGCCTACATCACCTGATCGGACTTACGCTCAAGATGCATTGGCAAAGGAAGTTTCATTCGGTCAAGATACGGTTACACCACGACCTAGAAATCCTGGAGCGCAGAGACGAGGCAGTACAAGAAGATCATCGGGATGGAATCGATATTGGTCTGGTGGAAGTGCAATGACGAGTTTCTTGGGTTTTGGAGAATCAAAACAAAATCTTTCTAATAGTGACGATGACGCCGCTTCACGATACTCGGATGCAAGGCTGCCTACACAGCTTAATGCTTCCAGACTTCCAAGTCAGATTACCACAACATCCGCTTTGGTCCCTCCATTGAAGATTCCGATTCCAGGAGATACTCCATTATATCGGGTGGCTACCAATAGTCCTACTGTATCCACCGCCGGGTCTCATTTTCCAGTAGCAGCAGAGATGTCTGGCAAGATTGAAGGGATCCGACCTGACTCTTATGCAAGTAACGCTTCATCTTATGATGGAAGATCTGATGCCTACTCGAGTGGAGTTCCGGAAAGTGTAAATGATCCGGACTCATGGGCAATGGGCAATCAAGGCTGGTCTCAAAACAGACCAAGTAATGCATACACTGTTAGCGTATACACCACCAACAGAGATACTGTTGGAGGGAACAATTTCTCGCTCCAATCACCTCAACCGCCACCACCCACTCAACGACAAAACCAACCCTCGATCCCTTCGGATATGAGCTGGTTAAACCTCGGTACCAAAACTCGAATATGATACCCTCTTTTTTTGTACTGTAATCTCGCATTCCAAACTCTCACTATACCTATGTTCTTATCTTTTCTTCGTTGACACTAGCGCTGCTGCATTTTCATGTCCTTGTTTACAATATATCCCGTATTGTTGCATATGCTGGGGGTTCTTCCTTGCACGGCGTGGAAATGGTTCATTATTGTTAAAAAAATCCGACAAGTCCGCGTCTGGCGTTTTTTCCTTTTCACCATATTTTTCTGGACTCGTTTCCACAAAATTCCCTCTCATGTTCTCCTTACTCGACTTTTCGTCCAACTTTCTTGATTTCTTGGATAACATTACTAGTACTACTACTACTGCTTTTTTCTCGTTGGCGAATACTGATGTCTTGTATGACATTGTACTGTACTAGATCTTGATCTTGCATGATCGGAGTTATTATCTCTTTTCTTTGGATATTTGGGTGGAGGCAGAGAGTGTACCTTGCCGTGCAAAGAAAATCTCTTGGGGAAGGGGGGTGTAGGAGATGTTGCATTATGGTATGGGCCGTTATTGGAATGGATATAATGCTTAAATTTTGAGGGGGTGATGCGGAGGATGGGGAGTCGAAAGTGGCAGAGTAGAGATGAATGTGATGGTGGTTCGTTATACCTGTCGTGTACGATGTAGTGGTGTGTAGTGAAGAAAGGATTTAGTTGTTGTTGTTGTTGTCGCGAGGCTGGTGATGAATGAGAATCTTGCGTATTCAAGAGATATTATGTTGTTCTCTGTATGTGTGTGTTTGTGAATGACTTTGTGTTTCTTGATGTGAGATGATGATCTGTATATGTATATTGTTTGAGTTACTAGATATCTATACTTTAAACTTCTGTATCATTCCTCTTTACTTTTCCCTCTTCTTCCTTTGGAGACTGTATCGTTGGTATACATAGTTATATCACCAGTCTACCTATTATCTTGCATTTTGCATTTCTTCATTCCCCTCTCTTTAGTTTTCTTTTCTTTGCTTACCTAGGTACTCATACTATAGCAAATCCGTCTCTACTTCTAGAAATCATCGCTAATGGGACAATATTCAATACACGGACAGATACGAGAGCAGAGTTTTCCGTGTTCTGATTTCCTGAGATGAGAAAGAGGGGGGTACTATTGGTTTTGGTGTTGGGGTTTGATTCTGGGATTTGCGTTGGGGTTCGGAATGTATTGCAGGTAGTTATTCTTTCGGGGAGGGGATGGGGGGTTGATTTAGAGTGTGTGATTTATATTTCTATATGTGTATATATATGTATATATGTATATATGTATATATGTATATATGTATATATGTATATGTGTATATATGTGTATATATGTGTATATATGTGTATATATGTGTATATATGTGTATATATGTGTATATATGTGTATATATGTGTATATATGTGTATATATGTGTATATATGTGTATATATGTGTATATATGTGTATATATGTGTATATATGTGTATATATGTGTATATATGTGTATATATGTGTATATATGTGTATATATATATATATATGTGTATATGTGTATATATGTGTATATATGTGTATATGTGTATATGTATATGTATGTATGTGTGTATATATATATATATGTATGTGTGTATGTATGTATATATGTATATGTGTATGTGTGTATATATGTATATGTGTATATGTATATATGTGTATGTGTGTATGTGTATATATATGTATATATATGATTATAGCTGTGGATTACAGTGCTGTAAACAAGTTCTAATAATCAAGTACCGACCGGCGAATGGATACTCGATTATCATGTGAGTACGGTATTACGCGATCGAGGATATGGATGGATACAATTCGCTGTTTAACATTCGATTTCTGGAGTTCAGATGAAAGCAATTATATTCTCAGAAGTGTTTGAGATGTGTTTGGGTAGTATTTTGTATGCTATTCTTGATATGGTATGATATGATGGGTGGATGGTTAAAAAGCGGTTGATGGAGATGGATATGATTTGACTGATCGTGCATTTTGATATAACGGTTATTTCGCAATCCTAGCATGAGATGGGATTGGTGATTTGTTCATTACGAGGATAGAACGAGTGTTTGTGGATCAGGTGGATTTGGAAAGTTGGGATAATGAATAGTGTTTCTTCAGTCATGTTTTGGTGGGGTTTAATTTGTTTGTTTATTGTATGTCTCTTGATTCTCTTCCTCGCTTTGGTCTGGGTGGTTGTGGACTTTGGGGGGTTCTTCTTGGTTGATTATCTGTCTCTAAATCTCTGCTCTCTATTATACAATCGTGTTGGTGGTTGCGTCAGCGAGAGAGCAAGAGGCGTGCATGGTTAGAGCCGGATGAGGAATCGAATGGATTTTGCGATTTATCGCTATCGTCTGCGTTCCAATCTACTTCGAAGCCTCCTCGCCAAGACATGACTCCGATGCAAGTTCCAATTTGCGTTGCTCTAACTGCGCTTGTTCGTCTTCGCAAAGTTCCATCTTTTGATCTGGAATATGATGGTGTATGATACACATACACTATGAGAGTTTGACAGTTGACGAACCCAAGAAAGCAAAAATGACATCTCGGCATTATATCGCCTGATTAATTCCCGCGACTCCAAGCAAGCCTCCTAGCGACTCAATCCTATACTTCCTCTTCTTCAACCCTCCAAGAACTAACTCAATCTCAGCAGCCGAATACGATCGTCTATCGTGCATGATGATGATACCTCCCGGTCTCGCCATACTCAAAACATGCTTCGCGTTAATCCTCGCATTATGGATTTGCGGATCATGAGGGTAGATACTCCCCAACGCAACGCGATAACCCCACTGTCTTGCCTTCTCCAGCATTTGAGCATTGAAGAATCCGGAGCCGGGACGAAAATACTTGGGCGGGATTTTAGAACCGGAAATCGGACGATTGGGCGGGAGGAGATCCTCGACTTCTTTGATTTGACGCTCGAGCTCAGAGATGGGGAGCGAGATGGATGGCTCGTCGGCCCAGGCGTGGTTTCCTAACTCGTGACCTTCGTCGTGGATGCGTTGGATGAGAGAGGGGTGCGAGGAAACTTGGCTTCCGATAATGAAAAAGGTGGCTTTGGCGTTGTAGATCTTGAGTAGATCTAAGATTCGAGATGTTTCTCCCGAAGGTGCATCGTCAATTGTTAAGGCGATGACGCGGTGGGAATTTGAGAGAGGGATTTGGAATAGGACGTCAGGATACTTCCATTGGAGGTAATTGATGACGAATTGAGGGGGTTTGTAAATGGTATATCCTAATAAGAGGACTATGAATAGAATAGCTAGGAGGACCAGGAGAATCATTTTTATCATGTGGAAAGATGAATGATGGTGTATTCGAGTCGGTAAATCATAGGAGTCTACACCGCGCTCTTCGTCATCTATCTTGACATGCTTTGTAGGACCTGATGCAGACCAAGAGGAGGCACTAAAACGCTGGATTCTGCGTATGAGACCATTTATTCTGAGACGCATTGGAATGTAAAATGTTGATGGCAAGTCTTAATCATGCTTAGAAGCGTTTTGGTTCTCGGGTAGTAGATTTCCTTGCTCTATCTAGGTCCATAGGTAGGTTCCTGTGTATTGAAATAGGGGATAACGTTTTGTTCCAAGTCAACACCTGATGTGGCTGAAAGCATTTACCTAGCCTGCCCGGGCAGCACCCTTCTTTTTAGCCACATTTATGAGCCACCGATCTTATCGGACAACCTTATCTAACCTTGGAATGTCCCGAGGTTTCCAAGGTTGTTGTTCATCTAGTCATCTAGAACCGTTTCCATGGATGATGGGGATGACATTGATTGTTGGGCTGTAATGATTGATGTTTTATTACTCTATTACTCTATTACTCTATTACTCTATTACTCTATTACTCTATTACTCTATTACTCTATTACTCTATTACTCTATTACTCTATTACTCTATTACTCTATTACTCTATTACTCTATTACTCTATTACTCTATTACTCTATTACTCTATTACTCTATTACTCTATTACTCTATTACTCTACCTCATCCTGTATCAGATTCCATGAGTAACTACTAGGTAGCTCACCATCGCATCGCACTAGCGATGACATTCTTCTAGAAGAAGGGGCTCACTCTTCCGTATTGACTTTAAGCTAAAGATTCGGAGCTGTCCGAGAAAGTATGATGTTAATGCTCATCAGTGACTATGTATGTATGTATCGAGCAATTGCTTACACTTGAATGGTATGGCTGTCTGCCGGAACTTTATTTGGTAGACAGTGGACACCTCCCTAATGGATCAACAGACCGTCATCCTGTCTGTCTACTCTATGTTCCATCCCATCCTGTTGCTCGCCAAGTAATAATCGCCTAATAAGACATGAAAGAGGTCTATCTTAAATATAAGCTTAAACCTCATTTCTGTTCTTCACAACGATTAATGAAATTTGCCTGGCAAATTATCAACTACCGGTGTACTGGTGCTGGTGGTATGTATGAACCTGAATGCCTGTCATCAATGTGAACCTTGGAAGTTAGCAAATTCGTGGGGAAACGATGACATTCTTGTTAAATGCGGTGTGAGATTTACAGCTGACATTCCAATTCCTTGGCATCTTTTTCTTCAATTTGCCTTCCAAGTACGAGGTAGCTATTTGTGAACCTATTCCCAAGAAGCTCAAGGCAGTTCGATACGTAAACCGTACGGCACAGCCTCGTCTTCAATGTACATGCGCATGTACATGTAGTCTTATCGTACAATCAATCCAATCCAATTACATATCAACTTGACTTGCCCTTTATTGGCGCCTGAAATCTGATCCATTTCACGACGAGAATCTATCCACGTGTGGTGTTCATGTTTCTTGGCTTCAAACGGTCGTTACAAACAATTTGTGCTGGAGAAGAAAATGCGTTAATTATCACAATCTCATCTTACCCTACAAGCCTAAGGAGATTTTGAAGTTATCGGGTCTCTCTCAGGTCTGTTACTCTGCGAAATTTTTCCATCCCATGTCGAACTTTAACTGATTTCTGCCCAACAGGTATCATCCAAAGGTGTGATTCGCATCTAGAGTGTCTCACATACTGTGATCGCCTCAATAGAGTGTTGGACATCCATAGTACCTTTGCCGACTTTAACAAGGCTGCGAAACCACCTGAGGATACTTTGAAATTCCCATTGCAACGAAGTTATCTTTCGAGAGGTATCGAGACACACTCTCGTCACCATTTATTCAACAAATTCGTTTGCCTGTGATCTTTTCGTCGCAACGAGCTTTTCAACATGACGACGGAGAGTCTTGACACCAATAAAATCAAAGAATGGCGATCTATAATCACACTCATTGTTTTTGTCATGACTAGTAAGTGCTAAAATTTCCTCAAGCATGCTGCTTTTCCAGGAAGGGGTAGTTAGTTAACTTTACATGAATCACATAGATGTCATTGTCCTTTTCCCTTTTCATGTTCCAGTATATGTTCCCCGAAAATTACACAACGCTTTTCTGGACACCTTAAGTCATTTGCGATTGATCTCGCCAAGGGAGGAAGATTGTCAGCATGGTCACCAAGATGGCGAAAGTAGAAACGTCACGCGTTTCGTTAAATTGAACTTCCCTTTGAATTTCGTGACAGCACCTTTGATAGCAGATCTCTTTCTACTCGCTATCTTGGCAATCGGCCGACAAGAAGTACACGATGGGACAGTTGGGGCAAACAGTATCAATCCGATTGATATTATGGTTTTCTTCATTACCCTAGCATATATTGCCATTTCGATCGATGCTTCTGGTCTCATCAGATATTTAGCATTCAAAGTGCTTCAAAAGGGAGGTAAAGTTGGACATAGACTGTTCTTCTTCCTTTACGCATTCTTTTTCTGCCTGGGGGCCTTCATCGGAAATGATCCCATTATTCTGTCTGGTACTGCATTCCTTGCTTACTTGACCAGAGTATCGAGTAATATTATTCACCCAAGAGCATGGATCTTCACTCAGTTCGCAATCGCCAATATCGCCTCGGCTATTCTTGTCTCTTCTAACCCAACCAATCTTGTTCTAGCTGGCGCATTCGGTATCAAATTTATCAATTACACAGCGAACATGATCGTTCCAGTAGTCGCAACAGCGATCGTTTTATTCCCATTCTTACTATATATCGTCTTTGCTGATGAGGCTTTGATTCCACTTTCGATCAAAATGCACGAGCTCTCCGAGGAAGCCAAGGCCAGGAAGCCTGTAAATCCGAATATTCCTAATGCTAAAGGAAGTTCCGGTGAGGAACAGGAGAATGAGCCCTCAGAAGATAAACAACTTTCTCTTGAGGAAATTATGAATCCTTTTGTCGATAAAAAAGGCGCAGCATTTGGAGCTATTCTCATGGCTATAACACTTATTATGGTTCTGGTTCTCAATGCTATTAGTCAGAGCAAAGGCGAGTATCCAGTGTTCTGGGTAACTTTGCCAGCGGCCTTTGTGATGTTTGTTTGGGAGATTTCATTAGGGTGGATTAACCGACATGAAACACGCGAGATCGCTCGCAATGGAAGACACGAGGTCGAACTTGCCCGAGCTGAGCGAGCGATCAGAGAAGAGCAAGAAGCGAGTCAAGTCATTTTGGAACAAGAGAAGCGAGATATTCAAAGTCCGAATGGAGCTTCTTTAGGGCTAACAAAATCTCCCGAAGAGTTCGAGATGAAGCTATTGGAAGGCGAAAATGGCCCAAGGAATAGCCAAACCCCCACGCTTTTGGTATCGGAAAGTTTCAATGAGCAAACCCCAAAACCGAGTGATCCCTTGGACTCATCCATCTCAACCCTTGTTCCAACAGAAGACAATTTGCAAAACAGTCGCTCTTCGACCAGTGCAATGAGCACACTAGATGAGAAGAAGGAATCAAAGCTTGCGGAATCTCCTGCTTCCCCACCAGGAGTATTAGTTCCGCGGATAAGCCATGGATCGGAGTCGAATGACCGAGCAATATCCGAGAAAGCTTCCCGCAAGGTCGAATTTCAAAAGCAGCGTGGACGTTCAACATTAGTTTCGCTCTTCGGCGAGGGATATCTATGGTGCCAAGAAACATTTCCAACTGTCACAGCAGTAGTAGCTCATCTTCCCTTCGCCCTTGTTCCATTTGCCTTCTCAATGTTCGTTCTCGTACAAGCATTAGTGACCAAAGGATGGGTTCCAGTATTCGCTTACGGCTGGGATCACTGGGTTGATAAGACCGGTACTATTGGGGCTATTGGCGGTATGGGATTTCTCTCCTGTATTCTCTCTAACGTGAGTATCTCCTCATCAATGCCTGGGCCCTCTCAAAACTAATCTAATCCCTTTACTATAGTTCGCAGGTACAAACATCGGCACTACAATCCTTCTCTGTCGCATAATCCAAGCATGGCAAGAGATTCATCGTGACAATGGTCTTCCTATCAGCGACCGCACTTTCTGGGGAACAGTATATTCGATGGCTGTTGGTGTAAACTATGGTGCATTTAGTACGGCGTTTAGCGCATCGCTGGCTGGCTTGTTGTGGAGGGATATTCTGGCAAGGAAACATATTCATGTTAGAAGGCTAGATTTTGCAAGAGTAAATTTACCGATAATCGCTATTTCGATGGCGGTAGGGTGTGCGGTACTTGTTGGACAGATCTATGTGGTGAGGGGTAATGGTCGTTATGATGCGTGAGTGGCTTTAGATTGTGGAAGAGGGGGAAAATAGATTTTTATTATGTATGTATGTATTATGATGACGAAAATAGATTTGCATTTCTTGCTAGTATCATTCAAAGGCTGGAAAGATCATTGTTGTCCCGAAGAATTTTGATAATTGCTTAGTTGTTGATTTTTTGATTTTGATGCAGACTTTGAACTTTGTGATGATATTACAGAGTTATGCGACTCATTGAATTCTTCTTCTTCTTCTTCACATCTCGGATCCCAACTTCACTCCCTATCTCGGGATCCCCATCCAAATTCCCACTAACACAACGCATCCCAACGTCGTATATCTCATGACTAACGAAGAAATTTGCACACTACATTTCAACGTATATACAGCCATCCTTCTTCCGATGATTTCATCATTTGACGGTGCCGTGTAAGCGATGCGACGGAACTGAGATCCGGAGAGAGAATCTTTGGAGAAGAATGGAGTGGAGATGATTTATTTTGGATGTTTGAAGAGGTTTTTAGGAGGTGTATTGGGTTTAAAAAACTCTTCTTAAGGCTTGTTCTTTTGGAAAATTGGAGGGCGGATATGAGAATTATTTTCGAGGAATGAATGAAGTTGTATGCGAAGATGAGGTTGAAAAACTGCATCTTTGGGATGGAATGATTTTGTGATGAGGTAGATTGCTTTGGGAGCTTTACACTGGGGAGTATGGAAATTCGGTGGTTGTGTGGAAGGGTTTGAGAATAATGGGCAATTGGGTTAAATACCTACTGTTGTTATAATTCCGAGCTAACTTGAAGGTTATTCTACTTTGCAGATTGTCATCTTGGATGCGGATATCTAATAAGGATTTAAGTGTCAAGTGCTGTCTGATTACTGGAGATTTTACACTATGAGGGCCAGATGTCTATCGCATTATGCACGAATTTATAATTTCTCCTTGACTCGGAAATAAATCTGGAGTGTTTTCATCTGATCACCACGAGATGACACTTGATACGAGACTCCAGAATAGTGCACTCTGGGTATCCAACGGCACCATTAATATAATGTACTTCTCAATATATGGAATCTCGAAGGACGCTCTTGTAGTAACACTGGGAATAGTGTATATTATGCTCATTCATCACCCAATATTCCTAGCATATACAAATCGTATCTTTGGAATCTGCCACCCATAACCCCTTTCCCGACGAGAAAATAGACGCTCCAAACCTGGATACATTCCTCTATCATCCAATTGAGGAAATCTCAATCCATCATCCCTATCTACTTCTCTCTTCACATCCTCCAACCTTCTCCTCACTCTCTCTTCCGCATCAACCATCTCAAACGATACCTCCGCATCTCCTTTCCCCACTCCCTCTCCACCCTCCACATCAAGCACAAAATAAACCTCTTCCAAAAACTCAAACAAATACAACACGCAAACTAATCCATACCAACCAACCTTAAATCGCTTCCTCCAATAATAACTATCCTCCTCATAATCCAAAACTGCATAATCCAGCGCCACCTTCCGCACATCCTCGTATCTCTGCAAATGGCTCTCAGGATAATCGATCGATAGTTTCTTCACCGTTGAAATCCCTTTGAACCAGAAAATATCGGTATTCCAATTTACCAAATCGCTTCCGGGAGAGGCGAGAAAAGATGTCGAGCTGAAAGATGCGGAGGTTGGGTGTCGAATCGGGGGTTGGGGATGAATATGCATTCGTTGGAGAGTTTCTAGCCAGCAGGTTTGTTGGTACATAGAGCGGGATTCGTGGGATATGAGGAGCGAGGGATGTAAATGGGGTGAGCGGGATAGTGTTAGAGGCCAGGGATCTGAAGCTGTGGGTTGGGAGCCGAGAGCGGTGATGTGGATGCGGGGAAAGGTGAAATAGATCGCCCATATCATGACGCGGATTTCGGAGGGGAGTTGGGAGAAGAAGTGGAATTGTGGGAGAGGTTTGATAGGGGGTTTGGTCGGAGATGAGCGGAGGGGAGTGAGTGTGAGGAGTTTCGAGAGCTGGCGAGGATGATATGGTGAGAGGAATGTCTTGATGGATCGTTTTGACTTTGGATGGAGGTTTGGGAGGACAGTGTCTTCTTGTTTAGTATGTGATAAATGCATGGTGATTATAACAACCAGATGTAGACAGTTGAGGCAACGAGTTCTTGAAGATTATTATGATATATAATGTATTGAAGATCAAATTGTACAGTTTTGAAATCAAAAGCATCCAGAGAATCTTCCTCAAACATTCAAATAGCATTCGTCAAAATCCCAGTTGCTCAAAACACGAAAAGAAGCATCTAAAATAAGGAATTCAAACTCAACGCACGCCAATGCATCCCGATACTTATAGCCAAACGCATCCCAAATTTCTCTCCTAATCATCCTCTCAGATTTCCTCAGGCCAGCTTCGACGTGGATGATACATGCATATAGTGTAAGCACTAACATGCACCGTTCCGGGATTTTCCAAACTCGACCTCTCGGAGGATTTATCTTGATCCACAGTTGGACGGTGATGCATGTAAGACATATGGGAAACACGTGGCACCCATGCATCTCTCGTGCCATTCATGACTGATCAGAGCATACCGCATCTTGCAGAGTCTGTTGAGATGAACTTTTCGGGGTTGCATTTGCTTTGAGAATGCAAGTCGAGCCGAGAGGAAATCTTTGTTGGTTTTGTTTACCGAGATGGATTAATATTCCCGGGCTAATGATAGTGAATTAGTATCAATTAACACGTTTTCTCTTTACTCATTTACATCGCTATATTGTATAGTTGTGCAACTGCTCCTCTATTTCTTGTTGACCTGTCAATTCATATCTATAATTTATTGAAACTGTACGCTTATTTCTTCTCCAAAAAGCTTTCAGAAGGCTTCAAAATATGAAGCAGAGATATAGTTGATAGAACAAAAGCTGTCTTCAACCCCTATCTTTTACATCGTCAGAGGTTGCCCTCAAGCTGCATGCTAATTCCAAGAAGATTGTTTCAGGCTCATAAATATATGATCTCATGAACCTATAGCGAGACGGGAAAGTAATAAATTAATTTATTTATGAAAAGTAATATCAACACACTACTATGTAGTTTATACAGCGTCAGAACCAAATATTGAAAACGGTATCCACAATACAATCAAAAAAGCTTAAGTGCCATTCCTGTCTACACTCTCCGGTTCCTCCTAATCCGAAGTCTTCATACCTTCAAAAAATACATCAGTGGCTAATCCAAGCACCCCTAGTACACAGGAATCTTAAATGCATCAAAAGTGTAAGTCCAGCTCTCAATAGAAGCCTCATCATTGACGCAATCGAAAGTAGTGCTGTTGCTCTGCCAGAGAGGACGAGTTGGCCACTGACAAAGCATTTGTGTCTCGCCTGCATATGTACCCGAAGATACAGTTGCATTGAGAGCAGTTGGCTTGACTCCATTCTCAACCCAATCGATCATAATTTCCATATTGTCCTCGGGATATGGACCAGGCTGAAGAGAGTTAGTTCCGCAATGGGCTGCACCAGGAACAAGGTAGAATTGATACCAGTCCTGGAGTGCCTCTAGACTCTCTTCAGCAGTAGCATTGCTGTACATGGCGGAACGAACAGATTGCCAGTAGTGTACAGATGAGGCGGATGGAATACTTGGATCAGATTCACCGTGGTAGTGAAGCAACTTACCCCCAGAAGATTGGAAATTAGTTAAATCAGGAAGGGCAGTTTGCAAGCTGTCCATATATCTCACCATACCAATGTTCATCCACTCAACAAGGGTATCGTAAGTAATATTATCAAGGTCAGAAAGATTGTCGAGATCGAGCAATTGAACGTACTTGGTGACATACGCTCCTCCAGTAGATGGAATGCTAAGTTCCCAGGATCCGGTTTCGTTGTTGTACGTGGTAGCGGAATCTCCAAGATTCGAAGCGATCTGCCAGGAGAGGTATGCACGCTCATTTTCGGAGTTGTGGAGACCGTCATAGATGGCTTGAGCGACAGCGATACCCTCAGCAGTCACTGTTCCATTCTGGGCAGGTGTAGTGCTGGTTGTGCTACCTTGTGCACGCTTACTAAATCCGAACCCGAGAGAAGAGGAGGTAGTTGCTGCGCAGTAGTATGATTCGCCGATAATTGAACTGAGGTTGAAGTTAAGCTTGCAAAGATCTGTGCGAGAAACCACACCGTCTGTTCGTCCATCGAGAGGATCGCAAGCAGCGATGGTAGCATTCACAATTTTATCCATTTCGCAAGGTGGTGGGTAGTAATCCAATGTGTGTTCAACTGCGGATGAAAACACGTGATGAACTTGTTGCTGCGCGAAACGGAAAGCTGGAGCACCTGCAATAACTCCATCGTATTCCTCTCCCCAGCGTTGAACTTGACTCATACCCTCTCTTCCTCCATCAGAACATCCTTCATAGTAGGTGTAGACCTTTGTGTCATCAGACAAGCCGTAGAAGCCCTTCGTAAGCGTCTTTCCAACCAGGGTCATCTCACCTAATGCTTGATACCCAAACATGTACGTCGCGTCCCAATTAATAGATCCGTTGCCATATAGAACTACCTCATCGTAACTGTACTCAAAAGCATCGTACCCTGCATCAGTGGCACCACCAACGGCACCATATGCAAGCCCTCCAGTTGCATCACTAGAAAGGGAATAACCACCTCCACCAGCGACATGGAAGCGATTTTCAAAATCGGAAGGACTTGGGAAAGCATACTTTATGACCACCTTGTCGCCCTTTCCAGTGTGGGTGTAGGTGACTGTAACATTGCAATAGGTGTAGGTAGTAGTGCTACCCATACCAGCAGATGCATTATAAACAGCGCCCGCTGTAACGGCTGAAGGGATCAAATCGATACCTAGCAAGGTTCCATTTGCAGGTATAGCGGCCTGAACATTGGATACAGTGCATACATCGGAAAGCGATGCAGCATTCACTGTCACCGCAAGAGCTGCAATAGCTGTGCGCGAAGATTGGCGCATATTGATGTATCGAATCAAAGTAGGTATTGAACGGTAGGAATAAAAGTGAATTAGAAGAAAAATTAGAACAGGTTAGAACAACGAATGTAAAGCAAGTGCCGAGAGTAAATCACATCGGTACTTGCAAACCATTATATATACATTATTACAAGCTTAATTGAGGTATTAA
The DNA here is from genome assembly GCF_014898535.1 of Botrytis deweyae. Lineage (NCBI taxonomy): Eukaryota > Fungi > Ascomycota > Leotiomycetes > Helotiales > Sclerotiniaceae > Botrytis > Botrytis deweyae. The sequence continues at coordinate 1,049,165 of NW_024066217.1, forward strand.
ACGGGGCCGTTAATCATCATGATCTCGAGATGAAGACGACCAGGAAGATACCGTCGCCGCGTCATGTGTAGACGTATAGGTCGACCAGTAAGATTAGCTCAAGGCATAGAAACAAAAATAGGTGATCGTCTTGTCAAAACGAAACGAAACAAAAAGTCAAGCAGTTCCTTCCTTAGCTACATTCGACTACACCTCTCTTCCTAGTTTCGTAAGCTCCATCAAGAGGATGTCACTGCACAAGCTTAAAAACGCATATTACCCCGGTATAGGGCTGGGGTGAAATATCCCTATTATTACGAAGTAAATGTGGCGTGCTAGTACTGTAACTACCGTGCAGGGTTACGTAATTACCTAGCGAAGAATTGGATTTAGAGTGTGTAGACTCCACTTAGTCCACATTGCATGGTGGATCGAGATAGGCCTTATATAGACGACGATGTCACTGAATGTGAACTATTGGTGGCTATTCTACTTCTTGGCAGTGAAGTAGTACTACATAGTTATAGTATTGACGACTTCGGGACCGAAGCTCTGGGTCAACTTGACCGCAGCTGTGATTGTACAGTTGTGCCGCGTGTCGCTTGTCCTCTGAGATCACTGGCTTCAAGCTTCATGCCATATCATGGTGGCTGATGTTGAAGACTTCTATGCTAGATTAGTGTAGATGAATCATTTCATTATTCACTGCAATGTGTACAAGTTATAAGGTATAAAACTAATAACATACTAACGTACTAGAATCCCATGAATTCCCAAGTGTCGCAGCTGCATTCTTCGAGCACATGAGAATATTCGATACAATTTTCCCTTCCTTAATAAGCGATATTGAAGCTATCTTCATTGAAGTTTACTTGAATCTATTGAATCCCGGTATTTCCATATCTTTTTGGTAGTGTAAAAATCATATGATAATAACATGATTTTCATGATGTGATTTTCGATATCACATATGAGAATGCGTAATAGAAAATGCAATGCGCTTCACCACAGTGGGACGTATGTTCAATACTTGTTATACTACTTCAGTCACCAAGACTTGTACTACATGTGGACCAAAGATAGATACATATTTGTCGATTTGAATGTCATAGTTTGGATAAACTTCAAAACAGGACGAGAGCAACCATAAGGGAACAGCCGATATTCTGCAAAGTGACCACAAAAAAAGGCGAAGCAAATTAAGCTGGAAGGCTTGCCATGGAAAGGTTGCAGACATGTAGACACTTCTTTGATTAGCCTGCCTTATTATGTGAAAAAGGGCAGCGAGTTTCCAAACTACCTTCACCTCACAATTTGTACCAATCGGCATAAATATCAAAAGCAATGAATGCATGAAGTAATAGCCTTGGTCTAGGCTCACCCCTATCTTACTGGTGGGCGATGAAAATAATAGTGGTGTCAGTGAATCAAGTCGGTCAACCGCCAACGCTCAGAGTAGAGAGACGCGTTTATGGCGCAGAAAAACTGACGAAACTCTCTTTTCAGCTTCCAGATCTCGGATACGAAATGAGTTGCAAGATATTGTCTCAACCCCGTCAGGTTAAGCAACTGTAATAGATTATGTTGCCCCATCCACGAGCGAAAATAGATTGTAACCTACAGAGAATCAAACAGATACATTCTATTTTTGGTTCGGTCACTTTTGCCCAACCCGGAGCACATATTGTCTCGAAGCGACTGCCATAAAAGGTTGACAAGATCGTAACACTGTAGCAAATATAGGAAACACCACGTTCAACTTGGTTTGTGAAGTGCTGCCGGGTTTTCATCACCAATATCATAGTAATTGGGGCTATTTATTAAATCTATGGGCCACTAGAAGTGAACTCGTGTAGTTTTCAATGTCCAGCAACAGTGATCATTAAACTTGCCTCATCTTTCACACAAGAGTGAAGCAGTGTATGCACTATACAGCATAATGCAAACCACGAAAAGTGGTTTTTCAGATGCATTTCCAAGTGTTCATAACGAGCACAATGGATTCATTATCTGGAACGGCATGAAAACTCTAGTAATCCAAGACAAACCGGTGTCGAGACTGTTTATCTGTTTCCCGCTTCTGATTCTCTAACGTTCAAAGTGGGTGATGGGTTATGGTAGCAGCTAAAAGGTATGTGAAGTTACTGATAAGTAAAATCTTTAGAGGGAGTAAGAACTGATGTGTAAATGTTTAACAGAACTTTAGATATTATTGCTATTAGGAACACACATTTAGGGTACCACACGCCAGAGCTTCCCGTCTAGTACTAATATTTATCTCCTAGAGATTCACGATGAGCGAGATAATCGAGCAAAAAAAGACGATATTGAAGCCAGATTGAACAAGGGTATTAGATTAGCACTAAAAGCCAGACTATACGATTCAATAGCCTCTTATCTGCGAAGTCAACTTTCTAAGGGACATGTAACGGATGAGTTTCACCACCATGACAGCAACAGTGACTGCAGCCATGAAAGGCATAATCGCAATTAGGATCAAGTTCAAACAAGTTCAAAGTTTGGTCATTCTTATTGGTGTAATAGGAAAGCCGATACAAAATTTGGTTAAGAGAGTATGCGCAACGACTCGTACTTGGAAAATACGTTATATTGAGAATACCAAGGCTTCATTTTGTTGGATCTGAGAAATACTCGACATCTCTGCTCACAACTTCTTCGGCGATAAGATTTATCAATACAAAACCGATCAAGAACCCCGTTGGTGAGGACAATGCAAAAATAGACTTAACAATATTTATTGAAATGTCGGTTCGAACATCTTAGGAATCATCTCAATGATTCAATACAAACTAAGCAACCAAACAATAGATTCTGATATTAAGTAATTACAGAATGTATTTGTTACAAATTTTGTAGATTGAGAAATATTCTATTAGTTCATGCACGTACAAGAGTTACTAACTTTGAATAATCGATCAGGATAGTACTTTCCAGCCTTAACAAACAATCGAACGTGAGTCTTTAGTACAACAAGCAACAAATACAAGACTAGTGAGATCCAGTAATCTACTAGGCCATCGGTTCCGCGACTCGTGTCGATTAGCAGTAGTTCAGCTATACTTATACAGAGGAATCAAATATAAGATGGAATTAACTAGTGATATGGAAATTTGGATATTCTCCCACGGGTAGATTTGTATTCAGATTGAAAACCAGGAGAAGAATCGGGAACTTTTAAACTTATATAAACAAACATTGATGATTGAAAACTGATATTGTAACCTGTCTAATTAAGCATCTTAGCAGTTACATCTATAGATTTAAGCGATATCAGCGGTGCTCTATAAGTAGGTATTATACGGAGATCTAAATACTGTAATTGAAAGACTACTTACTTTATTCTAAGCTTTAATCTTTTGATTAATGCTCGAATAGATAGTATGTAATACAGAGTTCTATTTAAATTTGATTGAAAAGTAAGATACAAAAGCTTGTAAGCTTTCGTAGATGAAATACTGATTTCTTTAATTCTCTCAAATATAGCATATCTCATACAAATAAATATCAAATATAAGAGAGTTACTTCTAGTATCGAGCTCATGACTATCCCTGAGCCCTGTTGTATTCTTGTGCGCCGGCTCAACTAAGATAATTTCTCAGGAGATACTTCTTCGATTTCTCTCCATTTTTGTACCTAGTAATTTACAAGTTCTACTCGATTAGATTATTATGCTATTGATGTTATGTATATGAGGGTTAATTTTTTTTCAAGGATAAGAACTAAGAAAGTGTATCTCTATCAAGATTACAGTAACTAAGCTTTAATTGAAAATTTCCACGCGCATAGACAGAAGGGGGGGGGAGGGAAGAGGCCGATAAACAAGCGAGCGCATCTCCCACTACCTTAATGTTCATAACAAGGTAAGGAAATCATATGCCGAGCTTTGTGTTGTATGATACTTAAATTTACTTTAGAAAATTCTACTACTTTCATTCAGCCTATAATCATAATTAAATGATTGTGATCACCTGAACTTTAGGATATGATTTCAGTTTCTCAGATCAAACACCTCCATCTTACATATACGGATATGCAGCCGCCTCTAAAAGGAGATCTGATCCCGTAGGATGGAGCGGTATTCAATGACGCATGCCAATGTTTTAATAAACTCAATTCCTTGATACAATCAATCAACACTCATCACTGTGAAAAAATATCACATGCCCACATATTTCACTAAGACATGCAGTTTACTCCACGTTTTCCAAGCAACTACTTGTGTTAGATGGATATACCAACGTGTATGTACATAGAAAATATGCAGGGGTAGAAGAACAAATTCATTCTATTGACCTTCTTTACATGAAGAAGGAACACTAAAATATCTGGTGTTCTCACCCCACTCTATGAATGGATATGCCACGTACGTAGTATGCATGAGAGCGGGATGGAATATGATCGATGTAACCGTTTTACACGTCAGTATTCCGACAGGTTGGAACACATTTTTCTCCGCTGAGCCCCGCATATAAACCAATCAGCCCGAATTGCGTTTCTTCAGACGTTGAAATTTAGATGAAGTGAATTAGTCGATTTGCTGGAACGATGCCACCCTCATCTAGCTAATGCAATTATATTCCCGATAAACCGTTTAAACTTTAGCGCCGTTGGTACCGTTGATATCGGTGAGGTTTTTGGTAAGAGCATTGCCGGAAGAAGGAATAGCAACAACCAGTAGCATGATCAAGATTGAAAACAGGTTGGCGTTAGCTTCCAAGGTGATATTTAGGGCTGCAATCGAGGTGTTGAAAAGTCAATCGCAATACCTGTAAGAATATAAGAAGCCCAACCGTTTAGAAACCCAGTCCAATTCACTAGTATTATCCTGAACGCTTTACTTTGCTTCTTTTTCCTGCCACCATGCCTACCGAAGAGATATTTGCGCAGTCCCCTCCCTTCCCCAACGATGTTCCAACAGCTGAAATCCCTATAATCTCATACAAAGCCCTGCAGAGCAATTCCTCTTCTGAATCTGAAAGGCTCTTCGATTCTTGTAGAGAGCATGGTGTTTTCTTGCTTAACCTGCGTGGCTCTGAGGAAGGAGAGGCACTTCTGAAAGATGCCGAATCCATGTTCAAGATTAGCAATGCTACTTTTGATCTTGAGCAGAATGAGCTTATGAAATACGTTAGCGACCCCCCTCGGGACCTCAGAGGGTAAGTCCACAAGCATAGCTTGTTTTAACTTCGCAAGGAAAAACATAAACTGACACCTTGATTAGCTACAAACCGGTTGGAACTCTGAAGACTGGCGATGGCAAGTTCGATGCCATTGAAGTTTACAACGTCAACCAGGACGACGCACTTGGTCTTGAGCCAAACCCAAAACCCGATCCTTATCCATTTGTTGAGAACAAACGTTCGGTTCAGTCCTTTTTCCGCCGTGCACACTCTGGAATCTGCGCTGTTTTTTCTCATCTCGACAATCACCTTGGACTTCCGTCTGGAACCCTAGCTTCTACTTGCCCCATTGATAAGCGCTCAGATACATCCCTTCGCATGGTATTTACACGCCCCCAACCCGTTGTTGACCACCGTGTTGCGTTCGCGAGTCATACCGACGTCGGTTTGATAACCATGCTGTTCAATGTTGTTGGCGGCCTTCAAATTCTCCCTGCAGGTGTCGAAAACAAGAATGAGAATTGGTTATACATAAAGCCACAACCGGGCTGTGCAGTGATCAATTTGGGAGACACTTTGGTCGAACGTACTGGCGGTGTCTTATGTAGTGCTTTGCATAGAGTTATAACACCTCCCGGAGAGCAGGGAACGCATGTAAGAAGGAGCTTAGCATATTTGGTCCGGTGCGAAAATGATGGGAGTATGAAAAGGTTCAAAGGTAGTGGCATTCCAGCCTTAGCGAACGAAGAAGTTGATCAGTCGAGATCTGTACGAGAGTGGGGTGAGTGGAGGATTAGACAGATCATGAACGGGGACTTAAAGCCACAAACGATGGGAGGAAAAGCATTCGTCGGAACGCCTCTTATCAGTGTATAAGCTTAATAACTGTTACGGAAAAGTAAACGAATCTAGCAAAGCTCTAAACAACCTTATATTTCCATTATTCGATGTGTCATAATTGAGTGCTGACTGACAGCAAATCGAATCTTGTAAATTCAAAACACCTCGTACTTAGAAGTGTATATTTAAAATTATACTCTAGGGAAATTTGTGCCTCCACTCAAAATACTAGGTGCCTGGAAGTTATTCAGAATCGATTACTGTACAGTCTAGAGTTTGAGTTTAGATTTGAACAGGAAACTGCTTCGTCTTAACTATCATCGAATCTTACAATACTATCCAAAGATGTGAAAAAATACCAGAATGAAGAGTGCTTGAGGGAGCAATGTCGATTCTTGAATAGCGGGCGTAGAAATAAAAAAAAATCGTTGATTAGGCCCGCCAGTTGTAACCCTTTTCTGTAGCATCACCAGTTTTACAATCCACAGCAAGATAGAAAAGAGACACGAGTTGCAACTTGCTGCACCTTAAGTGGGACTCGACCTTGACTGTAACAATATCTAATACTGTACATGATTTGCTCTCGACTGTTTTAATTTCCATAGAATTGAAAGATTGAGTTGGAACTAGAAATATCGGAACCCTCCCAGCTCTGGATGAATTCAGTGGTGTAGCGTCGCATCTAGTGGCCGCGTTCTCGAGAAACAAAAATTAGAGATTGAAATTGAGGAACTCGCGATTTTGAGGGAACGTAGTAATGAGAGTGATGAAAAGTAGATCAAAAAGCGCCAAGGAGCAATAAGGTCAAACAAAAATAATGGGTTCTCTTGATGGGAATCAGAAAAAGAAAACGTACTAAACCTTTAAGCGAAAGGAAAACTTCTAATAGCTAGGTTTTGGTGCTGACATTGCGTTCTGGATGACGAGAGAACTTGACGAAAAGGACTTTGATTGGCTCAGAAGATTGCCGAAAAGGGGCGTGTTTTATCATTTCAAGAAACATGAAAACAAACGTAAAAGCTTTGACGAGATCCAGATTCATGTTCGATTCCGAAACAGCTAGATTCAGGCTCATCTTCAAAACATTCTCGGCTGTCTCGAAAATTGAGTAATTTGTTCTCATTGCATTTATTCGATTATTCCTCATCAAGTCGATCGATCCTCTCCCTTAGTTTCCCGATCTCCCTAGGCGTAGTTTTGCAACAACCTCCCACAATAATATCCTTCCACAACCCCCTGTCTCTTGCCCTTCTGACAATCTCAAAAACCGCCTCATCCCACTGCAAATCTTCTTTTCCGGGTGGCTCTCTAATTTCCCATACTTTGGTAGAGGTATTGTAGACTTCTCCCTTAATCGTTCCATCGGGATACACTACCAAAGATGGCCATTCACTGACATCCCCTTTCTCGATTAAAGCCTTGACTTCTTGCTCAAATTCCAGTATCAGAGATTCAACTTTTCCGACTTTGGTACAATTCAGACCGATTCCAAACGGTACTGGAGAACCGTCTTTGTTGCCCAACATTGCTTGTACAATTTGTTGTACAGAGCTTCCACCGGGTAAGCAATTTCCTTCGCCAGGAAATACACACGTGATCCAAAATGGCTTGCTTCCAGCTGTTCCACTGTTCGAATTTTCAACCTCTCCCATGGATTTTCTAACACCCTCAATTTCCTCCAATAATGGGATTGTTTCAAATGCCACATAGTCAACTCTATCCCAGCATTTTGGATCTCTCGAGAAAACCGAAATTCTCTCATGGTGCCATGAGCTCAATTGCTCGCTTGATTTATGGTCATCATCATATTTTCCCGTATATTCTTGTCCCGGAGTCATGATCGCACCGTATGCTCCAAGGCTTAGTGCAATTTTGCCATTTGAATCTTTTTGGGTGGAGAATGCATCGGAAGCGATATCTACAGCGCTTCTCATGATGCTATTTACCTCCTCCTTGTCCCCATCTTCTTTTCCCGAGTTAGAAGATGAGTGTGAATGAACAGCATATCCTGATCCTCCGAATCCCTCATAACTCGTTTGATAAGTTGCAGTTAACAAAATATCAGCACCAGCATCCACAAAGGACTTTTGAGTAGCGAGGAGTGTTTTGGGTCCATGGGGATGAGTTGGAATGAGTAGCTGAGAAGACCAGAGAGGTTCTTTTTCTGTGAATTGTACTTGGTGGGAATCACCGAGGGTAGTGCCAAGACCTCCGTCAAGGAGGTGGATTTTACAACCGGGGGACATTTTGAGAAGCTATAAAATCTGGCGAACACAGGACAGAGGATCGACAGAACCAATGACAGTTGGAGAGTTGGACTACAATGTATGTGCGATACAGTAGAGAGTAAATTGAGGATGCAAAGTATGCGAAGTGGGGTATTCAAAGGGTTTTCTCTCGGCCCGCTCTCGCTGAAAAGATGGCGTTATCAATGGATAGCCTTACGCGGCAGATTAAAAGTTTACCTAAGAGGACGCGATGAGTAGTTTGAGGTTTTGGACTTGCTCTTGCTTTGAAACAACAACATCTACATGACGATTTTGTATGAACGACTTCATTCATGCTTATATAACCCATAAAAAATCCCTACCTACTCCCTGGAGAAAATGAAATTTATATATGATAGTAAAAATTTGGAAAGATTGATCAAAGCCTCTTCTTTTTGCAGCTGAGATAAGAAGTCAAGTGTGTGCATATTACTTGGAGCACACTGGAAGTATATTGTCTCATTTCATAAAAGAAAATGTAGAGCTTGATGTTCCAGCTGTTCTACACATATAATCAACTGCTCTCGCTCAAAATTTGGTTGCATGCACGCGAGTATCAATGCCAAGATTTTCACGTGTCAGCCACATTTCCTTACGCCACACCTATGACGCAGAAGCCACCTGGGCAGTGCAGTCAAGTGAATCCAGGTATCACTTATCATTTCTTGAATCTCGAGGTGTCCTTTCCACCTCTCATATTCATATTTGCGGTCGAATCTGCATCCCTAGAGCTCTTTTCTACATATTATCATATCTTATTGAAAACTCTAATACTACACGAAATCCTAGAATATTCTCAAGTACCACATCCTATTGGCATTTTCGAACCTGGAAGAATGACATTACCTTCAGATTATTGTGAGTCCTCCAACCTTTAGATTATTCCACTCGCCCACTGAGATAGTCAACATGCTAATAGTTTTCATTTGCTAGATGCCGTTCTTGGCGTACCATCCACTGCAACCCAGCAACAGATCCGCAATGCCTACAAAAAGTATGAACTTCTTCTCTACCCTTCTTTCCTGAACACCAACTAACCTTCGTCACTCAACAGAGCAGCTTTAAAAACCCACCCCGATCGGGTCGCCTCTGACTCCCCCGAACGTGCGGAAAGAACCCGTAAATTTCAACAAATCAACGACGCATACTATACCCTTTCTGAACCCACTCGTCGTCGCGATTACGACGCTGCCCGTACATATCATGGGTTTGGCTCTGGGGCCTCCACAGCCTCTACATCTATGGATGACGATGAAGAAATTCCCGATCCATCTGCTGGACCCGGTGGATTCCCATGGTCTAGTTTTGGCTTCTCGTCAAAGGCGAAGAATCCAGAGGAGGAAGAGAAGTTTCAAGACGCACAATTTGGAGATGTATTTGAGGAGATGTTGAGAGAAGAGGGAATGGCAGAGAATAATAATTCACCTACCGGGAAGTTCTGGAGTATGGTGGGTGGATTGAGTGGAGGAGCTATGGGATTTATTGTTGCGAATTTCCCGGGAATGTTGGCTGGAGCTGTGGCAGGGAATAGGTTGGGTGCTGTGAGAGACGCTAGGGGGAAAAGCGTTTATTCTGTTTTCCAGGTAAGTTGAGGTTGAGTGTTGAACTTGGTAGAGGATGAAAGGAAACTGCTAATATGTGTGCTGCATAGGAACTTCCTCAAGGTGATAAAGCAAGATTATTAAGTCAGCTCGCCGCAAAGGTTTTCAGTCATGCTGTGGGTTCATAAATTACGATTTGATACGAATTTGAAGAATTATCTTTTGCGTTAAACTTATTGATAATGGAGCTGGCGTTAGAGGACTACAGGGTTAGGTTATTGAGGGTATTGGTTACAGTTGATACAATACAGCAAGCGAATAAGAGATTTTTACGATGGTCGGGTAGCGTGGATAGGTCAAATCATGTATGCAGATTTCCAATACAGCAGCATAAGGAGCTAAACTTCTGTATCCGTGAGGTAAATCAGGTGATGTGTGAAGGGGCTGCATTACTAACAAAGAAGAAGTTAGACAGATAAAACAAATAGATCGTCGGGAGTAATCTTTGAAGATGCATTTATTCGTGCTCGCCTTCAATTACTAGGCAATGGAAGCTTGATACTGGGCATCGCTTGTGGATCTCATTAAGCTCACCAAAAGCATATGGCTTGAGTCTATGCAGAGAAAACAGAGTAAATCCTACTATGTAGCCGAACTCACTTATTGATTCCCCTCATCTAATCACATCATGAAATTCCATCTATATTCCAAATCTTTTGTATTCAAAACCAGTCACACACTATCACTCTAATCGTGGTATCTATATCCGCAAAAAATGCAGGCTTTTGGAAAAGAAAGAAAGCGAGAAGAGAAAAGATCAAAAGGAAAAGAGTCGACCCAAATATCCAACGCCATATCCAGCCCGATCAAAATATCCTCATCACATCATGTCAACTCATCTCTCATCCAATTTGCAATCATTCCAGACTCCACATCAGATAAACAATTTCGCCAACTTCATCGCTCCTCCTACTCCTTCCATGCCACCCGCCAGCATGCCCAATTTCCCCATTGCGCCTCCAGTGCTCTTCACGCTACTCCTCTCATACTCGTAAGTTCCATTACCGCCATTTCCTCCGAAGAATCCGTTTCCCCCACTTCCTCTTCCCTTTCCACCGCCAATTAACTTGTCTAGTCCTCCAGGTAGCCTAACCCCGAATTTCTTCAATAGTCCGGCTAGCGCTCCACCTGTTATGAGAGGCATGATCACGAGCATGAATACTTTTAGCGGGTGGCGCTTCATGTAATAGATGAGATCGCGCAGGAGTTCGCGCAATTTGGCATAAATGCGTTTTAAATAGTTGGGACGAGGAGAACGCTTGTAGTGGGATGTGGAGCGCGAGATGCCTAGAAGGAGGAATTTATTAATTTATTATTCGATTGCCCGATGAGAATATGGATATTAGATAGATTGAATTACGAAAACAATAATAGATCTGTAGAAATAAATAGAAATACATACCAAAGAAACTACTCCGACTAGAATTATGTTTCGCATCTCCGCTGCCAAAAATGCTGTCGGTGCCTCGCGTACGACTTCTGGAACGCTCTCGATGGCTATGGCTTGATTTGGGAGATTTAGGAGATTTGGGGGATTTGGGAGATGTGCCTCCTAGAACGCTTCCAAGAATTCCAGAGGAATTGTTGTGATGGGTAGAATGAGAGGAAGAAGGGCGTTTTTTGCTGGAATGCGAATGTGAAGAGTGACGTTTTGAGGAGTGGGAGCGACCTGATTCAGAGGCGCCATCAAACCAACCCATTTTTGCGGGATTTTGGAGTTGTTACTTTGATGTGAAGAGAAGAAGAGGAATTGAAGAACTGATGATATAATTGAGAGTTGCGAAAAAGAATCAGAAGCAATTGAGAGTGAAATTAAAGTAAGTGAATAATGTAACCTCAAACCCTACGGATAAGCAAGGTAACCGATACTCGTCTCGTATCACCAGGTTATGAGGGGTTCAGAGCTTCAATTCTTGTTCGCCCGCCGCTATGTCCAAATTACGTCCCGTTCTTAAATTTTCCCGCAATCAATTCAATCGATAATAATCGATAAGAAGAAAGAAACTCGTGGAGGAGTGGAGTTATGAACGAACCACCAGTTTCTGCAAAAAATGCAAGACAAAAAAAGAAGTGGAGGAAGAAAAGGTGGTTCTTGACTCTGTCTTCTCGTCTGGACTCTGGAAAAAGAAAAGTAAGCTTGCACGGTTTGCAGAAGCATCTTCTCACAGCTGACAGGTGGACCAAATGCGAACTCCTCTAGGATCAGTGCCATCCCAACCTCCTGAATTCTGGCGGTGAAGAGAAGGCTAATGCATGGGTTTTGCGTGGCTACAGGGATGCATCAGTACACGTGACAATATCGAGAAGAACGGTTGGGGTGCTATTTGTGGGAAGCAAATCCGTTAAGCATATGTGGGCATATCGTGGCCGTAGTTTGTTGAGTTTTGAGTTTGAATGAGATATGGGGAAGTAGGGGAGGGGAAAGGGGGGCCGAAGGGTTTTTAGATTTGTGGTTTGCGAGGTATTTAGTTTTAAAAAAGCATTTGTTGCGTGAGTAGCGTTATCATAGTCTTGGCCGCGATGGAACAAAGTTGTGAATAAAAATGCATATTCTCATGTGGTGAGAATACCATGAATTTGACAAGACTTTGGATTTTATCCGATTAGTTGGTTACCATTGTTAAACGAAATCGTTCGGAACCCTTCTACCTAGGTAGGTACCTAGGTAGTCAAGCGGGGGTCTCATTTTATATCTGTTAAAGCTGCGTTCTAACCTTGAAGCTACTTTGATCATGGAATCGTAGCATAGGTACTTCGTCAGTTTTCGATATCGAGGAAGACAAAATGTAATTTTCACACCACCATTCGGAAGAGACTAACCATACCAAAAATCAGCCTCGCCTAGACATCGACTGTCATATCATTGAGGATTCTTACTACAATCATTTTTATCTTAGCATTCAATCGCAATTTTCCATATCAGCTCTACCTGCTCGGGCTACTAGGCACTCTGAGTTACATTTTCTCCTTTTATATAAAGGGGTGCGTGGACTGACGGGACGATTCCCAATTGCCAAAATCTGTAACATATTCAATCTCCGATTGATCAGTATCGGAACCTACCATTTCATTGTTTGATCTGTAATGAATCATTGAACCATGTTTTAAGGCCCTTCGATCAAGATTTGAAAAGATATTGCAAAGTTCGTTTTGGCAGTGTCCCGCCAATCTGCTCTTTCGGATGCTCTACAGGGTTTGCTATAATGGTATGAGATGGAGATGTAGACGCCCCACGAGCCAGAAGCAGCTGAATCATATCACTGTCTTCGTTTAAGCCTGCTGTCGATATTGCATCAATACCGGTAGGATTTTCAATATTCTCTAGAAGTCGATCCAGTAATAGTTCGGCGACCCTATGACGATAATATTGACATGCCACTGCTAAAGCATTCCATTTTTCATTGATTTTGAAGATTTCTGCCCCAGAATTAAGCAGTTTCTCGACTATTTCGAGTCTGTCACACTTCGATGCACTATACAGAGCCGTACCATAACAATTTAAATGGTTGGGTTAGCTCCGGCATACCAATGCTTCCTGTATACGCTGCCATCTGTAATTGATTTTTCGACTGAGGTGTGAATGTCGTCTTTTTTTCATCAAATCCAACTCTTTAGTTAGTGTCTCCTACCTCGACCTCTAATTCAATATTTACTCCATGCTCAATTAAGACTTTTGCAATGTTCTCAAAACCACTGCCACAGACCATATGGAGGGCAGTAACTCGCTGATCTAAGTAGCCACGATCGGCATCGAAAATTGAAGGAGGCATGCATCATTTGACTTCAACGTCCATAGAAACCCACTGTCTTATTTCTGAGTTGAGACATGTTGAGACATATTGACCTGAAGTCGCAAGATCTTTTTCTTTCTTATTCCTTCCAAGAAAAAGTTTGAATCAAATATATGGAACACCTTCGTTGAGATGAAAGGTTTTGATCAAGAGCAAGCTGCAGAAAGTCAACCCCTGTTGCGCCGTCTGTTGTGCCACTTGAAGACTTGCCTGTAAATTTTTACAGAGTTATGGTCCCCAAAAAGATATTGATCCACTTGTCGAACTATCTTCCAAGCCTTCTTTTCTCGCCTTCAAAATATGGTCCTCTCTAGTAAAATATGCTAAGAATGATTTTCACCAACCACCACACAAACAATCATACCGACGACTATTTTCATGTCATCGTCTCAAACCGCCTGCACTCGCAAGAACCTTGCGCTTTAGCAACACGGCAGGACTCTCATGCTTGGGATTTTCGGCTTCAAGCATTGTGATGAAAGGGTGACGAGTGGAAGATGGGTGAGAGAGCGGGTGGTGAGTAAAGGAAATTTTCTATTTCAAAGCTTCCACGGTTTGCCATTAGGGGACTGCTAGTGAAATTGAAACTTGGTCTCAAATAATCAAAATACATTGATTCAATCTCCAATATGATTCCAACACTTGCAGGTTTATACCTGTTCATAATTTCATCTTTTGTAGGTAGTCCTACATACCTACCTATATGAAGATCACGCCTGAAGGATATTGTGGTTGACTTAAACTGGTCTGACCAATCAAACCTTAGTAGAAAAACGTTAGCGTGTGCCGCTGCCGAGCCGCTTTTAAAGAGAAAAAAAATTGAAGCTGGTAACAAGCGACAAAAAGCACGAGTGCCTTTTCAAAGCCCTCCGTAGCCTCGTCTTCTGCCTACCTGCACATGTAATTCGAGCGACTGACTCCTCCAAAGAAATTCACCCAAACATGGCGCAAGCAACAAAAGATAGCTTTCTCGACTTGGAGAAGTATCGCCTACAACTTGAGGATAATATCGCAAAACTTCGAAAATCGCTACAGCACTGGCAGACGTGGGATGCTGAATATGATGGCTTGAAAGAGGAAATTCTTTCAGCAGATCCTACCCCAAATCGTGAGGAACTCATCTCTATCGCACGAAATTACGAAGCCGATCTGGTCAAAGGAAAAGAAATCGAAGATATACTTGGTACCAGTACCCAAAGAAGCGCTGAACAAGTTGTGAATCTGTTAGATCGACGATTAGATTATGTTCAGCAAAATATCAAAACAATCGAGAAACAAATTGAGACCGCAGAGGAGAAATTGGCGAAGGCAACTATCATCAGTACTCCAGACGTAAGAAATGAGGAAGGGCTTCCTGTAACAGAAATCATCGAAGAGTTGGATGATGAAGGAAATGTCATTTCTTCAAGACTATCAACACCAGGAAGTGTAAAGCCACAATTATTAGAGGTACTACACAAAGCTGGAATAATAGAGCCGGTATCCAAGGATGAATCGGGTGTCGTGGAAGAGGTGGTAGATGATGGACCAGCCAGCAAAGCTTCAGTACAAGTCGACACTACCCCCCGGGCGACCGAAACGAAGAGCGTTAAGGAATCCAATCCACCTACTACATCTTCAAAGCCTGGACCGAAGAGTGTGAAGTTTGCAGACGATTCAAAAACAGAGTCTGCGGAATCAAATTCAACGATCTCTCCAGCCGCAAAGCGCCTTGAAGAGATTATGCAATCTGCAAGAGAATCGGAAAAGCTTTCATTTGAGCCTGCCGTCATACCTACCGACGAATCTCCGGAGGATGCTGCTTTACGACGAGATATGTTACAATATGGAATGTCAGAAGTTGGATCTGTAGTGGCGGAAATAAATCTAGAAGATGGGAGTGATTGGGAATCTGAAGACTATGCAGACGATTCTGATAGCGATGATGAGGATCGATTTGGGAAATCAACACGTCAAGTTATGGATGATGAACTCCGTCAACATATGATTGAACTTGAAGAAAAGCTTGGTGTTAGGATGATGGAGAATGTTGGAAAGAGTTCGGATGATTATGGCATGGTCCAAGAAGGAATTGGACGGATATCTATTAGTGGCGAAGATACCAAGGATTCTGGCAAGGGAATCCTCACGACCTCCAGCAAGGGAAAATTGAAGGATTCCAATGCAGGCAATTCCGATGACTCTTCAAAGAAAAGCGTCAGATTTGCAGAGGAACTAGATGTTTCACCAGCCCCTGATAAACCAGTCATCTCCTCCTCCAAGGCCGAGATGAAAACTGCCCCTGTGGGAGACATCATTGAGAGAAAAGCTCCAGGGCCATCTTCTTTTGCTCCACCTGTTCAAAAGAAGGCTTCACGCTTCAAGACATCTCGAGCTCCGTTAAGCAATAGCACTAATGGCATTTCGCCTACCACTTCGGTCACCTCAAATCCTTCCCATCTCAAATTATTCCCTGCCACCCCAGCTACCCCTAAGCCCTTCTCTCAACCAATTCAATTTGCACCAGCCATCGAAAAGCCTCGAGAAGTTCCTACAGGTCCCGCAAACCGTACACTCGCACCCAACGTTATCGAAAGAGATGTACCACATGACACCAACGCAGCCCCACCAGATGAATTTGATCCGCAATTGTTACACCAAGAAGTTGCGACTGAATATCATCGAATGAGAAACAAGATAATCGGTAAACAAGGTGGCTTTGGTCCGGAGGAAGAAGGTGAGATTGTACCATTTACGGAAGAAGAGGGTGGTCCAAAGAAAGTTAGTAGGTTCAAGGCAGCGAGACTAGCGAAATCTTGATATTGGTAGGTGTTTTGTAGACTCGAGAATTCAAATCACGACAAAATTTCGGTGGCTAGTCAATGCACGTTTCTCTATTACTGTCAAATCTTGCTATATATTTTCTTCAATCAGCCTCTTTAGCGATCTCATTTCAGCCTGCTGCAATGAATGTTCAGCCAGTTACATGAAGGTCCCAAGGTCTCGCACATTGCGGAGATTACTAAAAAGCACTTGAAGCATACAGATCAATTGCGCTCTCATCAGTAAGTCAAAGATTTCATCTCATAATTAGTCGCTGGTATACGCCCATATCACATACTTCTCTCTGCACGACGAGGCTAGCATTACAAACATTGTCGCGACTAGTGCGCACCGTGAATTTCTTTCACGTATTCTTCTTCTTCTTTCCCCCGCCTTTGGGGCAATGATTGGAACGTACAAACATGACAATTGATGTACTTTGCAGCTTCAATCTGCTAGTACATTACAAACGTTCCTATATTAACTTTCTTGTGCAAGCAAGCAAGACTGGGCTCTCTGACGTCGCGATCTCTATTCCGTGGTTGCGGGGATTCGTTTCACCCTGGACATTCTTTTTGAATTCTTATGTTTCTCTGGTGGTATGGTTTTGCACTGTATTTTCAAAAATAATCCGCAGAAAGGATCTGAGTATTCAATTTTCATGATTTGTATGACTGGATATTCTTTGTGAGATCTCGCTTTACTTCAGATACTTTTCTTCTTTAAATGTCTCTTTTGCACGGACACTGTTTGTTGGCGTCTCTACGCAGGGATTGTTACATCTCCTGAGTTCAAGGGAGATTAATGACCGCGATTGATAGTGACTCAAAAAGGCAACATCTGGACGTTCCAGTCGCCATTTTCACCCAATATCGCTCTGATAACGTCTATAGACCACCCGTAAAGATAGAGGCCTGCGCTGCCAGCATTCGAATATCTTGCAAACATAACCATCTCATTTCGGTAAAAAAGCAGGTCGGAATCTACATTCGTATTGTATCCCAGTTCTTCTCAAGAAGATAACAAGCCCAGAGATAGAGTGGCACCAGTTCCCCAGATGAGCCACTTGAAACACGTCATGCAACTTTCGGGATCTTCGAGCTTGACCGAGTACAACATCATGATGAGCACCAATGTCGTGCCACCAATCGCCAATATATCGAAGCCCATAGTCAACCTGCCAAGGATGCTAGTAGCTAAGAGTAAAGCAATCTCAATTACCGCCAAAACTGCGCAGTTTCTTTTGGTGTTGTCTCTCCATGCCACCGCTAAACTTCTGACTCCTGCTTTCAAGTCGTCTTTTAGGTCTTGGTGCCCATATACGGTGTCATAAATCAACGTGTTAAGTACGACAAAGAAGTACAGGCAAGCAAGAGCGCAAAGGATGCGTGCCTCACTACTTTCTAGTGCATCTAATCTTCCGCACATCTCCACAAAGTCGATACCACCTGCTCCGGCGCCTACGCCAACTCCGAAAGCAAATGAGACACCAAGCCACAACTGTGGATAATCGGTGAATCGCTTACATAGAGGATACACTATCTGCGTAGCGGAAAGCAAGGCAGCTGGTGCGCGAGCCGAGTGAGGCAGTGGCGCAAGGGTCGTTAACACTCCTAGTACTGTTTGAATGGCCATGAAACCCAGAGCTGCAGGTCCACTGACAGCATTCCGTGCAATGGGTCGCAGTCTGCATCGTGCAACTTGTCGATCATAGGGGGCGTCTAGAAAATCGTTCCATGTGCATGCAGCTCCACGCAGAAATAGACATCCGCTTAAAACGTACAAATGTGGAACAAGGCGCTGCTCGAAGCTGGGGCGTGGAAAAGATAAGTTGGCAGCATGAGATTGTGCAAAGAGTAAGCCAGCAATGTGAGGGAAGTAGAATGCAAAGTAACCTGCTGGTTTCTCTATTCGCATAAGCTGAGCGTATGGCACCCAAGTAGCTGGTAATAGTGAAAGAGGTCCTTTGGTTGGGGGGACATAATCTGGCAGAGAAGGCATAGTATTTGGGTTAGTGTCAAATTTCATACCAATTGCCATGGTTTGATTCCTTTTGCGTGTTTAAAAATCGAATGTATTTGGTGTCAATTTTTCAATACTATGATTTGAATAGAGGTTCGTTCTCATATTTATATACATGCTCTAGTGAGATTCATCGCCAGGATTTACATTTCTCACGTGCCAACCTTCATTTGCTAACCTTAAAGATCGACATTTATAATTTTGTATATCATTTTGGGATTCTGTGGCTTCAATCTGGCACTCCAAAGTTACGATGCTTGTTACCTTAGCGATAGAATCTGCACCTGTAGTTTCTACGATCTTGTCAGAATAC
Organism: Botrytis deweyae; assembly: GCF_014898535.1. NCBI lineage: Eukaryota > Fungi > Ascomycota > Leotiomycetes > Helotiales > Sclerotiniaceae > Botrytis > Botrytis deweyae. The sequence goes on from NW_024066217.1 coordinate 1,067,922, forward strand.
GCAACAACGTTGCATTTCGCTGCATCAAACTAGTGAAATTTAAACCGGCTTACCACATGATCAGAACGTCTTAATATAAAAAGTGCTGTAGCTCGGCTCGGTTGACTAATTGAAGAAATTTGGCTTCTATTAGCAACGGCTGCAAAACAGTAACCCCCTGGGGTCTTCAGCTCCAAGCCAATAATTGGTATAATTGGTCGATATCAATCGCCTAATAGACAAGTGTCATTATTCAGGTTAGTTTGCGCACTTGAAAGCGGGCGTCGAGCTCTTCTAAGAATCTTCGACAGCATGTGAACGATACACTCTGCAGGAACCCCACATCTTTACATGAATTCTAAATCTATTTGCAAATTTGCGATTGATTATCATATTGCTCAGCAAAAGAAGCATTGTTGAAGATACACGTACTCGCGAAATTTCATCTCGGGAGTTTTAGAAGTATGTCAGTATTGACTCAAAGTTCCTTCTATCACATATCTGCATTACATCAGGTCGTCTATTAGGTATCTCATAGATCCAGTCCGATAAAAACTGCTTCCGGTCAATTCAAACTGGCCACTATACCTCTCTTTCTCTCAATATCTCCATCTACGAGAGCAGCCCAGGAATCAAAAGAGTCAGCAAGGACTTCCACAGTATCGTTTTCGCATCATCCGCTCGAAGCCCTGAAGATGCCGAAGATGCCAGCTGGATAGAATAGCTAGCGCTGAGCACCGAGCACCAATCAACTTCCGAGTTTCGATTCAGCTCAGGAAAAAATTCACATGGGTAAAGTGTCGTATCTCCTCTTTGGATAGGTACTCGCTGTAATTTCAATCATCTTCTATCGCTCTAAAGCTTTGGGTTTGTAGCATCATAGAAATACTTGGATCCGAAAACCCTCTTGTATTTTGTTCGTGGGTAAGAGGGTTTATCTCTTGATACCTACTTGTACTTATTTCCTCCTGATAAATTCTTTAGCCAAATCTTCCCTTCCTCGCGAGATAGCAATCGTGTCAATAAAACCCTGCATCGAGTTTTGAATGATCTGGGTTGTACTTCAACAATATGTAGCAATTATAACTCCTGAAAAGCTTGAGATACTGAATTCATTCCATATATCGAATTGATTGCTTGCGAATATCGAGACATTGTATCTAGTCTGTCGATACATAGTATTAATACCCTGAAATCGCATAGGCGGATAGGAATCTATTCAACATAATCTAAGTATCATTTATGTCTTGACCCGAATACCCGAATTCTCAGCTCAGGGAGGTAATTTCAACGAAATTCAATGTTTTGTCACGGCAAATCTCACAAGCGATTACGTACTCACACTCTGCCCACCCGCTTCACAATACCAACTTCAAGTTCGATCAGAAGAATCTGCACATTATTCAATAATTTGATTATTCTAGGCGATCTTTTACGGAAGTGAATAGGAAATGATTTGGAGCGTCTCTCGCCAATCCAAATCGAGTACAATTTTGTACCTACTCGATTTTAAATTCCAATAATCGACATTGGCTACAATTCTCTCAAGAACTCCAAGTATACGGATGAACCTCATTCATTCTTCTATAGGTGATGCGTCGCCTTCAATCATTCCCCATTAATCAATACCCAAGCTCCCTCAACGAATTTCAATTTCAATCCTCGATACACCCCTCGCCTCCACCACTCTCGCCAAATCCCCACTCGCCACAGCCCTCTCCAACCACCGTCTATACCCTATCGATGATCTCGGCCAGCGCGACTGTAAATATTGGTACTGTTGATTTTGTAACGGTTCATCCTCATCATATTCTCTCTCTGGCTTCGACCAAGCTGCCGGCATGTCGACACCCGGACCATAAACATCTTCCATGACCACATCACCATCTTCATCATAATTAACACTTTGATAGCTCCAGCCCGAGCCTCTTCGTGCTGTGATGATTGTTGATATATCGGGAGATATTTTACCATCTAAATCTGGCGACATTGCTCCATCGAAAGATTGTTGTTCGAGAGGTGACCGATGTTGAAGGATTTCTGATGAGAGAAAATCGCTGTTCATTTCACCGTTGGCATAATCGTCCGGGACATTTTCGCGAATGGTACCATCTCTAGACACACTTAACTTTGCGAAGTCTCTATGCTTGCCATCGTCCAAATGCCAGACTTTGGCAATTCCATCAGTACTAAAAGCCCAAACTGTGATACCATTGGTTGAATCAATCGCAAGATCGACTATTCCAGAGCATGTACCAATTCTCTGACCTCTTATCCTAACTGGCCACATATTTCCCGCAAGAATACCAGGCACTGGATGTCGAATAAGATTGAGCCATTCTTGAAGTCCCTCATCAGGCCACCAGTCCAGCCATTGCATATTTTTAGAATTTTTGGGAGTATTTCTTTTATGCGTTACAGAGCTCTCCAAAACATTCTGAGAACTATGAAACACATCTCCGGGAACGGAAAACATCCAGATGCTCTGTTCTGCCCAACTTCCAAACGCTGCCACGACTCTTACTCCCCAGCTCAGATCAGAGCCTCCAGCATAAACCGTTGGACTACCTTTGCCTTCTGGTCCCTGAAACCAAACTTTTCGAAGTAATTTGGTAGGTCCTCCGACGGGGGCATCGCTGCCTAAACAAAGTGCTCCTGTACTTGGATCTGTAAACAAAATATGATATCCATCACTTAGTGGTATGGCGCGATAGTGATCTGAATGATCAACCCTTCGACCAGAATCACTACGGAATCTTCCCACTGGTGTTAGTACCTGCTGAGTATGTTCTATTTCCTCGCTATTGTCCCCGTGGCTTCCGCTCCACCCAATTCTTTGCCAAAATGAAGCACCTCGTGGTCTTCTTCCATATGATCTTTCGTGTACCGCTGTACATTCACTGGGTCTAGCCGCACCTATAAATTAATTAGTGTGTCTTGCGCGAAGTTGGCTATTCAAGTGAAAATTCATGTCCAGTGTTTATGCTTAAGTTGAGGCGCTGTCTCCTTCGGGGTCTACAAGGTGATAATAACTTACTACTAATAAGCCTCAGCTTCTTCGCCGAGTCTATACTTTTTCGTGGAGGCAAAAAGAACAAGAAATCACTTGGAGCAGTAAGTGGAAACCATCTATTCAGATCCTGTCCGGTCAAAGCGTCAACCCAGTGCAATTCAATACCAGCCGAGCACCCAAAAGCCACACATCTTCGTTGAGGACAAATTGCCACAGAGCGTGGAGGATCTTCCTCAGAACAAAGATTTCGATATATTGAACGTGGGCCAGTTTCTACTGGCATTTCTCTCGCATCCGCGTTTGAGACTCTACGAGCTGGTAGCTTGCTTCGCAATCGACTTCCTGCTCCAACAGAGTGGGGGCTATTTCCTTCTCGAGGATATGAATCTCTCACGGCACTAGCTGACCGAAGCCCTTCGTGGTATTCTGATCGTTGTGCGATCCCTGAAGAAGTACCATCACTACGAGTTGTAGCTATTCCGGGGAAAACAAAAGACGTTGTAGATCTTCCAGCCCTTTGTACAGGAGCCGAACTATCCAAGCTAACGCGATCGAGAAATGAGACACCATGGTGAAAATCGTTTGCTGGAGAGAGTGAAAGATCTGACCGACTTGAATGAGGCGAGGAAAGATCCGAAGTCTCGGGATTCGAAGAAACAGGGGGAGCAATATTGCTGAGAGAAATATCACATACAAGACCCATGCGCCCATCAAGCAAAACAGCAATTGCATATCTATGTGAAGAAGTATCCATACTGCATGCTAATACTCTGTGTGGACATATGATACTAGTGACTGGACGCAAAGAACCAGCTTGAACTTCATACCAATTATCCACATCGCGGTGGCTTTTGTTTAGTTCGTATATATAGACTAGACACCCATTCGCAGCCATCAAAAACTTCCCACAACTACTCACCGTGAAAATGGTTCCAGCAGGAGTCGTTTCCTTGTATTGGACCGCGACTTCTGTGAAATCCACAGTCGAAGCTTGCAAAAAAGGTGAATCCTTTGATTCTAGTGGAAAGTGATCCGGGCTTACCGGTACTCCAGATCCCGTCCAATCTGGACCAAGAGCACATTCCCTTGAGATTCTTTTGCTCATGAACCATTCGTATTCGGAGCTACGTCGAAAAGTCGAGCTTTTTCTATCGGAGATTTCCTGTTGACAACTAGTCACCCAACCTCCACGCCGGATCATGTTTTCAAGAAGGGAGCGATCCATACTAGTAAGAAGCCATGCTCGGCATGTATGTCTGGCTGAATTGAAATCAGCCGGTGTGAGGTAATTGTATACTTGTTGAATGATTTCTGTTGGTAATTTCGAGAACGTGAATGATGTTGATTGACGAGCAGATTCTTCTAATCGAACAATACTAGGTAGACGATTAGAATATGATTCAACTGGTAAAGTTGGTTCAGGAGAAACAGGAGAGGATGCGCTGTAAAGTTTTGTAACTGTCCGTGTGAGTGGTTCGATTGGAGATATAGTGGAGCTTATAGAACTTCCTCCAGAAGTCCTAGATCGAAGTCGACTCTTTAATTCTTTCGCCTCAAGGGAGCCATTCAAACTGCTTGGAGACGTATGTCCGCTAAGTACCTCCGAAAAGCTATCCTGCTGAGATATCCCTCTTAATGGCTCTAATACCTGGTCATCCAATATTGCAGCAGGATCATCGGGGTCATCATGAAGAGTATGACTTCGATCGCGCCTACGTATGGGCCGGCCATCCACCTCGATGGTTGTTTTGTTTCTTCCAAGTCGAGATTCAGCCTTTTCAAGAGGATTGCAGTATCTTGGGACTCTTTCTAATTTTCTTCCACGTTCGACTCCTTTTCCTTTATCACGTTTCTCCTGGTTTTGTGGGACAGCATCGAGTTGTGAAAGCTCCCACGGGTTGTACGGAAACTGAGGATCGACAATTGTATCATCAACTGAAGTGATCTACAGGTATATGAGTTAGTGTCCAAGTTCTGTGACCCTCATCGGAAGATCCCAAAGCATACGCATTGATGATATACGGGCATGGTTGCTTTGGAAAGGTCGGCTTACTAAATCTGATAAGCTATGGGACACGGAGGCTTCATTCACTCCTAAAGCCGATGAGCGCCGCCTGCTCGGAGAATCTGAATATATATGAATATTAGATCATTAATTCTCCTCTAATATCAACCAGTCACAATCGAGTCAGTACTACGAACCATTACATTGCTCCATTCTCTCACCATCCAATCCTACATCTTTCGATGTGCTGGCTGCGTCTCCAACGGTCATGATATGTCTTGTCGGGGATTCGTAAAGAGATGTGACAGCAATCGAAGAGTATATTTTTCTAACAACTGGCGGACAAGATGTTGAACTGTGATCTGCGATCGCTCTTGATAAGAGAATCTGGGAAGACGTCGTGTCGACAGCCCCCGGCTGGGCGGCTATGTTATTAATAATAGTTGAGTGATAGGATATAATTGGCATTACTAGGAGGGTGCCTTTATGTTATGCTACTTAGGATCCTCACTGATGAATGTTGAAAAGTAGAAGGTTGATTTTTAGGTGCAGAATTTGGTGTCATCTCTCTGAAAAGACGATGTTGAACATTAAGGATAATTCACGAATGTTATGGCTGAAAATATCAGGAAAAGATAGAATGTCCAGGAGATCAAGCCTGTTGCAATGAGAATTAACTTTGTAGGAAAGAACACTGGGTATATATAATTAAAACAATGTCAAATCATGAAAGGAAGGCCCGACCCACCCCTGAATAACACGACCAGAAACGCCATTCATGCCATCAACTTGAAGACCATAACTAACTAACCACTATCTCATGCTAACAATAAGATACACGCTTCATTTACAATCATATCATACATTTTCATCGCCAACCTCTCTCCAAATGTGGGTATCGCCAAGACTCAGCGAACTTGCGGCAGATTCTTCACGATTTAATTGTGGAGTGCTACCATTCGGCTCGCTATCTGGGTCCTTGTTGATCCAGATCTTTTCTAATCTATGTATGGTCAGTATGGAACAGTAAGTTTGCTCGGGAATAACATACGGTACAACGAGACTTGGGTTTATATATCTCATCCCTTTTTCCCTTGCTTCATCAACTGTGCTGCCTCTCCTCTGAATGTGTCCCGGAGGTCTGTCGATGCCAATATTTTCGCCAGCAATATTTATGTCTGGATCGCTATCTCTTCTAATACTTCTCAAAGCGATGAACTTAATGAATGGCTGGAATGTTCGACGGAAGTAGTAGCTGTACCAGATTGTAAATGGTATGAGAGGAACAACAAGTATGGCTGGAGTGAAGGCTTTCCTCAAAGCAATCACTCCGGCCATAGTCAGTTGGAAGAAGCCTAAGCCAACAAGAAGACGATAAACTATCATAGGCCAAGCACCTCCAGTAGCATGTTGTGGATGGTCCATGGCATATAAAAGCTGATACTTGTATGTGTAATAACCGAGAGCAAAGTACGCCATTCCAAATAATAGAACTAGATATCCTGCTGGCTGTATACTATAGACCATGCATAGAATGTAGATTAGAAGTGCCGAAGGAAGATAAAACCCGTAACTAAAAATAGGTGGCTGTACCAGCTCAGCATAATCTCTAGGAGTCTTGGCACCCATAAGTGTGATAGGGTATAAAGACACACTCCCGAATTCCAGCAGCCTGAAAGGTAGAAGACCAAGAGCTTGTAGCAAAATGAAGTTGGTATAAAACATGGAGAGATCAGAGATTGACTGGGCTAGCGTATATGCAATCTTCGTTGTGTCCTTCAATGTTTCCTGTAAGACTGGCCAGAACTTACTCGCCGCGCCAAAAACCGTGAAAACGAGGAACACATTGAAAAATGTAAAGTAGAAATTTTTGGATATGACGGAAAGCTCCACTTCGCCTTGTGAGATTGATCCTTGCCTATTTGCAAGGTAATCATACAAGAATGGAATTGCCAAATTGAGTAATGAGACAACAAGTGTAGGTAAGCCAGTCTGAACCAAAGCCTTGAGTATATCGTGGCTTTCCAAAACATCCGCAAGACCCGGCCAAACCTGTCGAATCGAGCATAAACTGACAAGACCAGCTAGGGCAGCCACTGGAATAAGCCAAAAGATGGTGAGTATAAGAATGAAGATAGTGATCGCCCAAGAACGAATCATACGGTTTGATCTAGGTAGATAAGTATTTGTCCAAACGATATCTGATGGTGCAGGAGCTGGCCTTGCCATCAGCTGCATTGGCGTTGGGTCCAGGAGAGCTTGCACCGCCATTTGACAAGCGGGAATGGAGTCCATGGTGACAAATGCAAGTGCTGTAGGGTTGTACTCCTTTTTTCTTGCATCATTGATCATATCATCTAGCCTTCGCAGCTGTTCTTCGTAGTGGTCGATTGCATCTACTTTCCTGCTTTGAAAATTAAGAAAGCCGTACCAGATTCGCGTAGTCGGTCTTGGCTGATCGTACGAGGTAATGTGATCGCTTCCTAACAGATTATCACCCTCATGACTTAGCGATCCATCCTCAGCATTCGCATCAGGTGCCGAGTGTTGTGTACGTATTGGTCCTACACTCGGACGTTGTTGTTGACCAAGGTGTACAGTCCATGCCTCTTCAAGCCTCCTTACGACTTGCACTCTCTTGTCCATCATATCATCAAGTTTTTTCCAATTGCGACATAAAGTCACACTCTCCACTTTCCCTATCTGAAGTTTCTCTAAGAATTCTGTGATCTTTCCTTCAGACCTCAAATCCTCCGGTATTCCAGAAAGTTTGATTGTTCGGTCGGTAATTGTGGATTGGCTTCCCAGGTAGTCCTGGCGAACCCTTATTACGCGGTGGGTTTGTCTATTCATGAAAAATATTGCGAGTCCAGTGAAAACGTAGGTGAAGACAAGGTATGACCAGAGATAGTTGGTATCAGGTAGTTTGTCGTCAGAGTCTTTTGGTACTTCTAAAGTCAAAGCCCCGTCCCATCCACCATGCCAACCCTCCAACTTTGAGTAATCTGGAATATCGGGAGGACTCGTTGTATTTCCAAATGGATCGAATACGTAATAGTAGTGTTGATTTATTGGGGCAAGAATGGCAGCTGCCATGATAAACATGACCCCGAATAGTTTCATTGACATCTTGAAAAATGATAGGAACTAATTGAAGTCAGTATTGTTCATTCTCCAGGTGAAGTAGGTCCTCAAGACATACAACATATGCATCCAATCCAGCAGATGCAAGTACTTGTTCTTCTGTGACTCTATACAAAATAGGAATCCAGCCAAAAAAGGTATCCGGAAGCTCTGGCAGATTTGCAGCAGCATCAACATGTCGTTTGCGCGCAGCATATAAACTCTTCCATTTTGGTCGCAAAATCTATAAACATCAGCAAAGTTCTATCAATTAGGCGTACTCTTGTCGTTACTTACACAGAATCCAAGGAAAGCAGACACACCGAGAGTTAGTGAAAGGACCAGTTGAACATATATCGCAGTCTGTTGTCCTTCAACATGTGTAGGGTCGTATGTTGGGCAATCCTTTTCCGGGTCTCTGAGGGCATCCATAGTGGAAGCCATGATAAGTTTTGGCAGACTTTTGGAATTATTGAAAGAATAACATTACCAACAAGGTAAACAATTCATTTAGCTGAAGAACCCAGGCCAAGATCCATCTTTTGTTATGGCGGTGATGGATTGCCAAGCTATGACGATTTACCAGTACAAGCTTATTAGTCGTTATGTAAGCGGGTTAGCCAGGAACGTTAGTACATTCAGCCACTTGGGAACATGGATGACCGGGGGGGGTGAAGTTGAAGCACCGCCACATCACCATCAAACTTGGAACTTCACACTACATCACTTAGAAGCCATCTCTACTGCAAAGTGATTGACATAGGAGGTTGAATTGGATTCAACTTACTCTTTTTTGGTATCAAGAATGATGACATCTGTCCTCCTCGTTTTGTTGATTGAGGTCATGCCAAACAAGATTTGCTACGGATCTATTCTCACTCCTGTGGATAAATCTCCCTGGAGAGATTTGAAAGATCTTCTAGAGCGGAGCGAAACAGTCTCCACGGCAGTAGCATCGCGGAGCTTCATATTCGTATTTTTGTTTCTCGTGTTTCTTCTTCACATATCTCATATAGAAGATGATAATCATTTAAAGGAGCCCCGATATTTTGAATTAATTACGATTTATTCTTTCTATCATCTACTATGCACCGAATGATGCTTGAGATACTCATATTTTACATCTGAGTTGCCATGTCAGACGGCTATGGCAATGAGACAGGAGCGTGATTCAACGAAGCTTCAAGAGGCATTGAGGCTTATCCTATGCTCATATCAGACTTGAGCAATATGGTACTCAATTCATGTGTTGGAGATAATTTCATGCATTGAGGTGATATGATCTCACCGTACCCACCACGTAATGGTTGAATGATCAAATTCTGTGTGAGCGTCGGAAGGTTCTACTCTCACCTAGTGAACAGTTATGCGATATTGTTGAGTATGGATCTTTTGATGTTCACACAGAATCTATTACTTAGTACACATGATAGATACATGGTCGATATTTGAGTCAAAAATTTCCAAAATTGGATTATAACCACGAATTTTGAGTCTTGAATACCTAGTAGTATACTAGGTACCTGATAAGGGCTCCAGACCTCCTATTATGTAGCAGTACCTGATTTGAGCATTCAAGCATTCAAGCTTACCTAAGTCAAAATTTCCACTGCTCCAGTGCTCCTTCCATTTTTGTTCCTTCCCTCATCTATCCTACTCTCCCTAGCGTACTTTTCTCTTCTTGTGCATTTCATCTTTCACCTTCTGCCTACAACTTCGATAAATTCAGATCTATCTCCATACATTTCAACTATTTTCCTTCTTCTCTATACGTCTCCATGCCATCGACTCTTCTCACATCCCTCGGTTCAATTCATCATATATAAAACAGAACTGAAAATAATATTGAAGGGTCATTATGGAGATTGTTCCGGATCAGCCAATTCTTGCGAAGCCGACCGTTGTCTTCGAGGCAAGGCTTCGATCGTTCGTTGAGGATGATTTGGGAAGCAATGATTTGAAAGCTGTATGGAGACGAGACAATTCCAACTTTCTTTCCAAGAACCTGACTGATACTTTATACACTAGACTCACAAGGTTCTTTCTGAGTTTATACAGAAGCCAGAAGTTGAAGACATTATTTGCAGCATTGACGTTGACATATTGCCTCTTCTTGCACGTGGGTCTCTTTGCATCAATTATCTTTCTTTGCTGGAATCAATACTTATCAAGAATCAACAGAACGTAGTCTTGAGTGGGGGGTCAAAGGTATAGCTCTAGACATAGAGTCTTTAGTCCCAGTTGAAACCATCGCCGTTGAAAATCAAGAAAAGCCTACCCACCTCACACTTCGAGATGTATTAAGCCGTTTCTGTGTCTACAGGATGCATGGTACTCCGCCACCGCCACCATTGACACGTTCGTCTGAAGACCCGGATGGCGTTGATTCGGATTTTGAATACGATGAGGATCCAGAGATACCATCGGCTGAAGTTTTTGACATGCCTCATCATGATTTTGATGGATGTTGGGAGGAGTAAGTTGCAAAATAATTTCCATCATATACTTTTTAAACTAACGCTTCACGCAGGCTCATCTTTGATCAAAATCATAAGGAAGATTTGTCTTGGATGATATCGAATATGCGTACGAACAGCTTTCCAGCAGCGTTGAGTTTATTTGGTAGCTAATTGGCTGTCAACAGTGTTGCTTTCTGCAATCGCAGTACCTGCAAAGAAAAAAATGAGTCCAATGGCTCTTTTTCATGGTGCGTCTACGCAATCTCCTAATCCTAATAATCAGAATTAAGTCTAATGTTTATGGTGTTACCGATGTCCATCATTGCTATTACTGCAATGATGGCTAGGTAGTGCCCCACTCAATCTAGGTCCTCCAGGAACAGGAAAGACAACACTATGCCAAGCAATTGCACAACGATTAGCCATTCGGTTGGTCGAACAATTTCCACATACGAAACTTATCCAAGTCAAGACAGCGACGCTTTTATCGAAGTACTATAGTGAAAGCGCTAGTCAAGTCGATGATTTGCTTACCAAGATCAAAATAATGTGCCAAGTCAATCCAAAACGCATCATCATTGTATTGATTGATGAGGTTGAATCTATTGCCGTATCAAGACACTCGGGTGTTATGCATGGAGAAGCTCAGGATTCACTACGAGCTACCAATGCTCTACTCACTGGTTTTGACAGGGTCAGAGCTTGTCCAAATGTTGTTTTCATGTCGACTTCAAACATGATTGATTGTCTCGATGAAGCATTCGTCGATAGATGTGCTATCCAGATTCCATTCCAACCACCTTCTAAGGAATCTCAATACAAAATCTTAAAGGCAAGTGTGTTAGAGCTTGTGAGAAGACAGATTATCATAGCCGATGTGTCTGCACTCATAGATCACACACAATTGATACAATCCTGGCAGGAGGCTACTCTCTACTCCGTCTTCCAGAATGAAACTCCTACAGGAAAGCTGCTCAGCATCATTAATCAGTTGAACTCGTCGGCTGCAAAGGGAAAACTTGGTATATCTGGTCGATTCCTAACACAGATTCCCGAGCAGGCTTTGATGAGATGCGCCAGGCCAAACAAGATTTTGCATCTGGATGTCGCTTTGGATTGCATCAAAAATTTCGTTGAAGAGCTGTTGAGTTCACGGGTCCAGAAACGAAAGCCTTCCGAACTTGAAACACAACCAGATACAAAACACCACTGCTGCTGTCATTCCAAGAAAGATGGATGATCTTACACTGATGAGATGGATTTTAAGGATGTAAGATATCAATTGAGGCTGATTGATACTTGAAACGCGAAGAAAATTTGCATGTCTGTGGAGTATATTTAATTGTGTACTCATGGGGAAAAACTCTAGCCGAAAGCTTTTTCAACAGTCATCATTTAGAATTGCTTTCCTTGCTGTATCATCAAATAGCGGAATTGCAGAATCAAATACTTTGCTGTGTTTCAATGGACTTGAATATTGCATTCCTGGGATGATTATGCTTCCATGTTGACTGACTCATGTGAACAGAAAATGAAAATATAGTATTCGAGTCTGCATGCCTTAGAATTCTGGTTTATTAAAGTTGATACTTCATTTGAGTCTCGAGTCTTGAGTTCTATAATCTGAATGAAATGCGATGCAAATGACGTGAAGAAGATTGAGAGTGACAGAAAGTTGGTGCGTAATTTTGCATAATGTTGAATGAATGGTGGTGTAGTTTTTTCTTTGCAGCAATATCAGTATCGACAGCTTTGAATAATTAATGGAATGTCTTGAAGAGATGTTATACCTACTAGGTATCTATATCAAGCACCGGATACCTAGCCGTATATATATAAGATCTAGCTATGAGATGAATAAATAAATATACAGTCCCAAATTGCAAACCAGACTTTTTCTCTCTTCAGATTTTGGGTTCGAGTTGTGGTACGATGGGATTCGTATGGTATGGTGTTTTGGAAACTGTTTTGGGGGTTCTTGGGTGGGGTGCTGGTATACTACTAGGTATGTACTGTGTTTTTGATTGTGGAGAGGTTGTGGATGGAGATGTGGATGTGGATGAGGTTGTGGATGAGGTTGTCGATGTGGATTTGGATGAGAAGGGATAGGGAGGGTGAGGGAAGGTGAGGGAGGGTGAGAATGTGGAAATGCAGGGGGAGAATAAGGGGATGTGAGTATTGAGTTGGGAAGGGAAGGGAAGGGAAGAATAGAAGATATGATTACGAGGAGATGGGTGACTTGTCTTGTCTTTTCTAGGTAGGTAGGGAGGAAGGGAGGAAGGGAGGGAGGAATTCCCACTCGCGAGGAGAGGGGTGAGGTGTTAAGGTGTTATGGTGTGGTGTAGTGTAATGTAGTATAGTACAGATACTTAGGTATTTTGATAGTATACGAATGGGAATTCAGAAATGATTGATGTAGTGCGAACTGAGATCTAGCTAGCTAGTTATTGGGATATGGTATTTTGGAGAGAGGGATGGGATGGGATGATTGTGTGATTGTGATTGTGATGGGATGGGATGGGATGGATATGTATGCATGGAGAATGGGAATGGTAGATAGGTGTACTAATACGGTAATACCATCCGGCTTTTTTTCTTTTCTTGGATTTTTAACTCCGAAATGCGAGAGGGTGTTGATGATATTTTGTATATGTGTGTGTTTACTTGAGATGAGAAGACTGGGACTTTTGTTGGATGTTTTATTGTAGATTGCTGCTGCTGATGATGATGATGGTTAAAAGACTGATTGTGAATGCTGGGTAGAGAGAGAGTAAGTCACTTCTTGAATTACGGGCCGGGCTCTAAGACATACGAGTGATAGTCATGGAGAGTGAGGAGAAGGGAGAAGTGAATATGGCACGCTTTTCACAATGATAAAGCGAGTGGATAACTAGGTACGGAGACCCAGGAGGAATTGGAAGGGAGACTTATGAGACGCTAGAAACTTGGATTTGGGGATAGATTTTGCGCGATTGCTTCAAAAGCTTTGAGAAATTGTACAAAGACTCATTTTCGATCAAGTATTTAGATTGTAGGTTTTTGTCACAAGTAATCGATGTTTGGATGGATTGTGATTTTTCCCACTTTGAAGAGTTCCACAAGCCCGTGCACCTACTGTTTGTTGGAGTATAGATTTGTGAAAGGATTTGGATAGAACTTGGTTCGGAGATGGAAAATTGCTGTAGGAATGTGTGAATGAAAATGATGGGAGATTGAGTTTCGTAGACATGATGGGCTGTTGGCAGACTGTGTAATACTGAGCTGAACACTAATCCCATTGTTGTCTCTTGAGAACGGAAGAACTCGAGGTATCGATACAGCCTGTTGTCGGCAAAATGAGCAAGTCGATGGTGGTGAGTCGAAAAATGGTGATCGTATCGTCACCATCATTCTAAACACCGAGAAGTCAGACAAAGTTGAACTCTTGCGAACCAACCAGCGAAAGGCGCTGGTGGTTTGACTCAGAAGATTGGTAGATAAGGATTGATGAGCTCATCACTATAACAGTCATCTTCTTCACTACATGCGCAAATCACCGTCCTACATCACTAAATAAGGCTGTCGAATACAATAAGAAGATAGAGTTGTACGACGAGACTTCTCAGATGTAGAACACAAGCTCCAATTTCCTTCCTTTTTTGTCTCATCGGGCCATCCTAGTGGGAGCCAGTGAAACCGGCTGGACTGCGAGACAATTCTTTTTCAGCATCAATGATGTCCATTCGATAAGTGCTGTAATTGACGATTCAGGATGAGTTCTATTGTTGGAAGGTTACTCTCACATCCACATGTCCGAAGAGAAAATATCCCAATCATTTCGAGATCCTGTGGTCCGGACTTGGCCAAGTTGTGTAACCGGCAGGCCTCGACGGGTAAGAAATGCGACATTAAAACCTGGAAAACTTCCGGGAGAATGGTTTCCATTTCATGTGTCTGTATGGTTGGTTTCCGTAGAATCTGAAATTGAGGTATTCGCTATTAGGCAGCAAAACTGGTATTGCCTGCAAATACCGGTATAGATTGATAAGAATAAATGATGTATCGCGTTACATTGCGTTTGCATCACTGCATAGAAGGAATCTATTATTGTTCCTCGTCTTTTTGAAGCCATCTGGAGAAAGTTCTCCTCGCTTGGGTCTTGACTCATCGTGTAACCACAGAAGCTCCAAACCCTGAAACATATCAAGATGAAGATGGTGGTTCGTGATTCGGAGACGGATCAATTCGTAACGAGCATGATTGGCGATGATAACAATTATCAAGACGAGGTTGCAAGCGGCCCGGTTCGTACGGTGCGAATTCTGAGATGTGATAGGATTTTGTGCCCAACGCTCATTAATGGATGAAGATGACCTTATTTTGATCTGGATATCAAAATTTCCCCATATGCCGAACGAGGTAGTAGATATTGTAGATCATGCCATCTACCGGAGTTTTTCACCGCACCAGCCAGGAAACGAATTTAGTCGGGAAAAGTCGGTTCAAAAAGTTGAGCATGTTCATTGTACAGAGAAGGTAGCGGTAGATTGCTAGAGAGGATATGGACGGGTTGATATTGAAGGGATTATTCCATATTGAGCCATGGTTGTAATAACCATTCCAAGTTTTGTGTGTGGTTGAGCGTTTAAAAAGGATTAAGAGGAGCATACGACGCACGCGTTTGTATGGAGATTGGTGAGTGGTCGAGTGAAAGCTGGCGTCGGTTTTATATCTTACTACTTTCTACCTAGTCTTTGGTATTTACCTGAAGAAGAGTAGTATTATACTTTGAACCGTAGTCCTCTTCCAAAAAGCGGAGCGAGCGAGCGAAGTATACTTACTGCACCGAAAGACAGCCCACCAGTAATTAACTTTTCAGGGATTTAATGATCAAGCTGTGGCTGATGAGATCGTTTTTTGACACACCTGGTGCACATTCTATGTGTTCTAGCCCTTTCAAGTCTCGACTAGAGCGCCAAGTTTCCTTTTTGGCGGTGGAGCTCCTCTGCCTTGGAAATAGATATAACATGAATGTTGAAGTCAAGGAAGGAAATGGGTGAAGGAATTAACAAATGATAAATAAATAATAAATAATAAATAACTAAACAAACAAACAAACAAACAAACAAACAAACAAACAAACAAACAAACAAACAAACAAACAAACAAACAAACAAACAAATACATGGATAAATAGAATGAACCATTGGATATCTGAGAATTGCATCTTCTATGTCGCAGTTATTAAGAATGCAAACCTCGAAACAATGCCAACTACCTATCGTACAGATACAACAAAAGTGTGATAGTCCTGGTGCCAATGCTAGTCAGTCACACCTCCGCATGGAGCTTTGTATTGACAGATATCTTTGAGTTTGTGAAGACCAATTCAATACGAGTCCGAAACAGTGGTTGGCTAAGAGGAATTGTTGAGTAGGTAAGAATGGTTAGCTACAGAGGTCCTGAGCACATCACCACCATCCACCGCCATCCACCACCATCACAGGCTTTCTTTTGATCGAGACAGCTGTGGTTTGGATTGGTTGAAATAGAGTTCTCGATGTATACTTGGGAGAGGCACAGAGTAGCGAGGGAGTTTAGTCCCTTGCCGTACATACACATTACACGCTTCATGCCAAAGCTAGCCAGATGGCGCGTTCGTCTTAGTCGTGAGGGGTCTTGACTGTTGGGGAACTATGTTTCCACGTATATGCTAAGGGACTAACCTTATATCCAAGAAGATCGTCCGGACTGAGCTATAATTATCCAAAAATGGCTCAAGTATACCGGTGTCTAGGGAATGTACCTTGGTATTCGTACATCGTACAAAGTATCGCTTCAATGGAATCGGTATTGAACAATGAACAGACAGACCGTGAGCGTGTTCCCCTGAAAGAGGATGTATATACCGGTACTCAACATTTGATAGAGAACAATTGCGGCGGGATGTGGATTCACATTGCATACCTAGGTACTTGCATCTCTAATCCATGTCATGATTGTCATGATTGTCATGTTATATTCGATTTCTCGTGCCTGACGTAAACTCAATGGATAAAATGCTCCGGCTATGAGATAATGATTTTTATGAAGAAACGGAATTCTCTAGAAAGTACCATGTAAGAACTTTTTAGCTTTTGATATATAAGAAAAGAAAAGAGGGACATGAGGAAATCTTTTTTCATATCACATTGAATGAATACCACCAGGACTGAGAGATAGATATATCTACCCGTCTCTGCTTTCCTACTCTGTACCTCTCTCTCTCTCCCTCTCTCTCTTTGCCATAGTATCGACTGGTACCACGAAGAAGTATACTTACTACTACTTCATTTCACACCTTACCTCATCCTGCTAGCATTGCATCTCTCCCGCATTTCCCCCAAACCCAAAATAAATCATTCGACTGGTTGAATCCAATTTCAAACTTTCAACTTGTAAGTTTAAACAAAGCATGCGTGCTTCCTCTGTTCTTTTACTGGTCCGGCAATACCCTTGTGTCCCTTGGAACTTTCCTATCCTTTACGCCTTTTACCACGTATTGGCCTCAAGAAAGATTTTACTAACTTCCTACGTATTACTCGTGGACCAGATCAAACTTCAAATACAGCTCAGCCCCTTCAAACAATCACAATCCCTCTTTTTCTCCATCGACACTCATATCTATCTATTGCATTACTTCTTGCTCTGCTTTACACATCTACCGGTATTCCTGTCTTCACTGATTCGAATTCACACATCTGCCCCACCATCTATCTATCTACCTATCTATCGATTTATTTACTGCCCCTCCTTCGACCTTGCTCTCCTCAAATAAAGAAAGATCTTGTTAAGCTATCAAGCTACACAACACAACCCAGCATACCCTCACGAAGCTCATGATTGCGCGATTACCACTTTACAAAACAAGTTACTTCGAATTTCATTCTCCTTCTTCGTTCTTGAGGATCTCGCCAAAAATTTCATCATGACCGTCTTTGTGGTCTCCCTGTACGTGTTTCCCTCCCAGGATCATTTCGGTGCTAGGCATATGTCTATTGTCTCTTTCGACCATTACAGTTGAAACCCAACACTATTTTGTACTACAATATATGCTTTCAGAGCTCCGCAAGTTTTGCTATTAAACTTGGCAGGCTTCTGGCTATTGGCAGGCTTCTGGCTACAAAGTCACAAAGATTGGAGACATTTGTCTGGTTGCGATTTCATCTCCCAGCTTTTTTTTAATGATAAAAACTAACATGAGTATTTCTAATATAGTTTTCTCCCAAACACAATCAACTTCAAACTTCCTTCCAATAATTCTCGTCCTCCTACCAGATCCAAGCTTCACCCAGATTCCAAACTAGACGCTTCCCGCTCTGGGCGTCCAGGTGCTGCTAGAAGAACTACTACCAGAATCGACACTGGCAAACCGAGTCTTTTTGGTCACCAAAGAGATATTACACCCCCAGCAACACCAATACACGATGTTGATCATGAACAATTCTTCGCTCAAACCGACCCGTTAAACCTAAAAGCCTCCCTCCCCATACAAGAGAACCAACATTCCATAATCGCGCCCAGCGATCCCCATTCACCAGCATGGGGTGCAGGAAAGATGTTCAACCAACCACGCTCCCGAGCCAGTTCCCCTCCTCCCGCAGATATTCTCAAACATAATAAAATGAAGGAGAAGGCAGAGCTTCTTGGAAGCGCTGGAGTTCGTCAACCACAATATAAAAGAAGTGACAGTCATGATAGGGTTTTCGCAAATGCCGAATGGGAAGTTGAGCCAGCGGAGCAAGGTAATGGGGGTTTAAGAAATGCTGTGCAAGCTGCAGTCAGAAGCGGAAACCTTGAGGATAAGATTTGGGTCGGTACCCTAGGAATGCCAACGGATGCTCTCGAACGTCAACAAAAGCAGGACATTGACGATCGTATGGCTACGGAGTACGATTCTTTGACAGTTTTCTGCAAAGATGGCGATTTCGACGGTCATTACACGCACTATTGTAAGCAAATTTTGTGGCCCGTCTTCCACTACCAGATTCCCGACAATCCCAAAAGCAAGGCTTATGAGGATCATTCTTGGGTTTACTATGTCAAAGTAAATCAAGCCTTCGCAGACAAGATCGTCAAGTCATGGAAGAGAGGCGATGTTATCTGGATCCATGATTACCATCTTCTACTGGTACCTTCAATGATCCGTAAAAAGCTTCCAGATGCTAAGATCGGGTTCTTCCTTCACGTTGCATTTCCATCTTCAGAAGTATTTCGATGCTTGGCAGTTCGCAAGGAATTACTTGAGGGTATGTTAGGAGCAAATCTTATCGGGTTCCAGATTCAAGAGTATGCACGCCATTTCTTGCAAACCTGCAGTCGTATCTTGATGGTTGAAGCCACAAATGATGGTATTCAACTCGAGGATCGATTCATCGATGTTATTAATCTCGCAATTGGAATTGATCCCGTTGCTCTGGATATGAACCGCCTGGACCCTAAAGCTACCCATTGGCTGAACACAATGCAAGAGAGATACCGTGGCAAGAAACTTATTGTTGCGCGAGATAAGTTGGATCATGTACGAGGTGTACGACCTAAGCTTTTGGTGAGTTTTATGTCTACTTTGTTCTTCTGAATATACTTGATGATGCAATTTTCTAATGAAGTCCTTCATGAACAACTACTAACTCTTTTCCTCCAGGCTTATGAGCTATTCCTGAATAAATACCCTGAATGGCGAGACAAAGTTGTTCTTATCCAAGTAGCAACCTCTACCACAGAGAATGCTGAACTCGATGCGACTGTTTCAGATATTGTTACTAGAATCAACTCTTCATGGGCAAATCTCGCTTATCAACCAGTCGTTTACCTGAAGCAAGACATCATCTATCCACAATATCTAGCTTTACTCACAGTCGCTGATGCCCTAATGATTGCAAGTCAGCGTGAAGGAATGAATTTAACATGTCATGAATATTTGTTTTGTCAAGATGGCAAGTTTGAAGGCCACAACAAGCATGGATCCCTTATTCTTAGTGAATTTACTGGTAGTTCTTCTATCTTCGGTGGTAATGAACTATCTGTTAATCCTTGGGATTATCGCCAATGCGCCGATGCAATCAAACAAGCTCTTGAAATGGAGGATGAAGAGAAAGAAGAACGATTTACAAAACTTCATGCAGCTGTCATGCACCACACAGGTGAACACTGGTTTAATGAATTCCTTCATCGCCTCGACAAGGTCTATGATGAACAGCATAAGAGGGAGACCACATCTGTTCCTCGTCTCTCGATCAATATACTTGGCCAAAAGTATCAGAAATCGGAGCGTAGGCTCTTCATTATTGATTATGAAGGAACTTTGGCATCATGGGGCTCACCGAGCAGTATCATTTTAACAAGCCCGCAAGTAAGTGATTTTAACATACTCGATCTCAGGTTAATGCTAACAGTACATAGCGCACAATTGATACTCTTAATGATATTTTACAAGACGAAAGAAATACAGTCTATGTAATGTCTAGCAGACAACCAGAGGAGCTTGACCGTTTATTCAAACGAGTTCCACGTCTTGGTCTCATTGCTGAAAATGGATGTTTCCTTAGACAATTTGGAACTTCGGAATGGACCGAGATGGCCGACCCCGAAAAAATGCGCGCCTGGAAAGATTCAGTTGAAGGTATCATGGCTTATTATACCGAGCGAACCCCAGGATCTTGGATTGAGACGAGACATTGTAGTTTGATCTTCCATTACAAGAATGCTGAAGACTTCGAAACTGCAACTCGACAGGCAGGTGATTGTGCAAGCCACATTAATGATGCATGTGTTGAGCAAAGAGTTAGAGCTCTTCCTCTTGAAGGTACGTATTCCTAGCTTTTGATATTTACGAAAAACCTGCTAACGTCTATTATAGGAGCTGTTGCAGTAGAACCAATTGACTGGTCAAAGGGTACAGCTGCCATGAAAATATTCGAAGGCCTTGCAAAAGACATGTCACCAAACGCTGAACACACTTCTCCTGTCGATTTCTTACTAGTGATAGGTGATGGTAGGGATGATGAGGTTATCTTTAGATGGGCGAATGATTTGGGTAGAGCTAAGAATGTTGATAATGTTACAACTGTTAGTCTGGGTAGTAGAAATACTGAAGCTGGGTATACACTTACCCAAGGTGTTACTGGTATGTCTCTACTCATCATAATTGTATGATTGATCGATTGCTAACGTTTCAATAGGTGTCTTGACAGCTTTACAAAAGCTAGCTCAATTGTCTTAGAATGTTTTTATTGATGGGTTGCATTTCTTTACGAGAAGAAATGATTGAAATGGGATAATTATCGGGAACAATACACTGAGACGATGATATAGATGATTTTATGAATGGTTCTAATTTGGCGGCATAGCGAGGGCGTTTATTATTATTTTTCCTTTTCTCTCTCTCTCTTTCTGTAATGTTTTCATTTCTTTTCTTTCCTTTTTGGATTGGATTGAGGGAATAGAATTAAACACATATACATACAGACAGAACATACATACATACATGTTATGAGAAAGTACTCGGAAATTGAGATATACAAATATACGTACATATACGCAGATATATCATATGATATGAAATGACATAATAGCGCATATTCAAAATGGTCTTTTTACCTTTAGCCTCTGATGCTAAATATGCTAGATCCCCAAAAAATACTCTGTTTTTTAGTATTTTTGGGGGGAGGGGGAGGGAGGAGGGGGAGGGATCTTTCGCTCCTTCGTTCAGGATGTATAAGTGAGTACCTATCCGAGCTACATATCTACCTACCTACCTACCTACCTACCTACCTACCTACCTACCTACCTACCTACCTACCTACCTACCTAGATAGATAGATAGATCAGTAGATAGGTATATGTGAAGAGAGCTGATAAAGTAGATTTTGGAGTGGATGGGTGTAGTGGATAGCGAGCGGGTGGGTGAGTTGAGTAAGTAATAAGTATTGAGGTGTGAGATGTGAGATGTGAGATGTAAGATGCGAGAAGAGAGAAGAGAGAAAGCTAGAAGAGAGATGTAAAGATGACAAGAGATGAGCTATACCTAGGTACACACTGAAAGATCCCAAATAAAAGAAGAGGGGGAGTTAATAGAAGAAGGGGATATATTACATAATAGGGTAATGGTATAAATAAACACAGTAAGAACCTTGGAAGATAAAAGAATATACATTAATCTATAATATATTCAGACTTAAGAAAGAAGGAGGAAGATGACAAACAGAGCAGAAAAGAGTATTCATACGATTGAAATCACCACAGCATCCTCACTCACACCAAAACTCAAAATTGATAAAATAATTATGTATTCCATTTCATGTATACGTTCAATGTATGCTTATACCACGGGAAAAGAATGTGGGCATGAGTAAAACAAACGAAAATCCAGGTCCGGATCCAGATCCAATATGTTTGGTGGTGTAGTTGCCAGTCCAGGAGGGGGGAGCTTTCATGTGAGTAGTAAGAGGTATTTTAGTCAAAAAGGGGGTGGGGTGGGGCGGGGAAGGTGAAGAGATGGGTATTGATGCGTACCTTGAGTAGCGAATGCCGTTGATATTGATGTGATTTGAAGTTGAAAGTGGCATATAAACCTGGAGTAAAAAGGTATGGAATGCTGAGTGTTGTAGGGGAGAGGAGAGGGGAAAGGGTGGAGGGGCGGGTCGATCAGAAGGTACGTACCTCACACAAAGAGAACAATAAATCAAGAGAAGAAGAAATACATGAAAGACAAAGATATCATCGTCCTTGACCAACCACTAGCCTTCAAAAACACAATTTGTAGAAGAATGCAAATGCAGATATACTCCATGCATGAATGTCCTAATAACCTTCCAGATACTCCTCCAAAAACAAAAACAAAATCCATGTAATGTCTCGCCGAACAATAATAACTTTCCCCATATTCCATGCCTAATATGCTCATCTCTATAGAAATGCTAACTATAGCTACCTAGAGTAAAACGTATTCTTATTTACAACATCTCCTCGTCTTCGCCTCCATTTGTGTATCCACCAAACTGATAATTCTGAAATGCTCCATACCTGCAATGATCGAGTTAGTAAAACCCACGTGTGCAGAAAAGCTATTCAAAGGTGGGCAAGAATTTGGAAAGGTGGGGTTGTATTCGGAGTGGGGATCGTTTGAGGTGGGGTTAAAGAAAAAGGGGAGAGGGGAAAGATCAAGGTGCCAACACATTAATTTGAGATGAAGGGAATACTCACTGGTTCTCCATCGCTTCAACATTTGGGTATCCATGAACGGCTTCGACATTGTTATAGACTGGGTCTGTAGACTGTTTGTATTGAGGTCCACCAACTGCCGATCCAAAGTGCGAGTAGATATCCTTTGAAGGACCAGTCGATTGTTCGTATTCTCGTGCAGCTAAAATTTCATAGCCAGATGCCATATAAGGTTCAACATGCTCAACATGATTCCAACGGGCATCCCCACCTTGAATTGGTGTCAATGGAGCGTGGCTACTACCATCACTCATAGTGTCATCGTCCATACTTGAATCTTGTGTTCGAGACATTCTTTCTTCCATCATTTGACGTTCATATCTCAACTTGGCCATGGACTCTTCCTGCTCCAGGCTAGTAGAAGGACCAGTCCACAGATCTTGTGCCAACGCATGTCCTCCATTGTATGGTGGGCAGATTCTCCATAACTCAATCAAGCGCATCTGCTGAGTAGCATCTGCAGTTTTGAAAAGTTCGATTTGGGTAGGATATAAAGAAGAAGAATCGACACCATGTCTGGCAAGTATAATATCTACTGTAAGTTGATCTGTTTGAGGTGGTTCGGAAGCAGGTCTGGATGCTTGCTTAGCAACGTGTGCGGAATGGGTATAATGTTGAGAAATTGAGTATGTGTATGTTGGTTCAACTTCCTTTGGCTCTTCTACGGGGGCAGGAGGAGGAGGAGGGTTGTGGAGGGAAAGGTTACGAGCGAAAAGCATCGCGAGCTCTTCTTGTGTAGCCATGACGTATATGTGTGCAAGTAGTTATTCGATACTATGGCAGATACGTTAGTTGAGTGATTTGGAGGAGAGCAGGTAGAAAAAGGAATCGCATACCTTATGTTGTAAACGAGATGAGAATCTGCAAGACCAATCTTGCAAATGAATTTAACTGTTGCGGGATGTTTCTGAGAACGCAGAATGTTCGAATCGGATGTTGATCTGATTTGGAGTAAAGGCTAAAAGTCAGAGGAACATGCAGGTATGTATGCAAGAGAATGGAGCAGCAGACTTTGTGGACAAGTGCAAAATGATTTTGCTTGTTATTATTGACTATGCTATGTATGTACTGAGATAAAGGGGTACTGAAGTAAAGGGGAGAATAGAATGACTCCTGAGAGAAATTGAGGGAAGGGAATCCTGAGATGGATTGATTGATGGAATAGAAGAGGTGGCGGTGATGGCGGGTAGGAGAGCAGGGAGGGAAGAAAGATGGGAGACCTTTTGGTTTTGGTAATGGTAATGATTGATAAATGAGCTTATTTGGAATGGTTCAGCAGAGTAGCGGTACCCAATAAGCCACCGAAGTTGGGATGAATCTGAATGTTTCAAGTGTCTTGTAATCTCGTGTGTGATTGTGATTCTTTTCCAAACATTTATTAATGGCAAGGCAATATAATCTTTGTGAGTTGAAAAGGGATATGAGAGTTTATGAGAGTTTATAAGAGTTTATAGAAAGTTGAAGGAAGGAAGGAAGGAAGGAAGGAAAGAGTCGAAGGAAGAGAGATAGACAGATAGCTACCTATATAGACACAGATCTACCATCGATATTGATATGGATATTGATTGATATTCCCCCTCATCAATGTGCTCCGTACTAATACCAATCAATGTACGATAATTATCGTATCAAAGAGAGATAAGCACGTGCTGGGTAGAGATGTGAATGGTTAACCCCTCTTTGTTAAATCATCAAAGACGATAAAAGACAATCAAAGATGATATTCCAACCATAAAAACCATAAAAACCTTCAAATCCTATTAAAAGTATCATTCAAAGTGTCAAAGGTGGTTAATTTTCTATTTTCGAAACATATTGGGCTGCTAGCGTCACACTGTTCATTGCTTTATCTGCCAATTGTTCCATGACACGAGTATCACCTGGGTTCAATTTGCGGGCTCGACTGGATCAGGATTTTCTTTCATTTCAGATCTCCATGCTTTATTTACAATGCAGCGTGCACATAAAGAAAGAGATGAACAGTTGTTTGTAGATCATTAGGTACCAATAAATTAGATAGAGACTGGGAATGTATGAAGGGTACTTACTTATACTTGGGAAAGTATCTCCTGTATCTCCTGTGTCTCTCATGTCTCTCATGTCTCCCTTTATTTGATTTGAGTAACAAATCTACCAAGTACCTACTACGAAATATCAAAGACGCTCCGCTGGGCCACTGCCGTGGAGGCTTCTTCGCTTCGCTCTAGATTTTCCAATCTACTATGTACATCTTCTGGTTCGAAAGATTCATATTCATTCAATTATCTGATCTGATGACTGCCTGACTACCAGGTATACTGGGCAGGTATTAAGATACATCCATCCGTATGTAGACGAACTGGAGCGAAGCGAAAAAGCCCCCACGGCAGTGGCCCAGCGGAGCGTCACCAGATCTAATCCAATGCTGTATTCGTATATTCTTCGTATATTACTCGTATCTTATTCGTATAAACTTTGAGAACTCTCTATACTTTTCCTTTCATCACACGCAGGTATAAGATGGACGTAAAATGGAAGCATAGCAACTTCAAGGCAAAAAATGATAATGAATGAAATTCAAGTGACCTGCTATGTGCCTGTATGAGACATCTCTTCTCTTCTTCTCTTCTCCTTCTCAGTGACGCCCTCTCCCCCTCAAAGCCCCCCATGTCATTATTGTCATTGAGTAGGTATCTCGGTATCACCTACGAGGCTACGAGTATTGAGTATCACTTTCTGTCAGGGGGGTTCATGACCCTTTGACTTCTTTTAACTTTCTTTATCACCCACCACTTGACCTTATCCGATCATTTTTCCGATCGATATTCTTATCATCATGTGATTCATATCCATATCCAATGAGCCAATCTTCTGCCTCGTCTGGTAGATATGTTGACACCTTATCATTAAGGCTTGAATTTCAAAGATGACGCTAAGAGCCGCCCTCCAACCTAAACGCGTTTCGTGGTGGCCTGGAGCTCTAAATATACAGAATCTAAAGAGCTTCATTAATAAATCTCCCTCAAATTACACCACCCCATCTCAATTATTTGTCTTTAAAGCTCTCGAATATCTTCCATTAAAATCTTGAAATCATGGTAAGCTTCAATTTATCCAAATTGGCGGTTTGGATCAAATAAATGAGCTTCTTAAGCTAACTTCCTGCCCTGTATTAGACTTCGATAGGTACAGGTTATGATCTTTCGAATTCCGTCTTTTCCCCTGATGGACGAAACTTTCAAGTCGAATATGCAGTAAAGGCAGTTGAAAATGGCGGAACTTCTGTTGGAATCAAATGTAAAGATGGTGTTGTGCTTGCAGTTGAGAAGGTCATTACCAGCAAGCTCCTAAAGGCTGGAGCCAACAAACGTATTGCGACAATCGATAGACATATGGGTGCTGTATGTACAATCCTGATACTTGGATGGTCATTTTGAAGTGATAAAATGGCTAATGATCCTTTCATAGGTATCTTCAGGATTAGTACCAGATGGTAGACATTTCGTTTCCCGTGCCCGCGATGAAGCTGCAAGCTGGCGTAACGTTTACAAAACTCCAATTACAACCGCAGATTTGGCTAGTCGAATGGGTGGATATCTTCAAGCATATACTCTCTATTCATCCGTACGACCCTTCGGTATAACTGCAATCGTCGCAGGTTATGATTCCGAACAAGAATTACCAGTTGATGGACAAGTAGGAAGTGGTCCAATCATTGGTTCCGGAGGAAAGGTTGAGGGCAAGAAATATGGAGGACCAGGTCTTTACATGATTGAACCAAGTGGATTATACTGGGGTTACTATGGAGCTGCCACCGGTAAAGGACGTCAAGTCGCAAAAGCCGAATTGGAGAAGTTGGATCTTGCAGCTGGCAATTTGAGTTTATTAGATGGTGTTAAGGAGGCTGCACGAATTATCTATGTTGCGCATGATGACAATAAGGATAAGGAATTTGAGCTTGAGATGACTTGGATTAGCAACCTTGATGGGCCAACAAAGGGAAGACACGAGGAAGTACCCAAGGATATCCTTGAGGAAGCTGAAAGATTAGCGAAGAAGGCTTTGGAGGGTGACGATGATGAGGAAGAAGAGAAACCGGCTGAGACCGCGGCTGAAGGAGATAAGATGGAGGAATAGTCGAAGAAGTATGTGTGAGAACCCCACTGTATCAACACCTGCCTTCACATTTTACATGGCTCAAAAGGTTTTGAGCTTGATCACAGCATATGATACTCTAATGATGCATTTACGCCCTGATCTGAGTTTTGTTAATGATTTTGACTATTGAATTTGGTGAATACTTTGGATTGTGCCATTCTATAACTTAGCTAGGTTGCCTGCGTTACCTGCTTCAAATTAGACATGGCATCATGATGACAATATTTGTTCACAATCACGATTGAGGAAAGGTGGTACATTTTCTATTCTACTGCTTTCATTATATGGCGTTACGTGATCCGTTACAGACAAGTCAGTCTGACACTGGAAAGTTCTGGGTGATTGAGAAGAGTTGACAGTTACCATACCTCCCTACCATTTAGCTCCAGTATACAGTGGTAGGCAAACTTTCCTATTTTTCAGATTGGCAACAAAACCTTTCCAACGTTATCCTATTGGTTGTCGTATGGAAGGCAATTTACACTTTCAATTAGCGTCTTGTCTCTAGTCGACAGTGGTGGAAAAATTCTCCTTGATTTTAAGACATGCAACAAAATTCCGCTGTATTATCTTATTGGTTGCATAGTTCTCACAATCTCACTCAAAGCCAGGAGCTCCTTTTCCATATAATCTTCTAGAAATAACAGTCGCCAAAATACATCTGAGAAATGGAACGAAGTCACAGTGCAGTAATTGACGGGGTAACGCCTCTTGGTACTCTGTGCCCCTGACTTTCCTCCCACTTTGCAATTTTGTGGTGACCAATTGTCAAGTCGCCATTCATTCAGAACTTCATTTGCCATCATTGCAGTCATTTATCCTGGCACTGAATTTCCATGGGATTCAAACGATAATGGCGGCGGCGGTAGGGATCCACATACTCATGGTTGATTCGTATATCCCCTGGAGAAAGAGCTGAATAGCTTGAAAGTTCTCCGCATTTGGCTGATAATTTTATCGATCATTGCCTCTACAGTGAGTCGAATGGCCGTTTTCAAGACCTAGCGATTGATACCTGGTGAAAACTTTATGGTTGATCATCGTGTGGAGATGGGAGAGACTGCTCACGCTTCAGGGGATGATTCTCGTCACAGTATCTGAATTACCTTGATTCAATTATCTGGAATATGTATACCTCACCTACTGAGAAGAAGCACGATGTACCCAAAATGCTCACATAAAGAATCGATCACATTGAAAGAAATTTTCCTTTCCTTTCCTTTTCAAGTTTTCACCCCCGACCGATCTCAAGACCCATTCCATCCATCACCATACCCACGCCTCCGTGGCCACTTCACCCCCGCTCTCCTCATCCTTCCTTCCCTAAGTTCCTAGAGAAATAAATACTCTTCCATGCACGTGGATGCGTAATCGCGAAAGAGATAGTCGGAGCATCTCAACCCTTGAGGATTTATCACCTAATACATTCACTACATGGTCCTATATGATATACAACCCCCCCCCCCCAGTTTAGTAAACAAGTGACTAACTCGTTGGGCAGAAATCTAAATCTATCTCCGTGTAATACCGAGCTAGCCACCACTCGTGAATGAGTACCTAGTAGTATCTATCGCCTTTCGTTAGCATGGCTTTTTCTTCCAGGATGACTTCATCTTTATGGGGTTCTCCTCTTCCTTTTCCCCTGGGGATTTCTTGTTACTGGGGTTGTATCTTCTTTTGATGTATATATAGATTTAAAGAGACGAGAGACGAGAGACTGAAGCTCAAGATTCTAGCTCTAGCTCTAGCTCTAGCTTTTTCCTCTAATCCATACACGGGTATACGGGTTTCGGGACTGATATACATCGCTTCGATTCTCGAGTCTCGATTGTATCCGTCACTTCCTGAGCTTCTAAGCAAGAGCAAGAGCAAAAGCAAGAAGTTGCAGTTGCAGTTGCAGTAAATAAACTATGGGTTTCTGGTCGCGAAAATCATCTCCTCCTCTCCCGTCACCCCCCCACCGGGAGAATGTTAAATCGAAACATAAACCTGCTTCGAAGAAAGTGGCTTCTCCTCCTCCTCCTCCTTCTAAACCCAAATCAAAACCAAAACCGAAATCCAAACCCAAACCCCGTCCTGGAAGAATAATCGTACATTTTGTTCGTCACGCTGAAGTATGTATCCCCCTCCCCCATTCAATCCTCTCCATCCAATCCTCTGCTAACCCGCACCCCTCAGGGCTACAACAACCTACGCACGCGCGGCGCAGGAGAACTCACCGATCCCCCGCTGACCCCCCACGGCAAATCCCAATGTGCAACCCTGCGCAGACAATTTTCGCACCTCCGTCCCCAACACATTCTCTGCTCTCCTCTGCGACGCACACTGCAAACCGCACTCCGATCTCTCTCCCCCCGCACCAAGATCCCTATCACGCTCGATCCGGAGCTGCGCGAATACGGGTCCGTGCCGAATTGTACGGGGACGCCGGTGGCGGAGCTGAGGAGGAGGCATGAGGGGGTGGGGATGGGGATGGGGATGAAGGTGGATTTTGAGAGGGTGGGAGAGGGCTGGGAGAGGAATGGAGAGAGGGATGGGGGGTTTGTGGGGGGGAGGTGGAGGAGGAGTAGGGAGCAGAGGGAGAGGAGTCGGAGGGTTTTGGAGAGGTTGTGGGAGCTTGGGAGGGAGGGGTTGGAGAGGGAGAGGAAGAGGGGGGAGGGGAGGGATGTGGAGATTTTGGTTATTTCGCATGGAGAGTTTTTGCATGGGTTGACGGGGATTGTGAGTTTTTTTTTTTTAGTTTTTTGTTGTTGTATATACCTCCCTATTCACTCCCCTTTTTTTCACATTATTCTCTCCCTCCCCCTCCCCACTCCAAACCCAAAACTAACCAACTCCCCCGGGGACCTTCACCAGACTGGCACAACGCCGACATCATCTCCCTTACCATGATCAAAAGTCGTCGCGGCTATGGATTTATCGATCCGCCGATTCGGTTTGCGTATCATGATTTTACTTTGGTATTCTTTATTATTTCTTAATTCTTATTTCTTTTTCGGAAGGTGGGTTGGATTGGTTGGGTTGGGTTGGATTGGTTGGTTTGGTTTGTTTGTTAAGATAGTTAGGGAGGAACTTGGAATTGGAACTTGGAAATTGAAATGGCTATGAACTTGGAATTGGAACTTGGAATTGAAAATTGAGATTTAAGATGTTCGATGTGTAATTTGAGGGTTTGATTAGGTGTAAAATGAAAGATGTAAGATTCCAAATCCCAGATTATCTATCTATTTTATATAAATATCAATATCAATATCAATATCAACATCAACATCAACATCAATATCAATATCAATATCAATATCAATATCAATATTAATACACAATATACAATAAAATTCTCGGGGAATTTACATATACGAGTTATAATTAGATTAGAAATAGATAATATTGATATATTAATATATATATATATATATATATTATCTCTCTTCTCTTCTCTACTCCTCTTACTCTATATACTCTATATACTCTATATACTCTATATACTCTATATACTCTATATACTCTATATACTCTATATACTCTATATACTCTATATACTCTATATACTCTATATACTCTATATACTCTATATACTCTATATACTCTATATACTCTATATACTCTATATATATATAATTTCATTTCTCCCCTTCTCCCCTTCTCCCCTTCTTCCCTTTTTCCCTTCTCCCCTTCTTCATACAAACAACAAAAAACAAAAAAAACAATTTGATTTACTTCATATACCTAATACAATATATCATTTATACTTCTATTGATTGATATCTCTATTCATCAACACCTTATTCATCAACACCTCATTCATCAACACCCCATTCATTTCATTTCCCATAGCTATCTAGATACAGATACAGATAAAGACAGAGAAAGATAGAGAAATATAAATATAAATAAAATAGTAAGTAAGTACATAAGTATACTACTCTATATACTATTATACTTCTCTCCCCTTCTCCCCTTCTCCCCTTCTCCCCTTTCCCTCTTCCCCTTTTCCTCTTCTTCTTTTTTTCTCCCCTTCTCCCCTTCTCCTCTTCCCCCCTTTCCCTCTTCTCCTTTACCCTCTTCTCCTCTCTTCTCCTCTCTTCTCCTCTCTTCTCCTCTCTTCTCCTCTCTTCTCCTCTCTTCTCCTCTCTCCTCTCTTCTCCTCCAATCTCCTTCAATCTCCTCCAATCTACCCACATAATCAATTTCTAACATCGCCTACGCATCCATTCATACATTTTGAACAAGACATGTTGATTCGATATTGATATCAAATATCAAATATCATTCTTATATACAATTCATACGTACATATACTATACTACACTACACATTCACATTCACATTCACATTCAATTCATTACCATGCAATCCAAAATAATCAATGAATCAATCCATTCAATTCTCACTACACCACACCACACCACACTACATCACATCACATCACCTCACCTCACTCTTCAAACTACGAGACTACATACCCCTCACCCTACACACCCAAAGAAAGATGAAGAAAAGAAAGAAGAGAGAAAGCCAAAAAAGGAAAAGCTACCTAATAAAAACGTATAAGAAAGAGACACACACACACAAATGAGCGCTAATCGTCAACCAACCAATTACTCCCCCAACGCCATCCATCCATTCATCCATCCATCCATCTATAATTTCATGTTCCCCCAATTTCATGTTCCCCCAATTTCATATCCCCATCCATCCACCCATCTCCAACGTGTGTAGTCGTCATAACTCATATCATAGCTTCTGCTCTGCTCTGTCTGTTCTGCTCTGCTGTTCCATCCCATCAAATCTCGAGATCCATCCGCCTATCTTCAAGCAACCAAAGTTACACTTGATAGTTATCAACTCCAATCCAAATCAATCCAAATCAGCTCTGTTTTTCCATCATCTTTCTCCATCTCTCAAAATAGTGCATCGATATAATACTACTCAACCATGTATCTGCTACATCTTTGTGTCTCTCCATCCATAATGAAGTCCTCCTAAATGGGAAAGAAAGAAACATGTGAAATCTAACGTCATCCCATGTAATCCTAGACAGTGACTGACTGCACCAGCAAAAAAAATCAGGCTATCAAAAAAAGAAAGCATTTGCTACTTGATAGAACCAACTTAAGATCTTATAGTCTTTGCGAAGTGACATTAAGAGAGAGTAAAAGAAGAAGGGTATCTTTTATGATCGATTGCTCCAAAACCAAATCCATCTCAAATACGAGGTATAGAAAGGAGAGAAGCCGTTGACCTCGCATACAAAAGTGGAAGAAAGTCTATCTCGCTGAAAGATCATCATCATCATCATTATTGAGCGCCGTTATCATCCATTTGTCTTAACATAACCAACATCTGTTGTACCCACAGACAATCATTGACATAGGAAGAAGAAATATTTCGTGGTTTTCTTACATTCGAAAACATGAGTACCGTTGACATCTCAAGATGCTGTTTCTTGTTTATATGCCATATCTGTCATACCACTTGCTCGTTTTTGATCAACGATCTCTCGAGCATAAAAATCCACAAGCATTGTGCCATAAGCCTCTAATACTTCAACGGGAACAGATAATCGGAAGTCGTTTAATAATAGAAATTGAAGCTCCAAATGGTTCAATTCATTCAACGGCAATCCACCAACCTAGACAGACGTTAGCACGAGGAATGAAGTATTTCATGATCAAATTCACCTTGGCGTATCTCGAATTTGTGTAAAAAACATCAGAGAAGAATTTGCTGGCACAAGTGACACCAGCAATAACCAAACGATGAATGTTAAAACTGTCAACTACAAAGAAGTGGGACAGGGGGAACTGAGCCAATCCAGGTTCAGGATCTTGTGAGTGAGAGTATTGAGCATTTTCAAACTCGGATTTGAGCTCCGGAACGCTTCTAGCTCCTGGTGGGGTATCCGCCAAATCAGAACCCTCTGCAGAATAAGTAGACGAAGGTCGAGAACCATCCAGATCCATGGCTTCTTGTCGCATGGCATTTATGGGTTCCGCATTAACTCTCTCCGTCATTCTATCAAAGTAGACTAACAAACTCAAGAACACCTCGTATGTTGTTGGGCAGTATTTGTGTATTCTAGTTAAATAACTCAAGATGGTAATGCTAGGCACATTCTTTCCGTGAAATGCGAGTACGCTCGAGGATAGTCCTGTAAGATTGGCTGTATTTTCGGCAGATGGAATGGATCTTTGTAAAGTTTCGTGTTGACGATCGTTTGTGGTGGTGATTTTGGTTAAAAGTCCAGCTACCATTTCAATAACATCTGTAATAGGCATACCACTGATCTCGTATTTTAATCCAGGCTCATCTGCTGTCCGTGAACCTCCAATTTGACCTCTGGATGAGAGGAATTCTGGGCTGGCGAAACTTTCAATATGTGCCAAATCTCTAACTTTGATCGTGTTACCACCATAATTCTGTACATCATCGAGAGACTTTGCCGATCTTGGTACTGTCCGCTCAGATGTCCCAGATGTCATTCGAGGCCTTAAAGGAGAATCGGTGCTCAAGGTATGCGAATGCTCGGCTCGTGCATGATGCGCTGCAGATGGAGGGAAATTTTGCTGACTTGTAAATTGTTGTTGTCTATGTGAATTCGTGTTTGGACTGGAGCTCGAAGGAGGAGAAATAGGTTCGGACTTGATATGAGGCTCGGGTTTAACTCTTGTGCGGTGGTCTACATCATGAGAGTCGCCATATTTGGCTTGCATATTTGCGCTTGGAGGAGGGGTACCATCAACTACTGATGTGGGGTGGGGGTTCGGACTTGGTGGAGGCTCGACTCTCGACCGGGAAGGTTGTCGATATGGTGAATCCTCTGAAGAACCATGATGCCCTGCAGCGGGTATCATTGTATGGGGGTGGAAGCGTGATGAATCTGACACAAAATCAATCACCGCAGCCATATCAAGTGAATGTGATGGTCGTGAAAACCTGATCAGTCGTTGCGATTAGCTCTTTGATTCTGTCCCAAAACTGCGATGGCTGGAACAATGTGGAGAGACAGGAGAGAATATAATAATGATAGGAATGTCTTCTTTCCAAAGAAGTGAGCGCCAACTGAGTCCTTGCTGTTGATGAAGGGTGGCTAGGATGGCCAGAAGGTTCAGAAAGTCTTATCGTGAAGGTACTTTGCCTATCGATCGGTCTTTAAGTACCTAGTAGGTACCGGATAAAAAGGTAAATGAACAAGCCAACATCAAAACAATCCTTCCTGACTCTTGGAACATCTGCCGACTATCTCCTGATGCAAACTTCCATTTCTCGAAGATTGTTTATGAATTGTGAGATTGCGACCACAAACCCAAAGGTTGACAAACGACGCGCCATTTTCTGGCCATTTTATCAATCTTTCGTGGGGGTAACGAGAGATTCCAATATAACAAAACAAACAGACACACACGCACACACACTGGGCACTGATTGATGACTTGAATGGGCATGCACCGTATTGGCACAAATATACAGATATAAAGAAGATTATTAAAAAAAGACTTACCTGCAGCATTCCTGATCAAAACAATTCAACGATTATGGGAGAAAAGAGGACAATTTCTCTCACGAGAATCGAAAATGTTGATATTTTAATTGTTGTATTAAGAGAAGTTGAGTAAAGAGACAAACAAGTGTAGATAGGTAGAGAGAGAGGAAGAGAGGGAGAGAATAGGTAGTAAATCAGTTGTTAAGTTGATAAGTTGATAAGTTGATAAGTTGGGGGGATTTTTATTATTATTATAATTATGATTGAGGGACGTGAATTATGGAAAAGAGATTTGGACGGAGAAGGTGGTTGATGGAAGAGTACTGACTGGCTCGACTGGGTAGATACTGGGTATGAAGGTATGGACTAATGGACTAATACATATGTACTGACTGGGGCGGCTGGGCTGTCGGGTTGAAAGAAGATGTGGAGAGGGCGCTGGGTGTGGTACAATCGATTCACTACCACTGGCCGAACGCTGGCCGACTGCAGTAAAAGGACCTGGGAATCCGTGGAAATAAGTTACCTATGACGAATACTTGGAGATCGATGAGAACCCTGAATTGGCAAAGGACGAGGTAGAGGACGAGTATTGCCTGAGGTAATCATGAATAAATCATTTAATCAACATGATCGATCAATCGAAGGAGATGGAAAGAGAAGAGAAGAGAGAAGAGGATTACGATATGATAGAGTATGGAATTATATAGTAGATTTAGACTGATAATTACCTAGTACCTGAGTAAGAGATGAATAGGAAATAGAGAGATGGATGTTGGAAAAAGAAGGGAAAGAAAAGGATGAATGATGCATGATGAATGATGAATACTAGATAATAGATGATACCATCACCTAGGAGGTACGAGTTTGTAGTCCAAATTCTATATCCTAATAATGACCTCGAGCACTTGAGTATCTATCTCTCTAGTAGTATCTATATTGATCATCTACACTATAATTATTATCAAAGTAATAGTCCGTCGATTTACCTAGGAGGTAGTAGATACCTATGTAGTTCCAACAGTCTATCTAGATACCTACCTAGTAGATAGTAATCAACAACTCAAATATAATATAAGTAATAAATCACTCCAAGAAAAAACAAGAGCAGGTAGAACTAATAAATAGATCTCCGTAATCGACCAAACACTACTATAATACCTAGTAAATCCATGAATCTATCAATCATATTAAATTCCATTTAAATTCCATTTAAATTCCATATATAAATCTACAGCTTCAATCAATATCTCCCAGGCCCTAGGAAGAGTTCATCCCGACATCCTCAACTTGATACATCCTTCAATACTAGTCTATGTATGAGCATCTTCCAACTCCTTTTCGCTTTCAAAACTCTATTCATCTAGAGCGAATCAACAAATCCTATCGAATGAGTACTTATTAGATACCTATGCAGATGTATACCTATACCTAGTGTACCTATATATATATATACCTACTCTGCATTCGATTCTAGACCGGTATCGCTCTGGAAATCTAAAAGGAGTTGTTGGAGTTAATTAACGCTGGTATTCCCTTCAAATTCATACCAAGAGTACCTAGTAACTACTAACCACAGGCACATCCATCCACAACTCAACACCCCGAGATACCCTTAATTTCACATCATTAGAAGCATAAAGATGATCCTATCGCTTCTTCTTCATTTAAAATTGCCCCGTAGCCTATAACAATCACACATGTTGTAACACGGAAGAGTATCAAATCATACTCCCACTAGAATGGTGATACGATTAAAATTCGGAATGGAAGCCACACATGAGAATCTTCCTATTCTTAATCTCACCGCTTCAATCAAAATGCAAATTTCCCTGGATTGACCGTCATGAAACCTTGCAAATTAATCCATTGCGTAAACTCCATGGTATTATGGTCGGGTTCTATTCGTACATTGATTCATCATCTATTGATGACGGACGGTATAATTCGTGTCTGGCAAGTACAGATGCCTGTTTGCTCCCTTGGCCGTCAAAACCACCATTCTAATGACACCTCCGGAACTCCCATCCCATTTGATAGCCTCCTGCAGTGCGCCCTTAACAAAGTCAACAGCATCAGCCTCTTCCATACCTTCCTTCCAGTTTGCATCACAGTATCCGTAGATGTATGTTGAGCCGGAACCTCCAATGGCATAAGATTGCTTGTGTAACGATCCTCCTAATGGTATCGAGTAGACTTGACCTCCATGTCGCTCATCCCAACCAGCAATAATCAAACCAGCACTAAATCCAAATTAGAACAAGAAACTCGCGGAGCTGAACAACATTCATACCTCAATTGATCCTTGTTATCGTAGCAAAGTTCCTGGAACATAGCGGCGGCCGTTTGTGTGGTTGGTGTTTTGCCATTCAAAACTCCATACATTCCCAACTGGTAATGAACAATATCCGCAACAGCTTGAGTATCAGCCGCAGAACCTGATCGACAACACCAAATTGTATCATGTACTTGGGTGAGCTTGTCTGTAACTCGATTTGCGATATATGAGCCGGTGGTTGTTCTACTGTCCGCACCTGTCCAATATATCCATCAGTAACTCTTATACCCCGCAGATTGTGAGCTAAAGGAACTGACCCAAAATGACACCATCCTTAAAGTTTATGGCCATACTGAAATCAATGTCAACGCTGATCTCGAATCGAACATTATTGTTATCGTGGTCTCTAGGCTTCTTACATGGAGGTTCCTAAGCTATCATATCAATCAGTAAAGCTCAAAATATAAGGCCAGGCTACCTAGGTATCTTACTTGACTTCTCCCTTCTTCAAACGATCCATATCCACATGAATACCATCTTCAAGAAGCTCTCGTTAGCTATAATTCCACTGGTAGCTGAGTTGGATACCCAAATACCTTCATTCAACATTCCTGTGTTTCCAAACTCCATCTTGAAAGTTTTAATATTGGTCTTCTTTAATTTGGAATATGTAGAAAAAACAAATGCGAATCGTTAATCGTTATGTTCGTCGGGGTGGAAGATGAGCTACCGATTTGAAGCTCTCGAACAGGCAGACCTTAGACGCGAGGCAAGGCAAGCAAGCGCGAAGGTGAGATAGATCACGTGGTGATAGTGATTTGAGCTTGGGCGGTTATTCCCGTTTCTTAGGGTTGCTCCCGGTGAGGTTTCTTAGGCCTTGTAAGTTAGGAGGTAGCGTGTACCTAGTCTTCTTATATACATACATAGCAGTGAAAGTTTCGAGTTCAAGAAATAAATGATTACGCTAATAAATGCTATTTACAATTTATACAAATGGATACTGGGCGTAACATTTTGAACACCCCCTGCCTATTCCAATCCAGATAACAATATCCCCAATAGTCCAAAATCTAATCAACGCCCTCTTTCGATAAGTTCCTGACCTCGATTCCTAATCATACATGATCTTGTATCCCCATAGTTGTAAGAGAACTGAGGCAAGCTTTTTCTTGTTCTTGAGAATTAGAATCAGATAAACGTGCTTTGTGCCAGACGAGAAGTTCCTTTCCTGGACTAATACTAAATTCCAAATGCTTTAACCTCCCCGAGTCAAACTACACCCATTTTATTAGCATCACATCATCCTCTCAAGAAGACGCTTAAGCTCAAGGAAAACCTACCCTTCCTTATCCAATTCCAATGGCGTGAAACCCTCTCCCTCCCCCTTCTTAACCTGAGTCTTTGCCTCGCCAGCTTTCCCCGGCTCACCATCCTCGGCACATCCACAGTCGTAGAAGTCTCCAATCTTACTACAATCGAATATCTCTTTCTTCAAACGCTTATTGACTTCGTTATGGACATGGCATGCCCACGCCGCTGCCGTACTCCTCGTTGCCACTTGAGGTGGATATTTCTTCAATAGCCCTTGGAAATGTCGCGCACAGTCGCCACATGGATAGAGGCGCGCAAATAGATGGATGTAGGATTTCAAAGCCGAGCTGTCTTCTTCTGTAGGCTTATCGGGGAATTTGGCCATCATCGTGTGTAGAACTTTCCAGGCTGCGTGGCCGAGTTCCGCTCTAGAGGGTGAGAATGTTAATAAGTACAAAGATCACATCATTCCAACCGTATTTTGCAGATGGGTGACATACTTTAACGTGGCATTTTCCAGCTTAGGGGCAGTGGCTGCTCCATGAAGAAGATTGTCATCGACGAGAATTGGAGTTTTATCCAGAGGGAATTCAGCGTTATAATCGCTCTCTGTGCCATAATCGACAGCTCTCGTTCCATGATTTTGATTGCGAAATGTGAGCACAAAGAATATGCATAGAAAAGCTGCTACAGCTATTCCCGCAAGAGTAAAGTGCGGCTTTCGAGCCATGCTGTATTATGACCGAAGAGGAATTATTATTTGTATTGATGATTGTGATCTGGTTGGCTAACGGTACAGAATAAGGGCCAACTTCTTGAATTGAACTCGGCTCCGAATGTTTCGATGGATACTTCGTAGCGTTGTTCGAGATGTCAGCAACAAAGGAAAAAGAGAAGCATCAATTCAAAGTAATGAATGTTAATGTTAATTTGAGAAAACGGCCTCGTCGAACATTCGACAAATTCATTCCCAAGTACCTACCTACCTACTTAGGTACATAGGTACATAGCGTGATAAATTCCTATTTTAGCAATCGCCGTCCCTCGAATAAATTAATTCCAAGACTCTTATTCGTTCTATTTGATTGTTTCATATTCATTCAAGATCGTATCTTAATTGGCTACAAAGCTGTAACATTTCCTTTTCTCCACCCCCATTTCTTCAGGTACATCTCGGAGCATCATTCCTCCCCTTCCGTCATTTCTGCCCCGCGTTCTCCGAGCTCGGAAACATGAAATATTTTTTGAGCTAGCTGACTGTGTTATATTTACTACATCTCCGTGGAAACACTGAACGACTCAATATTATCAATCTTGAATCCTTCACCATCTTAAATACTTGCTGTGCTACTTCCAAATTTCTGGATATCTTGACTTTCAAAGCAATTCCCATCAGATCTTTTTTTGCAAATCAATATGACTTTCCCTCCTCCCCCTGTTAGCACAATCGACTGGAGTGACATTGGCTTCAAATTCCGTGAAGGTAATATCAATTTCTCTGTCTTGGCCTTCCTATTATTACTCAATTGACTGCTGTCAAAAGTCTCGTCCACATAAAGCTAATTCCTCCTTCAGTCAACGGTCACATCGAATCCCACTACTCAGTTAAAACCGGCCAATGGACCCCTCCAAAATTCATTACCGATCCCTACCTCCGTCTTCATGGCATGTCCCCCGCTCTCAATTATGGCCAACAAGCATACGAAGGCATGAAAGCTTTCCGCACTCCCGGAGACTCCTCCATTACCATTTTCCGTCCTACCAAAAATGCCGCTCGTCTAGCCCACTCTGCAGAATTCATCTCCATTCCTCCTGTTCCTGAGAATGTCTTCATGGACTGTGTACATGCTGCTGTCTCTTTGAATGCAGAATATGTACCACCTCATGAAACAGGCGCTGCCATGTACATCCGACCTTTGATCTTTGGTTCCAGTGCTCAGTTGGGATTGAGTCCCCCAGAGGAATATACTTTCTGTGTTTATGTCCTCCCAGTAGGCGTTTACCATGGTGTACACCCAGTGAAGTGCTTGATTCTCGAAGAATTCGATCGTTCTGCACCACACGGAACCGGAAGCGCAAAAGTGGGAGGAAACTACGCGCCAGTGTTGAGATGGAGTGATAAAGCCAGAAACGAGGGATATGGTATAACATTGCATTTGGATAGTCAAACGCGCAGCGAAATCGACGAATTTTCTACAAGTGGATTCATTGGCGCGAAGAAGGAGGGAGATTCCATTACATTGGTGGTACCGGATAGTAAGAATGTTATTGCTAGTGTAACATCTGATAGTATCTTGGAAATCGGAAAGAGTCTTGGGTGGAAGACGGAAGTTCGCTCGGTTAGTCAATCCTCCCCTCATTTTTTTTTTTGTGCAATTCCCATGTCCCATCCATTTTATTACCTCCATTTCACATCCAACCTATTCTAACCCTCATCTTCTAGATCAAATACGAAGAACTCCCCACTTTCACCGAAGTAATGGCCGCCGGGACTGCCGCTGCTCTTGTCCCAATTCGCTCCATAACTCGTTACTCCGATAACAAAACTACAGAATATATCCCTTCATCCTCCGAAGAACCCGGTGCTATCTGCGCGAAGCTTCTCACCACCCTTAAGGGAATTCAAGCAGGAAAGCTCAAGGATACATTTGGCTGGAATAAAATTGTTGAAAAATTGGATGTTAAGGACTTCACTCCAGAGGCAAATGATACCAATGGTTTGAATGGAAATGTGGATGAATTGCCTTAGATGTTAAAAAGATTTTCAACTGAAATAGTCTAAAAAGAATGGAAGCGGCGTTGAGTAACTGGGCATTAACAAATTGTACTATCTACTAGGTATTCTTCAATAGAATTTAAAGTGCGGACCCTTAGGAGTTAAGACTTCTCCCCGGATTTCGTGCAATTGATTGAACAGCGGTATTACGTCATAGCCCCCAAGCGCCCGTTTTCTCGCTTAGTCATTCGGTCTGGATCTTTCTTATTATTACGCCTCTTCACGACCAACCATGCTTCGCGAGACACGAAATCAAGAAACAAGTAAATGAATGCAAATCATCCATTCATTTGGCACCAGCACAACATGATTAATATAACGAAACGATGTGAGATGGGGGCTTCTTTTTGGGTGGAGGTTGCTTGCAAGGTTAGTGGGGTCGGGAATCAAAGTAAAAAGGTGAATGTATGGCCAAGGGTTCTCCGGATCTTTTCTTTGTACACCGGTGAGGCAATGCTGGTCATTTGCTACTTTTTTGTCCTTGGTTTACACTTTCCAGGCTCGGAGTTATAGGACTGATGAAAATTGGGTTCCAATCAAAAGTAAGAGCATATATGCGAGGACTTACAGGACTTGGGGTGAGATTTATATGATGTCGATGACCACAGACTTCACCTCACTTTCATCTCACGACTTTTCTTGCTTCTGACGCGAGGGTATTTGCTATATATATTTGTGTATTCTGCTGCGACGGTGTACTTTTTTGCTATCACTGTAACGTTAGTTCTTTTAAGATACTCTTGTTTACATAGAATCACTTTTACAAGCCCATTACAAAACCACATCTCACAATGCGTATCCGCATACCCATAAATCTGCTTTTCCTGATACCTCTGGCGACCGCGAAAACCACAACTGTTACAACAGTCACGGAATCGGCAGCCTCTCAACCAACTTCTACATCATACACCTCTGATTCTCAATTCCAATCCGATATGATCGCGGCGCATAATTTCTATCGGGGAGAACAAAATGTTAGTAACTTGGAGTGGAATGATACCAGTGCGAAAATAGCGAAGGAATGGTCGAAAGGTTGTGACTTTAAACATTCTGTACGTCAAGTCCTTCTTTTCTGTCTCCCGTCCCCTTTCCCAAGTTGGACACTTCATAAATTCAAGCCTCCAAAATAATAACAAATAACTAATACCCATTACCAGGGCGGACCGACAGGCGAAAATCTAGCGGCCGGCTATCCCAACGCGACCTCATCCGTCGACGCTTGGGGTCTCGAACGCCTCAAATATTCGTACTCCTCTCCAGGTTTTAGCGAAGATACAGGTCACTTTACACAATTAGTCTGGTCAAACACCACATCTGTCGGTTGCGCGCGCACCAATTGTGCAGGGGAAAATGATACGCCGGGATGGTATGTAGTGTGTGAGTATTGGCCAGCGGGGAATGTTGTAAATGGGGGGAAGGGGGATAAAGAGGAATTTTTTAGAGACAATGTGAAAGAGCAGGTTAAAGGGGAAGCGAGTGATACGGTGGAGAGTGGAGTTACGAGTGTGGGAAGTAGTATTGCGGGAGGTAGTGTGGTGGGGTGGAGGGGGAGGGAAGGAGAATTGAGATGGGGTGTTTTGATGGGAGTTGTGGCTGTAGGAGCTGCGGGGTTAATGTTTTAAGATGTCGGGTGTATTTGATTGGGATTTTGGGACGAAGAAAGGCGAATGGAGGAAAGATACCTACGAGAAGGCTATTTTGCTTAAGCGCGGTGTTTGGGGTTCTGTATTTAACTTGGGAAAATGGATGCAGATATGAGATCAGGCGTAGAGGAACCAATTTGGCATTTTATTTAGTCCCAGGAATATACCCCATGATATAGAAAAATGGGGCTAAGTAACTCCTCGATGGATTTGAAAAATCACAGGCCAGAATACATCTCTGCTGTTTCTGTTCTGGAATACATTCGATTCATCCATTGATCATGGAAGTGACAATATCGATTTTTATTTCTTGACAATAGCTAGATGGGTGAGCAATATTTGCGTTCGGCTAGAGTGGAAAATGGAGAAATAAAAGGGGGGAGGGGAGAGTGGGGTTCAATTTAGCTAGAACGGAACTTACTTATGATTTTTTGTTTGCTGTGGGGAGAAGATTTGTGACTCGCAGATGAAGTGTTTGATGAACACGATTAAGTTTGGGATGGAATGTTTTGGGAGTGGATGTGATGTTGTGTTATTTAGGTAGGTATGCTTACCTACTTATCTACGTACAAAGAAAACATTATTTCGCCGTGGGAGGTCGATGTATATCTAGATACTACTGTTTTCACGCATGACAATTTGGTAAATAGAAAGAATGTAGTGAGTTTCAATGTTCGGAGCATAGATTCCAAGAGTATTAGAAACGTAGACTAGAAGATGAGGAAGAAGTATGTGGCCTGGGATGGATGTTTATTTATCTTAGCTGGGGTCCATCACTCAAGTTGAGAAACACCTGCACAGATACCTGGTTTTGAGTTAAATGGGTGTTGGAAATTATATTAGGTTGGAATTGGGGACTTGATAGGTCTGAGTAGTAATTTTATCCTAGGTAATGGGCGAGGAGGTATTGTAAAGTTATCTATATTGTGAATTACCTGGAAAATTCACATAGGATTAAAGCTCCTACTCAACCCCTCCCTTTTCATTTCTTGGCAAAAATTAATGCTCTGTATCCTATGGATGTGTACATGTAACAATCGCATGCTGTCTAGCCTTTGAAAAGGTGTACACATCCTCATTCTGACCATTTGAAATGGTGTTCTCCTGTTCTCTTATCTCCGGTCCTGAACCCTTCAATCCTTACTAGAGTCCCCTCCCAAGAAAGAAAAATAGGACCTTTCCATCTCAAGATGCGTGTTATAAATCGACACGAAGAATCGATGCGTAGTGTTCTTGAAAGTCGGAAATCAGAAAGCTAAATTATGTCAATTTTGGTGATTCTAGAGGTGAGCATACGTAGTAGTTTGTGGGAATTGAAGAAGGTGCGTCTCACCTGGTTGCCATTTTAGCCAAAATTTTGGTGTAAGTTTCTGTCTCGAGTAATTATGTTTGATGTGAATCTTCTGGTCATTATAGAAGCTTAATTGATGTAGCACGAAGACTTTTCAAACAATGTTAGGCCTGCAATCTTGAATAAAAGGAAGTATCATCATAGTCTTCATCATGTATAGTTCACCGAAGCATCAAAC
The DNA here is from genome assembly GCF_014898535.1 of Botrytis deweyae. Taxonomy (NCBI): domain Eukaryota; kingdom Fungi; phylum Ascomycota; class Leotiomycetes; order Helotiales; family Sclerotiniaceae; genus Botrytis; species Botrytis deweyae. Next base: position 1,111,898 of record NW_024066217.1, read on the forward strand.
TCCTTGGTAAAACAGGTCAAGTTCACACGAAAAAAGCAGAAAATATTGTCGGAAGAATACATTCTTAGCTTAACTTTACTTTATTAGGCCAACATACATGTGTGTTGCCGCAATGCGTGAGGAACAGAATACCTATTATATCTCCTCCTACCTCCAATGGCAACCCATATCAATCCACATGAGCCTGTGTACACAACGAACTCACAGCTGAAAACATCCTTCAACAGTCTCTCGCGTCGAAGTAACCTGTGTGCGCTATTAACGGAGCACAATACTGGAAGTTCGTCGTCCGAGTCTAGTCAATCGACCAGAGAGAAACCCTTCGCAGCCATGCTTCGCAAAATTGCCGATTCGGATACAATTCAGGATTCTATTGTTCAATTAGTTATGATATCAAATGTTACAGAGAGAACTGCTTACCGGTAGTTGGATTCTCCTCAACCAGATAGTTGTCCCCAATCATCTGAGAAAGCTTCCTTGCCCTAACATTTTCAGGTAATTGTCTTTTTAAGGCCTTTATTATGTCACCCAACGCCTCCACTGGGTAAGAAAACAAATATCCGTCAAGGAAGCTAGGGTTTTTGCACCAGCAATTATGCTCAATCACAAAGCGACGAAGAGCACTGCCCTTAGCAGTATTATCATAGACGTATCTACAATCGTAAGAAGTCAGAGACCGATTGCAAACTAAGGCTTTGTTACAAAGAACGCGCATAGTATAATTCTGAAGTCGGTGAAGTAGGAATTTTTCGGCCAAGACCCAAAGCTGTAGCAGCACATTATCTTCGTCGACACACTCGACCGCTGAAAAGAAATCGTCGCTGTGGCTGACATCCCAGTCTGAATGAATATGGTCGAACTTCTCTTGGTAAACCCATTGCGTCAATAATCGAAACACCTCAGGGCCAGTGTCTTCAATACGATAAATCTGCGTTTGTCCCTCGACAAATACGCTATTGAAAGCACGATTCCAGACTTCCGAATGTTCGCATGCGATTTGTTTGTGGATCTGAAACGTCTCTTGTTTGTCGCCTGTGCCAACGATAAAAGTGACCATTTCGTTTGGTGAAGAGAACGGCTTCTTTGAGTTTGTTGGAGGAGGAGTTGTGGTCTTCTCAGCCGGCGGCTTCTCTGGTGAAGACATTGTTGTCGTTAAAGTGGAAATCAGGGAATTGGCTTGTGAGGTAGATTTGATGTGATGGTTTGATCTGGGGATAGATCGAACAGAATTGGTTGTAGAAACGATGAATAAATTATGATTTTGGAGGACGAGAAAAGTTTTTTATGGGTTTAGTACTAGTCGAGTGAATACTTCAGAACTTATTATCGTTTTTGAAGATAAAAAATAAAATGTGAAAGCAAAGTGAATATTGAGTTGTTGAACTGACTTCAGTGGCCTAGAAAATGTTGATGCTTCAATCCAATAGTGACTTATCACTCAATTCGATGTTCCAGACAGATTCCATTCATAAAGACGCCTCGAAAACCGAGTTTCTTACTGTTGCATTATTGTAGGTACGATTTAGGAGCTCCTTAGTATAGAATGTGAACCTCCAATTCTCTTTCAAGACCGGAGCCAACTAACAACATCCCAATTTGCTACGCCTTCAATCCAAAAAGGCACATGATTCGCTAATACCGACTACCAGAATTCTCTGCATTTCTTCCTGGAATATCCCTTTACACCAATTCGCCTATACCATCCCATTGAAAAACTAGAAAGATAGAAGCTCATCATCGTCAGAATTCTCACTTTCTTCATTTCTCCCCCTCGATTTCTTCCCAATCATTTTAGATTTCGGACTTTTCAGCCACCAAGAAACCACTGTGATTTACCGCCAATTTTCTCGTTATATGGAGATGTTGCAGCTCCCTCTTTGCCCTGATCTTCCAGAGCTTGCCTACATCCGAAGTCTTCATATGCGGGACCTACTTGTATGCAGTCTAAGTCTGGACAGCAAACTCTGATGCCGCTTATGGGATTGCATTTCACTAGTTTCTTTTTAATCTCAAATTTTCAAGAAAGTCAAGAAGAAAGAACTTACTGTTCATTGGTTTACACTTGGGTAATGCGGTGATATCGTCTAGTCTAGGGGGCATTTTAATTACTTCGAGAAAATCCCACTTCTTTGCTTCTTCTTTCTTCTCTTCCTCTGGCTCAAGACTTTCAGAATCCATATTCGAGTTCAAGTTCGAGTTCTGTTCAAGTGACAGATATGGTTTCCGCAACACATCCAGAGTTTCTTCATCTTCAGACTTTACATCGGAAGGTGGACGGCATTCACTCATGCTTGAACTTCTGGACATGTAGCAAACAAGTGAGGGGCAACAGTGTTCGCCTTTGTGAAAATCGCATGATGCTATTTTCCCAGTCGTGAGTTTTTAAGAAGTGTTTGAATTCTGGAAGGGTCAATACGTACAGCCGGCTTTACTACAAGATTCCTTCGCAGTAATAGTTTCACCACCTAGTCTCAAAGAAACCTCTATTTTCATCCCAAAAGCTTCACCAAACTCTTGATGTTTAGACTGATGAGCGAGATTATTCAAAACCGTCGCAGCCCTTCCCCCAAATGCTAGAAGAATCTCATAGAAGGTATCTAATGTCGATCTTGTAGTCGGAGTCGCATTATCTTTTTCGTATTTGCAAAAATGGATGCCATGACCGTCTAGTTGACATTCTAAACCCGAGTCTTTACAACAGGGTGCTTGGGCACAGAGACCTTGTTTCACTTTAGTACGGAGCGACAGAACGAGATAAGAGGAAGGTTTTACCGTCTGGCTTGATACATGCTCCATCTTGGGCGGTCGCTTTGGACCCGATACTTCCAGCTGGATTTAAGACAGCGAAGGAGGATGCGATCGATAAGAAAAGTATGACTTGTAATATTGGGGCGATGAGTAGCATCTTAAGTGGCAATCTTTATCGTCTGTTATCGAGCTGCTATCTAATTTAAGGGGGGCGAGGGTCAATGAGTTTTAAGATCGTTGGTCAATGTTGATATCACGATTCCCCGCATTCTTTGGATCCCATAAATCGGGAATCGCATTCCACGCACAACTTAAGTTTTGATGTTTTACATTCCAGACCGTTGAGGCGCGGCAATTGGTAGTGAATCACTAAAAAATCACGAGTTTTGTAATTAAAAATGGAGTATTCATATTTGTGTTGAAATTTGAAATAATGTTCTCGGAAGGTGTTGACATAAATTTTTGGTGTGGCTTATACGACGCCATTTAGCCAGCGAATGATATGTTGCGCTACGGTACTGTACAGATTTCTAGGTTATCAATACCTCTTTTTGGGGTGCGCTTGAAGAAGTGACGTTGGAGGAAAGAGTGAATGGAATTCGATCGATCTGAAGCTTGAATGATGAGTGATTGAAGAATCTTGATGTAATTTTTAGGATAGTTTTTGTTCAATGCGGATGAAAGTTGAATTCGTAAGATCTTACATCAAATATTCGAGCATTCGGTCAACCCAATATGTTCAGCTCTGAGTTCAAATATGATCAGAATTCAGAAGAAAACATGAATATGATGAAGATTGAAAGGCAGCAAGGGTTTCTGCCACTTACTGGCGTCAGCTATGATGAATATATATTGTTGCTTCCTTTTTGTCTTCTAGGATGAAGTGGTCCGGATCTCCAAAGGATAAACTTTAAATGGAGGTCCGAGTGATAATGCTAGGTAGGAAGTCAGCTCCCCAGACCTACCTATCGGGAAAGGATCCAGCGAAGGAACCTCCACACTGTATGGATTTGGCCTACCATGATTGAGTGGATTGTGAAAGTGGATCGCACCCCGAGAGAATTGGAATGTGGAAGTTTCTGCTGAGATTTCCATTTGAAAATAGGAAATAGGAGATGGATAATTTTTGTTTATTTGTCGACCGAGAGCTAACCGCCAGAAACGGTGAGGTTACAGCTGGATTTGGTCTAACGGGCCATACCTAGAGCCTGGCTACTGTACGTAGGTGTTGTTCTACGATGCGATGTAGGTCTGATAGCTTCTAGCCTAGCCTTGAATATCGGGTCACATCGTACACGGTCATACATGGATCATCTTGAAAGGTCAGCATGGGTAGAGGTACTCTGGAGTTTGTTTACGCAGAAGGCAGCATGATCTAAATGGCACGATCTTCAGAGCTCTTTCTCACTACTTCCTCATCGAAATGTATTTTAACCATCTTATTCACCAGTTTGATGATATCCGTCTACAGTGTGAATTTTTTGAGCTGACTATCTAGAAATCCAGGCAATCTGGGCTGAGTTTGATTTCTTTTTTTGATATGTACGAAGTACCACTTTTGATAGAAGCCCCTGTAATAACAATAATAAGTAACAAATCTTTACTCTAATAGACTTTGGAGAGTGCATTTACCCCATTCACGGAGCACGGGAAGATTTGTACCTTTAGGTCTAGCTTGATTTTCATGATCCTCCAAAACTTGGAGGTTGATAGATATCGTGAAACTTGAAACCATTACTTGGGAAAAGTAACGTCTCTATGACAGCTAATGTCAGCATTATAAAGATTTTAGATTCAATGTCGTCTCAAAAGCTACGCAGAATTTGGAATTCTACGCAGCGAGTCAGGAAAGGATTAACCGATACCGATGCCAATGGCAAATATTGCACAATCCCATCGCGGCTTCCCGTTCGCACGGGCCACATACGTCCTGTCCTGCTGCAGTAGTATTATTAGTAAGCTTCAATGATAGGCTTTCTAGAAAGTAAATGGCAAACACACTGTGATACTCGTATAATCTTCCCAATTTCTGATCCTGCTCTACGCGGTTATCTCCTATGTGATGAATGATGAGTATGAATTATACAGTGACGTCTTCTTTGGCTACACAATACGCCGTTGAAGTAAAGATCAATAACGATTCTCGTCAAAAGATATGGAGTAGGTTCGTTGTTGGTACAATGAGGCAAAATCTTAATCTTCCATTATCAAAATTCAAGATGATAATGAACTCTCGTCTTTGTCACGCACGATCTTAGCCTTGTCACTTTCCACCTTTCATGAATACTTTGGTATGCTTTGATGAATTTGGAGGAGGGGTAACTGAGATATACTGTACAAAATTTCAAATTGCTCCCATCGAGCCCATTTTTAAAGATTTGTTTGCTTCTCTACATTCTAGAGCTCCATGCACTTCACGCATAAAGTTTTCGGTATCCTTGTCATTACGGAGCATTTTCCGTGGCTGGTGTCGATAGGGATTCACTTCGATCTCCATACCATCGCGACTAACCATGGGATCGCTCGTCGAGCGGTCTCTCTAGACTTCAAGCTAGACCAAGACTTTGCTCAAATAAAATTAGCCCCCATGCACCGATGGATCTCAGTTCTATATTGATCACAATTTCTTTTCTACACGTCAACCAAGCGTTTAGAGATGGACACTTTCAATATTCAATATTCTGCTTGGTAGGATACAATATGCTGAATGATGTCCAACATAGATACAACACCTTCCAAGTCGGTGGTTTACCCATCGGTTGAAGAGTTTCAAGTCGAACGGATATTTCCCATTCGAAATCTTGTCAATGGAAGAGACCTCGATACAAAATTAGCCTCGCAGAATACCGAAGGTGTTTCATCATCAAATTCAAGCTGTCGAGGTCCTAATTCGGCTCAAGAGCCTTACGATAAAGATGACATTTTGAATGATGAAAGCCATTCCGATGGCTCTAGCGAAACGAACTTCTTGCCACCGCCTTACCCACCAATACCTCCCGATGACCAAATTCGCAGATTACCAAAAGATTCAATACATGACTACTCAACAGAAATTGGCGGTGGTGAAGGCCCAGCCGAGAATGAAGATAGGAAGATATCGCAACGTTCACAATTGATCCCTTCGAAATCGGGTCCCCCAGGCATAGCCCCCGGCGAACCTGTGAGCACTGAGGAGCGGACATTTTTCAAGTGTGAAGATGAACCTATACACATTCCAGGAGCAATTCAACAGTATGGTGCATTGCTAGCTCTGAGATACAATGATCAGGGAGATCTCATGGTTCGGATTGCCAGCGAAAATGCGTTCAAAATATTGAAATATACTCCAGAACAGCTTTTCTCGTTAAATTCTTTCCTTGACCTTCTTGGCGTTGACGTTCGCGAAGATTTTATCGCACGAGTCGATCATGCTCTTCGGGCTGTCACCAAAAACCCATGCTCCGACACAAAGCTGGATGTCTTCTCCATGTCGGTTGTTGCACACACAGGATTGGTAAATCTTTGGTGTGCGATTCATATATCTAAAGGCACAGATGATTTGATCATCTGTGAATTTGAACCATTTTCTGACGAAATGTTTTTTTCTGATGAACCTCATAATACCACGAACGATTTACCCAAGTTGCCGACGCGAACTATCGACAATGAAACAGTACTTGGAGAACGACTGAAAAGTATCTCCAGTGGAAGCCAACCTCTTCGCGTCTTGCAGATTGCAAAACGAAAGGGTAGGCATGCTGTCGGTTCTCTGGAAGTGTTTAATGCTATGACACAAGCACAAGAACAACTTGCTGCGTGTACTTCGGTTCAAAAGCTTCAAGACGTCTTGGTGGGCCTCATATTTGACTTGACCGGCTTTCATCGAGTCATGTTTTATCGATTCGATTCCACCAAAAATGGATGTGTGGAGGCTGAGTTACTCAATCCCAAAGCCAGTGATGATATATTTAGAGGACTGCATTTTCCAGGTTCGTTTTTGGATTAATTCCCCCTTTCATCCCCCCTTTTTAAACGGATTAGTGATAACTTATAATTGATAGCTTCGGATATCCCTAAACAAGCTCGGGATTTATATAAGATTAACAGGATCCGAATGCTTCATGACCGAGATGAAGAGACCGCACGACTGGTGAGCAAGTTTTTAATTACTTTGTTGTTTTTTTTGTGTAGATGGTGGCCATGTAACCGTTTTACTTTTTACTTTTTCTTGCCATGCGCCAGAAGCCACAATAATCAACTCCGCCGAATTCGAACATCAAGTTCAATGTGTCTCAACAGTTTGGACACGTGCTCCTCAAATACCCCAGCTAATAAATACGCCAATACACTGCTCGAAAATCGTGAGAGAATGTTTAAAGTCTTGATTTTTCTGAAGCAAAGCTGAACTTCGCCTTACTAACAATACGATAGGTCTGTCGTGATCAGTCAGATTTTGAAAAGCCCCTCGATCTAACGCACGCTTATTTACGCGCCATGTCGCCACTTCATTTGAAGTATCTTTCGAATATGGGAGTACGTTCGACAATGTCAGTTTCCATTGTAATTGATGGCGATCTCTGGGGACTTATTGCATGTCATGGGTATGGCAGCCATGGCACCCGCGTAACTTTACCAATGCGTGAACGTGAGTATTCTCCGAGCTGTCATATTCTCTTTGAGATTGTTTAGCGAGATTGGTTATTGTCTCTAGACGCATCAGATACATGTTGTGTTCAAAAGAATCATTTTCCACTTTACTTTGTCTTGAACAAGAAAAGCTGACTGTGCTATCCCTTACATAGTGGCCAGAAATATTGGAGAGTGTGCTTCAACAAATATTCAGCGATTGTTGATGCATCAACGCATTGAAGCTCGCAAAGCACCACGTCAGAATCCAGGAAAGACACCTTCTGGTTTTATTGCGGCATCTTCCGACGACTTACTACGAGTTTTCGATGCCGACTTTGGTCTTTTAAATATTCAGGATGAAGCACGAGCTATTGGAAAACTTCGCCCCTATCGCGAGGCATTGACAATTCTTGCATACCTACAGTCTCGCCACTTCACTGAAATATACTCCACGCACAATATTACAAAAGACTTGCCGAAACTGAAAGATTCTCCAGGAATCAGCGCTGTAGCTGGGATACTAGTCATACCTCTTAGCACGGGAGGGAATGATTTCTTGGTTTTTTTCAGAAGAGGTCAACTTCGCGAAGTCAGATGGGCGGGTAACCCTTATGAAAAGATCAAGCCTGCTAAAGGACAGTATCTAGAGCCAAGAAGTAGTTTCAGTCGCTGGACACAGACTATCAAAGGCACTTCTAAAGTATGGAACGCTGATGATTTCGAGACTGCGTCTGTGCTAAGTCTTCTGTATGGAAGGTTCATCGAAATCTGGCGACAGAAGGAATCAACAGGACTCAATCGAATGACTCGCCTTCTATTGAAAAACACCAGTCATGAAGTTCGCACTCCTCTGAATGCTGTTGTCAACTATCTCGAAATGGCCCTTGAGGACAAAATCGAAGGTCCAACCCGCGAGTTGTTGGAGAAAGCTCACAGAGCTTCAAGATCCTTGGTTTATGTCATTGACGACCTCCTGAAGCTCACCAAAGCTGAAGTTGGCCCGGTGAATTCCATGAAAGATGTTTTCGATCTTTCAGCTACAGTTTCAGAAGTCATGTCAGCTTTCCAAAAAGAAGCTGTCCGAAAGAATCTAGATTTAACCGTTACTATTCAACAAGGCATCCCGGAAATGGTCAGGGGTGATGCTACCCGGTTGCGGCAGGTTATATCTAACATTACAAGCAATGCATTCCAAAACTCCGTCGTCGGCGGTGTTAAAATCGACATCAAACCCATACAGATATGGCCAGCCAGCACTGTTATTTCTCTCACCGTTCAAGATGTGGGAATCGGAATGTCGGAGTCACAGCTTGATGAATTGTTCCAGGAGTTTGAACAGATATTAGATGAGACTGATTGCTCTACAATTAAAAAGCCGGCACAACCACTAAGTGATGTGAGAGAGACACTTGGTATCGGCCTTGCTGTAGTTGCGCGATATGTTCGTAACTCCAATGGTCAAATTCGAGTACATAGTGAGGTAGGCAAAGGGACTATATTCGGTATTGAGTTACCTTTTGAACACGCTACAGCTGCTTCAAGTGCTCAAGAAATCCCAACCAGCAGTACTGCTAGACAGATTCGTCCATTTTCAGATTCCGGAAGCAATTACGATGAGAGTGAGAAAATGAATTCTAGTTATACGATGTCGACTTTCGGAAGCACTCCGTTAGCTACACCAATCGAAGAGGGTTCATCTATTACTACATCATTTTTCGATCTCGCAATGCATTCGAAAGAAGAATTTGTCGAGCCACCATCCGCACGCCGAAGATCAAGCCTACCTTTCTTAACTATGATCGATCTTATGTCAACAAAGAAGTCGCTTTCTATTCTAATCGCAGAGGATAATCCTATCAACTCAAAGCTTTTGCATAAAAGACTCAGCAAACTTTTACATAAACCTGAAGTTACAGCTGAGGGGCAATCATGTTACGATTACTACACGTCTGGAAATAATAATGTCGACGTCATCTTGATGGACTTACAAGTACGTCATCCCTCTAATCCTATTGAAGGTTAATATGTGATAGCTAACATTTCGTAGATGCCACTTGTCGATGGTACGAAGGCAACGAGAATGATACGCAAGTTTGAGAGGGAATATCTCGAATTACATCAAGTTAGGAGGAGAGTTCCCATTATTGCTGCTTCGGCCTCACTCACAGAGGAACAACGATTTGATTATATCGAAGCGGGGTATGTCTATTCCCCTTATTTAATCTTCCCTGAATCACTTTACGAAAGAAACTAACGAACTTTTTTTTTTTTTTTTTTTTTTAGCTTCGATGGCTGGATAATGAAACCTATCAATTTTAGTCGACTTGACTTTCTCCTACAAGGGTTAAATAACCCGCAGCTCAAACAACGGGCTATTTACATTCCGGGGATGTGGGAATTGGGTGGATGGTTTTTCGCTTGAACATCATGTTCTTGTTGTACAAAAGTGTTACAGGCGTGGCACAGGTTATTCTGGTTGTTCTACACATTTCATGCTTATGTAGAGCGTCAGAGTTCAAATCAAAGGTGTTTCGGGCGTTGGTTGAGTACTACTTGTGAGTCTGACCATGGCACTGCAATTATCTTGCCGGCAGCAGCAAAGGATTAAGAAGGTTTCGGTTTTGTGACTTTGGGAATTTGCCAACAAGAAGAGTTCTTTAGGCTAATAAAGGGGTGGATTTCATGAATGTATAATATAAATTTCTTTGAATGGCGAATTCAACAACAGGGAAATGGAGGCGAGAATGAAGGAAACATAGATGTGAAGCGACTTATGGGGCTTGAGCCGGATGATATGATGCAGGATTCGGTTACAGGATACTCGACATGTCAGATCGAAGATGATTGAAACTATTTTCAGATTTAGGAATGAATAGGTCTGGAATTGAACGTGGGAAGAAAGATAACTATGGTACTAGAATTCAAAGCTTCTTACGGTCAGGAAACTTATATTTTGGCTGGTGATGAACGTGACCTTTGTGTGAATGTAGGTGGTGCATGTATGCCCTCTTTCGGGGAGCTTAACAACGAATCAGTATTGATTGTTTGATAGAAGTCTGGAATTTCTTGGAATACTATGTAGGTAGTGGTGGTTTGATTTGATTTGATGTGTGAATTGTGATTTGATATTTCCTCGAGCTCCCTGTTCTTCAAATCCGAACTAATTGTCATAGCCTCTCGTCCAAAAGATAGGCCGTGAGTCTCAATTGTAAAACTCGGCGTCAATTGTGGTGAAGTTTTGGCATGTTGCCTGTGGGTCAATGATGGGATTGTAGTGTACTGGTGACTGTGCGTATTTGATAGGTAGTCACTGTCACTGTGAGTCGAAGAGTTATGCCTAGTTATTGTAGTGATTACCAGTGAACAGAACCTTTTAATAAGTGACAATGCGAACTCATGTAGATAGGAATTTCGATCGTTCGTTGTACGCGAGTTTTTGGTATCGGTCTGTTACCAGCCCCTTCGTTTAACGGTCAGAAACTAAATTTGAATATGTAGATATTCGATCATGTGAATCTGATAGTCTTGACAATGAATAGGTGTGGCAGGTATTATAGGGTGGGCTGGGAGTGCTTCATGTAGATGACGTCATGAAGCTAGAGTTCTAGCCAACGATTCTCCATACTCGATATAGACTGGAAGATTTGATATATGATGTGCTTAGGATTTGTAGTATATGGATTGGTGAAGTCCTTTTGCTGAAGATCTCTCTAGTGGGCATGTTATTTCTAGTTAATAGCGATAATTGCCAAGTATAGTAAGTCCTCCTGCTTGGGTGCGAAGTGCTTCCTAAAGTCTTGCAATTGTTTCAAACTAGGTTAAATGCCTGTCGCCTTTATTTTCGACCATCAACCGTGAAACATAGCACAACACCACAAGGTTTAACGGGTCTTCCCTCAGCCGCATCTATTCAGTTAACGGTAACGGTCCATTTGATGAGGAGTGTCATGGGATCAATTTGTTCAAGGGGTTTGTTCTTAGCCGTTGTTAGGGTACTTCCGAAAACCTAATCATTTACTAAGGATTTACTAGACTCAATACTAGATGCTCTTCAAAACTTCACCACTCATTACTATCTATACAAGAATTATTCCCAACAAAAAAACTTCTGATATCTGTCATACTTGATCACTCATTGATGAAGTATCAATCACACTCCAGGCGAAAAGTATAGCACAGTTGTAGCATATGTTTGAGAGCTCTGGATGGACAATTGATAGAAAACCAATCAAACGCTAGAGTAATAAGATCTTATACTTGATACTATATCTTGCATTACTCACTATAAATAATAAAGAGCCAACACCTGAACAGACTCGGGATATTGAAGAGGGGCTATGAGACCTGGATATGTATCTGTGACGCGTGAAGGGTTTGCCATTGAAAACGCCATCTAGTCTAGACATCTGGTTATATATCACCATTTCATGGCCTGCTTTGTTTGAATTGGAGCATCCCAAAGAAACATATATGCCAACTCGGGGTTCATTATCCATAGAGAAAGTTTTTTAACACTTATCAGAGAATGACGCTCCGCTGGCCCTCTGGGAGCCATTGCCGTGGAGGCAAAACAAATATACTTCATCGGATAGAATGTCCAGATGTTCAACCCTCAAAGTACTATTTGATTGTCTAATCTAAGCTAATTCGGATATCAGAAAGACATACCCTATGTCAACTGCTAAGTTTGGATTGCGATCTGTTGCTCATTGGATAGAATGCGTATAGACGTCTAGTTCCAAAGCGCTATTTTATTGTCTAATTCCAAATCAGACATTGAGAAGAGCTATGGTGTAGATGATGTAAATGATATGTGAATAGCTCGTTGTCATGTGCTTAGTAAATGATCGTTTCCTAATTCGGTTAGAGCAAATAATTTAGTGGGCGATAGTCAGAATCTGTAGCGCACAGGGATTTCTATAATACTCGTCTCCCGCCCGGTCCCTCTTACAACCTTTTGTCGCGTTCTGATTGTTTACTTTTGATTCAAAACATTAAAATCTGTAAAATTTGTACATTGTACCTTCTCAACAATCAATTAATTAATTTACGACATGGCTCGCAATAACTACGAGGATACTTTATCCTCCATCTCCAGTTCTCAAAATCTCCCGCAACGACCCAAGAGTCGATTTCAATCCAACCGCTCCATCAGCTCCTCCTCATCTTCTCGTGATCTCAATTTGAATTCAACAAATACTCAACACCATACCGTCAGCGACGACAGTCATAACACCCTCAATTACTTTGATCCCGACGATTCCGCAGAGCAATGCTTCATGTCAACTGAATTGGATATCGAAAGACTGAAGCGTAAACAAACACAACGTCCGGATATTGATATTCGCGATACCGCAAAAAAATACGATCGATGGAGCCCTAGAAGAGAGCCCGATATTTCTGCCAACATTGTGGATTTCAACAATTTTTTCGAAGACTTCACAGGAGGATCTTCACAAATTAATGGAACAAATAACAGTTCTAGATTGGCATCCAAACTTCAAAGATTGGACAGATTAGACCAAGACCACACACCTTGCCGAATTCCGAAATCGAAAATGTCTGAACGATCAAATTCAGTCTCGAAAAACAACTCCAAAATGAACACTAGAGCCCCTGAGTATGTCCAGCCTGCAAATACACCAAGACGAGTTGTCAAGAATACACCTGACGACCACGAATTTTCCTTGGATCTATCACATCCAATCCATAACAAGGAGAACATTCTACCTAAACAACGAACACTTATCTCAGCAAGCTCCCAGCATGAGAAGATTGCTCAAGCTGATTACAATGAAAGACAAGTACTTGCAGAGCTCGAAACCCTCATCAAGGACCATCCAGCAAACGCTTCCATCAAATCTGGCAGATTTGCTAAAGCTGCCAGCCCAACCTTTACAATGTCCACAACTGTTAATAACTCATTCGCAATTCCGGAAGTCCACAACATCACCAAGCTGGTAGACACCACATCAACTTCATTACTTAGAAAAGTTGAAATTCTTGAACAACCCACCCATCCTATGGGAAAAGAGGAGGTCGACATCTATCGCTCCATTGACGAACTTCAACAGCAAGTGGCTATATTGTTGAATGAACGCAAGGAGCGGGATTTTGTTATAAACTCTCTCCAGAAGGAAAGAAGGGAGCGGGATTCAATTATGTCTTCTCTTCAGAAAGAACTGAATGAGAAGAGCGAGCAAGATAATATCATATCTACTCTTCGCAACGAAAAAAAGGCACAAGACGCCATCATATCTACTCTTCGCAACGAAAAAAGAGCACAGGATGAAGTCATATTCAACCTTGAAGACGAAAAGCGCGCACACGATGCAATTACAACTACTCTTCGCACACAGAACAATCACATGAACGAGACCATCCGAGAACTCGAGCGTGATGCCCAGACACAGCGCCAAGAAAATGAGCAGATGATGAAGTCCATTTCTAATGTGGAGGCTGTGGCGAGATCACACCAGACAGAGAAGAAGGCAATGGAAAAGACCTTGGCCGAGATGTCTTCCTCAAATGAGGAACTCAAAGCCGATATTGAGAACATTTCAAAGCAACGGGATATGGTTCTTGCTCGTTACAAGAACCTTGTCGAGCGATTCGACACTCTACAACATTCAGCATCAGCCGAGACACCACAACGTCCAGTAGATGCTGAGACATCACAGTCCAAGGAACATGACAACATTGAACTATCACCAAATCAATTACCGAAGACGAATGAGGCATCCAATGGGCAGGAGAAAAAGGTCCAGCATGATGAGGAAGAGGAGGAAGAAGATTGCGATGAGGCTGATATGACCATACGTCCGACCATGGAGCCCCAACTTGCGCTGGAGCAGATCATGGCAAATGTACGCAAACAAATTGAGCAATTGAGTGCTCAACATGCAGCTAAATCAGCCGAGTTACGTACCCTGGATAAGAGCAAAAATCTTAGATTGAGAAGATCACTTGCGGAATCCTTGAAGTTGCTTGTCGATCAGATTTCTTCACACAGTGATTTCTTATATCGTCTGAAGGATGTTTCTTATGCATTCTAGTCCGGAATGAGAATCGAGGATGGATTAAAGTGTTGGATTATAATGTTTATAATGGAGTTGGAGGTATCAAATGGTATTCGGTATGGAACTTGGTGTTTTTCTTGTTTTTGCTCTTCTTTTGCTTGTTTTATATTCAATGGAGTAACATGAAACACCACTGGGCTCCGAATGAGAGCTTTTTCTCGTCTTTTTTGTCTTGTACTTGTTATTTTTGGACAGGAGTTTTCAAGGGATAGGATAATGGAGTGGTGTGTTGAGATTTTTTGTTTTTCGAAGGAGTTATTTTAGGAAAATTCAGTATCGATACCACATCATGAGGGACTTGGGTTAAAAACGGGACAAACGGATTACAATTAGCATTGTTAGTATAGAAATAACAATGAACATTAAAATGAATAAATAGTCTTGCTAATCATTTGAGGTGATTCATTTTGTAAATCTCTGACCCTACCTTCCCCGAATGATTCTTGAGGTAAAAGACAAGTAAATTGGTGCGGATGCATATAGACATTCAGCTTCGCTGACCTAAGTATTAAAGGATGAGTTTGCTCATGCTAAGAAACTTGCGATGAGATATTGGACTACCCAGCAACGTGACAGACGGGTAAAATAGGCGGGAGGGAGTGTGAGGAAACGGAAAAAGATAGGTTGGTGAGTGGGTGTTGATCCGGTGAGATGAGATGAAACGGGATGGGATTGGGATAGGGATAGGGATACATATTTTCATGAGCAGATAGCTTGTTCCCGTCGCTAGCGAGTCGACATGTGGAAATATATGGACTTTAGGGTCGACATGAACATGAACAGAAATTCACACGAACTGTGGTATATGATGCTAGACCAGATATCCATATATCAACTTCATGTATTGTGGATATTACTCTACAGGAAATTCAGAGTTCGTAGGTAGGCAAGAAGCAAAATATACAATTCATTTCCAGGGGGTATCAAAATCATTCAAGCAGCCTTCTTTCCCTCCAACGCCAATGCAGCCCTTTCCATAAATGCATTGAATGCCTTGATCTGTTTGAGAACGCCTCCATCATCACTTGCACTACTTGCTTCAGAAGCGATGCGTTTCAACATGAGCTCTATATTTGCTTTCCCGTCATCCGTATGATCGGAAGAAGATTTCCCTCGCTCGACTGCAAGTTCGATATCATGAACTGTTGTGTTGAGAACTTCTCGTTGCTGTGATGCAATGTTAGTGAAAGGCAACTTTAACAAGACGGGGGAGCATTACCTGAGCATCATGAGAGTTTTTCTCGTGAGCAATTCGGATTCCATCCATGCGTAGAGCGACTTTCTCTCGCTCTGCTCTTACACGAAGGATTTCCTCTCGCAAAGAGAGCTTCTTTCTCTGGCCTTCGCGCAGACGTTTCTCAAGAGAGTACGAATTGTCGAGGTTGATTGTCTTGGAAGACGTTAGCGGAGAATGCAATTATTAGTAGTGGAGTACTTACATGTTCTAGAAGGCGGACTCGCAATTCTTTACCAAAACTATCTACAGCTCGGATTTTGGTTTTATATTCAAGTCTTTGAGCAGCGTCCTGAGTTTTAACAGCATTATCCCCAAGAGTTTCTAAGCCAGCAGTAACTAGCTCTTGGCAAATTTGACCAAGAACATCCACCGCATTGACACCTGCTCTTGTCGCACATGGTATTTCGGAATTCAGAATCTCAGCATCCGAATCGTCATCATCATACACAGGACCTTTTGTTAAACGATGTACAATAACAGGTATCGGGCTTCCTTCGCGAACTTTCTGTTTCTTGATCTTCTTCTCTGCCCTTTGAGGTTTGGACTTCGGAGGTGCTGGTTGACGTTGCTGTACTGGACTAGTAACTTGTCGAACCCTACCTCGCTTTTTCTTTGCGATGGGAGATCTAAGAGGTGCAGCATCTTCTGGAATAGATTCATCGGAAGCAACAATATTTCTGGATATTCTCCGTCCTCGACTTTTCTTCAATGTTACTGCGGCTTCATAATCGTCTATCGCTTCCGCTTGCTCGGTATTGTTTTCAATCATTTCTTCCTCGTTGACTCCTACATCTTCCTGCAAAGCCGACTTTCGACGAGATCGTCTCGGTTTTTGAGGTAGAACTTCCTCAGTATCGTCGTTAGTGGTATCCAGTGTGTCAACTGCAGCAAGAACCGATTCTTCTACGGCTAAAGGTTCGGAAGATGGCTCGTCTCTCTTTCTTTTGTTCCGTGATGGACGTGGTAGCTTTCTGGGAGATTTTGTTGCTTTCACTACAGCGAGGGCGGCTTCTTCTTCTAACGACGTGTTTGCGTCCACCAACGAGTCTTCCTCGACCTCGACCTCGACTTCTTCCAATCCAATTTCATTTGAAGGATCTCTTTCGATGGACTCAATTGGCTCAGAAGGTAGATGGGTAGGTGATAAGGCAGTCTCTGCCATTCCTGATTCTGAAACATTTTCCTTGGACGCTTCTAATATTGACAAATTTGAATGATCCGTCACAGGTTGTTCTAGCTCTTCATCTTCTGGTAAATCATATACATCTTTCCTAGCAGAGCTCCGAGAAGACCGCATACTCCTGGTAGAAGAAGATGGTGGCTCATCAGTCTCCAACTTCCTTCTCTTTGCGGACGTATTTGCGTCATTCCCAGTATTAGATCTTGTAACGTTATTCGATTGTAAGCCTAGTATATTCGAGGATCTATCGCGACTTCTGGTCGCAGTAGCAGGTGTTTGATTTATGGGCTGTGAAGGTAATTCGGGTTGAGGAGTTTCTGGATTTGCTGGAGCTTCTGGAAGTGAATTTGGAATTGTTGGCGCTGGAGTTG
The DNA here is from genome assembly GCF_014898535.1 of Botrytis deweyae. Classification (NCBI taxonomy): domain Eukaryota; kingdom Fungi; phylum Ascomycota; class Leotiomycetes; order Helotiales; family Sclerotiniaceae; genus Botrytis; species Botrytis deweyae. The sequence continues at coordinate 1,129,121 of NW_024066217.1, forward strand.
GAACTGGAGATGGTTCTGCTGCTGGCGGGGGTGCAGCAAAAGCTGGTAACATAAAACCGAAGTCGACATCTTTGACTTGACGTCTACACAATCAATGGTCAATTCCGCATAACGAAGAGGGGTTAATTCTTAAAACTTACTGGGCACCTCCTCGTAACCGTTGTTGCATGCGCTCTTCTCTAGCTTTGAATCAATTAGCATCAATTTTCTCCAAAAGCCAAGTATCTACTTACTGGACTCCATTTCTACTTGATTGGGAGAGGAAGATATCTCTCTCTCGTCATTGATGTCGCGTTTGTCACAGAGTTACGCGACTGTCTAATGTTTCAATAGATTGAGGTTGTAATATTATAAATACACACTATAGCCTGCTTACCCCACACCCCATCGCGCTTGGTTGCCCCAGCAATGTATTCGTATCATTCGATATATTACTATGCACACGACTCCTTCAACCAATCATTCAGATGCTCATACAATCCTTTGAGGTGGCGTAGTGAAACTCGTTGTAAAGGTTGCTATTGAAATGCTTACTTCAGTGTTACCAGGTTGGTTCCCTTTCATAATATTTCAAAGTTCATGCCATTTTGCAATTCAACGGATGGTGCCATAATGGATTATATACCAATTCCCTCCTTCATCAGCAAGGCTCTCCAAGGAAGAAGCCAACCCAGGAATCAAGATGTATCATCAAAAACTCCCAATCCCTTGAGTTATCCTAAGAGTTCTTTACCTTATGATTCTCAATTGTTCAAGAATCCATCATCGGAGTATCGAGGTTGTCCTTTCTGGGCATGGAACACAAAGCTCGACAAGGGACAACTCCTCCGTCAAATTGATTATTTCGCAGAGATGGGGCTGGGGGGATTTCATATGCATGTTCGCACTGGTCTTGATATAGAATATATGGGAACAGAATTCATGGATTTGATACGTGCTTGTGTTGACTATGCCGAAACTAAACATATGTTGGCTTGTTTATATGATGATGATAGATGGCCTTCTGGAGCTGCTGGTGGAAAGGTTATTGAGAAATATCCCGAGCATAAAGGGAAACATCTTCTTTTCACACCTCATGCTTATGGAACAGTACCACTTGGAGGGTAAGTTATGAACCAATCAAATTCCCCTCATGTTCTGATTCAATTCATATACAGAGGTGCTCCCGCGTCTGCCAGAGCTAGTAGGAGTGAGAATGGACACCTCATAGCAAGGTTTGATATCGAGTTGGATAACAATGGTACACTTAAATCAAGCCGTATTCTGAAAAAGGACGAGCACGGGGAGAACGTGTGGTATGCCTATGTTGAGACGAATCCTAATTCATCTTGGTTCAATGATCAAACATATATCGATACTCTTAGCGAAGATGCAATGGCTCGATTTATTGAGATGACGCATGAAGCTTACAAGAAGAAGTGCGGCGACAAATTTGGAACTGTTATACCCTGCATATTCACCGATGAGCCCCAGTTCGCTACCAAAATACGCCTTCCTCATCCCCGAGCTAACGAAGATATATTTCTTCCGTGGACCACCAATTTGCCGGAAAGTTTCGAAAAAGAGTACCATGCTGACATTGTGGAATCCTTGCCACAAGTTATATGGAATCTTCCGAATGACAAACCAAGTTTATCAAGGTATCGATATCATGATCATGTTTGTGAAAGATTTGTCTCTGCTTTTATTGATCAAATTAGTGGTTGGTGTCGGAAAAACAACTTGTACCTGGATGGACACATGATGGAAGAGCCAACCCTTTATTCTCAAACTACAGCTCTTGGTGAAGCTATGCGATGTTACCGAAACATGGATATGCCGGGCATAGACTTACTTGTTGATGGTGTCGAATACAATACAGCGAAACAAGCTTCTAGTGTTTCTAGACAAATGGGTCGTCGAGGTACAATGTGTGAAATATATGGTGTTACTCATTGGTATTTCACATTCGAGGGTCATAAAGGTTGTGGTGATTGGCAAGCAGCTCTTGGTATCACTTTCCGTGTTCATCATCTTGCTTGGTTAAGCATGGCTGGAGAAGGGAAAAGAGACTATCCAGCGTCCATAAATTATCAAAGTCCCTGGTACAAAGAGTATGGTTATGTTGAAGATCATTTTGCAAGAGTTGGTGTTGCAATGACCCGAGGAAGAGCTGTCACTCGAGTTGGTGTCATTCATCCGATTGAGAGCTATTGGCTATGCTTTGGTCCTGATCAAAGTGGTGATGAGGCAGGATCTCGTGATCGTGCATTCTCCGACCTCACAAATTGGTTACTTCATGGTTTAATTGACTTTGATTTTATATCTGAGAGCTTATTGCCAACTCAAGTGAGTAAAACCCAGAAAGGCAAAAAGCTGGCAGTAGGATTTTGTGAATATGAAGCGATTATTGTGCCGAATTTACGCACCATCAGATCATCAACACTTAAGGTCTTACAAGCATTCTCAAAAGCTGGTGGTCATGTAATCATTGCTGGTAGTTCACCCGAGTAAGTGAAACTGCATTACAATTAATGGCTCTATTGATTCTTGGCCCATGATTTTTGTGGTTGAAAAGTACTAATTGGATTCTCTAGATTGATCGATGCCACAGTCCCGTCAGAGAAGCCCACCATCAAGCATAGTATTGACGTATTCTGGAGCCAGCAGAATATTTTGTGTGTACTGAATGATTATCGTGATCTTAGAGTAACAAATGAGAATGGCTCATCTACTGAGCATTTGTTGTATCAGATGAGGGAAGATGGAGCTGAAAGATATATCTTCATCTGTAATACAGATCGCAATTCTCCAATCATGACGAAGATTGAGCTGAAAGGCCAATGGGATGTTTCAGAAATGGACACTTTCAATGGAGAAGAGGCTTTGATGCCTAGTCAACTTTCAAAGGGCTGGACACAATTGCACTATAAGTTTGAAGGATGCGCAAGTCTTCTCATGCGATTGAGACCAAGGACAAGGCAATCTATCACAGAGATTTTACCATTTGTTAAGACTTTTGAGAAAATTCCTATACTTGAAGGAGATGTTACTCTCGCAGAAGTAGAATTTTCCGAGCCCAATGTCCTCATACTTGACTATGCATCCTACAAACTAGATTCTGATGAACATTGGTCGGATTGTACGGAAGTTCTCAAAATTGACAATGCCATTCGGGATCGACTGAAATTACCTCGCAAGGGAGCAGCGTTTAGACAACCTTGGTCGGTGCCGGCTTCAGAAAGAGCTCCAAAGACGTATGTAACCATGCGTTTTCTGATAATATCAGCATTAAATAACAATAAGCCAACAAAACTTGCACTGGAAAATATTGAAGGAATGAAAATTAAGTTAAACAGGACCGAGTTTGATTCCCAAAAATTTGATGGCTGGTGGGTTGATGAAGACATCCGAACTTTGGAGATACCAGCCTACACAATCAGACCTGGGAGGAATACTCTTACGCTTTCTTTTCCTTTTGGAATTCTGACAAATATCGAACGTCTTTATTTGTTGGGCAACTTTTTTGTTGGTAACAAGCATAATAGTTCTCTTGGTACAGACTCATATTATCTTCAAGAACCGAGAACAGTATCCTGGGGAGATATTACAAAACAAGGTCTCCCATTCTATGCTGGGAACTTAACCTACATCTGCGATATATCAATACCACCAACGAGCCCTGATACAATTATTCATCTTTCAGTACCTGAATATTCTTCACCAATACTCGCTGTGGCTTTAGCTGACACAAAACAAAAGCTTGGGCGTATAGCTTTTCAACCTCGAACACTAGATATCACATCTCTTGGGCCAGGAAAACATAAGATTGCAATAACAGCTTTTGGGAACAGGTACAATTCTTTTGGACATGTTCATTTGCCTGATGGACTTACGAACGGTTGTTCCCCAGATATCTGGAGAAGTAGGTTATCCTATCTGCCCTTTTGTTTTGTGGTCATGTACTAATTGAATCAGCTGGTGGAGATTGGTGGACGGATAGCTATAATGTGAAACCTATTGGTATATTGGAATGTCCGAGTTTGAAGTCAGAAAAGAAGCTTATTTATGCGGCCAGCGAAAGCAACGAGGAAGGATGGGAAGTGATTGAATGAGCCCTGTCTCGCAAAAGCAATATAATTGTCAGCCTAGCAATAATTTCTTTACAGATCTACTCTATCTACACTATTTATTGACCCAGGAGTTCTGAAAACTGTCCTTGAACCAACTGAATTCATTCTTTCCATCTCAATATCATGTGAAATTCCCTCTTCAACAGCTACCACATTCTCAGTTGCATTTCTATTTCCCCCTTCACTCTCGCTTCTCTTTTGAATCTTTCTTTTGATCCAAGGTAGAAGGTTGAAGTATCCACCACAAGCAAATACTCCACACCAAAGAATAAACTCCGAGGCGTAAATTACTAGCCCCAGTATATCAAGGTGTGGTTGGAAGACTAAGACATCAGGTTTGATTTGAAGACGGGCCATGAAGAGGAATCAGACTTACAAACAGAAACTAGAGAAAATACATCTCCAGCAGCATCAATACCTACAAAGATGAATGAGATACCACGGACAGTACGATGAACATAGATATCATAGTAGTGTCTCAATACTCCAGCTGACAATAGAACAGCTGACATTACACCCATCAATATGACGGGCCATTCGAGATCTCTACGTTGACCGGCCTAATCGTGATCTTTAATGACTGCAACCAACTAAGCCATGCATGATATTTAGCATACCTTCAACCCCGCAACAAATGCTACTTCAATACCTCCAAACACCATCCCAAGACCTCCCGTAACCAAAACACATTTCTTCAAACTCCAACCCTGAATCTCAAAATTAGCAATCCATCATGCATTCCTCATACACAACCCCTCCCCTCCATTCCTCTATCCTGTTCAAAAGATAAGAAACATACTTCACTATAATACAAGCACTGTCCCCAAGTAATCAAACTCAAAACAGTTAGTATCTGCGGCTGCACTAACAGCGCAACATTGAATCCAGATGCGATATTAAATGCCCCTAAAGGCACGCCAGCACAAGCCCAGAGTAGCATCATAGAGCGTTGGAGCCCGATTGTGTGGTGCCGGTTATAATTTATGATTATCTGGGGTATGAGCTAAGGGGGGTGTTAGCGTGAGAATGAAGGGGAGTTACAGTTGAGAAGATGGGGTGAAAAGAGAGAGGGAGTGATGGGGCAAGGAGGGGGTACCTCAAAGGCGGGGAGGGACGTACTTGGATGGACCAACATATTGCACCTAATGTTCCGAGAACATTAGCAGCGATGGGGATATCCATTGAAGATAGAATTGATAGAATTGATAGATTGTATTGAGAAATGAGAAATTTCAAAGAGAAATCGATTTGTTTTGTTCGAGACAAAACTTTATGGTAGCGATATCGGACAAAGCCACAACTAAAATCTTGGACGACTCAATGTATCAATGTCACCCGTCAAGACTTTGTGATCCTGGAAAAGGTACCCGAAGAGCTTTAGAACCTTCGTTGAATGAACAATTGGCATCAAAGACAGACATGTGGTCTGAGGATTTACCGGATCCGGCTGCTAAAACAAGCGGGCACACCCGATCGGATAGTCTTATCTAGGAGAGTATTATCCGTCGGCTACACTCAATTTGATAACGTGGTTCCAAAAAAATAAGCGATTTTTTATACCTCATCAATTTTGAAATTTAATTTCAATCATTTCTGAATTTATCAATATATCTTCAAATTGAATAAACTTTTTAAAATAATTAATATTTCAATTAAAGGAATTGATATATAGTTTTATAAATATATTAAAGTAATAATTATAGAATTGAAAATAAGTAAAATATAAATTCGATTTTGAGATTGAAAATTGATATATTTATAAATTACTTTTAATCATTTTCAAACTTTCGTTTCAAAATTTCCAATTCGATTAATATTGATTTAAAATAATCAAAAATTATATAAATATTGAAAGGTGTGGTTCACGTGATTATGGAGTAGGGGGAGCTAGTCTTAATTAGTACTAGTAAAAGCTCTGTTCTATATAGAGCTTTTCCTCTTGGAAATTGTAAAATAGACTTAATATATTAGTTCTTCAAATACTATTATATTCTATTTTATGTTTCTTATCTTATTTCCTATAGAAAGTTATACTTAAAACAGGTTATAAGCCTGGGTTTGTATCTGGATTAGAAACTATTAGCAGAAAGGAATATACAGAGGTGTAAGAAAGAAGGCAAAGGCTTATATAATTAAGAGAAGAGGCAGAGGTCTATATAACAAAAAGAATAAGTTGTAAAGGTATAAGAGAAAAGTAGAGGTTTAAATCAAATCGAAAAGAGTTATAGTAGAAGCTTTTTATTGATAAAGAGTTATAGTAGAGGCTTCTTATCAATACAAAATCAAAAATCCCCGAAAAAGATATATTTATTTTGTGTGAAAATTCAAATTATATTAAGGGAAAAAGCAAATTAATATCCCTATCTCGTAATATATCAAAACTAAGATTGATAATAATATTTACAATTATAGGAAATGATTTTGATAGTAGAGAGTTAAAGATCTTAATATTGGATAAAAAGAACTAATATTATTAGTTTAAAATAATAAAGCTATATTTCATAAAGAAAGGATAGGGTTATATTATTACAAATAATATAACTGTATATAGAGTATTTTATGTAGATTTTATCGAATTGGTGGATGTAGTATATAGAATAGAGAAAATCTAAGCTGATATAGAACTTTTTATTATTCAATATATTAATAATATAAATAATAAACTTATTGAAGATATTGTTGAGTTTAGTAATAAGTAAATCAAATTAAAGATAAAGTATAAATGTGTTATCTTTTAAAAATTACAAAACAAATTCATATAATTAATAATATAGAAGCTAAAGAAGGGTGCTATAATCAAGAAAAACTAAAACGAAATATATTTAATTCGAAAAGAGATAATTGAAGTAGAGATAATACAGAAGGATTTGTTGATTAAGGATATTATTCTAGAATTCTTTATTCAAGGATTGTCAAAACGCTTTAATATTACTATTAAAGCAATTAATACTCAAAACCTTAATTTCACAATCAAATTTGAAAAGATTCAAGCTATAAACAAAACAATTGCCTTTAAAAATACTTTTATAATAGATAAAGATAGAAATATAAGTATAATAATAATCATACAAAATTATTAAGATTGTAAATAATATAATAAAAGCTATTATTAAAGTTTTAAAAAAAGATTCTATAGTTTAAGTAAAGAAAAAGAATATTTCTATTGCAATGATCTGGATTACATTATATAAAACTATCTGTATAAGGAAGATATTCAGATCTATATCAAGAATAATCCGATTAAAAAGTTATTATCCTTTTCGAGATATTAAGTAAGTTTAAATTAAAAAAACTATAAATCTTCTTTCAGCAATCTAATTTTCCATTTTATATACAATTACAATTATATTATAACTGAAACCTTAGATAAAAAAGAATCTTATCACTATCCAAATAAATCTATATATATATCCTTCTATAATAATACCAGAGAATAGATTATAAATACTAACTATTTATTATATATAATTAATTAATACTATCTTCTATCTAGTTTAAAGCCACTTTTCAGATTAAAATAAATAAAGATTGAAGAAAAAGAATTGATTACAAAAGAATATAAAATAATAGAAATAAAATAAAATAAAAGAATATATAAGTTAAAGACATTATATATTCTAGAATTAGGAATAAGCTTATTATCTATAAGATTGTTTTATAAAGAATTTAATACTAAGAAAACCTTCAATAACAAGAAAATATATTTTTATAAAAATAAAAAAATCCTATTATCTATAAACAATTTTTATAGAATTTATATAATTGTAAATATTATTACCAGTAATTTTAATACTGTACTTTCAGCTATAAAGGAGAATAAGAAAGTTTTATTAGAAGTTAAGGATATTGTTTATAGTAAAGATAAAATAGATAAGATAGATATTCAACAACAAAACTACCTAAATCGATACTAGTTATAACATTATTATTTTGAATATATAGGATATAGAGTTTTAAGTAAATTATATCTGATTATAACCCTAAAAAAAGATATCAAGCTATTTATAAACCTAAAACTTTGTGAAATATATATAACAATAAAAATGAAAAAGCACTACAGTATAGTTCTCTTAAAGCATAAAAAACAATTACTAGTTTTTATATTACTGGATATATTGGGATTATTTCCAGTATTATTCCAAAAAAAGTAATACTTTATAGAAATAATCTATAGCTGAATAAAAAAAATTTAAATAATATATCTAAAAAAAAAGAATAATATTATTAAAAAACTAAAGAAATAGAGAGTTAGTATAGAGCAAAAGAGTAAATTCCTAATTAAAGTAATATATATTAACAATATTTTAGAGATCAAGAAAATATTATAGGAATAGTAAGATAAATTAGGCATATAACAACAATCAATATATATATATATCTCAAATCAAAACGGTATAGCCGAATGGGTAATTCAAACTACCTAATCGAATGTTCATATAATACTTAAAGATTTAGTAATATTAATTGAATTTTGGGATTATATAATAAAAATAAATATATATATTAGAAACAGAATATATATAGAACTATAGATGGATGAATTCGAGATTAAATAAAGATGTAAAGAAATATCTGTTAGCCAATAATGGGATATGAATATACAAGTAAAGAAAAAGCAAGTATCACCATATAAAGCATGGATTAAAATAATATCATCAATAATATACATTAAGATATGGAAATCAAAATACTATTCTTATATTGATCTAGTATCTCACCCTAGTAATGCTCATCGAAATAAATTAATAGATAGGGCAAGAATAGATATATTTATTAGATATAATGATTATACTATAAAGCAATTATGGATATATACCCCGAATAAATATATAGTGATAAAGATAAGCAATTATATATTCTTTAAAGATTTATTAGAAAATAAAATAAATCTGAAACTGTACTCTATTACTTTAAAAAGAAAATTCGTAGAAGGATAGGAAATATAGAATATTTTATTAAAATAATAATTAATAGAAAAACCTTATAAAATCACAATTGAAATTATAGATATAATATCTATAGAATCTATAATTACCAAACTAGTTGAATATAATTTAGAGAATGAAGTCCCAAATCTTATTGAAATATTTATATCAGAATTAGCAACTATTCTATAAATCATTATTCTATACATGATACAATCATTGAATACCGATCTAATAAATATGATTATAGAGATCAAAGAGAATATTAGATTAATAATAAAAAAAAGATTAAGAAAATAAAATAATAAAACTGATTTTCAAAATACTAAGCGTTTATATATATTTCTCATTATTATTACAAACTTAAAACCGAATCAAGAGTTCTTTACAGAATAATAAAGTAAAGATTATATATTCATTTCAAAAATAATTATTATAAATATAATAGCAAAAAATATATTAATCCCGAAAATATATAAAAAGATAATAAGTAATTCAATCTATAGTAAACAATAATAAACAGCTATTAATCAGAAAATCAAAGAATTGGAAAAGAATAAGATATAGTAACAAATCTATAACAATAAAACGAATAACTTAATTAGTACAAAATAAATATTCATAATAAAATTAAATGTAAATGGATTATTAGAATGGTTCAAGGCTAGACTAATAGTAAGAGGTTTTATACAAAAGTATGAAGTTGACTTTTTCAATATATTTATATTTACAGTATAATCAGTAACAGTTTGTTCATTTCTATTAATTATAATATTATAAAACCTTAAGGTATATTATTTCAATATAAAGAATGTATTTATTAAAGCAAAGCTAAAAGAAAAGATATTCCTATTCATATTATAAAAAATTAATATTAAACAAAAATATATTCTTGAAATCCTTTATAGCCTATATAAACTAAAGCAAGCAGCTTATAATTAAAATAACCTTATAAAGAAGTAATTTATCAAATAGAATTTTATATAAAATTTAACTAATCTATACTTATTCATTTATTCTAACAAAAAGATTATGGTATTATTATATATAAATGATCTTTCTATTGTAATACAGAACTTAAATAATATATTGTAATTTAATAAACAATTTACTTTTATCTTCAATGTTAAGAATCTGAGGGAGATTGAAAACTCAAAGCTTCTAGGTATAAGAATTATTAAAAACAGAAAAAACAGAACTCTATATATTAATCAAAAATAATATTTTGAGAAAATATTAAATAAATACGAATTTATAAAGAAAATATTTAAACCTATTTCAATATTAATAAATAATTATGAAGTACTTCAACCGGCTCAAAAGAACAACAAATAAGCAGATCCCATTAAATATAGCTATATAATCGGGGAGTTGATATATATAATAGTATATTTAAAATTCAATATAGTCTTTGATTTAAAAAAACTTAATTAATATATAAAAGATTTAGTAGAGTTCTATATAAATTAATTGTAAAAAGTGATACACTATTTATGAATAACAATCAATTATAAGCTGTATTTCGGATCAAAGAAAATTCAAAATCTAATAATCTATTTTAATATAGATTACACTAATAATATGATTGATAGAAAAAGTATATTAAGAGTAATTGTATTTTTGGGAGGAGGATCAGTATTCTGAATGAATCGAAAGTAGAATTCTATATTAATATTAATAATTAAATCAGAATATATAATTTAATTGATTATAATAAAATAAGGTTAGTAATTAGCCCAAATACTTCGAGATATGGAATATAGGAAATTTGTTGTAGAAAATAGATTCACTATTGATATAAAGGGAAATAATCAAGGAATTATAATTCTAATCAAGAATATACAATTAATTAACAAATCAAAACATATCGATATTGTATATTATTATATATAGAATCTCAAGCAAAAAGGAAAGGTTGATATTAGCTACATTCCTATAAACAAAATAATAATAGATAAATTAACGAAATTATTAACTAAGAATGTATTCAAAAAGTTTATAGAAATACTAGAAATAATAGATTATTATAATTGATTTAAAAGGAAGTATTGAAAGGTATGGTTTATATGATTATAGAATAAAGAGAGCTAGCCCCAATTAATATTAGTAAAAGCTCTGTTTTATATAGAATTCTTTCTTTTAGAAATTGTAGAACAGATTTAGTATACTAGTTCTTCAAATACTATTACATTCTACCCTATGCTTCTTATTTTATTCTTTGTAGAGAGTTATACTTAAAATAATAAATAATATAATTCATTATTCTTTATCATTTAATTAAATTTTTAATTAAATTAGATTACAATTAATAAAAGTATTATAAATTGAAATTGAAAAATCTAACATTTAGGTGTTTTTGATAAAGTACTGAAATTTAAGGTTTTGGAAATACATTATTAAATTGAGTGTAGTAGTAGGGGGTCTCACGAAGATTCAGTCTTTGGCGAGGATTAACGACAATTGCTCGATATTATTAGCTGGTTAATACCTAGGTAATTTATAGCCAGATTTATGGCGAATTTTATCTCGAGCCGAAGAAAATGCAGATTATCGCGAACCATTCAAGAAGGTCATATCAAAAGGTTATTTTTCCTATGTCTATTCCATCCTTTACTCGTAAGGGCATTGCCATCATCATATTCCCCTGGGAGGTCCGATTTAATGCCAAATACTATACAAATCAAGCTACTAATAGCTGTTACTTACAAACCAATAAAGTGGAGATTTCGTAATTTCCCGATGTATAAAAACATTGCCACGGGTTCTTCTATCTACACGATCAAACATACTTGGCCAACTAGGAAATTCGAAAATGAGAAGCCCCAAAAGGGGGCAGGTCCTCAAGATAACGAAGCTGGGTGCTTTTGGGTGAGAGGTGAGCACCTCGAAGGTGCGATGCCTTGCTATGGCCTTCCCCCATCATACTCGTATTTTTGAGGCCAAGCACCTGGCGCGTGAAGGTGGTGAGATGAAGGCATATGCGGGTCTTGAGCAGCAATACCACGACTCTCATCATCGCCCACGGAATATCGAGAAGAATTTGTCGCTAATAGTCTCCCTGCCCTGCTCTTTCCTTTGCCTTCTTTCTTCATCCTGTTTCTCGTAGATCTTTCCTAGCTGACCTGCAACTTGTTCACCAGCTTCGATTTCGGCCTGAATTGCTCGTTCCTCGACTAGTCTCTCATCATCGTTCAGTCCTTCAAGACGCTTCTTAAATGAAGCTTGTACCTTCGGTGAAAGATCAGATGCCTTGAGCTTATTATTTTCTTGTGCAGAATCCGATTGACCAGGTCTTGATTTTGATATGAGCGGAGGAAATATAGGCACAGGTCTTCCTTCTGCTTTTGCTTCTTCAATCTGTTTCTCTTGGTCAATCATTCGATGATATAATGTATCGGCATGCATTTGGATCTGCTCATCGACTGCAGGTGGACGATCGTAGGTTGATAAGTAGCCTAAAGCTTTCAAGAATTTCTATACCAATTAGAATTCGAATTTCTCATTTTTGGAGCGTTCAAAACTTACACCTTGCATAGTATAACATCTTTCAAGCTTCCTATTCTCCTCTCTGCACATAGTTAATCGAGCTTGCCATCCTCCTGAACGAAAACACTCATTCACATCCCATTGTTCCAAAGCGCAATTCTCCAAAGCTGCCCTTCCAATCTCTGCCTTTCTATATTTATATCCGTCGATAACATCTTGAATCTTTTCGGCATCCGACTTAGCTGCTTGCTCAACTTCTGCTTGTGGTTGGTATGTTTTCCATAAATGTGCGTAGCGTCCGTCTTGGTATAAACTCTGCGAAGGCACACTGGGTTTTGTAGGATCCTCAGTCGTACTTGTCGATGTGAGCTCCGGCGTTTTTGTTTGCGACGAAACCGTTGTATCCGCAGATTTTGTAGAATCGTATTTGACTGGTGATTCTTTTTTAAGAAACTCTCGTAAACTAGGATCGAGATTCTTTAAAGGATCTTGGGATTTATCCTTGTCGCCATCATTTGAATCACCCCAAAACCAACCCATTTTGAATCTTGTGAATCTTTGAGAAACGCGGGGGACCAAAATTTCCAGAGCTGGAGCACCAGAGAGCTTGTTCAATGGGGTGCTTAGTCATCACAGTGGTCAATGGGGAAAATTAGCCCAAAACCTAGCGATGGCGTGTTAGGAACAACCTTTGCGATCTACCAGTACATCAAAAAAGCATTACAATGATAAATCACTGGGACCAAGTTATAAAATTTGTTGTAATGATGTTCAATTTCTTGATTTTGTTGTTTCGATTTTCTGAATTTCTCAGAACATCATCATTAGCTTCTTTTCCTACATCAATGCTATGTATTTCCCTCTACAACCGACGTATGCTTTTGTTAAACGAAATATTCACTCCAAGAGTAATATATATCAAACCCCAAGAGCTGTATATCGATCAAATGATTTATCCAATCCAAGAATGGTATGTATCGAGAAAACCCCCAAAGAGCTGTATATCGATCAAATGATTTATCCAATCCAAGAATGGTATGTATCAAACAAACCCCAAGGGCCGTATATTTAACAAGCAAGCAATACACAGTAGTTTCCACCCATATTTCCCTCGGACATACAGGTGGCCAATTGACGCTTCTCTAGCTCACATGTTGTATGGACACTGTGGAAGCGGATGGTCCTTCCCACATCGATAGCAGCCCTCCTTACACATCGAGCCGTCATGATCACTACCGCCGCAGTTGAAGCAACCCGGATCGAAGTATTGATACTCTCCAGTGGTCCGGAATTTCTTTTCTTGATCGATAAAAACACCAGCTTTTCTACCATTAGGCAATATCTTCGGCTGAATGGTTGGGGGTAAGGGACCCTCAGCTTTCTCGCAAATTGCTTCTGTTTTAGCACGATCTTTCAAACCCTTTGGCGAACTTGGATCACCAAGAAGGTTTCCGGTAACGATGACGACAGGCTTAGGTGGCCTCGGGATTGAGGTAGAAGGTTGAGAAGGCTCTTCTTCCTCCTCGTTTTTGATCATGTTATCAAGTGCTCGTTCAGGCTGGTGTGGTGCTCCAGAATGGCTCATACGTGGTTGGCGATAAGTGTCTGACAACTGATTTACTACGCTCCGTGAATCTGTCTGAGATATCCCATTGTTTGTGGCTCTGGAAAATCCACCAAACACAGACTCTTCTTGTAAAGGTTGAGTCAATGCATTTAGCGGAGGACGAGGTTTGAAATCACCAAATGTAGTAGTTACTGCGTTCAGAAGTACATTTGGCTGCTGTACAATGCAGCCATTGGCGCCATCAAACTTGGATTCCTGTTTTATTGGTAATCTTGGTTGTGATTGATGAGGTTGTAGTGAACCCAAGTGAGCATTACCCGCAAAACGATCATAACCACCGAATATCGATTCCTCTTTAGGCAATACCTTGGGCGGTTGTCTAGAGACAGCAGGTTTGAAGTTATAAAATGTAGAAGTATTGCTATGTAGAGTTGCATTTGGCTGTTGTGTAATAGAGCGACTAGGGCTACCAAATATAGATTCCTGCTTCGATAGAAGTTCGGGCTGTGATTGATTAAATTGTGGTGAACCCAAGTGAGCACTACCCGTAAAGCGATTGAAGCCACCAAATGTAGATTCCTGTTTTATTGGAGGCCTTTGCTGTGATCCAGGATTGGGATTGCCAGGCTTAAAGTTGGCGAATATAGATGTGCTTGGCTGCGATTGCTGGGCATGTGGTGCATACATATTGGCTCCGAGGTGATTGCGTTTTGGTGAGCCTGATCGATTAATATTTTTTCGATCTGGATAAGGGTCCTGAGACTCACTTCCACGTTTGAGTGGATTCGATTGTTGAGAAGGTGTGTTTCGGTTCCAATAGCCTTGTGGAAATCCAGGTTGTGGTGGTGGCACATTATTTGGGCCAAATACGATTACTTGCAGACCAAATTGGTTTGTTGGTATGTAGATATTTCCACTTTGGAAGTTGAAATTTCGCTGTTGCCAAGGACTGCCACGACCACGGCCACGGCCACGGTCTAAGTTTCCACCTCTATATGGAGGTGTTTGATGTGTGAAACGAGCTGTCAGGCCTCTGCGATTATTTTCATTATTGATGTCACCTGAATGCGAATCTTCGAACCATTTACTGGTAGGGGGTTCGGGCTCGGGTTGACCCTCAAGCATTTTTGCAATTCTCTCAATAGTTAGAGACGCACCTCCCTCTGAGTTTGACTGTGAATTGTATGGTTCGGAATTCATCTTGAATCCTTGTCACCGAAGACTTATTTGATAACGTTCTTTTTATTGAGAACTTGTTGAATGTGCTTCGTGACTTGTGACTGGTGACTTGTGACTGGTGATTTGTGGTTTGTGATTGGTTTTTGAACCTAACCTATATGCTTTGGATGTGCTTGGAAGTGTAATTGGGAGAGGCGATTACGAAATTCATGACCAACGTATCTAGTGTATCACTTATCTTTCGCACTAGGGAGGAGCTCGAGACCTCACGATAATACTTAGCTTAATCTTGTGTGTGAAGTTTATTTTGTATTATTGGAGCTCAAGGCTCGGATTTCTACAAATGAATATCCTCCCAATCTCCCCATCCATGGCAATGTGTGATATTTCAGTACCAAGTACCTTTGTTACTCAGTAACATTTTATTTTCGATCATCTCAGTTACCCAGTAACCTGACCGTTTTCACACACATGCACAAAAGAACCACTTCCTCCACCTCAAATTCCCCACCTCAAATGCCCCCTCGCTCATAGATTGTTAAGCAAACATATGGTTGAGGGGGAATGAGAGCCTAGACATCACCATCCTCACCATCACCAGAAGAATTAGCCGCAGGATCAGCAGCAGGGACATCGGAAGACGTGACCGTAGGATCAACAGAAGAAGCAACAGCAGAATCAGCGGAGACATCGAGAGATGCTTCAGCGTCTTGTGCAACATCAGAGTTATCCTTATCCGCAGCTTTTGCATTTTTTTCTCTCCTACGCTCCCTCTTAAGTTGGTGCTTGTTCTTTTTCTTTTCCTCCTTGGTCTTAGTTCTTTCCTGCTCGGTCTTTAACTGTTCCTGCTCAGCCTGCAGCTTTGATTGCCTAAGCACTCGGATGGCCAATTGTTCTGCTTCCTTTGGAGGCATCGACTTGAGGATATGGTCTTCGAGAGGTTCATCAGTCAATTGCAGTTTGGTGGCATTGGCTTTCTGGGATTCTATTTGCTCTTGAAGTTGCTTTTTGAGAGCCTCCATAGATTTCTCAACGATTTCTTGCATTTTCTTCTCTAAGCGACCCTCCAAGAGCTTCTGGTATTCTTTGTGATCGTAGTATTGGCCAGTCTCCTCGTCGTAGATGTTTCGCCCCTGTGAAGAATCAGACAGATCAGTATCATCTTCTTCCGTTTCATTTGCCCAGTCAGAAGGTGGAATAGGGGTCAGCATGATACGATGAGCCTCTTCCCGAGAGATTGAAGAAAAGTCATTGTTACGTACCGCATCCTCTGCTTTTTGGCGTTCAGCCTTCTTCCGAGCAGTCTCGTCCTTGATGTCCTTTTGGCTTGGCTTTAGGACAGGATCAAGATATTGAGCTACGACAAGACCAGCACTCGGGATAGCACTCTGCTTCTGAGCCAATCGCCCAGCTTGACCAAGTGACAAAGACCCTGGTGTTGGAGCTTCAGTTGAAGCGGACGTGGTCACTACTTGGCGATCGTGAGAAGGACGACCAGCATTTGGATCGGCAGCAAAGTGTTGTGCAATTCCATACTTCTTGCCCGTGTAGACAGGAAATGGTGTATCTACCTCAGCTACTTCATATGGTGGCGGAGCTACAGCGTGGGCTCGAACAGGGTTCTTAGGAACCTCAAAACTGTTGGTATCTTGAAGATCTCTGAGCTGAGGTGGTAGCGTATCGAGACTAATGTAACGTGGTCGAGATATGAAGGCAGGTTTATCGTGGATATTGACTCCACTTCTAACAACTATAAAAAGAGGTCAGTACCAATAGATGAATTGGAAAAGATTATTTCTCACAGAAATGCCACCATGTAGTGGCCGCGATCAAGTATTGATGCGTCTCCTTGCTGTAGCCCTCAAAGACACTTCTGACATCTTTCTTGATGACTTTGACCGCATCTAGCCATTGATCTGGGGTTGCCAATTCCCTACTGGGATCAATAACCCTCTCTTGTATATCATAGAACCATTGACAATGAGACTCGTTGGCCTTTTGGTCTTCTTCGCTCATTTGTGACGACATTTTGACTGATTCTCCAATTTATTAAGGAGAAAAAAGGGAATTGGGGTGGAAAATTGGAGAAGAAAGATGATTCAATTTATTGAATTGATGTGTATATGTGTGTGTGTGTGTGTATATGTGTGTGTGTGTGTGTGTGTGTTTGTGTTTTTGTTTTTGTTGTTGTTGTTGTGTAGTCAGAAACCAAGATCGAAGAAGATTTTAATATTCTGAAATTCTTTTGTGCGAGGTTTCCAAGGTGATATGGTCCTAGCGAGCCGAGATATATTGACTTTTGATTTAAGTGAAGGTTGAAATCTGAAGATTTATGACACCGGGCAACGCAAGGTTCCGGCCAATGTCAAAAAAATTATATGACGGCCTTCACCTCTGAGTTTCATAACCATCTCATCGATTAGATGAAGGATCTTGATCAGCAATAGGAGCAAGTGCTTTTGTGCCAATTATCCTCAACTCTTGTTCGTCTTTCTCATACAATTATGACAGGTGATGGCAATGATCTCTCTAGATCCTGTATCTTATATCTCAATTACTGCCTGTATCGACTGGAGAGTCCTCATGGCCTCTCACACGTTCAACACGATATATACTACGAATAATTCTTCTATATTCGTCTTATCTGTTGTATTCCCTATAAAATGACAGATCAATCTCTGAAATCAACTCATAGTTTGAAATCCGATCATAGTCTAAAATCCATCCATACATTGTAATGGAGGAAGTGATAATAGATATATGAAGTATCAGATTGAGGACAGACAATGAATGGTCTCGAAAGCAGGATGCTTTTTCGTTCTGTATATTGAAAATCCTAGAAATAGATACACAAAATCTCAGATTCAACTAAACAATAAGATGACTTAAAAGCAAGACGCTTTTTTGTTCTGTATTCAAACTAATAAGATCGTATCCGTATTTGAGGGGATCACAATTAATGTCAAGTGAAGCATCTCACATTCAATAATACTCAATATAGAACCCAAGTTACCATCTATTTTTCTAATTTTTAAAGCAAAACGCCAAACTCTCAAACTCCATAACGAATCCTCAAACACCAAATCCACCTATTTTTTTGTTTTCTCCTTCTGGACCGCGATACGGCTCAATCACTCATAATAGAACCTACCATCATCTTCTGGCGCTTCTATCATTCTCCTGTCTGTTTTTCTACTTATTTGACTCGCTCTACTGGGGGACCTGTCCCTGGAATTGGATCTGTGAGACCTATGTGAACGCTTGTGACTAGATTTAGGTGGCCTTGGAACCTCAGTTTCGTTTCCGGAATCAGATTCCTCATCATACTGACTACTCTGATGTGTAGCTTCTGACTTTGAACTTCTTGACGAAGAACTTGTTTTGCTACTTTTCTCGGAACGAGCACCTCTGTCTTTCTCGCGTTTCTCGTGTCTCTCGGAACGAGAACCACCACTTCTGTCTTTCTCGCGTTTCTCGGGTCTCTCGGAACGAGAATCACCATTTCTGTCTTTCTCGCGTTTCTCGGGTCTCTCGGAACGAGAATCACCATTTCTGTCTTTCTCGCGTTTCTCGAGTCTCTCGGAACGCGTATCACTTTCCCTGGCTGTTGAGGGAGGCCCAGTCTTTTCACTGTGTCTCTCGCGTTTCTCGTGTCTCTCGGAACGAGAATCACCATTTCTGTCTTTCTCGCGTTTCTCGGGTCTCTCGGAACGAGTATCACTTTTCCTGATTGTCGAGGGAGGCTCAGCTCTTCTAATACTATCTTCTATCTTGCGTCTCCCAGGATCCTCACGTGGTTGACTACTGTTTGAGGTTTGGCCGTTCCGCTTAGGGTCGTGTCTATCCTTGACAATACCGATATTTCTACCTTCCTTTGTGGGATCGAGTACGATTTTGGATGTAACACTTGGTGGCGGCGGCAGTATAGATTCCGCATATTCTTCAAGGTCGGGATCAGGTTCCATGCGCCTTAAGGCCTCTTCAAATTCTTCTTTCCTTCTTCTTTCTATATCGGCAGGCCTATCACATGAATATTAGTCTTCGTGAAGTTCAACGCAACCAATATAGATTGTCAAATGGTACGGGGGGCTATAACTTACTCCTTATCCTTAGTCTTTGATGTTTTGCCTGATCTGCTACTTCTACCTACATCAGATTGCCGTAACGTTAGATCTGATCGATGTCCTGTCCACGAACTCTTCTCTGTCCGTTCTGATGGTGACACATCTCGCCTTGATCTATCATCTCGTCTTGATCTATCATCTCGTCTTGATCCACCACCGTGGCTTGATTCACCATCTCGTCTTGATCCACCACCGTGGCTTGATTCACCATCTCGTCTTGATCCACCACCGTGGCTTGATTCACCATCTCGTCTTGATTCACCATCTCGTCTTGATCCACCACCGTGGCTTGATTCACCATCTCGTCTTGATTCACCATCTCGTCTTGATTCACCATCTCGTCTTGATTCACCATCTCGTCTTGATCCACCACCGTGGCTTGATTCATCATCTCGTCTTGATCTATCATCTTGTCTTAGTTCAACTCTCCGGCTAGCATCGAAATCACGATACTCATCGTCATGGTATTCCTCATCACCGTTGCCATCATTACCGTGGCGAACTTCTCTTCCCTTGTTATCCTTGTAAAGATACCCTATACTATCTTTCTTTTCCCCTGTTTTTTGATCAATTGTTGATTTTCGGGTAAGCTTGAAACTTTTTGACTTGTCCTTCTTCGCCTTTTCTAATTTTTCTCTTCTTTTTGCTTCTTGCTCCTCCAGTTCCTTCCTCTGGTCTCTTAGTTGTTTGAGTTTTGGATCACCTTTAGTTGCGATAATCTCGGCAGTTAAGCCAAGAAGTCCAGAAGGCATGATGGTTTGCTGCTATAAAGGAGACTAGGTTGTGTGATAGATGTTATGTTGTTGTGGCAGTATAGGGAAGATTTGAAAAACAACCTTGATAATGTTGTTACTTTGATGCTTTAGATTTGTTTATCAAGATGATGATTGAGCTGGTGATTATATTGAGTGTGTTGTATATGGAATAATATCAACTATGCAAGATACTTCAGTACATATATACTCATACACATCATACACACCCGGTCATCCCAACCATAAATTCCAACTAAAGTTTCCCGTTGAAACCAATATTGATGTCAAATAACTCGTGATGACCTGGTCTCTATTGCAATCTATTACTAAAAACATGCCATAAAGCAGAAATTTGGAGACCGGAGGCAACTCATCATGTAGTTGAAGCAGGGTTGAGGTTACCAATTGGGTCATGTTCAAAAACACCACTCATGTATAAGCATATGTTATGGCCTGGCCTAGAGTTTGGTTTCGATGAATTGATGCATGGCGAAGCAAGTTATATTGGAGATTATCCATTTCTTGGACTGAAATATGGTGAAGCAATCAACACATGTCCTTAAGTGGCCGTTGTGTTGGCCTCTGGGCAATCATCGGGGTCATGCTACAGGCAACGATTAATCGCTTCTTGGAGGCCTAAGATATTATTATTCTATTCACAGGTTTTGACTTTTGGGGCTCCTGGTCCCTAGACCCCTTTTGAGCGCTAATGGCGCGAAAATTCCACGATTCAAGTTAGGTCATGGCCGCGACAACCACTAACTTTAGGCGCAGCGAAACACAACAGTTTATTGACAATTGTTTTGTAGTATTAAATAGAGCAAATATCGCGAGCTGGAATATTCTGTGAACTCCCTTTCTTCAACTGACGTTATTCAATCGGAGTTTTATTGCTACTCATGCCGTAAGCGAACACTCCCGTCTCCACGCCTGGACGCGAAATCAAGTACAACTCACTTCACTTGATTATCACAAAAGGGGACAGTGACACGTGCTCCAGAGAACTACCAGAACAAACGAATTCAGCAGAAAACAAAATTATTGAAATATAAGGAGAAGAAGAAAGAACCACGAAACTCACACATTAGATACCTAGACATAACCCATTTTCAAACTTCCTTCTCACTTCCAAAAAATTCTCGTCGAACTTTACAATCGTTCTCGAGACACCGTAGGTATGCATCAAAGCACCACAAACTTTCTATTACAAAGTCCGCAAATCAACCTCCCTCACAAATATTCGCGCACAATTGTACTTCAAATAAACCCCATAGCATAGCTTCTAATACTATATATAACGAGCTATCTCGTAAACAACCATACCTAAAACTAACCTCATCTTCTTATTCCATCAAACCCCCCCCTTCTCAATCCAATCCCATCTCATCTCATCTCATTTCATGTATTCTCAAAGCCTAAGCTTCTCCCAATACCTAATACCTAATACCTAATACCTATATCCATATATCATAGAGCAGAAATGCAGAATGAATCAAGACATCGCTTCAACCAACCAACCAATCAACCAACCAATCAACCAATCAACCAACCAATCAACCAATCAACCAATCAACCAATCAACCAATCAACCAATCAACCAATCAACCAATCAACCAACAAACCAATCCAACACGTATACGTATACACAAAACAAATCTTCCAAAATCAACAACCCACTCACCCACTCACCCACCCATTTCAAAATCTCAAACCATATAAAAAGTAATCCCACCCAAACCCCCAAATCTCCCAAGCACCCTCAAATACCCAGTTATCAATCAATCCAAAGCCTTAGAAAGGCCAAAAATATCTCATCTCATCTCATCTCCATACACTGCCTGTCGTCACTCCATCTGATGATGCATCTATAATTCTATATATATGCCGAGCCATTGAAATCCTCGATTTATTGATACAATGCATGCATGAAAAATTCCATTCAAATTTCAAAACCATGCATGAAATCATGCGAAACTCTACTTACCTACCTACTTGTAACAACAGCATTACCCTCAATATACCACCAAAAGATGTCTTGCACATGCATCAACCACTGGAGTACAGATATTCTTTCACGAGTACGATATACAGATAGGAGGAACAGTGGTTTCGACCAACTAAGCAGTGGCAACGTATAGTTTATCAATTGAGACATTCAACTTACAAAAGAATATTATGCAATCTCATAATATCCCGAGTTCCATCGTCTATAACAATCAATAAATCAATTTTTCTTCTACCATGCTAGGAATAAAAATCCACTCGAGCTATATTTACTTCGCTATGCATTTGCCTAACTACCTACTTATCCCCCCATACATCACCCGTATGCGTACCCGTACCCCTACTCCTACCAAATCATCAACATGAACTTTCCCAACCCTACTCCTCCAGCAACTTCTTCACTCTCCCAAAAACAACCTTGACACTCTCATTTCTTTCCCCCTCCAACGCCTCACTCATCCCCTTCATCATCTCACCCCTCACCTCGTCGCTCCCCTCACTCCACATACCAAAAACTCCCGCCTTCCACGCCTCTACAATCATCTCCGCCGCTTCTCCCCTCTTAATTCTAATTCCCTCGCTTCCGGCTCCACTAGCCAATTCCAGTACCTCAAAAAATTGCACACACATTTTGTAGTTATTTTCCTTTTGTGCATGAGTTCTCTTTCTCAATCCATCAAACAACACTTTGATACGTTCGTAAAGTGTTGCGCGCGTAGTTATGGTCATGAGAGGTGATTTGAGAAGGGGAGTCAGTGTTTCGATGAGCTTTGGAAGACGAGTAAGAGGTGATGGATCGAGATGTTTAATATTGATTCCTCGAAACAAAGCTTCGATGCCCGCAGTTATCGTTTCCGATTCCGTGGATTCTCCTCCCTTGCTAACTCCATCTTTCTTCCTAGAATCAGAAGTCGAAGTAGTTGTACTTGTATCCATATGATCTTCACCGCCCAAATCTTCTAACATAGGGGCGATGATATTATATATCTCATCCCACATATCTACTTCTGTTCTCGTTTCTGCATATTTTC
Source organism: Botrytis deweyae (assembly GCF_014898535.1). NCBI lineage: Eukaryota > Fungi > Ascomycota > Leotiomycetes > Helotiales > Sclerotiniaceae > Botrytis > Botrytis deweyae. The sequence continues at coordinate 1,152,304 of NW_024066217.1, forward strand.
CTAGTTCTGTAAAAGCGAATGGTCGATAGATGTCGTTATTACGTTTAGCTTCTCTGATTGCAATCTTCTTTGTCTGAGCTGCGATACTAGATTCAGCATCTAAGAATGCAGTAGATGCCTTTGCGAATTTCACAAAACTAGCCAGTACAATTTCCTTGCCCGCAAAAGTTTTGAGTGCAAGAGCCTTTTCGAGAGCAGGCCAAATGAGAGCAGATGTTTCGGCAGGAATTGTCGGCGATGTGGTTGAAGTTGTAGATTTGACAACGTCGGCTATAGTTAGAGCAGCTGTATGTTTGATAGTCCATTTAGGAGAATCAATATATTTGAGCACTAACTCATTGATTTCTCTTGTATACAATAAGACTGCTCTGCTTCCGCCTACATTTTCATCCCAAGTTTTCTCAAATTGCTTCTTAGTCGCATCGTCGAAATCATGCTTAGCGAAGAAGACAAAGGGAACTATAATATTTGAAGTCAGCGTCTGATTCAGTTTTGTATTGAACATTCGACCTGAGCTGAATGTCGGATAAATTCCAATATTAAAGAATTGTTGAAACTTACGGAAATCGGAAGCCAAAGAGTTAAAATGATCAGTGGCGAATTTGGAAATGGCATAAATCAAATCTGATGATACTTGACGGCGAATTTCATCTTCGGCATTGAAGTAGAGGTCTTGTGAATAAGTGAGAAGCCTAAGAAGTGCTTTATCAGATGCCAATCGAGAAACATAGCCAGCTGCACGGGCGTAAGATGCGCTGACAGCATTATTACGATCAAGGACAGATTTCTCAAGGATTTTAAGAAAGTGGTCGGCGTGAGGGCGAAAGGTAACGCTATGACGAGTCGCTAGACTGACAAGAACACCGCCGCAACCAACCTTGGATGGCATACCGACAGTGGTCTTGATGACGTTCTCGAGGTGAGGAACAAATTCTTTCATGGTAGGTTCGTCGATTATATCAAGGCAACGTTCGATAGCTTCCATGAGGGGAGATTGAGTAACAGCATTCGTGCGGGCACTATCAATTTTCTCTTCGGTGAGATTGTAATGAGCGGCACGTAGGTATAGATAGTCAACGCCTTCCATTTCCATAGTACTCAAAAGACCCAAGAGTCGCTCAACGAGATTGGGTACAAATGGCAAAAGTGCTTTACCACCACTCTTGATAAGTTTGAGCACGGTAATGGTTGCGAATGTTCGAACTTCTTCGGCCGAACTTTCTAGGCCTTGATCTGAAAGTAAAAATGGTAACACATCTTTCAACATTGCTTGTGCATGCTTTGAAGATGTACCTGCTTCTACTTGTCGGACAAGAATACCAGTGAGAGCCATACTAGAAATCGGAAGTCAGTAGATGTCTATCAAGGAAGGATTCCAGAGAGGCAAGTATATAGAGCAGCGCTTCCAACTCTAGAGATGAGAGAGAGAGAGAGAACACAGAATATAAGGCAAGACATCCAAAGATCATCAGACATCTCAGAATACAAAAAAACAAATACAACACATACCTAAGAGACAAAGCCGCCTTTCTCACGGATCCCTTAATATCATCCAGAACTTTGAAAGCCACATGCCAAATATCATGAAGATATTTTTCATACTTTTCGAAATCTCTACCTTGTACTAAATCAGCAATGGCAGCACAACTTGCTTCTCTTGTTCGCCATTCTTTTCCTAAAATACTTTTCAATAAGTCTGTAATAATCTCATCAAAATATTGATTAACAGTAGCATTTGAGTCTTTGACGAGTGCACTCCAAATATCATTCATGGACCGCTGTACATTAGGATTTGGATCAAATCGATATCGGTACAACTTTGGGTATAACTTGGGATCAATCTCAGACTCGGAGAGAATGTTACTCAAACCAAACCTACAAATCAAAGATTAGCGAACGATCTAAAGTTCAACATGAAAAAATCAATCACTTACCGACCAAATGCTGCTCTAGTAGACCAAGTAGCCGCATTTGTAGCAAGAGACATAAATTTGTACACCAAACTTTGATCGCCAACCTCATTGGCAAGACTAACGATATCCTTGTATGAAGTGATAGATTTGCCCTCGCCAGTAGGAAGTGCACCAGGCTCAAACAATTCAGTTTCTTCATGAACCTTAATTTGAGTGCTGGTACCAGTAAAGCTTGCCACAAGATCCTTGACAAGTCTTTCTCTGAGTTCTTTATCACCTTGTTCATAAACAAGACTTAAGCCTCGAGAAGCAGTTTCTTGTACGATTTCTTCGCGTGCCGAAAGCAATCCCATGAATGCAGCTTGGCATTCACGTAGTCGCGCTTGAATTTGCTCCAAATGTCCACTGTATTGAATTAAACAGAAGAGCCAGATACCAGATGCTTTTTTGAGTGATGGCTTCGTGGTTTTACAGTCTTGTAAAAGCTTTTCAAGAATCTTCTCGAATGTATGCGATCGTTTAGGACGTCCGGTATATCCAGCATCAACATCCAAGCTGATTTGTAAGACCTCCGAGTCCCAACAAGCACCAACGCAACTGAGAGCTTCACCAATAGTGAAATGAATTTCAGGTTGCTTTAACTCATACAAATCATAAAGACCTTTAATGATAGTATGGAGCGGACTGTCTTCCGTGGAAGTATCAGGCTCGTCGAATATAATGGAAAGGCGACCCAGAGTTGACATTGCCTTCTCATTTGCTTTCTTGGACTCAGCAAGTAGAAGTTTAACAAGACCGTCGATTTTGAGAGACGATTTCTCTACAATTTCTGTCGTCAGAACTCCAGATGCACTCGTCTGACCAATAGCGTTCAGCACAGCTTCTCTCGTTGATGCGTCTTTTACACCTTCGATTATAGTCAGGAATTGTGCGAGAACTTCTCCTACAATTTCTCCTTGAATAAAGCTGTCACGTCCATAATAGGATGATCTACTCAACATATAACCAAGTGCAAGAATCGATCCGTGTACCTTATTCGCATCAGCACCCACAGCCGTTGACCAGATTTGTACGTCAGTCATCAGTGTCTCGATGAGTTTCTTGAGAGAAACTTCATCTCTATCTGGATGAGATGCGAGGATACCAATAGCTTGAGCTGCAAGGAATCTAGTTGCAACGTTGTTGGATCTAATACATGGAAGAAGCTCAATAGATCTCTCTGCCAGTCGACCAATAACATCCTTTGGCGTGATTGAAGCTATTTCTACGAAACATTTGCCGCATTCGCCTAATCCATTTCCATCATTGCGTAGCATACCCTCAAAAGCAGCTGAAAGATAGGTGTATAATGCGTCCTGATCAATAGTCGTGATATGGTCTTTCATGGCTTTCCTTGAAATTTTGTCGGAGCGAAAAAGTACATCTAATTGACGTTCCCAGTCTGCGTCGATTCCAAGGGGTGTTTCAGTCTTTTCCAGAGCACGTAACAACAAAATTCTCCTACAATAGTTTATAGCTGCTGGAAAAGCATTAATTCTTGCACCGGAGAAATTTCCAAATACAGACACGCTATCGACTTCCATCCCAGTTTTCATGGCGTTGGCAATATTGGAGTTCTCGACTAATGCTTGAGTACCGAAAAAGACTTTAATCATCTCGTTCCATTCAGGGAGTGGACATTCGACAGAAGCGCTGGTTGAATTAAGAAGTCGATACCAATATGGATCCTGGATAAAATCAGTCTGAGTTCCAAGCGAGTAGTTTTCGATAGCCTAGATTGTAGCTCAAAGAAAACTTGTAATGTTCGAAAAGCTTTAAGACTCCAAGAACGATTCTATAATCTGGACCTATTTGAGATAGTTTACAGATTCAAGAACGTTTCTTCATCAAGCTACAATTCGGACTGTTGGAATGTCAATATGGATAAACTTACCAAACCTTTTGCTCCTTCTTCTATAACATCACTACGCTCATCTGTGCGTGCACTTAATGCAAGGATATCAATCCAACGAGCTACAATATCACTATACTCTAAGCATCGATTTGCCCAACGAACAGTTGCAAAACGAGCACTTCTGACGATTTCGCCCTCTTCCTTGAGTGTCATATATTTGAGGAGCAACAATCTAAGTTCATCTCGAAGATTTGAAGATAAAGGTGCTTTGAACGTACTCAATAAACTCGCTAATGCTCCTTCTATGCTCACAAAGATATCATCAGATGAACCTTCTTCTGTGAGTGATCGAAAAAGCCAACGAATCAAAGAAAGATCCTCTTCAACAACAATAGATGGTGTAGTCTTCGCAAGCGAACCAAGGGTTTCATAAGCTAAAGCTCGTAAAGAAGCTGCGTCGGAAGATCTCTCATGAGGTATCGGCCATCCTTGATCTTCGATATAAGTTCTTAAGAATCCGACAAGCTGTGGTGCAACTTGACTGAGATCATGAATGGATCCCATGCGAGATACCCAATTCATATAATTGAACAATGCATTTCGAAATTTAATAGTTTCTAAACCTGGTGCAGGGAGATTTGTGTTATCATCAGGTTGAACTCCATCTTGCACAATTTTGACGATATCAGTAGGAAAGGTAGTTGAAATTGCGGACTTCGTTAAGAGTACAAGCACCCTCGTCTTTAACGCGGGTTTGAGACTAAAATAGATGTCTAGCAAATTGCGTACAATTTCAGCATCTTCCAATGAAACACTTGAACGCTTTACTAGGTCATCACCAATGCTCGAAATACGAGAGTTGGTGTCAGCAGACGCGAATAATGCAGGCAAGAATCTCTCCTCATCTGTAAAAGCACCAGAAGCGAGAAAACTTAGGACTGTGATTTTTGTTTGGGTGAGATTCAATCCTTCATTTGAGGTTGGATCCCATGCTTCTTGTTTCCCGTTGAGTGTTAAGAATTCGTATTCTTTGACGGTAAGTCCTGGGCAAGTCACTCCAGATGGCGCTGCTCGTACAATAGATAGTAGTACAAGCTTTCCAAACCACGATGCTATAAATTTTGAATCTTCTTGGTGTTCATCAAGACCAAGCTGGTGCCTCAATTCTGTATCTTCTTTACTTCCACGAGAAGGTACTTTGAGTTGCGGTAAGAGACGAAGAAACAGATTAAAAATAGTAGCACAAGTTGGCTTCTCAGCATCTTGAGCCAACCCATGTATTAATGTTGGAATTAAATCCATTTGGTCCTGACGACAAATTAGATCAAATGATCCGCCGAGATTTTATAAATCATCACTTACCTTGGAAGAGAGTTTGCCCACGCTTTGTTGAATAAACATGAGATCAAAATGTCGTAACATTGATGATTCTGGGTGTTCTTTATATTGCTTTAAAAGAGCTGCCACGGGTAATACAATGTCCCTGCAAAACTAATCAGTAAATTTTCAAGAATATCGAGCGTGAATTCCTAACTTGTTACCAGCAAGGCGAATTTTGATATGTTGACATGTTGAAATGACCTATGACAACCAAATTAGCAGGCAATTTCATTAGCAATAGATTATATGGCGCTTCGCTGGCCCTCCGGGAGCTACTACGGCGGAGGTAGAATATTTGAAGATATAATATTAAGAGTAATAGGACTATTGAGAGAGAAGCTTTCCTCTATCCTTCACCCGCCCTCCCCACCATCCTCCCGACCAGAGGCTTCCTCAAAGGAATCAAAAACCACAGCAATATCAACAGTCTCCCCTCCCCATTCTTTTCCGCCCCTCCAAAACTCAATTCCCTAACCAAATTCAACAGAAACAACTTCAAATAAACCACATACCTTATTCCTAACATTCTGATGTTCACTCGCAAGTTTGAGAAGCAACGGTGGCAAATACGGTTTCAATATCGCTTCAAGTTTATCATCTTTCGCCAGCGCAATTCGCATTTCCACTTTCCCCACGAGTTCCAGTTCTCTAGCTTCGGTGGTTGTCGCCATATTGATGTTATCTCAAGCTTAAGTAAGGTTCCAATCCTCTGTAGGTGTACTCTCTCGGTCTATGGAATTTGAAATCGTGAAAGAATGTAGATTTCTTTTTTAAAATAAGATGGTTATCGTGAAGCAGAAAGAAAGCAAGAAAACGAATTTCGCATTATTTGAAATAGGTGAAATGAAAGCGTTACGAATTCATCCGCGCCTTCCAACTTCTTGTGCGCGTCAAATCTGCCTTGAGATCCACGCCGAAGGAAGATAATCACGTGGTATGCTATCATTTTGGCCTTCAATTCGAGGCATTTATACTGACCACCTAAGTCAAACCAAAGACTACAACCCCTTTTTCCATATTGATTGGATAATTAAGAAACCCATTATTTCAATATCTAATGGTGAAGAAACTAATTAAATTCAACAAATATGCCATATTGTTAAGTTGAAGAGCCATTATTCACATTTCCCGTGATACATAACCGTCAGGAAACAGAATCTGGATGATTTTCCGCCCTACTTCCCATCTCATTCGAGACAAGATTGTTTCATTTGTTTCATTCACACTTTAAACTTCATTGGGTTCTAGGACCGGTCTTAACGTTCTAGTATGTGTTGTTATGATTCATGTAAGGGTAACACTTTAGATCTGGTACTTGAGTGACTGTTCATGAGAGACAGGCTGAATTGATCTTTGCTTTCAATGCCACAATGAATCCCTCAGTCAAAGCCGTACAAACGAGAAGCAATACCTAGGTAGAATAGAGAGGTTTCTAATTTCTCTAGATTTCCTCCCCCTTCTTTCTCCAAACTCTCTTCCATAGCTTTATACTCTGCCCATCCACCACCTCCACTTTCTTCTCCCTCAAAACCGTCACCCCCTTCATCTTTACTCATTCATCTTTCCTCGATTACCAAATCCTCCCACAGACCGTCACTGTATTCTCTCCAAGCCCACGGGCAAACCTATCTCTCTTCAAGGAGAAAGCATAATAGACAAGTTAATATCAGAATGATTTCTCAGGCCTCTCACCATAGTCCATTTGAGCAACGGAACAGGAAATGATTCGAAGGGGAGTTTCATAAAAATGCATAAGAACATACAGCCTCGTCGTATACTACTTACTGTCAAGTAAAAACACAAAAACTGAGTACAACTATAAATCACAACTCACAATCACCATTGACGTTCACGAAAATCCTTATGTACACGATTCATTCAACAAGGAATTAAAAAAAAACAGTTCCTATCATGCGATTGCATTTGGTTTGGAGACAACAACAAAATAGTGTTAGGTGAGTACGTTAGGCTATCCGCTATGACAACATTGAGATGTAAGAAATCCGAGGGATATCTAGACCAGAAAAGGCACGCCAACCACAGAGTACGCAAGCCCCCAATGTGTAAAAACTTGTAAAAGAGATTACGAGAATGGGCGATCTATTGTCCTGCCATAGAGGCACTGTGTGTTCTGAGAGGAAAATATGCATTCTGTCGAGCAGATACTTGTGCGATCAAACTTCAAGAATCCTTATCTCGTGAGAATTGAGGAGAAAAGGGTAACCATTTGTTAAAAGACAAGCAACTGACTTGAGAATACCGCAAGGAAACATCGCAATCAGAAAAGAAAAACATTCATCATCAGGATTCACAAAATCTTGGTGCCTTTGACAAATCGCAAGTATTTGCAAATATGCACCTAATTCTGCTTTTCATATCAACTCCTATGCCCTAGCCATCATGCTGCAATCAATCCACCAGCAAGCCAGGTATATTCCAGCCACTCCAGAAGATGAACAACATCAAAGAACGAAGACGAAGAGATTCCGAAACACTTAAGAGATCTAAGATTCAGGTGCAGGTGCGGCCTCGGTAGCTGGCTCATCTGCCTTGGTCTCTGGCTCGACTGCCTTCTCAGCCTCCTTTGGTGCATCACCAGCAGCGGCAGCCTCAGGGTCACCGTTGTCGGATGAAGTCCAGAGGGTTAAGTTATCTCTGAGAAGTTGCATGATAAGAGTGCTGTCGCGGTAAGACTCCTCGGAAAGCGAATCAAGCTCGGCGATAGCATCATCGAAAGCTTGCTTGGCAAGATGGCATGCACGGTCTGGGGAGTTCAAGATCTCGTAGTAGAATACAGAGAAGTTAAGAGCCAAACCGAGACGGATTGGGTGGGTTGGGGTCAACTCTGTTTGTGCGACATCGGTGGCGTTCTATTTAATATGATTAGATCATGTCATTCAATGAATAGACTTGGGATAATGTATACCTTGTAAGCCTCGTGAGCAGCAGTAGCAGCAACCTTGCGCTTATCACCAGAGGCAAACTCAGCCAAATAACGGTGGTAGTCTCCCTTCCTGTACCAATCATTAGCCCAAAACTCAGGAAGCCGTGGAATCCGGCGCAAAGAAATGTGAAGCGATAAGACTTACATCTTGTGGTAGAAGACCTTGGACTCTCCAGACTCAGCTTTTGGGATCAAGGACTCATCCAAGACGTCGAGGACATCTTGGCAAACCTTCTCCAATTCGGTCTCGATCTTTTGACGGTAATCACGGATGGTGGAAACGTGCTTATCGGTACCCTTGGACTCCTCTTTCTGTTCGATCGAGGAGATGATGCGCCAGGAAGCACGTCTGGTGCCGACAACGTTCTTGTAGGCGACAGATAAGAGGTTACGTTCGTCAACGGTGAGTTCCCCGCCCAACTGCATCACGCGTCATCAGTATTTGTATGTCGCGCCGCAATCTGCAACGAAAAACAAGTGAATTTGGGAGTCGCATACCTTGGCCACCTCCTTCATGTATGTAACCATCTCATCGTAACGTTCAGCTTGCTCGCAGAGCCTAGCAAGGAAAGTCTTGCTGTAAGGTCGTCGTTAGTACCACGTACGTCAAGCAAAGGAGGTTTTTGGGAGCCGCATGGAAACAAATCGAATCATACCTTTCACGCTGTAATTATCATAGCATTAGCATAAAGTTCGAAGAGGAGTAAATAAACAGGACAACAATGTGAATATGCTGTTGGATGGCAGTTGGGGGGAGAGGAGGGGGTAAGATTCGGGAATATTGACAAACGATGGAGGGGAAACGAATTCAAGGGAAAAGTGAAGTCGAGAAAGAGATTCACGGTAGCAAGCAAAGGGATTTGAACTTACTTCAGTAGTCATATTTGCTGATGTTGGAAGGGTATTGTTTTGTTGTAAATAGTATTAGGTAGAGAGGGAGTCGAAGTGGTTAGATGGAAAGAAGGTTTTGTGGTTGGGTTTCTTGGTGGTTTATTAGAGAAAGATGGGAAGTTTGCAAGTGCAAGAGTTGGGTATTAAGTGCGAGGAAGATCCAATCCATGGATGTGGTGTGAAGGTAATAATGGAGAAACTGACGCTAATTCTGATTGATTCAATAACCGAGCGGTCAATATTATATGATTGATTGTTGTTGGTAGGAAGCAGGTACTTGGAATAGATGTGAATGAATGCTTTTTTTTTTTTCATGGTAGGATACCGTAACCGTAAATTCATTGGAAAATGATTAAAAAGAAATGAAATTACATGTAATCTAATTCTCGATCGAGTGAATGCGTCCCATTATTGGACTCTTGGATTATTGTGATATCATGATAAATTGAGGACAAAGTATGGTACAATGCCAAAGTTCACGGGATTTCTATCAAATTGAAATGACACAAAGCAATCCATCCCTCAACTGCCTGGGGGGGAGGCAGGAGGTAGGAGGGACCACAGTGTGGATGTATCAAATAAAAGATCTTCACAAGTGAATGATTTACACCGGATCCTCTGGGACAGGAGCCAAAGAAAGAAAGTCTTTAGAATGCTTCTAGAATGAAAGATAATGAATGACATGGTGATATACCTCTCTCATACTGCGTATGGCATAATGTCAACAACCAATTTGAAAAGCAAAGTCTCAATTCACCAGCACGGAGATACGACATTTGTGAGCCAACAACTATAAGTAATCAATCTTTCATTGGTCTTCATTAAATGAGGGGTTCAATACTAGGTAGGTAGATATTACCCAGGTAGGTAGTCGTGGTCGGTATCTTTTCTACCCAATACATATATGGCCTCACCTTACCTATCTTCTCTTCTATCGTGCCTACACCTACACCTACACCTACACCTACACCTACACCTACATCCTATCAAAAGAAGATCATGGAAACTTGATATCGGGCTGGCTGATGTACAATGATGAATCAATGAGTCAACTTTTGTTGTATGGCAACCCTCTTAATTTACACTCCTTGACAAGCAACGGAAGGATCATATCCTACCTACCACACATTCAAAGGCATATCGAACATCAGGAGATTCGAGGGATTCTAAGGAGTAATCGTAGAGATTCTTCAGAAACATAAAGCTTGGTCTGGCCTCAATTATGAATACAGTCATGAGTCCCTTGATCCATTAAAGGGTGTTGGTATGGGATGTCTGCCCCACGCAGATGTGGATTATTTCCCTTGTGACAACTGGAAATCAACAACAACCTCAAAGAAATGTTCGGAGTATCCGCACGGCGAAGTATTGTTCTTGTCTACCTGGTAGGTATAAAGTCAGAAAGGATTAGTCGTTATCAAATACAGAACACTTTACCAATAATTTGTCTCATTAGTTGAAAAGGGTCACCATCAATTCCAGGGTTTGGTTGCAATCTAGAAAATCTAGGAATTGAAGGCGGAACTTCCGGTAATCTGATAATGGGGAGCTTTCAAGGATTCGTGTCTCAAGTCTATTTCCTACATATTGGTTCAAGATCACATTATAACTTATTCGCCTTCTATTTGATCGAGATCGACAAAGCCCCTGTTTGCTTAATTCTATGCGATCAATCCTAAATTTCAGACGAAAGACGAAAGACGAAATACTGTACCAACCCAACCTGCCTTCGGTCAGCTCAAGTGATCCATCCCAACGCTTATGGGATCCGAGGGCTTCAGGAGTATGGGAAGTATATACCTAGTATCGTGCTTTCCTGAAACTATATATGGTAAGTTGTAACAAATGAGTTCTCAGAACAGTGGGGAAAAGTGTGCTTAGAACTCTAATACTGTACAGCTGGCGGCATTTTTATCATGCGAGGAAGGTGGGAGTTGAGAGATGCCAGCAGTGGCCCAGCACCGCTATGTTTTTCCGACCCATCAGAGAACAATGAGTGACGAACAATCATGTCTACCTACCTCGTGGTAGGCAAGGATTACTACAAATTAGAACCAATCGGAGACCGGTCGTTGATGGAGTTGGGACGGATTGAAATGTAAATTTTCCATAGAACCTAGTTAATAGGAGGATCCTAAAAGAAACGAGGCTGCATGTTCATAAACCAAGCTTCATGTGAAGAGAATCAAGAGATGCCGTTGGATCTAGGTTGTCGAGTTATATCGCTTCCTGGGCACTTTCGGTACAACTCGCTTCGCCCCTCTGTTCCTTCATCGTTCCAACACGAAGGCTCATCCTTGTGAATATCTCTTGATCAAAAATGATGTTGAGATGGACGGAGTACATCAATCATAAGATTGATTGATGCTTTGCTACGGAGTACTCCTGGACTCAGTTCCATCGGTGAATACAATCGTTTCTTCGGAGAATCAATATTCAGATACAGTGCGCTGAATCTGCTTTTCACAGACAAACGGCAGAAAAATTACCCAGGTCGCTCGCGGGTTATTCTGTCAGTTGAAGATACGATGCCGATGTATCTGTGAAACGAAAGCTTTATAATTCCAAGGACAGTGAGATTGAGACCTTCCTGTAAGTATCATGCCTTTCATCTATCGCTACCATGCACCTCCTAACGGTGGTGATAAATAACAATTCATCCCATTTCAATGAATGAAATGACGCTCCGCTGGCTCTCCGAGGGCCACTGCCGTGGGGGCAGGCAATTTGAAAAGGAGATGTAGAAGATTACTGATTTGATACTATACACAATCAATATCAATTCCAATCTGTACCTATCAAGAATCGAGGCAGTTATCTCCAAGAAGCAACCCTTCCTCGAGCCTTCGTTACCAGATTACTCAATTACTTCTACCATTGCTTCTACTACTTTCCACAGATCAACGCACAGACCAAGCAGTATCAACAATCACCTGGGCAAGCTTCACTCAAGTCACAATGATTACCTACTGTGAGCGAGTGTGAGCCTACCTACTCGTACAGTCAGTCACAATCACAGTCACTCTGAACATGCGCATCCGGATCGGCAATGTCATACCCCGTTTCCATGAAGGCGACTTCTTTTACTAATTAATAATAAGGGAACTGGAAAAAAATCTGGAATTTCAACCAATCAAATCAACGTATGATTCATGATTTATGATTAAGATAGATTCCTAGAAAGGACACTTGTTCAAGAGAGATACTACCCAGATATTATTAAATAATTGCATCTCTTTTTGGAACTGCAAGATTAACCTTGGAACCTTGGAATCATTTCGTTTGAATATCTACCTACCTACCTACGATACATAGAATTCTCTTTCTTGCTCATCGTACCGTACGCCTTTTGATTTTTCAAATAAGGGAGATCTGTCCATAATTCTTCCTATTTAGATGAGACAATCAATTTGAACGAAGTGGCTATTATCGCTACAATCCTTCCTCTCTCTACAGATTGCCCCACGTTGTCTTCAACATAACATAAAGTCATGGACAGTGCATATTCCCAATCGACCTCTGAGGTCTTGGATCATTTCTCCGTATCCGAATCTCAAGGTCTCACAGATGCTCAAATTACTGCATCAAGGGAGAAGTATGGTCGTAATGGTAAGCACGCAATATCCCTCTCTTCTGCATCATTTGCGCCAGTTGAATTGGAGCTTTAGCTAATCATAAAACAGCTATCGCAGATGAGCCTCCAACTCCCATTTGGGAACTTATCCTCGAACAATTCAAAGATCAACTAGTTATTATTTTACTCGGTTCCGCGGCCATTTCCTTCGTTTTAGCTCTTTTCGAAGATGAAGGAGGATGGACTGCTTTTGTCGACCCCGCAGTGGTATGTTTTGACTCTCCCGTCAGGATTGGCTTTTTCGCGGTGCTAATGTATCAACATAGATCCTCACCATTTTAATTCTTAATGCCGTCGTCGGTGTATCGCAAGAAAGTAGCGCAGAGAAAGCAATTGCGGCCCTTCAAGAATACTCGGCAAATGAAGCCAAAGTCATTCGAAATGGACATGTCACTAGAGTTCGTGCGGAAGAGTTGGTTCCTGGAGATATCATCACAATCGCAGTAGGAGACAGAATTCCTGCAGACTGCAGAGTCCTCGCAATTCAGAGCAACAGTTTCTCGGTCGATCAAGCCATTCTTACAGGAGAGAGTGAGAGTGTTGGAAAAAGTACCACGGCTGTCAAGGATTTGAAGGCCGTTAAGCAGGATCAAGTAAACATGCTTTTCTCTGGAACCACTGTTGTCACTGGGCATGCAACTGCAATTGTCGTTCTTACTGGATCTTCTACAGCTATTGGTGACATCCACGAAAGTATTACGGCACAAATTTCAGAGCCAACTCCACTCAAGCAAAAACTCAACGATTTTGGAGACACTTTGGCAAAGGTCATCTCAGTTATCTGTATTGTGGTCTGGCTTATCAATATTCCTCATTTCAGTGATCCTTCTCATGGAAGTTTTGCCAAGGGTGCGATTTACTACTTGAAGATTGCGGTATCTCTAGGTGTTGCAGCTATTCCAGAAGGTCTCGCTGTTGTCATTACAACCTGTTTGGCCCTTGGTACCCGTAAAATGGCCGCAAAGAATGCCGTTGTTAGAAGTTTGCCTTCAGTAGAAACTCTAGGTAGCTGCAGCGTGATCTGTTCGGACAAAACTGGTACTTTGACTACAAACCAAATGAGTGTCAACAAGGTTGTCTATATCAATGAAGCAGGTTCTGATCTTGAGGAGTTGGAGGTTGAAGGAACTACCTTCTCTCCCAACGGTAACATTCTTTCAAATGGCACTGTGGTAACAGATGTAGCCACAAAATCGAATACCATCTTTCAAATGGCCGAAGTAGCAGCTCTTTGTAACGAATCTGCACTTGCATTTGATTCCAAGTCTAACACTTACTCAAACGTTGGAGAGCCTACTGAAGGCGCTCTACGTGTTTTGGTAGAGAAAATTGGCACCCTGGATGGAGCTCACAATCAAGCAAGAGCCAGCATTGCGGCAAGTGACTCTCTTCACCACGCAAGCTCTTGGTATGAAAAGAGAACTCCTCATCTCGCTACTTATGAATTCTCTCGCGATAGAAAGAGCATGTCTGTTCTTGTCGGAAACGGCCAGCAACAAAAATTGCTTGTCAAAGGAGCCCCGGAAAATGTTATCAATCGTTGCACTCACACTTTGGTTGGATCCAATGGCAAGAGAGTCCCACTTACAGAGACACTTGAGAAGCTTTTGTTGAAAGAAGTCGTCGAATATGGTAATAGAGGTCTACGTGTTATCGCACTCGCTAGCGTGGAAGATGTTGGATCCAATCCATTATTGAAGTCGGCAACTACTACTACTGAATACACCCAACTTGAGCAAAAATTGACTCTCCTTGGTCTCGTCGGTATGCTTGATCCCCCTCGCCCAGAGGTAGCAGGATCCATCCGAAAATGTAAGGAAGCCGGAATTCGAGTCATTGTCATTACTGGTGATAACCGCAACACTGCCGAAGCAATCTGCAAACAAATTGGTGTTTTCGGAGAATTTGAAGATCTCAAGGGCAAAAGTTATACTGGCCGAGAATTTGATAATCTTAGCGAAAGCGAACAATTGGTTGCTGCTAAGACTGCCTCATTATTTTCTCGTGTTGAACCAAGTCACAAATCCAAGCTCGTAGATCTTCTACAATCAGCTGGTGAAGTGGTAGCTATGACTGGTGATGGTGTCAATGATGCACCTGCTCTCAAGAAAGCCGATATTGGTGTTGCTATGGGTTCTGGTACTGATGTCTCTAAACTTGCTTCCGATATGGTTCTTGCCGATAATAACTTTGCCACGATTGAGGTTGCCATTGAAGAAGGTCGATCTATCTATAACAACACTCAACAATTCATCCGTTATCTCATCTCCTCTAACATTGGCGAGGTTGTTTCTATCTTCTTGACAGCAGCAGTGGGTATGCCAGAGGCTTTGATTCCTGTTCAACTTTTGTGGGTCAACCTTGTTACCGATGGTCTCCCAGCTACAGCTTTATCATTTAACCCTCCTGATCATGATATCATGAAGAGACAACCAAGAAAGCGTGATGAAGCATTGATCGGTGGCTGGCTCTTCTTCCGTTACATGGTCATTGGTGTCTATGTCGGTCTTGCTACTGTAGCTGGTTATGCATGGTGGTTCATGTACAACTCTGAAGGACCACAAATTACTTTCTGGCAATTATCTCACTTCCACAAATGTTCGGCTCAATTCTCGGACATTGGCTGCCAAATGTTCTCAAACGACATGGCTAAATCTGCATCCACGGTCTCCCTCTCGATCCTTGTCGTCATCGAAATGTTCAACGCCGTCAATGCTCTCTCTTCTAGTGAATCTCTTCTCACCCTTCCTCTTTGGGAGAACATGATGTTGGTTTACGCGATTGCCTTGTCCATGGCTTTACACTTTGCACTCCTCTACACACCTATCTTGCAAACTCTCTTTTCAATTCTCCCATTGAACTGGAACGAGTGGCAGGCGGTTCTTATTATTAGTGCTCCTGTTATGTAAGTTTTTTCCCCCTTTCCATCTTATGACATCTGATTTTACACATGTATGATCTTCCTTGCTAACGTTTTTGATTACTAGTATCATTGATGAAGGTCTTAAATTCTTAGAAAGACAATTTTTCATGCAAAAATCAGCAATTCAAGAAAAACCAAAGAAAGAATAGACGGGTCTCCATGGATTGGCTTGGAGAATGCGCAATT
The DNA here is from genome assembly GCF_014898535.1 of Botrytis deweyae. Taxonomy (NCBI): domain Eukaryota; kingdom Fungi; phylum Ascomycota; class Leotiomycetes; order Helotiales; family Sclerotiniaceae; genus Botrytis; species Botrytis deweyae. Next base: position 1,168,069 of record NW_024066217.1, read on the forward strand.
GGATGGGAATCAAAACGGCTACTTGCGGTAGCTGAACAGAAAACGGTGGAGGTGTAAATTATTAGATTTTGGTAAATATTAGATTAACATACACGTACGATACCACTCACACAAAGGAAGGGGTATTGAACTTGAATCAAGAATATAAGATTACATGCGCATGATTTACCACCCGATTCGCTACTTGGATATCTTAAGAAAAATATCTACATATTTGCAAAGTTCATTCCTGAAGAGGCAGTAGTGAAATTGAAATGCAAACGTCTACGTAGATGTGTCATTTATGCTCGTTTTGTATCTATCAAACCCTTGATGCCTTGGCTGTTCGCTAGATAGATCTAATACTACAAATCTTTTCCATCTTGCGTGCTTGCTATCTGCACACAAGAAGGCCCCTTTCACTGCTTCCTGCGAGAATCCCTGAGCATTGTCTTCATACCGTCGTAAGCATCGTTTTCTGTCAGGGATACGAGTTCGCATGCCTTCAAGATTACAACTGCGTCCTCCATCACAATTACGGCTTCGTTATAATTCACACCATTTAATCTTGTCTGCCCTTCAATAACCTCTTGGTAACCTTATCCTTCTCAATAATGTAAACATGGGCTCCCCAACCTGACAAGGCATCTCTGTCAACTGCGTTCAAGAGTGCTTGTGATATTGTCTCGAAGAGATCTTCTGGTCCCTGAATTTGAGAATTGAGCTGTTAGCATTTTATATGGTATATGTGATAAAACAGCTTCCTATTCCCACAAAGATGTTTTCCATATGACCGTCCCAGAAGTTGATCCCGCAAATATGTCAAGAAGGAAAAAAGATCCAGAGAATTAGACTTACCAAATCTGGTTCCCATAATCCTTCACAAGTACCAAACAATTGATCACTTGCAGTTCCACTAACAATGAAATCCTTTGCGAAATCAATACAACCAATACTATCAAAACCACAAATGAAAGGCTTCCCAGTCTTCTGATCCAATCCCGCAACCACAGGACTAACGAAAAACGGACCAAAGCGACGTTCATACAGCGAACTCGAGACGAGATTCGCCATGGTGGTGGGAGAAATATTGCGCTCTTCGCGGAGTCGATACATGTTTACTTTGTAGCGGAAGAGATCCGAGACGGTGGACACATCTGTGGCAAGACCGGTGAGACCGAGATAGACAGAGGGGCCGTAGGAGAAGATTTTGGGAAAGTTGTTGGAGACGGTTAGGGCTTGGAGACCGAGACGGAGATCGCAGGCTATGGCGACACAGTCTTTGCCTACCATGGCTACGCAGGCACCGCCATCTGAGGGGAATGGTTAGTATTTGTGGTTTGGGGTTGGGGTATGGTAGGATAGAGAGGGCAGCGTACTGATGGAGAATGGAGAGCTCTAGATGTAGGTGTTAGCTGGTTATTCATAGCGTAGATAACATGTTTAAGATATGTATGGTTTTATGTAGTTAGAGCAAGCTTACCATTGTGAATGAAGGGTACGAATTCAGGGTATCAAGAACTGGGTAAATCAGAGAACGGCAATTGTACTCTTTTTTTTCTAGAGAGATTCGCAGATAAAGGGTTTGGTGATTTCAAGTTGAAGTGGTCTGGGGTTGTAATATCGAGGTTGTAAGAGAGATATGGACAAGGTAGACACGGCTGGCGCGTCGATGTTGAGCTCTCAAGCTGACGCTTGGGCCAACAAGGCAACGATTATGAGATACGACAGGTACCATCAGCTACCTCGTACTTAATGAAATCAATTTACACCTACGATATATAAAAGGAAGGGATTTTGAATTGAATTTTCTTTTTCAATACTTTCTACTTGAAGGAGTACATTTGAAGCAAATTATATTCTTGGACTTGTTTCCTTATTATTCATAGATTAACTTGCTTGGTTTGACTTCCGCCGTACTCTACATCTACAAGGTTAATTGACTACGAGCTTGTTAACACCCCGCCACAAACCTCCAACACCCTTACAAATATCACAGAACTTTATAGAAAGACCTACGAATACACCATAACAACTTCGACCTGGAATATTTCTGTTTACTTCAAGTCGATATCGATCACTCCCAAAATCTCATAGTCGAATCATTCTATAATTTATAACATCTACTGCGTTAACTACCAATTCCTAGGTATGGCTTCCAACGTGGTAGTCATCGATAAGGGCTTCAACAGAGCAACCATAAAAGTCACTCCCGGAACTTACATGAGTGAAGTTGTCTCCGAAGCCTGCAAGAAGCTTGGAAAGAAAAACACCAACTACGATCTCAAGAAAAGTAACGACAAGCCCATCGATTTATCCCAAACATACCGTCAAACTGGTCTCACCCCCGGCGCAAAGCTCACCTTGGTCGAAGCTTCCAGATCACCCGCTCCAGTTTCCATTGCGCTCCAATTACCACAAGATCTCGCATCTGCGGCTCCGGGCGGGAGATTGAAAGATACCTTTCCTAGTAATACAACATTGTGGCTTGTTCTCCGCAAATTCGAGTCGAGCAACGGGGGTGCGAATTTAAATTTCACGGGAAGAGGAGTAGCGCAACTACAAAATGGTGCTTCAGGAGCTGGTCGCATGGTGTATGAGATGCCGGTGCTGAATGTGATGGGGAGAGAAATGGCTACATTTGGAGATTTACAAAAGACGCTTGCGAATTTGGGATTGAATAAGGGGACGGGATTGCTGAGACTTACATTTCGACAGACGGATCAACCCATTGAGGAGGCTATGAAGGATATTGGAGAGTATTTCAAGGAGGAAGAGCAAGAACCCGAAGTCTCTGTCGAAACGCCGCAGAAGACTGAAGCTGTAACGGATAATATTACTCATCTTCCTTCTTCTGAATCAGAACCACGAAATGAAGATACGATTATGGAGGATTCTGATCCTTCAGATACAACTCCCTATTCAACACCCACACCCGCCGGCGCAACCACAAACACTACACTTCCCAACCCACCTCCATCCTCCTCGACCGACCCTTCAACTTCACCTCAAATTCTTGGCCCCGATGGCCTTCCATTAGTTGTCTTCTCCGCCCCCAACAACTCCACTCCCCGCGCAGCCCTCGCCCCCCATAACGACGCCGATTACATTCCTACCATCCACCACGCCAAATCCGTGCTATCTCGTCTTCAAAATAGTTCTCAAAACACGAAACTTCTCTCCTACGATGAAGAACTTGCGCTTGAAACTTCCCGTCAAGATCGTCTATCCAAAATCAAAGAAATCCCTCTTCGTATTCGATTCCCAGATCAAATGGCTGTTAGTAAATCCATCACTAATGAGTCGCACGGAAAATGGCTTTATGAATATGTCCGCGGATTAATCGTGCATGAGAATGAACCGTTCAAATTGATCTATCAGGGCAACAAAGGAAGAGAAACAATACCTAATGAAGAGAGTAAATTCTTGATCAAACATTTAGGAATTCAGGGTCCAACGGTGGTTAATTTAGCGTGGGAAGATTCGGCGAAAATTGAGGGATTAAAGGGAAAACCGGTGTTGAAGGATGTCTATAGGGAGAAAGCTACAGAGCAGCCAGTACCCGTTGTGGAGAGTGTGGAGGAGAAAGAAGAGGAGAGAAGGCCAGAAGAGGTGAAGAAGGATGATGGTGGTGGGGAGAAGAAGAAGAAGGGATTGCATAATCTTATTATGAAGAATCTGAAGAAGAGGTAGATGGAGGGAGGAAGTGGACGGGGTGTCCGAGAATGGTGGATGGATGGATTGTCCATGTTGACTTTAGCAGCGTCTATTTAGATTCCGCCAGTTGATGCTTAAAGAGTGAGTTGTGCACTAGGTGATGATGATTCATGACAGTATTCATAGGGCGCGTGGTTGGACTTCTTTGATTTTGAGACTTTGTATTTCCCTTGATTAGGCTGGTAGGAAAGGGAATCATAGCGATAGGCGTTTTTGTTCCTCGTTTTCTCATTAGATCAGAGTGCAAGACATGAAAAGTCAATAGAAGAATTCACATGGCAGCCAAATATCAAGGACCATAAAAACAATTTTGGAAGGTATTTTATTTTTGCCCTGAAATCTTCATCAATGCTATGGTTACTAGCAGCTTCAGATATCAATTCCCAGAATCATAGTAAATCGTAAAATTCTTCATTGTTACAGCTCCAATTCCCGTTCACTTGACTTGTGTAATGTGGAGATCCATCATAAACCCATTTATCAATCCATTGTATTGGAGAGATGAGATGTGATTTCTTTGTGGTGAGAGAATATGAGGTTGGGGATTTAGTGACCGGCTCTGCGGGACTCGGCAATGACACCTTGGAGCTCGTCGACCTTGGCCTTAGCACGTCCGAAAGTACCGAGCTGTTGGTAAGTTAGTATTTGTCTTGCGTGGTGATATGATGTTGGTGATGTGGGGGCAGTGGAAAACATACCCTCTTCTTTGCGAGCTTACGGGCACGCTTGTCCTTGCTGTTACGGAGCAATTCGATGACTCTGCGCTCGTATGGTGCGAGACTATTGGGAAGATGATTAGTTGATTGTTCACTCTCGAGAGAAAAGTGGAAGAAACATACCCAGAAACCTCCTTGACGATATCTCTAACAAACGCAGTGCGCTTGCTCAAGTGACCCTTGGTTCTGCTAACCTTGGGCTTGGAGACACGAGCCTCGGTTTTCTATATATCACAACATAAATCAGCCGGTCCATCTTCTCAAATTTTCGCAAAGAAGATCCTCCAAGAGGTGAGACGGGCGGGTTTTTTGTTCCCCGAAATGGGGAATTTCATGAACATACGTGTCCTTTGTTGAGACCGACGGCGAGGCCGGTACGAGCTTGCTTTTCGGCGGCCATTGTAGATGTTGGCGTTGGGATTGTCGTGTTGTCGATGTTTCGTTGTGAGCACGAGGGAGAAATTTTGATGTGGTGGTGGAATTTGAAAAATTGGAAGTGTGGTCACGTGTGACGCTAGTGTGGGTAAGCGAGTATGAAATCTTGGCGTTTTGTGTGGAGAGACAACCTCATTTATCATTCTTGTGGTATGAAGTTTCTTTGTGTCCTACAATTCTTGAACCGTATTCAAATTGTCCTGGAAAAAGAATTATGCTACCAGCATGGTCGATTTCTCAATTGAGTTCCTGAGCCCCACTCAGAATTTGAAAAGAGTATAATGCCACACAGCAACAATGATTTGTCCTGTATTCAGCAGAGCCTTGCTATCATTTCTCGAAATTTTACGGGCAACGATGGTACTAACATGTTTTTCTTGATTCGTTAGCAATTTGGAATCTTCGCTTTGAGGTTATTTTCCAACTCCTGCTGGATAGTCAGTACTCATCCAAAATTCTGATAAATGGATTGGCAAGTGATTTGGTAGCACGGAGAGATACAACATATGCTACTAGCGTGCAGAACCTGCTCCTGAATTTCGATCGTACTTCCATGGCAGTGGCCCCGGAAAGCTAGCGGATCTTTAGTTTTGATTGTTGTGGTTTATCGATTCTACTGGCATCATGAGAGCAAGCCCCCCATCGCCGGTCATGCTGCTTGAACGATGATGGCTTCTAGAAGGAAGACATGTGTTACACAGCCCAACTTTTGGAGCAATGATGTTTCAAGAGACAGTTCCCCTAAATTTAGTCCCAATTTGATGATCGAATTTGAGTGGTTGGTCTACCACTTATAGTGGTTACAGAATGTGAAATAGACCCCTCTTTGGGGCACGAAATCCTCTCAAGAACCCCAGCTGCAAAGGTCAAATCTTCAAGGGCTTTCCCTATTATTCTTACTATCTATTGTTTCGATGCCCTCATATCAAAGACTTCATTTTCATAATCGATTGCGATCTGTGTTTGTAGTCTTCCTTACCCCATGGTTTCATCGTTTTGAACGCAGGCGACTTCCACTTCGCAATTCATGAGAAAGCCTCATTGTAGAAGTCCGATCACAGGCTTATCCTCAACAGCTAGACATCCCATTTTCATTTGATACAGAATACTAAAAACTCACACAGTTATCAAATCGCATCCAATGCTGGTATTCAACATTTCAGGACTGCCCTCGCTCACTACGGCTCATCGAATTCCTCTGTTAAAACTTCAAAATATTATATGCTCTAGACTAACCCTACAAGTTTCACAGCTCGCTTTGGTAGAGATTTACCCTTTAATGATGATTGATGTATAGAAATGATATGATATTGATGTTAACTATCCTTTGGGTGTTGAGCGTCTCTATAATTACGCCATTTACATAACACCAGCTTACATACGAGAGATGCGTTTTATTCTTCGCCATTAGTTTCCCAGATCGTGAATAATTAGATTGTTGTCTTGTAAAAGGAATTGGTTGTCTGGATTGAGTGCATACAAAATTTACCTTGGGCTGAATGTATTTGCTTGCTCCATCTCCAATCCTGAAACCTCCATGAATAATTCTTGAATACGATATATCATATTATCCAATCCCAGGTTCGAGAGCATAGCCATACCAGGAAATATGGAGAAAAACGGTTCCAAAATAGACCCCGCCCTGTCCCCCGCTCCCGACTCCCGACTACTAGTCCTCCAGAAGGTATGAGTAGGCTCCATAAGACACCATCTAATGGCCAGGCTAGCTTACAAACATATCAAGCTTATTTAAGAAACTATCTTCACAACTTTCCAAAAATCCATTGGGTAACATGACAAAAGGCTACAAGGTATTTCCATAAAAGTATTCCTATATGATGTCTATCTATATCGTCTTCCAACATGTATATGACGTGACCACGAATCCAAACATCAACACTTACCCCGGTAGATATGGTTGAACAAGCCATTCAGCCATTCTGCTTACCTGAACCGTTCGTTCCAGACCAGGCCACTTAATACTCTGTAGATATCTAAAGACAGTTTAGTCATACAACCAATCCACCATATATTGATCACCAAATATTACCGGTGTTGTATGATTCTAGAAACGTTGAAAGAATTCTGCTCACATAATTCGGATTTCGAGTCGGAACAAACTCCGCATCTCACATGTCGCGTTCCGCACTCGGAGCTAAGATCTCCTTCAGGGGTTACAACCAATCAGAGTTCATGAAAACTAGCTGACCAATTATAGGTAATATGTTGAACACCAGGAACCTTTTTCTCTTTTCCAAATTATCAGTATGGATGCGGGTATTCGAGATTTCAGCCTCTTCGGTGGCGTTCAGCCTTATCATATAATAGGTACCTAGGTATAGACAATCGATGTAGTACTGGGCAAGATAAAAGAATTGGAAAATGGTCTCCTCGTATCTCTCTCAAGATTGCAACATGACTACTGTACATACTCATTTCTCAACAAGTGGTGGATAAATTGAATTGACCCCTCCAAAAATGTTGTAAAGTCAAATCTCAGCCAATTTGTCAAACCGAACAATCCAGAAGAGTCATGTCAAATATTCTTCTAACAATCTTGTGAATATGTGGACTGTGATTGGTCAATGTGAAATATTGATTGATAAGATTGGAGAATCAAGTGGGTCGAGGTTTGCTTCGTTATCACTTCTATTTGGGAAATATCTGCACTTATTATTCTCATATTCTCACACTCTCACTGGCTATTTCCCTGGGAGAAGTGAAGCTAGAGATGGAAATTGGAAAGTGCAGAGGGGCGTCCGATGGAAAGACTAACTCGATATGGAAACTCGATGCAGAAGGCTTGAGGAAATGCTGGTGGATCGTGGCGGGTGGATTTGAACTGTGAAGACGAGGAGGTCTGTGAGGAGTGAAGTGAGGAGTGCAGTGAAGTAAAGTAAAGTAAAGTGGAGGCTACCGGTGGCTACCGGTCACTTAGGTTTCACTTCCGTACTACTAAAGGTTGAAATCTTACCACCTTCACCTTTTCAATCTTGGGAATATCATCAATAATAGTGATACCAGTAGTGTGTGAGAAAGATTCATTCACTTCTGTCTTTATCTTACTTCTCTTGTCTTCTGTAAGTTTTATATTCTCTCTACTCTCTACTCTCTACTCTCACCCTCTACTCTCTGCTCTCCACTCTACCTTATTTGCCCTCGAAATCTTTTAATTCGTTAGCTTTTCTTCATATAAAAAAGATCCCGTGGGAAAGAGAACACTTACTTACTTTTCGACTTGTTACTTCAACAGAATATTAACCATCACATACATCATAATACAATCCATTTATCAAAATGGCTTCCGCTACTCGAACCTTTGCTCGCGCAGGCGCTGCATTCAAATCAACACCTTTCAGATCCGCCACTCGTACTGCATTGAGTGCTCCTCGTCAAGCATTCCGTCAACAATCTCGTCGTGGATATGCATCTGAAGGACCTGCCAAGTCTTCCTTCCCTCTCTCTATCGGTGTTGCTGCTTTGGCCGTTGCTGGAGGTGCTGGATATTACTTCATTTCTCAAGGTAATGGATCACTCTTGAGTGGTTCTGCCAAGGAAACCGCTGGTCTCTTCACACCTACATTCGACGATTACCAAAAGGTTTACAATGAAATTGCAGAGAGATTGGAAGAGAAGGATGATTATGATGATGGTTCTTACGGACCCGTCTTGGTCAGATTGGCGTGGCATTGCAGCGGAACCTTCGACAAGGAAACTGGTACTGGTGGTAGCAATGGTGCCACTATGAGATTTGCCCCAGAAGGTGATCACGGTGCCAATGCTGGTTTGGTTGCTGCTAGAGATTTCTTGGCTCCTATTAAGGGTAAGTCGACTATTTCACTTTTTTGTAAATGAAGATGTGGTTACCCCTCCGGTGCGGGTGAGTGGGCCGGGGAAATGGAGACCAGCTTGGAGAAGTTAGAGAAGGCTTTCCATAATGGTTTTTGTAGACTCGAGCGCTGGGAGCTATGGGATTTCGGGGCTTGTTCTTATCAACCTTGGAGCAAGTGACTTCTTACTAACATCTTCACAGCTAAGCACCCATGGATCTCCTACTCTGATCTCTGGATCTTGGCTGGTATCTGCGCCATTCAAGAAATGCAGGGTCCAGTCATTCCTTTCCGACCAGGTAGACAAGATAAGGAAGCTGCTGCTTGCACACCTGACGGACGTCTCCCAGATGCAACCCAAGGTAACAAGCACTTGAGAGCTATCTTCGGTCGTATGGGATTCAATGATCAAGAAATTGTTGCTTTGAGTGGTGCTCACGCTCTTGGACGTTGCCACACTGATCGTAGTGGTTTTGAGGGACCTTGGACTTTCTCTCCAACAGTTGTGACCAACGACTACTACAAGCTCTTGTTGAATGAGAAGTGGAACTGGAAAAAGTGGAATGGTCCTAAGCAGGTATGATTAACCCCGTCCCTTTCCTTTTATGGACGCCAAAATAGAAATAAACTAACACATAATCTCAAAATAGTACGAAGACAAGACCACCAAGTCCCTCATGATGCTTCCCACCGACATGGCCCTCGTCTCCGATAAATCTTTCCGCTCATACGTTGAGAAATACGCAAATGATGAATCTCTCTTCATGAAGGACTTCGCAAATGTCATCACCAAGCTCTTTGAACTCGGTGTCCCTTTTGCAGAGACTACTGAACAAGCCCCTATGAAGTTCAAGCCTACTGCCTAGATAATTCATCTTCATCGACGAATCAACTTTAATACAGAGATTTGAAGAAACGGAGATGGTAATGGGTTAGATGGATGGATAGACTTTGTTTGCTTATTCCTTTTTAGAAGCGGGAGTTTGGTGAAATAAGATATCTAGATAGATGAGTTGATATTCTGTCATTTGAGAGACACGTCATCATCTTAGGCATGCGTGGATAAGATGAAACGATATCCTATGTGATTTGGATGAATGGTAATAAAACGCTGCGTCTGACCAGCTTTGACTGCGCCAGGTGGCTGGATTGTTACATCCATTCGGCGTGAGGAGATAAGAAAAGATGTACAATAGGAGACTAGATTTGTTACATAGAGTAGAGAGAAGAGAAAAAGAACATTCCGCCCACTATTTGAGTACATCAGGTTTTTAAAACTTTGAAATAAATGCATATCTGGTGAATTTGATGTATGATGCAAAGGGGAGTTTTAAGAGAGGTGAGTGATAGGCAGTAGATATATGATGATCGCTTGCTAGCAGCTAGCTTGAAGGAGTTGAGGAAGCAAGGGGCGATGTTTGAGAGGGATGATGAGACAGACAGGCTATACATAGGAGAAAAAACAGGCCGGAATTGACCACTACGCAATGGTACGTGCACCTTCACCAAAACAACGCGTAGAGAGCATTGGTTAATTCCGGCCTGTTTTTTCTCCTACGTATAGACAGGGTTCCCCGCACTGAGGGGAAGGAGGAATGAAGGGGGGCGTAGCCGGGTCTGCTTCAGTTCGACATATGATGACTTGGATTGATGATGATGGGTGTAGGATTAAATTTATTGGGAATGATCACCAGGTGGATTGTTTAGGTAGATTGTTATTCGACATTTTATCGGGTAGGAGCGAAGGGTATGTTTCGGGGGGAGGGGTGGGGGGGGGAGAGAATTGTAAGAATTGTAAGAATTGTAGGAGAGGTGATCAGGGAGATGGGAGATGGGAGATGGGAGATGGGAAATGGATATTATTAGATGTGCAGATAAATACTTTTGCTAGGTACTATTTCTTGACTAGATCAGGGATTATGAGAGAGGTCTTGAGCTTAGTAGATGGGGGGTTTCCGGGCGAGAAGGTGGGAATTAGAGAATTGAATGGTTGTGCGGGGTTTTTGAATCTCTGAACGGATGGTGTAAACACGTTCAGGGATGGATCGTTATGTTCATATACCTGTAGGGAGAATGGATGGGAAATATCTTGCTTGGTATTGTAATTGGTGAGTGGTCAGTATCAAGTAGGTATCGAGTATCAAGTTCTTTAATGTACAGCTCATCTCATCTGCATTTAGCAACCTCCATTCCATCGGTCCATTGGTTCAAGTTCTTTAATGTACATCTGCAATCAGCAACCTCCATTCCCTCGGTCCATTGGTACAAATCTCCTGAATATATCCATTAAACGACGTACCACTCCAGTCCCAATCTCAGAATCCACAAACACCAAGCTCAAAAATGATACACTGGATATTGTACACCCACATCCCCCGCATAAGAAGCAGTGACAATATACTTTGGTTGCATACCCCATCCCTGTCTGTAAACCAGCGCAGAATCCCCGCTATCCCCATCCACACCCCCCTCACTGACCATTTCTTCAGTAGGCTGATGCTTACAATCACCAGGGTAGATAAGACAGGCTGCGCGACGGGGAAAGTCATAATTGTAGCGCGCATCGAAGATTCTGAAGACCATTCTTAATTCCGGCTCGGGCTGGATGGCAAGCAGAGGGTGGTAATGGTCTTCTTCCTGGGTGCGAGCGGTGGAGAAGTGGGTTGCGACGTGTGCTCGGAACGCGGGGAGGTTGTGGTCAATGAGGCCGAAGTCGGGGAGGGGCGAGAGGAGGCCGAGGAGGAAGTGGAGGTGGGGGAGATGTTGCATCAAATGTGTATCCGCAGTAGACTCGATGTCTCGGATAAGAGTGCGGAGTTGGGGGAGGATGAGCGCGGAGTAGGTGTGTGCGGGGGGAGAGATGAACAGCTCGGGGTCGAGGAACTCGGAAGGTTGGGGGGGGGGGTTGAGCGGGGTAGTAGAAATCGTAGGGGGTGGTTAGGGTTATGTCTGGAACAACGAAGCGGCGTGGATGCGAAGCTCTGTGAGTTGTGTGGTTAGTAAATTGGATGAATTGAAAGTGACAGGAGATACTTGCTCATACAAAGTGGAATAATGTTGATGATTCTGATGAACCACTGCAGACTCTTCGTCGGTGGGGAACTGATTGGGATGTTTGACGGGTCTCTCTGGTCCATTGAGGAGACTAAGCGAATCGCTAGTCGAGGAGCTGTTGGAGCTACTAGAGTATGGAGAGATGTAGGGAGAAGCACTACGAATGAACGAGTATGGAGAGATGTAGGGAGCAGCACTACAAATGAAGGGGATGGGATAGAAAGCCATTGTGAAGAGAGTTGCTGTTGATAGATTGAGAATTGGTTTTTGAAGATCGAAGAATCGGTTATGGTAAAGGAAAAGATGAGATCCTTGCTGAAACTCTACTCTATGTAGGTAGTAGAGTAGTGATGTCCGTTCTGCGTTGCTTGAATAAGAAGAATTGACAGCAGAAGAGAACAAAACTAGAATCGAAGTGAGGAATTTAATTACTTCTCAGAAGATCTGGGTAAAATCTCGCTATGAAACTCTGACTTTATTGTCAAATCTTACCGCTTAGCTGACTCATAGAGAACTTGTCCAATTTCTATTGTCCACACATGATTTTCTGTTGAGAAAACCAACAGTGAATTTGAGAACGATAAAATCACAGACCGCCATAAAAAAAAACACAAACATGATATTCACTTTTTAGTACCAGAAACTCCATCACAACAATAAAAACCTATAATAACGAGGACAGTAAACCCACAATTTCTCAATGGAGGAGAAGCAATAGCGTATAGCTCGCTGAATTGTAGTTCTGAACTGTATGTAGGTTTTGCTTGGTGATAGCATCCTGCGATCGAACTCGGGCAGGCTTATACATACATGCTTGGCTAAGCTGAGGTCAACCGCTAAGTTGCTAGGGTACATTGTAAACCTTCGCCATCAAGAAAATTAACTTACCTTCATATTGATGTTCGACAGAACGAGGCGCTATTGGTGGTTGAAAAAGTAGTAGGAGGGATACATTCATCATGAGATGAATAACAGTTCAGTCGAGGATTTCAATCGTCCCAACTACATTCCGACTACCAAAACATTCAAATGGTTCCTCTGATTCTACACATCCCATCAAATAACACTCTGCACGCAGATGTTACTCTTTCAACTGGATAGTGGATACTGTCAATGGAGGAACTTAGATGACCAAGTAAGATCATCCCAAAAACTTTCACTTCGACGATTTGACTAATTGATAACCTCGGCAAGCTTTCACGGTGTTGGGAAGAATTTGAAAGCTAACCTTAGAGAAATTTCGCAGTGTAGTCCATACGAATATCTCGTTGAATTGTACGAAAGGAATCATGTGAGAAGTGTAGAGAAACAGATTTTAGCAGGCGAAAGATGTCAGACCTGGGTTGCCTAACATGGTTGAGTGAGACCATGTATCTCCTAGCAAGCATGCAAAAGCTAATACGCGTTGGACAATAGTCGCTTTCGGTCTGATATCTTGGAAATATTTGAGCGCCCTTGATAAGATGGAAGGACAAATGTATATCGTGGTGCTGGTCATATGCTTTCAAACTTCTAGGCTGACATATGTACACGGCGAAGAAGTCAAGCTAGTATGAATGAAAAATAAGGTCCTAGAAGAAATAGATATAAAAGAAATATGTATGTCAACTTGGAGAGATGGGCATTATCAAATGTTTGAAGTGAATTATTGCTGATTTCCAACAACAGACAATTGGTGATAAAGGTATCTTTCCAATGCGAAGTTTATCAAAAACTCTGCATTTCGCATATGATTTCCGACCTGGTCCTTTCTGGGTGGGGGCACAACAGTCACTGTTGACGCTTTGTCTCTGATCAACCATGGCTCTGGTTTACATTGGAAAATTGCCATATTAGAGCCTTACTAGCTCCTCCTCTCAATGCTATTCCACTGTGATTGAGCGAGTTATGGTAGCTAGACCATCTTGGGATAAAGAACATCGACGAGAAGCCAAGTCTCTCCCGTATTATTGAACTTTTGATCGTTCAATACTATTTTAGGTATTTGGAACTCTCGTATACTTCCACTGGAGTGACGAAGATAGAATCAAGTCTTCTAATCATGAGCAAATCATTCTGATAGAGTCAAACTTCTCCTTTGGAAAGTAAACGTCAGAAAGAGAGAAAAAAAAGTTCAGATCTCTCGGAAAGGATCAATGAGGAGGAGTCAAAGTAAAATGCTGGGGAAGGTTGGTGGCTGTTTTGTCAGCTTGAGCTACTTTGCACCACCTTCTATTAAGATTTCAAGATTAACATCAACCACCTCCTCATTCCGACGAAAAGAAAGCCGGTAGAGCAAACCCTTGCCCTTGAAGATAACCAAAATGAATACCAGACTCATTTGCTCAACAACAATGAAACAAGCAATCAATGATAGCCAGCAGTACTGGAGTGGCTCTTGGCTCTTTAGATACTGAAGCATTCATTTGACGCAGGGTTGGACAGGTTCACCAACATTTTGAAGCGGTTTTTCGACCACCAGAGGGCTTTTGGTTGACCCCATTTGATTCTCTTATTCAACCAGTCGTAAGTTGTGTTGATTTTGTAAGTGTTGTAATGCGAGAATTAAAGTCAAAGGTCGGAGGTCGGAGGATGTGCCCTACTCTGCCTCGAGTCTGCCTCAGGAGAATTAAAATCAAAGGTCAGAGGACGTGCCCTACTTCCCTACTCAGCCTCGAACCATATAACAAACCACCAACATTCACACAAACAAACATTTCCCTCATTCTTTTAAATCTCAATCATATGTTGAAAGATTTAGTCTCTTGAATTTTCTCTGGTAAAGGTTTCATATTTTATTTCAGGTTTTTAATCACTTACAACTGTTCAATACTGTTCATAAAGCATCTAGCCAATGACATCGTCCCAAGCGACAGTCATATATGATGTATGGGCTTTTCATTCTATACTTGCAGATACCGGAATTTCACAAGCTGGGGTGATTTTGATTTACGAGGGCGGCAAGTCAGTAGAAAATGATTATCATCTTTGTGTCTATCATACATCTCGGGACCTTTCAAAATGGCACACTTCCTATAAGCAATCACTACAATGTTCACTAGGTGGAAATATGATCTATAAAGGTAAAGTTTTCGGAGACGATATAGTACCATTTGATGCGATTTGTCGGAGCGTGGAACCAATAGCGAAGAAACTTGGTGTACCATTGAATAGCGCTGCTGACTGGATTGAAACATGGGAGGACTATATGAGTCGTGCAAATATTGCGCACATTCTTTTCGACAGGCCTGAAAAGCTCCCTATTGAGTGCGTCAGTCATATCCCTTACTCGAAATCACGGAATGAACATCCGTCATCGTATGCTTTTGAATCCGTTGATTGGAACAACATGGCATACAAGCCACAAAGAAGTGCTGTACCAGATCAGAAAAATTCTCGAAATTCTCGGAGTTCTAACATGGAACCACATCATAAGTATTACGCGCGGCAGCGATATGTATCCAGAGATTCAGAATCTTCTGACGATGATCTGGACTACTCTGGGGAAGAGGAGGAATTTCATGAGCCCCGATCAGCAAGACATTCTCGCTTACCTAGAGGGTACAGACGAGACGATGGGCCAAGTGAAAAGCCTGAAAACAAGAATTTGAAGTATGCAGGCATGATTGCTGAAACGGTGACAGCTAATGCCATTGGAGATGTGTTTGGGTTGATATTCGAGTCTGTTATTGGGGCTATTTTGTAGGAAGTCGATAGCAAACACTTTATAATTCTAGTTGTCAGTTTGTAGCATTGCATACAGTGTCAATCAATCTTATTTTTTGCTCTAATAGACATTTACATGTATCCATGGCTCGAGACCACAGCAAGAGATCTCTTCTTTATTTTCATATCTATTATGTACATTGAAATACTCAAGCATTTTGAACCTTTCTTCAAGGCTTCGCACAGGACTGGGAAATACCGCTCCACAACTTCCGAATCGTCTATTGCGGCAAATAGAATTAGCGACAGTCGCCATCAATAAGTTCGATGTCTTCACAAGGAAGCACAAACCTTTGGATTTAGAATTTCATTTTCTCCTCGATCATCTCTGGCTCTCCGAGGGCGTAGAACTTGTCTTCGTCTTCTGGGTCTATATCCGCTGGCAGGATTCCTATTCACATATCCACCCCTGTATTTTTGTCTTTCTCCTCTCTCGTGTTTCCTTACCTCACACCCCAATCTTCTTCTTAACCTTCCCAACATCATAGAATCGCATCCCCCCGGGCGCTCTATCTCACTTCTTCTCCTTCTCCTTCTAGAATCTCTTTCTTGCTGCCTCTCCCTCCTCCTCTCCCTCTCTCTACCCAAGTCTCTATCTCTACTCTCTGTGAGGATGCTTTCCACCCAAATGCCCTCTCGAGCCAAATCCAAGAATAACATCTTCGTCCACTCAGCTGGCTTTCTCAATAATTCTATTTCTTCAGCACTACGATGTCGTGAAGTTATTGAAGCACATATATGGAGGTAGAGAGGTAGGGAAGAGGCAAGAATGTTACCTTGCCAACTAGATCTACCACCAATGGAGGTAGGTAGTGAAGACCCGGATGCGGATGTGGATGGGATGGAGGACGAGGGGCTGTGTGTTGTGTGGAATAGATATGGGATCGCAAATTGGTTCGAGGAGGATAGCGGAGATTCTGACGTGCATGTAGGCATGGGTATCGACGAGGATGAGGACGGATATGGAACAATGAGAACGCCTTCTTGAATGACTCCCGTCTCGCCATAAGCAACCCAAATCTCAAATACTTGTAATATCTTTTCGCTTCCCATGTTTCTTATTCCCATGTTTCCTATAACTGTATGACTTTCCGATATAGAGTTCAGAATATGTATCTCTTACACAATGAAATGATGTGGAATGGGGAGACGAGAATAGTAGTAAAATTGCGGATGCTCTTTGTATATAAGTACAGGCTTCTCTCTGAACCAATATATAATGATTCCCAAAGCATTCAAACGAGTATCCACGAACCTCGCATTTGTTCACACGTAAGCAGTCTAACTCGCCTCCTTTTCCAAGCCCTCCCCACAGCTTATCATCCATCATTCCATCGATCAAGCATCATGGAAAACCGAAACAACAAGATCCAGAGGCAGCTAAATTCCCATGCGCGCGCGTGCGACATCTCACCTCATCGCATCTCGATTCTTCTCACAGCATCCGTAACAACCGAGCCCCCGAAATCAGTTCAAAGTGGAGATATTGGTCTGTGGACCTGTGGAGCACTAACGATAGAGCCCGATGTACCCTGAAGTACCCATCATTTAGAGTATAGTGTACCGTCTTACAGTAAGCGGGGATGTCAAAACCCCTGAGAAGTCGGTGCCCAAGAGGCCGAGAATATAGATTATATTCCCTACCTCGTAAGCACAAGATTCTTTTCCAGCCGATGAAGTAATAGGGGCAAATGTTTCATGTTTCAAGCTGGAAAATGATGTCTGTGATTCATGTTCGATGCTTTTCAAAGACCAATACTCGTAGATGCAAAAGTAGATGCTTAGATAGTGATGGTGATAGTAGCAATGATTGATAACATTTATTAAGGTGTGTGCTTATCGACGCTCGACTCTTGTCACATGATGCCTTAGCTCAATTTGGCCAACATTTACTAAATCAGCGGGACACGTCTGTTAAGTTCGCACCCAACAACTCTCCATCCAACACTTCCGAGACTTCCAAGCCCCGCGTCAACAAAGTTACGCTCATCATCCTTCACATTCCCAAGCAGGCCGCGATTATAAGCTGCAATCATTCCTTTTCTTCTGGTTTATTCTGTAGCCTGATCCTGTATCAAGAAATCTGGCGTGCAGGCTTTCTGATACTCCTCTGTCTTCCTTCAAGGCTGATCCATGAGAGCACAAAGTTTTCTGGAATCACAATGTTGGTATTCAATAGAAATTTGACTCTGTTTTTGGATGAAAGTTAGAGCAAGTGGTTCTGATCTTTTTGCCCCATTGTCGCCATCGTGAAATCAGCGGACATCTACTGATATTCCTATGGTTTCCAATCATTCGGACTGGTAAATTGGGCCAAGCTTCCAGTTATCAAAAGCGATACGATATTCAAAATGAGATTCAATATCTCAACCCAATTGAATCATCCGATTGAATCCAAAAATCAAAGCTTTTGATTGCCAGACTGCAGTTCAGTCCATTGGAAATTCGAGATACTCAAATGCATATTCAATCACTTGTTAAAGCCTACCGTACTTTTAGCATTACTGTCATCTTGCGCAAAGTCTTCCTTGCTCATCTCCAATCTACTGCAATAAACATATTTTCGAGTCTGGCCATATTCATACTTTCTTTGCGGAATGCCCTCGGTCTTATTCACCACTGTGTCGGGAAACTACATCCTTGATTCCAGGATGATTGTAATGGGCTTTTATGCTTCTCTGACCACTACAATTGCGTCAGGCACTACCGGGTACCAAGACTGCCAGATCCACCAGAGCTATCATGGCTGTCATGGCTTTGATTCTCTTGGAACTTTCAAGGCACTCCTCGAGTTCACTTTGGTATCGAGTCATTACTTTAGAATATTCAGTAACAACCCTATGTCGTTTCTAACATTAAATATCGCACCCTCAACTCGAGTATAGTCTAATGTATTTGACTCCCAAGGCCAGAAATTGCTCCCTTTTCTCCATTCCGTTACGGTTGAATCCTAGCAGCACTCTCGGCTTGCTTTATGTCCATTATTTGTCTATTGGAAGGAAAGAGTTTCCTGGACCGGTGATAATGAAGTCGCCTTCGTTATTGATTTGAGGTCCTATCAGCTCATAAATCTGTCTACTCGCGGTGGCTAATAGCTAGGGACACATGTTTCAGTGGTTCATTTCGGCTTCCCCTTCATTGTCGTACAAATCATTTTCAACACATTGCACAAATACCTAGAAATGAACAAGAAACGCTGCAAAGTATATGCTAGTGAGTTCTTGAATCATATGGACTAATTTGCTTAGCTGTCGAGTCATTCATACTGCTCATATCATCTAATGCCTCAATTCTTCATGCAGTAATTGCAATTCGTGATTAACACGGTTGGTACCGAGACACGGCGACTTTCCGGCCTTACATCGGTGCCAGGATGTTATAGTAATACCAGATGACCATGCGAGCCCATCTTACTGGAATGCGGGGTGCGGGCAGGTTGGATAAATATATATTATATGCCATGTGGCTTCAGAGGCTTATCCGCTTCTTTGGTTTGTGGAGTAAAAGTCTTTATAGCCTCCAGTTGTACGAGTTTGAGAATATCAGAACAAACAAACAGCCAATCATACCATTTAATATATATATATGCATTTAATGTTGGTGAGATACTGAATCGGCGTTTGATTCAGGCTGTTCATTTACCTGAGTATTTACTCATAGATGACATTAATTTATATATGAAACCGACGAAAGCCCGTCTGCGCCATTACTTGTTGTCTTGTTTACTACGGCGTGGTCTTTGGTTGCACCTACTTTAAGATGCAACCTATGTTTGGCACCACAAATGAGCTTCTAATATGTTCGTCTGACCACCTAGACCCTCAAGATTGGAACTTCATCACACAAATATGTCATTTCTTCGTTCTTACCCACAAATTTGAATATGCCAAAAGGCAATTTCTATTCCGAATAATCTGATTCGACGGTACGTACTGCCTAGAAACTAGGAAGAAAGTGCCGTGGTTCCTGATTCACTCCAACATGGAATTCGCTCCGATTAGATTTGTGCTCGTATGACATTGTGACAATTTCAAGAAACCATTTTAGCTTAAAATAAGGTGGAATCTGGGGAAAGTTGTGGAGATTAAGAATCTTCTTCTCACTTGCTGGTCTCTTTATAAAGACAGAAGACTTGAACTTTCGGCCTTCAACCTTTGACCTTGAATCTCCAAACAATACTGACAATCTACTGTCAAGTCCAGTCTTCAATATGCTTTTCTTTCAAGCAATCTTCGTTGTTACATCTGCTCTCACAGCAACTTGCATGACAATCAAGTCTCAAGATGTCCAAACCAATATTGAAAAGAGACAGAGCTGGACATCTATTGGCTGCTACACTGACAATGTTTCTGGTCGTGGTCTAACCACCTCCGTATCAGTATCTGGAGAAATGACAAATGAAGGTTGTCAAGCCTCTTGTTCAACAGCTGGTTTCTCATACGCTGGTACTGAGTATGGAGGAGAATGCTGTGAGTTCCTTACCTACCCTACCCCTCCCCAACCCTCCTTCGCAATTCCCCACATTTGCTAATCCATCTATGAACAGGGTGTGGTAACTCAATCGTCAATGGAAATGGACCTGCCGCAGATGGTTGCAATATGGCCTGCAAGGGTAATAATGCAGAGATGTGCGGTGGTCCAAATCGCCTGACTACATTCCAGAGTGGTGGCGGCTCGAGCCCAACTCCACCTAATACCTCTAATCCGAGCAAATCTGGAAAACGCGGTATCACATACGATTCTAACAATGTCCATGGCGATTCGACATACGGAAATATGCTCAAGGGATATAGTAAGATTACTTGGGGCTATGATTGGGGATTCAAGAGTAACGGTTTGGATTCAAGTATTGAATTGTAAGTCTTTTGTTTCTCGCTCTTTTCCCCTTCCTGTTTGTTCACTTACTTCTTTCTTCTGAGTTGAATACTTGAAATACAACTAACCCAATCCCCAGCGTCCCAATGCTTTGGGGCCTCCCCAAGATCATGGATCAAAACTGGGTTTCCGCCGTCCAAACCGCAAAAAGCATACTCGGTTTCAACGAGCCTGATCTTACGTGGGAACAATCTTCCAATATGCTTCCTGAAGCCGCAGCCGCCGGATACAAATCCTACATTGAACAATTCAAAGGACAGGTGCGCATTGGTGGTCCAGGTGTTTTGTGGAATAACTGGAATAGTGTAAGCTCTCATCCAATCCATTCCTCCAAATCCATTTAAACTCTCTCAACACTCTATCCTCTCACCCCCTCATAATATCCATCTAACTAACCCCTCCCTCCCAGTGGTCCTCTGGCGGCTCCTACAGCTCGCGCACCTGGACGCAATATTTCCTCGGAAACTGCACTTCCTGCCACATCGACTTCGCGGCCATCCACTACTACCAAGACTGCGAGCCGAGCTCCGGCCAATCGGGCTCCGACTGGTTCATCGCCAACGTCACCAACGCGCACGAAACCCTCCAGCTGCCCATCTGGATCACGGAATTCCAATGCTACGGTTCGGACGCGCAGCAAGCCGCGTTTTTGCAAAAGGTGTTGCCGTGGTTGGATGCCCAGGATTATGTAGAGAGATACGCGTATTTTGGCGTGTTTCCGGGATTTTTGCTGGATGCTGCGGGGACGGCGTTGAGTTTGGCGGGGCAGGTGTATGTTAGTTAGAGAGGGGGTTGGGTTGAGCTTGTTTAGATGGTTTGGGGGGGTGGGGATGGGTTATGGGTGGTACTCTGCTTTTTGGGTTTTGTGAGGGTGGGTGCAGGCACCTTGTGATAGAGATGATTTATTTCTCGATGGAGGGACTATCAAATGAAGAATTTAAGCGATGGATTTGAAGATGTTTGAGACGAAGAGTGAATAGTTCGGATCTTCTCATGTGTCAGCCATTCCATTCCAAATTTGGAATGGCTTGAATGAAATCAGATCATACCTATTAACTAAAACTTCGAAAACTTCTGTGACCATTTTGAGGAGGAAAAAAATCTTGTTGTATAATTTATCCAAGCTCATGAGATAACATGAAAGCGTGCAAGCAGCTAGGTATGTAAAGTAGGTATTATAGTATATACGATAAGAGGCTGGCGCATGATATCATTATCATGATTACTCCATTTCTTCGTCTTTCATACTTGTGCAATTTCCTAACCCATCTTCATTACTGATCCCCTAGGGAACAGGAGCAAGAAATATATCGTAAAACAATTATAACTCCGCCTTCAATACTCCACGCCCAAAGATTTAATTGATCTCTTCGTAATATCATTAATTCATGTAATGGTTTTACACATTTACATTTCCACCCCTGTCTTCGACTCCTCTACCTACTGTCCTCATACAATGCCATGTTATGTCATGCCACTCTATGAAAGAAATATGAATTTAATATCCACTATCCCAAATATCCTCTTCACTCTTGATCATTTCCACAACCGGTGTTTTGGGCATAGCTCTCTTCATCTTCTTTCTATCCTCCTTGGTCACTAATCGCGGCGTAATCGGCATCATGGGTGTAAATGGTTGATAAGGACTATAAGGTACCGTGCCTCCACTGAAAGGTGTTTTAAGACCTCCAGTTCTGAGACCTCCGGTTTTCTGTCCATTATCCCTAGGAACGCGTTCGAGAATGGTGGTTTTGGTGGGGAGATTTGGAGAGAGCATATTTTGTTGAAATTGCTCGCGGAAGGGGAGAGAGCGAGTTGGTGCTGAGGAGGCGTTGCTAGCGGTTTGATAAGTGGAGGTAGAGCCGATAGCTGTGGATGATGAGGGGGAATCAGGAGAGGCAGAAGAACCATTCGAGGTTTGAGGTTTATGGAGGAGAGAGTTTTTTGAAGGAGCGGCTCGAAGAGGTCGGGAAAACATGGTTTTGGTGCGTTCTCCTGCTGATTGAGGAGAAGCAGTATTTGATTCGGATTTGAGGGAGATTTGGAGATTGCGGGTATTCAGGGAAGGAAGTTTTTGTTGAGGAGATACAGGTGATATTGTGTCGAGGGTCTCTGCTATACTGCGAGTAGGTGATTCACCGTTAGATGATGTGGAGCCGTACGGGACTTGATTTCTTGGAATTGGTGGCGGAGCTCTATGCACGTATCCTCGTGGTGTTAAAGGCTCTTCGTCCGATGCGGCATGTGAGAAAGTGGTTGAGTGTGGTGTCGCAATTGGAGATGAAATTCGTAAACCCCGAATTCCCTTTCTCCGTGGAGATTTAGGTGATTTGGGTACAGATCTAGGAGAGGTAAGAGCTGAAATTATGGAGGATGCTCGAGAGTGGGTCTTGGTTGATTTATTATCGTTGGTATTGATTTCCGAAGGTTTATGTTTCCCAAGTTTCCTTGATGATGGTTGTACTTGATGTGGAGCTACCGTAGATACTCCTCCAGGTACCATGGGAGGAGGCATGTTTCTTACATCCATTCCTGCAGCCTTTGCTTCCTCTTGCTCCATCACATGAGCGTATAGATCCTCCAGATTTCGATTCATCATTTCTCGATCAGCTTCAACAATCTTATTATCAATACTAGGTTGACTTTGATGCGAATATATACTTTGGTGTATACTGTGATGTCGTTGAGTAGGGTAAACGTAAGGATTTGTGTATGATTCGTGTACTGAAGGGAAAACAAAAGCGTTTGGGTCGGGATTGATTGCTGGTGCGAAGCACTTTTTATCTGGAGATGGCCAGGAAAAGTTTCGAAGGTTTGATGGAGAAACTGGAGTTGGACCTGATGATCCAGTATAAACGCCGGCAAATGTTGAGTCGACTAATTCCACCTCCAAGGCTCTAGCTTCTAATTCAACTTGCCTTCGTAACCTTTTCCCAAGAGTAATTATGAGAATTCCCACGATGCAAAGAGAGAATAGATATGCACCTATGATACCACCAATCTGAGCTGGTAGAAGTGCCTTATTCCGTGAAGCTCCGGCTGAAAGAGGTGGACCGTCTTCTGGTGGTGGTGCTGGTGACCAATCTATTCCCAATGGATTACTTCGAGGAAGTTTTCTTGTTGAGATTGGATTCGCGAATACCTTGATAGGTAAAAGAGCGAGAGTCGAGAAGATGCAAAGAAGGGACGATAATGAAGTGGATGTTGAGTAAATCAAAAGAATGGACGATGGTATATTGATACGATCTGATTCACCTCGACGCATTTTGTGTATGTGATGATACAATTGACCTCTTTTATAGCCTCAACATTTCTAATGGAGCATGTTGTAAGTGTATCATAAACTCCCGTTGAAACAATTTTAGATATTTTGAGATAACAAGTGACATGAAGTGTTCCAGCTTTTCGATTTCAAGGGGGGATGAATTGATGTATATACGGGAGTGAAATCCTCCAAAGCCGGCAAAGCTGCATGCTGCACAACTGCATACTACCTATTATTGTTCTGCGAGAGATGCGTACCTACATGCCTACCTAGGCAACATCGAGTATAGATGTTCGAGTGCAAGGCTATCTCGTGATTGGATTGGATGAAGGGAATGAAGTGATAGAATATCTGTTTGGTCGATGTGCATTTTGTATGGTCAAGGAAGAAGAGAATGAGATGCTCTCATGGCAGTATTTGATAGCGCCCGGAAGATAGATTGACCAATGAAATAATAGAACGATGAGAATTCCCAGGGATCAAAAGGGAATATCAACAAATATAGTCAATGCAGATACTTAATTGGGAGAAATATCCATCGTCCTCGTTGGGGCTGCAGTCAGCTTTTCGTATGATCCGAGAGTGAAGGGTGATGTTTGATGTGGTTGGTTGAAGAGATGTGAAGAGATGTGAAGAGATGTGAAGAGATGTGAAGAGATGTGAAGAGAGTGAAGGGTGCAGAAAGGGAAGAAGATGTGAGAAGATGTTACCGTCCTCTTATGCTTGTTCTGCATTGTGATTGGATGATTATTATGGATATTGGCATTATTTTTTAAGCGCCCGGGAAAGAGGTGGGCTCGAGGTGGGGTGGTCAGCTCAGCCTGTCATTTATCCGGAAGTGGGTTACAACTACCGAATCCCAATATGTATCGATATCCATACTGCGCGAGCTGGGGAAAAGAGTCAAATTTCTCTCAATGGCTCTCGTCGTAACCTTAGCTACTTCCATCACATCATATCACATCACGCCAATCAATGGCTTGGATCATCCTCATCATCATATCAATCTGGACGCCAGCTACCATATATACACGAATAACATCAGAACAACTGCGCAGGTCCATGATTATATCTTGTGTGTGCACGATAATACATGGGGGCGGATACTGACAGGAAGAAACGAAACAATCTTTCGATACAATTCTTTGTACTCGTCCTCTTTTTCCATATATAGCATGACATTTAGCATGACATTGGGCACGACTCAAGGAATCCACCCACTGAATATTACTTCCAGAAGAGAGAGGCTTCATATCCTCACTACTCAGTTGGGTAGCCAGGCCAAGCCAGGTTCAGCAACCCAGGCTACACAATTAGAGGCCAGTCCTCCTCTCATGGAGAATTGTTCAATCCTAATTCTCATCATTCATATGCAAAGTATACCTATCACCCCATATATCTCATCGCGAATTGGGTCCTACTTGGTATCTGCCATTCGAAGCTCTGTATGTTTAGTGAACAATACACAGAACTTATATTGATTGAATTATGATAAGCTTTCAAGATATATTGTTCTGGACCCCGCAGAAGATCATTCAACTTGTCTGTCCCCCAGAGCCCCCCACCTTCCTGCATGCGATTCACGTTCTTGCCATTTGAATCTTGTATGAAATTTAGTTCTACTCGATTGAAGAAAATCTAGCCAAGATTCCTGCTATCCTTACTTCTTGTGTTTGATTTATTTGCCGCCTACTACATATGTTCAATTTTGCTTTCGTTGTTTCGGATCCCTTCTACCACTTCTGCTCAGCAAAGACCACCGTGCTTTCCCCTTACATTCCTATCTTTTCTTTTGCCTTGCCTAAAATTCTCTGACTTGTACTTGGGGCCCGGTCCCTTTTTCTTGCATCCAAGTTTTGTTGCTTGTGTTTTTCTTTGATGGCTGGACTTGCATCGTATGCATCGTATATACCACCGTTGCTCTTTCCAGTGTTAGCGATCTCTATTTTTATTTGCCGTGGCTCTGCAGACGATGGCTGTGTACTCGAAGACGACGATGTTTTCACGGTTCTTGCATTTGCTAGAGTGTTTTTTTTCGTTGTCTTTTTTGTCTCTTTCTTTGTCTTTGAAGTTGCTTCCATCTTGCAATCTTGGTCTGGAATATTTGTTCTGTTATTTCTTAAAGTAAAATTCTTAGGGTTTGAATATTTGTTGATGTGATATAATTTTTAGTCTACTCTCGACTGTATTCTCGTCCTTATATACATTTTAGTTTGCTGTTCTACTAAACATCGCCGTGTCCTATTCCCACTTAATTGAACGTTACATGAATTCATTTGGATAAATCAGTTCACGGTCGTGGGCGGTGTTAGCCTGCGACCGATGCTATTATTATCACATGTTTCTCGTACGAGACCTTAATTGACGTAAAAAAAAAACTTCCATAACTCATCATGTCTGTCCGTTTGCTCTTCTTCTTCAACATTACCACAAAGTGTGTATCAGTAAAAGCTGTTGTCAACTCGTCAAATCAATTATATTCAACATCGAAATCATCATGCTTGAAAGACCGTTTCGGAGTCATATCTGGCCACAGCCCAGATTTTCTCAATATTAGCGGTCCCGTAGCTCTCTAACAGTTTCTCCGTCTTGCATGTATCATCCAGATAAATAAATTGATTACGATTGACCGATGCCAATAGCATAGTCACTTGGTTGGAACAAATCATTGTGGCCCTCGCCATTTTATGCCAAGTAATATTGGAATATCGAATGTAAGCCACGAGTACTTTTGTGAGATGAGTGATAATTTTTTACATACAGATAAGCGTATCCTTAAACTGACCAAATTCAAGCATATCACCACCCTCTATAACGTCAATCTGGCCAAACGTAGTCGGGATAAGTTGGAACGTATTTTGCTTAATCTAATTACCAATTGATCCACTGTTGGTTGTGGGAATCGAAGCCTTGTGAAGTTGTGCCGACCAACTGCAAGTATGGCTTTACGTACCTGTAGCTACCTGTCTGCTCGAGGTCGATTATAAGATCGGTCGTAATGGTAACATTCATGGAATCGAATGTATTTTTGGGCACTGCCAGAAACTCTGTGACCGCTGAAGTAGCCACGGCGGGGCTTGTAAAACCATACGCGCTGACAACAGTAGTTGGCCTCGTTAATGTAGGGTGTTGCCGAATTTTGATGGCAGAGCAGATTAGATCATTGTTGATTCAGTTATCAAAGGCAATCATGGCTTGGGGTTTCTGGGCTGTAGTGCTATCTGGATCTGTCCCAATACCTCGCCAGATATTATTTGGCGACCAGCAAAAGCCGCCAAATATAGTCTAGTGACGGCTCCAAGATTTCTTGAGACGCCTTTCAATGTTTGAAAGAAGCTTGATTTAGTTCTGTTCTTGGCGTTGATCATTGTGATATTCGCAAGTGCGATGTGGAAGTTTCTAAAGGTTAAAGTAACCTCGACGCTTCCAATGATGCTGCACGATCTCCAGCAACAGTAATGCCATACGTGACCATCGTCTCATGTACTGATGATAAGCACAACGCTTCAAAGATGAGGTTATTCGACGTCAATCTTAGGGTACTGCATGGATGGATGATAAAGTGCTTCATGAATAGTTTGAAGTTGTGCTGTTTGTGGCGGTACCATTAGTATGTGAAGTTACTACCGCCACAAACAAAACGACGGCTTTCTCGTGTCTTATTTTGAATCGCGAACTGGGTGGTTAGGATGTTCGAGGACACTTAGGTATCAACGCGAGGAAGAAAACATCTATGCACTACCACGAAGTTTGGTGTTGAAGACAATGATCGGTGAAGATCTACAGAAGATAAATTAACACACGCCCATTCCTGATGACATCTGAAAGTGACTAGCCCGAGTACCTAAGTACTGACATCATGCAGATGGGGCTGAGATGTGGCGGGTATATACTCAGTAGTAAAAATGTTTTCAAACTCAATCATCCAGAAGCAAAACCTCTTCGAGATAAATGGTGACACCCTGTTCTCGAGAACAGTAAAGTTTATGGCGTATCCTTCAGCTACACACCATGCACTTCAATCAAACACAGCAATTTAGTTAATTGTCGATGTTAGATCTTTCTTTTACGGCTATCGTGAATGTTAAAAGAGCTAAGTAGCAACAGAGCTTAAAAGGATTCACCCACCAACTGAACATTCTGGATGATTGAACGATTAATAATCGCCGACCTTAAAATGCTAGAATTGTCTCATTGGGGTTGATTAAACTTTTGATACCCCTGAAAAAGGAATCCTCATAGAATATCACTCAAATAAGTTTAGTTGTTCAGCTGGCTAGGGCGTGGAGTTGGTAGGTGAACCGTTCCAGTTAATATTGTTTCCAGTGTGTAATCGTAGGCTAATAATTAGCCTACGATCTGGTGGAAACCACTGTCCCGGTATCGAATCAATAGTATCGCCTCAATGATCACAGGCTTTTTATTATTATCTCTAATAACTTTTCCTCATCGATCGACCGATCTCACATTTTATTTGGTGCTGCGAGCAGAGTGTCGGTGATTAATTGTGACATGTGCTATTATATAAAGTTGATCCTGTTAAGGGTTCTATAGTCTGTGCTAAACCTTAGTATTCCAGTAGGGTGGAATATTGATCACATTGGGAATCGACAACAAGAATTGTGATCATGAATCTGAAGTAATCAAGCAAAAGATCTACATTCCGCCTCATGTGGATTCAAGTTCGAATTTATGGGGATAGCGACAAGAAAATTGTTATTGTTAGCAGATCGTGGAATAGAAGTCATCTCATCGTAGATCTGCGACATTTCGATTAAGGTTCACCTAGTAACTCTAGTCCAACTTTAATCAAACATATACCATATCAAGAGACAAGTCAAGACCACCATGTGTCCCCTATCCCCACGAATGTTTGGAGAAATACATCGTGAATGCAGATTTTGCCACGTTATTAGGTCTAGACCACCTCCCATAGAAAATTAATCTTACAAAATTTGACTCTTTCATATCTCTTCAATCTAGGGTTGAAACCTTTTGCGAATCGAAAAGATCTATCATCTACTTTTGTAAATATAACAATGGATACCCATTGAAATAAAATAGACTGGCAAATTATGTTCCATGATTAATATACCGACGTTCCTGCTCGAACCTCGAAATATTTCTCAACATATTTCCAATGTCTTCACCGATAGCAGCCTTACCCGCACCGGAGGGTTACATCGTGAACTTTGATAATCCGGCAAGATATGAAGATATAACTGGATATTGGGTTTTTGGCGTCGGGACCATATTGAGCTTTTCGTTTTTGTGTATGAGGATTTACACAAAAGCGGTTGTTTCGAGGAGTTTTGCTGCTGAGGATGGTAAGTTGTTTCTATCATACTGCCATATTGGAAGACTTGCTAACTCATCTTCGGAACGCAGTCTGTTTGATTATGGCTTGGGTGAGTGATTTGATTCGAGCGGATGGCATTGTCATACTAAATGACGAAATAGCTTGCGGGAGTTAGTGTGCAGGCACTTTTTGTTTGTGCGCGAAATCCACGAGCCTACTGTGAAAAGAAAAACAAAGCTGATTGATCTCGTGCAGTCATGTGGATTCACAAAGCCATGGGCGTACACGCGTGGGAAATTCCCATCGCAAGATATCATTTGTACGGCAAGGTGAGGTTTCCACCAACGTACGCATGGGCGTCGACGAAGGAAGTTCCTCCATCTAACGTCTTTCTTCGCTGTAGCTGATTATGAGCTCTTCGGTCATCTATGTGGCCTGTCTCGGATTATCCAAATTTTCGCTCCTGCTCTTCTACAATCGTCTATCGCCCGTTCAGTGGTTTCGAAATGCGGTGTACTTTCTCATGATTGTAGTTGTGGGCCATAGTTTCGCTCTCATCTTTGCGCTTATTTTTCTGTGCAAACCGCTGGCTATGAATTGGGATTACGATATTATCGATGGGACGTGCATTGATCGAACCGCGATATACATCGCGACAGCTGCTTTGAATGTCGCTACGGATATTGCACTCCTCGCTTTGGTCATTCCGATGGTTATAGATTTGCAGATGCCGAGGATTCAGAAAGTGGGCTTGATTGTGATTTTTATGGTTGGCTCGCTGTAAGTGGAAATTTCTCTTTCTTTACTTGAATGCACTTTGGCATCGAGGAAAGAGCGCGGGTGCTGATTTTCGAGGATATAGGACTTGTGTAACGAGTATGATACGTTTGAAGATCATGTTACCTCTTCTCATGGCACCGGATCAGACATGGGCTGTTTCGGTTCCTTGCATATGGATGTAGGTATTTTCCTTTCTATCACCTAGCACCTAGTACCCATTACCTCTCCCCCTTCCACGTATTTGTCAAAATTAACCCCAACCCAAAACATCCGAGCATACTAATCCTTTCCCCACAGTATCGTAGAAGCCAACCTCGTAACCATCTGCGGCTCCTTCCCCATCATCCGGCAATTCGCCAAACACGTTGCGCCGGGATGGATCGGCGAAGCCACGTGCGATTCTCTGGAGAACTCGGGCTCTCGTCTCTGTGATCTCGAAACGATAGGGCAGAAATCGTCGAAGAAGAAGAAGAAGGTGAGATATGCAATCGAGTCGCTGGATGATGATGCTTTTGATTTGAAGCTGGATGGAAGGTGTGTGGAACACAGGGTGGAGATCACAGCTATTGGGAGAGCGTTAACGAGAGAGAGAAGTATGGAGGATTTGGAGGATTATGGGATTGAACCGCATGCAAGATAAAGATTGGTTTTTTTTACTGATGTGGCGTTTTGGGAAGGAAATAGTTTATAGGATATAGATATACGTTACTGATGAATTAAAAGATTGGGCTGAGTTATGTTATGGAGGCCCATGGATTTTATTTTTAAATTACTATCTACCTACTCTTGTATGTGATTACGGATACAATTCAAACAGTCAATGAAAGTAGAGAGCATCAGTAATCATCAACACAATGGCTATTCATTTGCGAAAATTACTTGAAGAGGGAACTTAGTGGTCAGATTCAAGTGGAATATTTTTCTCGTTATCTACAGAACTCCTTTAAAAGGTTCGATACACGAGGCCCCGCATGACAACTCCTCTCATCCAGTCCTATCAAACCATTCCTAACTTTTTCTTCAACCCTTCAATCATTCTTTCTTTCTTTTTTTGGGAAAGAAATCCTCTAAACGGATCCGACAGCCTTGACAATAAATGCACTTGCGGTTGGTGCATCATTTGAGTATGTCAAATCTAGAAC
Source organism: Botrytis deweyae (assembly GCF_014898535.1). Lineage (NCBI taxonomy): Eukaryota > Fungi > Ascomycota > Leotiomycetes > Helotiales > Sclerotiniaceae > Botrytis > Botrytis deweyae. The sequence continues at coordinate 1,198,866 of NW_024066217.1, forward strand.
ATCCACATTATCAGTAAACGCATTCCCAAGATTCTCCATCCAAGATTTCAAATCCCAAGCACTCTCCCCCCCTTTTCAAGAAAATAATCAAAAAATCAAAAAAAAAAAAAAAACTCACGTGTAGTAAATCCACCACTTCCAGTACAGATGATATCCTGATCGTGGCAAATGCTCAACACCTTACTGCTTGGGACTGTTCCCACAGCTTGGCCGCGGTCTGGGTCGCCAAATACGACTACTGCGGCAATCTTGGCCGTTACAGCTGCAGAGAGTGTTTTGGCTGCTTTGTGCACGAGTTGCGCACCTTGAGAGTAGCCGGATAGGACGAGTTTGGCGGAGGGGCATTTGGTGGAGGCGGAGTTGATGAGAGTGGCCATGGTACTGGAGCCGGCTGAGTCGCCGCCGGCGAGGTAGCTAGAGGGGGGGTTAGTTTTGGGTGGGAAGGAAAGATGGAATGGGAGTGAATGAGATTGGCGTACCCTAATACACTGGCGGAATAATCAACACCCTGCACTGTAACTTTGGCAGTTGTAAGTGCGGATCTCAAGTTGGTGAAGACGTAGGGTCCGACGTCCTGGCCGACATTTCCCTCTTGAATATTGTTAGTGAGATGATTTTGAAGAAACAAAAAACGAGGTTTCAATACAAACATACCTTCATTAGTACCCCTTGCGAAAATCACAATGACGGGTTTGCAAGCATCAGTAGTCAAGCCATTCTCTGTAGTTACAACAGCAGCAGCAGAGTTTTCAAAAAAGTGTGCGGTTGTAGCGAGATGTTCGGTGGTTGTTACTTGGGCTGCAGCTTGAACCTCTACTGCTGCATCGACTTCCGATTCTGCGACTGGAAGAGCGAAGGCAAGAGAAGAAACGGAAAGGAGAAGGGGGATTGAGAATCTCATTTTGAGGGTGCGGATCTGCCTAGGCGGAGCCTGGTTAAAGAAGTGGTATGGGAATGGAGTGAGGATGAAGTGAGAGGAGATGGAAGGACCGAAGAGAGTACAATGAAGATGGCACTCGAGCTTACGGATTCTCTAGACATCGAGGGGAAGTGAGTATTTATGTTTGTACCAAGCCTCAGTTCTTTTCCATTCTCTTTGTAAACCTCGTGTTGCTATCCCCTCTCTGAATGGACATCCCGAGGTCGTTGCAATACACACTTGCATACATACACACATACATACGAAACAAGCCAATCGGAGCCACGTATCAGCATAGGAAGTTCGAATGCATCTACACACCTGCATGTAATGCCAAATTCAAAATAGCTCAACCAAGCCCCTCTTTAATCTTTCAAATTCACTCCCACTCTTCTCATATCCAGATTCTACCCACTTTCTATCTCCATCCAAGAAGAAAATCGAAGCCAAGCTCCATATAATCCATCTTTCTCTCACTTCTTTGGTCGATCGACTAACATGTACACTTAGCCGAATCAAATATCACACCCTCTTCAAGATTTTGTGGGTTCCGGACCTGCGTATAGATGCAGGTGATGAACCATTGGAGGTCTGACCTTCCTGTATTGATACATAACACCGTGCCTTTGAGCAGTAGTCGTAAACCAATGGTATTGGCATTAACATTGTTATTGGCATATAATAACAGCCTCGGTTCTCTTGACAACAGGCGGGGAAAAAGAGGGAGGAGAAAGTTCGATAGATGTTCTATTCTTTAAACTTTCGGCTTAATTCTTGGCTGCAGGATCGGAGGGTTTCGGGTGGACGTCGGATCCCTGGATGAGTATATCTTCTTAAAAAGGAAAGAAGGTAGGTGTTGGCGGGAACAACTCCAAGTGGATTATTGAAGTTTTTGTTTTATCATAATGACTTCTGTTGAGACTTGCGCAAGAGATACTTTCCTTGCCGATTCCAAATAGCATTTCGTATGTTTCGACATTGCTGATGTATTGGTATTTGGTTCCGGTCTTACTTTGCTTTCAGATATTGTAATCCATAGTCCTATGGTTTGCATTCCACTTTGCACGTGGAGGAGAAGTACAACACTATATGTAATATACATCCAATACTTCTGGATATCTGCAGCGTCCAAGAATATCTAGTCGACCCAGCCAATCCAATTTCAATCGTTTAAAATAATCCGTCTCTACTATAACCATGAAGATTCATGTGAGACTCGCTTTCGTCCAACTCATCCACATGCCTTCCCAACAAAGACCACTGATCCGTTTGCTGTATCATTGGCAATGGAAATTACTAAACAAACTTGCTCATTCTTGACAGAAAACGAAGCGAAATAAAGAAACAAAGACAAATCATCAAATCAGATACCCACTTTAGCACCTTGGCCCGTGATAGCTCCAAGCTCTCAACATTGAGAGGGATGCCGGTCCCAAATCTCCCCGCAAATCCCATTCTACCCTCTACCCTCTACCCTCTACCCTCTACCCTCTACCCTCTACCCTCTACCCTCTACCCTCTACCCTCTATCCAACCCACCCTCCAACCTCCAACAAAACGGCAGAATTGCGGGGGTGGAGTCCTCTACCTAGTGAATTCTCCTACCCGCCTCACTAATTTTCCGTCTTTGGACATATCCTCCGAATATAACTTACTAATCTCTGCAACCTGCCTACTCCACCCCTTCACACCGTTTTCCATCAAAAGAATAAGGATGAACTACCGACATACATCAAACATGATACGCACTGTATGCGAATTTCTCGGGGTGCATGTCACTTATGCATGAGAGGTATATGGAGCTAGGGACTTTCCATAACAGGAAGGAGGGTATGTGATAGAGATCATTCGGTCGTTTCTTCATTTCGCTTTGGGGGGATGAAGTGTTTAGAATAGGAAATTTGGGGTTATAGATTACATCATTTTATCACGGAAGATTTTTCCTTGCATCTTCTACCCCATAATCTCTCTTGGCATTGATCCTATTGACTGGGCATCAATTTCTACCGAGGCCTGATATGAAAATAGAGTCAAGGTATGTAGAGTAAAGAGAATCTTTGAGATTACATTGTACTTCGTAGCAATGTCGAAAGTACTACATTTATTCTCAATGTACAATCAAGCTCATCTACTATTTGCAATTAACCAATCATCCAGGCACATGTAACCCAGCCTATGTCCCAATCTTTCATATACTATACAAAAGTACCAACCCCGTAAATAATCCCAGATTCCCACCAACGCAAGTCCTCATCTCCGATATAACCAATACAGAATCCCACCTCCTTCTCTCCTTCCCTCATCTCAAAATCTTCCTCCTACCAATCGATCCAAACACCTCCCGGCAATACTCCCCTCATGACTCCCCAATGCCCTTTCGCACTTTTATCCTGCCACTCCTGCAACCTCCCCGTCTCGTTCCTCCTCAATACCCCCGCAAAAGCTTCTTCTCCTTTCTCTTCTCCCAACTTTAACTCTTCGTCTTCTATCTCCCACTTTGGTAATAAAAATGCTCTTCTCGCATTACTTCTCAAAAAGTCCTTTTCAATTGGTTTGCGGAATGTGATTGATGGCGCAGAAGTTTCAGGACCCAAAGAAGGCGTTTCGGAAAGGGGCTTTTTGCAAAAGATCACCATGTTAGTGAAATCTTGTCCCGTTTCCGCAATGTGTTGATCTGTTGGTGCTTCGGCCTCACGGTAAATACGACAGGTGGGAAATAGTGAGCGAATCGTACGGTGAATGATTAGGAAAGGGGGAAGCAGGAAGTCTCCAGCGTAGTTCTATAGGTAATTAGTACAAAAACTTTAGAATGTCAAGAAGGATAAAACGTACAATGGCGATAACACCACCCGGTTCCAAGATATCATGAAGATCCTTCAAAAACTCATATGTAAATAGTTCAACAGGTTCAGCTCCGCCTGTGAATACATCATGCACAATGTAGTTGAACTTCTTTCCTTGAGCTGCAAAATTTGATGCGACAGATACGGCGTCCTCAATAATAGTTTCTTGAGGCTCAGGAAGAGAAAAGTATTTCCGAGCGAAATCAACCACAACGGGATCAATCTCCACCAAAGTAGTGTGAATTCCATGGGAGATCAAAGCGGCTGGAGTAGTACCGATACCGAGACCACTATCTAATATCAGTATTATGAACAATTCGGTATGGAAAAATCTGAGAAACTCACATGACCAATGCACTAGCATCCTCGTCTTTGATTGGCTTTTCGACTTCAATCAAACGTATTGCCTCTAACATCACAAAAATTCCATAAATAGGCTCAGCAAGTCCTTTGGCCTTTTTCCCATTGACCAACCATTCTCCTCCCAAAAGACTATGATCACAACGCATAGCACGGAATCCATTGCCCATTGTCAAACTTTCAATAACGGACACATACCCAGTCAGAGATTCTTTTCGTTCAAGGATCGACCAACCATTTGCATTCATCGTGCTATTAAGTTGATTAATCGCATATGGCGTTGGAACATGTACATTAAACAATGCAGTATGGAATAGTGCTGGTAGTATCCAAAGTAGAAGCTTCGAAGGAGCAAAAGCTGAATATAAAGCCTGGAGTACAATTTGCATTCCAAGGCGTGTGAAAATGATGGATTGACCAATGTATTGAGAGATCTGATTTGCGGATATGTATTTCACAGTTTTGAAAAAGATGTATGAGAGAATACCTGGCGCTGCATCGGAAATCCAAGGCCATCGACCAGATGTGAGTTCTAAATCGTCCAGTGTAGTCGCCGTACACGAGACGGAAAGGATGAGCAGAGGTAAAAATGTGAGTCCTTCCGTAATAGGAGGTCCAAGATTAGCTCCCATATAACCACTCAACTTGAAGAGGAAATACTGGGTCACTGGAATGTAAGCGGCGATAATTGGAAGAAGTTGGACTGGTCTCCTAATTGGAAGATAACGCCTAATGAATAGATTTGACGACCACCCTAAGAAGCAAGCCGTCATGACTCCTTTCGAATGCCATATTCCAGCCGGATATGATCCATAGACTGGAGAGAGAGTAAGTTGAGAGACATTTGAATATATGGCGGCGAGTGAAAGGAGGGAAGCTGATTGAGCCAAGACCCAAAGTTGAGATAAGAGAAATCTGGTCGTGGTCTCTTCTTGGGCTTTCGATGCTAAGGCTTTGAGCTCTTTCTCAAAATTATCTTGAGTAAATGATTGTAATTGTTCATCATTTATACTGGTGGGTTTCGATGATTTGGAAGGTTTTGGGGATGATTTTGGTGCCATGATATCTATGGTTTGAGATAGTTTAGAGAAGAGGGGTGAGGTGAGGTGAAGGTATTTAAACTCCCACCAATAATCTTATCAAGCAAAAAAGCAACAAATTAAATCTTCAACATTACTTCCACAAAAGAGAAGGATTCGAGTTTATATCTCAATGAACTGATATCTGAATACGTTGCGACAATTGTTTTGTTTGAGGCCAATGCGTGAATTCTGAAACGCGAAAGAACCACAAAACACGTGATGTTTTAAATGAAAGAAGAGGAACAAGTCCTCGCTCGGAGTTTGATGTTTTTGTTCCGTAAGAGAATTTAGGATGAATTGGGTTAAATTGGAGTTTTGACCATGGGATGAACTAGTGGGTTGAGATTAAGGACTTGGACGTGTACCGGTACTTATCATTACATCGTGATTCATATATTGAGTTCAGTGGGGGGGAAACTTTCAAAGCGACGGCTCCTTGTTAGTTTGTAAAGTAAATAGATAAATAAATAAATAGGTATATAAATAATGATACTACATTTTTAGGATAACGAAAAAGTTATACAGGATGCCATCGTTGCCCTGCGGAAGAGGGCCCAACATGAAAACCCTCGACCCCTATTGGGATGAAACATAATCATACAGGATGCCATCGTTGCCCTGCTGCCGAAGACTCAACATTAACGTCATCGACACCCCTCGCAACTCCATCAACAACATAATTTAGATCTTGATACCCTCCAAAATAGGCTTAGCCTCTTCACTCTTCCACCAACTAACTCCATCCTTTCCTGGGTACTCAAATTGATCCATGCTTGCTGCCTTCATCTCAACACTGTATCCTGGCTCCAATGGAGTCTGGTAGTAACCACCCTTAATGACGGATGGGTGCTCAAAGTGCTCATGGAGATGGTCAACATATTCGAGAACGCTCAACTTTCCACTGACTACGACGTAGTCAATGGTACTCAAATGTTGAGTATACTCTGGAAGTCCGACACCACCACTGTGTGGAACAATTGGAACACCGAACTTCTTGGCCATGAGGAGAACAGCCAAGACTTCATTGACCCCTCCCATTCGGCAGGCATCAATTTGGCAGACATCAATGGCTCCGCTGGCCAAAAGTTGTTTGAAGATAACTCTGTTTTGGCACATCTCACCAGTTGCAACACCGATTCCATATGGTTTGAGAGCTTCACGGATAGCCTTGTGACCGAGAATATCATCAGGAGAAGTGGGCTCCTCGATGAACCATGGCTTGAACTCTTTGAGTTGTTGCATATATTCAATAGCTTCAGGGACAGACCAGACCTATATGATTGTTAGTTTGGAAATGAATCATCACTACTCTGATGTAACATACCTGGTTTGCATCAACCATAAGAATGTTGCCCTTGTCGTAGCCAATAACTTCTCTGGCAATTGACAAACGTTCTCGGTCATCCGCAACAGATGTTCCGACCTTAAGTTTGAAATGTCTGTATCCCTTGGCCAAAGTTTCCTCCAAGAGCCCCTTCATCTTATCTTTGCCGTAACCCAACCATCCGGCACTTGTGGTATAAGCAGGAACAGCCTTGTTGTCCATGGCATCTTCAATTCTCTTTGCCTTTCCTCCCTCTTCAGCCTTCAACATAGCGATTGCCTCTTCAGGTGTAATAGCATCTGTGATATAACGGAAATCGATACAGCTGACGAATTCCTCCGGGCTCATGTCTGCAACGATTCTCCAGACAGGCTTGTTGAGTGTCTTGGCCCACAAATCCCAGATAGCATTGACGACGGCTCCAAGGGCAAGATGAATAACACCCTTTTCTGGACCAATCCATCTAAGTTGTGAATCGGAAACGAGATATCTCCAGGTTTGTCCCCAGTTTGAGACGAGGGAAGAAAGGGTACGTCCCTTGAGACGATCGGCGACATGGTCGATTGCAGCACATACGATATCGTTTCCACGACCAATTGTGAAAGTCTGCGAGAAGAAGTATTGGTTAGTAGGGTGTACATAGAGTAGTTGAAAGTAAACCAAATATTGTAATCATCTTACCATGCCATGACCGGAGAACTCGGAATCGGTCTTGAGAATACAGTATGCAGAACTGTAATCTCCAGCAGCGTTCATAGCATCTGAACCTGTCTTGTCGAGAGAGGTGGGAAATCGAACATCGCGAGTATCCCAACCTGTGATTGTAACTTCAGCCATGATGATTGATATGAGGCGAAATTGTAAGTAAAATAGGCAAATGAAGAAATGTGAGAATGAATGATTGATTGAAGAGGAAGAGAGAGTTGGAGAGAAGTATTTGACGTACAGATTGGGAAAGAAGCAGACAAATATATACAAATTCAACGAGCCATTGAAACGTTTGGGAAGAAGTCAAGAAGGCATAATCAATTGGCTCAACAGTGGGGCAATTGGACGGAAGTCAAAGGTTCGACGATGATTTCTGTGTTGTTTGCCTGTTTGGTCAATGACATTCAAGGATTTGGATTGGTGGAAGAATAGAGTTTCCTGTCAACCCCGCGCTATTTTTTTTGATCATTTACCTCACGCTCGCTCACGGTCCTTTTCCAATCCTCACTCTCCCCCATTTCACTCCACTCACACTTCACCACCCACAACTTCACTCCAATCACGCTTCACCATTCTTCACCATCCTTCACCATCCCCTCGTAACCCCCTGATTCGGAACCCCCACATTGTTCGAGATTTTGGTGGGAGAAAGAAAATCCGGGTGAGACTAATAAATTTTTGATATCCCAGCTAGTTGTCGGTAGGTATTCATCATTCATGGGATTCATATGTGGCATTCATGCAAATACCTACAATTGGAATTAATACAAAATTGCTCCATCAACCCATCATACCAGATTCATACGCCAGCAAGGTTGCAATGTTAACATGCAGAGCTTTTGCTCCTTCTTCCAATTCTTCCAGAACTCAATGCTCGATGAAAGACTTGGTATAACCTCGTCTTCTTCGCATTCAATTTCCACATCATGGCTCAACTATCGTTTCGAGGGCCTTCGTGGAAAACTTACACTACACATTGTTTATTATTTGATCAAAGCGGAACGAAGGACACCTCTCGTGACACTTCATGCATTGAAGTGTCAATATCTGGATGTGACCCCACCTATGGACCGAGTTAAGGAGGTTGCTCGACAGTAGTATTGAGACTTCAAATAGACTCAATGCTCCACTTCGTCAATTGAGATCATAGCCATTCATTTTGGAGGAACATTTGGTGGCAGTAAAATACTCAACCATTTGTGTCTCTTCTTCTTTCTGAATTTCTTGATGGAGAGGAAAGTATATTTTGATCGCTTACCAAGTCTTCTCGGATACCCGATGGGTAGGCCCTTTCAAGTTTCATACTGATATACCCGGAGACATGAGATCAACGAATTCAAGCTTTCCAGGGCCCATACACGTTCTTTCAGCCGAAGCTATCAGTGCAACTCTCTTACTGTACGTCCCGGGCCATCTGACAACCATCGCTAGGAATCGATACCAGATCTGGATCGGTTGAATGAGAGAGAACAATCTTATTCATTCTTCTGGATTGATTTTTAAAAACAGGGAAACTGCACAGACGTCAGCAGGTAAATGTATGCATTGCAGAATACAAAGAAAGAGGGTCGAAAATATCCAAAATTAACAAGCATCTAATGATTGTTTCTCTCGTTAGGAATCAAAGCAAAATATGAATGCTTCCTTACCTAGTGGTATCAGAAAATGAGCTATTCGGCTTTCCAAGAAGTTTGCCTGGAGATTAGATGAATTTTTGAACCCGAACATTTTCAATACATGTACATATCATAATTGCACTGGATGTTTCACATTTGCTGTGCCGTTTTTCCCTATGAATTACCAATTGGCTGGCATAAGGATACTCTACTCTATTCCCTGTTTTTGCTATTTTGGGGGCTCAGAATATGAATGGCCCGTCGGTGTAGATTTCTAAACAAACAAGCTCAAGTAATGTTTGAACAACGTAGGCTACTGGCCTTAACTCAGGATACGATTGGGAATTCCCCTTAAAAATTGATCAAGAATTCAGAGTGTAGGATCTTGAAATAAACAATGAACGAGCTTGACATTTATACAAGGATGCAAATTCTACCAACATACTTTATGTTGGTCTGATGCAATAGATGCATGGGTAGCACACACTACTCTCCTATCAAAAGACGAAAAAAAGCAAGTCCAAAGATTTCTCCCAGTGATGGTAAGATATTCCCAACAGATGGAACAAGCCATCTGAAGCGTGGCTGAGTAGAATGTTTGTTTTCTATGGGAAAATCTGAAAAGCTCTCCGTTGTCTATCGCTCCTTAATCATTGTACGAATGGATACTGCTGGAAACGTCTTATAGCTATCCACTGAGTATCAATAATGAATTCACGGGCCGTCGATTCGATAATTATCAAAGTAACGAAATTTGCAATTACTTCCAGACGTTCACTAATGCTCTGTAGGGATCGAAGTTTTTCTACTCAAACGGAACCCAATTCTTTCTTCGAGGAGTTACCTATGGGTCGGATTCGTTAGATATATTGGCTGACAGAGACGCTTGCGAGCGTGATATCAAGGCATTAGTATCTCTGGGGATCAATGTACTGCATGTTTATGGGATTGATTCAAGTCAAGATCATGGGGAATGCATGGAAAAATTCATGGAAAATGGTATCTATTTACTAATCGACCTACACATCACGTCTACTTATATCTACATCGATTCTACTACATGGACAAATCAAAAGTTCTCCGCCTATGTGGATATGGTTGATGCATTTGCTTTCTACACGAACACACTCGGATTCTATCTAGTCGACAATCCCGTTACAGATAGTTCCACTTCTTTAGCACCACTCTCTAAAGCAGCTGTGAGAGATGTAAAAGGTTACATTAAAGCAAGAGGCTATCGTTCTATACCCATTGGAGGATACGTTCTGACTGATAGCGATTACGCACAAGAGACCTATCGGCTGGCTGCAGATTACATGGCCTGTGGAAATTCGAGCATTGATTTTTGGGCGTTGACAGATTATTCATGGTGCGACAACTCCACGTTCACCTCTTCAAATTACTCTCGTCTCACCCAAAGCTTTTCCGACTATCCATTACCAATATTCCTCGCAGACTATGCATGTGAACCCACCACAGAAGATAACAGTGATGTTGCCGGCCGGATCTTTGATGAAGTTGGCACCATATATGGCCCAGAAATGTCGGATAATTGGTCGGGCGGAATCGTGTATGAGTGGGCGAGATCGAGCGATTCGGATCCCAATGACTATGGTAAGTAAATCTCTTTGGAAAGGTTTGCTGGATTTCTTACAGTGTCTCAACAGCTCTGGTAAATTTAACCGACAACACGATCCAGCTCAATCAAAATTACAAATCGCTCTCAACACAACTTGCTGCGATAAATCCTTCTATAACTCAGATGTCAGCTTATACGCCAACTATTACAACAGCGCCATCATGCCCGGATGAAAACGCAGCTTGGGGTATACGCACCCATCCAACGTCTATTAAATTCTGCTAATATTAACAGCCGCATCGACAATACTTCCTCCAACAGCAAATACCCTATTATGCGATTGCATGATAGCTTCTCTACACTGTAAAGTTGACCCATCAACATCAGTCAATACAATCACATCAGTTCAAGCAACTCTATGTACATCAAACTCCACCATCTGTGACGGATTTACATCAAACGTCACTTCTTCAACCTATGGCGCATTTAGCGTGTGTTCTCCTTGGCAACAGGTTTCCTGGGCTATCAATCAATACTACCTGAATACAGGAGGTTGCTCGCAAAAAACAACGACGGCAAGTCTGCAAGCTCTCGAAGCCCTGAATTCCAGCTGCATCAATCTTCTAGCAAAAGCCGGTCCGTTGGGCAAAACACCAATTTATTCAGATATAACCATTGCCGATTCTACCTCAGACTCAAATATCACATCTGTGTATTCAGACACCTCAACTGATAGCTCAAGATCCTTATCTGGCGGTACCATTGCAGGAATAGTAGTCGGAATTCTTCTAGCACTTATCGCAGCCGGTTCTCTCATCTTCTTCTATCTACGTAAGAGAAAATCGCGAAAATCGCACATAGCCCAAGAACTAGAAGCTTCCACTCCCGGTCAACACGATACACCAGCTGAACTTGGGAATGACGGACAGAAGGCGGAGTTATGGGCGAATGATACATCTACCAATACAGGAACAACTAGTCCGAAGGAATTGGCGCATGAAGGCGATGCGATGTTACCGAGAAATCAGAATGAGAGTCGGGAAATTTGTGAAATGGCTTGAGTTGTGCTTTGGGGGGTTGTGTTGGGGTGTTTGGACTGTGTAGTTTAAGAATGAGGTGATCGGATTGTCAGGATTGGTGTTAGGAGGGGGTTATTGTGGATATAATGGTTTAGAAGGAGGAGGAAGAATATATATCTGTCCGGAAAAGGAGAGAGCTCGTTGATATCACGAGTCAAAAAAAAAAGATTACGCATAAAGAAACTTTTCTATAGATACCAAGAGTTACGAGAGAGATATAAGGAGTATAGTTTCATAAGACGTTCTACATTAAAGTTAATTATTAGTTTCCCAATCCAATGCTTAGGATTTCACATCAATAGAATCGCATTCGGCTTCGTGAGTGATCATCCACAGATTAGATTGAAGGTTAACAGACGGCTATAAATCTGTCCATTTTCAATCGAGTTTCGTCCGTTCACTTGTTCGAACTATGAACTTTAACTCAATTACACGAAAAATGTGAATTTACAATTTATATAGTTATGTTTTGACAGAGACTCCAAATCCTACATATGTAAATCGAAGGAACAAGTACCAAGTCCTCGCATTAAATTAAAGGACAATAATCGAACATGTAGCAAGCAGTTCCTCCACGTCGGAGAACCAAGGAAAGTAAATTCATTCAGGGTATCAATATTTTGCCAGCCAGTACACCTACACGCGCTTTCGATTCCCAAAACACCGTTTTACAGCCGTAATCATCAAGCAGTATGCCATGCCATCATCTAATCAAGACATCCACTGTATCCATATCATCGAAACCCGCCTCTTCCACTGTAGAATCTAGTTCCAAATGATCGCCATCAAAGCTCAGAATGATTTTCTTGTCCGCCGGTATCTTATTCGTACTTCTGAATCCATCTACCAGTTTCTTGATCGTCGTTGTGGGCTTCACATAAGTTTTGAATTCCTTGATATCCTTCGATTGAGCTTTCAGTATCAATCTCATCTTGTTGACTGGTTCAGGCACAGCTTCAACAGGTTCTTCATCATCATCGCTGATTTCTTCGGCTTCGGCTGCCTTGCAACATTCATCCCAGAGATCGTTTGTCCATGCCTCCATGTGTATTCTACCACTATTGAAACCCTCACCTGTGGTATCGACATCGCCATTCGGGTTAAAGTCGAGGCCAAGGGATGCACATGTCATGGAATCGAACAATCTTTTGTTTCTCCAGGTGAGTAAAATCGAATCTTTCAGTTCTTCATTCATGTGTATTCCGTCCACTTCCTGTTTCCCGCACCAAGCCTGTCGGACTTCTCGTAGACGCTGATGAAGTTTCCGCCTGATAATTAAATTCTTGGTGTTTTCCAGTCGAGACGATATAAAAATTTCTAATATAGGTTCGGTTTTTTTATTGTCTTGGAAAACATCGTCGTCGACTGCATTTCTGTCCGGTTCATGATTTTTATTTGCCCATTCGGCATTACTCCTCTGTTGGGCTAGATCCGCAAGTCTCTTGTTTTCTCGTGCCTTTGCCAATAATTCCGGAAATTCCTCCTCTGAGAATGCATCATCGTCATCGTCATCAATGATAGGAATTGGTTCAGCCGATGTTACAACAGGAGAGGAACTTCTGCTGATTCGCTGTGTAACAGGCGCGGCATCGTCACTATCGCTATCGCTCAAAGATATATAACCCTTTGCAATAACTTTCTGTTCTACGCTCTCCCTATTTCTACTATGTATATCTTTTGCAAAACGGCCCATCAGACCCCCCGGCGAACGACGCCTTTTCTGCGGGGATCTTGTTTGCGACTTGCGACTATCAGGTGTAGATATTGAAGATTCCCTAAGCCCATCAGCATACATACAATACCATATCTGCGTATCCATGAAATAAATACCTAGCCGGTTCCTCATCTTCTGTCTCACTACCCAAATCCACCTTCCCACGCACATCCTCATCAGAAAACTTCCTTCTCTTTTCCACTCTCGGACTCGAAGATGATTTCTCCCTGCTCTGCGATGAACGCTTTCTCTCTAAGCTCGCGACCTTCTTTTCCCTCTTAATCTCCCTCTCCCTAGCATGTAGTGGAAACAGATCTTTTGCGCGACTAAAAGCATCTGTGTGGTCCATCCCGGGTTTAAGCTCTGGAGCTTGCGCTGTGGTCAACTTCTTTTTAAAAAGAGAGAACTTTTTCTTGGCTGGAGGCGCCGATGCACCAGTATCGAAGTCTGCCATATTCAGTTATTATTTGTGCGATTTTTGTGATTATCCTGATTGAGTGCACATGAAATTGAGGTCGAGATGTACGAAAATACGGGGAAATTTTGGAGGGTTGCCGTTGCGAGGCTGCATGCGCTAAAAGTACCGGTAGCGATACCGATGCTTCATTTACTGCCATTGTTTGTGTAGAACTGTGAAATTCAAAATTGTCTCCTCCATCAACGATAAGATTCTAGCAAAGTCATATTGGTATTTCGAAGAACGATATGGAGAACGGCGCATTACAACAAGGTGAAGGCAAGGATCCTTCATCCTTCCTGTCAGAAATTATTGGCTCAAAAGTCATTGTAAAGCTCAATAATTCTCTCGTCTTCAAAGGTTAGCTAGTTGCCCATACCTCCGGTTCCTGTCTAAAACTTACATTTTTGCAGGAGAATTACAGTCCGTGGATGGATATATGAATATCGCATTAGAAAAATGCGAGGAATGGGTTCATGGAAAGAAGAAGACAGTTCATGGTGATGCTTTTGTGCGGGGCAACAATGGTGAGGATTCTTCCTGAACGACATTCGATATCAGCAGCTAATTCTGTGTGTCTCTTAGTTATGTACATATCGGCCGATGAATCTGCTTAATTGGCACAATAGTGGAAAAGCATTGGGTGGGAGTTATGGAGTGCTATACAGGAAGGATCCTTTTACGAAATTCATGATATCCAAAAGACGACGATGGGATGCGACAAGGTAGCAGAAACTGGCGGGATTATGTGCAGCCTTATAAGTAGGTGTGCCGATACTTGAAATTCGCGGAAACAACAATGGAGCAGCTTCTAAAGCTATCTAAGGCCATCTATCTACACTAGACATTCAAACCCTTGAGGTCCAGAAGAAATAAGTCTTACCATGCAACGCAACCTCACCATTCTCATTACGCTCAGCATCCATTCCCTTCAACGATCCGAGAACCTTCTGCTTCACTTGTTCTTTCTTTTCAGGCTCCATCACCGCTATAGCACTCAAAGTCCCGAACCTATTCCAAATAGCCTCATCACTCAACCATACCGTCCACTCAACATGATCTTCTCCAAGCGGTAGTGAGAACTGCGGTAAATCCTGCGTAAATGTATCTTTCAAGGTTTGCAATGGCGTGGAATCTAATTGATCCTCAAATACTTGTTTCCATTTCCCATGACGGAAACGTGGAAGCTCATCTTCACTACTTTCAATAATGTCTTTTAGGACCTGTTCCCATTGTGTGGCTGTTGTTCGACCGTCTCTTGGTGAGTTATCTGCATATTTTGTGATTAGTAGTAAGTGGAAAGACGCAATGTTATAACATACAATCTTCTATGTTCCACTACAACAGACATGTTAGCATCTCAGCCTACGCCTTCATGCATCAAGACTTCTTACGATCATTCCAAATACTCCTCCAGGTCGCAAAGCTCTATGAATCTCTTTCAAAGACTCCTTTGTAGCAAACCTTAAACGGCAAATCAGTCTACAATTTCGTTCTCTCACGACTTCATCCCCATCACTCACCAATGCCAGGACTACCAGAAACCTGAATTAGCAAACGATCTCTCATTTCACCCATGTTCCTAATTCACGAAGCAACTCACCTGCGAAGCAATAACCGCATCAGCCCAGCCCTCCTCAATCTCCATGTTCTGTGCACTTCCCCCAACAATCTCCACACTCCCTTCCCACGCCCCCTCATTCCCCTTGCCAAACTTCCCCCTCAAAACCTCCTTCATCTCATCATGCGGCTCCACACACCTAATTGCAAATCCTTCCTTCCTCTCCGCCAACAAAGTAGTAAATTTTCCCGTCCCAGCTCCTACATCTACAATTCTAGCTCCTTCCACATTTTCCACTCCCAGATTCTTCAGGAGTTTAGAGACTGCTTCGGGTGGGTAGCTTGGACGATGTTTGTCGTAGTCTGAGGCATTGGAAAAGCCATTCAGGGCTTCGGGGGCTAGGGTTGACATTTTGGAGGGGTCTATTTGAAATTGATATTATATTGATGTCTGTAGATGTTGTGTAAAGCTCGGCGAATTTAAATATATATATATATATATATAATTTGGTTGGAGGTTTGAATGACACTACGTCAGCGATATGACAGGGGAGCGGAACGGCACCGTAAATCGCAATCGCAATCGCATTTGCAAAACTGGTGGGGAAGATATGATTGAGATTCTGAAGCATTATGTTTGCTGTGCAAGAAAAATAAAGTATTATTATATACCCAAAGTTTATAGAAGAAGAATTAAGAGTTGCTATCCCATGCAATATCCCACTGCTTTCAAAAGACTGTCTATTTACAATATCAAAATCACTACAATAACGGCCAACGATTGGTTCCTTCCGTGATTAGTCAAACTAATATAGTATCCCGAGCCCCATGACACTACATCTCTCACTACCTATTCGGTTCAAATCTAACATTCTTGCCTCTAGAACCCAGTGATGTTTCTAGTACGGAATTCCATTAGTCAGAAGCTGGAACTGATCATAGACTCCAGTCGAATAACTTCCATAACTCCTCTTTACCAGGCCTCTCATGAATACCGCAGCCTCAGCCTCCGTCTTTTCCAACACAAATCTATCCCTGAAATGTTGAATAGACTCGGGCTTGAAGCAAGGAAGACCAGAGTCCATCATAAGCATAACGAGCTGCGACAGCTTCTCTGTGTAAGGACGAGAAGCCAAGTAAGCCTTCACGCATAATTCCTCGAACCATTTAAATGCCTGATGTTCAGTACTTCCTCCCATCACAGCCACCATCTCCGTTGTAAGTTTGAATGGTGCTCTTTCAAATTTGACACCTCCAGGGGCAATGTCAAAGCAAAAACCAAAATCAATGTGTAGAATGTGACCAGCGTCGTCAATCATAATGTTACCATTGTGTCGATCCTTGAATTGTAATAAGAAAGAGATGACCGAGTAGGCTGCCATACTTTTGACAAAGTTGGCGCGCGCTTCTTGAAACCTAAGAGAGTCCTCGTTTCCGTATTTCGATATGAAATAATCATATAGACCATTCACGGCTTCTCTTCCCAGAATATCACGCGAGATCGAGTTTGGCAAAACATCAATAACACCACAACCAGGTGCGGTCGCAGTAACACGATACGGGAAGACGTAAACATCGAGACCAACGTTGTTGAAGATTCCACGGAACGCAGCGATCATTTGGAGAGCGAGAACGTCTTGACGACAATCATCACCAACTTTGAAAATTGCTGATTGCCAAATCTCAATCGAATTATCCATTGGGGTGTCTCCGCTTTTATTGGTTTCTTCAAGCATATCATCAGTGCCTTCCATGTCTGCACCTATACTTTTCTTGATGCGGAAAGTTGCCATATATGGTGCTTTGGCATGACTTTGCAGGGGCTTTCCAGATTGTCGATCGATGCCAATTACCACACCATCAGGGTTACTAGGGAGATATACTCCAATCTCCACCTTGATCTTGCGCAATTCTTCTTCAATTTTCTGCTTCTTCTCTGGCTTGGGTCTTTTGATGTATGGCTTCAGCTTTCCTGAAATGCTAGTGACTTCGTCAAAAAATGTGAATTCACGCTCATAGAAGGCTTTGTCAACACCCGAGAAGGATTCTATCATGCGATTTGTAACTTTGTCGAGTGTAGGTTTGACAACATCAGGCTGGACTCGTTAGTTTAATACTTTAAAAATATGCGCACCACTTACAATTTGTGAATCTTCATCTTTGAAAGCATTGGCTTTCATGTTCCAGATAATTTGATGTGCAAAAAGTTGCGAGAACTTTGCAGTTTCGACAATATATCTCTCAACATATCCAAGGTCATCATAGCGCAAGGTTTGGACTATCTGTGGCACGTAAAAGAATGTGACATCAACAGAATGACTCTCCAACGCCCGCATAGCATACTGAACGATGAAGGGATGGTTTCGGTATGACGGTAAGAAATATGTAACAGCAGATATCGGGTTGACAGGAGCCCAGTATAAAAGGTACTAATTTTGTCAGCCTGTTAATAAGCAGTTCTTTCAAATCACGTACCTTCATTTGGAATGCAACATCAGATGGCAAAGTGTCGCCAAGTAATATGTGTACTGCTTCAGGCTCCGATATTGCTTTGTCAGGAAATTGAAGCAAAAGCAAGCGAATGTCCTGGTGTAATCTCGCCGAGGGAAATCTAGATACAAGTTGAATCGCCAAAGATGGACTTTCGTTCCAGGCGGTTTTCACCAGAGGAAGTAGTGCTGCATCGTTAGGAACTTTAACAGGAGCGGGAACCTGGATATCACGACCTTGACGTAAAGGATCGAGCCAAACATTCAATCTTATCTGTTCACTCTCTATTAATATATGGAGAAGCTCCTCCTTTGCTTGCATCAATTGAAGCATAGCTGTGGGCTTGGAGCCTGTCATGGTTACGCTTTTAAAAGCCAGAACGACATCATTCAACAAGCGAGTTTCGGCTTTCAATTGCAGACGATTGCCACCAAATGACCAGCGAGGGGCAAATGTGAACCAACTAAGGGCAGCAGAGAGAATCTTGTCCTTCAATCTACATTTCGAGGGGAGATCGAGGGTAGTGGTGTGTCTCAGGACTCTTAAGCCGAAGAGGACGATCTGAAATCTTATTTCTCGAGCAAGCGGATGCCCCGTGGAGTGTTTAAGGCTATCCAGTGTGATTTCCAGGATTCTCAAAAATGTCTTCTCGGTATGTGGGCTGCCAAGGCGAGTCGCGTTGAAATGACTACTGAGGAGTTGTAGAAGTCGCGTGTGGGGAGCAAGCATATTGTTGACAGCCTGTTGCTTTTTGGCCAGTACTTTCCTATCGCTAGGTGCGAACTCCTCCTTTATATAGAAAGGATCTTGATGGCTATCGGCCGTTAGTTTGCAATAAAATAAATATTCGAATGTACTTACATGAACATGCCATTGAAAATTCCAATTTTACGATGTGAGGTCAATTCCCATTGTTGAGCGATTTCCATCAGAATTCTAGGTTCCATGCTGGGATTTTCGTTAATAACGCCAAACCACAAAGAGCCCCCAAGTTTAATTGACTGCTTGGTAAAAATAGCGAAAGGTATGGAAACAAGATAGCGGATAATAGCACATTCATCTTTGTCACTTCGGCAAAGCAAAGCAGCAGCTCTTCTCAGCACATCGCGGATCTCGTTAATTGCTATGTGTTTCTTTGCGTGAATTTGTGCTTCAAGTTTGGATAGAAGTGATACTGCATCGTTACAATCCTTGTCAGACTTCGATGTGATCGAGGGTCTATGTTCGTCGAGATGCATGGAGCGTAGCCATTCGGCGTTGTGATCAGGAAGAGTTTCTGCATATCGGTACTCTTGCCTTGTAGTATATTGAGCAATGAAATCAGAGGCCGTATTGATATTGCACTCCCCGTGGCGATCGATTGCCTCAAGCCTCTGGTCCATACTTGGAATGACTGCACCCATCTCGGAAGCGAATGACCGTCCGAGGGAGATGTGACCATAAGCTCCTTCATCATCATATTCTGAGAGGTACGTCTGTAGTAAACCCTTTACATTTGCAGGAGCAATATTAATCACTGCTGTGACCCAGCCTTTAGCCTTCCGGTATAAAGCATCAAGGGTGCGACGACGGAGACCATAATCATCAGACAATTCGATAGTTATATGTCCTTTGGCGGAAGTAAAGGAAGATCTCAACCCATACTCATCGGTTTCAGCTTCTAAACAACTTACCCACAGGAGTGACAAAAGCTCAAGAAGTGCAAACAAAGAGGATTTTTGACACAGAGCAGATGGCACATCTCGAATTATCCTGTCTGCGCAGTTCATAGCAACTTGCTGGACCCTTTCGATTCGATAGCAACAACCAGTAAATATTGAAGCCAATTGTTTAGCAACGTACGGAGCTGAAAAGGTTGGGTTTAGGCCTGTCAAAGATTTGCGTAAATAAGTGTCCATAACAGCAGCTGTGACACTTTCCATCGTGCTGCTCATTTCACCTCTACGCATGCTAGGCTCAAGGAAGTAGGTCAACGCTTTACTGCAATCGCCTGCATCAGCCCGTAGCGTTTCAACCAAATAGGCAGCCTGAAGGAAGATGACTTTACGATAACTAAGGGCACCGATTTCTCTAGCTTTACTAGGAAGAAGGGCAGTGAGTCGTTTTTTCTGTGTAGTTTCGTGATCTTGACTGATTCCTCGACGCAATACTGTATTCAATTCAATATCACTCTCCACCTGCTCACCTCGCTGCTCGGCAACAAGAGGTTTCGAATGGATCGCCAAGATACGTAATTCTTTCAAATGCAGCTGACCACGCTCAGTGTTGGTAGTAAAGCCATGGACAACAATGTTGAACCAAGCATCCCGTACTAAAGATGACATCTCCTCGCTAAGGTCATTGTTGGAAACCATATTATTAGTTGAAAAAAAGATTGCCAAGGGCTGCAATAGTTGCGCAATCTCTTTGGCTGCAGCTTCTACGTCGCCTTCGCGTGTGTTCTGCCCTTGGTGGACATCGCCTCTGCTAATGATATCCTCTAGTAAGTTCTCAAAATATATGTCATACAAAGGAGTGTCTTTTTGCAGACGAGAAGATAGGAGGTTTCGACCTTTCATCACCTAGATCAAATTAGTTGGTGAAGCTTTTGAAGTTCTTATATTGAGCTTACAGCATGAAGTATAATTTCATTATTTTTCATAACACCCAGATGAGTGATTTTGCTATAAAGTTTGAGTAACGATCGAAATTCCAATGGCCCTCCATGTAATGATAATTCTGCTGCTGCCGTGATAATACGAGCATCGATTAGTTGGTTGATTTTGTCGATCTTTTGCAGAAGCATAGATTGAGCCAATGCAATAATTTTAGAGTCTTGGCAATTCTGAGCAATAGCACATATAGCTTGTACGACGTTGCCATATACAGTAGATGTCTCCTCTTCTGTGAAGATCTCCAAGGATATAGAACTTCCATTAGGATTCTTTCCATAAAGAGTTGACTGTGCAGCTCCATCCAAAGCCAAATCTCCATTGGGCACAGAAGTATGTTTTTCTGGATGGCTTGCACCAGAGTTGAGAACATTTCCTAACGTATAAAGGGTAGTTATGATGGCATCTTGGGACAGATTATTCAGAACGTATGCGAGACAGGCAGAGGCGACCGCGTTTGTATTCCCTTGCGGATTGCCCTGGACGATGAATCGTGGGAGAAGGCGGCTGACTTCTGGAGCCAATTGAGGGGCGAGTTTGGAGACCAAGGCCATCGATCGAAGGACAACATTGGCCAATGTATCATCGGCCATTTGCACAGGGTCCGCCAAAGTATCTTCAAGCCAGGACATCAATGTTTCAGGTTCAACTTCATCGTCACTTACACTCAACATTGCGCAGTTCATATAGGTAGTTAAAGCACTTGCTTTGACGGAAAATGCAAGTCTTTGCTGCCAAGCAGAACCCAAACGGAGGTAATCCGCACCATCTTCGAGAAGACTTATTTCATTCGAGGCAATGTTTGCCAACGTGTTGACCGTCTCAGGATCAACTTCCTCATTACGAGGAGTGTTGGGTCTCGAGTCCTCAAGACGTGACATTAATACGCTCAAAACATCTTTGTCTCTAAGGTTCTCGACATCAACTAGTAGAAGCGATGACCCTGCAACGAGCAGCCACATAAAACTCCGTTGTAGAAGCATAGCACCCAATGGGCGGCCAATAGCTGCATAATGGCGAACATATCTCTTCCACTCTCTTACATGACTGCTCTGGAGATGGGTATTACGAATAGTCGAGAAAGCGGTCTCTACTGCCACCAAAAATCCTTCTGACAAAATAGCCTTGGCACGTTCACACAAGTCCAATCTCTCCTTTGCGCTCCAAAAATTGACCAAAGAAGCTACTGCATCTAAGAATCCCAAAAGAGATATGGTTACAGTTGCAACGTGGATTGCCTCCTCAATCTCTGTGGCATACTCGGAGCTAACTCCTCGATTTTCTGTAGCAGTTTCGCTGGCATGTACACAGTTGTCTAGGTATATCGATAACTTTTCGGAGATGAGCTTTTGTAGGTGGCCATGTTTGATACCGATAGAGAGAAGGGCAGTGGTGAGGTTATAGCTCAGTGCCTCGACGGGTGATGGTTCAATCGCGCGAAAAAGGGGCGATTGCACAAACAATTGTGTATGCGCCTCAAGAACGTATGGGCTCAACTGACTGGTAAGCTTCTCCGCGCTGTATGTATTATCGATCAGAGGAGCTGCTTTGCATAAAGCCAGAAGTACTTCAAATTCCCTAATGTTCTGCTCTCGGCATTAGTATCCTGTAGATAAGGAGATCTTCCCCTTTTCGTACCATAGGAGAGCCCGCCAACGAGCTCGACGAATCATTGTTGATTCCATTCACACGCCCAGATAACTTATTGTTGCCGGGAGAAACACGACAGAGCCTCTCAATATCAGAACCCTCAAAATTTCCAGTTGATGACGTCGCAGAGAGTTCAGCGATTTTAGCCAGGGCATTTCGCCGTATGCTTCTTGGGAGACTTTAGATAAGAGTTTAGTGTTTGTAGATCTCCAAAAAATAATCAAACAATATATTACACATACCTAGACATTTTTATTTGTAAATAGCAATCAGCTATTCAGTCATGTTTACTGGCACCTAGGTAATTATCGCGAATAATAAGTTGTTACAGTATCTTTAATTTCTAGGGATGTAATAAAGTTGTTCCGTTGTAGCTACCCCTGTCAGAAAGATTGGCGCTAGTTATCACCAGGCTGAAGGTCGACGCGACATCTAGAGTGATACCTTTGAACCTCAAATCTCAAACCTCCACAATATTTACCAAAGTCTCCCAAATACCTCTCCGCATTTCAACTCCAAAGATTCCCAAATACGATAATCAAGATGTCCATGTTCAGTCAAAACCCATTGATGAATGGTCCAAATTACTCCTTCAATCAAGCTCCAACCAAGCAAGCTGATGGTTTCACACAACATCATGGTTTCTACCCGTATGTATTTTAGGGAGACTCTACTGGTATTAAAACTAACATCATTTTCAGATACACCGATAACGGTGGTTCTACTCTAGCAATCTCAGGTTCCGACTTCACCATCGTCGCCGGCGACACCCGTTCCACATCCGGATATAACATTAACACAAGATACCAACCCAAAGTCTTCAAGATCGGTGGCACAACCGCTGCTCAAGATGATGCTACTCTCGTTCTCTCCGTCGTAGGATTTGCCGCAGATGGAGAAGCACTCAAGGAACGCCTCGATGCAATCGTCAAGATGTACCGCTACCAACACGGCAAGCCTATGAATGTTAAAGCATGCGCTCAGCGATTAGCAACTATTTTATACAGCAAGCGATTCTTCCCATACTACGTTACCGCGATTCTCGGAGGTTTGGATGAGGAGGGAAAGGGAGCAGTTTACAGTTATGATCCTGTTGGAAGTTATGAGAGAGAACAGTGCAGAGCCGCAGGTGCTGCAGCCAGTCTGATCATGCCTTTCTTGGACAACCAGGTCAACTTCAAAAATCAATATATCCCAGGTAGTGGAGAAGGACATGCGTTGGCGGAAAGAGAAAAGATTCCATTGGCTAGAAATGAAGTGGAGGATTTGGTTAAGGATGCATTTGATAGTGCGGTGGAGAGACATATTGAGGTTGGTGATGGTTTACAGATGTTGATCATTACGAAAGAGGGCATTGAGGAGATTTATAAGCCATTGAAGAAGGATTAAAATGCTCTTATACAGAGCGGTGATGCGGATTTGTATTACTAGCAAGGCATGTACATCCTCGAGCAATTGCCTTTACGAGACCAGGTGTTACTCGAAATTCATGAACTTTGCCACGACGTCCAAATGAGTATGCATGTAGTTGTTTGATTAAATATTTGCAACTCGGAACCATATACACATACAACAAAATCTTCAGTGAAAAGACGCAGGTCAAGTCGGAACGGAACATACATATGACGAGCACACACTTTTCTGTTAAGATTTGTATTTTCTTTTGACTAGACTAGTAATATATGTTGACTCGAGGACTACTAATATATTCTTGGAGCACTGCAAAGCGATGCTCGATAATTTATAATGGCACGGGTCTCGATTTCGGGCAGGCAAAGCTCTATTGAGCCGAGACTCTCGGAGCGGTGTTGAATTAATGTTGTTGAATTTGTTTCCGAAGGTGGGACCATGAAAATGTTCAAAAGTAAAGACTGTGCTGACGGGGCTCGAATCGTCCAGCCGAATAGAGAGTATCGTTGCAATTGCATATATCTTCGTCTAGGATTGACCGGGTTGACGAGCAATAACATTCTCAAAGTCTGTAGTATATGATTCAACCAGCATAAAATCAGGTCCGTTGGGAGAATCAAGCATCGCCAGAATCGGACCGCCTCCATCCCCTACAAGAATACCTTTCACACAAGGGTCAAAGAGGCATTCAATGTCTGTTGCAGAATCGCCATAATAGGCCGCTTGATCATCGGTGTCGAGGTTCCAATGCTTAAGCAATCTGTGCATTGCGTTTGCTTTCGTGTCCGATGTAGTTAATGGTGTCATAAACTCTCGATTATGAACGTGTAGGAAGTGATTAATGAGAAGTTGGGTACTGGGAAAGGGACCGAAATCGCAATCCGGGCAGTTAGCTTGAGTAGTGTTGAGTCCAGCCTCCCAACCCCATTCAGGACCCCTCAAGATTCCTGCTTCGTCTGGAGAATTCGCTACGATTGGTGCTTCGATAAGATATCCCAAATACTGCTCCAAAGCGCCCCTTATAAAGTCTTTTGAGAAACTAACTGAGACGACACCCCAAAAACCATTTCGTCTCTCAATTTCTTCTATGATTTCCCTAAAGCCTTCTCTGATCGCCAATTTTCCTTCCAAGACAGCACGCCCACCAGCAGCTTCCCATTCTCTTTTGGATATGCCTGCAAATATACCTGAACTACTGATGCGGTTGATGCTTCTAATCTCGAGTTCCTTCTGGCTTCTTTGACGCTCAATTATCCCCTCCAATGTATCCCATTTTGGCTCGTATCCCTCAATGTGAGCACTATACTCAGTGTCATACGCAGTAACGATTTCTTGCCACACTTGAGTGAAATCTTTCGCTTCGACAAGATGATAGGCAATAGCAGTGTCTGCAATGAGCTGGCTAGTGTCCTTCATGGTAATTGTACAATCGAAGTCGAAGATGAAATGAGTAAATCTTTCATCCCTCGGGTGTGTCGTACGAAGAACCGGAAGCGGATCGGGCTTCATGATGTTTGGTGTTCTTCTTTTGGGTGATAGACGATTAGAATCTTAACCAGAGGGTATGAGAATGAGATTCGTGGATTGAAAAGTCGAGCGGGAGAAACCACAAGCAAAAGTTGAACAGTGTAATCATGGTGACTTGATTTATTAACCACTTGATCGAACTTGCCAAATACAATAGGAAATTTGTACAGAGTCACTTCCCTGAAGGAAGAGGTCTATACCTCGAAGGCAGGTGATGAGCACATGATTACAGATAGAGAGAGTTTACTACAACTCGAATAGAAGTCGCAAACCGAGAGAAATACCTACATAGCAGGCCTTATAATGATCCTCAATGTTACAATACTGTCTTAGTAACTTAAATTTCTCTTCAATTTCGGAGTGTTACACTAGAAACCTTAGCAAACAATTATTAATGGCTTTCCGAAACTGGTAATGCGTATGGTGGGAGAATTTGCTACAAAATTGCCAACACTGCCACGTGACCATTTGGAACTAGCTACCTATTTACTAACCTTAGCCATTCACGTGCCATTTTTACAGCGATGTGCACCCCCAGTTGTAGCCCTGGTTACTAAGCATCCACAAAAAGCACCTCGACGACTACCCACCCCCACCTAGGACAACTACCTACTACCCCTCATCTCTTGATCCAACAACACCAAGACATTGAGTATGAAGATATCTATTGAATTAATTGATTCGCCGAATTTGAGTTTTGTCATCATGTCAGATGGTTCTCATAATTACCATTCATAGAATGTTCTCACCAATTCTAGCAAGTTTCCAACGCCTTCTAGCATTTTCCAGTGATTGCTTCTTGCTTCAATGGCCTGATGTCTCCTGATTTCCAAACCCCGCATCTATTCTTTGTAATTCTATTTGCTCTCAAACATGGTAGTCGTCATTCTAGAAAGTGCTGGTGTTCAATTGAATATTGATCATTACATCAATATCGTAAATTCTAGTAATTGCTAGAAAGTCCAGGAGTCCATCAAATTCAATATATAAAGGTAGGCTCAATCTCTGAATAACCTCTTTTTTTTTCCTCATCAATACAACAATCTTCAATACAGTTTCATGCAATCTTGTTATCGAACAACTTCAAGACTTCCAGTCGCAACAACTATCAAACGAATTCTCAAACCACAAACAACCACGCGCAAAATGTCTTTCTTCCCACGACACTACATCACAAACGAGGCTTCCTCCTTCCATCCTCTCTTCCGTCTTCTTGACGACTTTGACCAATACAGCAGTGGCCGCAACGACAATAACTCTCGTCACCACCGCAGCAATGTCATGAAGACCTTCACCCCCAAATTCGATGTCAAGGAAGCCGGTGAAATCTATGAACTCCACGGTGAACTTCCAGGTATCGAGCAGAAGGATGTCGAAATCGAATTCGTCGATGACCAAACCCTCACCATCCGTGGTCGTACCGAGCGCTCTTACACTTCCGGTACTCCACCAGCTGGTTTCGTCGAAGATGCACCCATGTCTGGCGCCATTACTGAAGGTGGTGAAGCCGAACACAAAGACAAAGTTCACCAACCAACCGTCGAAGATGAAGATGAATCAACTTCAGCAAGCAATGACGCCAACACTCAAGTTACCAAGGCCAGCAAGGAGAGAAAGGCCAAGGAACCTGATCACAAATTCTGGGTTTCTGAGCGTAGCATCGGTGAATTCTCTCGATCTTTCAGCTTCCCAGTTCGCGTCAACCAAGATGCAGTTCAGGCTAGCATGAAGAACGGTATTCTTAGCATCATCGTTCCAAAGGCTAAGAAGCAAGAAGGACGCAAGATCACCATTCAGTAAATCAATCACTTCTCTCGGTTTATCTGATCACTTCTACGATATTACGAATGCATTAACGGATGGAAGGGGCGAGGAGTATTTTGGCACTGGCATTTTCTTAGCGATGGATTAACTATGGTGTTTTAAGGGAGGAAAGGGAAAGGAACTGGAGGTGATAATGGAAGATTTGCTTGTAGGAGGAAATTCATGATACTTTGCTACGAGTTTGACTTGCTCTTTATTTTTCTTTGTTTGCTAGCACTAATCCTATGTACTTACATAAAAAAAATAACAAAAAAAGAGCACTTGATATCCAGATAATTTGTCTATCCATAGCCTTGTGAAATTTGAGTGTGATTTTGAGTGTGATTTTGAGTGTGATTTTGAGTGTGATTTTGAGTGTGATTTTGAGTGTGATTTTGAGTGTGATTTTGAGTGTGATTTTGAGTGTGAATACCTGACTTGAATGCATCTCCATCTTAATGCTACCTAATAAAATGCCAATAAAGAACAGTACCAGATTTGAAAGCCAACCTTTACAGCTTTCATTCTACCACAAATCTGTTTGGGCTTTGATTTTGACCCAGCTTGAGTTCAAAAGATCAATTTAAGGTTTGTTTAATAGTTGCCACTGGCATCCTGTTAAGTATTTGGGCGAAATGAATTAAACAGAAGCGATGTCTAGCAGACCATTCTATCATTTTTATTCAATTTCATATATGAAAACTCCCACTTTCTATCTGGTCGATTAAACTTGCAGGCAGCCTGTCATTAAGTGATATTAACAATCGAGAACCCTCGATCTACACTCTGATCACCATCTGGCCATTTCGTTTCAGATGATTTCACTGCTTACCTACCCCTTTAAGACACATCCACTGAATCCACTGAATCCACACTCCTTCATCTTGATTCTCGACACCACCACTGAGACACCTGATAGGATAAGCGATGCAAAACTTCCGTCACCTGCACAGTGCACATCTAAGACCTGACGCGAAAGCTTCATTTCAACCAACGTCTAAACCTCCATGATTGCTGATAAACAAAATTAACGCAATCCATGATTGTGTTGTCAATCGCTCGAAACAATAAACATGAGTTTGACCTTGAAACTTCATGATGAAAAAGTCATCTCGTAGATATTGCATCTGGTCCGTCCGTGTATAGTAACCGTAGCGGTCAAGGCCCGTCCTAATGAATCATGATTGATTTGAGGATAACCTACTAGGTACATATACCTGGATATTTCATATAAAAATAAATTGACAGACGAGGGCAAAACCGCCAAACAATTAATAAATTCCATAAAAGCCCTAATGAGATGTCGATCCCCAGAGCCTCGAACGTGTGGGAGGGATATCATTGGTTGTTTACCTAGGTATCAATGGATTGAATCTTGATGATAGTACTTCGTACTCCTAGCAATCCTACGGTATCTAATTGATCCTTCCGCAGAACGTATCATTCCAAACGTCCAAGAGATTGCTTGGCTGGGGGAGAAACAACGTTCACTCCCACACTGCCATGCCGTGCCCACTGCCCAGCTATGTTATCGCGATTGTCATGAACACATCGGTGAACTAACTACCATGATCCAGGAACCATTTGAGAAACAACATGGGGTTTAATCTTAAGCTGCTGCAGGGGCCCGCATGGAATACCACCGATAGCCCTGCAAGAACCCGTCCGCCCGTCAATTGTGATTTGTCTAGATTTCTGGAATATCAATATTTGAACATTTTAGAATTCGCTCTTCGTCACGCTCGTTCGTGGCCTTTATGAGTTTTCTTCATGCTGTGCGACGGATTCGTATGATGAACGAGAGATTGTGACTAGTGAATCTATTAACGGCTACTGTTGTATTGATTAGGTATGTTTTTAATAGCACGGCAGCATCTATGTATAGATACCCGTGGACATTGTTATCAGTTGTTCATCTTTTGGCCAATTCAAGCTACAAATGACGTTTTTCCAATTTCTCAAATCGCTGTCTAGAATTCACCAATGATAGATTCTATTTGGCTTCATCAATTTCATGATGCTAATGAGAATCTGGAAAACAAACAAAGGTATGGATTCCCTGCATGCTCCAACCTTGACAGGACTGAGTGGAGCTTCGATTCTTCGACGATTAGATGAAGTTATAATTTCTATGCGGACATCGTGCCAAAACGTGTAAACCATACAATTTTCTGCCACAAGCGATGTATCCATGCCGCCATACCAGTGTTACATACAATCATATCACAGACGATATCGACCCTAAAAGGTTCAATCTGCCTATCGCCAAGTACAAAAAAAGTAGTAACCTATTGGTTAGTTGAAAGTGAATCCAGACTCGACAGCAAGGGCCCATGGGGTTGTACGACAGGAACAGGAACAAGAGGGAGATTTGCCATGGAACCACGATAGATTGCAGCCCCAATCACATCAACGAATCGCCTCATTCCCGTGCAGTCTCGCAGTCTTCCCATTTCCTCATTCAAATTGTGGAAGAAATGAGAATTGGAGACGGTAGAAGTTGTCAATCTCCGCTTGGTGGGTCGGGGAGATTCACTTGGTGGGTCGACCGGGGATTCGTTATCAAAGGGGGGAATAACCCGGGATATCACCTTTGATGGCCTTTATACCTGACAATTAGACGCGTGTATATATGACGCTGCCGTTCGTCTGCAGTTCACCTTTTTCTTTTTTTCTGTATCCATCGATCAGTTACACTCATTTACACTATAGTAATCACACACTCATTTAAAAAAAAACAATCAACCTCTTCAAAATCCAAACACTTTCTCCAAACCAAAACCCAAACCAAAAAACTTCAATCTATCAAAATGCAGTTCAACATCCTCGCCCTTACCGTTGCCGCCATGGCCTCTGTCGCAGTTGCCACTGAGTAAGTTCTTTCAACTTCGAAAATTTAGATCGAACCCCCAATGCTAACGATATCCATAGGACTGTCACCGTCTACGCTTGCCCAAGCTCCACTGGTCTCTCCGGCTCTTCTGCCACCGCTGGTGCTTCCTCTGGATCTTCCTCCGGTGAATCTTCCGGCCTCACCTCCGGCTCCAACCCATCTGGTGTTGCTGCCCCTAGCGGTGTTGCTGCCCCAACTGCCTCCTCTGGTGTCGTTACCTCCCCATCTGGAACCAGCTCCCCAATTGCTTACGCTACTGGTGCTGCTGGCCACATCCAAGTTTCCGCTTTCGGAATGGTTGTTGCTGGTGCCGTTGCTCTTGTACGTTTTCCATTTACAATCCCTCATCTCTATCTCGAAACTAATTCATAAATTAGCTCATCTAAATTTCTTCATCGAGCATCGAAAGGCGTCCGGATCATCAACGATGGCGTCTTCAACTTCTTTCGATAATTTGACCTAACGACATACCCTTTTCTTTCGTGACCCAGCGACGAGATACCCTGATGTGTGATCTACACTTGTGACGCAAGTTGGATGGCTGATTTGGTTCAATTACGGAGCTGCTGGATTTTTGCAGAGGATGTGGATGATGCTTTGACATCGACTTCTCTCTTGTACATATGATACTTCATTGCAAACATATTAAATCAACAAGACTGCGTCGATTTTCTGAGTTGTGAATACTACAAATTAATAAAATAATCTTTCCATTTATTGCGAACTTCATTTGATGTGGCTCCGATTTCACTTTTTGCAGTCCCATAATTGAGGTGATTTTTTTCCCAGCTTGGCGTCTGAGGATCTTCCAAGTCCCGACGATCGCCCACAATTTCCATGCATATCCGTTTCAGATACACACAGCGGTACTCTACTTGGAGCTCTCTGAAGTCAAAATATGATAGGCTGAAGCAACCCACAACTTTCAAACGGGCACTATGTACCTACTCACATCATAACCTCGACCAAACGCATCCGCAACATACCATCGTTCCAAACAAATGCCAGCAATTAATCTAGATATGCCAAAGGATTCACACTAAATCGAAGACAATAGATGCCGAAGTACTATTCTCCATGAACATTGATAGCTACCTAAGATAATTCATAAGCATATCTGTACATATTTAATTTGCCTTACCTAGATACCTAGGTAGTCTCCAGTCCGCTCAAGTCAATCGCTTTGCCTTCAAGACCACCACAGCTCTCATCCGCTGCAACCATTCTCTCGTCTCTCGAGGTTTAGAGAATTCATATCCCATCAAACAACATCGTAAGTACTGTGAGGTCTTCTGATCACTCATCATTTCCGCTGTCCAATCTGCTATCCACGTAGCATACATAGTCTGTAGCTTCCTTGTCGTGGAAATAAAACATGAACCTATTGCTATCTACCTTTACGATGATGCCATCAGTCATGAATGTGCCAGTTCGTAGTATATTGTTGCATTCAATCGACCTAGAAAACACTTATCTATGTATATCATATCGCAGGTATGTACTCGTAGGTATATATGGAAAGATAGAAAGAAAGGGGGGAGGAAATGAAGTTACCAAATTTCCCTGCACGGTCGTCACTGCCAGCCAGACCCCAGCAAAAAAACCCCTAGCGAGCCTCGCCCAAAATTCCCATCTCCAAAGCTAAGCTTCCTCATGCACATGTAAATCATAAATCAAAGCAAAATATCTCCATCTTCTTTTCCACCATACCACACTCCACACCACCAAAATGGCACAACCACTCCCCCGATTCTCGCGTCGATTTCTTCAGCAATCTTCGCCCTTTCAATCTCTCCCACGAACACGCAGCTTCCGTCCTCAGTTCCATGCGAATGCCAAATCTACAAGAGGTTACTCAACCGGAGGACCTAGTAAAAGTCCATTGAAGATCTGGCCTTTTGTCGCTATTACATTGGTGGGAAGTGGTGCTTATGCGTTGATGGTTAGGAGTAGAGCTGGCACTGGTATGTGTATTTTCCTTGCTATTGGTTATGGATGATTGGGGTGAATGCGATTGGAAGATTGGATGGGGACAACACATTGGATGGGATTGATGCTCTTGGTTGAATGGATTCGAGGGCCGCTTTAAGTTTCGGTGATGGACTCATGGTCATACACCAAAACCACCTCATCTCATGCATTCGCTCATTGTCCATCCATCTATCCCCCCATCTGCCAAATTTCCCATTTCCCTCTCTCCCTACCTCCCGTACCATATTCAGCACAAACTCATCTCTAACATCCCATACCACCAGACATGGCCCCTCCAACTCCCCAACTCCCTTCTCCCCCAAAACCAACCCCAACCTTCTCTCCCGAAAAAGTAACCATCCTCTTCGTTCTCGGTGGCCCAGGAGCCGGAAAAGGTACTCAATGCGCCAACCTCGTCCGAGACTACAACTTTACCCATCTCTCCGCCGGGGATCTATTACGGGCTGAGCAAGAGCGTCCCGGCTCTGAATTCGGAGAGATGATTAAAGATTACATCAAGAACGGTCTTATAGTACCCATGGAAGTAACAGTTCAACTGCTCGAAAACGCCATGACGGAAGTCATTTCCAAATCTCCCACTGGAACTGGGAAGTTTTTGATCGATGGATTCCCACGCAAATTAGATCAGGCGCATAAATTTGAAGATACAGTTTGTAAAGGAAGATATGTGTTGTTCTACGATTGCCCCGAGGCGGAAATGCAAAGAAGATTGATGGAGAGGGGAAAGACTAGCGGCAGAACAGATGACAATGCTGAGAGCATTCAGAAGCGATTCAAGGTTTTCATCGAGACGAGTATGCCGGTTGTGGATTATTTTGATAAGCAGGGCAGAGTTATTAAACTCGACGCTACAAAGACCCCAGAGGGGGTTTATGAGGAGACTAGAAAGAAGTTGGAGGAGAAGTTGGGAAAGACATTTTGAGAAGGGTCGAGGATACACAAGTTTTGGAAGTGGGGGGTATGGAAATGGATATAGGTAGATTGCATGGGAGGGAGTTTGATAGATATATGGGAGCAGGCAAGGAGGGTATAATCCGGAATATAGATCAGGAAAGTAAAAAAATACCTCATACAGACAGAGTATGAAAAGAAACATACAACAACAAATAACAAACACATAATACGAATCAGGGATTGACATCCTTCATTCTCGTTTTAATCCGATAGTTGTAGAAATCATAAACATCAGGCATGTTCAAATGCACATCTCATTCGATATGTAGATTTCTATTCTTAATCTTCTTTTCACTTCACTCCCTTTTCATGGCTTTATATCGTGGCTTCATCGTGAACATGAAAATAATGGATGTTCTCCTACACCATTACCAGATGCTAATGCGAACCATTGCATTGCCACTGTACAAACATCTAAGAACGCCGATGAAACGAGGAACCTTTTTTTGAGACCAATCCATGAATTAACAACAACTTTCAGGGGTTGATGTCCTAATCAGTACCCATCTCTACCATGTTATCACTTCTTCGTCCAGCTCTCATCCCCTGTGTACCAGAAACCTTCTTATCGGCCTCTTGGATTTCTTTCTCCTTTTGAGTTTCAGCAGCTTGTCTCTCCCTGCTGATAACCTCCTTTACGCCTCTCAAACTCTCCTTCCATTGATCCAACCTCGTGGCAACCTCACGCCATTGCTTCTCTCCAAATACACGGTATGTGGTTCTGTGAATAAGGAAAACTTGCTTCTGTTGTGATAATTTGCCCTCAACCAAACCAGCTCTGATAACGTCGATAACCCACATCTCAACATCTTCAGGTGCGACTTGCAATGCTTTGGAAATGCGCTTGTATTCGAGTTCGCGGGTATGGGTCGAGGCAGCCAAACTAGCCAAGGTCAGGAGTCGCATCTTACGGTGCAACTTGCTGTTGTCCAAGTTCTCTTTCTCGACGAAACCATCGTGCTCGTCTTGGAAATCATTGTAGTCCTCAAGCTCCTTCTCGGCGAAGATTTCAAGGAGTTCAGAGTAGATTGCGTGGGAATCGCTCAAGGCTTGAACGGCGGGAAGGGAAGTAAGATCATGGAAATCGAAATGGGTGTTGGAGAGAATCGCGGTTCTTAATGCTTTAATGGCGAGTTTCTGGGCCGATTCGGAAGCAATGGCTTTCTCATCTTTGCCGTCGAAAGTTCGGAGAGCTTTGAGAATATATTGGTATGATTCCCTAAACGTAGCAAGATTAGTAAAATATACTCGAGTCACTGAGATTGACTTCAAACGTACTCCTCCTCGCCGGAATCATCTGCCACTTCTGCGATCATTTCGAAAAGTTTTCTTTGCTCCTCCTCCTCAATCTGCCATTCAACAATCCAGGTGTCCAATTTCTTCAACTGTGGTCGCAACATTTCGTAGTTTCCACTGTTCTTGATGAGCTTAAGAACAGCTTGGAAGACATTAAATCTGGTCTCATTATCTGGTTGTAAAAGGTTGAAGATGGTTGTCAGAACATTCAGCGCGAGGCCTGGTCCATTCAAAGGTGATGAAGTAATTGGTTTTGCGAGGTTGTCGCAAATTCTAGGCAGATACATGTTGACATTTGGAGACTGGTTGCAGAGATAGACCAATAGGTTGTATGCGGCAGTAAATTCTTTCTCTGGAGATGAGTTCAACTTTTCCGAAGCAGTGACAAGTTTCTTTAAAGCTTCATCCTTCTGTTTTGCTGCGAGGAGGGGTTGAACTTCTGGGCCGATTTCGAGGTATTCGGCCAGCTCTTGGGCCAAATCCTCGAAAGTGCCATCGATGAAGACTTGCTGCGTCGCGGGCGCCATACTTGCAGAGATGATCGAAATGTGGTTGAGGCGGGGAGGTTGGGGTCTTCGATGGGGTAAAAATTACGATTCTTGAAGTTGTCGGCATCAAAATGTTCTCTTCTCTTGTGGGATGCGCTAACCGAGGGGCTAGTACGGCGATATTTTTACGACACATATCGGTATCAGCACGAACAAATGTCAATGAATTCTTGAATTTTTGAAAGAGACAAAGAATGAAAAATCATGAGATTGTACAAGATCAAGATGGGTATAAAGAGAAGAGTAAGTTGTTACAATTTTGATATCTATGCCTACTATTTGCTGCCATGTTCATTTTCATTCCGTGGCCTAGTGGCGAGGATATGAGTGAAATTCTAAGAAGTTGTTTGAAATACCTAAAATCATTGATTAATTTACAAAATTATGATAGAAAGATTCCAAATCTCCTTAGTTAATCAGGATACTATTTAAATATTGAGGGAATAGTACTTCATGCGAAGAATCCGCCATGAGTTCCAAGTTCAAAGCTCAAAGCCAATTCAAAAATTGCAGAGAACCCAAGTGGGCTTCATCAATGGCTTCCGGTGAGCTTTGTTTCTGGTGATCCTTTGGGAAATCTTATTGTGTGAGACTGCTTTCAAATGGACTTTCACGTTATTGCTTCTAATGAAGACAATATTCCAAGCTCTTCTTGGTTTCGCATTCGTAAATCTGTGTTAAATTGTACAGCACGAGCGTATGTTTATGCTTCATGTCGGCGAAATCGAGCATGTCGAATTTATAGCAGAAATTTTCGAGCAATTCGTCTGGATTTGTAAACGAGTATTGAACCTTTCAATTTTCCAACTCTGCCATACCTTGTACGCCTAATATGCTACATTCTCTGACAGAGGTGTTGGAGCTTCTTGGTGCTGTCGTGAAAGCCATTAACGAATACCTATGTTCACCAGGTTATACTGCCCTCACATATCTTCGGAAAGTGAAATTAAAGAGTATCACCAATTTGGTCTTCTACTTAATCGAGATGGAATCTTAACATCATGCCCACACTGTTTTGCTCATCGACGCGTGTATTCCTAGGTCTCTTCGAATACTTTACTCAGAAAATTAGACTATTGATACTCCGTCAAGTCTGGGGGTAAATGTGCTAACTATGCAAAGATTGTTTAGGGGGTGGTTGAAATTTGAGCTTTACATTTAACTTTTTGCGTACACATCTTTGCAGATATCAGTGACCCTTATTTCTATTACCAAATGATTTTTTTACAATATTTTATGGAGAGGTGAGATATTTGGTGCGTGAAGGACCCGTTGCTAGTCATTCCTTATTGTACATACCCAATGATAGAATCAGGTGAGTACAAGGATATTTGTCACCCAAATCCCCTATAAACATCAAACGCGATTTCCTCTCTCTAGGCTTCATCTAAAGCTAACCACTAGTTATTTGTATTTACTTCTTCAGTTAGAGATGTCTTTCCTACTCGATAGTTCATATCAATGATTCCAAGTGGTATCAGACCTCATCAAGCGTTGACCGCGGAAAGGTCTCATTGAGAAATGTGTGATAAGGATCTATTGAGGTTTCTCAATTTCAATATTTTTGTTTAAGAAGGGCTTGTGTCAGGTAGCTAGAAGTGGGTTTTATCTTTAGCTTTCGCTGCAAGGTGTACTTAGAGTTATCTCCAAATAGTAGCTCGAACATGGATTTTGTGATGATGTATTTCCAAAAGAACAACAAAGAGTTATTAGAGTAAGTAAGGTAGTGGTTCTATTGGGAAATTTTCAACTGCTAAATGCTTAATGATGTCATTCCGAAGAAGAGTGTATAAGCTAACAAAAATTGCTGCACTTTTTCTCTTGTCACCAATTTAACACGTATTACACCTTGTAGCCAATCGAAATGATATGCGCGCTTATGCGGCTCTTTTATGCGCTGCTTCAGCATCACACAACCCCGGAAGTTGAATAATTTGTGCGGAGACTATGCGTTTCGACCATACATGCACTAAGCATCACAACTACCCTTTGACAGTAAATAGAGCGAGGCTCCTTTCATGGGCCAAACTGTTGCTGACATTTCATAGGATAGCATTGCTTACTGCGTCGTGTATCATGTTGTTAGAGAAATCTATCTTGCTGCTCTATTGACCAAAGTTAGTGTCAAGACCCTCGTACCAGGTGTTAGCAAGACTAGAGGAAACAGTTCCGTCTCGTGTATCCATCTTTCCCGCGATATAAACTAGGTACCTCGACTGAAACTTGAGGTGTTCAGAATGTTCATGTAGACATCAGATTTGATGGCAATGTTATATTGGGCACAAGAATACGGCTTCAGGATCCGCGCTCTCCTGAGGTCCAAGAGCATGTTTTCCTAGGTGAGGTTGCTACGCTGCATATCTCACTCAAGCCGAAGTGACCTCGCTCAAAAGCCTGTTGTTAGCCAAAGATCCGGCCTGTTTCCCCGTACATTTATGGAGATCATGCGAAAGATCTGATTGCCTAGCGCTCGGTCAATCCTGAGTGGACATCCAAGATCTTGCAATGATTTGCAAATATATTTGGAGACTGAGAAACATACTCTGCCTACAACAAACTCGCTGGTTTCCTTCAATAACCCTTGATAATATTGCTGAGAATGCCAGCCGTTAAGAACTGAATGATTTGTATTCGCTGAGATTATGGAATTAAAGTTCAGTTTGCCGCGTATGAGTGACTTGCAAGACGATTATAATAATGGAATTGGTAATTCATGTTCGGACGGATCAGAATTTGCTTGAGCCTTTGAGAATCATAGTCTACAAGGTCAGGTAAGATAGTAAGGAATGGTCGTCAGTGGTAGCGCTTCATGTCTTCCCC
This sequence comes from Botrytis deweyae, assembly GCF_014898535.1. NCBI lineage: Eukaryota > Fungi > Ascomycota > Leotiomycetes > Helotiales > Sclerotiniaceae > Botrytis > Botrytis deweyae. The sequence goes on from NW_024066217.1 coordinate 1,236,141, forward strand.
TGGTGTTGGGTGATAAGATAAGGTTTATTGCGCTGGTTCAGGATCTACGCGGCACTTGTTCTGATGCTATTGCATGTCTTTCAAGGAGTGAGGACTGGAAGAAACAGATCGTCACTTCTGATTCCCAATGATATAAATGTCTTCGGGGCCTTTTGGGAAAAGAAGGGAAGGTCATTCTTGATATATGAAACCGAGTGGACATAGTTGCTATGATAGAGCTTTAGCTTTCAATAGAAGTCAATAAATGCTTGTATGAAATTATGATGCGCAACGAGGTTTTCCAGTCGAAGTACGATCACTCGATAGCAGAGGGTATACCGAGATACATATATTTTAAGACAATCAAGATGAATGATTGGTATTGTAGACTTACGATGTTCATGTATTCCATGGAAAGAAGTCTGGATATTTAAGATAGGGGCGGTTATAGACGGCGTCTACTGCCACTTGGAAATTGCAGGTGTTGGCGGGGGACAAGTGGGGATGCCGGACTTGGACTATGGTTTTTCTCAGTCCCGCTAACATAGAGTTGCCAATGGAATTCACTATTCTCCCGAACATTCTTAACTTGTAGATGAAAACAGCATTTGGATTTCTTTATGGTTGGTGATGCGATGCGATGCTGATGTCGATCTTTGTAGCTTGTTCGTTGGGCGTGGAGAGTCGGGTATAGATGCGTAAGACATTGAAGAGTGTCCGAATGCAATTATGCTCCCATTTTTATCCAATAGACTTGTCATATAACCATAAATGGATATTGATATGCCCAAAACACGAGATTTTAACAAGAATCAGATAAGCCATCATTTATTGTTTGAATCGTGATGCCTTTCAATCTTATTTGTGGTGGTCGAGATCGAGGATTTCAAAATCTGAATTTTGGTGGTGGGGTGAGCTGTTGTGTGGCAAATTTCTGCAAAACCCAGATCATCGAGCTGGGAAACTATTTGTGGCCACGGAAAAGGAGCTCCAAGAGCACGACATAGATATCTCTGCTACTACGACGTCTGATTGCGGGATCCATATCTTACCGGAATACATTAAATTGTCGAGCTTTCAAGTTCTGGAAACCCGCAAACCCTAATGTTATCCTAAGGGTTGCCGGCATATTGAGGCTTCATGCTTGTCTCCAGAGCTGTTGAATTGTGCTGAATTGGTGCTGCGTTTCACAACTGGTTGCGAGATTATGGGGCTTTAACAGCCAGAAGTCAAACCTTTTGCCGGTGCAGCGAAGCAAACCTTGTAGTTACAGACAGTGCAAAATTCATTTGCAGCGCATAATGTAAGTTCTACTGCGATGTGGCTTCTGGGCATCCACGCAAAGATGATTCACCGACTTCACGGGAAGTGACTCTCAAGAACATATGACTAGAATGAGAGTAATTAACGCCGTCGGCGAAGGTGGGTCTCCTCCAAACAAAAAACAATCATGGGGGGGCCGAGGCCCTGGGACAAGAACCATGGGTGCGACGGGAAAGATCCTGTCCAATGCCTTCAACGGAGAAAGCATACTCGGCCATGCACTCACAGCAGATGTGACCAGCCCAATTTGCGACAAATGACAAGTAGACTAGACTCGGAGTTGTACATCTTTGGAAGCCACCGAATCCTTTCTAGGTTGAACACCATGTTCACCTCCTCCATCTGTTAGGACTCACTGCTGGCGTATCCTCCAACGAGCTATGCCAACTTGGGGGTCGAAGCTAGATCGTGCATGGGTGTCTTATAAGAACAGAGATATTCAGTTGGGTATCAGTGGAAGACCCAATGATATATGCAAAGGCAGTTGCACTAGCCCAGTATAATACAGTCATGCGTGTTGGTAAAGGGTAAATTGTAAGAAAGAATATGCGATATTTATCATGAGCTATCAAAGGAAACAGTAGAGGAGGTAGCGTTATAGGCGGCAAACATCGAGTTGTCCAGGGACTTTGAACACACGATCTAGAACATGATTCTTATGTAGTGTGACGATCAGAGAGCTAAATGGTTATGCTCTTTCTATAAATTGCGCAATCACTCACACCGTAAATTTAGCACTCATGAAGGTGCTAATTGAGATCTTCAAAGATACCTAGCATCCTGGGAGATGGGGGAACTTAGCTGCTTAGATATGAAATGGGCATTCTTTTGCTGTGATTTTCCTTGCTTAAGTATCGACTGGGTATAATTGCGGGTATCTAGAAGGTTAGCACATGAAATATACACATTTCCGAGACATACTTGTTAGGGACGCTAAGGTGAGCTGTCCCCTGGAACCTTATATCGATCAAAACTCAAACAAACCCTTAAAATGGAGTACTCGGTTACTTTCTAGTGATGCAATAGAGTTGCTTGATACTTGGTATCTGCTTCCTCTACTCTACCGTCACTGAACGATGAATTCTTCAAACAGCAAGCTCTAATTGAACGTCAGTGGTCAATGGTCAATGGTCAACACCAACATCGATCATTAGCGTGTGCAACTGAAGCTCTTCTAGCCTTCAGAAGCGACACCGAGTGAGAAACCTCAGAACTAACAAGCTACCCTGACCTGGTCAGGGTTTAGCCATCCGTCAAACTTGAGCTCCCTCCTTTGAGGGAAAGCACGGCACCTACAATGCTTAATAGAATGTTGATATCCGCTCTGTTAAAGCAGCATTGGGTGGCAAGGACTGTTTCGTCGGCAATATTTTGCTTTTCTCTGTTCGGGCAACGGCTCCTCTATAAATGTTACAACGTAGGATGGTTGTGCATTTTCCCAAGTGCGCCGGAGGTAAGCGGAAGTCACGATGAGAGTCTTCTTGAGGTTCTATGGTGATCGTTTACTTGATAAGGCTGGTGCTGTTGATCATTACTATACACAGAGTTGTGTCTCAGCCCCAGTGTGGCGTAAGTGACCATGATATTGGCAACACCTAGGTATATTCCAAGGTGATGAACTTTCTACCTAGCTCAAGCCTCGGTATTACTGATGGAAACGTTACAAGAAGACACACTTAGCATGCTGGTGATGTGGTGGGCTATTTTCAGAAACATGAACATGCCAATTACGTATAGGATTAAACCTGGCATCGTTGATGAATCTCTTCAGTCTTCAATTAGCTACAACCTAGGTATTACACGCTTCGCACAACTTATGTAGCTAGGTTCCATGGAAAAATGATGTCCGGGCAGAAATTCCATCCCACCCATTATCCATACACCCGAAAGCATCCAATGATTGTATCGGACTTGCGCCATTCGCTTCGGAGACCGGGCCCCTTACCGAAAGGTTACTTTTCCAATCATGGTTTTGGACTTCAATCCTTCTTTTTCTTCCCCACAATGACGATTAAGGGTCCATTTCCTTGGATCGATAACAAAAAGGGCAACTTTTTGATACTCAAGACGAGACATCATCTCCAGTCTCAACCCCTCCTCCCACACAAGCAACACCGAATTGTATGCTTTTGATGATTTGCAGACAGACACCCCCAAGGATTGTTATCTAATAAAGTTAAAAAAGGTAAAAATCAGTCGATAATTACTTCTTCTCATTGAAGGGATGATATCAGCCGTTAGCATTCATCGATATCCTTGAATAAATCTATTTCGAGTTCCGTCCATCTTCATCATATTCCGCACACTTGCATTTACCGTTTAACAACCTGATATTTGAAATAGTAACAACTATTAGGTAAGCCATTAAAAAAAAACTAGATGCTTGGGAACCGGTACTTGTGTAGTCTGTTAATAATTTGTATGTTGACAGAAATTTTAATACACGCGGCTGTGGGTAGATGAAGGGGCTTGAGTTTTGATACGCTTAATAAAGCGAAGAAGCGGACATTACTTCCGAATTTGTTGAATTTTCACGTCGAAAAGAGATGAACCTGTAACTTTGATTGGTCAAAAAGACAAAAACTCAAATCCAAAATCATATGAAAAATTGCACGCGATTCACACGCTATTTCATAGTGATGATGCCTAGGTAGTATTTAGTCGTCCGTCGTCCCCTCCATCCGTTCGGGGCTTTTGTTGTGATCGCAATAGATAGAGCAAAAGAAAGTACGTTCTCTATGAATCTGGTACTATCGACCAATCGTAACTGTGGTTTTTGAGATCAAGCAGGGCTATGACCTCAACTGATAACTTCGGTTCATTCGCAGAGTAGTAGCATAACCTGATGTAGCTTACTCACTCTGCTTTAGTACGTTTCGTAAGCCAACGATTCTTTTTCCTCGTACGAGCAATGATTTCAATGATTTTATCGGTGGCTTTATCCACGTTCCATGCATCAAGCCACAACAAACTTTGCCTACTTTTGTTGGATCTCCATACAGGTATTTCGTACCAGCCCAGAAAGCAGATACGGGGTCCGCACATCATTACTCAAGACATTTTTCGAGGATGGATCAAGACATGTAAAATTATATTGATACGACTGTTGAAGATCTTTTCAAAAGAAAGAAAAAAGCCCCCCCAAAATATCAATAATGATGCCTGTAGCGTCTAGACAGCATACCACGATGCCGGGTAATACTTGTATACCTCAGTACCTAAGTTTGAAGAACTGTCTATCTATCGAACTACTGAAACCTTCGCAAAAACTCCCGTTTGCATCAATATCCAATCAGTTTATTCGCCACTGCTTCTACTAGCCGTGTTAACCTTACCAAGGTACACGCAAGTCTCCATCCTCAAGGGTTCTCCCGTACAGTAGAACGAAGTAGTGGTAGGCGAGGAACTCCTAGGCAAAATAAGCTGCGTTCCTTCCCTTTTACAGTTTAGTCAATAGTACTCGCTCCAGCCATGGAATTCTACAAATCCCATGAAATTTTTACCATTTTTTAAAGCGGCCTTCAAGCTCAACAATCAATTTCCCATCATGGGTATCAGGCCAACTCCACCACAATAAGATGTTCGATTCTCCTTCCTTCTCTGCCCTAGATTTGGCTACCTGGACACTGATCCCATGCCAAAAACATTGCTCTGCCATGCATGATTACAATCTAGAAAGCTAAAGCCAACATTATCTTGTCGTTATAACTTTAGATGGGTTTGTAAACGACGTTGAGGCTTATAAATAATGTTTTTTTCTTTCTCGTGAGCAGACTTTACCGAATGTCCTTAGTCTTTTCGGTCTTCGTACTTTCTAGATTTCCTACCCGATAGTAGTGAGGGTCAATATCTACTTAGTAAACGGGTGATATTTGCCTCCCTACATGTTCCTGACGATCTCTACCCTTTCTTCTGACGCTCAAGTGCCTACATCAAGACGAGACCACCGCCACAAAAACCGTTCCGACCCCCTTCATACCCCGCGTGGCCTTCGATTTCTGGCCGATAGACCGTCAACTTGAGATTAGACCTTATCTTTACAAATCTTTAGCGCTGCCTCATTCTATATTTTGTTCGCAACCCATTCAACAATTCTTCGATATTCTACAGCTCGACAAAGACATTCTGACAGGAAAGCAATCCACATATATTTCAACTGGCTGGAACCTTGGCATCGGGATAATTTCACAGCTTCTCTGTACTACATTGCCTGTCCTTGTTGATCGACTGCATCCAAACATCCCGTCATTGTTCTATGCCCTTCCTCATCCTGGTTTTGGACAGCTGCTTTAACTTCTATCAACCTCTACCGAACGAGCCACGATTGGACCCTTGTTTTTGCCTCCTCCACACAATCTGATCAGCTTCCCATCGTGTAATCTCGAAGTACTGCCACACTCGCTACAAACTTTATATCGACTTTTACCACCCGGGTTCGATTTGGCCTCGGACTCAAAGCTTCCTTCTGGACACTGTGTTATACTATCTTTATTGTAATTGAGTTTTCCGCATCAACTCCTCTTCCACCAACGAGTCACAACAAATCACCATTTTGTTCATTCACTATACTTACATTGCACACTTGCCTCATACTTCAGTGAGTGATTGGCACGTGGAATCCCTCTGCCTCCTTGCCAATACTGACTTTGCATAGATCGGGGTTATCATCAGAGCAACCAACCATAAATCCATGGGAGACTCATCAGTTGTCGGGTCCAGATCAAACGATGGCGGATTCCCAGATACTTCACAGGTTCTAAGACAAGATGCTGCGCAGAATCCAGGAACAGAGTCTCAACAGGATAGCTCAAGGAAAGCTTCGAACAGACCCTCGCAGTTGACTAGCACTCCATCGAACTATGCCCCGAACTTGGCGTATTCTCAACATCCTATGTCGCATGCAACACCGGAATCTTTCAACATGACAACACTTAGTGTTACGCTTCCAGATATGTCTTACCAGAACTATGGCCAACGATTTCCTCAAAGCCCCGGCGCTCCACTGCCTTTTATGTATCAGACGCATTTTGCAAACCAAGGCATCTTGAGTCCTCCACCCACCGCTTCGTCATACAGTACCCCATACCAGACGCAATATGGAGGTTATGCGTCCAATCAGCAAATGCACCAACAGCACATGCATATGGCCGCCACCAACCATCAGTTCTATGTTGGTCAAGGATACATGGGACAACCGCATCAACAACCGCAACAATACCAAGCAGGGTCGCAATATTATATACAACCTGGTAGTTATGGACAGCAAGGCCAAATTTATACAGGAAATCAGATGGGAGTGCAATATCCACAGCGCGGTAGTTTCTCTGGGGAAAATAGACCTATGTCACAACACCGCAATGATTTATTCGTCAATGTGACGGGTCAGGTCGGGAAGTCGAATAGCGTTGGTAAGCTCTAGGCTTCTTCAAGTGGCCTTTGAAACCCAATGCTAAGCATATCATAGTCTCTAGTCCAACACAATCATCAGTCGTCAGAGGACCTCCACGAAAGCCCCGTCAAAGTGGTATGTCTAATCTGATTCCTCGCTCGAATTTTACTTAAAAAGGTTTCCTAAAACTAACGAATTTGCGCTAGGACACGCGATCGTGAGCATAGTTACTTTTTTCATTCCACATACCATATCGAAATCTATATACCCAGTCTCATGTATTCCCTCGACTCTAAAATAAGCTTTAAACTTCTTGGTTGAATTAGGAAGACCTACTTGATTGGCAACAACTAACCTTTCTATGCTTTAGTGGATCGGCAATTTACCACCCCAGACAGATCTCATGAGCCTCGTCCTTCACGTTTGCAAAGAGACTGTTGGCCTTGAGTCACTATTTTTGATATCCAAGAGTAACTGCGCTTTTGCAAATTTCAAGGATGAGGCTGCATGTGTCGCAGCGCAACTGAAGATCCATGATTCGAGATTTCAAACTGTACGACTTGTCAGTCGTTTACGGAAAGCGTCCATTGGGACCGTCGGGGGTGTCTCTGTTCCAACAGGCCCAGCAGCTTTGACAGTTCCACAGTCATCACCAATCCCGTCGATTGATTCGGAAAATGAGAAGGTTTCAAAAGCAGCTGATGAAAAGGCACAGGACCCAGACAGGGATTCTCCACCTCTCACAAAGGATAAATTCTTCGTGGTCAAGAGTCTTACGGTTGAGGATCTAGAATTAAGCGTGCGAAATGGGATTTGGGCAACTCAGACACATAATGAAGAAGCTTTGAATAAGGCATACCAGGTAATTTTAATCCGAATTTCAGCCGAGACATCCTAACATAAAGCGACAGGCAGCAGATAATGTCTATCTCATATTTTCAGCGAATAAATCGGGCGAATATTTTGGGTACGCACGCATGATCTCACCCATCAACGAGGACCCAGCAGCAGCCATTGAATTTGCGCCCAAGGCTCAGGCGGTCGAAGATCCCGATCTTCCCAAAGCAATCTCAACGCCAGCATCTGAATTTGCACCCAAAGGACGCATTATCGATGATTCAGCTCGTGGAACAATTTTCTGGGAAGTCGAGCACGACGATTCTGAAGACGTAGAGGAAGATGATAGATCTCAAAGTGGCAAGAGCGATGTGGAAGGCGATGCGCCGTCAAAGGCCTGGGGTAAACCCTTCAAGCTTGAATGGATATCGACGACTCGATTGCCATTCTATCGTACACGCGGACTTCGTAACCCGTGGAATTCAAATCGCGAAGTGAAGATCGCGAGGGATGGGACTGAGTTGGAAACGAGTATTGGAAAGAGATTGGTGGGGCTTTTTCATAGGGTTCCAAGTCCTGTTGTGCCCAGTTTGCCTCAGATGCAGGGAATGCCAATGCCGATGCCGGTGCCCATTCAAATGATGCCTCCGGGTGGATATCAACAGATGCGTTCTTATAATTAAGATGAAAAGGGACGTTGATGTGGGTATCAATCAGATTGGGTGTGGAAAATGACGTGGGAAAAGTCTCTTCAATTTTTGTGTTCATTTTTCGTGTTGGCTCGGGCGCCCTGCCCTTCTTCTTTGAAGTTCTTTCATTGTATGCATGCATGCTGGATAACGCACGTTAACATTCTCTTTTGATATGAAAGCTTTTGGATCGATGCGAATCATGCGATGCAGACGACTTACGAGTCACGATTATCACAAAAGCACAACATTGAGGTTAATATTTCAGAAAGAGTCGGATTGCTTGGCGAGGCGTCACACGAGTGTTGAGCGAGCGAGCGAGTCTTGCGATGATGATTTTGGTTTCGTATCTTTGCGATTTTGTGGCATGTCTGTATACATACATGTAGCCATGTTGTATTAGCCAGGTTCTCATGTAGTTATTATCTAGAAACCCCTCAAATATTTCACTGCAAATCCATTCAATTTGCGACATTCCTCGTTCAACTCCCTATGTCTCTACTTCAATTGTTTACCTGCATTCATTCATTCATTCATACCCAAAACTAATTTCTCAAAGGCATTACCCAAAAAAGTTTCTTCGGCAAAAAAGAAAAAAGATGTTGAAATTTGCCACCCTACACTACCTAGGTAGGTATCCATAGACAATATCATCCATGCACCTAAGAGTCTTCCCCGCCAAGTTGTATTACCTCCGCTCCGGCATTTCGCCAAACTCAAACTCAAAATCAAACACGATGACAAAGACGTAAAGATCAGACCATTTTTTTCAGAAAGCTTATAATCAAGACGGAATATACCGATGAGATGAACAAAAACATAAACTTTATCGAATAGGAAGGACGTAAGCGGCGCCCCCTTAAGATTTTTTTTCGCTCGCTTATTTACACATTAGCATCGAGATGCTTCATAATTGCATGAACGAATCGTAAATCGCAGTCAGATGTCAATTTAAATTCGAAATGTAGGTAATGCATGTGGCGAATTTCCCCTCTTATCAAATACATTACGACGGAGAATAAGATGTGGCTGTGATTGTGTATATCTGGGAGGGGAAGGGATTTGCAATTTGTGAGATTTAAGAGGGCATGTAGGTACACGCATGTGATCACTAGGTATGGGTGTGCGAATGGTGAGTGGCGAATGCTGGTGATTGTAGAACCACACTGGAGTAGGGCGTACAATTGTGTAGCATGAATGGTGCGATACATCACATGCAAAAGTGATTGATCAAAGTGTATAACGGCTAAGTTATGTACGTTATGGTATAGCATGATATTTTGATATATCTAAATGGGATCTGGATTGACATATTTGTGACATCGAGATCCAAACTATCGCCAAGATTCCCAGAGATTTGGTATCTACAACTAAAGCTTACTGCGGAAATATTGTCACGTAAATTACATGCGAGAGGACACTCACACGGGATGAATTTGGATCGGAGAAGAATAGGCTATTAGGAAACACACTCACTTCACAGGTGTCCTTTCTACCGAAAAGCTACGAATTCGGAACCATGAGATAGAGTGATAGTTAAGAAGTCTTTTCTAGGCCAGCCAGTTCGCGAGACACTCTATGGAACCACAAGTGAAAGTACTTTAGCATTCCGATTAAGAATTGCATGTATTTGCGAAAAACCGGCCAACTCTTTGGGTCGAAGAAGCGAGAGGTGTTGATGCAAGATTGCCGCTCTCTCGCTCGGCAGTCGATCGAAATATTGCTGACTGGGCTTTCAACTATTCCTATTTTTCTCGATGGAATCCTTCTTCTAGGGACTTGTTTTGTACGGACTCGAGATTAGTAGATGTTATCTCATCAAGACGACGAATATTTGCAGTACGGAAAAGTCAGCTGTACGTTTCGGGGATCGATTGCTTTGAATTTTTATGTTACCTTCTTACTACTCCATCTAAGTATGTGATTATGATTTGGATAGTTTGATGAAGCCAAAATAAACAATACAAAGAGCTCATTTGACATATAGTAAATGAAGTCAATCGTTTGTTTTGGAACGTCTTTGCCTTCAGTGCTTATGATTACTGTGTTTACTACTACACATGACTTATAAGGCTTCAATCCGAGACACCAAAACTATTTTTTCGGTGCTATTGCCGTCACGGGAACTACGAGCTGAGAAACATTTATGGGTAGAATCGCGCTGTAATCTTGTGATGTGAAGGCTTCGAAGGAAAAATAGGTTGCTCAGTCGTCCCGCATGGTTCGTGTATTTCCTCAAGCATTCTTTACTGTCGTCGCAGATGCTGTCGAGAATGCTTCTTCTGGATCCTTTGAGCCGTAAGTATATAACTCAGGGAACGTTCGCAAGACTTTGATAGTTATTTGTGACTTTGCTATCTCGGCAGACAAGATGGCTTTGCAGCGCAGTCCGTTTATGGGAAATAAGCGCATTGGTATTTAATTCCTTTCTAAGGTTTTTTCTTCTAGGACGGGAGGAGACCAGGAGAAAAGGTTCGTCAGTATCTTACGTGTACAGAAATCCAGGTAAGGAGGACCTGATTCTATCTCCGAGTGGGCGCGCTAGTATCCCAGATATTACGATGAGTACAAGGAAGATAATATATATACGACGAATAGAATCTGGAACTGCATGAACAGCCGATTTTCCACTAAGGGTTTTTTTATCCCCATATAATCATGAATGATGCCATATGCCGTACGTCCTACTTTGAATAGTATCGAGAATCTCTAACTCTCAACTCAATCTCAACGATAGCACATGCTTCCGTGCCTTCAATACCGACTTCGTCTTCATTTATTAATCGCGCATTGGCTCTCACAAACAACTTTCTAAATCCGCTCTGCTAAGTAAGTTGATTATCCCGGGGATCTAACAGCGGCGAGATAGCTCGGGTGCATTCATTCAGTGACTTTGCACTCGCCTTTCTCACAAATCCTCCATTCTGTTCGCCCATTTATCTACATACATCTTTCAGTACATATACCACACCCCCTTATTGATCTGCTATCCACCAAAACCTCGCTCTGCCATCCTATCGAAACTTGTAAAGAACGATTTTGGCATGATCACCAGATCTATCTCTCATGGTGTTTGACATTAAAGTAACCCTCAATTTCCAATATTGACTAGCTCAGGGAATGACTCAAAGACTGCGGTATAGAAAAGTACATATTCATTGCGAAAAGTGACACAGATTTACTCTCAATGCTTCATACTCTATCCACTGAAGCACCACCATCAATACACGTCAAATGTTCATATCCAGGTTCGTTGCTATCACCATCGTCATAATTCACCATAATCTCCAACATTTGAGAACAAAGCGAGTATGCATCCCATCACAGCAGAGTTTGCTTGGCTAACTGTGCAATCGGTATAAGATTAAGAGGTTAGTCGAGAAAGCGTGTGGATTTGTTGCTGCTCCTCGACTTTTACATATCGACATTCCTGTTTTCACCGAGACGACCGAGAAAAATGCTTGACGGTGGTTTGCTTGGGATTTGGGAACTACGTTATAATCTTCGAGCAAGATGTATTGTTATATGCGGCATCAACACAGTGGATTTGTTGAACATCAAGTCTTTTCTCAACTCAAAGTTCTCGGGTGGAGGTTTTGATGCTGGTATGTCCACACGAAGATTTCCGAGCAATCTTATGGCAGACAGCACATTCTTTTAAGGTACGAAGATGTACTCCTGATGAGAGATGCTATTTTCACACAGAGGTGCATCATGTAAGCACCTCCAAAATACGTTGTACTCAGTGTTCCTACTCAATCGTACCAATATCCCGTACAGATTGAAGAACACACCGAATATATTAAACTTATACCAAAAAAATCATTGACTCACAGCCATTATCTGACCGGTGTACTTTGACTACCACCATAACTTCTGCTCGGCTGATCAATGGATGCATTACAGGATACAGTTACAACCTAAGATGCTTTCGACGGGCGATTTCGGAAGCACTCCGTCTGCTTTAGGACTACCTCTTTCGCCGGAGTCGCATGGGCAACTCATATTCGCTGATTGATGGCGAAGACTTTCATGAGAAGAACTCAGTTTCGATCCATCGACGGAGCGATTCAAAAGGCTCGCTTTCAGGGCCCGGAAGACATAGCTAGAAATTCTCATAACTTTCTGAACATTCTGATTTGAGAAATACAAGATTCTGAAGTCTTGCGGGGGAGATATTGAATATCGAGATAGCTGGTGGAGATAAAATAGCATTTAGTTTACCATGGACATTGCATGTTCGCCCACGGCCATTGATGACCTTGGTGTTGAGAATAATTCTCGAAGTCGTCTTCTAGAGTAGCATCTCAAGGCGCTTTAGAAGTTACGAGATGATATAGTCTACTGTAGAAGTCGCAATAAAGTTAAGACTGCCAGATAGAAATGATTTAAAGAGGATGAGATATTGAATTCCATTATGAAAGAAAGATGCTAACGTCGTCATTCTGACAAATAACCTTCAGTTACATTCTTCCGTTCCAATCAATCCACGGACAGCTCTTGGAGTAATCAGATTAATATAAGTAGGGATCCAGATCGAACCAAGCCCGTCGTGGTTCGAAGAGACTCTTTCATGGTGTATGTTATGCTTTGCTTGCCTGAAGAATTTTATGGAGAAGATGCCGACCCCTTCTTCTTAGAGCGCTAGGAATCTAACGGAAACGACATCATATATCTCAACATCATTGATGATTGGCATTTCATGTTCAATCTAGGGCTAAATGTTTCTTTGGGATACAAGTAATGTCATGCAAAATGGTCGTGTAGAGCATGTTACTGACAATATTTTAAAAAGACTTTACTTTAACTTTACAATTATAAAGATTAATTTGTGAGTGTCCGCATATAGCAGAACCTCCAAAGTATTGACGTGAATCAAAAGACAGCAAATATTATTGCAGGAGTAAAGATGCAAGATGCGATCTTGACACTTGCCGTACAGATCGATGTAGAATTGTAGCAACACTTGAGGTTTGTGGGTCTGAACGGTTTTCATTCATGTGACAATACAATGCGCAACTCTATTTCAGAGACTCTACGATGGCATATGTTCAGCTGAACAGTGCTAGACTATTATTCGATTATTCGGAAGATCAATAACCTTCAGCAGTCTCCATTGAGATTCTCCAGAATCTGTGATTTCTCAAGGACCGAAAGTCAGCAACCCATTGCCGCAGTGGTAATCAATAAACTTGTCCAGAATGTTACTATATACACACCTAGTACTCGGAACATAAGGCTGATCGGGCTCTAAATTCACACCCTGCGTAATGCTAATTATAATGATTCAACTTCCAAGATTGATATGGAAATGAAAGTGTACAAGAATAAGAGTGCAAAGTTAGGGATTCCTCAACAAGACATGATTCACGTACCTACCTATAGGTAAATACTTCTTGAACAAGTCATCAGTTCGTACACCTGAGATAGCGACGTGCAGCATCACTCCTTCCATACCTGCTTATTTAGCATGCATGTATGGCACATCTTGTACGGTCGGTCTTGCTTTTTCTAATACTGATATCTATGACTGTAACCACACAACAATAAGCTTGAACTGCAAAAACGACCAAGATGAGTGATGTTCACAGGTTTAATTCTACATGGGTTCATGAGTCATGACAAGTCAGAATTGAGATGATGGATATTCACCCGGATGAATTTGCTTGACACATTCGTCGAACATGAAAAGCTTCATGGGCTTGTATGGATAATCTGTGATCATCACTCTCTCGATATTGATAAGTTAGAGACCACTTGCATGGCGCATCACATCATGGTAATTCGGTGTTGCACGGCATCTTGTATGTGTCGACAACAGTCAAATGCCAGACATTCAACCACCATCCAGATCATACATATCAGGTTCATACGTTGTGGCATCAGGTGTACTTCAACAACCTTCATGACAGCATGCAACCATTCATCACTCATTTCATCACCATGACAAGGTAATGCATCAAATCAAAAATACAAATTTACAAAGATTGGAATGTATGGCCAATCATTGCGACCCTTCCTATAGTGAAAAAGGAAGCGCCGCACCCAAGATCGATCAATTTCTCTCCATTTCGACTGACGATTCTCAAGGTCGTGGAAACCTCACATCATCACGAATGATGACGGGTTTCTCACCGAAAATGCTTTATAGCGAATGTGATGTATGCGTTGTACTTCCGAAGAAGTTTGTGAAGAAGAAAAAGAGAAATCTTGGGAAGTGTCTGAACCTTTTTATCTTCGATTTTTTTTTCATTCGCTTAATCATCCACGATCTAGACCATCTCGGGATTAGTGTCAATCACCCCACCACTCAACCCGCGAAATGGGACAAGCCTGACAAAAAAACTTATTGACTGACCTATTGCCCCGCGTTGAATTATAATTTGTAACTAACAAACTTCATCGTTTGATTCAGAATCTCCAGATTTCTATTCATTTAAAGTACGTGATAAATTGTTCAATTCCCATCTCTTTTACCTTCAATTTGTGTCGATTACTCTTTTCACTCACACAGATTCTTGCAGCAAAGCACAATGTCTGCCCAAAAGACTGGTCAGTTAGTCTTATGCCATTCAAATAGAGAAAGGAAAGATTGTAATTAATAGAACCTCCTCGACTGACATGATTCAATAGCTATCATTTCTGTCTATGACAAGAAGGGGCTTCTTGATTTGGCCAAGGGATTGATCAAGCAGAATGTTCGTCTTCTTGCTTCAGGTGGGACCTCTAAAATGATTAGAGAGTCTGGTTTCCCAGTTGAGTAAGACGCTCCCTTACCCTTTGAACCTTTCGACCTTGAAACCCTTATCACCAATGCGATAATATATCATTTACATCTCTAACGTGTAAAATTAGAGATGTTTCCGCAATCACTCATGCCCCAGAGATGTTGGGTGGTAGAGTCAAGACACTCCATCCATCAGTTCACGCCGGGATCCTTGCTCGCGACCTTGCATCCGACGAAAAAGATCTCGCAGAGCAGAACATCGACAAAGTAGACTACGTCATCTGCAACCTTTACCCTTTCAAGGAGACAATCAACAAGATTAATGTTACAATCCCTGAGGCTGTCGAGGATATTGATATTGGAGGAGTTACTTTGATCAGAGCTGCTGCCAAAAACCACACTCGAGTCACAATCTTGACCGACCCAGGAGATTATCCAGAATTCTTGGAAGAGCTTGCGAAGGGTGATGTCACAGAGCGTAGCAGAAAGTTGTATGCATTGAAGGCATTTGAACATACTGCGGATTATGACGCTTCCATCTCGGATTATTTCCGCAAGCAATATGCTGGAGAGGGTGTACAACAACTTGCTTTGAGATATGGTGCCAACCCACACCAGAAGCCTGCTCAAGCCTACGTCAGTGAGGGACCTATGCCATTCAAGGTTCTTTGTGGCTCCCCAGGATATGTCAATCTTTTAGACGCTCTTAATGCATGGCCTTTAGTTAAGGAGCTCAAGGCCGCCCTTGGTCACCCAGCAGCGGCCAGTTTCAAGCACGTCTCACCTGCAGGTGCTGCAATTGGTGTTCCTCTCACAGCTGATGAGCGTAAAGTCTACATGGTCGATGACATTGCTGGTTTGGAGAATTCTCCTTTGGCTCAAGCATACGCACGTGCCAGAGGTGCCGACCGAATGAGCAGTTTCGGAGATATGATCGCATTGAGTGATATCGTTGACGTTCCAACTGCCAAGATTATTTCAAGAGAAGTTTCGGATGGTGTTATTGCTCCAGGCTACGAGGATGCCGCCCTTGAGATCTTGAGAAAAAAGAAGGGTGGTAAGTACCTTGTCCTTCAAATGGACCCCGACTTCACACCACCTACACAAGAGACAAGAACCGTTTATGGTATCAACTTGAGCCAACGCCGCAACGATATTGTCATTTCCCCCAAGTCATTCTCTTCCATCATTACACCAAAAGAGTCCGCTCCTCTTTCCGACTCAGCTGTCCGAGACTTGACAGTGGCTACTATCGCATTGAAATATACACAAAGTAACTCTGTTTGCTACGCCCTAAATGGTCAAGTCATTGGCTTGGGAGCTGGTCAACAATCTCGCATTCACTGCACCCGACTTGCCGGAGATAAGGCCGATAACTGGTGGTTGAGGTTTCATCCACGTGTTTTGGGTATCAAGTTCAAGACTGGTACCAAGCGCCCTGACAAGAGCAATGCAATTGATCTCCTCGTCAGTGGTGAATTGCCAAAATCTGGTCCAGAGCGTGAAGGATACGAAGGTTTCTTTGAAGAGGTTCCTGCCGAGTTCACCGAAAAGGAGAGAGAAGAATGGATGTCGAAACTCACTCAAGTTGCAGTTTCCAGTGATGCATTTGTAAGTTTACGTTATTTCTATTCTCTCATTTTATGCACTACTAACTTGACTAGTTCCCATTCATCGACAATGTCTACCGTGCTGCAAGATCAGGTGTTAAGTACATTGCTGCACCAAGTGGCAGTCAAAATGATTCATATGTCTTTGAAACTGCTGAAAAGCTTGACATCACATTTGTCGAGCAAAGCATTCGTTTGTTCCACCACTAAATTGTCTATTTCGTAAGGTTCGGGATAGCGAGCGGATATTGCAAGGTTGGAAACCTTGCTTCAACCCATTTGAGGGAAAAATTCTAGAGATACCCTACCATAGAAACGACCCACAGGGCGTAACGTGATATGAAAATTCAACATTTGTGACTATTTTTCAATTCAATTGAGCTTTCAGGCACATTTTTTGCTTTGCTATCATGACCATGGAGTACCTATATGTAGTATAATCCACGTGCATAATCAGAGTAAGACAAATTCATCGAATTCTTGCGACTTCCTGAAACGTAGGATTGGGCAGGAAATGATAAGACCGTTCTTGTCGACCCATCGGCGCAGACATGCAGCCATGACTTTCAACTGGAAACATGAATCTGCAACATGCAAAGAACTTTTTTTAGAGCATTATTATATCATCTGGGGTTCGGTAATGTTGAAAAGGCGTTCGTAAATTGTGATGTCGCTTTTCACTGGTGCGTTCGACACCTGAGAGGACAGATGATGGGTGAATGGAGTCAGCACTAGAACTACGGTATCTCTCGTGCAACAGCCCAGTGTAAGGGTGTTCGTACGGGTAACTGCTTGCCTAGTATTCAATTCAGATGGGATACGGACTTTGGGAGAATAGCCTAGGTACTCATGCTTATGATCTATTTTATTATTATCATCATTGTTATGGTTATCGTTACATCTAGATTTCTAATGGAACGGATGAGCGGGAATTTGCAAAGGCGTCTGGACTGTGATTTGTTTGTCTTTGATCTGTTTAAAATAGAAACAGACATAGACATGGGAAATATCTTGGAATTGATTGCATGAATTGAATGGAAAATTTCTCTTGAAAAATGATTTGAATTGATAATTCGATCTATGTAATCATTTTATTATTATTGATATTTTGCAACCAGTAATACTAATACGGATGAATGTGTATGCGTGTACTATCACATCTTTTAAATATAGATTCTTTTATCTGGATGGATAATGTGTATGTGTGTGTACCTGCCTATCTATATATGGTACCTGCCTCAAGCCTGCGTAGTGCGGTGCGTGGATGCTTGATAAATCTAATGGGCATTCCTTTGCATTATGATTAATTGCCTGGTAGTTTTTTCCATCATACTCCGTAGACAAAGTTAGTATAGAATATGATATAGCAAAAATAGTTCTTTAATATCGAAGGAAAATCTATCTATTGGATATCAATCGATATTGAAATTCTCTATCGAATGATCAAACGATAGATGTCCAAGCTTCTTCTGATAATGAAGGATTGATTGGATTCTGAAGATCAATACGGTAGATAGAGACTTTGGTGATGCTGGTCAAGGGTCCATCAGAAATGGTACTTGTCGTTCTTACAGAAGTAGATGCCGCCAAGTCCGTGCTGATGAAGGGGGAGGATGGATAAATCGCGATTGGTGCTGACATACTTAGTATGTTTGTTTACCGCCCGAGCTAGTCCTCGCTAATGCGGATAGGCTGGGGGAGTAGTTGCTGTTTTAGTTGTGTAAGATTTATCTCGATTGTTAAATGCAACCAAAACTTTGAAGCCAATACATAAATTGTGATTGTGGTCCCCTGTTTATTCATCGTGCACACCATGTTCGGATTTAAAAGCAGCATGTATATCACTAACAAATCATAGCCGAAAGATTCAATTTTCACTCTCACTCGCATCATGAGTCGCATGTGTTTCCTTCAAGCATTAATATCGGTTTCCTCCAATCATATCCTGGTTTGCATCGTTCACACATCCAATATGCAGATGCAAAGTGCCAAAGAGGTCAGCCCGGGAGTATTGAAGGGAATTGAAATCCCCCGCTCTGCAAATCATTGATAAAGACCAGGTCAGAAAATGGCCCTGAGTGGTGGTGTAGTGAAGAGTGGGCGCCAAAAAAAGATGAGAGATGGGTAGTACCACCTTACTCATTTGCTTCTAACCGTGTAATTTCTGCTTGCAATTTTCTGTCTTCTATATCGTTTTCAATTTTCTCCATCTCTTTCTGCATGTTCAAAAGTATCTTTTGCGTATGTTTGATATTCCTCTCGTGGCTGAAAATCCAACAAATGTCGAATCATTTATAACAAATCTCACTCAGCCTTGTGTTGAGACCGCAGTTCTTGCCCCCATCGATCTAGACAATATATCGACGGGTAGAACCACACACTTTCTACTTTTGTTTAGTTCGTGCGAATAGAAAAACGCATCTTTGATGCACACTATCAGCGGGCGTCTATTTCGGTCCCAATATCTGTAAGGTTAGACCCCACCATTCATCCAGTTATATTCTTTCCCTTCAGTGCGAGGCCAATATTTGGCCACTAGGTGTCCGATATCCTGGTCTTGCATCTGGTCTACAAGTCATATCATTGCTCTCCATCTCCCGCTTTCTTCAAACAGTCGTACGAAGCCTGGTATTTTATTCCAATTTTTTGCTTTTGTCGTTGTTGCGCGCGCTACACAAAACCCTACGGCATCCCCTCATCTTCAAGAACTGTTTTGTCTTTTTTCTCCCTTGGTAGCTGGTCTCTAATTGTACAACCTTTTCTTCCTTTAACCATTTTACTTGCTTGCACTTCCATTGATAGTGCTTTTGGTCAAGTCTCTTTTTGGCCTCACGATATACTCTAGTAACTTGCGTCAATTTGTCCTTCCTTCCTTTTCAATTCATCACAATGTCATGTTAGTAGTCTGACTATTAGTTATCGTTGATGTATCCGTATGCTCATTGATTTATTTAGCACCACCAACAAACAAGAGGCGTCCACCTCCCCTCACACAGCCCCGATCCTCTAGCGATTCATCTACAGCTTCATCAGCTTCATCACTCAAAGTTCCTCGAACACCCAGATTCGCCGAAGCGACGGCTGTATATTCTCCTGTAGATGATAAGAGATCACCATTTGCAGATCCTCCAAGCACATCAGATTCCCACGCCCCGAAATCACAAGCATACATGGCTCAATCACAACCCTCCGATATTGGCTTCGGCTACATATCAGATAATCAAAGACAATCTCAAGGTGTTCCGGTTGAGATGCCACTCACACCATCATCACCATTGAAAAGCGCGTTAAGAGTACCCGGCACGCCGGGAAGAATGATGAACCCATTAAGTCCGACATTTCGAGAGGAACAGGTTTTAGAAAAGCATGAGGAAATGACTGAGAAGGAACAAGTCAAGGACTTGGTATGAGAATCTTCAAGACAATGATCTTGATTTATACTAACAATTGAGCAGAAAGTCAAGACCAGAGTCAGAGTAGCAAAGCTACTCCTAAGATTTGTAAACTTCAGCTGCAGTCTAATCGTTCTCGCCATGATCTCAACTTCCGTCACCATCTTCAACGCAACCAAATCATTACCAGCCCGAAGCAATCTTCCGCCCTGGGCAGAGGGTACAAAGACTTGGCCTCAAATAGTCGTTCTTTCAGTATCCTGCGTATCACTTGCACTTTGTCTAGTTGTCTTCTACAATTATTGGAAAGGAGGCCACAAGCGAGCAGAGAAGGTTGCGGTTTATTATACGCTCTTTGCAGTCGCCTACTTTATCTTCAGTACAGTTATGTGGGCAGTAGCAGCTGGTATCTTACAGGGTGCAAGAAACTCTGGAAATAACAAAGATATCTGGGGCTGGTCATGTGTCGACAACAAAAGACGAGAAATATTTCAAGAAGAAGTAGACTATGCCCTAGTCTGCCGATTGCAAGTAAGTTTCTCCCCTCGTTCAATTCATTCTCGCAATTCATTCCAACACCTTCACTCTAGTCCTGGGGTCTCGTCTGTTGCATCATCGAAGTCGTCCTCGAATCCATCACCATCGCCATCTACGGCGTCGTCTTCTACCGCTACTATTCCAAACAACGACTTCGCAAGTCCATGGCCATTCGCGATCGCGCTCGCTCAGATCTCTACCTCGCTCAACTCCGCTCCCAATCTGCACCCAACACGCCTGGTTTTGGCCCCTTGAGCCCCTCCTACTCCCAATACGCCAAATCTCCGAAATTCCCACCGAGCGCGTATCAGAATGGGCCGGATGCCGAGGAAGGTCATGGAACGAGATTTGTAGAGGCAAAGCCGTACGGTGGAATGAGTGCAGCGAAACCGTTTACCCTACAAGCACCTCCGATTAAAGTGCAAAGCGCCACGCCGAAGATGGATCAGGGAGGATTCGAAGCTCAGACTCCTCCGCCGCCACCACCTCAGCAGCAACAACAGAGAGTTGTGGAACATGTGGATGCGGCGCCGGGCGAACAAACTTATGCTAGTGTACCGATACCCGGTGCATATGCTAGTCCGCTTCCGAATTCGGGGAGATAGAATTGTTGGAGAATAAGAAGGTGTGAATGTAGATAATTTATTTGGGTCTGTGGTGTGAGGGTGGGTGGATAGTTTTTTGGAATTCTTGGGCTGGGACTTGGATTTGAATTTGGGTTCTTGTGTGTGGTTGGTGTCTAGGACATACACACACAGTACACCCGTACTTTATATTGTTCCTTGACATTTATTTTCTTTTTCCCTATTTCTTTTCTAAACTATCTTTTTGATGGACGGAGTTTGGTCGGTTGGCTGGAAGATACTCCCTATAACGCTGCAGTCGTTTACAATTTCTTTTTTTGCTTTAACAGTTAAAGTGTATGTATGGATGAAAGGGTGTGGATGAAGGGGCAAGGGGTAGCATTGCACTACCACGGTATATCGGCGGATGAAACAACCGAACGAACAAACAAACCAGGGGAGAGAGAGATGAAAGGATGAATAGGATAAACACATCCACTCCCACGATACCAGGACTCAGAAAGAAACCCGAGAAACCCAAAAGAAGCCCCCACTCGTTGAAAAGAAAGAAGCTGGACTTGAAATCTACATTAATATTGCTGGATGCAATTTTGGAAATACAATACGCCTAGGAATCCGGAGTTGGAAGATTCGCTATCTAGATTGATTGTGCGCCATGAAAATGAAAGAATGCCTATCTACCTACCTACCTACTATTGTACCTTTGCTCTCTCCTCGTCGCTTAACTCTTGATGCGTGATTCTCGGTCTTTGATTTCCCTTTCATCAATTCACATTCTATACCCACAAACTCACAGCATCACATTACATTACATTCCATCCATTCGAAATCCACATCTTGAATCTTTCCTTCTCTTCTCTTCTCATCTTCTCTTTCCTGCCAACCCAATTTCCCTCTTATCTCATCTCTCAATTTCTCCTCCCAATGCAATATAGGCAATCTATCCCCCGTCCACACACACATATGTATACCAACACTGCCCCCCCTCCCTCTCCAAATACCCACGATCCCACAATCTTAAAAGTCAATCTTAACAGCATACCAGCGCCACATTGATGAAACCCCAGCACACCACTTCATTCTTCTTCCTAGGTTCTAACATGTATGATCATGTTGGAATTGATACCCTACCCCCCTTCCCCCCCCTTGTATACAACACAAAACATCTTTTTCAATTTCGCATTTCCTAATATATAATACCTAATATTCACTAAGTAAGAATATTCCTTTTCTAACCTTGTTATCGAATTTTACATTTCCCCGTAAATTGGTATGATACGATACGATGCGATATGATACGATACGAATGATACTACCTACGTAGGTAGGATACCTAATCAAGACTCGCACCATCTACATATACGAGATATCTCAATCCTAATCTCGATAACAATTAACCAACTGCCTACTACCAACATAGTAGAGTATATTGTTCCCCTACGAGCCTACTCCTACTCACACTCCTTCTTCTCACTTGACGTTATATTCTCCCTCCCTTCCTCCCCTCCCCTCCCCTCCTGCCCCGTTCATCACCTTAACAAATCCCATCATTTCACATGCTTAACTCCCACAACTCCTCTTTTAATCAACCTATTGATTTTCATACCTCTCAACCCTCACCTCTCACCTCCGTTCCCCCTTCCCATATCTTGTTTCCCCTTCTTATTTCCAATCCCCAATCTCCTTTCCAAACACCACTCCTCACCAAATCACCACTTAGTACCCACATATCCCCAGAAATGAAATCCGTGCCGCAATCTGTCTGTGCCGCAGACCAACATGTTAATCAACGGATGTCTCGATTCTCGCCGCTTGGGAGATTTGATGGTCTGATGGTTAGCCCTTTTGTATCCATATCTGAATGATGCCAGGCTGGGTTGTTGTATAGCTTGTGTTAGATACTGGCCTAGTATGCAATGTATATATATACCGTCTTAACTCAACAAACTTGGAATCTACCAAATCGTTTACTGAAGACCATCCGAAGGTTTGGTCTCTCGTGGTTTTGCGAGTAGTGAACAAACAATTCTTAAGAATCAAAGCTGTCTTAAAGCTCGATTAGACATCAATGCAACGAACAAATATACTTATTCGGCCAAATTCAAAAATGCAAAAATCGTGATCTTTTTATTGAATAGGTATCAGCCCGTAATTGCATTAAGAATTCCATCCATCATCTATCTTTCTTCATCTTTTGCATTGCTTTACCCCCTCTAGGTGAAATGCACAAACGCACGCACGCACTCTCCGATATCTTTTTGATACTCCAGCATCTGCATCTCTCCTAGCCCATAACCCATTGTACGAGTACAGTGTTGCAAAGCGCCTCTCCCACGTCACCAATTCTCCTCTCCTTTCTCATATCTCTCTCATGTTCCACGCCGCAAATTCATTTTCCAACAGCCTTCTCAACCTTTGCCTCAGCCTTCTTCACAGCCTCCACGACACTCTCCTTAACACCCTCTACCCCAGTTCCGATCTTTGCCTTGGCTTCGGCCTCTTTACCCCCCCATTGATGGTATTGCATCCATCTGTAACCCTGTGTGAGTTGTGCGCCTTCATTCACGAAGTGGCAGAGAAAGAGAAGAGGATTGAGTGGTGTGACAGCGAGGGAGTAGCGCATGAAAGTTGCGGAGTAAATGCAGAGTGCCAAAGTCATTTTACCCGAAATCCTATTTGAGGAAAATAATTAGCTACTTGGTTTTCAAGATTTGAATTTAGATTTAGAAGAGGGGAGAAGAGAGAGACATACAAATCAGGACTCTTTTGTGTGTCCATTACTGCGGCGACGGGAATACCGAAGTTGGAGACTGGACCCCAGAAATCTGATCATAGTGTTAGAAGATAATCTCATGTATATATTCCATACGCTCTATGAGATTCCGGAGCTGCGAATGCCAAATCTGGATTTTGGAATCCGAGTTTCTCTAACCCGTCAATTTCCCACCCATTCTCCTGATCCTCACACTCAATCTTTCCCAACACTGGAATCAACTTTCACCTCCTCAGCCCACTTCTGATTCCTTCACGCAGCTCTCAATTTGATCCTGCCAATGCCCATCCATCCCGAAACCCAGCTCTCTCCCTCCTACCCTCTTTCCCGGTTTAAAAAGATTAGAAGAACTTACGGGTAGAACAAACATAGCTAACCGCAGGGTTACTACGAATCTTCGCATTAATTGCTTTGACCAACGCAGCCATCTTGAATATTTTTCGAGGTATTCTGGATGGTGAAGTGATTGTTGTTGTTTGGTTACCCAGCTGCCAAAAGAGGTTTTGATGGGACGGACGGAACAACGTGCTGGGATCGGATTTACCCTGAATTTGTCCGAGAATTATATTTTGATGTAGTGTCACGTGGTGACGGGACTGGATTTGAATGGGTGAGTTTTAGGGGAAAATGAGAAGAGAAGATGGTAAGATTAAATCAATTTAATGATGTGAGTGAGAACTACAACACCTGCATTGCGAGAATGAGCAAAATTATATAGAATTCAATTAGCGTTGTCGCTTTGCTTGCTTGCTTTTATGCTACAAATTTGCGAATTTTGGTATGTGAAGTCAAAAGCCACCCCTCAACGCCTTTATTCAGATTGAATTTAACCTTCTCTGCATTGCCCCTATCATGCATGTCCATGAGTTTCCTTTGGATCTCTCTTCTCTTATTTCTTTACCGATCATCATGTTCAATATGCCTTGACCATTCATCAGATTACATGCAGCTTGCTCCTCTGAGAATATTCTTTAAGATTCAATTTGAAACGATCGTGTAACCCATTGTTCTTCAGATATCTATCTGCGAGGTGGAGCAAAACCTCCTGGTGGACCAGGTGGACCAGGGAAACCTGGAGGAGGAAATCCACCACCAAATCCTGGAGGTGGTGCACCTCTTCCAAATGGCGGAGGAGCTGGCATACCCGGGAAACCACCAATTCCAACAGCAGGACCAGCCAAGCCCCCTCTTCCAGCAGCTGGTCGCGCGATTCCAGTTCCAGCGGCCATAGCAGCTGATGGTACAGCACCACCTGGGACGCTGGCACCTAAACGAGAACTTGGATCTGCTGGTGGTGGTGATTCGACAGAAAGAGATATGACGTGTGTGCCTCGAATAATAGTAAGACCTAATGTACGCTTTTCTTCGGTTTCAACAAGAGGTGGTGCAGTGGAACTAGCTCCAGGAGCAGCTGTACTTTTTGGTGCCTTGCGCTTGACGCGTCTGAATTCTTCGGTATCGGCGAGAACGAGGTTCATGTGCTATTGAATAGTTAGCATGACCCATTGTGATTGATGCATAGGAATTCGACCTTATCAAATGCTAACATCTGTCCGACCATTTGACGCCCATCATTCATAGTCACTCTCATCCGGTAGTTGATCTATAACTCAATCAGTCCACATCTCAGGTCGAAAGGGTCGCGCAAAGCTGCAATGGCTGCATTGAAGGATATCACATACGAGACCGGCCTGTAGAAAGAGTAAATGTCAGCCTATAATGTCAACACAAGCTTGTAATGGTTTTAAGAAGGGGGTTTTAAACTCACCATCTTTCCCTGCTTGTTCGCCATGATGATGACTTTTGAGTGCGCGTTATTACGGCTCTCTGGGTTTCAAAGAATGTGTATAGAAGTTCGATGACTTCTTTTGATTTCACAGCTCTATTATGAGTATATGAGTTCTTGATATGAGGTTCTTCAAGATTGTACAAGGCTGGCTCGAGCTTCAAATGAAAAAGTATTGAAGCCTCAAACACGAGGCCACACAAAATGATTACCTAAACATCGTCGCCCACCTTTTAGGGTTTGCGCACTTATTAGCGAATATAACTTTTTGGACCTTTTCGAATTTCTTTTTGAATTTGACGATCCACGACGAAAAACGACAATTCCCCACGACTAATCGTAACAGCATCATTCAAAATGGCTGCATCCGGAGAGAAGACCGCAAACCCCATGAAGGAGCTTAAAATCCAGAAGCTCGTTCTCAACATCTCCGTCGGAGAATCTGGTGACAGACTTACCCGTGCTGCCAAAGTTTTGGAACAATTGAGTGGTCAAACCCCAGTTTACAGTAGGCATCCACCAATTACAGCAATGATTCGTTGGGAAATTCCTTTAACATTTAAACCACAGGCAAGGCCAGATACACTGTCCGTACCTTCGGTATCCGTCGTAACGAAAAGATCGCTGTTCACGTCACCGTCCGTGGCCCAAAGGCTGAGGAAATTTTGGAGCGTGGATTGAAGGTCAAGGAATATGAGCTCCGCAAGCGCAACTTCTCTGAGACCGGTAACTTCGGTTTCGGTATCTCCGAACACATCGATCTCGGTATCAAGTACGACCCTGCGATCGGTATTTACGGAATGGATTTCTACGCCTGCATGACCCGCCCAGGTGAGCGTGTTGCCAAGCGTCGTCGCTGCAAGACCTCCATTGGTGCCAACCACAAGATCAAGCGTGATGAGACCGTCAAGTATGTGTTCACCGAAGAATTTAATGTCAATGATTGTGCTAACATTTCAACTTAGATGGTTCAAGAACCGTTTCGAGGGTATCGTCAGATAAGCGTTTCAATCAAAAAAATATGGCATGGGCTTCTAGTGTATCGATTCGGCGAGTTCTTTAGGATTTTGTCGTAACGTGGGCTTATGGAGTTATTGACAGGAAAACAAGGGGCATCATTGGTTGTACTTTACTGCATCTACGGATCAGATTACAATGAAGCAGTTCATCCAACTGTTCAGCTTGCTTCCTATTCGGATCAAGTCTGCGGCCTTAGAGACCGACCGGCTTGCCGGCTTTTCTTGCAAGTGCTGATTGCATATTTGTGATATGAAATAAAACAAAATTCACACCAACCTCACATTTTAACTTGCTTGTTATTGGTGATATTCTGAACAGACTGGTGTAATATCGCGGGTACTGGTACTGGAGCAAAGCGATGGAAGATATGAGCCAAGTATGGCGTTTTTTTGCTTCAGCGCATTGAGAAACAAGAGTGTGAGATTCTAGATTGCTCTAGATTCATTGATGGATGTGCAATAGAATAGATTTATAGCAAAATCAAAACCAATCTTCAACACCCTCAATTTATATATACTAGTTCTTGTGAACTTCGAAAGTATTCACCCATACCTTTGAACAAACAAAAATCTGTGAGCAATAAGGTATTTGGCAACATATTAGATTGCACAAGTGTGTAGTCGTAGAGGTTTCATGGAATATACTAGGTATCTAATAGCTTTACTCAACATTCTCCAGATCTTGTTGATGTTCGAGAGCTGGAATTTAGAAGTCAAGTTAACTGGGCTAGATTACTATAGAGTATCTGCGCTTGAATGATTTTCGGAGCTATGTTTGAAGTCAATGGACAATTGTTTGCTTCTTTTCATCTTCCTTTCTTTTCCACGGGTATGTTATGTATGTATTACAATCTGGAAGAGGAATGAAGAAAATATGAAATGAAATTCGAGTAGAACGAGCGAGCAAAAGGGGGTTTGAGGGCTTGCCTTCATGTTGTCTTCCACACTGTCAATTGAATTTCTAACTTTCTGTTGATGAATGGGAGAATGAAAAATGGAGAATGACGCTCCGCTGGCTCTCCGAGGGCCACTGCCGTGGAGGCAGACTATGAGACTATTTTGAAAAAGAAAATCAATCCATCGATTCCTACTTAAGCCTCCAGGATACTTTGAATCTTCGATATCAGAAACAGCAGACGGGAGTGAAAATCAAAGTCGGCCATCGGAACTTTAAAACACCGATGATCAAGGGTTAACCTTACCCCAAACTCTTTCATTTGATCCCCCAAATGCATGGTGTGGTGTGGTAGTCAATTCGTCATTGGTTTATATGGATCCCCCCACATTCCAAGCTCACCACCGAGACCACCACATCATTGGAATCAATGCTCGTGCTCGATCGATGGACCTCAATAGACTTCGATTTCTATCTCCAGTTGCATTGTTCTTTGATGTGATGATGCCTTGAGGATGCTCTAGTATGAGAAGTATAAGAGTATAAAAGTATAAATTGATACTCCTCTGCTTAGATAATAGTACGAATACGACAATGCTTTGCTTTGATGAGGTGTTCAACATGTAAATAATGCTATCTTCATATCAGATAGATGATGAGACCCTTGATTTCCAATATGTATGTATATCGTATGCATGTCTAATAAGTACATGGTAGAGAATCACGCCAGGTTTGCGGGGTAAAGTGATACCTTGACGTGAGATGTGTATTCGAATATTGGGCCATGATTTGGCGGTACAGGATCGAAGATCGAAAAACATGTCATGAATCATGATTGTGAATTGATTGATTGGACCAAAATGAATTCCCTTTCCAAGATCTCCTTTGTTTGATAGGGGAAGATAGAGTTTGATTGGTAAGGGGGTTGCGGATCGTGTGCTATTGGATCTATCTGCAACATGAAGCTTGAGGGGTTTGGAGGCTCGGACTGGGATGAGGGAGGAGGGGGGTGGTAGAGATGTAGAGAAGTAGAGAAGTAGAGAAGTATATTAGGAGAGCTTTTCTCGTGTAGTTTTTAATTCATTTTCGTATCACATCTCATCAACATTTCAATACAAATACCAATTGTCTTTACTACTTGTTTCTCACGAGTAACAATACAACACAACACAATACAATACATTTCAATCAATCAATCAATCAATCTACCAACTAACCAACTAAAAACAATGAATTCCCAACAAACAACCGCAGTCAAGGGAGGAACTGGCAGCGTTGCTACTCCAGCCAACAACGTCAATTACAGACGTGTATGTCTCCCCCACTTCTTCCCCTCCTTTTCAAAAACCATCTTGATGTCTTCCTTTTCACTATTCTCCCCATCAAGATGAACAAAAATCACCTGGCATACACAAACATCCACCAATTCGTTCATTCATTCTTCATTCCCTCTCCACACATCTTCCATTCAGAACTCCTCACTAATCACCACCAAACAACACAGGGCTCTCAAGAAGGCACTCTCTTCTCCGGACTCCAGAACCAGAAACGCTCGAGCAGTGATGCGGCTTCCAAGGCTAGACGAGAGAGTTTTGCAGAGCAGGCTCCCAAAGCAGGATTCGTGGGACAGATGTGGAATTCGTAAGTTTTTATTCTTCTTTTGTTGTGCTGTTTGGAGGGAGGCTACGAAGAAGGGGAGGAGGTATAGAGGCTCAGGATTGAATGGAACTTGGGCTAATGTTTGGGAACGCAGAATTGTCAAGGGGCAGTAATTCAGAATGGTGTTTGGGGATATAATGGGGAGGATAGGGTGTGGATATGGATATGGATATGGATATGGATATGATGAGAAATATGGATGTGGATGTGGGTGGATCGAGAAATCTAGCACAGGCGTCAGGAGAACGAAGGTACAACGGGTGGAAGAGGAGATATAGGGTCGATTTATAATGATAGCGAGCATTTGTTAATTGCTAGCGAAGCAGTATGAACACTGTTCGGATTTTGCGATTGGAAGATGGGGATGGAGATAGCGGATATGAATTACTCATGATGATAACCTTTAAATTATATCAAAAAACAATTTCAAAATATATTCATCTACGAATCTTCTTATCCACATTATCACCTTGTATCACATCACATCACTTTATCCTGTGATATCATTCCCTATCGATGAAATAACATAACTCCTACTATACTCCACGCATATATATATACACATACACATATGTCTGCACTCCCTGCAATAGGTAAATGCACAAATCTCATCAAATCCCATTTCCATTTCCAATCCCCATCCAAAACCACCCACCACCCCCCGATCCCAACCCCCCATCCGCAAATGTCACAAGCAACAAACCACTCCCGATCGAGGGGTGCAGTCAGGAGTGGATTCATCCGATCGTCATTCGGGGACCACACTAGCGGGTTTCCGGTATCGACTATCTAGCAAGTACCGGGATGGATCATGGATGGATCACGGATCCGAGGGGCCCTGACCCGTGGTGGGTGGGAATCTTGGTTGTGGGTGCGGAGGGGATGATGTATGACGAGTTGATTTGGGTACGTACACCAGTACTCGATGCACACTGCCAATTTGCCATGCGGCTATTGTGTTGCGTTTCAATACTATGCTTATCTATGATAGATGTGGTAGAAGTATGGGGAGTTTGATGGAGGAGGTACGAGTGTGTAGATTGAAGGGTAGGGTAATAGGTGGGTAATAGGTGGGTATTCGTACTCGTAATATGATTTGATATGATTTGATATACTGTGCTATGCGATGCTATGCTATGACATAATGAGGAAATGAACATTTCCTACCTACTCGTAGATCCAAAATTCTGCGTGTATGGTATGTACTCCGTAAGTACTAGGTAAGTAATGCAAATCGAATTGCCATATTTGGGGTAAAGCGACTCCTCTCCTAGGTAGTCAGGTTAGTCGAGAAACCCGCCCACCCTATCTCTATCGTATCAGATCCCAACCAATGGATACCAATATACTTTGGGATTGGGATCGATGCGGGAGGAAGAACAGAACTCGCCTCCCTTCTGTTGGTTTGTGGTATTAATATCTTCTTGATCCATCTTGTTTTATTTGTATCTTTATATCTATCTATAGGTATTTATTTGCATCGCTAAAAACGAATCGGGATTCGAATTCTTCTTTGGTATTTTTTATATCTATATTCTGTTTATTTATTCGCAAGGGAATTCTTCTGTTTGGGGATTGAATCTTGGGATTTCATACACACATACTTACTTATACGATATACCTACATACATACGTATATCCATACACATACATATAAACAAAATGACCAACTCCAACTCCGATTCCAACAACGACATGAAAAGCACATCTGCGCTGAGCGATTTGCTCCCTTCGTTTAAAACTCCGGGTGGTGAGATTTAATTTTTCCTTTTCTCCTTTTCTCCTTTCTCCTTCTCGTTTGGCATTTTCTCCCCTCCTTCCTACTTTGCCATCTCTTCTCTCGGTACGGTAGAGAATCACCCATCGCTAACCTCCAACCCCAGTACAAAATATCGAAGCGGCATGTTCCCGCGCCGGAGCGAGTAATAATCATACGCCCGGCTACGCATCCACGCTCGGCTCGCAGTCGCAGAAACCGGGGAGTGAGGTGGCGCAGGGGGTGGGGAGTGAGAAGTTTAGTGAGGGGATTAGTGATCAGAGGGTTGAGGTGAGAAGTTTTTGTTTTTTTTATTTTTCATAAAAGAGGGAGCTGGTGAGGGTTGGTGGATTGGAAAGGAGGGTTTGGGGGGTTTTGGTGTAGGGGGTGGATATATGGTGGATATATGGTGTGGGTGTGGGTACTAGGTGAAGTATTTTGGGCAAATTCGAGAGGAGAGAGGGATGAAGCAGTTTGGAAGAGGAGATGTTTAGGTGAAGATGATAAACTTGGATTTTGGCTAATGCTTGTGGAATTATAGCCCTCTGCTGTGGGAAAACTATTCAATAATTTAATTAATGGTACGGATAAATCGAAGTGAGGCGTGGACTATGGAAGAAGAGAGAGGGAGGTTGTAAATCTTGGGTTTGTTTGGTGTAGCAAACAACTGGATGTTCATTCTCATCTTGGGATGATACTGGGATAGGGATTGGATTCGATTAGATGGAAAAGTGATGGTGGTATCACTAAGGATTACAGTGTATGATATGGATAGCATGTATGAATAGAAGGGTTTGAGCGTTACGTATGATATTTTGTACTCTAGAATTACATAGTTTGTCAATGGATATTAGGCGCATGAACTCAATATTTACTATACCTGATAAATACACTCATCACAATACACCCCATCTATCAAAAGTCTCAACAATACAAATTTCACTTACAAAAGCAATCTAGCTATTCACAACCACCATCCAACCCCCTCCTCCAAAAATCAAACATCCATCTCCTTTTCATTCGCCTAATATAAAAAGGCCGGATACATTCATCCGCCAAAACACAAATATTGACTACCGAGCTGATGCTATCACTTCTTCGGAAATCCTTCACGCAAGATATGTCGTGTTTTCTTTATTTCTTTTCCCTTCTCTTTGTATATTGCATACCCTAAAGTATATCTAAGTCGAGATCATGATAACTCAGTAACTCAGCAACTCAGATTAATACGGTTGAAACGATGAGAATCTTGGGATTTCGATGATTTGGGTATTTAGTAGAGGTAGTAACCTAGATACATATATACATAACATGCGCTAAATCTCTCACGAGAAGATGAATAGATAAATAGATATGTAGACAAGTAAAAAACGAGATGGAAATTATATATATATATATATACATTTTCAAATCTCATATAACTAGATCATTATTCGAATATATATAAATACTTATAAATCTCACAAATCTCACAAATCTCACAAATCTCACAAATCTCACAAATCTCACATGTTGTTCAGAGATACTGTATGTACTATATGGATTTTGTTCCTGTGTGCGGATGGATGAGCTGGCTGGGGTTGAGATTGCTATTAATGATAATGATAATATTAAAAAAGCATGAAAAAAAAGGAGAAGAGAGAGGTGGGAAATATGGAAACTGAAAAATAATGTAACGAGTCATGATAGTAATGAATCGAAAGGGGGGAGGGGAAGTGTATGTAAGTACTAAAATATCGAGAAGATGTAAAATCAGGGTAGAGTATGTAAGAGTATACTTGATTAGATTGGATTAGACCAGAACAGACCAGAGAATATTAAATAGAAATAATCGATAAAAGTAAACCCAAGTAATTAATACCTAACTAACTACCTTGAACTTCTCGAGGATTAAGAAGGAGTGGATGGATGGATGTTGTGCTGTGGTTTATTTTATCTTGGTATACTCTACACTCCATGTATTTACATCGTTATATTCATCACCTTTCACTTCTCCACTTCAACTTGTCTGGTTTATGGGAAGTTTGATAGGAATACAATCCTATTTATGTATATATATATATATAGATATAATTTTTATCTTCCCTTAATATCCATTCCAAATCAACACCTATACACTCAACCTATTACTACAACTCCAAACAGACCAGTATACAATAAGAACTGAACTGAGCTCCTAATCATCACATCCGCATCTGATATCCAGTATCCAATATCCAATATCCAGTATCTCCACCCCTCCAAAGTTCAAACACAAGAATCTCACCAGCTAGGGAATTCCCTCCCAGTAACAGTGTTGTAATTAGTATACGATAGTATTACTGTGGCTGATATAGAAAGTATAATACACATGCTAGTATATATAATAGCTAATTATATTCATGTCCGTATGTATTATACAAACAGAGCTATACTGAAGATATACTAAAATACAGGAATTCATATATTTTAATTCGAATATTGTATATTTTGATTCGAATATTATATATTTTGATTAACTTTAAGTTTAATAAAAAAAGAGATTATTCAAAATATATAATATTTGAATAGAAATATGTAAATTCCCGTATTTCAGTATATTATTAGTGATATTCAATATTATTGAAATATGAAATATTTTTAATGATATATAATTCAATAATAATTATTGAAATATTATTATAAATATCAATATGTATCATTAAAGTGGGGTGTAACTGAAATACGGAAAATACTAATTACAACACTGCCCAGTAATCCTCATGTCTACCTACATTCAAAGAGCAGAGAATAAAGTAACGAATGAACAATACATATATCTCCAACATCCAATTCCAAAAACCCAATCAAGACAATACAATATCCTCTCTCCAACCCGACCAAATATCAAAGATCCTCCTCGATCGATCGATCGATCAACAAGCAAACAGATGGAAGTATTCGTTTATCTGCACTTACACAACATGCCAGAGAACCCGTGTCAGATAGGATGATAGCAGGAGTAGTAGATACGATAAAGATCCAAGATTTTCTTTCATGGATATAACAAAATTCAAACCAAGCTCAAAGCTCAGCTCCATACGATGATACAAGATTATCCTGCATACCTCTCCTAGCTAATTCGTACCATCTCATCTCATCTCGTTTCTCTCTTGCTCTTGTTTCATTTCATTTCACTTCAGAAAATAAAAATAAAGTGCGAAGCTACCTATGTATTTGAGTACATGTATCACTATCATATCATATCACATCGCATCGCATCGCATCGCATCGCATCACCCCACTGAGAATTATGTAGCGAGTAAGAGAAGCGATGTATGAACCCGTCCCCCTTTTCCACGTGTATCACCCCCCCTCCTTCCTTCCATCCTTCTATCCTCCCTTCCCCCCTTCCCCCCTTCCTCCCATCACTACGCAAGATAGAAATAGAACCCCATAATCCATAACCTACAACTCATCTAACAACGCGTAAATAGATCCCTCAAGAAACTAAAACCGAAAATTCCCACCCACACTTTTTTAAAACCTCACAACAAAACCTCTCTACCCTCTCATTCACGAAATCCCCTCCTACGCTACACATACACACATCACTATTCCAAAATCAAACTCAATAATCAAGATTCCATCCATTCATCTATCTATCCATCCATCTATCTATTTATTCATCTATCCATCCATCCATCCATCTATTCATCCATTTATTCATCTATTCATTTATTTATTCATCCATTTATTCATTCATCCATCTATCTATCCATCCATCCATCCATTCATCCATCTTATAAACAGAAAAAAAAACACACAAAAAGACCAAAGACTCTCTATGCAATTCTCACACTCCGAAATTCTCATGGATGAATATTCAATCCAATCCAATCCAATCCAATCCAATCCAATCCAATCCAATCCAATCCACTTCATTCCTAAACCATCCTCACATATAATATAATATAATATTGCAAGAGCACGAAAACTCAAAAAATTCCCAGCTTACCTTCCTCCCTACCATCTCCTCCATTCAGTCATCTCATAACGAATTTTCATCACTAGATCTTATTAGAGTGATTTGGCAAGAAAGATGATCAAGAAAGAAATAGGTGCCGTAATGATTGAAACTGTATGAGTTCGACAACTCTCATTCTGACATCCTCTCCTTCAGGCATATAGTAATCAAATCCACAGAATGAATGGAAGTCTTCACTAGAGGACTTCGGATTTACAAGTTCTCAATCCCGAGTTGTGACTTAACTGTGGATGAACTTGTCGGAGTATGATCACAGAAGAGATAATGTGACCCAAAAAGTTTTTGTTGGTCAACTCCCACAGGTAAAGCATGATTTTGTTCATTATGT
This sequence comes from Botrytis deweyae, assembly GCF_014898535.1. Taxonomy (NCBI): domain Eukaryota; kingdom Fungi; phylum Ascomycota; class Leotiomycetes; order Helotiales; family Sclerotiniaceae; genus Botrytis; species Botrytis deweyae. The sequence goes on from NW_024066217.1 coordinate 1,271,430, forward strand.
AAATTTGGCTTTTCATTCAGCTATCATAAATATGAAGAAAAACCACCATCCGAATATGTGTATGGGAATCCTTCATGAATCATCGTATCTATCTATCAATTTCATGCCTTCATACCAGGTATCTAGTTATTCATTTATTGGCGACTAACACACCAATTTACAGCTTGTTAGGAGCGGTTTGGGTAGTTGGCCATTGGTAACCAGCTGCGTCGCTGAACTTGTATCCGTAGGAAGAGGTGAAGTCATCCAAGACGGCGGGTCCGCGGGAGCCTATTATTAGATTAGTTTTTTGTTGGTTATGAAAGTATAGGGGTGAATAATGTGAGTACCGTATGGGTATTCCATGGGGATAATCTCCTTGTTGTCGTCGAGGTAATGTAAGAGTGGGGTGAAGATTCTCCAACTTGCATCAAGCTCATCATCACGAACAAAGTTGGAGTGATCACCCTTAAGAGCATCAAGAATGAGGGATTCATATGCTTCTGGGATCTTGAGATCAGAGAATCGGCGACGGTAAGTCAAGTCGAGTTCAGTGACAACAGTTTGCATGCTCAAACCTGGCAACTTGGAGTTCATCTTAATATAAACACTCTCGTTTGGTTGAATGCGCATAACAAGCTCGTTTCTTGGGATATCTTTGAAGATACCAGATGTGACATCCTTGAATTGAATTCGGATCTCGGTCTTTTGCTCGTTAAGAGCCTTACCAGCCTTCAGGATGAATGGTACACCGTCCCATCGCTCGTTCTTGATATAGGCAACCATAGCACAGAATGTGGGGCACCTCGAATCCTTTGGTACGGTGTCGTCTTCCTTGTAGGAAGGCTTGTTTCCGTCTAAGGATTTGCCATATTGACCAATGATGACATTCTTTGGCTCGATTGCTGGAATACCGCGAAGAACTCGGACCTTTTCGTCTCTAACATCCTCTGCGGAGAATGAGATTGGTCTCTCCATGGCGAGGAGGGTGAGGACTTGTAAAAGATGGTTTTGCATAACATCTCTGATGATACCGAATTCGTCAAAATAACCTCCTCGGCCTTCGGTTCCAAAAGGTTCCTTGAATGTGATTTGAACATTGTCAATGTGATTTCGGTTCCATGTAGCACCGAAAAACTCGTTACCGAATCTCAAAATCAAAATGTTCTTGACCATCTCCTTTCCAAGGTAATGATCGATACGGAAGATCTCATCTTCCTTCCAGTTTGGCTCCAATGCCTTTTGTAACTCACGGGAACTTCCCAAATCCTTTCCAAATGGCTTCTCAACCTACAAGTTGTTAGCAATAGTATTCAATCGTGTGGAAATCTTGTGGCTTACAATGATTCTTGCTACACCGGTCTCTGGATAGGCGTTTGCTTTTAGTTGTTGGGATACAGTTGTAAAGACCGAAGGAGGTAAGGCCATGTAGAAGATTCTGTTGGCTTCTTTTCTTCCCTTTTCGAACTCCTCGCAGTGTTTTCTAAGCTCGATGAAACCCTCTGGCTTATCATACTGTCCGGAGATGTATGTACAGATATCGCAGAACTCTTGAAGTTGCTGTTCCATATCCTTGGTGGGAGTCTTAATATATGATCTAACTCTCTTAATATATTCCTCGTGGTCCATCTTCGTTCGCGCATATCCAATAATTCTGACATCCTTTGGGAGGAATTGGTTGCGATACTGTGGTGGCATTAATATTGAATCTTCGGCTGGAGGTATTCTGCACCACTTACGAGACCGAAAAGAGCTGGGAACTACAATCACATACGTTAGCAAGAAAAAGAATCTAGGTTAGAGGGGTTTGCTTACAGTCTTCTTCTTTGCAAGATCACCAGAAGCTCCCAAAACAATGATAACAGTGTTGTCCTTCAGTTCGAGAGATCTGTAGTGGGGCAAGGCAATCAGTCATTATTCGGATGAAATGGGTTCGAGATGTCCAGAGCAAGAATGGAAAGCAAGAAATTCATCACAGTCCGAGAGACCCGGGTTAGCCCCTTGGAGTGAACAATTTGAATATGTGATGAGTGTTGTTTACGTGAATGACCTTGCGTGAGGTAGATTGGTTGAAGAAATGAACCAACTTACCCAGCATTGCCAGACTCCTCTGGTTTGATAACAGTGTCGGCCATTTTGTATGTATTGTTTGTGATGTGTGAAAAAGGGAGAAAGGGAGAAACAATCAAATTTTCCTGAAGATCAACAAGGCTTTTAATAAGTGAAGAGGGATTGAAGGTTTGAGAAGAAGCTCAAGAAAAATGTTGGGTTTGTCCGCTTTTGATGAAAGACTCGACCCCGCTAAGATTGATGGGATGTATGACGGACGAGAAGTATTTCCGGGTAGCCTCCGAACCCAAAACAGACCTGTCTTATGTTTAAAGTACCTGGTTCACAACCCAACCTTTTGCATTTCCTCATGATTTGTGCTCTTTGTAATACATGTTGCTTGGATTATATGGATTCATTTTTCTTGGAATGTAATTCAACATCAATTCACTCTTTCGAACTCGAAAGACTCAACACCAAACTCTTGCCATCTCAGTATAGTGAAGCTTTTATCAAGCTTTAAAGCTTTCCTTGAGAGCCATTGCCATAACCATAACCATAGTCATAGTCATCCACAGCCATCACATCCACATCCACATCCACAGCCATAGCATCCAATACCATCTATCTTCTACCTTCCAAGTTCCAGAATACCTTGTCCCTACTCGACAAGGCCCGACCGCCCCTCATTTATCACCGATGCCCTCTTGGGAAGATTGGGAAGGGGGGCTCGGGGGGCCTCGATTTCTTACGGGTCCGATTATCAAGCATGTTGCATAGTCCTGATGGCAATGCTCGGTGAATCTTTACAAAAATGCCAATAGATCCCTTCAAGGAGCTCCCCCAAAGCATTACTCTATCGTTATACGTTGACAATGACTCCTGAAGCCATCTTCCACGAAAGTAATGTTCAAGTTGCTATCAAAACAAAGAGACGCAACGCCGTAACCCGAATGGCTAAATTAGCATTTAATGGTCGCTTGGGGCTCTAGAACTGTGCTTCCGTACTCGGGGCTTTGATGATTTGATGGATGGATGTCTTTGCGATATGCCGTTTCAGCTCATTTGGATTATTATTATTACAATCGTATACCTAGGTAGCTACTTTGGAGAGAGGAGAGGAGAGTTTTCGGCCGGTCCTCATCCACCCCTACCTTGGTAAATACTCCACCGATCATCAAATCAATATCATCAGTTCGCTCAAGAATTCTCAAAAGGCAAACTCGGGAAAATCGTCTCGGGATTTGAAACATCAACTGAATAGACAAAAATTTACCTTTTTACTCTCTGTACATTCTTACTTTCTTCCGCTACCTTCTAGGATCCTACAACACTGCTATGCTGCTCTCGTTATCCAAAAGAGGACTGAGAGGATGGTGCGAAAGAAAGGGAACCTGGTCTTCCAAATCACTGGAAAAATAGCCTCCGATATGGTTTCGACAATGTCTGATATTGACAATTCGCATAGTCCTCTTCGCAAACTATAGCGACGTTAACATCCTTTTTTTTCTCGTTTGCTGTTCCATGATGATGATGATGATGATGTGATTGCGAAATGGATACATCGGAACTTATTCCTAAAATTCTTCCGTTCAAAATCCCCGCTTCTTGATACCTTAAATTTCAGAGAACAATAAATCACGCTTCTGGATGCTTAGTCAGATATCCTGGCAGCCCTAGTTTTTCGCTAAACTTCTAGGAATTGTGTGCATTCTGGAAAGACGAAAAAAACATCCTCGACGCCGACAATCATTTACGCCAAACCGAACGAAGTCTTCCCTCTCAAATCCACGAGAGACTTTCGCCAAAATGCCTACCGAAGCCGGACACAGACGTGAGTAAACCTGATTTCGAGATAGCATTGGCTGTGCGGACCTTGGAGAGGAGGAAGTAGTTGGGGAAAATTGCGAAGTTGCAGTTTTCCTAAGACGAAGGCAAATTTGTTATACTCAAGCAAGGCCGCGGTTTGTTCTTGAATCAATTGCTGACTGTTGTATGTTTTTAGTCTATGTTAAGTAAGTTTACAATTTATCCCGATCAACGAGCATATTCCGGATTCGAATAGCGATATGGAGGTTGGAAGTGGGAACAGGGGTCAGAGATTGATGGAGAGGAGGTTTCGACAACGCACTTACGGATTCGATTGTTTGATTGAGATGGACTGCTTGAGTTGAATTATCGGACACATACTGATATGTATATCTTCAGGGGACGCCATTTGAGCTACCAACGCGGCAAGCGCAACACCACCCCAGGCACCAGCTTGATCCAAATCGAGGGTGTCAACAACACCGAGGCTGCCAAGTAGGTTATATCACGATATTCGAACATTTCTCGTTTCTAACCAAATAACAGCTTCTACTGCGGAAAGAAGGTTGCTTTCGTTTACCGTGCATCAAAGGAGGTTAGAGGATCAAAGATTAGAGTTATCTGGGGAAAGATCGCTAGACCACACGGTATGAGGAATCCGATGTGCTTCTCGCTGGGAATCAAACACTAATTTGTGCCAAAGGAAACTCCGGTGTCGTACGTGCTAGATTCAGACAAAACCTCCCACCTAAGTCATTCGGCGCATCCGTTCGCATCATGTTGTACCCATCATCGGTCTAAATGGTTGGTTTGGAGTTGTTAGCATGGACTGGGAGGATGGTTGATGATATGTCATATTTGGGCACTCGAAGAGGGCGGCAATAATGAGCACAGCCTTGCGGGTAGTATACCAATTAAGCAATTCAACACCACAATGGCCGCATGGGTATATGATTAAAAGTGCATATGGGATCGTCGTGGAAATCTTCACTAGACGTAGACAGGAGTTATCGATCAAAGGTTTCACAATTACACCCAGAACGACACGGAAAGATGTGCTCCTGAATCTTTTGGTCTTACCCATGTCATTTATGCTTTCAAAACGAAAATCGAAGTTTGGCACAATGGTTTGCACGTTTTACTGGTTTCTGGGAACATACATTTCGATTTTGAGACTCTAGGCCTCTTGATAATAGTGATTTTTGACAGTCCTGCCATGTACATGGGAAAATGACTTGGGTACGCACCATAGGGATGGATATTGACGTCAAGATGGAATAGTGAAATATGATACCGGTACTTGACCGGGACCCCAAATCTACGGACTCCGCACCCCCAAAGTGATCCATAGGTCTCATTCCAAAGCCTTGATCCGCTAGGTTAGTAGTGATCCATCCACCCATCCTCCAATGTTCATGCATCCCATCTACCTCTCCAATTCTTCAATCTACCTGTCCCCCACGCAGCTCTATGTATCAACACCACATTTCACGACACCCGTAGCATACAAGCCGCAGATTTCGAAACACCGATATCACACAAGCTGAATATCCCACAGTTGTGTACTCTTAGTGCTTTATGGATTAAAATACAATCTTATCTTGATCTCATGCCTCCCAATCATCTCATGAAGAGTCTCACCTATGGAGATGTACAGATACTAGGTAGGTATGGAATACATCTCATCGAACAAGAAGGTTTGGCTCAACCCAGCCTCGAGTTAGTTTGCATAGGTACAGTTATCAAGACATATAACGAGTTTTCCCAAAGTCTAAGCGCCCCGCCCCTCCAGTGAAGATGTGATGTCTATTGAGCCTTCACTAGGTGATAGGTATGTATCTGAAACCCCGAAGCTACTTTTTGTTTTATTTTGTTTTATTATCACCGAGTTGGGAAAGTGAGGACAGAAAGAAAAGCGTGGCATACTTGTAGTGAGTAGGTAGGTAGGTGGGTAGGTGGGTAGGTAGTAGGTAGATCAAGGTTGGATTCAGTAGGTAGCATGATGTGATTGATATTTTCAGCTGTTGTTTGTATGCATGCATGCGTGTATTTGATTGAAAGGTACTAGATAAGTAGATGGGAATGAATGATCGGTTGATCGATGGATGGATATATGGATATATGCCAAAATTTAATTGTATGTGGAGGTATGGTAGCTCACTCTGGATGGAAAAACGGGTACACCGAAAATACAATATTATTCAAAATTCTGTTTTGAAATCAATAATCAATATTTTTGATTTTGAATTGAAAGTAATTATTTGAAATCTAATAATTTATAATATATTTTTGATTTGTTTATTTTATTTTATTATTCAAAATTGTTATTCAATTTTGAAATAATAATGTTTTAAAAAAAGTCTCGATTTTGGTGGGTTTAATGTGTTTGTTTTTCTGTCTAGAGTAAGGGTAGGTAGATAAGGCGATGGGATAAGACAGGACAAGACAGGACAAGACAAATACCGAGAGTTCCGATTTCCGATGAGCTGATCGCGGAGACGAGAAAGTTCGTGTTTTTATCTGGCTAGGTAGGTAGTAACTAGTAATTCTTCAGCCACCACCATTTTTTGTGGGGGGCGACCTTATTTTTTTTCTTTTGGGGTTAAATTCTTGAAATTCTTGAAATTTTTGGGGGTGGATGGATGAATGAATGATGGTTGGAATGAATGGATGGATACCGAGATACCGTAATACCGTAGTTGAATGGATGGATGGATGGAAGGCGAAAATGAAAACAGGATTGATGGATCTGTCGATATGCTGATGAAGATGAATGGGGATGAATTGGGATGGATTGGGATGGGATAAGATGCATTGGGTTCAGGTATGGCTTGCTTGGTGTAATATTGGCATTTGATATGATGGCTGTTTGGACTCTGGAGTGACTGACTGATACATCTGAAGTGGGATTGATTGATTGATTAATTGTTTCTTTACGAAGTCGTATACTTCTGGAATGTCTATGTATTGTAGGTAGGTGTTCGGTAGGTAGATATGTCTTGAAGGGAATCGAGAGATGGATGCGGGGGGTTGTTGGTGAGTAGATACTACTACGATAGATACTAGATACTAGATACTAGATACTATTAGATACTAGGGAGTTAGATACTGGTAAAACTTTAAATTCGACTATGATGGACCAGATCGGTCTCTGTAGTAGAAGTATTCTATCTATATCTATATAGAGTGTTATATAACTTGTATTGTCAGATAAAGCTCGGAAACATGGCAGTCTCCGTTGGGTTGTTATGCTACCGGCAATGTTGATGGTGGAAATGTGAAGAAAATGAAAAGGAAACTAAAAATAACTCAATAATGTGACTAAGAATAAGTGTAAGAATATCTACGGCATTATTATTAAGTAGTACCTAGGTACGTACCGTTACTTCTTCTGCATTGGTTCGAAGCTTTGAATGCACCAGAACTTCCCAGAATCCCAGAAATCCAGAAAATCCCAGAAAATCCCAGAAAATCCCAGAATCTCAGATGCATCACTGATACTCGCACAGCACCAACAAAAGGATTCTGACCCGGGATATAAATAACTCGATTAGGACTAGTGGTAGATCATTCTTTTATCGTTTGATTTACTCGTACGAACTTCAATTCATATCACGATTCACCACACCACCACTTTTCTTATGATCCTTTCCCTATCTTTCCATGGCATCCCTGCCTGGTAACGAAAGAGCATACGAATTCCTGTCGCAATGGCCATTGTGGTATCGCTGGACTTCGGATCGAAAGCAAGTTTCCGATGAGCGCACACTATCTCATTGGTGATGATGGAAAGATTTTCATCAAAGCCATTCCCCTTGAGAGACGTATCGACTTCGTACGGATACTACGGTAGGACAACAGACAGAGCATTGCTTGCTACATCCATGGGATTTGTTGTTGACTCACGATTGAATAACGAATCAAAAGGGGACCTGGATGCTAGGTACCTAGGTAGATAGATAGGCGTGATTTCTCAAGGTGCGAGATACAAGATGCAAGAAAGCTATACGAATTCCGAAAAGCTTTATTCACTGCTTTGAACAACTAGTAGACAACTTGGACAAGAGCTCCTCGTCATCAAAATGCCCTAACACCCTAACACCTAATATTATACTTTTTTCTCATGGCCTAGTATGGATTCCATCGATGGATGATAAATATTGATTGTGCTTCAAAATTCCCCTCCAGTGGCTGAATACTATTGAATGCTTCGTATTAACTTTTCTCTTTCCCCGCGTAAAGTGCGTATAGTCGTACTCTTATTATTCTATACCTCTCTCTCTCTCTCCCTCCCTTTTCTTGTCCTTTTACAATCAAATTTGATTCTTTTCCAAATCATCATCAATCGTTTATTCATCTCAATTCTTCGTTTTCCTATTACCTACCTACGTATTAGGTGCGCACTCGTGAAGGCTTGAAGAAAATAAGCTGGGCAAATAAACAAACATAAACAAAAATCTGCATTCATCGGTCATCCTATAAAAAAAAGGAAAAAAGGAAAAAAAAAAAAACATTCGCTGCAATCCTTTCGATCAAAGTTCTGATTCACATCATACGAAACCATCAATCGTTATATCTGGAGATTGTCTTTTTGGGGAAGAAAGCTTAACATCAAACGCATTTTTGATCGTCTTCAAACTATCCACTACCGTCGTTCCATTTATCAAAACATCAGGTTTTTAATTCTCATCAAGCCTAATTCAAACATTGTGAAACGGATATCTACTTCTGATATAAAGCCACCAAATTCCCAACCACCTACTTTTGACGTTCACGACCGAGACTCAGACCAAAAGGACCAACTTCATTTCAGAGTTCCACAAATATCCCTACAAATCTCTCGATATTACTCCACCACACCCAGGTTTCACGACGATAAGGCTCAGAATATCTTGATAAAAGTTGTAATAGACCCACAACAGCGACAATCACTGTCCACTTATCGACTTATACTTAGAAATATGCAAAACCAAAATCACCCGCTACCCTCGCCCCCGGGCAATCAAGAGCGGCCTGGGAACCGCCAAAGAGCAAAGACTTCGTCTGGCTTCAGTTTACATTCTCATAAGAGCAGTGGCAGTGGACAACAGAAACTTGATCTCACAGAAACACACCGAGAGAAGGAAGCAAAAAGACTTCATTCTAAAGCTGATCCCTCCCTGGCCATGACGGAAGCCGAACCTTGTGAGTACTCGTTCAAATCATGGGATTCATAATTCACACACTGACGATACCATCACAGCTGCTGTTGCAAACGAGGTTGCGACTTCATTAGCACCCATTCGAGCCATTCAACACAGAGACAGTCAGGGAAACCCCATCGGTTCGTTATCTCATTCACTCTCACCATGAATCTTGTGCGCTGACTTATTTTTCACGCAGTGGATCCCGATCGTTCAAATCCTACGAGAAGCAGATGGGAGAGACCTTTGGATACAATTCGAGCCTTTGAGGCAGCTATCGATGGAAACTATTCTTCGAGGAAATCAATGATACGCGGTTCTGGTGAGAATTCCCAAGCTTCTTGGTGCTCAGGATTCTGGCGTATCAATTCTGACATTTTCACTTCACAGAATCCGATGTAGGCTCAACATACAATCGACGAAACAGTTACTATGCCGGTTAGTGCATTCCAATTATTTTTCTCATTTTTCTTGTTTGCAGAATTTTCTGCACACTACTTTTAAGACAGTTATCTATCCTGTTTTTGTGTTGGATTTGAGCGCTCAGACTATGGTGATCTGTGGTCTGTGGTAATGGCCAATGCCAATTCACCAACCGAGCACATTTTCGATGAGCTGAATGGGAATTTGGTATCTCGCATGCTCTAGCGATTTTCGTCTCCCAGTGGATTCTTGGCGCAAAGCGCGTGAAATTGACAACTGTCGTACATACGCTAACAGATCGCCATATAGCAAGTCAAATGCACAATGACGAACGACCAAGGTACTCTCAGCAGAGCTATTATGGAGGAGGACAACAACCTTACAGACAAAGCAGCCACTATGGTGGTGATGGACGACCAAATGGAATGACCAGGCCCGATAGTTATTACACTACCGATAATCATGGAGGTCATGGCAATGGATATACCCCAAACAGATCTCGATACCCTCGAACAGCATCAGAACCACAATTTAACAGTGGTGTTTACACCGCACCTGGAGGCCAGCAACATTCATATGAAACTGTGACGACTGCCTCTGGTAGTGGAATGTCTGGAGACGCTGCAGGATACTCAACCGACCCCAGCAGCTTGAATAGTTCTGTAGATGGACTTCATGCACTACCACAACAACCAAAAGAACCTGCCGAGACATATGGATTCAATGGATTTGGAAATAACCCCCAATACCTTCCACCTGGAAGTGGCATCAATGAGCAAAACGGAGCGCGAAGACAGCCGATTGGTCAAGGACCTCCGCCCTCTAACAAGGACAGCACACCACGAACTCCAATCAGCCTTGGTATCACCAGTGAAAATTCTCTACCTCAGAAATCGGTTGTTCAAATCACCAAATCAGAGGCTAAACCTCAACCTGAAAAACGGAAAAGTTGGTTTGGAAGAAGGTTGAGCAAGAATAAATAAGATAGATGCTGGTCATCCTCCAATATCTATCACGCTATCTACAATCTAATACGGATATGAGGAGAGAATCATCTGGGAGTGCATTGTGGGATGTATGGTATTGATTGTGTTCTAATGATATTCATGACGGGCAAACATAGGGGGTGGGGGCCAAGGGATATAATGGAATACACTTGGAAGCGGTTGGATTATTTTTTGCATCGGAAGGCGTCTGGTGTTGTATTTCTTTGTGTCGACTACTATTCCCAAAAGTTGGTCCGGAAAGGAGCTGTGCGCTTGCAGGCCTTATGTCTGGCCTTAATTGGCTCCTTTGCCTAGAAGAAGATGATTGGTGATGCTTGGAGCCCCGATGAGTTTGGATGTGGAAGGCCTGAATATGAAGATGAATATTTTATCGGTCTACATGTTTCACAATGATTTAACACACTTCTATCTACCCACTTTCTGGAATATTGATGATTTTATTTCCCCTATCATCACTTGAACCTTTGTGATGTGATTATTTGTTTTTCTGTAAAAGATGACTGACACATGACTTATGCTTAATGTGATCATTTTCCATACAACCCCAGAGTCATTCTCATGATTGTGACATCTCCAAATATGCATGACTGGTACCTGTACTTCGATTTATGAGTTTTCTTCGACCATTGTCTCGAGAGCTTTAGCTTTATCCACCACTACTATCTTTGTGATCATGGTCAACTGATTTGATGTGGTGTGATTTGACCTTTTGTTTCTTCCGTGGGATTTATGATGATTGATTAGAAAAAATGAGCTATGAGAGGAACTCCTAAAAGTCCTTTTGAGATAGAGAGATAGGTAGGTAGATGAAAATCGGGATTTGTCTCCTCGTGTAGGTAATGAAAGGAGAAAATCTTTTTTGTTGAGAGGTTTGACGAGGAGGGAGTTTTCTGGTGTGAGAATTGGGAAGAAAGTCCTCGTGTGTCATCATGTGAGACTTGGGAAAGAATCGCTCGTGTAGACGCGCAGGAAAGTGCTCGTACAGACTTGCAGGAAAGTCCTCGTCTACAAAGACTTTTTGGATTCCTCGTCCTTCGCGGCGGCTTCGAGTGCTTCGCTCTGATCTTCTCTCATGGCGACGATTACGTAGCCGATGAGGACGACGTTGGCCATTATGGCGGCGGTGGCGCCGGCGAAGGTGGAGTTTCCTGGGGTGTGTCAGGGGGAGAGAGGTGGAGATGGGGACGGGGATGGGGATAAGATGGGAGAAGTACCTCGAAAGACGGAATTTAGAGTTAGGAAATAGGAACCTATTGGGACGACGATCATGGCGAGGGTGAACCCGAGGAGTTTGAAGATTACATGTCTGGTGAGGGAGGAATGTTAGTTGGGGGGTTGAGAATTTGAGGATGGGTGAGGTGGTTTGTTCATGTGATGTGAGGATTGGAAGAGGTAGGGGTGAGGAGGAGTGAGACGGGTGAATGTGAGGAGGGACATGTGATTGTTATAATCGTAAGGCTGAGGTGAAAATGAGACATATTGGAATATTGGAAAGCGTACGCAGGAACAGCAGGAGCAATGTTACTCTTTCCTCCAGCAACAGGTTTGAATTCTGCTTCTTTTTCTTCGCCGGCGGCGATGCGGTCGTGGGGTGTTCGTCTTTGCGTCGCCATTGGATTGGTTTGTGAGGAGGTGAGGGGTAGGGAGGGTTGAAGTAGATGTATGTTTTTAGTACTTATTGGGAAATAGATGGGCAATGGATTTTTGTTCTGTGATGTTATTGAAATCTGGTTATTATGATTGTTTTTTCTTGTAGATCTGGATATCTGACTGGCTTGTCTCTGTGGAACAATTTGATATATATGTAGGTATGTATCAATTAGGAAGCGGAAGTGGAAGTGGACACTGCTGACTTCGCGCATCTCGCGAAATAGGACAATATGGGGAACGCGTTAATTGGATTTTTACTAGCGTGTTAGCGTGTCTTTTCATTGAGCGATAGTGGACCATTTACTAAAATCAAAAGTTATTTCTACGACCTAGTTATCGTTGGTCAGAGTAGGGCAGAATAAAGAATAACGACACAAAGATCGAAGGGTCAGGATTGATGGAATATTGATAAGAAGGTACGAGGAAAGCTCATTTTGGAAAATTCACTTTTGTTTTGGCAGGGGGATCATTGCAAGAAGAAGCTGGAGCGTTTACCTCAAGGCTTTGCCATCTCGCTGTCTGCAGTCTCGCCAGTTCGCAAGATTTCTTTTTCTCCCACTGCTTCTTCTTCGTCTTCTTATTATACCACAACAATCTCTGGGAACCCAACCTATCTTGATCAGGAATGTTCTGGACATTTTACCTGGAGGAATCTCGATTTTTAACTGGAAACAATTGCAGATTGCGAATCTACGCCGACCAAGATCCAAACTTTATATTAATCTGATTCAATTGTTGCTTTTACAACTTGCAATCCTATCCTCTTTTAATTTCTCGTCGAAGAACAAAACGCTCTCTATTTCTCATTTCAACAAAATAACGACAGAAACGAATTATGGCTTCCAATTTTCCCAATCCCTCTCTTGTACTTGATTCGCCTGCGGTAAAACGGCAAAGAACCGAATCAGGTTATACATCTATCAACAATTCTGCGAGAAACACAGATACCTATAATTCAGATGCGGATGATGGGGATGATCTTTTCAAGGATTATGTGCCTGACACGCCAGCGACAGCTAAGAAGTTCGAAACGCAACCTACACAGATTATAGGTGCTGCTGGGAAGTTCGAGACTCAACCCACGCAGATTGGACCCACTACCAAGAAGTTCGAGACTCAAGCTACCCAGATAATCGATCGATCTGCTTCGCTGGCATACCCACCAAGTTCCCCAAATATCAACAGCTTGAATGGTGTACAAGTACCTGCTTCATCACCTTTACGACAATCGCCTACACCAAGGAAGTTTTTGGCATCTGCAATGGCACCTGCTGGAACTGAATATAGAGCACCATTTGGAATCAATCAAAAGCCTATCGCCCCTCCAAGGAAGATCATCAACTTGGATAGTGATGACGAGGAGCCGTCATTTGTTGGAGACAGTTCTGACGATGATGACGAACTAGCCAGTGCGGATATCAAACCTACATCGTTCGTTTCAAAGAGTGCTTCTTTTGGGTCTACAGGCTATCCAGATGCTTCGCGATCATTCAATGGCAATTCTAAATTTCAAAACGCTCTCGCCAAGGCTGTATATAATCCACAGAAAGGCATGAAACAGCAAGGTTCAGAGAGAGCCAGGCCAATCCAGGATATTTCAATCAATGACATTCCAGATGGTGAGCTCAGAATGAAAGCTCAGCGCATTAAGGACATCTTTCCAGGGGTATCTATCATGGAGATCAAGGATGCTTTGCTCGTGACCAAGAACGATTTTGATGCTGCTTGCAGCTTGCTTGCCAAAGATAAGCCTATTGAGGTTTCCGACGATGAGGACGAAATTCAAGAGATCCCTGCCTCGGAAATGGCTGAACCTCAGATGAGAAGAGGTCTCGCGAAACCTATCAAGTCAATTAGGGACCGATATACTTCTACCCAAAATCAGTCTACGCAAAGACCGGCTCCAGTACCAGCTCAAGCTACCACGCCACCAAAAACAAGGAAAAGACTTATGAAAGGACGTAGAGATCCAACTTCCCCTGCAGCTGCCTCTTCTCCAGTCAAGTCTCCAACCAAGTCTCCCATGAAGTTGGCTTCATCCCCAGTCATCATAGATATGTCTGATGATGATTCTGACCTTGAGCAGGAGGAGGAAATCGAAGAAGATCCAATTCTGGAGGATCGGCTACTCAAGTACTTGAACAAATGCACATTGGATGATCTTATTGAACTTACCAATACCACCAAGAATAACGCCCAAGCAATGTTGGACAGTCGACCTTTCAGGAGTCTTGATGCTGCGAGAAACGTGTCAAATGTTAAGACTTTGAAAAGTGGCAAGAGAAGTGCAAAAGCTCCTATGGGCGAACGTCTCGTGGAAACTGCTTTGGAAATGTTTTCTGGCTACGAGGCTGTAGATCTCCTTGTCAAAAGATGCGAGGATCTCGCAAAGCCATTGGAGGCTGAGATGGCGAAATGGGGATTCAACTCTTTTGGGACTCGCAAGGAAGGAGAAGGTATTGAATTAGTATCTTTCGAAGATGCAGATTCTCAGCGTGATTCTGGAATTGGCACTCCAAGCAGCACTTTATCTACCAATGGCGAGAATGCTGATGAGGACAAGATCGCATCCGCCAAACGCAGGAAAGCGAGTGTCGAATTTCTGAAGAAGCCCTCGCTTATGGCAGATGAAGTTGTTCTGAAAGATTATCAAATTGTTGGCTTGAATTGGTTGAATTTGATGTACGAGCAGAACCTGAGTTGCATTTTGGCAGATGATATGGGTCTTGGAAAGACCTGTCAAGTTATTTCGTTTCTCTCGCATCTTGTGGCTACTGGTCGGACCGGTCCCCATGTTGTTTTTGGTCCTGCTGCTGTTTTTGAGAATTGGTGTCAAGAGTTCCAGAAGTTTGCTCCAAAATTGGCTATTCAACCTTATCATGGTATGTTCAACATAAAGAGACTCGCGTGAAGTAACTGAAGATGCATTGACTAATTAAACTTCAGGTCCTGCGGCTGAACGTGTCGAGTTGGCTGAATCCATATTGGAGAATCGAGATGAGATCAATGTCATTGTTTCTACCTACGATATGGCCGTCAAACCTGCTGATAACAAGTTTTTCCGGAAGTTGGGAGCTGATGTAAGTCTTGAACATGAATTAGTCTGATTTCGATTACTAAGTAGCCTTAGGTTCTTGTTTGTGATGAAGGTCACATTTTGAAGAATGGAGCGACTCAAAAGAATCAAGCTTTGAATAGGATTCCTGCTAGCTTTAAGCTTTTACTGACGGGTACACCCCTTCAAAATAACCTGGTCGAATTGGTTACTTTACTTGCATTCATTCTTCCAGACGTTTTCAAGGAACGAGAAGAAGACTTGAATTATATTTTCAAAGCAAAGGCGACAACTCGAGATACTGATCATGGAGCATTACTTTCTGCTGAACGTATCACTCGAGCCAGATCTATGCTAACTCCATTCGTCCTACGACGGAAGAAGCATCAAGTGTTGAAGCATCTCCCTACAAAATTATGTCGGGTTGAACGTTGTAGTTTGGAGCCAACACAGGCTAAAATCTATAACGAGCATGCAGATGCAGCGAAAGAACGGGCACGCAGGCGTCTTGAAGGTGTCAAAATGCCACCTTTGAAGTCTGAAGAAAACAATCCAATCATGCAACTTCGCAAAGCAGCTATCCATCCACTACTTTTCAGACGCCACTTTACGAATGAGAAGATTGAGAAAATGGTCGACATTCTACGAAAGAAAGAACCAGATAATTTCCCTCCCTCTGCTAAACGAATCCATCTTGTGGAAGAGATGCGCAACGCTTCGGACTTTTGGTTACACACGTGGTGTGTATTATATCCATGTATTAAATCGTTCGATGTTAAGAAGAATGCTTGGATGGATTCGGGGAAAGTGTCTGCTTTAGTGGAACTTGTGACGAAATACAAGGAGAATGGGGATCGGGTTCTTATCTTCTCTCAATTCTCGCTTGTTCTTGACATTCTGGAATCTGTATTGAACACTTCCATGATCACATACACTCGTATCGATGGTGCCACCAAAATTGACGAACGTCAATCTTTGATTGAAAGATTCAGGGACGATACTGATATTACGGCTTTCCTCTTGACAACTAAGGCAGGTGGAACAGGTATTAACTTGATGTATGCCAATAAAGTCATCATCTTTGATGGTAGTTTCAATCCTCAAGATGATGTGCAAGCAGAGAATCGTGCTCATCGTGTGGGACAAACTCGCGATGTGGAAGTTGTCAGATTAGTCACTCGTGGTACCATCGAAGAAGCCATTTGGAAAATGGGTAGAAGCAAGTTGATGCTGGATGGAAGAGTGGCAGGGGAAGAAGGTGAAGAAGCGGGCGAGAAGGCTGTGGAAAAGATGTTGTTAGAGGGAGTTACAATTACGGATGAAGAAGCGGCCCCTGTTGCTGAGGGTCATGAAACTACGCCCAAGAAAAATGCGAAGGGCAAAGCGACGGGGCAAAAACTACCGGATAGGAAGAAATCAGGCACGTTTCTCGATTTGGCGATGAAGGGAGCGGAGAAAGATGATGAGGATGAAATGCTTGTTTGAGGTGGTTGGCCAATATATCGGTCGTACATGCCAAGGAAGATGAGCGGGATGGATTGTTTTCAACGAGATGATCAGGGTTAATGCTAGAAGGTGGTTCTGTTTGCGTCATCATATAATTCAGTGGATCTTTTAGACTGGGGTGGCGTTCTGAGCTGTTTGGTTTGGATTGATGTGGCATAAGACGTAATATGAGGAAGAGTTTAAGCGAGCGAGATTGGGGAGGATTTGATTCAATATCTACTTTTTTTTTCTCCCGTATGCATGAGAAAGGGGATACATCTGTATAAGAAGCTAAGAGGCATGAGCATAATGTGGGTAGGGGGAATATGTTACGGTATACATAGATTACGATACGAATTACCAGAGGAAGTGGGAGAATTAGGGGAAGATGGAGATGATAGAGAGGTGGTGGAAAGATTTCAGATGGTGTGTTGGATTCCTAGTGGAGATGTGTAGATGAGAATTAGATGGAGGTAGATTAGATACCTGGGAATGAATAAATGAATGAATATACAAATTTATCAAGGGTATTGGGTTTGGATGTGTATGTTCTTTAAAAGGCAATGTGGACCACTTAGTGAGTGGTACATATAGATTGCCCGGATAGGTTCTTTCACTTCTGGAAATATGCACTATACAGTAAGTAGGGTTGAATGGATTTCCCAATTTTGTTCATGTCAGAATTTGGGGGCTCCCTTTTTGTTTCTTTTTGCCATGCTGTGATCTGTAATTGTGATCTGTGATGGATGGATGGTGGTGGCAAGTTTTTGGTTTGTTGGTTTATATATGATGTGTCTTTGTTTGGTAGTGGAAGTGGAGTGAGGTGATGGGGCGAGGCGAGGCGAGGCGAGGCGATGGAAAGATTGGGAAGGAAGGAAGGAAGGAGTGCTTGGGGTTTGAGTTGTGTTGTGTTGGGTTCTTGGGTTGAGAGGAATGGGTTGGATTGGTGGGAGGGGAGGAAGGATGTGGAGAGAAGAGGAGAGAAGAGGAGGTATTTTAAATTATGTCTAGAGAGAAGGGGGTTATATATGTATATGTGTGTGTTTTGAAGTATTGTGAATTCGGGATGTGGGATGGATATAGTATAGTTTGATGGCTTTTGGTTATGTTTAGGAGTATGTGATATAAATGGTGTATGATATGGTGAGAAGGTGGTTATTTGGGGGGTGGAGATGGAGATGGAGATTGGTTGCTGGTTTCTATGGGGAGGAGTTGGTTGGTAGGGTATACAAAAGGGTATTAGAATGACTGATGTAGTTCAATGGGAGGGTCTGGGTAGTGAGAACATATGGAAGAGAGGTATGTTTGGTAATCCGTACAGTTTTTCTTTGCATTGCTTTTTAATCGAATTGCTTGTATACTGGTGGGTTAAGAATGAGGACCTCAGGGAAAGACTTTCATGCATTTGTATTGTTCACTCTCAACCTTCATTTGAAACGATGGAGGAGGCAACCTTAGGGTTGTGAAAATATTATTACTTCATTTCGCACCATGCCAGTATCATGATCGTGTTATCTAGGAACAAACTTACGAATTGTATGTTGGTATATCGATAACGATATGCGGTTCTGGTGATTTTGGTCTCGAGCCTTGGGAACTATATAAGTGATCCTCTCTAGCTTTCAAGATACATGTTGGGAATCTTGGATTATGTTTTCTTGATACCTTGGCTCTGCTTCCTAGAGGTTTGTGCAATATTTTTGAAAGAATCGAACACTTATTCCTATTCGATCAAACGGTATTCATTTAGCATTTCAGAAATTGACAGTAAATCATGTTCACATCCCGAGAGGGAGGTGGAGGGAAGGTGAGGCCTCGCTAGCTCGCTAGCTAGCCTGTCGACTAGCTTCAACTTCGCACTGGCCAACTAAAACCCCTACTTCTTTCAATTTCGACCAAAGCGATTCCCTTCATTATTTAACATCCAACTGTCGAATTTGCTGTTGTGTAAATGGAGAGTTTTGACGGTATAATCTACCCCAAATGCAGAGATTCTAGCCTTCCAATATTCGAGCTTGATACTGTTTGTTTTCACAATACAACGAACGTTTTCTTTGAGAAGCGTTTCAATAGGCTGGGTGGAATAAGAAAATGGCATTAATTCAACTTCGTCAGTCGCGTACTTGACAGTTCTTGAAGTGCCGCAGCGTCGCAATGTGGGGGACTGGATGTCCCCTCGCAATAGTATGGCTATGCTGTGAATCAAATTACCTGTTGGGGCATTGTTCAAGTTATTCATACCTCGATCAGGATGGTGTCAGCGGGATATTTCAATTCCTGATGAGCACCATGGGGACTGTTTGGCGTTGAAGCTGAATGCACATCTCGATAATCACAGAAATTCATCTTCAAGGGAACAAAAGGGCGCGTTGCAGAATATTGCGGGGTTCGATCAAATCAAATGCTTCGTCGGCTGAATCTGGTAGGTCACACTGCATCCCCTCGCCACGATTGAAGATTCCAGCAAATAAGACTCAAAGTATCAACGAATAATGAGGAGCATTGCCATTTCAGATTGATACATCATCGAGGCCCGACCCAGGAGTCTGGCACTTGCAAGCTTTGGACAATCCAAGTTTTATTGCTTTATTGCGCCGATCCAGACCATATTTGAAGTCTTGCTGATGTACAAACTAAAGATAGCCTTGATGGTGTTGTGCTACCTACACGCATCTCATGATATCTCAAGTTCAATAATCTTTCTTATATTCGTTCATTTTGTCTTAACAAACGCAACCTTGACTCAACTGGATTGAACCTGACAAAGCAATATGCAAAATTATTCACAAGAGCAGCTAGAGAAAGCACGGCAGTTTATAGATGATTTGCGGTATGAAAATGGCGGCATTACAAAAGATGATCGAGAATTTCTCGAGCGAAAAAGACCTGGGGTCCTAAAATCATTTGATAACATCCGAAGAAAACTTGGTGCATCGACTCAAATGTTCGTTTTCTAACCACAGTTGAAGTTGCTGTTGTGTTATTTGCAACCAAATTTTACTAATTCTTATAGTCTGGCTGAGCAGCTATATCAGAAGTCTACCCGCTTTGTTTACGAGCTCATTCAAAATGCTGAAGACAACAAATATACAATCACAACGCAATCGCCTCACCTGTCTTTCACTCTGCAATCAGACCGCATCATTATAGACTCCAACGAAGATGGCTTCACTCAAAAAGGACATTAAAGCCATCTGTTCCATAGGTGAGAGTACCAAAACATCCATCCAAGGCTACATTGGGGAGAAGGGAATCGGGTTTAAATCAGTTTTCAACGTTGCTCATAAAGTTCATATCCAGTCTGGCCCCTACTCATTTGCATTCGAGTATCGCAAAGGGGATTCTATAGATCGTGGACTTGGTATGGTTACACCGCTGAGTGAGAGACTATATGAGCTTCCCAGTGATTTTCGAACAAGGACGATTTTGTACCTTCACGAGGATGAAAATCGAGAGGCAATGTGCCAAGACTTGATCAAATTGCCAGACACGTTGTTACTCTTTCTCAAAAATCTACAGCAATTGACTGTGAGATTTGAACTTCCTGATCAGGTCATTCAAAAGGTGCAATATTCACTAACGCGCCCAGAAAAAAGTCACTTCAACAATAAAGTTCAAATAAAGGCTGCAATCACAGGTACAGATAGCATAGACACATCTAATAAGAGCTTCTGGGTCAAGAAGCACCGCGCTTTCAATCTACCTCCCGATCCCGCTCGTCAACATATTCATGAAGCTGAAGTCGTACTCGCCTTTCCTATAGACGAAGATGATGTCCCAGTTATTGGAAATCAAGATGTTTACGCTTTTCTTCCGTTGAGAAAGGTCGGATACAAGGTTATTCAAGCCCACCAACTCCTACTGGTCTATGTTGAAGCTAACTTGGATTGTCAGTTTCTTATCCAATCCGACTTCGTTACCAAGGCCAGTCGCGAGGATGTTGTAGTTTCTGCGTGGAACAAAAGGCTTCTTGAGGAAGTAGTCGTAGCGTTTCGTAACGCAATCAGTGGGCCTAATGGATTCCTTGAGCACGATACACTCCGATACAGCTGGATCAGATACATACCCAGAGATATTATTGCAGATGAATTTTGGGGCCTCCTACAAGCTCGCCTATACAATGAACTTTGCATTAGTAAATTTTTCTACTCCATGGATGGATCTTGCCGGAAACCCAATCAGTTGCGAATCTTACTGGACTTCTTTCGAGATGAGTATAGCAATCCGCTTCTTGCAGATCTCGCCGCAGGAGAAACCGCATACGTCTCAGAATCTTACAATGTTGCTATTGATATTCCAATCTTGCAGCAGATGAAAGCAACACATCTAGGTTACTCTGGATTTCTGGAAAGATTGGAACAAGACCTGAACCTAAACCTAGATCCTCGAATGAAAACAAAGCCTTCAAATAGCCCTTGGCATGTCAAGGTGGCAACAATTTTGATTCTTATTGCTCGGAAGAATTATCAGAAACTGAACGTACAGAGACTGAAAATCGTACCGCTTGACAATGGGAGGTGGATTTGTCCATTGAATGCGAGTATATTTTTCCCAACTTCAGGTGGTATTGACATACCGAAAAACTTACCTCTGAATTTGGTTGACAAGGAAGCACTCGAAAATTCGAGTAGAAAAGAGCTCTTCTCACAACTCGGAGTAACTGTGTGTTCACCACGACAGATATTTCCTCTCATTGAGCAACGATATAAACTCCCCTCTTACATGTCAGATTCTGCTTCTGATGTCAAGTTTCTTTTCTGGCATCATGAGGAACTTCCAACTAGTAACTATTCGATATTCATGTGGTTTTGGGATGGAGAAGACTATGCCCTATCTGACATTCAAGAAGGCGGTTAGATTTATTGCAGCAAATCCAACCACGCATACGCCACGGTCAAGATTATTGGTGAATATAAAGCGCTCGAACTATATAAAGGCAATCATGTCAGATATGTATGGGAACATTGTTACAGGGCTCTTGAGGCTTGTGGCGTTCGGAACAAACTCACTGGAATTGAGTGGCTTCGGTCACTTGGGATTAAAGAGACGCCGCAATTACGAAGGAGGGGTCATTTTCAAAGTCCAGAGATGTCGGCAGAACTCAAGTACATTGCGGGAAATCTTCCGGGGTATCTTCTTGGCGTGTTGCAGGCAGAATGGCCACAATATAACAAGTCAGAACAATGGGATAGTTTCATCAGAGAACAGGAAGTAGGCATTCTTTCCTCGGCAAATATGATGCAGCTAAAAGATACATATCTACCATTGCCAAAGCTTAAGGCTATTGCTTCAAACCTGGGGCTAGCAGAGGGGTTTGGCTTTGTGCAAGAGTTGAATGGTATAACTGATGCCGAGGCTAACAAATGGGGGTTTCTAAAACGGTTTGGGGTTGGAGTAGATGAAGATGTTTCATTCTGGCTGAGGCTGTTGAAGCAGGTCCGAGAGAAGAGTTCAACAACTATTTCGATCATCAAGCGATTTCGACTGAGAAAAAAGGTGTTGTCCGTCCCCAATGTCGTCTTCGAGATATACCGACGTCTACAAAAGTACGATGACGAGTCAGAGATCATAGAAATTAGGTGAGCCATCTACACATTAGAATTTGTCCAGCATAAGTTGATCAATAACACCTCTTTAGAAAAGCGTTCGAATCTGGTCTGATTTTTATACCCTCCTACGAGGACGTTCATGGCGGAAAGTGGATATCTATCAGTTTGTGTGTATGGAATGCGCCAGAGTGGTTTGATCATCTACCTCGTCTTGAATCTATCAAAGAGTATCAAAAACTACAACCATTATTTGTGAATACACTAGAAGTCTCGAATGCTAAATTGAGCCATTTTATGGTATACTTGAGCTGTATCAAAAAACTCGAAAGTCACAACCCTCAAGAGGAGGCAAAGATCCCATTACTATATGAAAAGTTTAAAGAATTGACTAAAGAGGGTGCAAGGCTCATAGAAACAGAAAACATAAGGTATGTACCCTACATCGTGGCATGACGACTTGTTTCTAATTGAACAGGTCGTGGATCGAGAACAATAAACTCCTTTACTACCGTCCAAATAAATCATGGCATGCCCCTTCATCTTGCATTTGGGCAACAGATGAGATTCAGCTTCCGGGGAAGATATCTATTGCCGCCGAATACAAGAAGCAAAGCGTCTTTGTCCGAAAAGTGTTAGGAATCAAGGAACCAAGTCTGGAAATGCATATTCTTGCACTCCAGAAACGCGCGCTCGAGAACCCTACCAAGGAGGGAATTCTCAATGAGCTGAAAAATATATGTGCGCTCAACCCTGCAGATGGTATACTACGAGACAAGCTATCCACTTGCAAGTTTCTTCCCGTATGCGGAACATCCCAGATGACCGAATGGATGGATGTCACAAGTAATTTTGCAATTATCGATCGAAAAGAGTACGGCGACATCTTCAAGAATAAGATAAATATTCTTGACTTTTCGCTAGAGGAAGCTCATTCTATAAACCCAATTCTGGTTTCCCTCGGACTTGAAGGGCGATACATGTCAAAATCTGTGAAGGAAGAGACGAAGATCGCGGATGGACTGCTGAACGACGCGCTCACGAAAAATTTGAGAAGAAAAGCTTATGCTATTTGTCGGTAAGATACCTTTTCTGGGGATGTTGGAGAGATTCATTTGCTAAGCTATAACTTAAGGTATGCTGCCCATTATGGGACTAAAGATGCTATCTCTGCCTATCGTTTGCTGCAGACCCTCGAGCTCTTCACTAGCGACAGCATCACCAAGGAGGTTTCCATCACACAGAATAAGAACATCACATCGATCAAAGTTGATACAGCACTTTTACATATCGCGCAAGATGACAGTAAACTTAAAATTTACATACCTAAAGAGCAACAGCAAAGAGAAGTCTGTCTTTCGCGACAGCTGCCTATTGAATTGCTCAAGCATCTTGGCGTCTCCAACTTCCGCAAGGGGGCCGAGCTCGGCCCTATCATTACCGCAAATAGTTTCTTTGCTATAGATGCGATTCTTGACTCTGATGGAATTATCGATGTACCAGGGATATCCCCTCCAAAGGATTATAATGAAAGCGAACCGTTGACACTTGACGTTTCTCAGGATGTTGTTAGTCCAGCAATCAACGCTGACATGGGGAGGAGTGCAGAATCGCGTGAGGACTCTAAGCACAGTGGCCATGATGGATTCTTCGTCGACGAACATTTCAATCGAGTTGAATCTATGGATAGTTCTCTTCCATTTCGAGCTACATCCGGCTCCCGCTTCCATGAAAGTTCCCCTGAGCGACCCGATCTCTATAAAGAACTTTTAGATGCGGTCGTTAAACAAGCTAGTAAAACGCGTGGTATACCAGTTGCTGGTGATGTCATCATAGCCCCTATATGTGCTGGTTTTTCCGTCAATACAAGTTTAGCTATTAATTCAAGTGAGCCTGGAGAGGGTCTATATAAGATAGGGGCAGCTGGAGAATTGTTTGTACGTGTGAAAGTATCATCATTTATCTTGCACATTTTCTAATCCGTTCCAGATGTTCGAAGTATTGAAAATTCTAAATTTGCCTCTATTTAATCTTGAGAATTGGAGGAGCAGTATCCGACATCGAGTTACCATACACGACGACTATAAAGATATGCCATACTGGAGTGGTCTCGAAACATTAGATATCGTATATGAAGACCATGGTCGAAAGTTAACTGAACTCCTTGTCGCAAACAACTATTTTGATCATGTCGAAAAATCAGATGAAAAGTCAGAAGTCAAGCAACTTACCACTTATTATATCGAGGTCAAAACAACTCCTGGACCGCTCACTGCTCCATTTTACTGCAGTCAAAACCAGTTCGATAAAATGGAAAGCATGAGGCTTCAAGCTGAACAACCACTAAAAGAAGTTTACCTAATTGCTAGGGTTTTTAATCTTGGAGCTTCAGGTATGGGATACAAGTTGTACGTGGATCCTGCTGGATTGCGAAGGAAAGGGCAGCTTAGGTTCGCGGCGGATAAGTATGTTGTGACATTGTAAGAAGACCACAGTAAGTCGATGGTTATAAGCGAATTCCGTCTCACTCGAGGTGTTCCATAGTCGGCACTGTAGTCTAGTTCGTGATCAAGCTCTGGTTGAATCTTTGAGGAAGCCGAAATCATCGCTCTACAGATACAATGTTGAAAACCCTCAAGTCATTGTATTTTAGTCTAATCATTTGGCTAATTTGTTCTACTGGGTGAGTTTGCAATGAGTTTGATATTTGGAGTAGAAAAAAAAAAGAATAATGACTCATTTGATGTTGGTGACTTCTCTGAGTAAATCCCTTCCTAATTGATGAAACGTTATAGCAGTCCTCAATAGGCTTAGAGGATATGTATGTTGTACCTGTCAAAATTAGTTGTGCCAATCAATCACTATCATCATTACCGTTTTATCTTTAAAAAATATGGACTTCATCTAGTTCGTACCGTTAATTGCTGTTAGAAAGCCTCTCTATGAATGTCCTTATAATAGGGTTTTCAGGATGTAGATTATTTCCAAACCTAAAAAATTAGACCCAAAAATGTATCCTAAGATCACACAGAGAGAGGTTGTCCTATCCAGGATTCTTATAGAGGGGTATTGCTATTCCCTAAACCGCCAACTCAGGACTCCTTTATGGTTTATGCGCTGAGTAAGAATATCAATAATCTTATAAATAGTATTAAAAATAAAAATACTTATATTTAGAATTAAAGATTTAAATTTCTTAAATAAATTATAATAAATATATGAAGTTTATTTCTATATATTTTTAATTAAAAAAAATTAATTAAAAACTATTGTTTTTATATATAAATAATAATACATCTTTATATATATATATATATATATACAGTTCTATATTCATATACTATACTAAGAGCGATTCACAGGATCACATGACCAATCACGTGATCGTCGCTTATAAGCTTCCGAAAGCGACCATACGAAAACGACCGTATTTAGCTTCCGAAAACGACTATTATTAGTTTCCGAAAACAACTATATTAGATTCCGAAAACGATCATTAATAAAGAATAAGAAAAGGAGCTTTATTTCGAAGGAATGGCCGGATTAGAAAGAGATCTATAAGAGATAAACGAAAGCGGAAAGCTAGGTTAGAATAAAAAAGGTATATAATATGGGCTTTTTCCCTCTTAATATAGGATAAAAAATTCAATACTACAATACAAATTCCTAAATATCATATATTATTATTGCTTTTTAGTTATTAAACTGAGCCAGCTTCCTATAATAAACTAATATTAGTCTAATCCCTCTTATATTCTATATATACTTTATACCTATATACCTGCTTATAATCTACGATAGATTATAAGCCTAATATTTCATATTTATAACTAAAATACAAGTTTATATATATCGATATTCGATTCGAAAAAATAAGGAAAGGGTTATATAATTGAAAACTAGTCGAAACAGTAATCGAAATCCGAGTATTCAATGAAATCGCATTCAAAATCCATTGAGTTGATATATATTTATTCAATCAAAACGTTATATATATCACCTAAGCGTATAAATATACTAATATAAGTGTATATTGATCCCAAATCCATATTCGAGTTCTTAGTCTATATATATTAATATAATATTAATATCAGAGCTATATCTTATTAGAGAAATATCATTTAATAATTCTATATAATATTAATACTATATATTACCGGCAATATAGTAGTCCCCTTATTACACCAGATATAATAAATTTGAATATCATACCTTACTGGAAGCATAAAGCTAATCATTGCTTATATTCAAATTCTTATCGAATTACCGAATCCTTATCGAACCATATAGCTATCGATCTATATATATATATATATATATATTTATATACGTATACAAACCCTTGTCGAACTATCGAACCCTTATCGAACTATCAAACCCTTGTCAAATCATCGAATCCTTATCAATCGATATACATTTCACTTATACTATTAAACTATATATATATATACCACATGGAATTTGAAGGTAAAGATACACCTATAAGGGCAACTAAAAGATTTTAAAAGAAATAAGATAATAGAAAATACGAAGTAATCCAATACAAAAACAAGGAGAAAACTAGAAATAATAGCAATTTCCTTATAAAACTATAATTTCAAATAATAGTTTGATACTATTCAATAGTATAAGGAAACGAAATTCAAGTTGAAATAGATTAATTAGGTATTGAAGATTCAGTATATAGCTTTACAGTATATTATAACTATAAAGATACGATATATTCGAATCTATTATCTATAGAATATACTATTTGGACCTTATATTATATATAAAATACTATAATATATAATTATATCAATTCGAATTATAATCTAATCAATTTCGAAATCCTAAATATTTTTTATATATTGAATTTAATTCGAAAAAAAGAAATTAGTTTAATTAGTCTACAAATCCCTTATTTTTATATAAATATTATAATAAATATTGAATAAATATATTATATATACCTATTTATATATAGAATTAGTATAAAACTATTTTGAATAATTAATAAAAGGATATATAAAAAAGCTAAATAATACGGAATACAATATTGTTTAATATAAAATAAAAAGGGAATACTATATAAATAATAGTAATCTATATAATTATATTATTTATTTAATAAGGGTTATATATTAATTAATAAAAGAAAAAATCGAAAATCCAGAAGATTCTATTTATAGCTTAATTATATTATATAATTATAATAAAGAAGCTATTAATAAAAACCTTAATCTTATTATTAAAGAATTCTGGAATTTAATCTATATTTAAAATACAATTATAGAGAAAGGTCTAAATTCGAATTCAAACCTAATTCTTATTGAAATCGAAGATCAAAATATCGATTTAATATTCAGATTAATAAGAAGAAAGGCTAATCAACTAAGATTATTAGAAATCCTTGTATTTGGTAATATAACATATATTATAATATAATTGTATTAATATAATAAGAGATATTAAATATATTAGTTCCTTTAGTTTACTTTTATCTGTGTCCCTGAGATTAAATCTAATTGAAGAATAAAATTAGATTCCTAGAAGCTATATATATATATACGTTATCTATAGCGGATTGTATAGTATTATATCTTATATGAAGGTGCTTTAACTTGAATAGATTTATATATAAAGGTTTATATAAATTTATATTAAGAGGTGGTAGTTAAATACTAAATCACTTTTTGAATTAAAGCTTTATAAGAGTTATATAAAGATTCTGATTCTATAGTACTTACTATACTATAATAAAATATTTATATATATTAAAAATAAATATATAAAAATGAATATGAATTAAGGAATCAAGTATATTAACTCTAAGCTAAATAGTTGATCTAATTATATAGAATAATATCAAAAATCTAAGCTTTTTTTAGAGGCTAATGAGTTTATGCTCTATATAGACGATTCAGAAAAAGGCTCTGAAAGAAAATACTATTTTAAAGACAATAATACACCTATTTCGAAAAAGATTCACCTTAAATATAGCGAAAAATTGAAAGAATATAAAGATAAATCTAAAAGAGCTTTAGTTACACTAAAATCAATAATATTGATGAATTTAGTTGATAGATTTAAGAATAAAATTAGTTTAATAAAGCTTTGGGATATTATAAATAAAATTTATAATAAAACTTCTCTTGATATAATAGGGAGATATTTTAATAAACTAATAAAATCAAATTATAATGATTTTAATAATATGAATAAATATACAAACCACATACTCTCATCCTATATATACTTAAAAGAGTTAAAATTTGAATTGCAAAAAGCTTATATAATATAGATTATATTTAATAATCTAAACGATTTATTTGATTTGTTTAAATCAAGAAAAACTGAAGAATTTTCGAAAGACTTAAATAATAATAATAATATTGATTTAAATAAACTAATATCTGAATTAATATTCAAGGAATTTAGAATAAAAGATTCTATAGAGTTTAATAGAATAATAAAATCACAAAATATTATTCCAAATTACACTTTTTGTAATAAAAAGGAGTATTTAGAGGAAAAGTACTTTAAAAAGCATTTAGAACTCTATAATAAAGATTATAAAAGATCTAAAAACTTATCTAAAAACAATAAAAAATCAAATAAAAAACTATATAAAGTAATTAAAAAGTTAAATAAGCTTAAAAAGTCTAATAGGATTAATAAAAATAATAAAAAGACTAATAAAAAGAATAAAAATTATATAGAAAGCTCTGATATTGAAATAAATCAGGCCTCTCTAGTAGACTACAATATAGCATCTAGTCCTGAATACAAATCTAATATTATAATCATATTAGCTAATCATACTAATCAATCTAAAAACAATATTATTATAAATTCAGAAGCTATAGAGCATTACTATCCAAATAAAGATTGGTTTATAAATTATACAGAATATAAAATCCCAAAATATACTAATATAGTTAATAGAGAATCTATATTAGTATTAGGATATAGGGATATTCCTATTATTATAAATAATAAAACAATATTTATTCGAATGGTCAAACATATTTCAGACCTAAAATCAACATTAATAAGCACTAAACAAACCGCTAAAAAGGATTGAGCAAGCAAAATACTACTCTTTGAAAATATATATAAATTTTCGAATAAATCTCTTAATATAAAAGCGAATACTAAATGACTTAATAATATATTCTATTTAGAATATAATATAAATTTTGATTTATTAAATCAAAATAAGAATATTATTTATAATAATAATAAAGATTCTAAAATAAATCAAATAAATAAATCTAAAAAAGAATCTAAATCTAAAAAAGAATCTAATAATACAAATCTAAAAGATTTAGACTTATGGTATAAGTATCTAAATTATATTAATAAAGATTATATTATAAAAATATTAAATCTAAAGAATTCTAAAATAGATTTAAATCATTGTGAAGTCTGTATATATAACAAAATAACTCAAAATATTAGTAAATCTTTATCGAATTTGAAATTAAACAAATTCAATAAAATTAATATTGATATTTGTGGACCATTTAAAACACCAGGATTAAGAGAAAAAAAATATTTTATTACTTTTATTGATTGGGCTATACGAGATATATGGGTATATTTTATAAAATTTAAATCAAATACTTTTAATATACTAAAAGAAGTATTTAATTTGATATATAATCAATTTAATACTAAAATAAAGGCGATAAGATTAGATAATGCAAAAGAATTTAATTCTAATCAATAGAATTTATTCACTAAATCTAAAGAAATTATATTAGAATATATAAATCCTCATTATTATTCCTAAAATAAAATAACCGAAAAATTAAATAGATATTTAGTAGAAAGAATATTAATATTTATAAAAAATAAAAATCTACTAATACTTTTATGGTCTAATATATTAAAAGATATAGTTTATATTAAAAACAGATACTATAATAGAACTATAAATAATTCACCCTTTAAATTATTATATAATAAAAAACCTAATATAAATTATATTAAAATTCTAGAATCTCTTACATATATTAAAACATAAAAAAAAGAGAGATTATAAATTTAATTATAAATCAGAAAAAGGAATTTTAATAGGATTTGAATCATCAAAGAATTTATTATTTTATATATCTAATAGAAATAAGATAATAAGTTCTAGTGATTTTATTATAAAAGAAGATATACTATATTATAATAATAATATTAAAAATAATCTTATTAAAAAGGATCTATTAGAAGAATTTAATAAAAACCCTAATAATATTAAAGATTAAAAAGAAGAGATAGATATATATAATAATATATATAAAGATTTAAATAAAAATTTTGATTCAAATAGTTCTAATATTAATAAAAGCAGATTAATAATTGAAATTCCATTTAATTCTAATTTGCCTATCCCTATTAGATAATCCAAATATATATAAAGGGTAGAACTACAATTAGATATATATAATCTCGTTTATTTGCAATATATAAAGCTAGAAAATCAAGATTATAAATTTAAATTAAATAATATTAGTAACGATTAATATAAAAAGAATATATTATTATATTTCAATATAAAAACTAATGAAAAAGTAATAATAAAAAGGCCTTATAATAAAAATCTAATAACTCCTGAAATATATTCACAAGTTATAAATTCTGATTAAAAAGAAAATTAGAAAAAGCTATGAATTATGAAATAAAAACTCTAAAAAAGAATAATAATAATATTAAAGAATTAAATATATTAAAAACTAAATGAATATATGAAATTAAATATTTATTTAATGATAATATTGAATTTAAAGCTAAATACATAGCTAGAGGATTTGAACAATTATATGGGTTAGATTATTTAAATACTTTTGCTAGTGTGATAAAGCAAATGGTCTGGAAATTGATATTTGTACTAGCTATAAATAAAGGGTGGTATATATATAAAATAGACATAATATTAGCTTTTGTACAGGGAGATATTAATAAAAATATATATATCAAAGCCCCTGAAATATATTAAGATAAAGATATAATATTAAAGCTAAATAAAGCTCTATATAGATTAAAACAGTCTGCTAGAATATAATATATTACATTAAAAAGCATATTGAATAAATTAAATTTTATTAATATAAAATCAAATGAATATATATTTATAAATAAATATTTGGGATTAATATTGAATATGTTTATCAATAATATTACTATTATAAACTCTAACAAGATTCTAATCAAGGATTTTATAAAAAATCTTAAAAACTATTTAGATCTAAAAGATTTAAATCCAATAAAAAATTATTTAAATATTCAAATAAATCTAAATAAAGATTCTATTGAATTATATCAAAAAGAATATATAAATAAATATTTAAAAAACCTAAAACTAGAAGATTATACCCCTGTAGCCATATCTATGGTTGCTAAAAATAATATAAAAATAAATTCAAATAAGGTTGATTTAAACAAAATAAAATGGGCTCGAAAAGCAATAGAGAAACTACTCTATTTAGCTCTAGGAATTAAATGGAATATTACTTATTCTATATTAAAATTAGTAAGATATATATTTAATCCTAATAAAGATTATTTAATAACTATAAAGAGAATATTTAGGTATTTAAAGGGGACTAAAATCTTAAAAACGATATATAAAAAGGATTATAAAAACTATATAAAAGGATATTGTAATACGGATTATATAGAAAATAAAAGCTCTACTAAATCTATTAGTGGATATATATTTTTATTCGCTAATGGACTAATAAGTTAGAGAACTAAATTGCAATCTGTTGTAGCCCAAAATATAACAGAATCCAAGCTAATTTCCATAAATTTAGTTGTTAGAAAAGCTATATATTTAAAACATATTTTATAGAAATTAAATTAATATAAATAAAAGAAATTCCCATTATATACAGATAATATATCAGCTAAAGCTATATCTGAAAATCCTATATATCACGATAAAAATAAACATATTGATATTAAATATTATTATATAAGAGATCTTATAAATAAAGGGTATTTAAATCTAATTTGGATTTCGACCGAAAACCAATTAGCCGATGATTTAACTAAACTATTAGAAAGAATCAAATTATCAAGGTTTATTGATATGATTCAAAATTATAATAATTACTAAAAATATTATAATTTATATAAAAATATTAATACTCTTTTTCTATAAGTAGGTTTTTAATGAGACTAATATATATATAAGATATTAGTACTCTTTTCCTACAAAAAGGTTTTTAATGAGATTAATATTTATATGTATATATATATATATATATATTATATAAAGACGATATATATTAAAGGGGACTATTGTTTTTATATATAAATAATAATACATCTTTATATATATATATATATATATATATATATATATACAGTTCTATATTCATATACTATACTAAAAGCGATTCACAGGATCACATGACCAATCACGTGATCGTCGCTTATAAGCTTCCGAAAGCGACCATACGAAAACGATCGTATTTAGCTTTCGAAAACGACTATTATTAGATTCCGAAAACGATCATTAATAAAGAATAAGAAAAGGAGCTTTATTTCGAAGGAATGGCCGGATTAGGAAGAGATCTACAAGAGATAAACGAAAGCGGAAAGCTAGGTTAGAATGGAAAAGGTATATAATATGGGCTTTTTCCCTCTTAATATAGGATAAGAAATTCAATACTATAATACAAATTCCTAAATATCATGTGTTACTATTGCTTTTTAGTTGTTAAATTGAGCCAGCTTCTTATAATAGACTAATATTAGTCTAATCCCTCTTATATTCTATATATACTCTATACTCATATACCTGCTTATGACCTACGATAAAAACTTTTATGAATATTATTATATTTGTTTTTCAAAAAAAGAGAATTTTAGATATGATTTATAAATAATTTATAATAATAATAAGATATCAAATCAAAAATTCAATATTTATTCAAAAGTTAAAGATATATATAAGATTATATAGAAATATAATGAATGTATTATTTATTTTTATTATAATTATAATTAGTTGATATTTATTATAAAAAAACATTTCAAAATAATGAGATCTCTTTAAATCCTAACAATTTGATTGGTCAGTATAACCCTGTATACGCGAGGAGTCCTGAATTGGCGGTCTAGGGGATACTGTACAACCTCGCAATCTTGAGAAAAAGCCGGATACTAAAATTCTATACCTTAATCAAAATTCAATATCAAAATAATAGATTCAATTTTTTGATTGAAATTATATATATTAATAATTTATCAAAAAAAGATTCTAAAACTTCAGTTTTCAAAATAATATAAAATATAGAGAAATTTATATTGAATTTTGAAAAAGATTATTTCTAGATTCTTTTTTATTTTTGCAGGGTTGGTATCCGGCTTTTTCTCGAGGTCGCGAGACAACTTACAACTCCCGAGTACAATGATAGTCTCGATTTTACGTATTACCGAGGCCGATAACGCGCATTTGAACAATACACTAAAAATAGATTTTTGCCTAGTGAAAAAAGAAATTATAGAATCTATATAATGTGTTTTTAGAAATCTTATTCTATATGATAGAAATCAATCTTATTGAAAACTTTTTAAAAAGAAAATTATATTACTGAATAGCCCTTAAAGTTAGCTTTATTTATTTGATTTTAAAATCTATTTCGGAAATTTCTATAAGAAGTATATTAATATTTAAAATCTATCTTCAAATAGTTTTCTTTATAATACATAGACCACTCTAGAATAAGCAAAAGAAGCTTAATAAAAATTCTTATCTAAAGCTCGAGCTCTCGAAAAGCTCAAGCTTATCTCGCTTAAATCATATAACTAATATAGCTTTAGATAGCTTCTATAATATTAAAAAAAAGAATTCAATTTAATACACAACCCTAAAGGAATTTATAAAATAAAAGAAAAAGAAACACAATTATTAATTAGAGCTTAAAGAATCGATTAATATAATTACTTTTGAATTATCTCAAAAATTAGAATTTCTATCGAATTTAATATGATTCTAATCAATAATTTGTTTTATATAAACATCTCAAATATTACTAAAACTTGATGACTAATCACACCTTACATAAATTGATGACTAATTAAACCTTAAACAATATCATCAATAAAAAAAAAACTATTCAATTCAATACACAACCTTAAAAAAAATTAATAAAATAAAATAAAAAAAGCATGGTTATTAATTAGAATTTAAGAAATCGATTGATATAATTACTTTTGAATTATCTCAAAAATTGAAATTTATATCAAATTTAATAATATTTGAAGAATAAAAGATTGAAGATTAAATTGAAATATTCAGTTTCTTATTCTTCAAATACTTTTAAATTCGATATAAATTTCAATTTCTCAAATAATTCAAAAATAATTATATCAATTGATTCCTTGAATTCTAATTAATAAATATATTTCATTTTATTTCATTTTATCAATTCCTTTAAGGTTGTATACTGAATTGAATAATTCTTACTCTTAAATACACACTACTAAATTCTAAATACAGTTTTAGCTTAAACGAAAATGTATTTTTAGTGTATTATTCAAATGCGCGTTATCGGCCTCGGTAGTATACATGGTTTGAAAGCAAGATAATCTTTCGGGGAAAAGAGGCATTCGAAGCGCGAATCTCTTAGCAATTCCCCACTTCACATAAGCCGTGGCACGCAGAGCTGTAAACGAAGTGATATATATACTCCACTCTCCTCTTTAATTTGTCAATTATCCATCAACGTTCATACAAAAGACTCCTTATATATCTCCTGGCCCATTCTTGAGTGTTCTTATATATAGAGATCTATTTCGTTAATTGAAAATTCGGTCAATCATTCTACTTCATTATGTTACCTCAAGCGCAGTCAGAACCCAAAGTCGTAACCCGTACATATAAACCTTTTTCGCCGGAATTCTTTGGACAGGTTGAGGAGACTTCGGATGAGGAAAGAACTACGCATGAGGGGAATTGTCATTGTGGTGCCATTGCTGTTAGTACTTTCCTCTTTTCAACAATGTATACTACACGGAATTGTGTAAAACTCGTGTGACGAAAAGCCCCTGACTAACGCCACGCCAGTTCACTGTAACACTCAAATGGCCATTTCCCAAATACACCGTTAATTCATGTACTTGTTCGATCTGTACTCGTAACGGATATTTATTAGTTTATCCCATGAGACAAGATGTTAAATTCTTAGGTGGTAAGATTGAGTTTCTTTCCTCCCCCATTCTTGCAATTTAGATAAATATCTAACCAAGCACTAGATTCGGAGGAAAAGATGGGATCTTATAAATGGGGTCATAAAGTTGCAGATCATAGGTTCTGCAAAACTTGCGGGAGTAGTATTATGATTGATCTGCGTCGACCAGAGACGTTTGGGGAAACGGATCCTAGAAAGGATATGGTGGGCATCAATGTGAGTTCATTTTCTCGTGAATTTTTGGATTCTGCATTAGAAAATATCCAAATCTGCATAGCACGTGGATATTTTGGAAGCCAGTGCTTCTGGAATTTTCAATGTCGATTATCGAAAAATGCAATGGATAGAGGGCCGACTCCTCAACTTACAGGATGGAACAAAATATCAATCGAAGGAGTATCATTCATGGACTAACACTGAACAGGTACGAAACTTCAAAAACGTCGATCTTGATGCAATGAGTTATACTTATTTCGATGGGAAGAATCTCATCTAATTTAGCAATTCTCCTTATCCTGAAACGCAACCTGGACTCATGTTTTAGAGCAGCGTTCAAAGGGGCTCTGAAGAACATCTCAAGGTGAGATGCTTACTATCTTAGAACTTCTCAATTAAACCGTTGTGTTTATTGCTGATTCATGCTTGAAAAATGTTGTAAAATTTACAGACTAGCATCTATAAATTATATACAGAGGAAGGATGCATCCGTAAGGCGTAGCACCTACATGTTGGTTCCTTAAACATCATGTAAATAATTCACAAAAAGGCGTGGAGAAAAGAATTACCGCTTCAGTATTTCACTCTGTACCTCAATCATATATCGATATGTTTAGAACATTGTTGTCATGCATCAAATCTAAAAGTATGTCGAGTGTATCGGCAAATGTTATGTGCTTTGGTTACCAACTGTCTGCGTAGCGCTCTCATCATAAGTAGTTTTGAGTTATTACAACGCGGCGGTTGCGGCTGTCGCTCAGCTTAGATTTGGGACATCAGCCGTTCTTTTGAGAAGGTTTGAGATATAGATGGTTATCTGTTGTATGATCGTAGGTATAAGTATAAGTAAGTATCACCAAATTCTACTATCGTACAGAAACCTTACAATGAATAATGTGAAGCTCATGTTTGATATTAACCAATACGTCATAATAAGGAGTAGACCTCATTCTTAACTTCCCTTTCAATATGCCCATATATTATACTCCGACTTACATTCTCCTCATTCCATCGCACAAATCCCAGTCTAGTCCCAATTTCGGCTCTGAGAACCGCCTTAAAGATTTAGATATTTGAAGTCCAGAATCGTTTGTAGGCCTTACAATCTCCTCAATGTGTGTATCCTCTGGCATGGCCACTCACACCTGGTCTAGTAGGTAAACCATCGAATTGTTTATCTGCGGCGCACTCACGATTATATTTGCGGTCCAACAAGTCTTCTGCTTGATGACTACAAATAAGATCGATTCTTTTCGATACAATTTCTTAATCCTGTTTTTCTTCCTCGAAAGTCGAATGTGATTCCTTGCCTGTTTGAGATCGACATCGAATCGACTATTGGTTCGAAGCGAAGAATTTTCATATATATTATGATTTTAGAAAGACATTCTAAAGAAATTATTAAAACGTCTTATACTTTATCTATATTTATTTTATACTAGTCTTTATCTTATATTGATTCTAATAGTATAACTTTATATATTGTTT